>NC_090437.1:733165805-734365805 GCF_031143425.1 Pleurodeles waltl | reverse complement strand
CTCTATCCAAGCCCTTGGAGAGCACTTCTAAGCAGGGCCAGGGTGCAGCAAGGCAGCAGGTCAACAGCAGGGCAGTAGTTCTTGCAGAAAAGCAGTCAGGTGAGTCCTTTGGGCAGCCAGGCAGTTCCTCTTGGCAGGTTGCAGATTCTGGTTTGGGGATTCTTCTCCAGTGGTATCTTGTCCAGAAGCGTCTGAGTTGGTAGGGTCAGAGGCCCTGTTTAAATACCCAAATGCGCCTTTGAAGTTGGGGAGACTTCAAAGAGTGGTTTAGAAGTGCACCAGGTCCCCTTTCAGTTCCATCCTTTCTGCCAGGGTCCCAGTAGGGGGTTTGGCAGTCCATTGTGTGAAGACAGGCCACTGTCCTTTCAAATGTAAGTGTCAGGCCCTCCACCCTCCCAGCCCAGGAAGACCCATTCAGTATGCTGATGTGTGCAGGTGTGACTGAGCATCCTGTGTTTGGGGGTGTCTGAGGGAAATGCACATGAGAGCTGTCAACTAACCTAGCCAGACCTGGATTGTAAGGCATAGAAGGATTTAAGTGCAGAGAAATACTCATTTTCTAAAAGTGGCATTTCTAGAATGGCAATATTAAATCCAACTTCACCAATCAGCAGGATTTTGTATTACCAGTCTGGCTATACTAAATATGACCTGGTTACTCCTTTCAGATCAGAATCTACCACTCAAACAGCATATGAGGGTAGCCCTACTGCTGTCCTATGAAAGGAGCAGGCCTCACAGCAGTGTAAAACAAATTTAGGAGTTTTACACTATTAGGGCATATAGAACACACATGTTCATGTCCTGCCTTTTACCTACATAGCACCCTACCCTATGGGCTACCTAGGGCCTACCTTAGGGGTGACTTATATGTAGAAAAAGGGGAGTTTTAAGCTTGGAAATTACTTTAAATGCCAAGTCAAAGTGGCAGTGAAACTGCACACACAGGCCCTGCAGTGGCAGGCCTGAGACATAGTTAGGGGGCTACGTATGTGGGTGCCACAACCAGTGCTGCATCCCACTAGTAGCATTTAATTTACAGGCCCTGGGCACATGTAGTGCACTTGACTAGGGACTCACAAGTAAATTAAATGAGCCAATTGGGTAAGAGCCAATGTCACCATGTTTTAAAGAGAGAGCACATACACTTTAGCACTGATTAGCACTGGTAAAGCGTGCAGAGTCCTAAAGCCAGCAAAAATGAGGTCAGAAAAAGAGAAGGAGGAAGGCAAAAAGTTTGGGGGTGACCCTGCAGAAAGGCCATTTCCAATATATCTTCCTTCCAGCCTAAAGCCAGGGTAGGCTAATCAACACTCTGATAGACTTACCTGCTTAAGGCGATAGAACATGGACAATGGCCCACTACTGCAGGGGCACTTGCCAGTTCTACGCCGTTCTGAACTCAGTGAGGCTCCTCTGTCTATACTCTCTGGGGCCACTGAACTGACCCAGGGGTAACCCTTCTCCTCATCTGAGGACCCCATCTGTGAAGCTCCTAACTTTAATTTTCTCACAGATGCATCCCAGTATGCAGACAGTACCACCATGCCCAATAAAGTGATGTGGCCCGTTCCACCTCTTGGGTCTGACTTCTGTCCCCAACCCATGGAAAACACTGTCTACAAGGACAGTAACCAAAAGAGGCCACTGACAGCTGTCAGTGTCAGGAGCCAGGACCCAGACCATCCACTGCTAAGTGGAGGTCCTGAGTGGGGCCTTTGGATGAGCTTTTCCTCCAGCTAGGGGGCTGGCAGGGAGCTCACAAGGTGCTCCTGAGGCATCTCAGAATGGGGGGGCAGTAGCCCCAGGGGTCTTTTACTCCTTCTCCATTCTTACTCCCACCAGTTCAGGGGTGGGACCCTGAAACTGGTCAATCAGCCCAGGGTCTGTACCCTGAGGCTGAAAAGGGGACAAGGGTGAGTCCTCCCTCACCTTGCCCCTACATCTGGGCTCCCGTACCCTCCTCTGGGGAATGATACTGCAAGATAACTAAACTGTCAGGGCACCCTTAGGGGTCACCCCTCTCAGTTCTCCTGACATTAGGAGTAACTCATTTCCCAGAATGTAGTCAATAGGCATTAGGGGACTAACTATGACCCGCCACTGGGTCATCTCCCCACCCTACTCCAGGGACATCAGGGCCATGGAGCGGAAGAAATCCTCCCCATGGGCTGGAGACACCCTATACACCTGGCCGGTGTACTGTTCTGGTGAAACTAGTCTCTCCCCCATCATGGTAAGACTAGCTCCTGTGACCCTCAGAGCGGTGACTGGGACCCCATTTAGTGACAACTCCCACCCTCAGGGATCACCAGCTTACCCTCTGAGTCTATCTCCCAACTGAAGGAGATGAACGCATGGTCCACGACCTGCCCCTGGGGACAACTTTCCCCTAAGGCCACACTGGCCACCCCTGTAGAGGTCCCACCAGTGGGTAAGTTCTTTGGACAGGCAGAGTCCCCCTTCCTGTGCCGTATCTGGGAGCACTCAAAGCAACAGGGTTGGGAATGGGATGCTTTGGGACACCACTCACCAGAATGACCACCCTGTTTCTCAGATGGGACATGGGAACCCTTTCCTCCCCCTTACTCTGGGACTTGTCTGGGTCATCTTTAACCTCCCCCTCACTCTGTTTGGGGCACCGTATCTACCCTTCCTGGGCTCACTCCGAGGTACTTTTTTGGACACTCTGATGCTAACCCAGAGGTCTGCCTCCTCAGCAAGCTCTCTAAGATCAGTCAGCTTACTGTCAACCAGGTGCTGGTGCAACACTGTAGAACTAATACTGAGCATATGCTCTCTCACAATTAAATTAAATAACCCTGTGTAATTGTTTACTTTACTGCCTGCACCCATCCATTCAGTGCCTTACCAGAGAAATCAATAAAGTCTACCCAGTTCTGTCTGGAGAGTTTGGTGCTGTTCCTGAACCTCTGACGGTACTTCTCAGGTGTCAGCCCAAACTTGGCAAGCAAAGCATTTTTCATGGGTGTGTATCTGTTTTGATCCCTAGGATCCAATGCAAGGAGTGTGTCCCTCCCCACTACTGGTACATACAATCACAAGGCCACCCCCCCATTGCTATTCAGATACCCCATGAGCCCTTAGTGCAACTTGATAAGCAGCCAACCACTTGTCAATGTCATCTCCCACCACATAACTTGACACTACATTTTTTGGTATACAAACCTTCGTTTCCCCAGCAGGTCATGCATGTATGCTGCCACCATCACCGCCGGACCCAGACTACCTTGCCTTGATATCCAGCTTTTTGAGACTCAGTTCATGAGCCAATAAACCTTTCTTTTCAGCCAAAGTGCTCTCAGCTTCAGCTTGTTTGGCTGCTCTCTCATCCTTTCTCTGCTTTCCTCTCCTCTGCTTCCAGGTTTAACTTTGCCATTTGTGGTTGAAATTCTCTCTCCTCCATCCTTTCCTCTGTGGCCAGGCCATGGCAAGAGACACTGCTCCCTGGTCTACTAGGGGGCACAATTCCAGGGGTAACATCCCCCACTACTGGCAAGAAATCCTCTGAGGGTCCATCCTCTTGCTCCTCCTCCTCAACATCCACCTCTGAATGGGCTTCTGCCCAGGCCTTCAGCGCCTTTTGGGGCTCCTCCTTCTTGGAGGCAGCTTGGGTGGGAACTCCTAACCCCTTGCAGAACCCCTTCAGCTGTTTGACAGTGTATGTCTCCAGCTCGGCTAGGTCAAAATCTTCAGCTCCTGCTTGAGACCCAGCCAGAGACATGTTGAATGAGGATTTAGTTTAAAATCAGGGAGAGAATAAAATTGCAGAAAAAGATAAAAAATCAAGTTGACCTTCAACTGTGGGTAGGTAGTGAATACTTAGCTATTGTATGTCACTGCACAAATACCAGTCCTATCCTCACCGCTGATCACCAGTGTTAGAAATGGGGTCTTTGGTTGGCAGTCAGGTTACCCCGTGTCCATGCAAGGACCCTCTCTCTAGTCAGGGTAAGTCACACACAGTAAAAATTATCCTTGCCCACCCTCTGGTAGCTTGGCACTGAGCAGTCACGCTTAACTTAGAAGGCAATGTGTAAAGTATTTGTGCAATAAATAATGCAATAACACAGTATAACACCACAAAAATACACCACACAGTGTTTCGAAAAATATATAATAGTTATCTGGATAAATGCAGATCAAAACGATAAAGATTTGATAAGTACACTTCGAATTATCACTATAGGAAATGATAAAAGAAGTCTTTAGTCTTTAAAAAGCAACAAATGTCTCTTGCAAGCACAAAGTTCCTGGTTTGCGTTGAAATTCTCTGCAAGGGGGCGCAGAGCAGGAGATGTGTTGAAAACAGGGAGGTGTGCGTCGATTTTTCCGGCACACACAGACAATGCGTTGTTGAGTTTTCACGCAGAGCAGGCTTTGAATCGATTTCGGGTGCATAGACTGGGGTTCTCTTTGGGTTACAGGATTTTTAGATGCCCCTGGGATGGTGTTTTGAAATCCTGGGCGTGCAGGATGAAGTCACAGGAGCCTCGTTGATCCGGTGGGTGATGCGTGGAAATTTCTGCTGCACGGCTTGTGCTTGCGTCGATTCATCTCAGGAAGTCGGGCTGCCTTGTTCCGGCTTGGCTGTGCATCAATTCTGTGGGCCGTGGGTCTAAATTCTGGTCACAAAGCTGGAGCTGCATCCATATCCACTTCGGTGTCTTTTTGGTCCTGAGACTTCAAAGAACAGGAGGCAAGCAATATCGAAGCCCTTGGAGAGCACTTCTCAGCAGGGCCAGAGGGCAGCAAGGCAGCAGGGCTACAGCAGGGCAGCAGTCCTTTGCACAAAAGCAGTCAGGTGAGTCCTTTGGGCAGCCAGGCAGTTCCTCTTGGCAAGTTGCAGATTCTGGTTCAGGGATTCTTCTCCAGGGGTATCTTGTCCAGAAGTGTCTCAGTTGGTAGGATCACAGGCCCTGTTTAAATACCAAAATGAGCCTTTGAAGTGGGGGGGACTTCAAAGAGTGGCTTAGAAGTGCACTGTTGGACCTGGCCCTTGTGGCAGGTTCACCCCGACTTTTTGCCTAATATCTCCTATTTTTTCTGACGTCTCGCTGTTGCCTGTAGGACTCTGAGCACTTTATCACTGCTGATCAGTGCTAAAGTGCAAGTGCTCTCCCATCTAAAGTTGGTATGATTGGCTTATACCTAATTGGCATTTTTAATTTACCTATAAGTCGCTTGTGCAGTGGTAGCTCTATACCCAGGGCCTGTAAATTAAATACTACTAGTGGAACTGCAGTGCTGCTTGCGCCGCCCACTGAAGAAGACTTTCAAACCTCTCTCAGTCCTGCTAGCGTAGGGCCTGTGTGGGCAGTTTTCTGCCACAGAGAACTGGCACCTAAACTTAATTGCCAGGTCGAGAACTCCCCTTTTACTACATGAAAGTCACCCCTAAGGTAAGCCCTAGCTAGCCCTATGGGCAGGGTGCTTTGTATGTAGAAGGCAGTGTAGGAGGCTGGCCTGGCTTGTAGTGGGTACCAAGGGGTAATTACACTCTGTACCAGGTCCAGTTATCCCTTATTAGTGTAGAGGAGGTGTTTCTAGCAGCTTAGGCTGATAGAAGGTAGCTATAGCAGAGCAGCTTAGGCTGAACTAGGAGACATGCAAAGCTCCTACTATACCACTGGTGTCATATGCACAATATCATAAGAAAACACAATACACAGATATACTCAAAATAAAGGTACTTTATTTTTAAGACAATATGCCAAAGTATCTCAGTGAGTACCCTCAGTATGATGATGCCAAATATACACAAGATATATGTACACAATACCAAAAATATGCAGTAATAGCAAAAGGAAGTAATACAAGCAGTGTAAAGTTACAATAGATTGCAATAGGAGCACATAGGTATAGGGGCAACACAAACCATATACTCCAAAAGTGGAATGTGAACCACAAATGGACCCCAAACCTATGTGAGCTTGTAGAGGGTCGCTGGGACTGTAAGAAAACAGGGAGGGTTAGAAAAATAGCCCACCCCAAGACCCTGAAAAGTAGGTGTAAAGTGCGCCTATAACACCCAGAGAGCACAGAAGTCGTGATAGGGGGTTTCTGCAAGGAAGACCAACACCAGCAATGTAACAGCAGTGGATTTCCAGACCTGAGTACCTGTGAAACAAGGGGACCAAGTCCAAGAGTCGCGACAATGTCGAGAGAGGGCAGATGCCCAGGAAATGCCAGCTGAGGGTGCAAAGAAGCTGCCACTGGATGGTAGAAGCTGTGGATTCTGCAAGAACGAAGAGGGCTAGAAACCTCCCCTTTGGAGGATGGATGTCCCACGTCGTGAAGAAGCTTGCAGAGGTATTCCGACACAGAAAGACCGCAAACAAGCCTTGCTAGCTGCAAGGGTCGCGGCTAGGGTTTTTGGATCGTGCTGTGGCCCAGGAGGGACAAGGATGTCGCCACTTGGATGAGGAGACAGAGGGGGTGTCCAGCAAGTCAGGAAGCCCTCACAGAAGCAGGTAGCACCCGCAGAAGTACCGGGACAGGCACTTGGAAGAGGAGTGAACCGGAGTCCACCCGAAGTCAGAAAAGGGAGTCCCACGACGCTGGAGGACAATTCAGAAGGTTGTGCACTGCAGGTTAGAGTGTTGGGGACCCAGGCTTGGCTGTGCATGAAGGAAATCCTGGAAGGATGCACAGGAGCCGGAGCAGCTGCAAATCACGCGGTACCCAGCAATGCAGTCTAGCGTGGGGAGGCAAGGACTTACCTCCACCAAACTTGGACTGAAGAGTCACTGGACTGTGGGAGTCACTTGGACAGAGTTGCTGAGTTCCAGGGACCACACTCGTCGTGCTGAGAGGGGACCCAGAGGACCGGTGATGCAGTCTTTTGTTGCCTGCGGTTGCAGGGGGAAGATTCTGTCAACCCACGGGAGATTTCGTCAGAGCTCTTGGTGCAAGAAGGAGGCAGGCTACACCCCAGAACATGCACCACCAGGAAACAGGCGAGAAAGCCAGCAGGATGAAGCGATACAAGGTTACAGTAGTTGTCTTTGCTACTTTGTTGCGGTTTTGCAGGCGTCCTGAGCAGTCAGCGGTCGATCCTTTGGCAGAAGGTGAAGAGGGAGATGCAGAGGAACTCTGATGAGCTCTTGCATTCGGTATCTGAAGAATTCCCCAAAACAGAGACCCTAAATAGCCAGAAAAGGAGGTTTGGCTACCTAGGAAGGAGGATAGGCTAGTAACACAGGTAAGAGCCTATCAGAAGGAGTCTCTGACGTCACCTGCTGGCCCTGGCCACTCAGAGCAGTCCAGTGTGCCAGCACACCTCTGAATCCAAGATGGCAGAGGTCTGGGGCACGCTGGAGGAGCTCTGGCCAACTTCCCTTTCCTTTGTCCAGTTTCGCGCCAGAGCAGGGCTGGGGGATCCCTGAACCGGTGTAGACTGGCTTATGCAGAGATGGGCACCATCTGTGCCCATCAAAGCATTTCCAGAGGCTGGGGGAGGCTACTCCTCCCCAGCCCTGACACCTTTTTCCAAAGGGAGAGGGTGTAACACCCTCTCTCTGAGGAAGTCCTTTGTTCTGCCTTCCTGGGCCAAGCCTGGCTGGACCCCAGGAGGGCAGAAACCTGTCTGAGGGGTTGGCAGCAGCAGCAGCTGCAGTGAAACCCCGGGAAAGGTAGTTTGGCAGTACCCGGGTCTGTGCTAGAGACTCGGGGGATCATGGAATTGTCTCCCCAATGCCAGGATGGCATTGGGGTGACAATTCCATGATCTTAGACATGTTACATGGCCATGTTCGGAGTTACCATTGTGACGCTATACATAGGTAGTGACCTATGTATAGTGCACACGTGTAATGGTGTCCTCGCACTCACAAAGTCCGGGAAATTTGCCCTGAACAATGTGGGGGCACCTTGGCTAGTGCCAGGGTGCCCACACACTAAGTAACTTTGCACCCAGCCTTCACCAGGTGAAGGTTAGACATATAGGTGACTTATAAGTTACTTAAGTGCAGTGGTAAATGGCAGAGAAATAACGTGGATGTTATTTCACTCAGGCTGCAGTGGCAGGCCTGTGTAAGAATTGTCAGAGCTCCCTATGGGTGGCAAAATAAATGTTGCAGCCCATAGGGATCTCCTGGAACCCCAATACCCTGGGTACCTCAGTACCATATACTAGGGAATTATAAGGGTGTTACAGTATGCCAATGTGAATTGGTGAAATTGGTCACTAGCCTGTTAGTGACAATTTAGAAAGCAGAGAGAGCATAACCACTGAGGTTCTGGTTAGCAGAGCCTCAGTGAGACAGTTAGTCATCACACAGGGAACACATACAGGGCACACTTATGAGCACTGGGGCCCTGGCTGGCAGCGTCCCAGTGACACATACACTAAAACCACATATATACAGTGAAATATGGGGGTAACATGCCAGGCAAGATGGTACTTTCCTACAGGCAGGACATGTGCCAGGTTGGGTGGCCTGTCCTGGTAGTGACAAACAGCCTAACCTGGTGTCTCACTGCTGTGAGTGCTGCCTTCTCATAGGATTACATTAGAAATGCCCTGCCTAATGTGTAAGGGGTATTGTCGGATTCATGAGGGGTAGCGTAGGCATGTTTGGTATAGTTGTAATGGCGATAATAAATGCTGCTTACTGGTGTAGGTGTATTTTTTATTACTATCTCAGAAATGCCACTTCTAGAAAGTGCACATTTCTCTGTGCTTATGACTCTGGTGTTTTGCAGCTTGTCTCCAATCCACGTCTGGGCAGAGTGACAGTTAGGGCTTTGTGCATATTTGTCAGACACCCTGTACACAGGGAGGGTAGAGGTGTCACAGAGGTGCATCTGCATAATGAATAGTCTTCCTAGTCTGAGAGAAGGGAGAGGCGGGGCACACCGCCATTTGTAAAAGCTGTGCCCTGGCCTCACACAATAGGGTTGTTTACCCCCAACTAATGTTTGAAGCCTGTGCTGGAGGAGAGAGGGGGCACCCCCAGAGCCAGTTGTAACTGCTTGGAACCTCCTCACCCCTTCCATTGTAAATCACTGTAAAGACTGACTATGAGTAGAGGGCAGTTTTCCCCACAATTTGTAGACTCTTGGAAACATTTTTGAACTGGACACAAAAGGCTGGAAGGACTCACCAGGAACCGCCATGAACTGCTGCTGCTGTGCTGACCTGTGACCTGCTTGGTCACTCTAAAGACTTGCCACTTGCCTGCATCCTCTTTGTGCTGGCCTGTTGTTGGGCCTCTTCACCTGTGGGCCTGCTTCTTAATTTCTGCTCCCCAGGGTGCTGTGGCCCCTGCAACCTTGTGAAGCAGGAGGAGTGCTTCCATATTGGACAAAGACTTAGCGCTTTGGAAAGCACTTTACCTTTAATAGACAGCGCTTTTGGAGGGAATGTGCTGCTTCTTTTATTCTATTAGCACTGGAAAAGTGACTTACCGCTGTGAAAAAGATCACTGCCGCGATCTGGGCTGTATTTAGTGCAGCACCGGAGTCGCGCTGCTCTCTGTGCCCGGGGCACCACGAAAGGAAAAGAAAGGAGTGAGCGTGCTCCTATCGTTTCCCCGGGGAGAGTTACGGTCTAAGGAGCACCCCCAGCGCACAAGCAGGCACCCGCTTTGGTGCCTGCTCATTTCTGGACCTGGCTTGTGCCTCGGAGGACCGGGAGAGGCTCGGGCACTATGTTGGGTGCAGGAGCCGGCTTAAGGGCGGGGTAGAGGCCGCCTTGGAGCCCCGCTTCACCATTCCCCATTGTTTGTGGGGCGTGCTGCAGACCGAGAGGAGGCCTCCTCCGAGGCCCCCCTACTGCCAGGCCCCAAAGTGTGTTAAGGAACGGGTAGGGGGACAGAAGCCTAATCGGAGGCTCCCCCTGGCCCCAGCGGTGGCCCCATTAATTGGTTTGTGGCTTGGGCCCCCCCCTGGGCCGCGGCAGCCCCTGAAGATCGTGGGCCTCACGAGGGGCCGGTTGCAAACCAGATGGGGCGCATGATGCCCCCCTGCTCCCTGATTGTTTTTCTCGACTGTGGCCCCTCCCTTGTGAGGGTTGGTGGAGGCCCAGGGGGCCCAAGTGATTGAAGGCCCCAGGAGGGGCCCATCCTTAAAGCGGAGGGGGTGTGTGGCACCCCCTCCTTAAAAAAGGAATTGCAGACCTTGGCCCCCCTCGTGAGGGCTGGTGGAGGCCCGGGGAGGCCCACAGCGATTGCAGGCCCCTGGAGGGGCCCCTACGTAATTTAGAGGGGGTGCGTGCCACCCCCCTCTGCACCATAGCTCTCAGGAGGCCCCAGTTTTGCACCGAGGAGCGCCGGGTCCCCTTCTTCATTCTTTTGGCACTGAAGGTGCCTTCATCTCAAACCAGGCACTACCAAATGACGATATTTGCAACATAAGTTCTTTTTAGAGACTTTTATTGATTTATATGTTGCTTAACTGTTTGATGATGTTTGTAATAGGTGTATGCAAATGTTCCTTTTATGGGCATAACATGCTAATATGTTTTTCTGACTTGCCATACGTTTTATAATATTCCTAATTTGGGCGTTTATGATATTCTTATGACAAGTGCTTTAGTGTAATAACGTGTTTCCTGACTACTGCTTATGTTGCAGAATACTGAGTAACCTGTGTGTTAAATGTGACCACTGCTAGTCTGCAGAGTAACTAATGTGTAACGTTCTGACAACTGCTAAGGTTGCAGGATATTACTGATATGTGATATTTGGTCTAATAATTGTGTTGTGTACAATACAGTATATATTCATATAACTTGGTGTTGTGTTTCCTTTGTGGTGGGGATAAATCATCATGTGTGTTGTGTGTGTTGTGCAAACGCTTTACACATTGCCTCCAGGTTAGGCCTGACTGCTCGTGCCAAGCTACCAAGGGGGTGAGCAGGGGTTATCTTGGACGTGTGAATCCCTTGCACTGACTAGAGTGGCTGGGTTCTGCCTGGCTTAGGTGCATACCATAGCTAACCAGAAACACCATTTCTACCATTGGTTATCAGCAGTGAGGATAGAACTTGCGCTTGCACAATACCAGTGTGACTCATTATTTCACTTCAAGGATTGCGTTTAGACAATCACATGTTTTGCTTCTCTTTACTTTCTCTCTTTTGTCATTTTTCCTGTGTTCAGCTTTCACGCTTCGATATTTGGATTGTCACACTTGTGTGTACTGTACCTTTTCAAAATGGAGCAATCCTTTGATTTAGAGGACCTGCCATTTTAAATGCAGGAGGAATTAGAGGGGTTCTGTAAAGAGAGAGGACTGCGTGTAGCATGGGACCTCATGAGATCTCTGAATTTCTTTGAAAGGTTTGTGGCATATACCCAAGGGAAGAGTGTACTTAGGGGGTGCCTAGGGGATCCTGAGTGTAGCGAGGGTTCCCAATGGGAGGGCTCCCAGCCCTCATCCCTAGAGAGCGGTGGAGAGACTGATCAGGAGGGTGAGAATGACCAGGTGGGGAAGCCAGTTGACAGGGAAGGACCCAGTGATAGGCAATCCCTTGCTGGGTCCAGTGTAAGAAGCAGGGCTACCTCTCATTCCTTGACACCTGATGAGCTAAGAGATAGGCAGGAAGAGAGGAACCTGAAGTTGCAGTTAGTGCGCCTAGCTGGTGAGGAGAGAAGGGCTGAGGTGGAGAAGTCAGTGGTACAGGAGAGTATGGCAGACGCAGAGAGGGCCTTTGCCAGAGAGAGACTCGCTGTTGAGCACAGTCTGAAGGTTCTGAACACACCAGCACTGCAGGTGGAGTCCAGTTGTGGCAGCAATATGGAGTGCTGTAGCAAAGATGTTCCTCACATACCCATAGATCTGGTACCTAGGTTCCAAGAGGGGGGCGACATACGTCAGTGGTTAAAGGAATATGAGAGGCCTCTGGTAGAGCGCAGAATCCTGAGAAGGATTGGGGGACTGGCCTAGGGAGCTATATTCCTGAGGATGGGAGGGATGCCCGACTCACTCTAGAAGAGAGTGACATGGAGGGGTACTGCACTGTGAAGATGTTTTTTCTCCTGAGGAGTACAGAAAGAGGTTTAGGGGCAGTAAGAAACTGTCCCACCAGTCTTGGGAGGAGCTTGTGGAGGATTGCTGCATTGCACTAGATGAATGGGTGAAGGGTAGCACAGTAAACAATTCAGAGGGGCTGTTTAATCTGATTGTCAGAGAGCACCTGCTTCATTGTTGTTTTTCAGGGTTACGCCAGCACTGGTCAGTGTGTGGGCTCTCTGACTCCAGGTAGCTTGCAGAGGAGGTGGACTTCTGGTTGAGTACCAGAGGGTCTGGTGTGGCATTAGGGGGTGTTCCTAATGAGAGTGTTCTAGGTGTTTCCCAACCAGGTGTGGTGGGAAAGGCTTGTGTCCCAGGTAGGGCCTAGTGTAATGAGAGGGGTTTGCAATCCCATGTCTTGTCTCAGAGGAGAGGTAGTGGGCTGTGTCCCAGGATGTCCGAGACCCGGTCTCATAGCTTGGTTGATTCCATGGGTGGACGCCAGGATGGGAGCCTAGCCTGCACCTTAGGGCCAGCACTCAGAGGGATCCCATTTTGCCAGTAGGACTTGGACGAGTGGCTGGTGATAGCATTCTGTCGGTTCTGTTGTCTGGTAGTCTCACTCCAGAATGGAGGAGGTGGAAATCCAGGCGTAGGTTTGAGAGGGGGCTGTGGGCCCCAGTGGAGAATCTGGAGGGTTAGCTCTGTGAAGAGAGCCCCCCAGGAATGACCTTGGTGAGACCATTTCTGGGCTGGGGGGAATCCAGACTCTGTAAGATGGGCAGAGGTCAGTATATTTGTGCCAACCAGAGCCTTCTGTGGCCCTTGGGGAAGGTGTTTCCCGGTGGGGGGGAGGTGTGCCCCCCAGGAAGTCCTGGTGCGCCAGGCAATGGCTCAACCACAGGGTGGTGACTCTGGGTTGGATGATCAGGTTCAGGGGGTAAACTCTGACCTGATAGGGAGTAGTTGTGCTCCCAAGGAAGTCCTGGTGCGCCAGGCAGTGGTTCAACCGCAGGGTGGTGACTCTGGGTTGGATGGTCAGGTTCAGAGGGTAAGCTCTGATCCGGCAAGGGGTAGGTGTGCTTCCAAGGAAGTCCTGGTTAGCTGGGCAATGGTCCAGTCTAAGGGTATCGTCCCATGACTGGATAGACAGGTTCAGGGTGTAAACTCTGACCTGGTTGGGGGAGGGGCAGTTAATGTGTTCACCACCCATGTTGATCTTCTGATGGCTTCTCCTGAGGTGGGGAGACGTGGAACTCTGGAAGTGGGGTCCAGGGAGGGGTAAGGTCGCCCCGGTGCAACCCAAGGGTATTGTCCCTTGGTTGGGTGGTCAGTCGCCAGGTAGTGATCCTGGGCTCGCAAGAGAGTTGTGCAGGACAGGCGTGCCCAGCACCTTGGCAATTATGGATTTTGGTGATACCCCTCCTAGGAGAGGAGGGCGGGATCCTAGAAGGAGGGGTAGAGGGAGGAGATCCTCACCTCTAGTCCCTATGGAACCTATGGGTGCGGACCCTAGGTTGGTGGATCAGTGGCAGGGTAGAGTCCCTGTACTGGTTGGAAATGGAGTGGAGACAGGTTGCTTTGCACCTGGGGCTACTGCCCCCCACTCATTGTGGTTTTCAGAGACTAGAGGCTCCTAGATGGCCTGGGGCCTGGTTCTGGCCAATGGCAGCTAGAGAGCCCCAGTGGGTTAGTCTAGGTTGCCTGGGAAGCATTGACAGAAAGACTCAACTGAGATCAGGTTGGCGTAGAACTGGAGCCTGCCTCTGCAATGGCGGGCCAGGGTCCATGTTCTGTCGCCCCAATCAGCGAAGCCCATCAAGGTATTGATTGTTCTCCCCTGGCTTTAGGCTGATGGGGGGTTGTGTTGGACCTGGCCCTTGTGGCAGGTTCACCCAATGACTTTTTGCCTAATACCTCCTATTTTTCTGACCTATCGTTGTTGGCTCTAGGACTCTGAGCACTTTATCACTGCTGATCAGTGCTAAAGTGCAGGTGCTCTCCCATCTGAAGTTGGTATGATTGGCTTATACCTAATTGGCATGTTTAATTTACCTATAAGTCCTTTGTACAGTGGTAGCTCTATACCCAGGGCCTGTAAATTAAATATTACTAGTGGGCCTGGAGCGCTGCTTGCGCCACCCACTGAAGTAGACTTTCAAACCCGTCTCAGGCCTGCTGGTGCAGGGCCTCTGTGGGCAGTTTTCTGCCAAAGGGACCTAGCATCTATTGTCGGATTCATGAGGGGTAGCGTAGGCATGTTTGGTATAGTTGTAATGGTGATAATAAATGCTGCTTACTGGTGCAGGTGTATTTTTTATTACTATTACAGAAATGCCTCTTCTAGAAAGTGTGCATTTCTCTGTGCTGATGACTTTGGTGTTTTGCAGCTTGTCTCCAATCCACGTCTGCGCAGAGTGACAGAGCTTTGTGCATTCTTTTCAGACAGCCTGTACCCAGGGAGGGTGGAGGTATCACAGAGGTGCATCTGCATACTGAATAGTCTTCCTGGACTGAGAGAAGGGAGAGGCGGGCACACCTACATTTGTAAAGGTGGTGCCCTGGCCTCACACACTAGGGTCATTTACCCCCAAATGATGTTTGGAGCCTGTGCTGGAGGAGAGAGGGGGCACTCCCAGAACCAGTAGTAACTGCTTGGAACCTCCTCACCCCTTCCATTGTAAAACACTGTAAAGACTGACTATAAGTACAGGGGAGTGTTCCCCACAATATGGAGACTCTTGGAAACATTTTTGAACTGGACACAAAAGGCTGGAAGGACTCACCAGGAACCGCCGTGGACTGCTGCTGCTGTGTTGCCCTGTGACCTGTGACCTGCATGGTCCCTGTAAGGACATGCCACTTGCTGTGGACCCTGACCCCTCCAACCTTGTGAAGCACAAGGAGTGCTTCAATATTGGAGAAAGACTTAGCTCTTTGGAAAGCGCTTTACCTTTAACCCCTTCGCTGCCAGACCTTTTCCCCCTCAGGTGCCAGGACTTTTTTTGGCTATTTGAGGCAGGGCGCGCTTAGGCCCTCATTACTTTTTGCCCACATAAACTACCCACACCAAATGTGCGTCCTTTTTTTCCAACATCCGAGGGATTCTAGAGGTACCCAGACTTTGTGGGTTCCCCTTAAGGAGACCAAGAAATTAGCCAAAATACATTTAAAAGTTAGTTTTAAAAAAAAAAAAAAGTGGGAAAAAAGGGCTGCAGAAGAAGACTTGTGGTTTTTTCCCTGATATTTGCATCAACAAAGGGTTTGCAGTGCTAATATCACCAGCTCCCCAGCTTTCAGGAACAGACAGACTTGAATCAGAAAACCCATTTTTTCAACACAATTT
Source organism: Pleurodeles waltl (assembly GCF_031143425.1). Taxonomy (NCBI): domain Eukaryota; kingdom Metazoa; phylum Chordata; class Amphibia; order Caudata; family Salamandridae; genus Pleurodeles; species Pleurodeles waltl. The sequence continues at coordinate 734,350,480 of NC_090437.1, read as the reverse complement.
TGGCATTTTACTGGGGCAAACCCCATTTTTATGATTTTTTGTGCTTTCAGCCTCCTTCCAATCAGTGACAGAAATGGGTGTGAAACCAATGCTGGATCCCAGAAACCTAAACATTTGTGAAAAGTAGACACAATTCTGAATTCAGCAATGGGTAATTTGTGTAGATCCTACAAGGGTTTCCTACAGAAAATAACAACTGAAATAAAAAAATATTGAAATTGAGGTGAAACAAACCAGCCATTTTTCTCTACTTTTTACTCTGTAACTTTTTCCTGCAATGTCAGATTTTCGAAAGCAATATACCGTTGCGTCTGCTGGACTCTTCTGGTTGTAGGGATATATAGGGCTTGTAGGTTCATCAAGAACCCTAGGTACCCAGAGCCAATAAATGAGCTGCACCTTGCAGTGGGTTTTCATTCTACACCGGGTATACAGCAATTCATTTGCTGAAATAAAAAGAGTGAAAAAGAGGTATCAAGAAAAACTTTGGGCCATATTTATACTTTTTGACGGAAAACTGCGCTAACGCAGTTTTGCGCCAAAAAATTTAGCGCCGGCTAACGCCATTCTGAAGCGCCATGCGGGCGCCGTATTTATTCAATGACGTTAGCCGGCGTTAGCCGCCGGCGCTGTCAGGTGTGCGTTAAAAAAAACGACATACACCAGGCAGCGCCGGCGTAGGGGGAAAATGGCGTATGGGCGTCCACAAATGGTGCAAGTCAGGCTGAGGCAAAAAAATCGCCTCAACCCGATTTGCGCCATTTTTTTACGACGCCCATCCCCCATTGAAATGACTCCTGTCTTAGCAAAGACAGGAGTCATGCCCCCTTGCCCAATGGCCATGCCCAGGGAACTTCTGTCCCCTGGGCATGGTCATTGGGCATAGTGGCATGTAGGGGGGCACAAATCAGGCCCCCCCATGCCACAAAAAAAATAAGGGTCTTACCTTAATGTCCCTGGGGTGGGTCCCTCCATCCTTGGATGTCCTCCTGGGGTGGGCAAGGGTGTGTCCCTGGGGGCAGGGGAGGGCACCTCTGGGCTCATTCTGAGCCCCAGGTCCCTTAACGCCTGCCCTGACCCAGGCGCTAAAATCCAGGGCTAATGCGGGTTTTTTAGACCCGCCCACTCCCGGGCGTAATTTTTGCCCGGGAGTATAAATACGACGCATATGCATCGGAGTAATTTTTTAAGACGGGAACGCCTACCTTGCATATCATTAACGCAAGGAAGGTGTTCACGCCAAAAAATGACGCTAACTCCATGAACTTTGGCTCTAGACGCGTCTAACGCCAAAGTATAAATATGGAGTTAGATTTGCGTCGAATTTGCGTAGAAAAAACAACGCAAATTCGGCGCAAACGGAGTATAAATATGCCCCTTTGGGCCATATTTATACTTTTTGACGCAAAACTGCGCTAACGCAGTTTTGCGCCAAAAAATTTAGCACCGGCTAACGCCATTCTGAAGCGCCATGCGGGCGCCGTATTTATTCAATGACGATAGCCGGCGTTAGCCGCTGGCGCTGTCTGGTGTGCGTTAAAAAAACGACGTACACCAGGCAGCGCCGGCGTAGGGGGAAAATGGCGTATGGGCGTCCACAAATGGTGCAAGTCAGGCTGAGGCAAAAAAATCACCTCAACCCGATTTGCGCCATTTTTTTACAACGCCCATCCCCCATTGAAATGACTTCTGTCTTAGCAAAGACAGGAGTCATGCCCCCTTGCCCAATGGCCATGCCCAGGGGACTTCTGTCCCCTGGGCATGGTCATTGGGCATAGTGGCATGTAGGGGGGCACAAATCAGGCCCCCCTATGCCACAAAAAAAAATAAAAAAAAATACTTACCTGGACTTACCTTAATGTCCCTAGGGTGGGTCCCTCCATCCTTGGGTGTCCTCCTGGGGTGGGCAAGGGTGGCAGGGGGTGTCCCTGGGGGCAGGGGAGGGCACCTCTGGGCTCATTCTGAGCCCACAGGTCCCTTAACGCCTGCCCTGACCCAGGCGCTAAAATCCAGCGCTAATGCGGGTTTTTTAGACCCGCCCACTCCCGGGCGTCATTTTTGCCTGGGAGTATAAATACGACGCATATGCATCGGAGTCATTTTTTAAGACGGGAACGCCTACCTTGCATATCATTAACGCAAGGAAGGTGTTCACGCAAAAAAATGACGCTAACTCCATGAACTTTGGCGCTAGACGCGTCTAACGCCAAAGTATAAATATGGAGTTAGTTTTGCGTCGATTTTGGGTCGAAAAAAACGACGCAAATTCGGCGCAAACGGAGTATAAATATGCCCCTTTGTATTTCCAAAATGGGCACAAGATAAGGTGTTGAGGAGCAGTGGTTATTTGCACATCTCTGAATTCTGGGGTGCCCATACTAGCATGTGAATTACAGGGTATTTCTCAAGTAGACGTCTTTTTACACACTGTCTTATATTTGGAAGGAAAAAATGTAGAGAAAGACAAGGGGCAATAACACTTGTTTTGCTATTCTATGTTCCTCCAAGTCTCCAAATAAAAATGGTACCTCACTTGTGTGGGTAGGCCTAGCGCCCGCGACAGGAAATGCCCCAAAACACAACGTGGACACATCACATTTTCCCAAAGAAAACAGAGGTGTTTTTTGCAAAGTGCCTACCTGTGGATTTTGGCCTCTATCTCAGCCGGCACCTAGGGAAACCTACCAAATCTGTACATTTTTGAAAACTAGAGACCTAGGGGAATCCATGACGGGGTGACTTGTGGGGCTCTCACGAGGTTCTGTTACCCAGAATCCTTTGCAAACCTCAAAATTTGGCTTAAAAAAACACTTTTCCTCACATTTCGGTGACAGAAATTTCTGGAATCTGAGAGGAGCCACAAATTTCCTTCCACCCAGCGCTCCCCCAAGTCTCCCGATAAAAATGGTACCTCACTTGTGTAAGTAGGCCTAGTGCCCGCAACAGGAAATGCCCCAAAACACAAAGTGGACACATCACATTTACTCAAATAAAACAGAGGTGTTTTTTGCAAAGTGCCTACCTGTGGATTTTGGCCTATAGCTCAGCCGGCACCTATGGAAACCTACCAAACCTGTGCATTTTTGAAAACCAGAGACCTAGGGGCATCCAAGACGGGGTGACTTGTGGGGCTCTCACCAGGTTCTGTTACCCAGAATCCTTTGCAAACCTCAAAATTTGGCTAAAAAACACTTTTTCCTCACATTTCGGTGACAGAAAGTTCTGGAATCTAAGAGGAGCCACACATTTCCTTCCACCCAGCATTTCCCCATGTCTCCTGATAAAAATGGTACCTCACTTGTGTGGGTTAGCCTTGTGCTCACAACAGAAAATGCTCCAAAACACTATCTGGACACATCAAAATGATCAAATAGAAAACTACCTGTTTTTTGCGGGGGGCACCTGCGTTTTTGGTCCTGGGCTCAGCAGCCATCTAGGGAAACCTACCACCCAGACTTTTCTGAAAACTAGACACCCGAGGGAGTCAAGGGAGGTGTGACTTGCGTGGATCCCCCAATGTTTTCTTACCCAGAATCCTCACCAAACCTCAAATTTAGCTAAAAAATCACATTTTTCACACATTTCTGTGTGGGATCATCGCACCAGGACAAATTTCCTACCACCCATCGTTCCCCTCAGTCTCCCGGTAAAAAAGAGGTGGGCCAAGTGTTTGTGACAGGGAAGAGCAAAAACACGTCGAAATTGAGGGGGAACCAAAGTGGGTCCAAAAGGGCAGTTTGAAAAAAAAACATTTTTAGGCTGACAAGTGCAGCAGAAGTTTTATCGGTATAGATGAGACAATGCTGGGTGGTAGGAATTTTGTGGATTGCTGCAGATTCCGGAAGGTTCCATAACAAAAATGTGGGAAAAATGTGTGCTTTCCAGCAAAGTTGCAGGTTTGCAGGGCATTGTGGGTAAGGAAATGGTGCGGGTGCATGTGAAGCACACCACCGTGGAATCAACTAGATGTTTAGTTTTCAGATGTGTCTAGGTCTTGTGGATTTTTCTACATGGCAGTGTCCCAAAGTAAAAAAAAGTGCAGCCCTCACCATTCCAAGTGGGATGATTTTGAGAGTTACCAAGCTCTCATGGCCCATATGTAAAACAAAAAACAAAAATAATCAAATGTCCTCTTGCTTGCCATGGGATAAGATGTTTTAGTGTGCGTGGGAGAGCTGAAAGACTCTTAGCCCCTTCAGTTCGGGTGGGGGCATGACCAGGCCCATACTGGTTGGTAGCCACCACCCTACTATTTTCTTTTATTTTTTGTATTCCCTGGCATCTAGTAGACTTTCTGTCCCCACGGGGTGTGGATCAGGGGTAATTGCCCAATCTGCCTACTGGTGGGCATAACAACTTTGGCTCCATTTATTTGGGGTGGGGGTATGGCTATACCCCCAACCTCTTCTTTTGAAAAAAAAATCTTCCCTGGTCTCTGGTGGGATTTCTGCCCCTCTTGGAGGCAGATGGGCCTTCCAAAAATAGGCTAATATGCCCCCAAGGGGGCAGTTATAGCCAACAGTAATGTGCCCCCATGGGGAGCGACCCTTGCCCAAGGGGCTGCCCCCCCTGAACAAAACACACAAATACGCACACACCAATCCATGGTGTCTAGAGGTTTCTGCCCCCTTTGGGGGCAGATTGGCCTAACACAAATAGGCTGATCTGCCCCCAAGGGGGGCAGAAATGGCCGACATACAATTTGCCCCCAGGAGAGCGACCCTTGTCTAAGGTGTCGCTCCCCATACATAAAAACATAAAGTAAATAAAAAAATATATACATCCTTGGTGTCTAGAGGTTTCTGCCCCCCCCCCCGGGGGCAGATCTGCCTAATTATATTAGGCCGATCTGCCTCCAGGGGGGCAGAAAAAGTCTAAAAATATTTTGCCCCCCCTGTGGGGCCGCTCTCCTTATGCGTTAGTATAAAAAAATCCCTGGTGTCTTGTGGATCCTGCCCCCCTTGGGGGCAGATCGGCCTAATTATATTAGGCCGATCTGCCACCAAGGGGGACAGAAATGGCCTAAAAATAATTTGGACCCCCCGGAGCGACCCTTGCCTAAAGGGTCGCTCCCCAAACATAAAAAAATAAAAAGCAAACAAAAAAAAAATATCCCTGGTGTCTAGGGGTTTTCTGCCCCTCCTAGGGGTAGATTGGCCTAATAATTTTAGGCCGATCTGCCCCCGGGGGATGAAATGGCCTAGAAATAATTTGTCCCCCTGGGAAGCAGCCCTTGCCCAAGGGGCCGCTCCCGTTATTTGAAATAGCCCCAAAAAAAAATAATCCTTGGTGTCCAGTGGTTTGTGCCCACAGGGGGGACAGAAATGGCCTAATAATAATTTGCCCAACCCGGAGCGACCCTTGCCCAAGGGGTCGCTCCCCAAACATAAAAAAAAACAAGAAACAAAATTATCCCTGGTGAGTAGTAGATTTCTGCCCCCCTGGGGGAAGATCGGCCTAATCATATTAGGCCGATCTGCACCCGGGGGGGCAGAAATGGCCTAGAAATAATTTGCCCCTGAGGAGCGGGCCTTGAAATAAGAAAAAAAAAATCCCTGGTGTCTAGTGGACATTTCTGCTGCCCGATTGCATTGCGATCGGGCAGCAGAAATGCTCAGAGAGACATGAAAGCAGAGGAAAAGCCTTTTCTCTCCTTTCATGCCTCGCTGCCCCCTCCACGTGATTGGAGGAGAAATGCTTTTGCATTTCTCCTTTGATCGGGTGGTGGAAGCTGGGCTTCCAGTGCCGGGGGGAAGGCCTCTGATGAGGTCAGCACGCGAAAGCATGCTGACGTCATAATATGCCACGGGAGGGTAAGTGGGGGGTGTGGAAGGAGAAGCAATTCCCCTTCCATCTCTTCTCAGGGGAGGGGAGTGCTCGGCCATCTGGGGGAGCGCTAACGCTCCCCCCGGGGGCCCATAGCAGAAAAAGCTGGTCTCGTCCTCGGCACTGGGCAATCGGTGCTGAGGGCGAGACCAGCTCATCCGGGACACCCAAGCGGTTAATAGACAGCGGTTTTGGAGTGGAAAGTGCTGCTTCTTTTATTCTTTTAGCACTGGAAAAGTGCTTTACTGCTGTGAAAAAGATCACCGCTGCGATCCAGGCTGTATTTTTTGCTGCACCGGAGTTGCGCTGCTCTCTGTGCCCCCGGGGCACCACGAAACAAAAAAAAAGGAGTGAGCGTGCTACAACCGTGCCCCCGGGGCGAGTTACGCTCTAAGGAGCACCCCCAGGACAGAAGAAGGCACCCGCTTTGGTGCCTGCTCGTTTCTGGAGCCGGCATGTGCCTCCGAGGACCGGGAGAGGCTCGGGCACCATGTAGGGTGCAGCAGCCGGCTGACCTTGTCCCCCCTCGTGAGGGCTGGTGGAGGCCCGGGGGGCCCATAGCGATCACAGGCCCCAGGAGGGGCCCGTGAGTATATATAGAGGAGGTGCATGCCGCACCACTGTACCCCAGAGCTCTCAGGAGGCCCCAGTTTTGTGCAGAGGAGCGCAGGGGGCCCCTTCTTCATTCTTTTGGCATGGAAGGTGCCTTCATCTCAAACCAGGCACTACCAAATGACAATATGTACAACATAAGTTCTTTTTAGAGACTCGTGTTGATTTGTATGTTTCTTACCTGTTTGATGATGTTAGTAATAGGTGTTTGCAAATGTTCCTTTTATGGGCATAACATGCTAATATGTTTTTCTGACTTGCCATACGTTTTATAATGTTCTTAATATGGGTGTTTATGATATTCTTATGACAAGTGCTTTAGTGTACTAACGTGTTTCCTGACTACTGCCTATGTTGCAGAATACTGAGTAACCTGTGTGTTATATGTAACTACTGCCAGTTTGCAGAGTAACTAAGCTGTAAAGTTCTGACAACTGCTAATGTAGCAGCATATCACTGATGTGTGATGTTTGGTCTAATAATTGTGTTGCGTACAATACAGTATATATTCATATAACTTGGTGTTGTTGTAGGAAAGTACCATCTTACCTGGCATGTTACCCCCATTTTTAGTTATGTGTCAGTTTGGTTTTGCCTGTGTCACTGGGATCCTGCTAGCCAGGACCCCAGTGCTCATAGTTTGTGGCCTATGTGTTCCCTGTGTGGTGCCTAACTGTATCACTGAGGATCTGCTAACCAGAACCTCAGTGTTTATGCTCTCTCTGCTTTTAAAAGTGTCACTGCAGGCTAGTGACTATTTTCATCAATTCTGACTGGCACACTGGAACACCCTTATAATTCCCTAGTATATGGTACCTAGGTACCCAGGGTATTGGGGTTCCAGGAGATCCCTGTGGGCTGCAGCATTTCTTTTGCCACCCATAGGGAGCTCAGACAATTCTCACACAGGACTGCCACTGCAGCCTGAGTGAAATAACGTCCACGTTTTTTCACAGCCATTTTACACTGCACTTAAGTAACTTATAAGTCACCTATATGTCTAACCCTCACTTAGTGAAGGTTAGGTGCAAAGTTACTAAGTGTGAGGGCACCCTGGCACTAGCCAAGGTGCCCCCCCCCACTGTTCAGGGCAATTTCCCCCAACTTTGTGAGTGCGGTACAGCATTACACGTGTGAACTACATATAGGTCAATACCTATGTGTAGCTTCACAATGGTAACTCCAAACATGGTCATGTAACATGTCTAAGATCATGGAATTGTCCCCCCAAGCCAAATCTGGTATTGGGGTGCCAATCCCATGCATCCCCGAGGCTCCAGCATGGATCCCAAGTACTGCCAAACTAGCTCTCTGGGGTTTTCTCTGCAGCTACTGCTGCTGCCAACCCTCAGACAGGTTTCTGCCCTCCTGGGGTCTGGGCAGCCCAGTCCCAGGAAGGCAGAACAAAGGATTTCCTCTGAGAAAGGGTGTTGCACCCTCTCCCTTTGGAAATAGGTGTTAAGGGCTGGGGAGGAGTAGCCTCCCCCAGCCTCTGGAAATGCTTTGAATGGCACAGATGGTGCCCTCCTTGCATAAGCCAGTCTACACCAGTTCAAGGATCCCCCAGCCGCCGCTCTGGGGCTAAACTGCACAAAGGAGAGGGGAGTGACCACTCCCCTGTCCATCACCACACCAGGGGTGGTGCCCAGATCTCCTCCAGTGTGTCCCAGACCTCTGCCATCTTGAATGCAGAGGTGTGAGGGCACAATGGAAACCTCTGAGTGGCCAGTGCCAGCAGATGACGTCAGAGACCCCTCCTGATAGACTCTTACCTGGTTAGGTAGCGAATCCTGCTCTGAGGGCTATTTAGGGTCTCTCCTGTGGGTTTCTCGTCAGATAACGAATGCAAGAGCTCACCAGAGTTCTTCTGCATCTCTCTCTTCAACTCCTGCCAAGGATCGACCGCTGACTGCTCCAGGACACCTGCAAAACCGTAACAAAGTAGCAAGATGACTACCAGCAACATTGTAGGGCCTCATCCTGCCGGCTTTCTCGGCTGTTTCCTGGTGTTGCATGCTCTGAGGGCTGTATGCCTTCACATGCACTGGAAGCCAAGAAGAAATCTCCTGTGGGTCGACGGAATCTTCCCCCTGCTAATGCAGGCACCAAACCTCTGCATCACTGGTCCTCTGGGTCCCCTCTCATCTTGACAAGTGTGGTCTCTGGAACACAGGAGCTAGATCCAAGTGACCGAAACAGTCCAGTGGTCCTCCTGTCCAAATTTGGTGGAGGTAAGTCCTTGCTTCCCCACGCCAGACAGTAATCCTGTGTACTGCATGATCTTCAGCTGCTAGGGCTTCTGTGCACTTTTGCAAGGATTCCTTTGTGCACAGCACAGCCCAGGTCCCGAGCAGTCTGTCCTGCATTGCTCAACTCGCTGAGTTGACCACCGGCTTCGTGGGACCCTCTTTTGTTGTGTTGAGATGACCGCCTTGCTCAGATTTCTTTAATGCCTGTTCAAGTGCTTCTGTGGGTGCTGCCTGATTCTGCATGGGCTCTTTCTATTGCAGACCGCCCCCTCTGTCTCCTCCTCCAAGAGGCGACCAACTGGTCTTTCCTGGGCCCAGGCAGCACCCATTATCTTCAACCGCAACTCTTGCAGCTAGCAAGGCTTGTTTGCGGTCTTTCTGTGTGGAAACAACTCTGCCTCCTCCAGCACGCTGTGGGACATCCTCTGACCAAATGAGAAGTTCCTGGCACCTTTTTTGTTGCAGAATCTTTGGCTTCTTCCACCTGGAGGCAGCCCTTTTGCACCTTCACCCGGGGTTTAGTGGGCTCCTGCTCCCCCTGGACACTTGCATGACTCTTGGACTTGGTCCCCTTCCTTTGCAGGTCCTCAGGTCCAGGAATCCGTCTTCAGTGCTTTGCAGTCAGTTGTTGCCTTTGCAGAATCCCCTATCTCGACTTTACTGTCTTTCTGGGGTAGTAGGGGAACTTTACTCCTACTTTTCAGGGTCTTGGCGTAGAGTATCTTGGACACCCTTAGTGTTTTCTTACACTCCCAACGACCCTCTACACACTACATTAGGCCTGGAGTCCATTCGTGGTTCGCATTCTGCTTTTGGAGTATATGGTTTGTGTTGCCCCTAGGCCTATTGTCTTCTTTTGCATTCTATTGTGTTCTACAGTGTTTGCACTACTTTTCTAACTGTTTACTTACCTGATTTTGGGTTGTGTGTATATTTTGTGTATTTTACTTACCTCCTAAGGGAGTATATCCTCTGAGATACTTTGGACATATTGTCACTAAAATGAACTACCTTTATTTTTAGTAACTCTGAGTATTGTGCTTCTTATGATATAGTGCTATATGATATAAGTGGTATAGTAGGAGCTTTGCATGTCTCCTAATTCAGCCTAAGCTGCTCTGCTATAGCTACCTCTATCAGCCTAAGCTGCTAGAACACTACTAATCTACTAATAAAGGATAACTGGACCTGGCACAAGGTGTAAGTACCACAAGGTACCCACTATAAGCCAGGCCAGCCTCCGACAGTTGTGTTTCCTTTGTGGTGGGGATAGTGCGTCATGTGTGTTGTGTGTGTTGTGCAAACGCTTTACACATTGCCTCCGGGTTAGGCCTGACTGCTTGTGCAAGCTACCAAGGGGGTGAGCAGGGGTTATCTTGGACGTGTGACTCCCTAGCCCTGACTAGAGTGGGTGCCTGGCTTAGGTGCATACCCTAGCCAACGAGAAACACCATTTCTAACATTGGTTATCAGCGGTGAGGATAGGACTTGCACTTGCACAATACCAGTGTGACTCACTATTTCACTTCAAGGATTGCGTTTAGACCATCACATGTTTGGCTTCTCTTAACTTTCTCTCTTTGGTCATTTTTCCTGTTTTCAACTCTCACGCCTGGGTATTTGGATTGTCACACTTGTGTGTACTGTACCTTTTCAGAATGGGGCAAACCTTTGATTTAGAGGACCTGCCATTTGAAAAGCAGGATGAATTAGGGGTGTTCTGTAGAGAGAGAAGACTGCGTGTAGCAGGGGACCTCATGAGATCTCTGAATTTCTTTGAAAGGTTTGTGGCATATACCCAAGGGAAGAGTATGCTTAGGGGGTACCCGGAGGATCCTGAGTGTAGCGAGGGTTCCCAATGGGAGGGATCCCAGCCCTCATCTCTAGAGAGCGTTGGAGAGACTGATCAGCAGGGTGAGAATGACCGGGCGGGGATGCCAGTTGACAGGGAAGGCTCCAGTGATAGGGAGTCCCTTGCTGGGTCCAGTGTAAGAAGCAGGGCTACCTCTCATTCCTTGATGCCTGATGAGCTAAGAGATGGGCGGGAAGAGAGGGACCTGAAGTTGCAGTTAGCGCGCCTAGCTGTTGAGGAGAGAAGGGCTGAGGTGGAAAAGGCCTTAGTACAGGAGAGGATAGCAGGGGCAGAGAGGGCCTTTGCCAGAGAGAGACTCGCTGTTGAGCGCAGTCTGAAGGTTCTGTACTCACCATCACTGCAGGTGGAGTCCAGTGGTGGCAGGAGTATAGAGTGCTGTAGCAAAGATGTTCCTCACATACCCATAGATCTGGTACCTATGTTCCAAGACGGGGGTGACATACATCATTGGTTAAAGGAATATGAGAGTACTCTGGTAGAGCGCAGTATCCCTGAGAAAGATTGGGGGACTGGCCTATGGAGCTATATTCCTGAGGATCGGAGGGATGCCCTTCTAACTCTTGAAGAGAGTGACAGGGAGGGGTACTCATCTATGAAGAACACACTGATTGTGAAGTATGGTTTTTCTCCTGAGGAATACAGAAAGAGGTTTAGGGGCGGTAAGAAACTGTCCCACCAGTCTTGGGAGGAGTTTGTGGAGGATTGCTGCATTGCACGAGATGGATGGGTGAAGGGTAGCACAGTAAACAATTTTGAAGAGCTGTTTAATGTGATTGTCAGAGAGCACCTGCTTTGTTGTTTTTCAGGGTTACGCCAACACTTGTCAGTGTGTGGGCTCTCTGACCCCAGGGAGCTTGCAAAGGGGGTGGACTTCTGATTGTGTACCAGAGGGTCTGGTGTGGCATTAGGGGGTGTTCCTAATGAGAGTGGTCTAGGTGTTTCCCAACCAGGTGTGGTGGGAAAGGCTTGTGTCCCAGGTAGGTCCCAGTGTAATGAGAGGGGTTCACGATCCAATGTCTTGTCTCAGAGGAGAGGGAGTGGTGGTGGGCTGTGTCCCACAATGTCCGAGACTCAGTCTCATAGCTTGGTTGGTTCCATGGGTGGACCCTAGGATGGGAGCCTAGCCTGCACCATAGGGCCATCTGCTCAGAGGGATCCCATTTTGCCAGTAGGACTTGGACGGGTGGCTGGTTATAGCATTCCTCCGGTTCTGTTGTCGGGTAGTCTCACTCCAGAGTGGAGGAGGTAGAAATCCAGGCGAAAGGTTGAGAGGGGGCTGCGGGCCCCAGTGGAGAACCTGGAGGGTTAGGGGTTAGCTCTGCAAAGAGAGACCCCCAGGAATGACCTTGGTGAGACCATTTCTGGGGTGAATGCAGACTCTGTCAGATGGGCAGAGGTGAGGAGACCTGCGCCAGCCAGACTCTTGTGTGGCCCTTGGGGAAGGTGTTTCTGTGGTGGGGGGTAGGTGTGCCCCCCAGGAAGTCCTGGTGCGCCAGGCAATGGTTCAACCGCAGGGTGGTGACTCTGGGTTGGATGATCAGGTTCAGGGGGTAAACTCTGACCTGATAGGGAGTAGGTGTGCTCCCAAGGAAGTCTTGGTGCGCCAAGCAGTGGTTCAACCGCAGGGAATTGACTCTGGGTTGGATGGTCAGGTTCAGGGGGTAAGATCTGATCTGGCAGGTGGTAGGTGTGCTCCCAAAGAAGTCCTGGTTAGCTGGGCAATGGTCCAGTCTAAGGGTATCGTCCCTGCACAGGATAAACAGGTTCAAGGGTATTGTCCCTCGGTTGGGTGGTCAGTCGCCAGGCAGTGATCCTGGGATGGTAAGAGAGTTGTGCAGGACTGCTGTACCCAGCACCCAGGCAATTATGGATTCTGGTGATACACCTCCTAGGAGAGGAGGGTGGGATCCTACAAGGAGGGGTAGAGGGACGAGAGACTCGCCTCTAGCCCCTGTGGAACCTATGGGTGCAGACCCTAGGTTGGTGGATCAGTGGCAGGGTAGAGTCCCTGAACTGGATGGAAATGGAGTGGTGCAGGTTGCTTTGCACCTGGGGCTACTGCCCCCCACTCATTGTGGTTTTCAGAGACCAGAGGCTCCTAGATGGCCTGGGGCCTGGTTCTGGCCAGTGACAGCTAGAGAGCCCCCTTTGGTTAGTCTAGGTTGCCTGGGAAGCATTGACAGAGAGACTCAACTGAGATCAGGTTGGTGTAGAACTGGAGCCTGCCTCTGCAATCGCGGGCCAGGGTCCATGTTCTGTCGCCCCAATCAGCGAAACCCATCAAGGTATTGATTGTTCTTCCCTGGCTTTAGGCTGATGGGGGGTTATGTTGGACCTAGCCCTTGTGGTAGGTTCACCCCCTGACTTTTTGCCTAATACCTCCTATTTTTTCTGACCTATCGCTGTTGGCTCTATGACTCTTACCACTTTATCACTGCTGATCAGTGCTAAAGTGCAAGTGCTCTCCCATCTAAAATTGGTATGATTGGCTTATACCTAATTGGCATGTTTAATTTACCTATAAGTCCTTTGTACAGTGGTAGCTCTATACCCAGGGCCTGTAAATTAAATACAGCTAGTGGGCCTGCAGTGCTGCTTGCGCCACCCACTGAAGTAGACTTTCAAACCTGTCTCAGGCCTGCTAGCGCAGGGCCTTTGTGCGCAGTTTTCTACCACAGGGACCTGATATCTAAATTTACTTGCCAGGCCCAGAACTCCCCTTTTACTATATGTAAGTTATACCTAAGGTAGGCCCTAGCTAGCCCTATAGCAGGGTGCTATGTATGTAGAAGGCAGGATATGTGCCAGGTTGCGTGGCATGTCCTGGTAGTGACAAACAGTCTGACATGGTGTCTCACTGCTATGAGTGCTGCCTTCTCATAGGATTGCATTAGAAATGCCCTGCCTTATGTGTAAGGGGTATTGTCTGATTTATGAGGGGTAACGTAGGCATGTATGGTACAGTTGTAATGGTGATAATAAATGCTGCTTGCTTGTGTAGGTGTATTTTTTATTACTGTTACAGAAATGCCACTTCTAGAAAGTGCGCATTTCTCTGTGCTTATGACTCTGGTATTTTGCAGCTTGACTCCAATCCACATCTGGGCAGAGTGACAGTCGGTGCTTCATGCATACTTTGCAGACAGATTGTACACAGGGAGGGTGAATGTGTCACAGAGGTGCATCTGCATACTGAATAGTCTTCCTGGACTGAGAGAAGGGAGAGGCGGGGCACACCTACATTTGTAAAGACTGTGCCCTGGCCTCACACAATAGGGTTGTTTATCCTCAACTGATATTTGGAGCCTGTGCTGGAGGAGAGAGGGGGCACTGCCAGAACCAGTTGTAACTGGTTGGAACCTCCTCTCCCCTTCCATTGTAAACCACTGTAAAGACTAAGTATAAGTGCAGGGGAGTTTTCTCCACAATTTGGAGACTCTTGGAAACATTTTTGAACTGGACACAAAAGGCTGGAAGGACTCACGAGGAACCGCCATGGACTGCTGCTGCTGTGCTGACCTGTGACCTGCTTGTTACTGTAAGGACTTGCCACTTGCCTGCATTCTCTTTGTGCTGGCCTGTTGTTGGGCCCTTCACCTGTGAGCCTGCTTCTTAATTTCTGCTCCCCAAGGGCAGGGTACTGTGGCCCCTGACCCCTGCAACCTTGTGAAGCACGAGGAGTGCTTCAATATTGGAGAAAGACTTAGCGCTTTGGAAAGCTCTTTACCTTTAATAGACTTAGCACTTTTGGAGGGAAAGCGTTGCTTCTTTTATTCTGTTAGCTTTGGAAAAGCGATTTACCGCTGTGTAAAAGATCACCGCCACGACCCGGGCTGTATTTAGTGCAGCGCCGGAGTCAGCTGCTCTCTGTGACCCTGGGGAACCACGAAAGGAAAAGAAAGGAGCGTGTGTGCTCCGACCGTGCCCCCGGGGCGAAGTACACTCTAAGGAGTGCCCCCGGGGCACAAGCCGGCACCCGCTTCGGTGCCTGCTCGTTTCTGGAGCCGGTGTGTGCCTCGGAGGACTGGGAGAGGCTCGGGCACCACGTTGGGTGCAGGAGCCTGCTTAAGGGCGGGGTAGAGGTCGCCTTGGAGGCCCCCCTCTCCATCAGGCCCTTTTTTATGTGGCTCGCTGCAGACGGAGAGGAGGCTTCCTCTGAGGCTCCCCTACCGCCAGCCCCAACGTGTGTTAAGGAACCTTCGGGGGATGGAAGCCTCAATGGAGGCTCTCCCCAGCCCCATTGGTGGACCCATTGATTGGTTCGTGGCTTGGGCCCCCCTGGTTGGAGGGCCAATTGAGGCCCAGTAGTGGCCCCTGGAGATTGCGGGCCCCAGGAGGGGCCCATTGCACACCAGAAGGGGTGTGCGATGCCCCCCTCCTCCCTGATTGTTTTTCTCCACCGTGGCCCCCCCTTGTGAGGGCCGGTGGAGGCCCAGGGGGACCCCCAGTGATCGCAGGCCACAGGAGGGGCCCGTCCTTAAAGCAGAGGGGCTACGTGGTGCCCCCCTCCTTCAAAAAAGTAATTGCTGACCTTGGCCCCTCTCATGAGGGCCCCCAGAGATCACAGGCCCTAAGAGGGGCCCATCAGTAATATAGAGGAGGTGCGTGCTGCACCCCTCTAAACCAGAGCTCTCAAGAGGCCCTCATTTTGCACCGAGGAGCGCCGGGGAGCCCTTCTTTGTTCTTTTGGCACTGGAGGTGCCTTCATCTCAAACCAGGTACTATCAAATGACAATATGTACAACATAAGTTATTTTTAGAGGCTTTTATTGATTTATATGATGCCTACCTGTTTGATCATGTTTGTCATAGGTACATGCAAATGTTCCTTTTATGGGCATAACATGCTAATATGTTTTTCTAACTTGCTATACGTTTTATAATGTTCCTAATGTGGGCATTTATGATGTTCTTATGACAAGTGCTTTAGTGTAATAACGTGTTTGCTGACTACTGCTTATGTTGCAGAATACTGAGTAACCTGTGTGTTATATGTGACTACTGCTAGTTTGCATAGTAACTAATGTGTAATGTTCTGACAAGTGCTAAGGTAGCAAGATATTACTGATATGTGATTTGGCCTAATAATTGCATTTTGTGCAATACTGTATATTTTCACATAACTTGGTATTGTGTTTCCTTTGTGGTGGGGCTAGTGCATCACGTGTGTTGTGTGTGTTGTACAAAAGCTTTACACATTGCCTCCGGGCTAGGCCTGACTGCTTGTGCCAAGCTACCAAGGGGGTGAGCAGGAGTTATCTTGGACATGTGACTCCCTTGCCCTAACTAGAGTGGGTGGGTTCTGCCTTGCTTAGGTGCATACCCTAGCCAACCAGAAACACCATTTCTAACATGCACCAGGTCCCCTTTCAGTTCCATCCTGTCTGCCAGGGTCCCAGTAGGGGGTTTGGCAGTCCATTGTGTGAGGGCAGGCCACTGTTCTTTCAAATGTAAGTGTCAGGCCCTCCACCCTCCCAGCCCAGGAAGACCCATTCAGTATGCAGATGTGTACAGGTGTGACTGAGCATCCTGTGTTTGGGGTTGTCTGAGGGAAATGCACAAGGGAGCAGTCAACTAACCTAGCCAGATGTGGATTGAAAGACACAGAAGTCTTTAAGTGCAGAGAAATGCTCACTTTCTAAAAGTGGCATTTTTAGAATAGCAATATTAAATCCAACTTCACCAATAATCAGGATTTTCTATTGCCATTCTGGCCATACTAAATATGACCTGGTTACTCCTTTCAGATCAGAATCTATCACTCAAACAGTATATGAGGGTGGCCCTAATGCTATTGTATGAAAGGATCAGGCCCCATAGCAGTGTAAAATGAATTTAGGAGTTTTACACTACTGGGACATATAGAACACACATGTTCATGTCCTGCCTTTTACCTGCATAGCACCCTGCCCTATAGGCTACCTAGGGCCTACCTTAGGGGTGACATATGTAGAAAAAGGGGAGTTTAAGGCTTGGCAATTACTTTTAAATGTCAAGTCGAAGTGGCAGTGAAACTGCACACACACGCCATGCAGTGGCAGGCCTGAGACATGGTTAGGGTGCTTCTTATGTGGATGGCACAACATGTGCTGCATCCCACTAATAGCATTTAATTTACAGGCCCTGTTCACATGTAGTGCACTTGACTAGGGACTTACAAGTAAATTAAATAAGCCAATTGGGTATGAGCCAATGGCACTATGTTTTAAGGTGAGAGCACATGCACTTTAGCACTGATTAGCAGTGGTAAAGTGAGCAGATTCCTAAAGCCAGCAAAAAAAGTGGTCAGAAAAAGAGAAGGAGGAAGGCAAATCGTTTGGGGGTGAGCCTGCAGAAAGGCCATTTCCAACAACAAGCAAGTCAGGGAGAACGCACAGAGTACCTTTCAACATCTAACATAACTGGCACTACTGTGAGGGAAGTTGTGAATGTGATATACAAATCCTGGCAAACACATACTTACATGCATATATCACACAGTGCTGTGGAGGTCACGGGGTATTAGACAAGCCTGACTGATGAACAACAGACAGATTTGTACCTTCTGACTTTCGCTTACGCTGTTAACTGTATTGGTGAACGTTTGCAGGAAGTGTGGCATACTGCTACGAGTAGTGAAGGGTAGTTCCTTCCTGACCTGCCAATGGTGCTCTCCAGACTAGACAGACTTTGCAGCTGATAAGGAAGCAAGATGTGTGGAAGATCTGTCAGGTAAAATGGAGACGGAAGCATGCTCTCGGTCTCCCACCAAGTATAGAAGCTGCCACTGGTGTCTTTACAAACGTGCCCTTCTCTTTTCATCTTGCCATTTTTATTTAACTGTAGTGTGTTGCTCCATCCTCCAAAATGTTCACCCCTTTGGTGACACAGTGCCATTTACCCACTTTTGCTGCTTCACTGCAGGATTTGTTGAAAAAAAGTGTTCTTAGTTGTTAGAAATGGGGTTTTTGGTTGGCAGTCAGGTTACCCTCTGTCCAAGCAAAAGCCCTCACTCTAGTCAGGGTAAGTCACACACAATCCAAGATTATCCTGTGCCCACCCTCTGGTAGCTTGGCACGAGCAGTCAGGCTTAACTTAGAAGGCAATGTGTAAAGTATTTGTGCAATAAATCATACAATACCACCATATAGCACCACAAAAATACACCACACAGTGTTTAGAAAAATATATAATATTTATCAGGATAATTGTAGGTAAAAAAAAAGAATAAAGTTGCAATGGAAAAATTGTAGAAATATCACAGGGAAGTGATATAAAGTGTCTTAAGTCTTTAGAATGCAATAAAGTGTCTTTCAAGCACAAAGTACCTGGTTTCTGGTGGAAAATCTCCTCAGAGGGCCACAGGAGAAGAGATGCGTGGAAAAAGGGGTGTGTGCGTCGATTTCCTCTCAGCACACACAGACTTGCGTCGTTCTTTTCCACGCGGGGAAGTCGGGCGTCGTTTTCCGGCGCGCAGACAGTCTCTTTTTGTGGATCGCGGGGATTACCAGATGTCCCGGGTCTGTGCGTGGATTCTCCTGCTTATTTTCCGGCTGCGCGTCGTTCTGCGGGGCTGCGCGTCGAAGTTTCGATCTCACGGTAGGCGTCGCGTCGATTTCTCCTGGAAGTCGGGCGGCGGTGTCCTTGCGAGGCCGTGCGTCGAAATTTTGGTCTCACGGCAGGCGTCGCGTCGATTTCTCCTTGGAAGTCGGGCGGCGTTGCCCTTGTGAGGCCGTGCGTCAAAGTTTCGCACTCACGGTAGGCGTCGCGTCGATTTCTCCTGGAAAGTCGGGCGGCTTTGTCCTTGCGAGGTTGTGCGTCGAAGTCTCGATCGTCCCGAGGGCGTCGCGTCGATCAGCGTCGGTGTGCGGCGTTTTTCTCGCCGCGAAACAAGCTGTGCGTCGAAATTTTCGGCGCACGGAGCGTCCAAGTGAAAGGAAGAAGTCTTTTTGGTCCTGAGACTTCAAGGAACAGGAGGCAAGCTCTATCCAAGCCCTTGGAGAGCACTTTCACAGCCAGACAAGAGTTCAGCAAGGCAGCAGGGCAACAGCAAGACAGCAGTCCTTTGTAGAAAGCAGACAGGTGAGTCCTTTGAGCAGCCAGGCAGTTCTTCTTGGCAGGATGTAGTTTCTGGTTCAGGTTTCTTCTCCAGCAAGTGTCTGATGAGGTAGGGCAGAGGCCCTGTTTTATACCCAAATGTGCCTTTGAAGTGGGGGAGACTTCAAAGAGTGGCTAAGAAGTGCACCAGGTCCCCTTTCAGTTTACTCCTGTCTGCCAGGGTCCCAGTAGGGGGTGTGGCAGTCCTTTGTGTGAGAGCAGACCCTCCACCCTCCCAGCCCAGGAAGACCCATTCAAAATGCAGATGTATGCAAGTGAGGCTGAGTACCCTGTGTTTGGGGTGTGTCTGAGTGAATGCACAAGGAGCTGTCAACCAAGCCCAGCCAGACGTGGATTGTAAGGCACAGAAGGATTTAAGTGCAAAGAAATGCTCACTTTCTAAAAGCGGCATTTCTAGAATAGTAATATTAAATCCGACTTCACCAGTCAGTAGGACTTTGTATTACCATTCTGGCCATACTAAATATGACCTCCCTGCTCCTTTCAGATCAGCAGCTGCCACTTCAACAGTGTATGAGGGCAGCCCTAATGTTAGCCTATGAAGGGAGCAGGCCTCTCAGTAGTGTGAAAACGAATTTAGGAGTTTTACACTACCAGGACATATAACTACACAGGTACATGTCCTGCCTTTTACCTACACAGCACCCTGCCCTAGGGGTTACCTAGGGCACACCTTAAGGGTGACTTATATGTAGAAAAAGGGGAGTTCTAGGCTTGGCAAGTACTTTTAAATGCCAAGTCGAGGTGGCAGTGAAACTGCACACACAGGCCTTGCAATGGCAGGCCTGAGACAAGGAAAAAGGGGCTACTTAAGTGGGTGGCACAACCAGTGCTGCAGGCCCACTAGTAGCATTTAATTTACCAGCCCTATGCACATAAAGTGCACCTTACTAGGGACTTATAAGTAAATTAATAGTCCAATCAGGTAGGATTCCAGGTTACCATGTTTTAAAGGAGAGAGCATATGCACTTTAGCACTGGTTAGCAGTGGTAAAGTGCGCAGAGTCTATAAACCAGCAAAAACAGTGTCCAAAAAAATGGAGGGAGGCAGGCAAAAAGTTAGGGGTGACTACCCTAAGGCTGTCAGGTCTAACATTAGTGATACAATCTTTCATAATAAATATGAAAACGTTTTTTTCCAACAAACTACAAGTGAATAACTTTACTTTTAACAAATGCACAATACTAGCATATCTTTCTACACTGAAAATGTGTCATGAGTGGTAATAATTAAGGTTACACAATAGCAACGTATGTCTAAGTTGCACATATTCACCCTAAAGTTTGTGCTCGGTATAAATCTAAAAGATTAATCTAAGAAGAGGGTGTGGGGCTAAGATCTACATGACCAGGTCTAGGAGAGGCTCTACCACACAGGCAGCAGTTTCCCTATACCTGTGCATCAAGTGAGAGGTTTGTGTGTTAAATCACGCTCAACCACACCTGGACTGACATTTCATACTCTTTACTTTTGCTATACAAATTTAATTGAGCGCTCATTCACCGGAAGGACTCTTGATGCTTACCCGGCTCAGTGCTTTACTCCAATGACGTTAAAATATTTCAGAAAATAACTAGGTTTTAATCTGAAATCTCAATTTGTTAGTGCAGATTATCACACGCAAGTGGTCAGATGGGGAGTTCCATAAACTGAAAGTGAAAACATAAAAGCCCTGGCCTCCCGTTGAGGATCTTGAGAATTTAGGAATAACAAGTCGGTTAGGAGATAAACGAGAGTAAGGCTCTTGAGGGATCGTACCGAAGCTTGAGGAGCATTTATACAAAGACCACTGAGCTGTATAGCGGGCCCTCTAATGGAATGCGTTCCCGAGTGTAGGAGGGGAGAATCGGGACTTTTCAGCAAGAGACCTGCGACCCCTTGCAGTATATTTAAAATAAATATATTGCCCCAGAGGAAGTTCTGACCACCAGAATTAAAGTACGAATGATGAAAGGCAGGGCAGCTGATGCATGTGTCCCTTGTTCAGAAAAAGCCTAGAATAAATGCACTATTTCTGAATGCAAAGCATACAGCCAGAAGCAATCTGAGAACCCTGGGAAATGTACTTCACTAAATGTAATTAATTATGGTCCACTCTCAACAGTTAATGTATTACACAAATACAGAAAAGATTAGTGTGCATTCAATCAATGTCATTACATATTGAATAAGTATTGGTTTAACCTTGTCTCTCTGGCTCTTGGCCAAGACTCTTAGCGCACTTTAGCGCAATGAAAAAAGCAGAGGCCTCCTCTGGCTCCATTGTGGCTAACCCTGCTAAATCATATTGCTCATTTCCTTTTCTATAATGGACATTATATGGCGGCGTAGAACTGAGACAATCTGTGGATCTTTTCTTTGGAAATGATGCTCATAAAACTAGGGGCCGGATCGCAAAACACTTTAGCTATTCATATTGCATGTTCCTAGTTGTGAGTAAGACAGTGGGTGGAGCACACACCTCTTTCGCTCTCCTATGGTAGCAGGTTGGTGTATTTGGCAATGTGACAAATATATTTATCAAATTTCTTTTTGTTGTGGTGATCATGATTTGTGTACTTTCTGAGCTGATGTTTTTGTGCTACAATTTTGCATTCTGCTATTAATATGTTGTATTGTTTTTGTTGCGTTGTGTTCCACGTTGGCTGTTTTGTTGTGTGGTGCCTGTTATGTGTTGGTTGTATTGTTCTTCTGCTTTATGTCTAGTTATTGCGGTTTATTCTATTGTGTTCTGTAATTCTCTTAGGGATCTCATCAAATGGTGCTACATTTTCTGCCGTAAACAGCACATTATTAAACGTTTTTTAGCAACAAACAACTATTTACCACTGCCTAAGCTAATAGAATACCACTACCCCAGCTGTTCCACTAGTTGACACCAGACAGCACTCACTTTTTATTATATGCCCCAAAGACAGCCAAAGTCATAATGAGGGACTTTGTCTCCATTTGTGTTCAAGTTGCTTGCAGTGGCGCTTGATGAGCCTTAGTTCTTTCTTGTACCAGTAAGCTTGTGGTCTGGTTCTTTGTTGATTGTGAGAGGAACCAGTGTGCACAGGTGGTGCATCAGATGTGATCCAGGTGTTGAAGTTGGAGATGCAGTCATGGAGGTTGTTGTTGTGTAAGGCCAGTGGTATTGGACTTTGGAAGACCAGGACACTTCTGAAATCTTGTTCCAGTTTTGCTGCAGTGTGAGGTGGGTATGCAAATGTTGATGACAGTGTGGTCAGGCCTGGCGATTAGTGTGTCTTACCTGATGTGATTACGCTGAAGCTGGTGAAGATGAGGCCAAGAGGTGTCCAAAAGCATGTGTGGGGCCTTCTACTCACTGGATGAGCTTGAGGTTGGACATGTCCTCAAGGAGGTTGATTATACATGGATTTATGTGGTTGTGGCCCATGTGGACAGTAGATGAGGGTGCCAGTGAGGGTGTAGTTGATTGGTGATGAGGAATTTGAAGGTCAAGTGTTCCATTTGACTGTTGATGCTTTATACGGTGGGGAAGTGCTGGATGGACTATTTGATCATGATAGTGATTCCACCTCTGAGCCTGTTGGTCCCATGCTCTCTTATGATCTTGTATCTGGTAGAATTGTCATGTCAATGACGGGGCCAACAAGTGAGACAGCCATGTTTTGGTCAGGAAGAGCAGGTCTGGTGAGCGGTTGTGCTGCAGGTCACAACTTTCGGTGATGTGGTTAATGAGGGACTGAGTGTTAAGGAGTATGCAGAACAGGAAGGGGTGCAGTGTAATGGGTGTTGGGTGTGTGGTCATGAGTGTTGCATGTGTTAGGTGTGTGATGTATGGGGAGTGAGGTGGTTGTGAGAAGGAGCTTCCAAAAGTGGTGAATAATCCAAACATGACATACATTACCTTGTTTGTTGCAGTTTAACATAATGTGTAAGCCACAATGGAGTGGGAACACTTCCATTAAAGGCTAAGCAGGGATGGTCAATGCCATCATCCATCATTCTTCTGCACACTACTCACCACCCACTGTGCTCCTTCCCTCTCCCAGGAACTACTTAATGGTTGTTGCAGTGTGGCGATGCGCAGAGGCTGCACTGCTGGCACATCAAAGGCAAGCCTATCTGTGCTCATCCATGCCTGAACTGTGCCCAATGCAAGGAACCCTTGTCCTCCCCTAACCACCACTACCCTTCTATGCTCCTCAACACTCTAAAGCCTAGCTGCAGCTCACTGCACTGCGGTCACACTGCATCACACAACATGGAGAGAACATTCATATGCTCCTCCTGCAAGTTCATATGCAGTCTCATACCCCTGCACCCAAAATTCCCAATGGCACCTAACACCTCACTCACTGCAGTACTGCAACACCGCAACACAACACACAGCAAGCGTTAACATGCCTCTCTTGCAAGTTTTGATACATGCTGTCACACTCTACATCTCCGCACCAACAGTGCCTTGTACCTCACACGCTCACACTTACACAATCTAACCACCTGCCCACTCTCATATAGACCAACCACCACCACGCAACATGCCACACTTGCATGCATGCTCCTCAGCACCTGCTTGCTCCCCAAGTACGACATGAAGATATGGGGCCTACTGTACGACCATTCTGAGGACCTGCTCTCCCTCAAAGAAACATTGCTAAATCCAACCTCTCTACCGGACATTGCAACAAACATCTCTTCTGGCTACAAAATTGCCCAACAAAACTGTCAGCACAATCATGGGCACGTATTCACTATCATATTCAAAGACACCATCAACTGAGCCACCTACACGGAGAACCCCACAAGCGACATGGAACACTTCATGTTCAAGATACGCATTACAGCCAACCTCTCCCTTGGTGGAACTCTTTTATAAAAGGCACCAGACCCCTGTACCAAATTTGCCAGTGACGTTTCGGTCTCCGTCGCACACCAGACCATCAATGCCAGGACCTTTATCCTCCCTAGAGACCTTAATTTTCACAGCAACCCAAGGTCTAAGGCCCTTTTAGAAAGATTCTCAGCCCCATTTTAACAACCCGATTCCTGGGGCACCAGGGCAGTAAGGGGTTACTGGGCTCCAATTGCATCAGATGGAGTGGTTAACAGCTGTTGTCCTGGGGCCATAGTGCTACTGATCCCCAAAGTGGATAACCAAGTACCACTTTAAAGCACTTGATTCTCTTAGGGTAGTGAAACAGAGCAGTCCAAGGTTTACCTGCGGAGGAGAAGTGGGTTAGACATTCAGAATACAGTTTACATTGTAATATCAGCTAATAAGATCAAAGTCCAGTCAGTGCTTTTCTTTATAAAATAAAAGTATTTTAATGTACACACAAGAAAAAATATACCACAAATAAAACTAAGATACACAAAGAAAACCATAAGTCTCTAAGACCCTCTGGGCCAGTTTTCTGTCTACAAACAGAAATGTTGCCCTTAGACACTAAGCACTATAAAAACCCAACTAACCTGGCATTAAACAGACCATGTTGCACAGGGTACCCTTCAAACCTGCAGCAATGATAACAATAGTTGTATTATAGTGTTAAGGTTTCAGCAGTTGATATGAAGTCAAATGTTCCTGTTCCCCTAACTGCGCCACTACGCAAAGCAA
Source organism: Pleurodeles waltl (assembly GCF_031143425.1). Taxonomy (NCBI): domain Eukaryota; kingdom Metazoa; phylum Chordata; class Amphibia; order Caudata; family Salamandridae; genus Pleurodeles; species Pleurodeles waltl. The sequence continues at coordinate 734,326,235 of NC_090437.1, read as the reverse complement.
TAGAAGGTCGCACCTTTTCTTTGCAAGAACACCACTCTGGAAGCGCTAGGGGTCTGACTAGGGGTGCCTGGTGAGTGGCATTTACAGGAGTTTCACTAGTCCAGTAGTCACTGGGCTAGCTGTAGGAGGACAGCAGGTAGCCAGTATACCAATTCACCCTGATACTCTCAGTTAACCCAAAAGAGGTGGGGCCCGTACCACAGAGTCTACTGGTCACAGTTTTGAGTTTCTAATAGCAGGGCACCCACAGGGATGGTGCTACTTGATACTAGTGCAGGCCAAGCAATAACAGAGCTGGAGACTATGCAATTCCTGGGGCAGGGACCAAGAGTTCAAATAATAAGTTCTTTTATAGGGCACTCTTACCCCGGCAACAAATAGTATATTTAGGCCCCCACAGTACAGGTGAGGGGTCAGTGAGGAAGCAGCTTCACCTTCAGTGACAACATGGAGCTTACCGTCTCCCTTGATGTTAATGTGCAGCAAGTTTCCTTATCTTGAGCAGCTGACTGAAGTCTCCTTGTGTTCCAAGGACAGAAGCTTCCAAAAGCCTCAGACCAGTCTGTCTCTGCTTTGGTGCCCAGCTGACGAGCTCCCGACCAGCCCATTCCAGCTGCCACCCAGCTCCTTCCATCAGACTAGCAAATTCCTTTCACTGGTAATCTTTCACAGAGACACCTTCTGAAGTTCGAATCCTATCCCTCAGTTTAAAAGAATGGTCATCCACCCATGGACTCCACTCCTAGATCCCGGCTTCCTCGGCAGTCACCTGTGGGTGCCTAATTAGAGAAGTAATCAACCTCAAACAAAACAACCGGCAGAAGATGGCAAGTAACTGGCTAATCTAATCAGAGGGTCTGCTACTTTTGCATCCTGGGTGCCCCTCCATCCTGTGTAATCACTGCATTAGAAGTCCCTGATCAGTCTGTGTGAAGAGGGCCCTGACAGTTTCTTGGTACCTGTCTGTCCTATGCTGAAGAGAAGAATTTTAATTAACTCCAGACAAGGAGGCCTTCACCATCACCCAGCAGAAAGGGAGGGGCTGTCCCAGCAGACGGAGACTTAGCAAAATATAGGTAAGAGTTAGTGCCTACGCCAACCCACCAAGCTTCTACAGAGAATAGGAACAGGTACAGAGGATTTGGAATGTCAAACAGAACAGATACCAGCTTAGCTTAAATTAAACACAATGGTTCACCATCCTTATCAAGAGAACCAACTGCCTCTCAAAACACACATCCCACATACCACAGACAAGAAACAAACCATGTCAGTGAGCCTGCAGAGACTTTATTTACCAGAAGTGAGCTGCTAGGCAGCCCCTACTAAAGACAGTGGTACAGGTACAGGTACCACTGAAAATAGGGTCATGCTGCTAACTCTGTCAGTCAACCACAGCCTGGCAAGAAAGGCCCCTTGGACCTCAGAGCCAAGCTGTAGGGTCTCACTTCACATATTCAGGAAGACCCTCAGTGCACATGCAGGATTGTCATGTTCACTGAGGTGAAGGTTAAGAAAAATTGAAGTATTTTCAGGTGACTTACCAGGAGATCAACATAGGATAGGGAACCATGTTCTTAGAGCCATACAGAAGACTTCATATCCCAACATTCACCAAGCACATTACTGAAGCCTCTCACACCACCCAACACCTATTGTATCTGAATTTCACCTCAATCAGCAACAGGATAGGGAGTATGAAATGGACAGACTAATTCCTCGTCAGTTTCAGCATTCCCATCCCACATCACCACAAACCTATCACTACCAGACATGTCCACTAGAGCTGGAAAAGTATCACAGAAGAGGAGGCTTCTACCATCTCTACATTCTGGCACAAGCACACTGGCAACTTGCCTGAAGCCATCAAGAACCTCAACAGCTGGATTACTGCGTGTATCAATGGCCTGGCTCCCCTCAAGGGCAACCCAATGGCAAGAGCCTGACCACATACCATGTGGTACACAGACATACTGAGGTTGAAGAAAGGTCACTGCAAGCAATTGGACCTCAAACTGATAGCAAGCCAAGAAACTATACATAAAGACATTGACAATTCCACCTTAAGATGTTACCACAGCTGATACAGGCACCAAGCTCACAGTTCATGCAGACCACATCAACACCAGCACAAACACTAGCAGGCAAAACATTGCCATCATGAAAGATTTCTCCATGATTCCTTCCACTTCCAGCAACATTGCCCCCTCTCAAGCCTTCTGCAACAAGCTCTCAGATTTCTTCTGTAAGAAAATCACCTCCATGTGCAGCAACTTTGACCATTACCCAGACCCCGTCACTATTGCAACTTAACTTCAATAATAGCTGTATTACCAACCCTGGCCTTATGGCCCACCTTCACCACCATCGAAACAGCAGCTACCATGAAGACCATCCACTTGAGGGCCCGATCTGATCATTGCTTCACAAAAGGACTCCTATTGAGTAGCAAAGAAATAACACTCATCCTCAAAATTCCATCGACTCTGCCACATTCCTGGATGCCTGGAAACATTCCACATGCACATCCCTGCTCAAGAAACCATTGACTGACCCAGTGTCGCTCTCCAGCTACAGAACTATCTCCTTCCTACCAAACCCAGCCAAGGTGTTAAAGAAACTAATCAGCCGATACCCCAATGACCACCTCAGAAACCATCAGTTCCTCAATACCATGCAGTCAATGTACAGGCCCAATCACAGTACAGAAACAGCAGTCAACAGCAACACAGATGACATCTGCATGATCTTTGGCAGAGGAGACCGGACAGTTCTCATTTCCCTGGACCTTTCTACTGCATTTGACACTGTCTCACACCCCATCCTCATCAGATACGTTGACAAAACTGGCATCCAAGGATGCCCAATGCTGGATCTGCAGATAGAATACAGGCTATAAGCCTGAGACCTTACTCCTCGGAAGCCTTCAAACTCATCTGTTAAGAAACCTCAAGGTTCTTTGCTCAGCCCCTCTCTCTTCAATGCATACATGATCTCTCTGGCCAACATCACCAGCACACACAACATTAATATCCTACGCTGAGCCAATGGCAAGCAACTCATACGCTCTCTCTTGGACAAGAGACCCTCAGCACAAGAAAAAAGTTCACTTCCTTCATGACTGAAGCAGCTAACTGGAATAAAGTCAGATGTCTCTTGCTAAAAACTGACTAGGCAAAAGAAGTTATCTTTTCCAAGAACACCTCACCATGGGACTCCAACTGGTGGGTGGCTGAACTCGGACCCACACCTAGCACTCATGCTCGGAACCTCAGGTTCACAATTAGCTCTTCATTGCATCCTGCTTCTACATCCTGCAGGTGCTGAGGAACATCTGAAAATGGCTGCAGAGGAACACCAGAAAAACTGTCACTCATGCCCTAGTCACCAGTAAGCTAGACTAGAGGAACACCCTCTATGCCGGGATCACCAGAAAATTCACCAGAACACTACAAACCATTCAGAACTCAGCAGCCAAACTCATCCTCAACCTCTCATGCAGAAGTAACATCACACCACACCTCAGGAGCTCCACTGGCTTCCAATACAAAACATGCTCATTTCAAGCTCCACACAACTACACAGCTTACCACAGCACTCTTACACACTCACCCCCCAAGCATTCACAGATCCAGATAAGGAGAATGGGAGTTCTCTTACATTGCTTCTAAAGTATACAACAACCTCCCTTTCCACATCAGAGCCTCCTCCTATCTTTTTAAATTGTGCAAGAAGCTGAAGACCTGAATTTTAAATCAGTATTTACATTATTTCAGTTTGCAGAAAACCTTAAAGGCAAAACGTAAAACAATAAAATAAATAAAAACACATAAAAAACAAGTGTAAACTATTCTGATAGTCTATCAGCGATATTTGCAAAGTAGTATATCATTTAAATACATTCACCTTGGTCTTACAACTAGTTAAAAACAATTAAAATCATAAAGTGAGCTATAATTAGTTAATATTTATCCTTGCAATAGTATATACTATAAGTTTAGGCTAATAGTATTTCCTTATGCATAAGAAGCAATCATAAAAGCTAAACGTTCTTCACCAATAGATAGTATGCAACTGGCAGGGTCTTATAAAGAAGACTGTGGCTTCGTACCATGATACTTGTATATAGTAAAACAATTATGAACAAAGACAAGATTTTAATACATGTTGCATAGAGCTTAAAGTGTGCAAAGTAGAAAGGTGCACAAGTGGAGCAAATAGAAGGAACAATGCAGCATTTAATCTTAGTAGAGGTTAACAGGGAGTTTATCAAGTTTCACTGATCTGTTTCTCCAGGTCCATGGTAGATATCTAGACCTGGCTTTTCAATTAACCAACTTACCTTAGACAGGGCTAGGCACACAGCTGCTCAATGTCAGGATACACTCACAAGTGAGAAATCGCATGACAAATACACATAATGTAACAAAGGGCTGGGTTGAAGGTTCAGAGGTTATATCACATTGTAGTATCCACAAAACAGGTGAGGTCCCTTTCACATTGAACAGTTGATAGATTCACAGACCAGGGAATAGTTATAGGTAATTAGGGGTACCAGAGATGAGGTACTTTACACAATGATTGAATAACTTTTGTTCCCTGCAGATTCCAATATTTTTCATCATATAAATATGTCAGGAAAGTCTGTGACTTCAACCAAAGTCTGATGTTTGCAAGGCATTCTAGCTAAGAAAAAGTATGTAGAGGTATTCACTAATGTCACACCAACCTAGACTCCCACACATGTTTAGTTTTCAGAAGTGTCTCGGGTTGGTAGGTTTATTTGGGTGCATATAGTCCCTGGGACCAAATATATGAAACATCCACCACCTCAAAAGTCATTCTTATCTAAACTCTTTCATGTGGTCTGGTTTTTGGGCCTTTTTAGTCACATGCAACAGACCCACCAAAAATACAGGTTACTGTTTTTATTGGTAGGATGCCGGAATGTAGAATATGTTGAGACATTTGATATTATATGCAGAGTTTCTCTATATTTTTGACTTCCATTTGTAAATCCGTTCTCACAAATACACATTTTGAAAACTGATTCATAGACCAGCCTAGCATTATGGGTCATCAAATGTTTTTAGAGCTATGTATAACCCACATGCCTAAACTCAAAAATTGTGGGTGCATTTAAAAAAATGCATAGCTTTCCTTCATATTCATTTTTATTCATTAAATGTTCTCTTATAAATTAAAGGATATTTTATACACAACGAAAGATCAATGTTAGCTTATATTTCTTTGCTGCAGCATGATATTTCAATGTGAAAGAATACCTAAACATTCTTTCAGAAGGTGAAATGTCTGCTTATGTAAAAATGATATTGCTTTGTGGTCCCACAGTCCAGACATGCAACAAGCTACCTCGTCTTTTAAGTTCATGAAAGCAGTAAAACAATGTTTGTAAGCAAACAATTCTTCACTTAGGACACTATATAGTAGGTTTCACCTACCTTGACTTACATGTGCTACATTATGTATAAAAGGGCAGGTTGCAACTCCTTTAAAGTTACTTTTTTCACAATAACACTAATGATGGACACTGCATTTTAACAATTGGCCATGTGTCATAAATGTTTCACAAATTTGAAATGTTGGTATTGTGACTACTATATTGTTTATTCTGAATCTTTATGGCCTTTTATCACTAGTGTAATGTTTTATCTAACTGTTTACTAAAGCAGTAATTCAAACATTGTAAGCCACATGTTGGTTCAAAGCTCTTAGTAGCATGGATTTTTGGACAACTGACAACTTTTATATAGTTCTACAACCAGAAGAGGTTAGCAGACAAAATGGCATACTACTTTTGGAGATTGGCATTCGGTGCAAAGACTTACAAATGGAGATCTTGTCATCTATTTCTCTTTTATCCTACTTACTTTCACATTTTTAGTTTCAAAGACTAGTTTTTTGCAAAGATTACCTTTTGCAAAATTTAGAATTTTCCTAGTTTTCTGAAATGTATAGTTATCTTGGATTACCTATGGGGGTTACAGCTCTTTCTCCCATTATTTGATGGACAGGAGCCAAAACAACAATAGGATATACTTACCACCACTTATAAAACTGCGAAATTTGTAGAGAAGAAAATGTTTTAGTTGCAGTCTGACCGTTTCTGAAAGCTAGTTCTACAGCTATCATTGCACAGCAAAACTTTGTTTTTTTCTAACATTGTTTGGAAAAAACACCTCTCATGCAAAGCATTTGTTTCCTTTGAAAACAACAATAATTTTTGCCACTTTTGGCTATTTTCCCTCGCCCCTTTATGGTAGGACAGAAATCACGGGTACCTTTACAGACAAATACATGTGGAAAAAGAAGGCAAAAATTGGCATCGATATGGTCTGTGGAAAAAGTCACCAAGGCTCAAACCAAACTGCTCTAAATAATGGCACAATTAGTTTCATTTGATTGGTCTGGTTTTCTCTCCTGTAAGACCATTTTAGATGGTGCAGAATGTGAACTTACTGCATGGAAGTTTAAGGTCATATGTGAACTGCAGTATATATTTAGAGTAACCACATATATGACTCAAATATACATCTTTAGTAACAAGCTGATAAACAGTTTTTGTCCTCCATCACCAAAATGTACAGTTGTTATAGCTGCATCAACAATTTATTTAGCATTTTCACACTTCTCCGACAAAGTTAGTCCAGTTCCCAACAAAACGTAGATTTGCAAGATTTCCATAATTTATTTGACAGAATAATCATTCCAGTGTTCCAAAATCATTCCAAAAACCTCTTCAATTGTGTTCTGCAGCGAAAAGCGATTAACAGTTCATCCATTTTGTCATACCCAATGCACTTCGGGAAAACCCTTCGTCAGGGGCAACCATGAAACAAAGCTTAAAAAAGGTCCTGTCATACACAATGCAATAGATAACATCTCCCTGTCAAATTTAAATGCTGAAATTATGCCCAATTCAAATGTACTAGTCTATCATAAAAATGTAAACCATTAATACTCCCACTCGCCTCCGCCACGACGAGTGCCCTTCAAAACGTGAAAACTGAGAAATAATTAAAACCAATCATCGAATCACGTATAGAACTGCACCCCCAGTGCATGCTCTCGAGTGCACTTTCACAACATATAGCAAAGAATAGTTATTGCCCCATGCATAACAGTTTTAAGTTAAAACAAAATTAAAGATGTGACACTAACGAAGAAAACAAATAATAAACGTATGACCTGCTCGTGAGGTGACCAGACTTTAATACGACTCTAGCTGCAAAACTGTCAATGTGTCCAGCACTGTGCTCTACAAGGCTCGTGATAATAAACTGTGTGGCCGAAAACATGCGCGCTCTCCAGCAAGTGCCCCATTCGCAAACTCAAGTGCCCTTTTGATATTGCCTCCAGGTTGATTAGTACTGCGTGACCCTAGGCCAACCCATGAGCGTGATAAAAATAAACAAGTCTCATGCATGCTCGCCCTACTCCAAAATTAATCAAAACACCCCAGTGCACAATGTAAACCATTTTAAGTTACAAAAATAAAAAAACACAAACATGAAAACAACTACTAAAACAACATCGAAGCTACATGATTGCTCATATTGTACATTTTTAAACATTCATCATGCAATCAAATTAGCACAAATACAGGCATATTGCAATAAGTATCTACATTATTACGGGAAGATTCCTATTGCAATGCCATATTAACTTGAAACTGGAAACAGATGGTATCGCTGCAGTTGATTTTGCCACATCCAACAAAAAAAACACATAGGCCCTCCTTACAACTCTGGCGGTCGGTATTAAAGCAGCAGTAATAGCGCCAACAGGGCGGCAGAAAAAAATGGAACCACGACCATGGCGGAAACCGCCAACACAGACAGCCACTTTAACACTCCGACCGCCACGGCTGTAAAAACAAGCACCACAGTGGTAACTGCCAAAAGACAGGCAGAACACAATGTACCACCCACACTATTACAAGAGGCCTATCTGCCACCTTTTCCAGGGCGGTACCAACGTGATCAAAAGCACGGCAGAAACAGGACTTGAAAGGGAAACCACTCCCCTCTCGACACCCAACGAGGAACCAGGACGCCATGGAGCCCGAACTACACGTCCTGCCCATGCTGGTCTTCCTCCTTCTGTTTCAGGAGCATGAAAGACGCCATCGAAGACCACAGTGAGTACTGCACCTACAACACAGGGGAGGGGGGAGGGAAAAGAGAGTGACACACACTCGCAATACCCCCACCCCCACCCTCACTCACAACACCATACACACAAATACATGCAGCAACATTACATATACACCCCCTCACCCCCTGGAAGAACGCAAGGACAAAATGAAATGATTGTAACAATTGTAATCAATAAAAATCAGATAGTGCAAGTTCAAAAATCACTATATACAAATATGTACACCAACTACACAAGTCCAGATATTAATCAAACATCGTCCGTGGATCAGTGTCCCAAAATGCATGGGCAAAGCCAATACAAGATACCTGACTGGAAACAGAGAGAACACTGCAGGGGCATCAGATTGAAATGAAACAGGCACCTCGGGGGAGGGGGCACCTCAGCCGGAGGAACGCACAACGCCACTGCTCCACGAGGGGGCTCCATGCCCAATGCTGTATCCTGGGGAGTGCAAAGCCACAGTCTCACAAGTCTTTACAGTGGGTGGTGTGCCCGCTGCTCTATCCTGGGGAGTTCTAAGCCACAGTCTCACACGTATCTCCAGTGGGTGGTTTGCCCACTGCTCTATCTTGGGGAGTGCAAAGCAACAGTCTCACAAGTGGATAACAGTCTCCACTGGTTCTGGAGGGGGTTTGGTGCCCAGTGTGCTTAATCCTGCCAAGGACTGGGTTAGTGGATGTGAATCTCCACTGGTTCTGGAGAGGGCTTGGTGCCCAGAGTGTTTCATCCTGCCAAGGACTGAGGAAGTGGATGTGAATTTCCACTGGTTCTGGAGGGGGCTTGGTGCCCACAGTGCTTCATCCTGCCAAGGACTGGGTTAGTGGATGTGAATCTCCACTGGTTCTGGAGGGGGCTTGGTGCCCAGAGTGCTTCACATGCAGTGTGGCTGGTCCAATTCCCTCACATGGATGTGTGTGCCATGAGATTGCCTGGGAACAGGTAGCATGATATGCCATGGAGGCAGAGACATACCCCACCCTGCTGCGGCTTCGCCTGCCACCTGCTGGTGCAAACAGTGATGAGAGTCATGCCTCATGGAAGCTGGGCAGGGTCCAGGACATCTCCTCCAGCCTCGGATGGCTGCCCATTGGGGATGATAGCCATGTCAGCTGCGGTGGCACTGTCTGAGCACGTCGCGGGGCTGGCGGTGGTACTTGCGGCAGTGTCTGTGGCAGAGGTGCTGGCGGTGGTGCAGGTGTCTGCACCTGTTGAGGGACACAGCAGGACATCTCCTGCAGCCTTGGGCGGCTGCCCACTGGGGATGATGCTGGGGACTGTTGCTGAGGCAGCAGATGTGCAGGTGGCGGTGCAGATGGCGGAGTTGGTGGCAGTGCTGGTGGCCGTGCTGGTGGCCGTGCAGGTGGCGGTGTCCACGGCCATACAGGTTGGTGTAGTGGTTGACAGAAGGGGTGACTCTAGTCCCTCAGTCAGAGCCACCGTGCCCTGTCCTGACCATCTCTTCGGCTTGTGTCCCTTCTCCATCTTTGATGTTGCCGCTGGTGTCTTGCCACTGTCCCCTTTTGGTTTGGAGGAACCCTTGCTTGCTGGTAGGTGTGGCTTCTCACTCCGGGATGACGACACCTTCTTCACCTTGGCAGGTGGCGGAATGGCCTGCTATTTGCCCTCGCTAGGTGGCACACTGGTAGCCCTGATGGGTGGCACACTCGATGAGACCGGAGTTGCTGGCACCACTGTGCTTGGGGATTTGGTGGCCGAGGTGCTGGGCTGGTATCTGGAAAGCCTGGCCCCAGGGGAAGGACAGGGGGGGAGGTGTAGGGAAGAGGTCAATGTTAGCCAGGAAAAGTTTCTTAGACACACTGGGACGGGAAGATGGAGGGGGTTTGGGAGTGGAGGAAGATGTAGTGGTTGTAGGAGGTGTACATTTGCTGAATTTGGGTGAAGGTGCATGGGCTGGAGGCTGTTGTGAGGTGGATGGCTGTTGGGTGGATGTGTGCCTGCGTTTATGCACTTTGGGAGGAGGGCTCACAGAGACACTGGGAGTGGACATTGGGGATGTGTGAATGGTAGTGGGGGTGGTGATTGCACGTGAGCGGTGTGTGGTGATAGGCATGCTGGTGATGGAGGTAGTGGCTGAGGATGTAGTGCATGCAGGTGTGAGTGGAGACGAGACAGGGAGGGAGGAGGAAGACATGGAGGAGGGGAGACACAGGGGAGGTAGTGGATGTTGCTATGTCTGCATGGGGACTGTGCTTGTGTGGGTGCCTGTGGGATGTGTGGTGCTTATGTTTGCCATGTCCACTCTTGTGTGTTGATGAGAGTGCATGCTGGTCTGATGGTGTGCTTGGGATAGGCTGAGGTTCAGGGGATTGGGTCTGGGAGGAGGAAGTTGGAGGGGGGAGGCTGGACACAGGGACAATGGCTGCCATCAGTGCTGAGGCCAGAGCCTGAAATGCTCTCTGTTGGGCCGCCTGGCCAGAATGAATGCCCTCCAGGTATGCATTTGTTTGTTGCAAATGCCTTTCAACACCCTGGATGGCATTCAAAATGGTAGATTGCCCAACAGTGAGGGATCTCAGGAGGTCAATAGCCTCCTCACTGAGGGCAGCATGGCTGACTGGGGCAGGGCCTCAGGTGCCTGGGGCGAAGGAGATGCCCACCCTCCTGCAACTGAGGGTCTGCTGGGAGCACTGTGCTGGTAGGGGGTTGACGGCTGTACCTGTTGATGCAGTGGGCAGAGAGGTGCCCGCCACCGCAAGGGAGCTCCCATCAGAGGAGGAGTCTCTGTCGCTGGTGTATGCTCCTGTCCCCATCGTGGAGCTCCCCTCGCCCTCTGTCCCACTGGTGGCTTCAGACTCCATTACTTCACCCTCCAGGGCCATGTGGGATGCAGCCCCCTCCTGGTCCGGTGCCACTGCTCCTCCGCCAGATGATGCTAATGCACGCAAGAATAGGGTGACAAAACAAAAAGGGGGGGAAGACAGAAACAGATGTTCAGTGCGTGCAACACCACTACCGTTGGCGGACACAACACACAGGGAGCAGCCCTGTGCACTAAGCCATGCACTAACAGTTCTTAGGAAATTCACGTGCCCATGGGGGACGATGCCTAAGCCCATTTGCTGCACACCTGGAACCCACAGGAGCCTGACTGGGTGTAGATGGCTATTACCACTATTGGGGTTGGAGTGCCACAGAGCCTGCCTAACAAGGGACCTACCCTTCCAAGTTCGCCCTGGCCTAGGGGAATCCACAGTCCACTTCCCCCAGCCAGACACCTCGTAAAGCGCGCTGAGTCAGCTGAATTAGACTGTACTCACCCCCTTGTGGCTGCTGTGATGCCCTCAAGCGCCCATCCAACTCCGGATAGGCCACCGCCAGGATCCGGTACATCAGGGGGGTCATGGTGCGATGGGCACCCCTTCTGCGTTGGGAGGCAATCCCCAGCTGGGCCTCCGCCATCTTCTTGCTCCAGCGGCGCAGGTCCTCCCATCTTTTACAGCATTGGGTGCTCCGTCTATGGTAGACCCCCAGGGTCCAGACGTCCTTGGCGATGGCACGCCAAATACCCTTCTTCTGGTGGGCGCTGACCTAGAGGAATGGTATGGGGGAAAGGCACATGGGGAATTTGTAACGTTTTTGCAAAAAACACATTGTGATACCTAAGTGTTGGATGACCCTCTGCTCACTGTTCTCCTCCATAGGGCACGTCCGCTGGGGCAGGTGATGAGATGGCGGCATCCTCCGGTGTACAGACCCCTGGTGGACCTGTCAACAATGGAAGAGAGACCCATCATTATCACTTACAGACTTGATCGTGCAACAGTCCAGAACTGTGTGTCCAGTTGGAGCCAGACCTGATGTCAGCTATCCACCATCCCACAGGAATCCCCCCTCTAGTGCAGGTTCTGTCTGTACTCCATTTCCTGTCCAGTCGGTCTTTTCAAACAACAGTGGCCATGGCATCAGGGATGTTCCAGCCAATGTTCTCTAACGTGTTGTCCAGAGTGTTGTCTGCCCTGCTGAAACACATGCGCAGCTACATCGTTTTCCCTCAAGTGGAGGATTTGCCAACAGTGAAAGGTGACTTCTATGCCCTGGGACATATCCCCAACATCATTGGTGCCATTGATGGCACACATGTGGCATTTGTTCCCCCCCATGCAGGAATGACCAGGTGTACAGAAACCACTTAAGCTACCATTCTATGAATGTGCAGATGGTGTGTTTGGCAGACCAGTACATCTCCCATGTGAATGCCAAGTATCCGGGCTCAGTGCATGACGCTTAAATTTTGAGAAATAGCAGCATCCCTTATGTGATGGGGCAACTCCAGAGGCACCGGGTGTGGCTAATAGGTGAGCCTAAAGTCCCCACACAGTTCCATTTGGTTTCTGGGTATGGGAGATTCCCTAATGTTTGGAGGACATCTAACTGTTGTCCCTCGATATCTGCAGGTGACTCTGGTTACCCGAACCTGTCATGGCTACTGAGCCCAGTGAGGAATCCCAGGACAAGGGCAGAGGAACGCTGCATTGAGGCACATTGGCAAACTAGGAGCATTATATAGCGCACCTTCGGCCTCCTGAAGGCCAGATTCGGGTGCCTCCATCTGACAGGTGGATCCCTATACTACTCACCGAAGAAGGTGTGCCAGATCATCGTGGCCTGTTGTATGTTGCACATCCTGGCTTTGCGACAGCAGGTGCCTTTTCTGCCGGAGGATGGGCCTGATGTTGGTCTTGGGGCAGCTGTGGAGCCTGGGGATAGTGAAGAAGAGGAGTCAGAAGAAGAAGATGTAGACAACCGAAACAACATCATCATGCAATACTTCCAGTGAGACACAGGTAAGAAGATGGAACTGCTTTCCACATCTCATACTATTGTAGGAGCTAGCATAAATCTGCCTTTTTCACTCTGTGTATGGACCCTGACTTGTCACTTTGGCTTTCCCTTTCAAAATTGTGGCTCCCAATTTGTGCCCTCTGCTATGTTTACTCCTGGCCTACAGCTGTGTAACCTTGGTATGTGAACAAGTACATTGACATTGCTATATTCCAGAGATTTAGCAATTACACATTTGTGAAAGCACAGACTGACTCCAGATTATTTTGTGAATCAAGAGTGTTTTTTTTTCTGTGCAAATAAGTGGAGGGGGGTGTGAAATGGGCTGGGCTGGGGTGATGGTGGAGGAATGTCCATGGCAGAGTCCAGTCTATTTGTATCACAGGTGCATTGTCCAATGGGGCATAAGAAGTGGAGCAATGGCAGTTAAAGGTGGACAGGATGACAAAGTGGGACAGAGGGGTGACACTCAGGAGGGTCCTTTTTCCTGGCGGGGGTCTTGGCAATGTTCTCTGTCTTGTTCCTGGATCTCAGTGACCGTTTGCGGGCTGGTTCTCCTTCTGCAGGGGGTGGAGTGCTGGTGGCCTGTTGGTCCTGTGGCGGTGCCTCCTGTCCACTAGCGCCGGCGAAGGTGGAGGGCTGTTCATCGCCCAGGCTAGTGTCGGGGGCCCGTTTGTGTGCCACTGTGTCCCTCATGGTGTTGACAAGGTCTCCCAGCACCCCTGCAATGGTGACCAGGTGGTGTTAATGGACTTCAAGTCCTCCCTGATCCCAATGTAGTGTTCCTCCTGCATCCGCTGGGTCTCCTGAAACTTGGCCAGTACCGTGCCCATGGTCTCCTGGGAATGGTGGTATGCTCTCATGATGTTGGAGAGTGCCTCATGGAGAGTGGGTTCCCTGGGCTTGTCCTCCCCCTGTCGCACAGCAGTCCTCCCAGCGTCCCTGTTGTCCTGTGCCTCTGTCCCCTGAACCATGTGCCCACTGCCACTGACCCCAGGTCTCTGATTGTCTTGGGTTGGTGGGTTTGCCTGGGTTCCCTGTAGTGGTGGACACACTGCTGATTGATGTGTCCTGGGGACAGACGGATGGGCCCTCTGGGTGGGTGCTGTGGTGGTGTTTCCTGAGGGGGGAGGCTCTGTGGTGGTTTGGGACTGTGTCAGGGGAACCGACTGTCTTGAGGTCCCTGATGGGCCGGGCTGGTCATCTTGATCCAGGCGTGCAGAGCTGCTGTCATCACTGTGGGCCTCTTCTGTGGGGGGACTGGATATGTCTGGCATCTCCTGTCTGGTGACGTTGGGTATGGGTCCTGTTGGGGTGTAAATGCATAATTTTAGTATGTGTGTGTTCCATCTTGTGCATTGGGTGCGGTACCCTCTACTCCTGTGCTTGCGTCATTGTGTTAGCCCATTTGTGATAGTTGGTTTGGGGTCTGTGTGGGTTTCTGGACTGGACATGCTTTGGTGACGGTGGTCTATGCATAGGTGTTGCATGCAGGGCCTTGGTATTGAGCTGTGTGGGTTGTGATTGTGGGACATGTGGAGTTGATGGAGTGATGGGGGTGAGGGTAAGAGTGGGAGTATGTGATGGCATGCAGGTGGGGTGGGGGATATGGTAGTAAAGATATGACTTACCAGAGTCTAGTCCTCCTGCTACTCCTGTGAGGCCCTCAGGATGCATGATCGCCAAGACTTGCTCATCCCATGTTGTTAGTTGTAGGGGAGGAGGTGGGGGTCCACCGCCAGTCCTCTGTACAACAATCTGGTGTCTGGATACCACAGAACGCACCTTCCCCCGTAGGTCGTTCCTCTTCCTGATGTCATCCTGTGTTCTTGGATGCTGTCCCACTGCGTTGACCCTGTCGACAATTCTCCGCCATAGCTCCATCTTCCTAGCAATGTATGTCTGCTGCACCTGTGATCCGAATAGCTGTGGCTCTACCCGGATGATTTCCTGCACCATGACCCTAAACTCCTCCTCAGAAAACCTGGGGTGTCTTTGAGGTGCCATGATGTGGTGTGGGTGATGTGTGAGGTGCTGTCTGTTGTGATGCATGAGGGGATGTGTTGGTGTGTGTTGTTTGAGGTGGATGGATGTTGTATCAGTGATGGTGTTGTGAGTCTGTGGATGCTGGTGTTGTGTTAGCTAATCTCTCTCTCTGGCCTTCTTTCAGATTTTTGGTTGTAAGGGTTTGTGGGTAATGTGGGTGTGTGCTTTATATTGGATTGGGTGTGGTGTGTGTATGTGTATCAGGTGTGTGTATTTCAAATTGTCCAATGTAGTTGTGATTTGTAAATGTGTGTGTATTTTGAGCGCAGTGGTGTGTGTATCGCCAATGGATTACCATGGTTGAAAGACCGCCATGTTGATTCGTGGGTCGTGATAGCGTGGCGTTTTCTTGTTGACGTGACAGTGTAGGTTTTGGTATCACCAGTTTATCACTGACCTTTGGTGTGGCGGACTTGTGTGGGTGTCTGTACTGTGGCGTTAATTTAGGGTGCACACTATCTGGGTGGACAGGCAGATTAATGTAAATCTGTAAGTGATAGCATACACATCTGGCATTTTAACAGTTTTAACATATTTAGCCCTACTTTGAACTCTAGTAGGCAAAAAGTCCACAGCACAGGGTGCTAATGTATAAAAATAGGGGACGCTACACATGAGGATTAGTGTGCATTCGAAGTAATATGAAGCATTATCATCTTTGCTTAAAAGTGAAAATATGATTTAATGGAGTAAATAGATTTTGATAATGTACTTGGGAGGGTAGTTTTTAAAAAATGCACTTCGTGCTGCTTGAGCCAAAATTGGCCAAAAGACGGTTTTGCCATTCAGCCCCTCCAGAGCTGGAATGCATATCCTAGATTGAAAATTTAACATCTCTTATGCTGAGTGCACTAGTTTGCCTCTGTGCCCAGAAGGATGGATGCGGACCTTACAGCAAGGATTACCGATCTGGGAGGTGACAAAAGGTCAGCTATAGCAATACCTCTTGATCCTTGAAGATGCCATAGTGGGATTCTCCTATTCATTCCAAGGATCTTCCTAGGTATCCAGACTCAAGTCATAGAGGAAAGCAATCCAGTTTGGACTCCGTCAGGTGAGCAAGTATGTGAATGAGGAGCTGGGTTGTGTCATAGTGAAACTGGAAATCATGGGAAATTTTACAATAAGGCAAAAAGGACGTTTTGCAAAAGGTGAGGGACTGTACGAAAATAGTTAGCATTGGGAGGCAGAAATCCTCCAATCACTGGATAGTGCACAGTATCAATCTTGTATGCCAGTCAAAACTACCTAGTCAGGACACTCCTGCACTGTGGAGGACTCTACTAAAAGAGTCCTGCCCTAATGGAAGATTTTGACTACTATTTCTAGGACTTAGCCTGAAGATAAAAGCTTTGATCAGGACAACCTACTTTGTGTATCTGACCTCTGTTCCACTGTGGTCAGACTAAAATTGAGTAGAGTTGATAATCAACAGCAGACAGTGACCTTTGAGTGATGCTTTACTGTTTATTGGTGCTTTTTGCCCTAAAATGTAAAAAAATAAATCTCTGGTTCTCTTGAACCTATTTTAATGATCTTGTTGTCTTTGTTGTTCATTATGTATTTAATTATATTTGTAAATTGAATTGGGAACTTTATTGTGTTGTGTTAAAATGGATGGTACTGCTTGAACGTAACACACAGGTCTCTGTGGAGTGCCCACAGCTTGTGCCATAGTTGCCATTCGTTGATCAGAGATTTTCTCAGAGCTGTGCTGTGACCTTTCCTGAGTAGATTTATCATGTTAGTAGGGTTACCCACTTCCAAATCAATACCCCATTCTGAAACAAGGTTCTTTTAATATTACAAATAATATTTATTATGGTGTGACTAAGCAAATGTAGTCATTGCTCCTCTTAGGGACATGACAATAACTGGTATGTATATTGCTAGCCTACAGTATTCAAGTGTCCGGATATCTGATTTAATTGAAAGGGATTCTAGGCCCAGGCATAGTTATGCAGTAATGCCCAGTTAATGCAGATACATTGGTGATCTACTCTGTTTTCATATTCTATCATATACAATGAGAGTTCAAAAAGAAATCAAAACAGGACACCTAAAGAAATAATTACCACTATTTATCTAATGGAAGGGAGCAAATATAAAGAGTGGTGGTTTTCACGAAGGATGACAAAAATCATACTTTAAGAAAATAAATCATACTAGGTAGTTTATCATGTTGACCATGTTGCAAATGTGAAGGGTAGGGACTTTTAAAGAGGGGGGAAATCTTTATTTGGAAAATATTGTGAACTATAGATTCTACCAAGTAAGCCAATATGTTGAATTCTACTAATAACAAGTTTCCATCAGGATAAATTACACTTGCAACAAATGGTGATATGATGTGTGATTCCACAAATGCACATGCACCAAATCTCCCAGAAGAGAGGGAGGGCTTTTAAATGCAGACCTTTCTTTCTAAATAGCTAATGAAAAGAATCAACTTAGTTTATGACTTCCTATTTTCATGGATTCTTTAGGTTAATACATTAAAATGAATAAATCTTTAGGAAATTAAATTAAAAAATACTCCACATAATATTCTGTTTCAGGTATCATTTCTCAAATACTATTTATTAATGCATTCTAAATTGGCGATAGTGCCCTTCCTTGTATTAGCAAAATAAGAAATCAGCTCAAAAGTCAATGGAATTTGACCTCAAAACTTAAGTACTTAAGTAGGATGGATAGCACTTGTCAAATCCATACCCTAGAAGAGATTTTAGGCAACACATAATTATGTTTTTCATTGTGATCTGCGCTCAATTTATAATAGTTTTCTTCCTGCAGAGAAACATTTGTTACACAGTTAACAGATCAATATGAAAGTCTCCTGTAGTGATGTTCCATTGCTGCCTACAGATCAATAGCTTTTCATGTACAAATGTCAATGTGTAGGTAAAAGGAACATTCAATGCACAGATTTTTTAAAAGCTAAGTAATAAGTAGTTGTGTTTTGTACCTGTAACATTTACACTCTGCTGTTTCTTTCTACTCAATAAAATAAACTACACCATATTCCAAAACAATTTAATTTGAGACGGGATAGAATCTAAACAAACAGATCCAGAACTGTCTTTTTATTTCAGGTTTCAGGCAGTGGACATTGAAATATTTTATTTAATCTTGAAACACACATCAACTGTGTCTTACTGTAATAGTTCTGATGCAAAAAAGTTGTGTATTTGAGGGAAAAGAGATATTTTAATTTTCTATGTAGTATGGGCTTTGAAGATGTAACTCCACTTGAGATAATGCCTAGGTGACCGCTTTTTAAATTACTACACTGAAGAAAACAATATGCAGAAACTCATTATTTTCTAATTAAGCTCCATGAAGGTATGCACAAACTCATTACCTTGTAATTAGACTCCTTGAAGGTGTGTATTTTATATAGACGTTACATTGGCTTATGGCTCCCAATTCACATATAGGGTTACGAACCGTAAATCTAAAATTTCAAACTGTGGGTGAAATATTCAGAACTATTAATTTATCCCACATAGGTCCAATCTCAACTTGTATGGAGTTAGATTAACAACCCACAAAATGATTATTTTTTCTCAGTGTGGGAACACAAGCAGTAAAACCAGATGCAGACCCATACAGCCTACTCGTGAAGCCCCACTATAACCATTGGTTTGCAATGATAGCATTGCTGACTTTCTTTATCCTAGCTCTACTTATTGGCATGTCGGTGAATTGTCCCTGACTTCTGCCTATGGTGTGGAGCAGGCTTTTCCAACAAGTAACTTGTGAGATACTGGTAGCTCTCAATCTATATGTAAGTATCTCTCTTGTATGCAAACCAGCTTACTAAATTAGAATCTTTTGCTTGGTTGAATTAACAAATACCAAAATTGAACAGCATGTATTTAAGATGAAAACGTTTGCATTTTCAGAAGTCATTAGCTAACGTTTGGAGAAAATGGTTGAATGTCAACTGAATTTCCAGTTGAATTTCCAATTCAATAATTCCAAACACTGAGTTGAATAATAATAAACATATGTTTTTCCAGTGTTAATATACCCTTGCGATGCACCTCTGATTTACAATTCCAGATTTTATTTTATATGTAAAGCTCATGTGTGAGGAATAAATCATACAGTGTAGGGGGGCTTATTACTACAATGGTGTCAGGGGAGCATTACCCTCAGCTGTTATGTATTACCCATATAGAGCCATTGTAAATTGATAATCTTTTTTATATTACTGCTGGTAAACCTCCTTGATGCTTTCAGGTGATCACTGCTGATAGTCTTGAATGGCGATACCACCAAGAATGCTTGATGATGTTGTCACAAATACAATGCTAATATTATTAGTAGTTCGGGAAGATTTTCAGTGAACATAAGTAGCTCTTATGACAGAAAAGGTTAGAGACCTCTGGTGTGGAGTGATCCATGTGATCTGTCTCCAACAACCGTCAGAGCGGATCCATGTGGAAGCAGCCTGTAAGTGCACTGAATGTCTACTGAAACATACTGCCACTGTCACAATTTAGGCCATATCTGAATCACTAGAAAGGATATTTTCAACACATTCTTCTCAGCACTCTTAGGCTCGTTTGCCTTCATGTTTACAGTGATATAGAGTGTTACTCACATGCTCTCCATTTGAGCTGAGGTCCATCTTAAGTAAATGGGCATTACGGAGAACTTTGTAACTTCCTGTTAATATGGAACCTGTGCTAAAATACTATTGAAAAGCTTCTATTCTGTGCCGTTGTACAGTGTAATCCTGGCACTAGTCATGGGCGGCTCCTTCACAGGGGTGAAGGAGTGTCGCCCCACTGGCTGAGCCAGCAGCTGAAACATGAAATGCTATTTTAATATTGTTTTATTTTTCAGCTGCTGGCTCAGCCAGCAGGTGCAGGGAGGGGCAGGTGGGGCAGGGCCATGGGAGCATGGGGGAGGAGTGGAGTGTGTGCACTTATGTATGCATGTCAGTTTGGCCAGCCGTCTTAGGCCGGCCAAACTGACATGCACACCTAGGGTTCTCCAACCCAGCTGTGTTGCACAGCTGGGTTGGAGAAACTGCACAGACCCCAGTGCACTGTCTGAGGGGCAGACCAAGCCACTCAGACCAATCCTGATGTTGCTCTCATGCTACATATAGCATGAGAGCAGCACCAGCATTGCATGGGGAGCCTGTGCTGATTTCTCCTTCATGCCCCCTCATCCCCCTGCCCCTCCCCTTGAGAGTTGTGGTACCTGCTGCTCGCACCAGTGATTACTCCTGCAATCCAAGGTAGAAAACAGCAGCAATGCCATCCTTAGGTGACGTGGGTGCCAGCTATGACATTGCAGATCAAAGCAGATTGCAGTAATGAAGAGGAATGTTTGGAGAAACATATCTTAGTTATTTGTAAACTTTAAGTCAGGTTGCCCTCGTGTTGCTTAGCCACCCCTCTCCCCCTCTACATTTTTACACATACTGCCCAGCAACATGAGCTGCCATGAAACATGACCTAAAAGAACAAAAGCGTTATGACGTGTTAAATACTGTGCACATCATAGTACTTCTTTTAACTTTGTGCCATGTTGCACAGCAGTGTGTGGTGCTGTGCAATATGTTTAAGAAAGCATTGATAAAACCAATAGATTTTGCAGAGGGGAAACCTATTGGCTTTGCCAATGATTATTCTGAGTTGTGCCTGCAGAGGGAGAGGACTGAGCGCTACATTTAAGGCAGTAAACCAAACAGGTGCCTTGGAAACTGCATACAATTACGGTAGAGAACCTTCTGAACTATTAAAAGACTTCTAATCAGCAGTTAGATAGAAGGAAAGGGTGAGTAATGAATTTCCAACATCTGGGAGCCTCATGTGCTTATTGTAATGAGGAGTAATGTTTGAACACGTCAACCAGCACAGCAATAGTGCATGTTTTACAAATTCAAAACTGATATTTCTTCATCAGATTGGAAGGCTTGGGCAGAGTACACCTCAGGTTGCAAAGCATCAAGAAGCCCAGACAAGGAACAATGAACAAGTATCTAGAGTAAGTAAAATCAATATGCACTGGGGTGAAAAAACACAAAGATTGAAAAAGTTAACAGGGCAACCAGATCAGAGCAAAACCTCCCATACCAAGATGTCAAGCTGATTTAAAAAACTATTGTGATAAAACTCTATCTTTATGCCTCGAACAACTATTCACAGACATAAACAAAGACATGATGAGTTTAGGCGCATAAATCAAAACATGAACCTTCATATATAAGCTTTAGGGGAATTGGTTTATTAAATTATAAACTAAGATGGCACAACTCAAAGTGCCTTTGTCGTGTTTCTGAATTGCAAATAAAGTATGACATGAAAATTTGGACAATAGATCAGAAATGGAAAACATCAGTATAAACAATCTGAAAGAAGGCAATGTGAGAGAGATGAAAGATATGCATCACTCATCTCTTCATAGTGGTACTAAAAAAAGATTCCTCTTTCCAGATACATTTTGAAAAACTGAATAGAGTTGCTGAGAAAGGTGCCAAAACACTGGATGAGCAAATGGGTGTTTTGGATAAAATGTCTTCATATCCACTGAAGTACTGGATTGGAGGATTATATTGGACAAATTCACTTTCTGACTAGCAAAGCATCTGTCTTTGAGGGCTTTTCACAAATTCCTGTCAATTCCAATTAACAAATTAATTGCAGAACATTTTACAGTGTTATGGCCATTCTAGCTGGTCTACTATTTTAGTTGGGAGTAAATGAGACATACATCATATCAGTGGAATAGAGAAAAGATCTTCTTGAGCTTACTGAAGAACCAATAGAGGGTACCAAAAACATTTTAGGGATATAAACCTAGGGAGAATTTTGTTGTCCAGTGCATCAACCTCCATACATGAACCTATAACTGAATTAAAATGCACTGTTTCAAAAGAACAGACTTTGTTCCACCATTTAGGGTAGGGGTCTTTTCAGTCACCACATGCATTAGTCTTACAGGAACAGTAGCCCTCACTCATCTTGGGTGACATGCTTCATCAGCGGGCCTTGCTCCTTGTCAGGCCGGCACTACAAAGCCTGATGGGCCCTACTAGAGGGCTCTTTGCCAAAGATCTTTTTATAAAAGAGTGGAGGTAATTAGAGGATGTGAAAGGAGCCAGGAAATCTGCTAAAACTGGCGAAAGGTGTCCAAGAAAAGTATCTTTAATACAACCTGGCATCCCTGTCAAGGTTAAAAACAAAAAAGGGGAAAGTACAGAAAACAATGATCTGGTTCCCTACCAACAACTACATGTATGTCTACCACTCTAAATAGAGATTTAGATATTATAGAACTGTGTGTGGGTATTCCCTACACTACAGAAAAACTAGTCATGTTCGACATGTTTCTCACCTAATACAGTCACATGGATCAGATGGTGATTCCTCAGGACCTGTTGTTCTGCCTAACCCTCACTATGATAGTAAAAAAAAAAACTCTACTCCTATCGCCTCTGTAAGAAATCACCATAGTCTTACGTTGGAATCACATACTTCTGAATGTGGAGTCCTAACAAAACCTGGGATAAGATTAAAAACAACAATCAACGGGCACATACTAGTGACCACATTTTCCACTCTCAAAAACATGTCTTTCAGGTGTATGTGAAAATGACAAGTCACTCATGCATGATGTGGTGTAAAGTGACCATGTGTTCATGCTGAAGCAGAGGAGGGGCGTCACCCCACAAATTACTCTAACCCTCCTAGGTCAGGTACACGGGCCCCTTGGGGATCACATGGATGCTGGCCACTCTTCTGTCAAGACAATCTGATAACCATGGTTGAGAAATACATGAGAAATAATTATTTAGGTGTCCTCCAATAGGTATGCCTAAGTTGTACTGAATATATAACATCTAAAAATGCATACATTACATGGAATCATAAAGTGTAAATTCATTATAGAGTACCTATGTATAAAACATATTGGTTGGTTGCTGCCCTGGGCAGTGCTATACCTCCATCATCCAGAAATTGACTGAATATGTGGGATCAATAAATGACTCTAAGAAAAAGTATAGGTGTTATGATCAGGTTGGTTGGTTGCTGCCTCAAACTGGATATTGATTGTCAAATCAACTACCATTCGTAAAAAAGTTCAAGCCTAGGTTAAGACTGAAAATCGCATCCCAAATGAAGCACACAGATTGATAATTGTGATGAAATCGCTGCTACCATGTACCCATATTGTGACGGCGCCCACCAAAATATTCTTTCTGTCAGTAAGGAGGGGCCCAATGTTGTCTCTGGACCTCATCTCAGATCATTAACATCCTGGGGTGATCAGTGCAACATGTTCTCTAAGAACATGCTATAAAGCCTGATAGTAGGTTATGAGACTGGACACCCCCAGTCAGTACATATATGTCTCAGTGTTCTCCAAGTTGACGCATTCCCTAAGACAGAGTTATGAAGCGTGCTAGTATGCTAAAATATTTGGTAGTCCCCGCCAGGCTTACCATCACACAGAGAGTCACAGTGACTCTTTAAAGAAGTCTATCAGGTCACTCATTGACCTCGTTGCACAATAATAGACTTAATGACAGCCCCGTCAAGCATCCCATCACATTGTGTGTCGCAATATCACTTCAAAGTAGCCATCTGGTCACTCATAAAACTCAGAGTGCCCTGAGTCGTTATGCAAGAAAATCAAAATATGGTACTCGCCTAACTGAAGAGCCCCATGGTCAGTCTCACCTACCCCGTCATCCAAGCTCCATAGAATGATTAGGAGCTGGAAAGTGCCAGTATTCAGCCCCCATGTAGGCGGGGACTAGGAAATCGATGGACATGAAAAAATGATTGAAAAGAAAGATTAACTAAAAGGTGACGCCCATTTTAGAGTGTGTTCCCATCAGGGATGGAAAATGAAAAAGAACTTGGAATAGGTAGATTTTCAAGAGGAAAATGGCAGCCATCTTAGAATATATCTTGCCTCAGTTTATTGGTATGGCAAAATCTGTGTTTAGGATAAAGGAAAGCATCAACATATCTTGGGATATAATTGTTGTAAATCGTGGCTTAACATACAAGAGGAAAATGAAAATAAAAATACAAATAATAATAACTGGGGTGCAGTGAACTCAATCGCCTGATTCCTATTCAGTTTGTAGGATGCAATTATGGTCATAGTATCTAGATAAGGTAATTCAGTTCATCCTCAATCCTGTGCTAAACTTGCAGGCAGGAGTTTGTCCTTCCTACTTCCTGTTTTAGAATTCTAACCACGGTATCTCATCATTTAACCCATGGATATGGGTCTGTAACCCAAAGCCCCACCTCTGTTCTTTCTCAAACAGTTTTTTTATACCATTTGCGAGTCTTTCACCATTTCTAGGATCACCAACTTGAGATCATTAGGAGATTGCCTTTGTTTTACGAAGTGAACACAGAGTTTGGTGGTAGTGCGGTGACATCTGAGTGTGCTGCCATGCTCATTGATGCATGTTTTAATCATTATTGTGGTCATTCCTACATACAGGAAATTGCACGGACACTTGATCAAATATACACAATTTTTTGTGCTGAACTTTTTGTGTTTATAGAGATGCCCGGAGACAAGAAGAGAATCATATGGTAGGGGAGTGTTAAAAACTGAGTTTCTGGTTGGCAGAGCTATCCACCCTGTCCAAATAGAAATTGCACCTGGTAAGAAAAAAATAACTTAATTTAATGAAGAAAATAAGACCAAAGCAACAAAAATCCTGTATGTGGAAGTCAAGATATGAATTTTTACTAAACTAACTTAGGTGTGGTGCTCAGAAGCATAAAGCACCACCAAGGGCTATCTGGTCTTACTAGACTGGGTAAAATCTGAAAAGGTAGGCCAATCATGAAGGAGCACAGGCTGGAAACAGGGCACAGCCTTGGCCCACTGAAACAGTACCTCAGTTCAGGTTTGCATCGATGTTGTGAACAAGATGCAAGTAGCAAAGGAGGCAATGCGTTGGCACAGATACCCAAGATGTAGGAGCTGTCTCACGTCGAGCCACTCCAAGTTGGAGATGCATCAGGAATGGAGATGATGCATCTTGTAGTAAGCAATGCGGTGTTCCCAATCCTCGCAGTGGTGGCAATGAACAAGCATTGACATATTGTCTTATTTTTCATCTGCTGGCTCAGCCAGGGGGACAACGCCCCTTCTCCACTGTGGAGAAGCCGCCCCTGCTTAGATGGCAGAGGTCAGGTGCTGTAGGTGATGAGTTGGAAGCCTTTTGTGTCTCAGAGACTTCACAAGAACAGGAGGCAAGCCAACAAGCCCTTGAAGTCACTCTGGTTCTGGGTTCAAGTGTTGTAGTCCCAGTTTTTCTCACCCAGGCAAGGAGGGCGGCAGGCAGCAGGTCAGTACAGCAAGAAAGCAGGTCTTCCAGAGCAGCAGTCCAGCTGATTACCAGCCCTTGTAGCAGCACAACAGCCCATCTTCCTGGCAGAGTATCCACAGGTCCAGAAGTGTACTGAGTTGGTAGGGACAGAAGTCCAGTTCTTATACTCAGTGGTGCCTTTGAAGTGGGCGAAACTTCAAAGAAGGGCTTTGAAGTGCCCAGAGGTCCTCCCTTCCTGCTGTGACTCCAGACTCACAACAGGGAGGTATGCAGCCCTCTGAGTGTGGACATGACACAGCCTACTCAGGTGTAAGTGTGAGGCTGTGGCCAGCTTCTCCCTCTATCCTGCTCAGGATGGGCCATCAGGATGTTGATGGCCCACCAGTCACACCAAAGCTCTCTTTTTGTGTGACTGTCTAGAGGGAATGCACAAGCCCAGTAGTTACCGCACCCCAGACGTGTACTGGAGAAAGGCTGCAGGCACACAGGGCTAAGAGCAGGAAAATCCCAACTTTCGAAAAGTGCCATTTTCTAAATTGTAACAATAAATCTAACTTTACCTTTAAAGAGGAGTTATCATTACAAATCCATTGGAACGTTTTTGACAGGTTTACCCCTTCCCATTTCGGAATTACAACTTATTAAATGTAATAAGGAATCCCCAGTGTTGTCCTATGAGAGGGGTAGGCCTCAAAGTAGTGAAAACTGAATTTGAGAGTTTTTCACTAACAGCACATGAAAAACGTAAAGGTATATATCATGTCTTCTAATTACATAGTACCCTGCCCTATGGGCTATCTAGGGCCTTCCTTAGGGATGACTTAAATGTAATTAAAGGGGAGTTTAAGGTTTGGCAAGGGATTTAAAATGCTAAGTCAACATGGCAATGTAACACTGAATTCAGGATGCAGTGTCAGGCTTGGGACATGTATGTTTTAAAGTGCTATTTAAGTGGGTGGCACAAGAAGTACTGCAGATCCACTAGTAGCATTTACCTTATAGGTCCTTGTAATGCACCCAGCAAGGGAAGTAAAAGTAAATTAAATATGCCAATTAGGTACATACCAGTCAATACTTGTTTTAAGGAGAGAGCACATGCAATTTAGCACTAGTCAGCAATGGTAAAGTGCTAAGAGTCCTGAGGTCAACAAAAAGAAATCAGCAAAAATGTGTGTCAAGCAGGAGAAAACTTGAGGGGAAGACCACCCTAAGGCTGTCAGGTCTAACATGGAGGAATAGTGTTTTGCCTCACCCCTCATAGCCCTAATGGCAGTGAAGATCAAGAATGACACTGGGCCCTGGGCTTGATGAGGAGGAGTTGGGCACAGGTGAGTCTTGCTTGAACTAGTCAACCCCATTTGCAGGTATGTTGCTTTTCTGCAGGGAGGCATAGCACCACAGGGCTCAAGTGTCAAATAGAGTAGGTCACCATGATTAGACTATAATTTCTAAAAAAAAAGACAGACCCAGGAAATACTCTAATAGATATATGGGTGACCTTCTAAGCTGAGAGCTGGAGCTGCAGATGAACACGATGTGCCCCACCAGAAAAGCGATCCTGAGAAACAGCCAAGTCGCACTTCAATGGGGGTGGAGAGGCCCAGCCAGACAAACTAAATTCCACATTTGTTGATGGTAAGGACACTGGAGATGACCTTAAATGTAGAATATATATTTCAGCCCGAGATTTGTGGTTGTTGCAAGTCCCCCAGAGCAAGTTAGCTGATAAAGTAACAAATAACAGTCACTAGCCATGTTGCAACCAAATTCTGGGAAGCTTTTAGAGTATGATTCCTAAAATATAGAGTAGATGATATGAAAGAGAATGTGCCAAGGGCAACTGCATTGTGATTTTTCTGGGAACATAGCTAAAAGAAACATTAGTTCTGGAGGAGCTTTCTCCCTTCTTTGCTCTGGCAAACAGCCATAAGGTAGCCCTGATGCCTTCCCCACCTGCCCATCCAGTAGTGGCTAAACTATTGCATTACAGGGATTGTGATCACACCCTAAGATAGGCATGTGAAAAGGGGGAGCATTACATAGTAAACTGTACTTTAGCTGTGCAACAGTAAAATATGCCTTTTTCTTTAAGTAAAGAAGCTTACTATGCTGTATCCAGTCAAGCTAAGGGTGATCATGAACAAAGGCACTCAGTTGAGTACAGATCTGCATGATA
This sequence comes from Pleurodeles waltl, assembly GCF_031143425.1. Lineage (NCBI taxonomy): Eukaryota > Metazoa > Chordata > Amphibia > Caudata > Salamandridae > Pleurodeles > Pleurodeles waltl. The sequence goes on along the minus strand of NC_090437.1, from coordinate 734,298,699 downwards.
TATGGCAATGAATTGAGACCCAGACGGTGCTGACCTAGGATGGAGATGCACAGAGATCTCAGTTACTTCCGAAGAGGACAAGATTCAGGAATAAATTGGCACGCTGGGGATACACAGAGCAAACACAAAGAGGTAGACCTAGAGGACATGTCAGAGACTGCAAAACAAAAGAACAACAGTGGGATGATGGATACCACAAGGGCTGATGAGACTGGCAATGGAACAGACACCGGCCCTGAGTTGGACTCGATGCATGACTCTGGATGCCAATCAGACATGCCCCATTCACACCAAGAGCAGCAGATAATATTGTTTGAGTATCCTGTACAATGCCTGCTTTTAAAAGAGGTGGGATCATGGTTTCCCACAACAAAACTGTTGTGCTTACAGTTTTACAGACACTGCCAGAGAGATAGCAGGAAAACACAAATAAACAACCAAGTATGATTAGGGTGACTGGTGCCCTGCCGGCGGAACAACGTTCTATTGTGAGTGCCACCCCTTTTTTTAATTGAACGGGGAATTCACTCCTGTAAATTAGTTATTAAGATAAATGGTGACTTTTTATATGGCTACTGACATTAGTAGGGCTTTCTCTTGGATATTACAGGCTACCACTAGTACGTGTATAATTCTGTGGTGATTTGACACCTGTGAAGAAAGAGAAGGTAAAAACCTCTTATAGGGATAACAGCCCACAATCCCTTGATGTTGATCATCTCACCATATGGTCAGCTGGAAAGAAAAGATGGACATCTGAAAAGACAATTGGAGCAAAAGGGGTGGAGACGTAAACATGTAAGAAATAAAAAACTGAGAACAGACTTCCTTTGGCAGAGAAACAGAGGAGACATGAGGATTGAAGGAGGAACAGAAGTGGTGAGAGAAGAGGAGGAGTAAGACAGAGAAAAGCCAAATTCAAAAGAAAAAGTTTATGGAAAAAGTGTATGGCTATGGATAAAGATATGGATATGGATAAAGTGGCTGAGGGAAATACATGTTGAGGAACTGAAAGATGATGAAAAGCACGAAGAAGAGATTGCTGAGGATTGGGATGGCGAGAAGGTAGAGTCCTGGCCAGAAGAGTAGTGGAACCACCAAGGGATGAACTAAATATCACTGCAGTCCAGGAGAACTGCAACTTCCCTGGTGAGTGATTGTTCTCCACAAACCTGAGACTAGCAGAAGTTTAGGCACATGTTTATTTTATTTTGTTGTTTTCTTTTTTTCCCTCTTTGTTTTCTTCACTGTGTTGAGAAATTACAAGGGTGACAGGGGTTCGAGGCATGGAACATTATAAGTTCTATTCAAGGGGTGCAGCCAGAGAATGAAACAATTAAAGAGTATTTTAGAGAATGAAACAACTGAATAGCATTGGGATAATCTTATGTCTTTACCATCACTGTGTGATCTCGAACACATTAACTAAGAACAAGTTACATGAGATCATATTCTGGCTAAATGCAAGAATAATAAAGTTCAAGGCTGGTTGTGGGTTTGCTTTGAATCACCTTTGAAGGAAACTGTCAATAGAACTTGCGGAATGGAAAACTCAGAGAGTTTTGTGCAAGTAATCAGAGGGAAATTCAATTATGTTAAGACAGTAAGCTACAAACAGTGGATACAACTAAATATACAAATGAAAATAGGAGAGTAGTATGGAATATTTTACAATGTTATAGATGTGGAAGTTATAACCATTTAGGTAATAGAGACTATCCAGCGGTGGAGAAAATGTCCACTAAATGTTGATAAAAAGGTAACTTTTCATGTGTGTGTAAACCTATGATGCAAAGTAAAGTTCACATACAGCCGATGAGGAAGATGATATTGATGATTTTTTAAACCAAATCAAAATTGTAGGTTGGGTAACAGTTGAAGTAGTGTAGGTAGTGTAGGTAACAGCAGGATGCAAAATAATTTTCTGACCACCACTATAAAACCGGATGGTAAGAATCTGTGATGATAGTGGATTTATGAGCCTGGAACACAATAATTGGTCATTACCTAATTTTCTCCTTATGGCCAAGTAGGAATTTGATTCCTACTGATGTTGGTTGGGGAGAATATGAATGTTATTTGAGGAAAGTATTTTTTGGGGGGTTTAGAAGGAATTTTGAAGGGAAGGTCTTTGATGTGGTAAGGGAAAAACTATTTTAGTCTGCCCACATCAAGAATATCTTGGTATAAGAATGAATCTACATGGAATTCCACCAATGTACTTTATGGGAGTTTAGAATGGTGGAAACAATATAGTCCTGCATCTTGCAAATTAATTTACCGAAGTTTTAGAGGCCTAATAGGAGAATAAAAAAGGTGTACGTATAAGTTAATACTTACGGCGAATGGTATACCTCTGAGATATAAAGTAAGGGAAGTTCTGAATAAATACAGAGATAAGATAATGGGGTTATTGCACGATATATATAATTGTGACCTCACTAACCCTGTGGAGTCTTCTTCATGGATTTTTCCAGTAGTCTTATCCTTGAAAGCATCAAGTGATCTCTGACTATGTGTAGATCTCTGCAGTGTAAATGAGGCTGTTGGATTGACGAACATCCCTTACCCAACATTCATGAACTAGTCTCGACACTGACTTCAGCTACAGTTTAACCACCCTGGACTTAACCAATGCATATTGGCAGGTTGTTCCCATTAAGATATTAAGGGCCAGATTTACAATCCCTAGAGCCTCTTAGTGCTGTACTAGAATAATTGTTTTACGATAATGTGGCATTAAAGAGGACATTCTCCTTCACCATATTTACAAAGAGGTGCAATGCTAGTATTGTGTCGCTTTGTAACCCCTTGCACCACATTATACCTGAACAAGGTACAATGTATGGAAGGGGGGCATTCCCATGTAGGGAGGCCACAACAAATGGTGCAGTGAAATCTACAAGGCGTTAAAGTGACAGGCTCATAGTAGTCTATGGGCCGCCCCATTGCTTTACTGCACTAACAACATAATTTATGGCACTAATCCAGGAAAGCTCCACAATAGCATCATAAATGATTGTGCTATTGTGGAAATGAGTGCCTTGGTGACAGTATTGTAAATACAATGCAACCATTGTGTCGTTAGGTGGGGCAGGGGCGGTGCAAGAAATGTGGTGCATTGGGACTGATGTGCCACTTTCGTGTAGATCTGGCCCTAAGTTATTACTGCATTCATCACTCCAGAAGGTCTATTTCAGTACAAACACATGCTGGCCAGTCCTAGAACAGTTTCTAAAAGGATTCCGAAAGGGACATGTGAGGGGCTGGAAGGAGCTGTGGCCATTCAAAATGACATTTTAGTGTTTTGATGGTATTGCATTTGGAGGGGTAAACTCTTAGAATGAATGTGTCATTTTCCATGTAGGAAAGTGGAATATTTGGGTCACTTCATCTGAAATGAAGGCATCACTCCAAAGAATAACCATGCCAAGGTAATTCATGATACAACTGCACGTCAATCTAATGAACGGCTAGATTCTTAATAGCGGTTGGCAGACTTTTACCAAAAAGCTGTAGAAAATTATGATTGCAAGGCTAAATATGTAAGGAAACTACTACAGAAATATGTAAAGTTTAAGTGGGGAGATGATCAAGACGGTACACTTGTTCTGTTGAAGGGAGATCTAATCTATGCCCTGTGTTTAAAAGCTTTTTCTATTAGAAAAGGATGCTAAACCTGTGGGGGTACAAGTGGAAGTGTTGGAGGTGTTATGATGCACAAGGATTTGAAGAAAGATTCTGAACACAATTTCTCACTTCTAAAAAAGAATTGTTAGATTCTGGATGGCCTCAAAACAGTACAAGAAGTATGTATGGTCTAAAAGGACAGATCACAAACCTTTAGTGAATATTTTGTCTCTTGGTATAGGAACAAATGTAACAAGAATTCGATCGATAACTGTGGCCCCCAGCATTGGCTGTGAAACTGAAACTAAGAGGCTGAAACATCAAATGCAGCCTGCTATTCCCTGCTAAACGATGCATTCAGTATCTTTTATAAATCTCCATATGACCTGATGGAGTGGCTAGACACTCTGGGCTGACATGGAAGTTCTGGTACCCCAGGGAGTCGTAAGCCTTGAAAGAACAAGCCCACAGCGGGAAGACCCAGCTGGAGAATGTAGTGAGGCTGGGGGCCACAGCTATGGATTGAGTTCTTGTTTGTCTGGATGGCATCCTGAGGTCAGAAGTGCGGGAATTAACCCCTTGGGTGCCTGGGGTGAGCTGGTCTCATCCTCCAACACGGTTCCCCCGTGGGCCTCCCATCCACACCTCCCCATTGGGGTTGGAAGGAGAATCGCTTCCCCTTCCACCCCAGACCACCCCACGGCAATCTGATGACATCAGCGCACTCAAAGCGCACCGACATCATCAAATACTGCCGGGGACACGCTGGAAGCCAGGTCCTTCTCCTGGATGGGGAGGGTTTGGAGGGGGGGAAACAGACACAGGGGGAAGGAAAGAGTTTGTGCACCAGGGATCGTGTGTATGTGTGTAATGGAACACATGACTGATGGCTATTTCTGTCCCCCTTAGGGGCAGATCAGCCTAATTTTTTTAGGCCCATTGGGGCAGAATCCACCAAAACGTCAGGGATTTTTTTTTGTTCCACTTTGGTTTTCTTTGTGCTGAGGGGCGCCCCCTTTGGCAAGGGTGACCCTCCAAAGGGTGCTCAGAACTGTTGGCCATTTCTTCCCCCCTTGGGGGCAGATCAACCTATTATTTTAGGGCCATGTGCCCCCAAAGGGGGCAGAATCCACTGAGGCACCAGGGATCTTGTGTATGTGTGTGTCTGTTTTGTGCGGATGCATCCCCTTTGGCAAGGGTCGCCCCCACAAAGGGGGCACATGACTGATGGCCATTTCTGCCCCCCTGGGGAGCACATCAGCCTATTTTTTTTACGCCTATCTGCCCTCAAGGGGGGCAGAATCCACCCAGACACCAGGGATATTTTTTTGGTTCGACTTCGGTTTTTTTGTGTGCTGAGGGTGCCCCTTTGGCAAGGGTCGCCCCGTAAAGGGGGCACAGAACTGTTGACCATTTCTGCCCCCCTTGGTGGCAGATCAGCCAATTTTTGGGGGGCAATCTGCCTCCAAAGGGGACAGAACCCATGTAGGGACCAGGGATCTTGTGTATGTGTGTGTGTTTTGAGCGGAGGGCGTCCCCTTTGGCAAGGGTTGCCCCCCCAAAGGGGGCACATGAATGATGGCCATTTCTGCCCCCCTTGGGGACAGTTCAGCCAATAGTTTGTAGGCCCATCTGTCCCCAAGGGGGGCAGAATCCACTTAGGCATCAGGGAAAATTTGGAAATGCTTGGTGGCGGGGTGTTTGTCAACTTGTGATGTTTTTGTATTTGTGCTTATTTCTCCTTTTTGTTCTAGTTCAAAGATTTTGCTTCATTTCCTGTGGCTCCTTGCTTTTTTGGTGGTGGTTGACCTGCGGTTTGCATAGTTGCATGTTTTAGGTAAGTAAAAGCAATTTACTCCAAAGGAGTGTTATTGAAATGCATTAATGACATGTTTGTAGGTGGTGTACTCAATGCAGGATTGTGGGTGAAATTGACCTTAGATTTGTGCACAATGATATTTGTGGTGTCTTATGTCTAATTTACTTCTTTTTTTTCTTTCTAGTGGGTGTTGGTGATTGCTGTGTCTGTGCAGAGTAGTTGCTGGTGATTCTAGCTTTTTCAGGCAAGTGACTGGTATACTATAGGATTTGAGTATATAACTCTTTTGGTAAAGCCAATCTTTGTTTATAACTTATTTTAGACAGTGCTGGTTGTTGTTGGCGCATCTGTAAAGTTACATGTCTTAGAAAGCATCATGGCTAGCAAAGAGTGACCGCTCAGCAGGTTGTTGGCACGCTTTTTGAGTCATCTTCTGACCATGATTATGAGACTGACTCTGCATCTGAGGCAGAGGAGAAAGTGAGAGATTCTCGCAGTGAGTTTTCTGTCCTAGAGGATTCTTCTAATGAGGAAGCCGCTCTCAGTGCAGATGAAGGGCCTCTTTAGAGGAGGACGTTGATGTGCCAAGAGTGAAGCAGCCTGGGGCTGGAGGGTTTCCCATTGGAAGGCATGACAACTGAATTGCCCCAAACATGGAGCAGCCACAGTTACTTGCATTTACTGGTCTCCCAGGGTGTAGAGTCCAAACCTTTTGCCTGTGAATTTCTTTCAGTTGTTTATGGACGATGTATTTTTGGAAGAGATTGTTGAGCAGCCAAATTGTATGCAGAGAAATATTTGAGGGACAACGCTGCCAGACTTAGGCCTCATTCTAGAGCTACCCAGGGGGTTCCCACAAATCTGGAAGAGATGAAAAAGTTCTTAGGTTTCACTTTTTTGATGGGGTTGATAAGGAAGCCATCACTTGCTTCTTATTGGTCTACTAGTTCCTTGTTGGCAACGGCTATATTTCCTGCAACCGTGGCTCATAATCGCTATTTGTTTTTTCTTTGGATGCTGCATTTTGTTAACAATGCTTTAGCCTTGCCACGAGATCACAGTGATTGTGACCGTCTTTTTAAGGTTAGGCCTGTCCTTGATCATTTTTTAGATCGTTTTTCAGAGGTGTATGTTCCAGGCAAAGAGATAAGTGTGGATGAGTCTTTGGTCCTGTTCAAGGGGTGTTTGGTTTTTAAGCAGTACATTCCTAGCAAGAGGGAATGGTATGAAATTAAATTGTATATGCTGTCAGAAAGTAGTACAGGATACATGTATAATTTCTGGATCTTCACTGGTAGGGATTCCAGTATTGACCCCCCCTGGTTGTCTGCCCACTTTTGGAGATAGCGAGAAAATTGTGTGGGAAGTTGGTAGACAACTGTTTAACAAAGGTCACCATTTGTACGTAGATAATTTCTACACTGGAGTGCAGTTGTTCAAGGAGTTGTTTAGAGTGGATACTGTTGCTTGTGGCACAATCCGTTCTAACTGGAAAGGCTATCCAAGGGAGCTTGTCTGTAAAAAGCTTGAGAGGGGATAGTGCACTGCCTTATGGAATAATGAGCTGCTAGCTCTGAAAGTTTCAGACAGGAGGGATGTGTACATGCTAACTACCATTCATGAAGAGAGTACTTCCCCTGTGACTGTTTGGGGTCAGGTTGCCAAAGTGCACAAACCTGTGTGCATTTTGGACTACAATAAGCACATGGGTGGTGTTGATAGAGTAGATCAGAGGTCGGAACCTTACACTGCTCTTCGTAAGTCTTACGTGTGGTATAAACAGATGGCCATACATTTATTTCATTTGACAACTTTTAATGCTTTTATTGTGTTCAAGGATTGTTCACCTGAGTCAAGGATGAAATTTGTTAAATTTCAGGAGTCAGTGATAGAGAGCCTTATTGTGGTGGAACAGGCAAGAGTTCCTAGAGTAGCAGTGGTGGAGGATGTGGCTAGATTGAAAGATCGCCACCTTCCTGATCACATTCCTCACACTCCCAAAAAAGACATGCCCACTAAGTAGAGTCTGTGCCCAAAGAGGTATCTGGAGGGAGAGCCAGTTGTACTGCCCCGATTGCCCTTTAAAGCCAGGGCTATGTGTGGCTGGCTGTTTAGTTAACACACCAAAAAAACATTCTGGGAAATACAGTGAGTGTAAACTGCCTGTTTTATATTTTCAGATGTTCAGTTTCACATTTCTGTCATGTATTCAGTTAGAGCTTTTGTGTTTGTAGTTTTGTAATTATTTCAGAATTAGTTAGTGGTTTCTTTGTTGTTTACAAACAAAACTGTTGATGCGAGTGTTGTAATGTAGTGGGCCCGTGACTGGCAGCGTGAATGGACTTGTGCATGTCATGTATGAAAGGTGTGTAAAGGGACTGTAAAGTGGATGGTGCCTTGTTGTGGATTTAAAGCTCACAAGTTGTGAGTCATTGGTTCAGTTTTTTGGCCTTTAAGTTATTAACAGTGCATTTCATTTTTGTGAAATCTCTTGTCAATAAAATTTGATCTACTGAACCATCACTCACCCTCGTGCCAAATCCAACCAGTATGTGTGGTAAAAATGACAAAACGTGCTCTGCTGTAATCAGGCGTTGCAGCACACCCGTGACATGCTAGGTGTCTCAGGTGGGACCCCGATGATGAAGCATGCCACCAACTTGGTTGGTGGGTGATAGGTCTTCATAACATAACCTAAGTGCATTTCTTTTCACCATTTTAGTGTTTGGAACATCACAGAAGTATGTGGACACATCAAAATGATCTATCACAAAACTACCTGTGTTCGGGGGCAGGGGGCACCTATGTTTTTGGTTCCGGGTGCAGCCTTCATCTAGGGAAACCTACCAAACCCAGACATTTTTTAAAACTAGACACTCCAAGGAGTCCAGGAAGGTGTGGCTTGCGTGGATTCCCCAACATTTTCTTAGACAGACTCCTCTGCAAACCTCACAATTTGCTTATAAAACGCATATTTTCCTCACTTTTCTTTGTAGGATCACCACTCCGGCAAAACATTTCTACTCCCCTGCATTCCCTTCAGTCTCCCAAGTAAAATGATACCTCACTTGTGTGGGTCCCCAAAGCAGAGTCAGCATAAAGATGTATACAATAAAAATATGTTATTATCAACTCGCTGTGCTATTCCCCTCAATCTCTACAGGTTTTTGGTCTTTTCTGTTGCAGGCACCTGGGACCCCACACAAGTGAGGTATCATTTTTATTGTGAGACTTGGGGGAAAGTGACTTGGGGGAAAGCTGGGTGGAAGGAAATTTGTGTCTCCTCTCAGGTTCCAGAACTTTCTGTCACCGAAATGTGAGGAAAAAGTGTTTTTTTAGACATATTTTGAGGTTTGCAATGGATTCTAGGTAAGAAAGTACTAGGGGATCAACGCAAGACACACCTCCCTGGACTCCCTTGTGTCTCTAGTTTTCAGAAATGTTTGGGTTTGGTAGGTTTCCCTATATGGCTGCTGAGCCCAGGACCAAAAACCCAGGTGACCCCCACCCCAAATAGTTAGTTTAGGAATTTTGATAATTTTGATGTGTCCACATAGTGTTTTGGGGCATTTCCTTTAGCAGGCAATGGGCCTACCCACACAAGTGAGGTACCATTTTTATCAGGAGACTCGGGGAATGTTGGGTGGAAGGAAATTTGTGGCTCCTCTCAGGTTCCAGGACTTTCTGTCATCAAAATGTGAGGAAAAAGTGTTTTTTAGCCAAATTTGGATGTTTGCAAGGGATTATAGGTAACAGAACCTGGTGTGAGAGCCCCACAAGTCACCCCATCTTGGATTCCCCCAGGTGTCTAGGTTTAAAAAATGCACAGGTTTGGTAGGTTCCCTAGGTGCCGTCTGAGCTAGAGGCCAAAATCCAAAGCTAGGCACTTTGCAAAAACCAGCTCTGTTTTCTTTGGGAAAATGTGATGTGTCCACTTTGCATTTTTGGGCATTTCCTGTTGCGGGAACTAGGCCTACCCACACAAGTGAGGTACCATTTTTATAGAGAGACTTGGGGGAACGCTGGGTAGAAGGAAATTTGTGGCTCCTCTCAGATCCCAGAACATTCTGTCACCGAAAGATGAGGAAAACGTGTTTTTTTGGCCAAATTTTGATGTTTGCAAAGGATTCTGGGAAACATAACCTGGTGAGAGCCCCACAAGTCACCCCATATTAGATTCCCCTAGGTGTATCGTTTTCAACAATGCACAAGTTTGGTAGGTTTTACTAGGTGCTTGCTGAGCTAGAGGCCAAAATTCACAGCTAGGCACTGTGCAAAAAACAGCTCTGTTTTCTTTGGGAAAATGTGATGTGTCCATGTTGTGTTTTGGGGCATTTCCTGTTGCGAGCTCTAGGCCTACCCACACAAGTGAGGTACTATTTTAATCAGGAGACTTGAGGAAATGCTGGGTGGAAGGAAATTTGTGGCTCCTCTCAGGTTCCAGAAGTTTCTGTCACCGAAATATGAGGAAAAAGTGTTTTCTTAGCCAAATTCTGATGTTTGCAGAGGATTCTGGGTAACAGAACCTGGTGAGAGCCCCACAAGTCACCCCATCTTGGATTCCCCTTTTCAAAAATGCACAAGTTTGGTCAGTTTCCCTAGGTGCCGGATGAGCTAGAGGCCAAAATACACAACTAGGAAGTTTCCAAAAAAACACGTCACATTTTAATGTAAAAATTTGATGTGTCCATGTTGCGTTTCCTGTTGCAGGTATTAGGCCTACCCACGCAAGCGAGGTACAATTTTTATAGAAAGACTTGGGGGAACATATTGCCCCTTGTCTTTCTATGCATTTTTTACTTCTAAATGCAAGACAGTATGTTAAAAAGATGTCTATTTGAGAAATGTCCTATAATTCACATGCTAGTATGGGGACCCTGAAATTCAGAGATGTGCAAATAACCACTGCTTCTCAACACCTTATCTTGTGCCCATTTTGGAAATACAAAGGTTTCTTTGATACCTATCTTTCAGTCTTTATATTTCACCAAATGAATTGCTGCATACCAGGTATCGAATCAAAACACATTGCAAGGTGCAGCTCATTTAGAAGTGTCCAGCAGATGTAACGGTATATTGTCTTAAATAATCTGACATCGCAGGAAAAAGTTACAGAGTAAAACATTGAGAAAAATGACTGTTTTTTCACCTCAATTTCTATTGTTTTTATTTCAGCTGTTATTTTGTGTAGGAAAACCTTGTAGGATCAACACAAATGAATTCAGAATTTTGTCTACTTTTTAGAAATGTTTAGCTTTCTGGGATCCAGCATTGGTTTCATACCCATCTCTGTCACTAAGTGGAAGGAGGCTGAAAGCACAAAAAATAGTAAAAAAGAAGTATGTCCCAGTAAAATGCCAAAATTGTGTTGAAAAATTGGGTTTTCTGATTCAAGTCTGCCTGTTCCTGAAAGCTGGGAAGCTGGTTATTTTAGCACTGCAAACCCTTTGTTGATGCCATTTTCAGGAGAAAAAAAAACACTAGCCTTCTTCTGCATCCCTTTTTCCTTCCTTTTAAAAAAACTAGATGTTTGCTGTATTTTGGCTAGTTTCATGGTCTCCTTCAGGGGCATCCACAAACTCTGGGTACCTCTAGAATCCCTCGGGTGTTGGAAAAAGAGGAAGCAAATTTGGTGTGGGTGTGGACAAAATGTTATGAGGTCCTAAGAGTGAACTGCCCCAAATAGCCAAAAAAAGGCCTGGCACCTGAGGGGGGAAAGGCCTGGCAGTGAAGGGGTTAATGCATCAGAGTGCTTTTTCACAGAATCAACTGGTGCCAGGCACATTGAGTGACAGTACTGATGCTGGATAGGTTCTGCACATGTCAGGAAACATGAAATGCAATGCAATGGGGGAGGGGACACTTTCGATTTAGGTATCGTCATCTGATCTGAAGACTGGAGGGCAAGAAGCCCTCTGTGTGGGATGCCCATATTGAGACCCTGGTGGCCAAATGGTCAAGACGTCCTGTACAGGACTGGTAAAGTTGCAATAAGATCTTAAAATGTGTAGGTAATATTTTGTTTGCATGTTAAATGCTAATAATTTGCCGCACCTTGTTGCCTCGGGGACTTGTTCTAATTGACTGTAGGGGGGCCTGGAAGCATTGTGTTGGTTGCAGTATGCAGGACAGGTATGAAGGGCAATGTAGCGGACTGCTCTGAGGTGGGAAATGGTGGGGTCTGTCGTCTCTTGGTCTGCTGAGTGCCTGGTTAGGACTCGTGGATTGGGGGTGACTAGACCTCTCCACCTGTACTACACTTTGTATTGTTCAGGTTAATATTCAGTTGGGGTTTTGGGTGGGTAGTGAGACAGTGGCCAGTTCCCTTCTGGCCATTAGTTGGGCTGGAGGGGTTCTGCATATTCTGCCTGGGAGAGGCAGAAGAGGGGAGTGGGTGTAGTCTGGGGTATTGTTACCTGTTGTTTTCATTGCTTTCTTTTCATTTAGGGAAAGTGATCTTGCTGCTAGTCAACCTTGGGCATCATTGTCTATACTCTACCAGCCCAGTGGGAGGGCCTCTGAGACTAGATCACAGGACCATGCCCGGTTTGGGACGTGACTGCAAGTTCCTTACATGGAATGTTAGGGAGTCAAACAGGACCGAGAAATACCATAAAATCTTCGCACACCTAAAGCTGTATTGGGTCTCGATTTAGTTACTGCAAGGGACTCATGTAGCTATGGCGAAGAATTGTGGACAGGGTCAATGCAGTGGGACAGCACCCAAGAAATAGGGATGACATCAGGAAGAGGTGGAACGACCTATGGAGGAAGGTGCGTTCCGTGGTCTCAAGACACCACCTTGCGGTTCAGCAGACTGGCGGCGGACCCAGACCTCCTCCCCCACAACTAACAGCATGGGAGGAGAAGGTCTTGCCGATTCTGCATCCTGAGGGCCTTGCAGGAGTAGATGGAGGAATGGACTCTGGTAAGTCAAAGCTTTACTATTACATCCCCCACCCTACCTGCATGCCATCACATACCCCCACCCTCGCCCCATCACTCCTCCTCCTCACAAATGTCATACTATCACAACCCACCCATCCCAACACCAAGCCCTGCATGCAACAACTAAGCATGGACACCCATCACCAAAGCTTGGCCACTCCACATACCCATACACCCCCCTAAACCACCATCACACAAGGTCCCACACAGGAATGCAAATACTGGGGTACACAGAGATCCACCCATTGCACACCATGGCACACACAGATGTAATAAACATCCTTTTATGCCCCTGCAGGACCCCTACCCAATGTCACTGGACAGGAGGGTCCACACATGTCCACACCACCAACAGAAGAGGCCCACAGTGATGACAGCAGGTCAGTCCAACTGGATCTAGATGACCAGCCCAGCCCATCGGGGGCCTCTGGACAGTTGGTTCCCCTCACACAGTCACAGGCCACTACAGACCTTCCCCCCCTCTGGAAACACCAGCACAGCACAGCACCCACCCAGCGGGCCCATACCTCTGTCCCCAGGACACGTCAAGCAGCAGTGTGTCCAACACTACAGGGAACCCAAGATAACCCACCACCCCAACAACAACAGGGACCTGGGGGCAGTGGTAGTGGGCACACGGTCCAGGGGATGGAGGCCCAGGAACACAGGGGAACTGGGAGGGCTCTTGTGCGACAGGGGGAGGACAGGCCAAGGGAACCCACTCTCCACGAGCTCCTCTCCTCCATCATAGGAGTCTACCACCACTCCAATGGAGACCATGGCAACGGTACTGGCCAAGTTTCAGGAGACCCAGCGCCTGCAGGAGGAACAGTATTTGGGCTTCAGGGAGGAACTCAGAGCCATCAATTCCACCCTGGGCACCATCGTAGGCGTGCTGAAGGAAGTACTTAACACCAGGAGGGACACTGTGGCACAACAAGGGGCCCCTGACACTAGCATGGATGATGAACTGCCCACCACCTCTGCCGGCGCTAGTGGACAGGAGGCACCGCCACAGGACCACCACACCAGCACTCCACCCCCTGCAGATGGAGAACCACCCCGCAAACAGTCCCTGAGATCCAGGACAAAGACAGAGAACGATGCCAAGACCCCCGCCAAGAAATGAGACCACCCTGATTGTCATCCTTCTGTCCCACCTTGTCACCCTGTCCATCCTCATCTGCCCCAGCTCCACTTCCTATGCCCATTTGGGCAATCCACCTGTGAGACTAATAGACTGGACTCTGCCATGGACATTCCTCCACCATCTCCCCTCACCAATTTACAACCCCCTCCAATATTGAGCACTTAAATAAACACCCTTGAAGCACAAAACAATCTGGAGTCAGTCTGTGATTTCGAAAGAGTGTATTAGCAATTACAGTGGCAAAATGCTCTTTCAATTGTAATGTCAACATATCTATGTCACACAGCTCTAGTCCATGAGGAAACAAAGCAAATGTCACACTGTGGGACACACATCTGTGAAATTGTAAGGGAAAGTGACAACTCAGTGACAATACACTGGGTGAAGTACATGTAGTAGGCATGTTTGTATTCTTACCTGTGTCTCACTGGAAATATTGCAGGATCACCGAGTTCCCGTTGTCCATGTCCTCTTCTTCTGGTTCCTCGTCTTCACTGTCCACAGGCTCCACAGCTGCAACAACACCGCCATCTGGACCATCCTCCTGCAGAAAAGGCACCTGCCGCTGCAAAGCTAAGTTGTGAAGCATACAGCAGGCCACGATGATCTGGCACACCTTCTTTGGTGACTAGAATAGGGATCCACCTGTCATATGGAGGCACCTGAACCTGGCCTTCAGGAGGCCGACGGTCCGCTCTATTATCCGCCGAGTTCGCCCATGGGCCTCATTGTAGCGTTCCTCTGCCCTTGTCCTGGGATTCCTCACTGGGGTCAGTAGCCATGACAGGTTGGGGTAACCAGAGTCACCTGCAAATGGCGAGGGACAACTGTTAGACACACACTAACCTGTAGGTATATCCCCAGACCAAGACAACCATTCCCACTGACTTGCTTCCAGGTGCTCACCAATTAGCCACACACGGTGCCTCTGGAGTTGACTCATCACATAAGGGATGCTGCTATTCCGCACTGAGCCAGGGAACTTGGCATTCACATGGGAGATGTACTGGTCTGCCAAACACACCATCTGCACATTCATGGAATGATAACTCTTCCGGTTTATGTGCACCTGTTCACTCCTGCGGGGGGTACCAAAGCCACTTGGGTCCCATCAATGACACCTATGATGTTGGGGATATGTCCCAGGGCATAGAAGTCTCCTTTCACTGTAGGCAAATCCTCCACCTGAGGGAAAACGATGTAGCTCCGCATGTGTTTCAGCAGGGCAGACAACACTCTGGACAACACGTTGGAAAACAGAGGCTGGGACATCCCTGATGCTATGGCCACTGTTGTTTGAAATGACCCACTTGCAAGGAAATGGAGTACTGACAGCACCTGCACTTGAGGGGGGATTCCTGTGGGATGGCGGTTAGCTGACATCAGGTCTGGCTCCAGCTGGGCACACAGTTCCTGGATTGTGGCACGGTCAAGGCTGTAGGTGATGATCACATGTCTTTCCTCCATTGTCGACGGTCTGTACACCGAAGGATGCCGTCATCTCCTCACATGTCCCAGCGGACAGTGCCTATGAAGGACAACAGGGAGCACAGAGTCAAACACCTCACCTCACCTTTAGTTAATGAGAAGTAAACTTCACACTTGATTTTACATTCGTCATTGTGACTCACGAGTTGGTTGCACTTATATGTTGTAACTGGACTATTTGATAGGAATGAGCATGGAGTACACATATATTAGTGATTTCAATTAGAAGTGATGAAACACACTCGTCACTGAAGATTATGTGTATGGGCAATACTCAGCTTTGAAGAAATTGCATGGTTCTCACTATGTTACTGGGTAGCCATAAACGTTTATTAATGTCTTAATGGATTAATTACATTGTATGTGTTTTATAATACTTGACAATAATGTTTTAGGGAATTATAACAAGAATGTCCTGAGGAAATCCAAGGGGTACTCCCCCGGATGAAACACGTGTTGACAACGTACAAGCAGATTTGGAGTTTTGGGGTTATCCGAATGGGACAATTGGACTAATTATAATATTGTGAAGTGGAAGACGCACAATTAAATTTGGAGATGGTGGTTATGTGAATGGACAATTGGACCAATATATTATTGTGAATTTGAACAATCGAGTTGAACACTAGCTTAGAAATTTAATTTAAGATGAATTAAGGAACTTACTATGTTCTAACTGTATTTGTGTGCTGTATTAAATATTTAATTGGTAGATAGAAGGTGTTCTAAAGACTTTCGTTTGATATCAAATTATTCATGTGTGCCATTACTCTTCAATTTTATTGTTAGATATCCCATTTAGGTTTATCATTTTAGGTGATTTTGGAGGGTGGACACCTGAGTTTTGTGCACCATGATAAATTTATGTAATTGAATGGTATAAAGGTAAAATAATCGTGAAATTGGAGCGCCAGTCACTCACTACCGCACCCTCTTTTTGTCTGTATTAGATTTATTGTGAGTGGGCAGCACCACATTTCGGTTGGTGATAGTAATTGAGCTAGATTTAGCAGAATGGATGATAGAATGAAAGAAGCAGAAGAACTTTTCAAGTGTTTAGATAAGGGATACACGCTTAAACAAGCAACAAGTAGTGGGAACCGTGGGAGAAAGGAAGGCTTGAGGGATAAATTTATCAAGCTTGAAAAATTGAAGAAAAATGAGATGTCCAGATTGTGGGATGCAACCACTTTGAAACAGTATAAAAGATTAGACAGGATTCCCAGGGGACTAAGGTCACATATTTTCCCCACATATGACGATCTAGACGCAGATTTGCTGGTGCAATGGGAAGAAGAACTTAAATCTAATTCTTTGAAGTTAATGAACATTTTAATAGAGAATGATGAAAGAAAAGTGAAGAAATTCCAAACTGATATAGAGAAGTTAGAAAAAGAGATTAGTGAATTGGATCTGAAGGAGGCAACCGAGAAAAATTATGTGATTTTGAATGATGTGATTATGAAGTGTGAGGAAGACATTAAACAAAGAAAAGCTAGAAAACTTAAGAGAGATGAATTAGATTACTTAAATGGTAGAGTGTTTACATTCTCGCGTAAATATGACCATTTGGTTAGAAATATTGTCCCTACAGCAGCATCAAGTAATTTGACGAATTCAGCTTCAACATCTAGAAGTAGTCTACAGACGGATAGTAGTGAGGTAGAAAGTGGAGATTCACATATGAGGACGGATGTACAGGCGGTGGGTTTTTTACAGGAACTCAAAAGGATAAAACAGGGCAATTGGGAGATAAATCAAAAGAAAAATTGGGTAGGAGGACACGTAGAGGAAAAAGAGGAAGTAAAAAGCAACACATATGTGGGAATGAAGACAAGGTCACGGGACAAAAAGTTGTAGATTTGAATGCTGAAGTGATAAATAATGTAGTGAATTTATCTGAAAAACAACTATCTTCGGATATGATATTACTTTTGAATAAGGGACTCAGTTTTTGCCCATCATCTGTGGGAAACATATGTCAATTTAAATTGATTTGTTTAAGTTTATGAGAAAATTAAAACTCAAACGTTTTTATCACTCACGTATAACAGACACAGAAGTAGCCCCAAAAGGTATGAGTGCGTACAGCAAATTGTCTATCCAGGACATACATGATACTGTAATGCTGATGAGAATCACAGATTTTGAGGAGGATCCAGTGACAACATCTTCGATATTACAAGATTTAAGTATTTCTTCGGATACATATATTACCAGTGGACTGAAACGGAGATCAACTTGGACACCAAAATCAACAAGTGATAGTAATATAGAAACTTTCTTTGGATTAGTATGGAATGATTTGGATAAAGAAGAGAGAAAGAAAAAACAATGGAAAAAATCGAATTTGACACAAGGGGAATGCATTGCATTGAAGAATTTGAAATGTGATAAAAATTTAGTTATTAAGAAAGCAGATAAGGGAGGTAATATAGTTGTAATGAATCGGAAGGATTACGAATTAGAAATGATTACACAATTAAATGATACTGTATGTTATGAAAAAGTGTCATATAATCCGATGTCAGCACTGACTGGGAAAATTAATCGAATGTTAATGGATTGGAGGGACAGATACCTATTGAATGCGGAAGAATTTCTATATTTACAAGTACATCGACCCAGATACCCAGTTCTATACACGCTACCTAAAATACATAAACAGTCTAAATTTCCTCCAGGGAGACCTATTGTATCGGGCATAGGAGGCCCCACTGAGAGATTATCAGAATACGTAGATATTTTTCTACAACCTTTCGTAAATAATTTACCATCACATATTAATGACACTAAACACGTATTAAGTATGTTGTCAGATATCCAATGGGAACCAGGTATGATTTTGGTAACCCTAGATGTGGTATCACTCTATACCAGCATACAACATGAATGGGGTTTAAAAGCAATGGAATTTATTTTGAATAGAAGATCGGCGAGCTTATTTGAACATACACAAATGTTGCTGAACATGATTGATCTCATACTTAATATTAATTACTTTCTAGTTAAACAAAATTGGTTTAGACAGATACAGGGTGTAGCAATGGGTTCGAAATTCTCACCATCGTACGCTAATTTGTTCATGGGATGGTTCGAGGAAAATTGGGTGTGGGGCCCGAAAGCAGCGATTTGGCACTCTTATATTCTCTATTGGGGACGATACATTGATGATTGTCTTATGTTATGGACTGGGATGTAGTGACATTGGAGAAGTTCTGCAACTACCTTAATGGAAATGATGTAAATATTAAGTTTACATATAGTCACAGTGAATCAAGAATAGAATTTCTAGATGTAGAACTTTTTGTAGAAAACAATAAGTTAGAGAGTAGATTATTTCGGAAAAGCACGGCGTGTAATACTATTTTACATGCGACAAGCTCACACCCCAAGCACCAAATAGAAGCCATACCGCTGGGAGAAATGATTAGAGCAAGGAGAAATTGCAGTAAAGATTGTGACTTTCGTGATGTTATCAAAGATATGGAATATAGATTTAGGAGTAGAGGTTACTCAGAGAACAATTTATGTAAATCTCGCATTAAGGCTTTGAAAACTTCACGTGCACAGACATTATCACTGACGGCCCAAATGAATAAAGAGATCAAGAGCGACAGCGCCCAAAGATTGAGAATTATTTTAGACTATACAGACATATCTCGGAGATTATTGAGAATAATGAAAAAACACTGGTCAATACTGATTCAAGATGAGACACTCAAGAAATTTATAGGGAATAAACCGGAGGTTTCGTTTAGAAGAAGGAACACCCTCAACAATATGTTGAGCCCGAGTTACTTACCAGTTGAAAATAAGGCAGATTGGCTTAATGAACGAAATAGAGGTTTTTTTAAATGTGGCGCATGTGCGATGTGCAAATGGGCATTTCAAGCCAAAAAAGATTTTGTTGACAAAAGAGGTTGTAAAATACCCATAAGATCACACATAGATTGTAACACTAAATTTGTAATATATATGCTTATATGTAAATGTGAAAAAATATATGTGGGTAGTACAATTCGTCCACTTAAGACAAGGATTTCGGAACATTGGAGAGCGATTAGACAGTTGGATGAACGTTACCCGATAGCTTCTCACATGGTGATATGTGAGGCACAGGGGATACATAAAGACTTTAAGTTCTTTGGTTTTGAGTGTTGTGAAAAGAACCCATGTGGAGGGAACAGGGAACTGGCCCTAAGAAGGAGGGAATCGTTGTGGATTATGAAACTAGGAGCCGTAGAATCAGGATTAAATACAGACCATGAGATGGAATATTTTTTGGGAGATAAATAATTGGCGAACTTATTACAAGCTAGGCAATAGAAATACTTTCCCATATTGCAAGTTTTGCAAATAAGGTAAGAGGATAATATTTAAATCTAAATAGTATATGTAGCACATTATATTTTATGTTTTGAATACACTTTCAATAGATTTGCATCTAGGTTTAGGTTAGTGATGAACATACAGTTGAAGGTATAGATGATATAGTTAGTAACTCATGAGTTCAGAATTTCGATAGTGATATCAGTTTTCTTTGTAATATACTAGATATATGAGATATGTATTTTTGTAATGAATTGGTCCATGTAGGGATGTAGTGGGTAAATGCGAATTAAATATGAGTAGTTATTAGACTATTTCTTTCATACACACCTGGGAAGTTAGTATCGCTCGTTTTGGATTTTGAGTTATTTAAAATGAATTAAATAGAATAAAATGGGGAGAATTCTCATGAGGAAGGATATTATTTGTAGTGATAGAATGACAGCTGAAATCTGTGAGGTCCGTCTCCTATATTTTTAGCTAATAAAAACTGACAACATGTATAGCGATAGAGAAACGGCTGAAATCTTTGAAGTCCGTCTTTTATTTTTTTATTTTTTTTAGTAAATGAACTGACGAGTGTAGACAGAGTGTTCTACAATGACCTAGACGGGTAGTCCGTCATTTGTTTCAATTAAAAAGCCGACGCGGTTAAATAGAATGCTGGCCATTCATTCGGTTTACATGTTCGGAAAGCGTACTCGCACTTTTGGAATCGGTATGCAGGTAAGAAGAACGTTAGATATGGCCATTAAATTTTAGACCACTTCAGGGCAAGTAATTAATTGGCTGTTATTATCGTAATAGATACAATGTTACGGGACGTATATGTGGAGGGATGAATTTAGATTTGATCGAGTGAACTATAGAACGGTAAGCCTCTTTGAGCTATAAAACTAAAATTACTATTACAATGTGCATCATTTGATTAATTTAATTTAAGATAAGAATTTAGTGAGATATGTTTTAATATATTGTATAAAATTGTATTCGAATTTAGGAATGCGAGAGATACTCTGACAGTACTAGGAGAATAGTAAATCAGAATTATGCCAAATTAAGGATTATGTATTTTTCCATTTAAAGGGGATGTAAGGTAGCACAGGGAGATTTCCCTTTTAGTTAATGAGAAGTAAACTTCACACTTGATTTTACATTCGTCATTGTGACTCACTAGTTGGTTGCACTTATATGTTGTAACTGGACTATTTGATAGGAATGAGCATGGAGTACACATATATTAGTGATTTCAATTAGAATTGATGAAACACACTCGTCACTGAAGATTATGTGTATGGGCAATACTCAGCTTTGAAGAAATTGCATGGTTCTCACTATGTTACTGGGTAGCCATAAACGTTTATTAATGTGTTAATGGATTAATTACATTGTATGTGTTTTATAATACTTGACAATAATGTTTTAGGGAATTATGACAAGAATGTCCTGAGGAAATCCAAGGGGTACTCCCCCGGATGAAACACGTGTTGACAACGTACAAGCAGATTTGGAGTTTTTGGGTTATCCGAATGGGACAATTGGACTAATTATAATATTGTGAAGTGGACGACGCACAATTAAATTTGGAGATGGTGGTTATGTGAATGGACAATTGGACCAATATATTATTGTGAATTTGAACAATCGAGTTGGACACTAGCTTAGAAATTTAATTTAAGATGAATTAAGGAACTTACTATGTTCTAACTGTATTTGTGTGCTGTATTAAATATTTAATTGGTAGATAGAAGGTGTTCTAAAGACTTTCGTTTGATATCAAATTATTCATGTGTGCCATTACTCTTCAATTTTATTGTTAGATATCCCATTTAGGTTTATCATTTTAGGTGATTTTGGAGGGTGGACACCTGAGTTTTGTGCACCATGATAAATGTATGTAGTTGAATGGTATAAAGGTAAAATAATTGTGAAATTGGAGCGCCAGTCACTCACTACCGCACCCTCTTTTTGTCTGTATCAAACACCTCAGAGGTACGTACCCACATCTTACACAGAACACAAATCATAATCCGAAAATTGGCCTGTATGTGTGTTGAGGCTAGGCCTAGGTATGTATGACGCAGTTAAGAATTAAGCCATGTGGGCCCCTGAAATGGCGGCTGCGTGACCTGTAAAGTAGGACAATGGGATGTGAGGTAACTGCGCTGGTGTTGTACACTGTCGCAGTAGGCGGTCGAAGACCACGGCGCAATGCTGCATTGGTTAACATTGGACCCTATGGGTCCCAGGAGCCAATGACGATGTACGCCGGCCGCGGATGTGACTGCCATTTTCTATCTGTCCAATCACTCGATACCTGATCTTCGACAGGAGAGGACCTACACTGCAAGTGCTGCTGTGACCTCGGTCTGGAAGAGGCAATGGCTCGTGCGTCTGGGGAAAGGGACCCTGCCTTCACATCGGAGGAGTTGGAGAAACTTGTGGATGGGGTCGTCCCCCAGTACACGATACTCTACGGTCCTCCAGACAAACAGGTTAATGCACTGGGGGCATGCATGTGTGGAGTGGGTTGGATGAAAGATGGGGGGTAGATTGAGGCGTGCATAAAACGACGGTGAGTGCATGTGCATCATGGCAAGGGTAGGGATGGGGGCCAATGACTGTGACGGTGCATTTGGTAATATGTTTTCTTTTCCCCTGTACATTTCATGTAGGTCAGTGCCCACCAGAAAGATATTTGGCGTTCCATCGCCAAGGACATACGGAGCCTGGGGCTCTACCACAGATGGAGCACCCACTGCCATAAGAGATGGGAGGACATTCACCGCTGGAGCAAGAAGACGGTGGAGGCCCAGCTGGGGATGTCCTCTGAACGTGGGAGGGGTGCCTGTCGCACCATAACCCCCCTGATGTTCAGGATCCTGGCGGTGGCGTACCCAGAGTTGGATGGGCGCTTGGGGGCATCACAGCAGCCACAAGGGGGTGAGTACACTCTCATTCTGCTGCTTCTGCGCGCAGTGGAGGTGTCTGGGTGGGGGAGGTGGGCTGTGGGTTTCCCTAGGCCAGGGCGAGTTTAGTAGGCAAGGTCCCCTTGTTCTGGCAGACCCTGTGGCACCCCACCCCACCCCACCTGTGTACAGTGCCAAGTACACCTAGTCAGGCTCATGTGTCATCCATGTGTGCAGATGTCATCCATAGCCTTGTAGGCCATGTCCCAGGGATTAAACAGTGGAGCCTAAGTGCGCGGCGTAGTGCAGGGGGCTTCTGTGTCTGTCGTGTCTGCCAACGGTAGCAGTAATGCATGCACTCAAAATGTATTTCTTCTGTCGTCCCCACCCATTTTGTGGTCTCCCTGTGTGCATTAGCATCATCAGGCGGAGGATCAGTGGCACTGGAGCAGGAGGGAGCTGCATCCCATATGGCCCTGGAGGGCGAGACAACGGACTCGGACTTCACCAGTGGGACGGAGGGCAAGGGGAGCACCACTGCGGGGACAGGAGCTGACACCAGTGACACAGGCTTGTTCTCTGATGGGAGCTCCCTTGTGGTACAGCCGCCACTCCCCCTACCAGCACCGCCCTCCCAGCAGCCCCTCAGGCTTTGCCCCGTGCCCGCTCACCCAGGAGGGTGGGCATCACCTTCGCCCCAGGCACCTCAGCCCCTACCCCAGTCTGCCCTGCTGCCCTCAGTGAGAAGGCCATTGACCTCCTCAGACCTCCTCAGGTCCCTCACTGTTGGGCAGTCCCAATCCCCTCTACCTCAGCCTATCCCAAGCACACCTTCAGACCAGCATGCACACATGTCAACACACAAGGGAAGCTCAGGCAAACATAAGCACCACACACCCCACAGGCACTCATGCAAGCATCACACACATGCAGACACACCAACATCCACTGCTTCCACTGTGTCCCCCTCCTCCTCGTCTCCCTCCTCCCTCGCAGTCTCGTCTACACTCACACCTGCATGCACTACATCTACAGCCACTACTGCCATCACCAGCACATACACCACCACACCCCGCTCACGTGCAGTCACCACCCCCACTGACATTCACACGTCCCAGTGTGTCTGTGACGCCACCTCCCAAGATACACAAACGCAGGCACACACACACCCAACAGCCATCCACCTCACGACAGCCTCCAGCGCATGCACCTTCACCCAAAGTCACCAAACGAACACCTCCTACAACCACAACCTCTTCCTCCACTCCCAAACCCCCTCCAGCTACCGTCCCAGTGTTTCCCAAAAACTTTTCCTGTCCAACCTTGACCTGTTTCCCACCTGGGCCTGACTCTCCAGGTCCCAACCTGGCACCTCAGCCACAGCATCTCCGGGACCAGTGGTGCCTGTAGTCACCGGAATCTGGAGTGCACCAGCCACCAGGGCAGCCAGTGTGGCACGGAGCCACAGCACGGACAGTCCCCCACCTGTGAAGCATCAAAAGTTGGCCAGTGCCTGGCAGGAGAGGGGGAAGACTCCAGCCACCAAATCTGCTCCCAGGGGTACAGGTGGGAGTGTGGAGTCAGCTGCGACACCTTCCAAGGTGGGGAAGGGCCACAAGAAAGTCAGCAGGTCTGGGAAGAGCAGCACGGCGGAGAAGACCGCCATCAACCCCGCTGCCCAGGAGGCCACCGCCATCATCCCCGCTTCCCAGGAGGCCACCGCCATCATCCCCGCTGCCCAGGAGGCCACCGCCATCATCTCCAGCAGGCCACCGCCATCATCCCCGCTGCCTAGGAGGCCACCGCCATCATCCCCCTTGCCCAGGTGACCACCGCCATCATCCCAGCTGCCCAGGAGGCCACCGCCAGCACCTGCCCTGCTGCCCAAGAGGCCACCACCACCAGCCAAGCTGCCCAGGAGGCCACCGCCATCATCCCCGCTTCCCAGGAGGCCACCACCATCATCACCGCTGCCCAGGAGGCCACCACCAGCACCTGCCCTGCTGCCTAAGAGGCCACCGCCACCAGCCCTGCTGCCCATGACAGGACCGCCAGAACCAGCCCCGCTGGGCCAGCCAGGACCTCCAGCACCCGCCCCGCCGGGCCAGACAAGACCGCCAGCACCAGCCCCGCTGGGCCAGACAGGACGGCCAGCACCAGCCCTGCTGGGCCAGAGAGGACTGCCAGCACCAGCCACGCTGGGCTAGACAGGACCGCCAGCACTAGCCCCTTTGGGCTAGACAGGACCGCCAGCACCAGCCCCACTGGGCCAGAGAGGACCGCCAGCATCAGCGCCGCTGGGCCAGACAGGACCGGCAGCACCAGCCCCGCTGGGCCATGAAGGACCGCCAGCAGCTGAGTCACTGCAAAGGACCCCGCCGCAACAAGCACCGCTGAACAGGGCACCGCCGTCACAAGCACCGCTGAACAGGGCACCGCCGCCACAAGCACCGCTGAACAGGGCACCGCCGCCACAAGCACCGCTGAACAGGGCACCGCTGCCACAAGCACGCAGGCCCATGAGCGCCAAGGGCACTGACTCTACAGAGTCCGTCACAAGCAGGATGAAGCACTCTGGGCACCAAGCCCCCTCCAGAACCAGTGGAGTATCACATCCACTTCCTCAGTCCTTAGCAGGATGAAGCACTCTGGGCACAAAGCCCCCTCCAGAACCAGTGGAGACTGTCATCCACTTGAGAGACTGTGGCTTTGCACTCCCCAGGATTGAACAGTGGGCAAACCACCCACTGTAGAGACTTGAGAGACTGTGGCTTTGCATTCCCCAGGATTGAAGCAGTTGGCAAACCACCCACTGTAGAGACTTGAGAGACTGTGGCTTTTCACTCCCCAGGATTGAACAGTGGGCAAACCACCCACTGTAGAGACTTGAGAGACTGTGGCTTTGCACTCCCCAGGATTGAACAGTGGGCAACCCACCCACTGTAGAGACTTGAGAGACTGTGGCTTTGCACTCCCCAGGATGGAACAGTGGGCAAACCACCCACTGTAGAGACTTGAGAGACTGTGGCTTTGCACTCCCCAGGATTGAACAGTGGGCAACCCACCCATATTAGAGACTTGAGAGACTGTGGCTTTGCACTCCCCAGGATAAAGCAGTGGGCAAACCACCCACTGTAGAGACTTGAGATACTGTGGTTTTGTACTCCCAGGATTGAACAGTGGGCATGTGGCCCCCTCATGGATTTGGCATTGTGCACTCAACCGGCTGAGGTGCCCCCCCTTTCCCTTCCCCTGAGGTGCCTGTTTTATTGCTATCTGATGCCCCTGCAGTGTTCTCTCCGTCATGGTCGTGGATCTTGTGTGGGCCTCGCCCACACCGTGTGGGCCCAGTGTTCCACGGAGTTCAATGGAGCACTACCTGGACTACTATTCTTGGTGTATGTTTTGTTAATAGTGTATATATGTATATTTTTGCTTACTGCATTGTAACATATTACAATGGCTACACTCATTTTCTTTGGTCTTTGCATTCTTGGGGGGTGTAACTATAATGTTTCATGATGTATTAGTGTGTGTGTTGTCGTGGGTGAGGGTGGGGGTGAGGGTGTTGTGTGTTGTGTGTGTTCCTGTTTTTTCCCTCCCCCCTCCCCTGTATCGTAGGTGCAGTACTCATCTTGGTCTTCGCCGCCGGCGTTCGTGCTTCTGGTAGAGGAGCAAGAAGATAATGGCTGGCAGGATCTGCAGCTCTGGTTCCATGGCGTCCTGGTTCCTCGTGGCGTGTGTAGAGGTGAGCGTTTTCCCTTCGAGGTCCTGTTTCCGCCGTGTTTTTGTCCACGGTGATTCCGCCCCGGAAAAGGTGGCAGATTGGTAGGTTGTGATACTGTGGGCGGTACTTTGTCCTCCGCCTGTCTGTTGGCGGTGACCGCCAAGCTGTTTATTTGTACCGCCGTGGCGGTCGGAGTGTTAAAGTGGCTGTCTTTGTTGGCGGTTTCCGCCACGGTCGTAATTCCAAATTTTTTACCGCCGGCCTGTTGGCGGTCTTACCGCCGCTTTAACACCATCTGCCAGGGTTGTAATGACCACCTATATCTATCACTTGCTGAAGAGAGAGGGGATGTGTCTCCCTAGATGACAAATTTCCTTCGGGCCTGTTTGTCACTCTGCAGGATACGATGGAAACCTTTAGTTTGGGGAGGGGTCAGTTTCCCCAGTATACCCAGATAGCGGCCATGGCAACGGAAATATGGCTGGGATTCCCTGATGTCCCTGAGTCCACTTAGACACTAGTTGCACTGCTAATGCTGGCAGGTGGAAGGAGACTTATCACACATTTGTACCGCACAATACGAGCAGAAGACCTAGACCTCCCCTTAAGATTGAAATAACATTGCAGCAGATGAATGAGCACCCACGTATGACTAAAGAATGGACTAAGGTAGACAGAGGGGTGAGGGAGGTCCTACAAATCCATGGTTTAAACTCTCTCAAGTCAATATAGTACATATCACATACCTTTCCCCCACAATATACCTCTCTAGGAGTCCATGGTGTACACTTTGCAGGCATATACTAGCGAACTTCCTTCATGTTATATGGACTAGTCTGCAGATCATTTGTTACTGAAAGGAGGTCCTAGGGCACCTACATAATGCAATTTGGTGGGTGATATCTAGAGACTTGAAGCAATGTCTGCTGTGGGTGGTGTCTGTTAAGAAAAAAGGAAGCTCAGTAGGGAATTCTCAATCCATGGACTGACTCTGGCCAAACAATGTATAGCCATCACATGTCTGAGCCCAACACCTCTTCAGATGACTGAATGGCTCAAGGATTCGACAGGATGAGTTGGACCTCACGAAGCACACATGAAAAAGGTCAGACACGATGATAGATTGGCAGACGATCTTTTGGCCTGGGAATTCATGGTACATGACCTAACTGATGGTGGAACTGTTGTCTACACCACTGTGACGAGTGGCAGTGCTGAAGAACCAATTCAGACATCACACTCCTCGACTATGGTGGAGGAAGGATCAATTGCTTTGTAAGATGAGTATTGCTAATGAGAGTTAGCAGCAGCTGTGGGGTGAATAACGGTTTTTGAATGGAAATGTTGGGCATCCTTTGAAATGTAGACCTTCTGAAGAGCAGACCACAGGATGCAGGGGTCCTTAATGCACATAGGTTCATTTGGATTTTCAAGATTGGATTTGAATGACTGTACAGCATTTGGTATTACACAATGTGATGAAAATTGCTTGGAAGTCCCACTCGGGCAATCTTGCTCATATTGTGGTGTGCTATGTTGCTGGTTATGGATTTAATGATTGGCAATATTACGCATGCTCTAGATATGTATCATGCCAATAAAAAGAGTTTTAAAAAGTTGCTTTGATCCAATAATGAATCATATTTTTAAAGAGCTGAGTTCTAGGACTCAAGGAGTTTAGGGGATTCAGGAGTAAAGTGTAGTGTACGTAATAAACACCTTCGTAAAAAATTTAAGTGGTTTGTTTTTTGGTCAGGGTAGTGAGCACATTTTAGGTTAGTCTAATTTTTTGTTTTTTTTATATGTTTTAGTTATGTTGGGTTTACTAGTTTTTGGATCTTGTAATAGATTTTAGTACTATTGAGGTCCCTCTGATTAATTTTTATTTTATTTATGAGGAGGATGTGTAATAATTTGTATGTATGCACTTTGAGAATGTTACTGTGCTTGGTGTGGGCCTAAATGGAATCATAAGTTTGTAATGGTAAGCAAGTAAAGTGGAATGGCTGATGGTATTCTGAATTTCTCAGTTGACGGTTGGGAGAGGTTGTCTGTAGTAACATTTTATTCTACTCTTGTACTTTTTACTGTTAATAAAATACAGACATGGCAATTATCTTCAGAGTGCCTCCCTTTTTCATAATGATTATCAATTGTATGGCATCCATATTTGTTTAGGTCGACATTTTTCAGCAAGATATTGTGACATACAACCATATTGTTGTAGGTTCTGCGTCTATGATTAGCATGCATATGATTTGCATGCATATGATTTGTGGGCATAGGGACATTTTCAGATGCTGACATATGTTGGTACCTGTGATCATATATACTTCTTACAACGGCTGACAATAGTAGTCTCTGGAACTGGCAGTCATTGCAGACAGGAGTACATGGTTGCAAGGATGTGCTGTGCCATTTCAGTGATTTGGACATGCAAACCACATCTTCTGCCAGATAGTACAGATGCAGCCTGTGTGATGGCAATTTTTTTTATCATATCTTTCCTCTTTGATCAACATTTTTTTTCAAATCCCTAACAGTGTGTTCCTTCACCCAAAACACAATCATCCTAATGTTGGATTCATGACAGTTAGCTCTCTTTTCTTGTATATGGATGCAGACCATGTAGTTCACCATAAAGGTCAACTACAAATTTGACTACAAACTCTTCCTCCATGGTCCTCTTATGTGAGGTGCTCTGCATTCTGGCTGTATTTGAAGTAGTTTGACATACAACTGTGTTGGAGTAGGCTCTCTGTGTATAATTGGCATGTGTACTATTTGTGGGTATAGTGACATTTGCCCCAATAAGAACCCTTAAGTGTTTGTAATATGTACAGCCTGTACAAGTTCAGGGTCAGTAGCACTACAAAGCCATCATAATCCACGGTGAGACGATATTGTAAAGCCAAACTATGCTTGTCTTGGGAAATAGCAATAAGGGGTATGGTGGTGCCACGGTACAACATTTACAATGTGGAGAACTTGGGCCCTCATTTACAAGGAAGGGGCGAAGCATGGTCTTGGTCCAAAATTGGCAGCCCACCCTGCATCACTTCAGAAATGCAGGGTTGCGCCACATTTACAAAACTACATCGCACCCCAGTGTTTCCCCTAGCAGCGGTGCTAAATGTAGGTGCCTAGCTCAAAAGCAGCCACCCTTACACCATAGTGCAAGTGTACCTGTGTTGCAGGGAATGATTGTTAGTATGCAGGCAGGGACACTTTCCCAGACATAAACAATCATTTATGATGTTTTGCTCTTTGTTAGTGTGCTGCAGAATGCAGGACACATAGAAAAAGCACAAACGAGGAGAAATAAAAGTATTTCTCCTCATTGCACCACGCTAACTCCACCCCTATGGTGGCATTAGTCTTTGGTGCTGCCTCAGGTTTATGATTCCTCCTAAATCTGGGGCAGTGTCAAAATACAATGGGTATTGCAGTGGAACGCCCCCAGCAATACCCATTGCACGCCCCTTTCACGCTAAGGGATGCATGTGAAGGGGCCAAATTTAAGGCGTCATTAGCCACAAAAAGTGGCTTAACACCGTCTTGTAAATATGGCGTAAGGCATTGAGCCACTGGAACATCCCTAAAGGTGATGCTATGGTGACACAAGGCCTGGTAAGTTAGGCCCTTTATCTGTCAATTTGGAGATCACGTAGCTTAACTAGCTAGATGTAATTTATGCACTGTATGCAAAATTATATATGTTTGTAGGTAGTTCCAGACAATATACTTTATTAGTTATATTAAGTCCAATAAAGGTGGGGTAAATTTAAACAGTGAGGTGGCATTGCAATATTATACTAATGGCCTGGCCGGGCTGAAGCTAAATTCATACTGAATAAATAATGTTCATACCAATTCCACACTGCAGGAGGTCACACGAAGAATGCTCCCATGGGGCATTTTGGGTGATGGCAGCCCCTCGTGCTTTAAAAGCCAGAGTGGCATAAAGGGTAGTAAGTCCCTATGACCCTATGTCATGTCCTGGCACCCAACAGGTTTATCGACTTCCTGTTGTTTGTGTACTATCAGCAGAGCACAGAAATTTAGGCCATCGTTATTAAGAACTGCTAGCACCTTCGATTTAATGTTTAGCCAGACATTTCCTGTTACACAAAAAGGTTTTAGGTCTATATTTTCTCATACTTTTAAAATACCCTTCCCTAGTTACTGATTTATCATCTATTCGGGGAATTTCAATTAAAAAGGCACATTCACTCAAAAGGAAAGATATATACATTGTATCATTGCTTAGAAAAGTCTGTTTAGCACATTTAACTGTGGAGTCGGGAATCATGCGCTACATGAAACCTTCTCAGAAATCATTAAAATATAGTGATGCTATAAAGTACATGAGAAATCCAATAATAGGCAAAGGCTAAATTGATGGTCATTACATGGCATGTTTTTTTGGGATTTTATACATTTGGTAGAAATTATTTGAAAGCATTATTAAATCTAACTCTCTGAGACAGGAAAATAGTTTATTATGGCGCTCTACATATGAACTGTAATATAGCACGTAGACCAAGTCACTCTGTTAAGATAATGACAACTTTTAATCTGTGAATGTGAAGCTCTCTGATACCGAAAGCTCTGGCTTTTACGAACAGAAAGGTGTTTCCTTAGCATTTCTAAGATGTTGTGGAGTAATTTTCCGACTTTCTTGGGATTCACAAAAGTTCCCAGGATTATTCAAAGAAATACAAAACAGCCCTAGGTTTCTTAGCGTCCTCTAATATGTTATATTTATACCACCAGAATTTTCAACAAGTAGAAAATTATACATGCATAAGTCCGATAGAAAAGTATTTTTGTAGTTACCTTATTTTTTGTTTCTTAGTATGGTAAATTTTATCCACTGGATAAAACCCTTCCCATACACCCACTTTCAATATGGAGGTGTCCTATCCAAATTTCAGTTTGCAAGTTAATTTTCCTTCTATCAGCAGATATAAATTTGCATATGTATTTTGGGTAGAAGGCTGCCATTAAAGGGTTAGGTAAAACATTAACAACCCCATGACCAACACAAAACTTGTGACTGTGAAAATTCCTTCATGCTGGGTGTGTTTTTCATATGCAAATGCAGTTTACCCAGAAAATTCTGACATTCCCAATGCTCTGAATAAAGATTAGGAATTTAGGGCCTGATTTATATTTAGACAGGTGGCATGTTTCTCTGCCAGGGCAACAGAGGACTTAACTCCGTTGCCCTGAAGGAGACCACTAAGCTGGCGGCCATTTCTAAAACATTGGCAGAAACCAGCATTACAGTAGTTCCTGTGGATGTTTCCTCTGGTTTAGTGCAGGGAACCATCAACATCTAGCTCTGCACTAAACTGTTTTCTTTTTGTATTTTAAAAAAAAGTCCAGAAGCATGGTCTTCTTTTTGAATAGAAAATTCTCCCCTCACCATGTGTCTGCTCCCATGAGAAGGGGAGCATTGAGCAGTTTTCACTTTCATGACGAGGGTTTTCCTAGCGGTGATGGGAAGTGAAAACTGACCTTTAATTTCACTCATCTAAATTAGGAAATGGGAAATTAATTTTTGAAAAGCACAGATAAATAAGCCTTGATAAAGTCCCCTTTGGGGACGAAACACTTGTCGGCTGAATTGGATCATTAATCTACAAATTGACCTTCCACATCGGGTTCAATCGGATCATTAATCTACACATTGATCTTCGACATTGGATGATAAGAACTTTCAGTGCTACAAGCCAATGATTTGGACATTATCCGTTTGTTTTATGGACTCATTGGAGCATGATGCATTGACAGTGTGGTTAGGCTCTGACTAGGTCAGAGGTCTTGGGTCAAATGTGGGGTATCTATGTCTGTCTCTGATTTGGTCATATATATATGTCTTTGTTGTTTGTTGTTTTGTTTTTTACATTTCTTTTGTCATACATGTATAATATATTTGTAACTTTTTCTTTTTGTATTAAAAGCACAATTGTAATAGTACAGTCTTTGAGATATTGTACACCTACACCATTGCCATACATATATGCTGTTCTTTTCTTTTTTGATTACATCATGGGTATGCACCAAACTTTTTAGTAGAATTCAGGATTATATGGACTTGATTAGACAATGCAACTTCATTTACTTTCTATGTGTGCTCCATTCTTAGTTTAAGCTCTAAATTAGGTGGGCAGATTTAGAAATCTGCCTCAGATAGCCCTTACTCCTTAGGGCCATTGGAGGAGTTTAATCATGGCAGAGACGGAGTGGTTTCTGCCATGATCAAGCTTATGGTTAGTCGCATTTATCTGGACCACAATGTTGGTAGGGAGGCAACACCATCGCCATTGCAATAGAGTTCCCTCTTGGCAAACATATAAATTAGACCTTAAATTGTGCAAAGTGATTACTTTGTATACTAGAATTCAACTTACCTGTGCAAATGTTTTGAAAGATATTGCTGGTGTGAACAACTTCAACAATTTAATTCTGCTTACTTAACTTCCCTGTAGGTCGCCACTTACAGCTTAATACCTCTCTTGCAAATAACATAATAGCATTACCAAAGTAAGCTTAAATATTATAATCATGTTTCAAAATTAGCACTATTTATGTTGGTCTCCTGAACTTTAATGCAATTTAACAACCTAAGACTCACCATAAAACTAATTTAATAAAGGTTTTTCAGAAATAATTCACCCCAGTTTTTTCTAGTTTACCACTGTGCTACATCAAAATAGCAACACCCTCATTTTAAAGTCACAGGGTATACGTTATTTACTGAAGGAACCAAGTGGTATATATTAGGGGCTTCATTTACAAGAGGCCTGCACCACCAGAGCATCACTTTTTATGATGCTCCAGTGGCACAGGCCTCTCAATATCTTTGAGGCGGCATAAAGCCACTCTGCGTGGCTTTGCATGGTCTCATAGTTATGGAGTAAGGCAAGGCAGCACAAAGCACCGCATTGCCTTACTCTACATCAAAGAGGTGTTCCATTGGCATTGCAGTGGGTTTTCCAACGCAACACTCATGTGTCTTGACACAGATTTACAAGGATCTGTAAACCTGGGAATGCATCAAAACTACGCACCTTCCTACGGGAGGTATAACGAGAAGAAATAACTTTACTTCTCCCCTTTTGCTCATCTTTCTATGTGTGCTACATTCTGCAGCACACATAGAAAGAGGAAAACACCACCAGGTGCAAGGGTGCCTGTGCTGGTGTTAGGCACCAATTTGCGTGCAGGCAGAAAGGACAAGAATGTGCTGTATTTCATTAGTATGGTGCATTCCTGCCCTCTCCTTTTGATGCAGGGCGGTGCAGCAAAGTGACTTGCTGAGCTGTCCTGCCATAAACAGGAGTAAATGAGGCCCTTAATGTTTTATTGTAGTGTTCAGTGGCACAAATAGTTGGCAATTGTGATGAAAAATACATATGAATAAAAACACATGCTGCTGTTTGCTTTTGAAAGTGAGACACGTGTTGTGATTGATTGGGCGCTATAGCAAATAAAGTCCACTTTTCAGTGACATATGTGAACAATTAGAAGATTTAATAAGTCATATCAGCAGTGTTTCAAGACCATGTTAACAATTAATATTGAACACAGCTGTTTATACCCCATGAGCAACTTCTCAATAGTAGGCCCTTCCAATTATGCTTTTTCCTCAACTAAATATCCACTAAAGTACTGTGGAGAACATGAACATGTCCTGACAGTTCAGTGCAATGGATGTATGACAATCATTTTTTAGTAAAATATTTTTATTTGGTCATTCATTGTCAGGTGAATGACACTATTTCAAGAAAACAATTGTGACATACACAAATATGTTGCCAAATAAAATTGAAAACACAAATATTGTGAACCTATACTTAAACAGTAAATGCACAAATATTGATGACAAGCATATTGCAGAAGAAAAATCTAAAATATAACAATATCATTAACAAATATACTTGTTAGACCTGGCATCCTTGGCGCGGCCTCCCCTGTCTTTTTTACCTCTGCTTCCCATGTTTTGACTGTGTGCTCAACTCAGCTTTTTGCGGTTTTGGCACTCTGGGCACTTTATCACTGCTGACCAGGGCTAAACTGCAAGTGCTCCTGTGTAAAGTGTATGTGTAATTGTTTTTTCCGTGATTGGCAAATCTGATTTACTAGTAAGTCCCTAGTAAAGTCCACTAGAGGTGCCCTGGGCCTGTAAATCAAATGCAGCTAGTGGGCCTGCAACACTGGTTGTGCGATCCACATTAGTAGCCCTGTAAACATGGCTCAGACCTGCCACTGCAGTGTCTGTTTTTGCAGTTTAAAACTGCCAATTCGACTTGGCAAGTGTACCCACTTGCCAGGCCCAAACCTTCCCTTTTAATACACTTAAGGCACCCCTGTGGTAGGCCCTAGGTAGCCCCCTGGGCAGGGTGCCGTGTATTTTAAAGGTGGGACATGTGCATGTACAGATGTGTTTTACATGTTCCTACAGTGAAATACTGCCAAATTCATTTTTCACTGTTGCAAGGCCTATCTCTCTGATAGGTTAACATGGACGCTGCCTTTAAATATCCTTACATTTCAGTTTCCCTTTGAGAGAAGATTGAAATATGAAGTTTGGGGTCTCTGAGCGCACACTTTAAAAATACATCTTTTAGTGAAGTTGGTTTTTAGATTGTTAGTTTGAAAATGACACTTTTAGAAAGTGGGCATTTTCTTTCTTTAACCATTCTGTGATTCTGCCTGTTTGTTGATTCTCTGTTTGGGTCAGACTGACAGTTGGGCTGTTTGTGAATCCCCTCTAGACAGTGAGACAAAGGGAGCTGGGGTGTAGCCTGCATATCCTGAGCCATCTGTGCTAGAGTGAAGGGAAGAGTGGTCATTTACACCTGAATGGGCTGTTCCTGCCTTCACACAATGCAGTCTACAGCCTCCTTGTGTGTGTCTTAGGCCTATCCTGGACAAGGCAGGATCTTGTGAACAACAGAGACTTTCCCTTGAAGTTTGCCTACTTCCAAGACAGAAAGTAGTCAAAGTGGTGGACCCCAAAACCCCAGACTTTAGATCACTTCTGGAACCAAGAGGAACCTCTGCCAAGAAGAAGAACTGAAGAGCTGAGGAGAAGTGCTTTCTCTGCCTGTGACTGTGCTTTGCTGAGCTATCCAGTAGTTGTAGCTTCAGCCTGTGAAAGGGGACAAAGACTGGACTTTGTTGTGCATTTGTGCTTGAAGAAGAATCTCCAAGGGCTTGAACTGAGCTTGACTCCTGTGTTGAATTCTCAGAGTCATCAAAGACTTCCTCTGCCAGCACCTGTTCTCTCTGCTGAGACTCCTGCCATGCCAAGTGGTGCCCTATCCAGTCCCTCAGTCCTTGAAAGGTGAAATTGGCAGAACAAGGACTAAAATCCACGCACAGAATGCCGTGCGGGGAAATTTTCGATGCACCAACCTCAACGCAGCTTATAAACGATGCGTCACCCACTTTGCGGCTAAAACCGATGCTCCACCTGTATTGTGGCTGAGAGATTGACCCATGGCGGATGGAGAAACAACACAACACCTGTTAGCGGCTGATGCTAATGATGCAAACCCCCATGCAGCACAGTTTTCTAACACTCTGCGACCGAATTTCTCACGCATCATCCCTGTGCCGATCCGAGGTGCCCTGTCCGGATATCGACACATCGCTCTTTTGCAAGGGAGAAAAAAAGAAGCATCACCTACACAACTGGAGAAGAAATGATGCGCGGCCTCACTTGCGATTAATGAATCAATGCATCGCTGACTTTTCTGACGCATGCTCACCCGTGTGGCTTTATTTTTGACGCAAACCAGGTACTTGTGTAAAATCTACGTTTCGATTGTTTTCTATGGACAAAAACTTTTATTCTTTTGAAAATTCATATCTTGACTTGTGTATGTTGAATTTTTGTCATTTTGGTCTTTGTTTGATTTAGATAAACATTACCTATTTTTCTAACCTGGTGTGGTGTCCATTTTCTATTGTTTTCACTGTATTATTGTGTGTGTTGGTACAAATACTTTACTCATTGCTTCTGAGAGAAGCCTGACTGCTTGTTTCAAGCTACCAAGGGGGTGAGCAGGGGTTATCTAAGTGTGTTTCTCCATTGCCCTGATTAGAGTGAGGGTTTTTGCTTGGGAATGGGGTAACCTGACTACTAACCAAAGACCCCATTTCTAACAATAATGAAATAAATTCTGCCAAACCATTTAAATTAATAAAACATGGCAAAATTCTTTGAAGACCAAAATATTGAGCACTAGAAAATCGGTGGAACTCTAAATAAAAAACAAAAAGTGCATAAAGGGGCAGATGTATCAAAAAAATGATTTGCGTTTCTTAAATAACACATTTTAAGAAATCGCTATTTAAGAAATGCAAAATGGTATGTATGATTTTTGCAATTCGGTATTATCGATTTCTTTAAATTCGCGAATGCTATTACCGAATCGCAAATAGAGAATCCGACCCCATTCGCACCTATGGGCCTGTTGCAAATGTTTTAGCATTTCCCAAATCGTGAATTCCAGTTAGGAATTTGCAAATTAGGAAATGCAAATCTGATGGTGCTGGGTGCCTAAGGTCCCTCTGCTGCACCCCCAAAAATATTTTTACGGACATGGGAAGCACACACATGCCTTAGGGGCATGTGTGCGCTACATGTCAATTTAAAAATTGCACATGGTTTCCATCAAACTTTAGTTTGTGGTAATTGCATTTCCTAAATGCCTAGGGCCATATGTATGAAAACTGGGGTCTGCGAATCGCAAATAGCGATTTTTAAGAAATCGCTATTTCCGAGTCGCAATTGGCCATGTAACAAAATTGCGATTCAGAATTAGTGATTTCTTGAAAATCGCTATTTGTGGTTTGAGAGGCCCATTTACCGAATTGCAATTTGCATTCTCGCAATTTGCGATTTTTTTGCAATTCGGTAAAAAATCGCAAAATGCGAGAAAGTTCGAGAATGCACAACTGGAGGAGCCTGATGACATCACCAGCAGGAAATGAGTCATCCCAGGCAGTTTCAGGTGCCACACCCAAACCAGCATCCTGAGAGAGAGCAGCCCAGCCACATAGAGCAGCACTCAGCAGGAGCAGAAACACCTGAGCCAGAAGGAGACCCCAGGAACATCACAGGAGAAGCAGGAGAGGAAGCGCAAGCTCAAGTTTAGTGAACAGGAGCTGGAGGTACTGACTGAAGAGGTAGTGAGGAGCCATGACCGCCTGTTTGGGAAATCTTCACTCCAGGTTCCTGAGAGCAAGAAAAGGAGGCTATGGCTGGACATCCAGGGAAAAATCTGCACCATTGGAGTGGCACAGCGCTCCATAGAGGAGATTAAGAAAAGGTGGTACAACCTGCGCTCCCGGGCAAAGGAGAGGGTGGCAAGGAGACTTGCATGGGCCAGGGGCACAGGTGGCGGACCACCAACCGAACCACCTTCCACACCACTGGAGGACCTGGTGGAATCCACACTCCTCCCTGAAGCTGTGACAAGGGTCACAGATATCGACACCTCCGGTCAACTGAGTACCAGCCAAGGTAAGTGCAATGTTGTGTGTGAACCCAATATGTGTATGCACAAAAGCCCCTTAGGAATTAGCATGTAATGTGAAGTAGTGTGTGAAGTAGTCCAGTCCACATCTTAGAAGCAGCACAACAATGCATTATGGGAGTTGCGGTCCACAAACTAGTACAGACAGTAGCATGACAATGTAATGAAGCATAGTGACACCCAAGGTAACACAACACACACAACACCATGTAGAGCAGTACCTGTACCTTTAGTGCCATTTTCAGACAGATAATGTAACCTACAGAACTGACATGCTGCATATTGTTGTTGCAGGTGGGCCAGGCCCAGCAGCCACACGCAGTCCATGTGTAGGGGAGACGGACACCCAGCATCCCTCTGACACCAACAACAGTGGATCCCTCCACATCTCCACTGTGCGCCGCAGGCCCAGGGCACTACCACTGCCAGACTTCAGTGGCAACTCGGATGTGTAGCAGGAGGGGCCAAGCACACCGTCTGCACCAGACAGGCGCAGCCAGATACTGGAGGACAGGGGTCAGGCAGCACAATGCAGGAGTGCCACAGTGTCCCAGCAGCAACCGCATGAGGCAGGTGAGGGTCCATCCTTGTTCGGGGGCCTTGAGGCTGCTATGTTGCAGCAACAGTGCCTGCAAAACAAGCGCATACTTAGTTTGGACCGGAACCTGAGAGTCCACAATAGACACATGATGGGCCTGCATCGGCAACTGGACACACTGAACAGCAACATCACACAGCTGCGTGAGGGACAGGTGCAGGCTTCTGAGGACATTAGGGACCTTACTAGTGCAGTGCGTGACCTCTGCCAGGAGCTGCGCCATGAAAGGGTTAGCCGGCGCAGACATGAACACCGATTCAGGACAATGTTTGCAAGCTACTGCATGTCCTCCAACAGGATGGCGAACTCCACAGCACTCATCGCCCATCGTGCTGTGGCGGCACAAGTGGAGGCTGCACACACCAGCAGGGACGTGGTCCAGGGCCTTGTGCACATCACTAATGTGATTGAACTTGTCATGGGACAGAGATCTGCCACTCCCAGTGAGGTAGCCTTGGGGGACACTGAGGACAGTTCTAGCCTCAGTAGTGTGGCCGTACCTGCAGCAGACACCAGACGGCACAGTGCCAGGCGCAGCACTGCCACTGAAGGTGACATTCAGGGTGCCAGTGAGTTAACTGGGCACCCGAGTGGTGTGCGTGGGAGGAGAAAGTGACTCTTGCCGCATTAACACTGGTGTTGCCACTATGACGTACTAGTGCGTGACTCAGTTCTTTTGTTAATTTTAGTTTTTTCCATCACCTGTTTACTTCATTTATCACCATTCATTACCTGACGTAAGGTAATAAATTTCTATCACTACAGGTACAGTTGTCAGTGGATTTTTGTCATTCATACTCACGTCTGAAATGGTTGTGTGTGATGTTGGCACGCCTTTGCCTTCCCTCTGCTGCACTGGTCCTGTCTGCTGGCTGTAGAGGTGGTATGGGATCGTCATCCCCATCTGATTCAGTGTCACTGATTTCTATAGGTATACCCCTGGTTGTAGCTATATTGTGCAGGATTGCACAAGTAGCCACTATTCTACATGTGGTTTCTGGACTGTACTGTAGTGCCCCTCCACTTTTGTGGAGGCAACGGAAGCGACTCTTCAGAAGGCCAAATGTGCGCTCCACAACGTTACGGGTTGCCCTGTGTGCTGCATTGTATCTCTGTTCTGCTGGTGTTGCGGGATTGAGGTAGGGCTTCATCATGTAGGTGCACACTGCGTAGGCACTGTCTCCTGGAAGGGACAGAAGGTGTGATGAGTAACTCTGCCATCTGACATGGGTTTGTCATCTATGCGCCAGTGTACAGAGTGACATTACCTAGTAGATATCCTTCACCAAACTCCCCAGCTAGCAGTCTTGTGTGAATGCTGCTGTGACGAAAGATGTATGAATCATGTGTGCTCCCTGGGTACCTGGTCACGAAATCAGTTATGATATAGGAGGCATTGCATATCACCTGTATATTCATGGAATGTTGGTGTTTAGGGTTTCGGTACACATACTCTGTGACTGATGGTGGACATATTGCCACATGTGTGCCATCTATGGCACCTAGGACGTGGGGGAACTGTGCTATCTGATAAAACTCTATTTTTGTCTGCTGTATTTCCTGTGGGGTGTGGGGGAATCTGATGTACTGTTGGAGTTTGCTTAGCATGGCGTTGATAAATGCATTGAAAAATCTGGAGAGGGTGCTCTGTGACACCCCCCCAGCCGCTGCTATGACCCCTTGATAGCTCCCTGAGGCAAGTAGGTGTAAGGAGCATAATACCTGCACATGGGTGGGAATACTATGAGTCCTTAGTGTTCTGCGCTGCAGTATGGGTTGTAGCTCAGCTATCAGATCAAGTATCATAGCTGAGCTTAACCTATACCTCTCAAATATTTCCTCCTCTGTCAGGTCAAATAGTGTAATGCGCACTCTGAAAATGCGCTCCTTTCTCCTCCTCCCTCTCCTCAAACCTGCCAGGATCCTCATCCTCCTCGCCATGACGTAGAGTGCAGCCATTGTGGAAAAGAGTTTGAGGCATTCTGGGCCTCTTTATATAGGTTGCACCTGGTTACCATCTGCTTTCACTTAGTGGTATTTTGCATGTGCAAAATGCTATTCTGCGAAAAATCGCTAATTGCGATTTTTTGATGCATCGATTTGCGATTTGGATTTTGCGAATCGCATTTTGCACCTCGCAATTTCCTACTGGAAATACAGAATCGCAAAATGCGACTGTCAAAACCAGGTCGCACCGCAAAAAATCGCAAATTTTGCAATTTCTTATTTTTGGTCTGCAAATGCCTTTCATGCATCGCAGACCACGTTTTTGCACTCGCAAACGGACGATTTTTGCGATTCGCACCGTTTGCGAGTGCAAAAACTTTTCATACATCTGGCCCTTAGTTCGCATTTACGAAATGCTTGATACATGTGCTTTGGATAATCGCAAATAGGAATTCTCTATTTGCGATTTCCAATTTAGAGAATCGCAATTTGCGATTCTCTAAATGGGGATGCAATTTTAAGGAATTGCTACTTTAGCGATTCCTTACAATTGCACAGTGAATGCCTTGAATACATTGTGAAAGGCAATTTTGCATTCGCAAACGGCCGAATTTTGCAATTTGCACAATTTGCAAATGCAAAAAAGCTTGATACATCTGGCCCAAAATGTATATAAATGATTACAAATAACTAATAATAAAATGAATGTGCATTTAATAAATAATGAAACACTAATTACTGTTTATCATAAATTTTGCACAAAAATCTAACTAGTCTACAACCAACGAATCAAATGAAACATTCCCAATTTACAAACAGTGTAATATGGCCATGAAACACACAACAAAAACTTTCCAAAAATGTGAATTACAGCAGAACAGCATTACTCTGCCAGACTGCAAAGCTCTAAGAGCATACTGCAACACTTCAATGAACCACAAAAGACTACCAACAAAGTAAATTTTACAGTAAATGAAAGGAAACAAAATTAATAAATAACAAAAACTATTTTGAGATAATAATCATGTTTTTTTCCCAAAATTAAAGGTTCACCCTCTACAAAAAGGAAGAAAAATGCAAAAAGAAAATAAAGACACAGACACTGAATTAGTCAAGAAAGAGCACCTCAATAAGTATAGCAACCCAAAAGCAACATTAAAGTAAAAATAATGTTTAGAAAATAATGAAGTGAATCAAACAAATCCTCAACTAAAATTTAGATTAATATATCAACCAACCTAACTAAATATTTTCTCTCCACAGACTGCAACAAAAGACAATTATGAAAAAATAACCCAAAACTGGACAAAAAGACCTTCAATGAAAAGCTAAAAAACTAAAATTAAATAAAAACACCATCCAGACCAGAAATTAAAATGTGCACACACAGTGTATAACTGTTAAAATCCTAATAAATTCACCCAACATTTTTTATAAAATCAACGTAAATTTTCTATATGCTAAAACCCACAGACGAAGGGCCTCATTATGCGTTTGGCAGCCAACAGGCTGGTGGAGAGGACGGCCAATAGGGTGGCAGAGAGGACCGCCAAATTATGACTTAGGCAGTGCTGCATACCCCCCATGGCCTTCACTTTCTTGGCTATGGCATGCCAAATCCCCTTTTTCTGATGGGCGTGGAAGAAACAGACAAAAAGAGAATGTCACGTCCACATACACAATATCATAATAAGCAGGGTGAAAATACAAGTTAGTGCAGCTAGCCAACACAGACTGCCTTCCACATCCCCTTCAATGAGGGATCACTATCTGTGGTCAGGCCATGTGTTATGATGAGACAGCCATACAACATGCATATCCCGCACCAGGCGTCAGCTTGAAATATGTGACAAGACCACAAGCATATCTCTAAACATGGTATATCTTTCTAATTATTTTCTCACCACATTCACTGATCATGTATTACAGTCTGCAGTTGGGTCAGAGTACATACATCACACACACTCTACTATGTCTTACAACTCAAAATGTGTCTGTACACATATGCACATGCCCATCTACCCACTCATTTTACCAAAGTTCCTTGCAATACCTTCCCTGGACATCATCCTACACTTAACCCTTAAACATTGCACTTGCATTTCAGTTGCCTGTTCCTTTGGTGCACCATAGAGCTGTCCATACAGGGGAAGTACCTCTCCACAAGCTTTTCAAGCTCCTCAGGGGAGAAGGCAGGGGCCCTTTCACCTGTAGGATGTGGCATGATTGCTCCCAGAGACAGTACACAGCAGCTCAGGTTGTGGAGGTCTTGCTGGCAGCAATGCCAGGAGTCAAGTGAGATATGAAGTATGATGTCACGTCCACCACGTAAAAGAGCGTCACCGCCAGAGGACATTGCCATTGGCCCAAGAGCGCCAAAGGCAGAAATGCGTTCCAGAAGCAATGTTCACCGTCGTTTTATCCCCCTACCGCTGTGATGACTTCTGCTGGTGGACTTAAGTCACTTCCTAACAGTCAGGCAGCTGCCTTTTTAAGGCTCATACATTAACAAAAATATGTAATTTAAAGTTCCACCACAAGCTGTGAAAGATACCTACGACATTATGTTCACTGCTGGCTTTGAGCAAACATGTAGCAATGTGCATGAATTAGGTACAGGATGTCAAATTGATGTGTTTGAAGAGTTGTAACTGTAGTAGCATAGTCAGCAGAGCAATCACAATCTGACATATGGTATATGTGTCCTATATATATGTGCTAAATGTTACTAATGTGGATGTCATTTAGACTGTCAGTGATATAATTTCCCATTTCTACCATATTATAGAGGAAAGGTGATGTGGATGTAGTAATAAGCCATTATTTGGCCAGGTATAATCATACTTATGATTTCCAGAATGAGTGATGCACATACATACTGGCTTTCTCCCACATAATTAACCTGGCATGAAAAGAGTGAGAGAACCTCCAGTGTACGGTCCACTAACAGACATGCAGACCATGGAGGAGCGACATGTGGTTCAGATCTGTTGCAGGATAGACATACAATTATCAATCTCTGTTGTTAGTTGGAGCCAGATCTGATGCCTACTATTCTTAATCTCCGTAGCATACCACCCATTGTACAAGTTATGTCAGTGCTGCACTTCCTGGCCACAGGCTCCTTTCAAAATACAGTGGCCCTAACTGCAGGGATGTCTAAGCCTATGTTCAGTCTGTTCTTAAAGGCTGTACTTTCTGCATTGCTGAAACACCTGAACAGCTGCATCAGATTTCCACAGTGTGAAAATTGGGCCCATATAATGGCTGATTTTTATACTTTGGGACACATTCTACATGTGATGGCACCCATGTAGCCTAGGTTCCCCCAAAAGCCAATAAACAGGTGTATAGAGAACAGGAAAATGTTCCACTCCATCAATGTCCAAGTGGTCTGTTTGGCTAACCTCTA
Organism: Pleurodeles waltl; assembly: GCF_031143425.1. Taxonomy (NCBI): domain Eukaryota; kingdom Metazoa; phylum Chordata; class Amphibia; order Caudata; family Salamandridae; genus Pleurodeles; species Pleurodeles waltl. The sequence goes on along the minus strand of NC_090437.1, from coordinate 734,255,181 downwards.
CATTTCACAAGTCAGTCCATGATTCCTTTATCATGCGGAACAGCAAGATCCCACTGACGATTGCACGACAATACACAGAAAAGGCCTGGCTGGTTGGTAAGTCACATATGTCATGTGTGTCTGTAACTTTTATCTGATAATTAATGTGTGGATGTCTGTCATTTATATTTGCCTTTCTAAACTCTTCATTACAGGGACTGGGGCTACCCAAACCATCCCTGGTTGTTGACACCAGTGAGGTACCCAACCACGCCAGGGGAAGTCTGCCTCATTGAGGCCAACGGAAGGACAAGGCATGTCAAGGAGCAGACTTTTGGGTTCCTGAAGGCAAGATTCCATAGCATCAATAATTCTGGAGGAGCCCTCCCCTACTCACCCACCAAAGTATGTCAAATTATTGTTGCCTGCTGCATGCTCCACAACTTCCCCTAAGTCGTCAAATTCCATTTATATCAGATGAGGGGGAACTAGAAGCTCCAGTAGGTGGGAATGCAGATGTGCCAAGTGAGGATGAGAATGATGAGGATGAAGCTGGAGACATCAGGGCAGATTTTATTAATCAGTTTTTTCCCTGACTTTAGGTATGAGATTTTATGTAATTTAAGCTACTCAGTGGGGTATTGGTGGGTTTGGGGATGCTTGATAAGGCTCTTAGTATAACCATCAGACAGGTCATAAGTAGCTTCAAAACACATAACTCTGATGTGCATACAGAATGTTACATGGAGTAGTGTGCAGATTTTTAATTACCATAGTCTTGATTTTCTCACAATGCAGTCTGAGTCACCATTGTATATGGGAATTGACTGTATGATGTTTTAGTTTCAATGCAGCCTATACCTTATGTTTGACAATTATAATTTGTAGATTACTTCACAAGCTCATCCTCATTTGGCAATATCTGACAGTGTCAAAGGAAGGTGGAATTTGCAGACTGACAAGTGAAGTGAACATGGATTGTACCAGGCACTGTCAGGCATGAGATTTGTGGTGTGTGAGTTACATGTCCAGACTGTCAAGACAGTAGGATGGTAGTGTCCTACTCCTCTCAATAGCCTTGTGTGGCATTGGAGGTTTGCTCATTTGTCTCTCACACATGTTATCCTGTGGTATCCATACCCCCAAACATCAGAATGGTATCCATACCCCCAAACATCAGAATGATTTGTATTGGTAATAAGTAACTTGTACATAGCTGTCACTGTGCTTCCTCACTGTATGCTACTGTGGATGTGCTATAAGCCTGACATAGGTGAGTGGCATGTCTACTTATACCTGACCATGGTAAGTGGAAGGTTCCATGACTAGGGGAATTTGTACTGACCTCTGTTTCATGGGGTATGGTCAGTTGGTATGTTATGGGTATGTGATAAGGCTTTAGCTGATGATACATTGAAACAATATGTTTACCTTTTGGAATACTGAAAGTCTGACAAGTCTAGAACTTCATTGGTCTGTGGGGTGGTAGAGTATGCTGATACACTGAAGTGAGCAGCAGTACTTCACTGTGTTATCATTGACATTCTCCCAACCTATATGTGGGAAAGTTTAATGAAAGTGATAAGGGATTTCAGTAAATGCAAAACCCAGATTAAACAGTGCATGTTAGATGGAACATTACAAATGTCTTACATGTGAGAGAAATATCTTTGTGCAGGATGTGGTATGGATGACAGTCATATATGGATGATAAATGACTTTCACACATGATCTGCGGTTAAGTAGTATTTATTGGGGAGTGCACAGCAAAATTTGTGAATTGGATTAAATATAACAGAAAAGACAATGTGAAGGGTTCTGTCATGGCATATGAAAACATCATGGTAGCTGCTACAACATTTGGAGATCCAAGTCCAGTGTTCCTGTGCCATTGGAAAATGGAGATATGTTTCGGAAAAGCCAACAGGATTTATCTGTGCCACACAAGGGGTACTAATTAGTAGAGGTTCACTTCCTGGCAGTGGTTTTGGTCTTGACATCTGCTCCTCCTGGATGTTTTGGGGAAAGTCAAAATTTGTGGGGGATGCTTCAGCTACAGAGGCAGGGGTGATTGAGAAATGTCCTTCCCCTGGCAGGTCCACCATTACACTAGTAGCCACATATGTCAAATGGGCTGATGTCTAATTGCTAGTGGAATGGGTCAGCTGGTAAGTACAAAACATACTCAATGTGGTATTCATGTCTCTCACCACCCCTGCAATAGAAGCCAAGTGGGCATTTTGGGCCTGCCACTGCTGCGTGACTTCCTGGCAGTTGTCACTGTGCAGCTGCTTTATCTCCCCCATCATGGTAACTACCTGGCCATCATGCCTTGGAAATGTTAGTAAGTTCCCACGACTTGGGAGATGGTGTCCTGGCCAGTTGTATCCCTAGGAGCCTCTATCATCTGGCCCATGCCATCCCTCCCAAGCACCCTACCCAACGTGCTTGTGCCCCCGAGAAAGTCCGCCCACTCCCACTGGTGCCAGGTCCATCATTGTCTGGGTTAATGACAGGTACCTCTCCTGGGTGGGCACAAGATGGCAGACACTGTCCTTGGAGCACAGGTTTGGGGGTGAATGGTTGCTTGTGATGTTGAAGCAACAGGGCTGGGAGGAGTTGATGGGCAGGGTGAGGCTCACAGTTGTTGACTGACCACGTGTCCCAGATGGGCGAGCTTTGTCTTGAATGTCTACATATTCAGGTGTGTATTCCTCACTGAGGGCTTCATTCAGTGGGGTAGAGACAGTCTTGGGAGCCCTTTTTATGGTGACATTGGATAGGTTACCTGCCTGAGACACAGTTGCTGTAAGTAATGCAACACATGTTATCAAAGTTTGAGCACAACACATGCTATGTGACATGCACACAAGGGGGGTCATTACGACATTGGCGGGCGGCAGCGGTAACCGCTGTGCGGCCGCCAATGCGGCCGCACTCCCGCAGCCCCCATTACGACATTCCCGCTGGGCCGGCTTGTGCCCGCCGGCCCAGCGGGAATGAGGCCGCAACATAGGAGCCGGCTCCTAATGGAGCCGGCGGTGTTGCGGCCGTGCGACGGGTGCAGTTGCACCCGTCACGCTTTTCACTGTCTGCTATGCAGACAGTGAAAAGCTGGCCGGGGCCCTGTTAGGGGGCCCCTGCACTGCCCATGTGGGCATGGCATGGGCAGTGCAGGGGGCCCCAGGGGCCCCAGGACACCCCTTACCATCAGCGTCTTCCTGGTGGTGCAAACCGCCAGAAACAGGCTGGCGGTAGGGGTGTCATAATCCCCAGGGCAGCGCTGCTTGCAGTGCTGCCCTGGCGGATTATCACCGCCGGGGCTAAAACGGCGGGAAACCGCCGCGGTCGTAATAGGCCAGCAAGCACCGCCAGCCTGTTGGCGATGCTTCCGTCATTTTAGCCCTGGCGGTCTCGGACCGCCAGGGTCAAAATGACCCCCAAGGTCTTTACTTGATCCTCTGATATGACAATGACACCTGCTTCCACATCTGGGTTAGGCCTATATGGGACACAGAGATTTCCAATTGCATATACCTTGCTACAGGATGTTGGAGTATCTTGGTGGGTAGATGACTATTCATTGACTCATATCTTTGATTGATAACTTGATATTTTAAAGTAATCTCCAAGTTAGGTGTATAGCCTCATTGAGTCAACTAACAACTGCACAATGTACTTTGGAAACAGAGCTGGTGTCAGAGTCACCAGATCCTCGGGGTCTGTGCACGTTCCCAACACGTCCACCACTGAACAGCTCCAAGACTCCGATAGATAAATCACAGAGACTAAGAGAGTCCAAGAGGGGAAAAGGGGGATTAGGAAGGGAACAGCTGGGAAGGAGACCTGTAGTAAGAAAAAGGTTAGAACACACACTATGAAAATTATATCTCCTGAAATCAATACTAGACTATGATTCTAAGCCTAGTCACTCTGAAAACATGAACAATCTAAGAGTTAAGTTTAAAATGACTAAGTTTCAAGATGGCCGGATACCTGTAGGGGAATCAAGATGAATTAAATGAAAACTTTCTTATTCAAGTACTTTCCTTTACATGAGAATCAGAACAAACATTCTGACTAAATTTTAAACCAGTCATATAAATCCTGTTTTGAGAATGTATACTAGGACCATACAATATTGCATCTAGAAACTCTGGCCTTCTGTGTACTCTTAAAATGTTTCAACACAAATTGCGCATATTGCAGATATATAGATATATATATATATATATATATAGTAAACACCATAAAAGGATTGTGCACCATAAATAACACAATATGGATTCAGGAAACAAATCACATAACTTGTCAACTCGAATATTACATAATAAATATCTTAGAATAGTAGCATACAATAAACAACATGAATTAAACTCGAGGAGAGAATCGTGCATCTTGCCAATTCGAGTGTTTCCATGTAAAAATACCAAGAAATGGTAGCATGCAATGAATATCAAAGTCAAATCATCATTAATCGAATTGTGCGTCTTGCCGATTCATAAAACATGATGTAAAAATCAAGGAATAACAGCTCACAATAAATAACAAGATCAAAGTACAATGAAACGAATCGCGCTTCTTTTGCCGATTCTTAAGCCACCATGTAAAATGTCAAGAAATGGTAGCGCGCAATGAACAACAAAGTTAAATGCTCATGAAACGAGTTGTGCGTCTTGCCAATTCGTAAAACATCATGTAAATGTCAAGAAATAGTAGAGCGCAATGGACAACAATGTTTAAACACCATAAAATGAATTGCACGTCTTGCCGATTCTTAAGCCACCATGTAAAAGTCAAGAAATGGTAGCGCGCAATGAATAACAAAGTCAAACCTTTATGAAATAAATTGCGGGTCTTGCCTATTTGTAAACTACCATATAAATGTCAAGAAATGGTAGCGCGCAAGTAATCTGTTACTCATTTAAGAATTTAAACCAAGAATATGAAAATTCTAAATAACGGTGTCGGGAAAGTCCAACCACCATCTTACCGCCTGGAACAATGACCACCAATGAAGGATTAGGGCAGAAGACTGGAAGATCCAAATAGGCCGCCGGGACAGGAGCTCAGGAAGAAGCTGCTGCTCTGTACCGGGACCTCTGAATAGTGAGCACTGGGAGTTGGGCTGGCTCTCTTTTATAGAGTCTTGGCCCAGCCCAGAACCACGCCCAGGCATGTTGCAGGGAAAGTCTCTGGAAGGCCCTGGAAAGGGGGCACACCCTAACACACTCTGAAAACCTGCAGCAATACATTGCAAAGGAACAGTATTTGTAAGCATATTAAAAATACGTTTTCAGGATTGAACTCTGCAATGCAAAAGGTTAAACCGCAACATATCAGCACAATGCATAAATTACTTTGTTTTAAGAGTGCTGGGTTTTTGCATTTTTGTCGCCAATAGAGCACGTATTGCTCTGGTGTTGACAGTACTCCCCTCTCCCAGACACGCTCTAGGGCCTGGTTTGCTTGGATTAGGACGATGAAAGCGTCTCACAAGTACTGGAGCATGAACATTAGATGCGGAAACCCATGAGTTACTTTCAGGACCATATCCTTTCCATGAGATTAAGTACCATAGATTATGCCCTCTCAGTTTAGAATCCAACACTTTCGTGACTTCGTATTCTTCTTCCCCTTGTACTAGAACAGGAGCTGGATGAGGGTGGACCTTTTGGATTGCCTTTTTCAAGAGGGAAGTGTGGAACACTGGATGAATCCGTAAGGATCTGGGCAATTGTAGTTTATAGGTCAACGGATTGATTTGCTGAAGGACAGTATAAGGACCCATGAATTTAGGGTTAAACATGTGCTTCTTCTTGAAGTCTATATGTTTTGTGGAAAGCCACACTTTGTCACCTGGTTGATATTGCAGTCCCTCACAATGTTTCTTGTCATAATGCCTTTTATATTTTTGTTTGGCTTTTTCTAAATGCTATTGAATCAGTTTCTGGGTTTGATGTAAATGCTGAATGGCTTCTGACACAGCTGGAGTAAGAGAACTTTCTTGAGGAATTGTGATGGGCAAGGTGTCCGGATGATAGCCAAATAAACCAAAAAAGGGTGTAACGCCAATAGAAGTGTGGAATGAGTTATTGTAAGCTAACTCAGCTAACCAGAGCATAGATGTCTAAGAATGAAGTGCCTTTTCAGCGTAGGCATGTAGGTATTGTTTCAAAGTCTGATTTAGTCTCTCCGTTTGACCATCTGTTTGAGGATGGTGACTAGTAGATAGTGTAAATGTCACTTGGAGTGTTTTACACCATGTCTTCCAGAAATTGGAGGAAAATTGTGACCCCGATCGGAGAGGATAACCTTTGGCAGTCCATGATAACGAACCACTCTTTTCAGTAAAATAGTTGCCAATTCACTAGAAGTGGGCAATTTTTTAAAGACGATGAAATGTCCATATTTCGTGAGACTATCTACTACCACCAGAATTACTGAATGCTGTTGAACCACTGGCAGACCGGTAATAAAGTCTAACGAAATATGCTCCCATGGACGACTTGGGATTGGAAGTGAATGTAACAACCCTTTTGGTTTTGAATGACTTGTTTTAATGCGAGCACAAACTTCAAAGTTGTTTACCATTGCTTTTACATCTTTTGTTAGGGTAGGCCACCAAAAATAGCGTTGGATCAGTTCAAGAGTTTTAGGAGTACCTGGGTGACCTGCCGTAGGTATAACATGCAACCAATGAAACACTATCTTGCGAAGTTTGGTAGTGGGTACGAACAAACGAGCGTCATGAAAGGGTACACCTTGCTTGATTGACCTTTTGGGATCTGCTTGGGCCCATGTTTGCCATTTTTCAACAGTGAAAGAGTTGCAAATTTCTTCAAAGAAATCTTCAGTTTTTGTGATACATAGAACCTTGTCAGAAGCAATGATAGCTCTCGAGGCTTGAAATGCAGGCAACGTGGTAGACTCTCGACAGGACAAGGCGTCAGCCTTGTGATTATCTTTACCAGCCCGGAAGGTTACTACAAAATCAAATTCGGCAAAAAAAAGCATCCAGCGTAATTGCCGAGGGGTCAAAAGTCTGGCGGAACTCATGAATTGAAGATTACGATGATCAGTATATACTGTAACAGTGTATTTGGCACCCAACAAATGATGTCTCCATTCTTTAAAGGCATCACGAATCGCCAGAAGCTCTTTTTCAGCAATGACATAGTTCTGTTCGGCTTCGTTCAATTTCCGAGACATATAAGCTACAGGATGAAGTTGACCAGTGTCTTTATTTCGTTGTGATAAGACGGCTCCTATTGCTACATCTGAAGCATCAGCTTCCACTATGAAAGGTTGATTCGCATCAGGATGAGTCAAGACTGGGGCAGTGGAGAAAGCTTCCTTTACAGTCGAGAAGGCTTGATCAGCTTCTGGGGACCATACAAACTTTTCTTTCTTTCTTAGTAGCTTAGGGCCAGATGTAGGTAGTTTAAAATTAGCGACTCACAAATTGCGATTATTTGCGACTCGCAATTTCCGACTCGCTAACTGCAATGCAGGTAGAAAGTGCGAGGACAATTTGCGACTTGCACACGGAGTCGCACCGCAGATAGTGAGTCTGCTGTTTGCGAGGTCGCTTTTTGCGACCGCGCAAAAAACGGACTCGCAATTTGCGAGTGGGTGTCGCAAATAGCGACTGTGCTGAAAATTGAATGCAGGTGCTGCAGAACACTCTGGAAAACACTTCAGAACACTCTGGAAAACACTTCCTGGCACATGCTGATGACATCACAGCCAGGAAGTTTACAAATACACCTGGGAGGAGGGAGGACCAAACCCATTTCAACTTCAGCACAGCAAACAAACAGAGCCCCTGCAACCATGGCTGAAAATCCAAGGAAGAGGAAACTTAAGTTTGCTGAAAAGGAGTTGGAGGTGCTGACTGATGAGTGCTGTCAGCACCATGATGAGCTGTTTGGCAGGGCAGCCCTCACCGTGCCAGAGACAGAGAAGAGAAGACTCTGGCAGGAGATCCAGGACAAAGTCAACTCCCTGGGGGTCAGCCACCGGAGTGTGGAAGAATTGAAGAAAAGGTGGTATGATCTTCGCTCCCGGACCAAGGAGAGGGTGGCAGAGCGGCTCCGGGAGATGAGAGGCACAGGAGGGGAACCATCGATGGTACCACCACCCACACCCCTGGAGGAAAGGGTAGAAGAGACCCTAGAGCCTGAAGCTGTATGCAGGATGGGAGATCTGGACACCTCTGAGCCAGGACCATCAACCGGTGAGTACCATGTGACATGCATGTACCCTCATCAATGCCATACCCCCACCCACCTTGAACACAGGAGCATGCACAACCAAGATAGCTCCATTTCAGAGTAGCAAACACCAGACTGATGCATTATGGGCAATGTAGTCAAGTAGGCAGTTCATAGGCAATAGTATATTAGGAAGTTGATAACAGATAGTAGACACTGACAGTGTGTTCCCTATGTCCCACAGGTCTCCCACAAGACACCCCCACCAGCCCAAGCAGCCAGGGGCCACTGGTCAGCCAGCACACACATGAGGGAACAGGACCAGCCACCACTGCTACCTGCACCACCAACACCATGACCCCTCAGGAAACATCTGTTGCAGTAGTGGTGTGTGAGCCTGCACCAGGTATGAGCGAGAGTGCCACGGGAGACAACACAGGGCCTCCACCGCTTCGCAGGCGACGTGGAACATCAACAGCGGAGCGGCAGGCAGAGTCAGGGCATGCCTCCACATCACCAACCGAGGCCGCACTTCTACGGGGTCAGCGCCTGCAAAACCAAGAATTAAGGAGGATTAGTGGGGCATTGCGGCTCTTTGAACGCAATCATGCCAACAGTATGCAGCAGGTACATTCGGAGTTGCAGGTGATCAGTACCAACACGGGTGACCTTGCACTCTCCATGAGCCAACTAGTGGCAGGACTGCTAATCCAGACTGAGAGTGCACGGCGCAGGGACCGCCAGCTGCTGCAACGCCTGGACAGGATGTCCTCCTCTATAGTAAGGCTGGCTGTGAACACAACAGGGCTGTCTAGGCGCACAGTCAGCCTCCAGGTGGACATGGGCCACTTTGCTGGTGACGTGGCACGGGGACTGGGCCGTCTCAGCCATGCAATAGACCTCATGGAGGCATGGCAGGTGGCCAGGGGCACAGGCGACACGCCACAGGACAGTGAGGAGGGCTCCACTGTCAGCAGTGTCTCTGCCGGTGACACCAGGGTGCTTTGCAGTGGAAGCACAAGGCTGAGCACTGCTGACCCCCCTAGTACCAGCTATGCTGGCCGAGCCCGCCGTAGGGTGTGAGCTCCACACTGTCCTTGGGGTTGGGGCACATGATGTCAATGTGTCCCATGCCAGGTGGACTATTGAAGCCCCTGAACTGTTCCTATTGTACATAGTTTTGTTATTTGCACTTATTAAATCACTTGTTCTTTCCACTTAACACATGGACTCTTTGTTTGTTACATTGGTGAGTATGGTAAAAGTTGGCACGTACCTTCCAAAGTATTGGTTTGCAATGTGTTCCCGTCTCAGTCTGCCTTGATTTGCGATGCTCCTATCCCCATGATGGCGATGTGGTTGCTCTTGCTCTTCATCCTCCGAATCTGGGTCTTCAGGGGTGAGAGGTAGCCCACGTCTGGTGGCAATGTTGTGCAGTATAGCGCATGCAACAACTATTTTGAAAGCTGTTATTGGGGTATACTGGAGGGCACCTCCACTTCGGTGGAGGCATCTGAACCTTGGTTTCAGCAGTCCAAAGGTACGTTCAATTATGTTCCTGGTCCTCTTATGTGCACTGTTGTATCGCCTCTCTGTCTCATTGCTGGGTGTTAAGTACGAAGTTAGTATCCATGGACGTAGTGCATATGCACTGTCACCTGTTTGGCACAAAACGTACAATGTTAGCAAGGCATGGGTGGTTTGCACATTGACCTGTGTGCATGTCTTCAAGGTGTATTCAGCTCTACCCAGGAGGTATCCGTCTCCAAACTCCCCACGTTCCAGGTGTTGGTGTATCCCACTGTGCCTAAAAATGTAGGAGTCATGAGTCCTGCCTGGAAATTTGGCAACCATGTCAGTGATGACATAATGGGCGTCATATACCACCTGTATGTTGAGTGAGTGGGTACACTTCCTATTGCGGAACAGATATTCCAGGTTTGCAGGAGGGCATATTTGTATATGTGTCCCATCTACACACCCTATGACATGGGGGAAGTTGGCAATCCTGTAAAATTCCAACTTGGTGCTGTTGATTTCTGCCTCATTCCTGGGTAGGTATATGTATCGGGACATGTGTGTGAGTAAGGCGTCTGGAATGCCCTAAAGAACCGTGATAGTGCACTTTGGGATACCCCACCTGCCACAGCAATGACCCCCTGATAGCTACCCGAGACCAAGAGGTGCAGTGAGCATAGCACTTGCACATGCTTAGGGATGGCGCAGCAGCGCACAGTCTTGTGTTGTAGCTGTGGTTTGACTAATTCTATTAAATCTAGTATAGCTGCGCTGCTAAGTCTATATTTATCATATATTTCCTCCTCAGTTTGCTGGAAGAGTGTCTGCCTTGTTCTGTATATCTTCTCCTGTCTCTGGCTCCTCCTCCTCCTCTGCTGGGCGGCGTGAGCTCTCCTCCTCACTGCTATCAGGTATATCTCCGCCATCTTGAGTAACCCAGATGCCTTCTGGGTCCCCTTTTATACTTTGGTAATGGTTACCACCTGCTCTGAGTTAGTGGTAAATTGGAAGTGCAAAATGGGCTTTTTGCGACTAGTCGCAATTTGCCAGTTGCTATTGCATATGGTTTGCGACTCGGAAATTGCGGCCTTGCTATTAGCGGGTTGCAAAATGGGGTCGCAAATTTTGCTAGTCGGTAACGGCTTGCGTCGCATTTTGCGAGTCGGAAATGGGATTATTGCATCCCATTTCCGATTTTGCGGGGTCGCCAATTGCGAATCGGGCCATTTGCAACTCGCTAAAGTTTGCTACATCTGGCCCTTAGTGATTGGAGCCACTGTCTGGGAGAAATGATTTATGAACCTCCGGTAAAAATTTGCAAACCCCAGGAAACATTGTACATCACGAACAGTCTTTGGGGTGGGCCAATCAGATACGGCTTTTACTTTCTTTTCTGCCATCACCATACCCTGAGGGGTAAGAATAACCTCTAAAAACTCAACTGTGGTAACATGAAACTCACACTTGGTTAGTTTGCAATATAAATGGTGTTTTCGAAGGGCTGCAAGAATTTTCTTGACATGTTGGACATGTTCATTTTCATTGTCTGCGTAGATCAAAATGTCATCGATGTAGACTATGGCAAATATGTCGAGGTACTCTCTAAGAACGTCATTCAAGAAAAATTGAAATGCTGCTGGAGCATTACACAGACCAAAAGGCATGACGGTGTATTCAAAAAGGCCATATCTTGTCTTGAACGCTGTTTTCCATTCGTCACCCTCTCTCATTCTGACCAAATGATAAGCACCTCGAAGGTCAAGCTTCGTGTAGATTTTTGATCTCTTTACTTGTTCCAATAAGACCGGAATTAGGGGCAAAGGATATTTATTCTTGATGGTGACTTTGTTCAAACCCCTATAGTCGATGCAAGCTCGAAGTTCTCCATTAGCTTGTGGAACAAAAAACAAAGGGGAAGCTGCAGGAGACTTAGAGGGGCAAATGAAGCCATTCTCCAAAAATTGATCTAGGTATTTTCGTAAATGTTGATTTTCATGTTCTGATAGGGCATATACACGACAGTTGGGAAGTATCGCACCTGGGGCTAGATCAATTTGACACTCATTAGATCTATGAGGAGGTAGAGTCTCTGCTCCTTTCTCATCAAATACATCTTTGTAAGATGAATACTGTTTGGGCAGCTGAATTTCTTTCTCCGCGGCAGTAGCTATGTAAGAGTTGCAAACTTTTGATACTTGAATCTTTTGGAGACATTGTTCATTACATAGCGCAGATGAGAACACGATTTTTTGTTCTGCCCAATTGATCTCCGGATTGTGATGAGTTAACCATGGCAAAGCCGAGGATAATCCCATATTGGGGAGCATGGATCACGTCAAAGATGATTTTCTCTTTATGTTTCTTTCTTTAAATCTTATTTTCACAAATCATCGACAAGGAGATAGTCTGAAGAGTTACCGGACCTCCAGTCAAGAGTTTTCCATCGACTGCCTGGATGATTTCTGGGGTCTTCTTTTCAATACATGGGATCCCCCATGAACGAACCAATTGGACATCAACAAAATTCCCAGTAACCCCAGAATCGAATAGAGCTTTTTTTAAATAGATCTTTTTCTTGACCTGAACTCTTATTTCCAGTTTAAGATGTCTAGATTGTGAAGGGTCCACGGTGACACCCAAGAGCAACCCTTCTCTGCATCTCGGGTGTTTTAGATTTCCAACTCGACTGGTGCATTGGCTGCGACCTTTTGAACTGGACCTTGCTTGTTCTTTGGTTTGATTGGACAATCTTTGGCACAATGACCTTTTCGCCCACAATAAAGACATTGTCCATTTTTTCTGCTGAGGTCCTTTTCATCTTTGGTCAAAGGTCTTCTGATGGTTCCAATTTCCATCAGTTCCGGCGTTCTTTCTTTCGGAGTTCTTGAGTCTCTGTTATCATGAACGCGCCATGAATATTTTTCAATCTTTTTGCACGTTCCTTTACGTTCTGCTAAACAGTGATCAAGTCTCAAGACAAGATTTATTAATTCTTGACAGTCTGTAGGTTGTGGATCGATTTGCGCTAAGATATCTTTTAATTCCTCTTTGAGTCTCTTGTAAAACAAGACCGCTTGTTTTTCTTCAGGCCAGGATGTCTCGGCAACCAGCTGGTTAAATTTGGCTAAATACGACACTAGGTCTTGATTTCCTTGGCGTAAATCTAATAATTCACGATCTGCTGACTGTGTTACAGTTCTACAATCAAAAACTCTCTCAAATTCACGAACAAAATTTCTCCAGTTATACAACAAGGGACTATTTTTACGCACAAGAGGAATTGCCCAAGTAGCTGCATCCCGAGACAGATATGATAACAAGAAAGCTACTTTGGACTGGGCATCGGGAAAAGTATTTGGTCTGCAGGTGAAGTGTAGTTCCACTTGAACCAGGAAAGATTGCGCTTTCAAAGGGTCACCTGAGAAACGTTCTGGGGGAGCTAAAGGAATTGCAGAAGGAACATTTAGGGAAATCGGATTACTTACAGAAGCCTGAGAAGAAGTACCTGGCCAAGACACACCTGTGGGACTTTGTTCCTTCTTCTCTACCTTATCTTGCAACTGACTCACTCTCCCTGCTAAGCTAGTTGTCAATTCTTTGGATGATACCACCTCTGCTTGGAGCTGGGTGATAGCCTTGACTAGCTCGTCTAGCGTGGCCATGCTGAGAACATACACAAGCCAGGTGGATAATAATTTGTGGGCTCACTATTCTGTCAGAGTCACCAGATCCTCGGGGTCTGTGCACGTTCCCAACACATCCACCACTGAACAGCTCCAAGACTCTGATAGATAAATCACAGAGACTGAGAGAGTCCAAGAGGGGATTAGTAAGGGAACAGCTGGGAAGGAGACCTGTAGTAAGAAAAAGGTTAGAACACACACTATGAAAATGATATCTCCTGAAATCAATATTAGACTATGATTCTAAGCCTAGTCACTCTGAAAACATGAACAATCTAAGAGTTAAGTTTAAAATGACTAAGTTTCAAGATGGCCAGATACCTGTAGGAGAATCAAGATGAATTAAATGAAAACTTTCTTAGTCAAGTACTTTCCTTTACATGAGTATCAGAAAAAACATTCTGACTACATTTTAAACCAGTCATATAAATCCTGTTTTGAGAATGTATACTAGGACCATACAATATTGCATCTAGAAACTCTGGCCTTCTGTGTACTCTTAAAATGTTTCAACACAAATTGCGCATATGGCAGATATATATATATATATATATATATATATATATATATATATATAGTAAACACCATAAAAGGATTGTGCACCATGAATAACACAATATGAATTCAGGAAACAAATCACATAACTTGTCAACTAGAATATTACATAATAAATATCTTAGAATAGTAGCATACAATAAACAACATGAATATTAAACTCGAGGAGAGAATCGTGCGTCTTGCCAATTCGAGTGTTACCATGTAAAAATACCAAGAAATGGTAGCACGCAGTGAATATCAAAGTCAAATCATCATTAATCGAATCGCGCGTCTTGCCGATTCGTAAAACACGATGTAAATGTCAAGGAATAACAGCTCACAATAAATAATAAGATCCAAGTACAATGAAACGAATCGCGCTTCTTTTGCTGATTCTTAAGCCACCATGTAAAATGCCAAGAAATGGTAGCGCGCAATGAATAACAAAGTTAAATGCTCATGAAACGAGTTGTGCGTCTTGCCAATTCGTAAAACATCATGTAAATGTCAAGAAATAGTAGCCCGCAATGGACAACAATGTTTAAACACCATAAAACGAATCGCGCGTCTTGCCGATTCTTAAGCCACCATGTAAAAGTCAAGAAATGGTAGCGCGCAATGAATAACAAAGTCAAACCTTTATGAAATAAATTGCGCGTCTTGCCTATCTGTAAACTACCATATAAATGTCAAGAAATGGTAGCGCGCAAGCAATCTGTTACTCATTTAAGAATTTAAACCAAGGATATGAAAATTCTAAATAACGGTGACGGGACAGTCCAACCACCGTCTTACCGCCTGGAACAATGATCACCAATGAAGGATTAGGGCAGAAGACTGGAAGATCCAAATAGGCCACCTGGACAGGAGCTCAGGAAGAAGCTGCTGCTCTGCACCGGGACCTCTGAATAGTGAGCACTGGGAGTTGGGCTGGCTCTCTTTTATAGAGTCTTGGCCCAGCCCAGAACCACGCCCAGGCATGTTGCAGGGAAAGTCTCTGGAAGGCCCTGGAAAGGGGCCACACCCTAAAACACTCTGAAAACCTGCAGCAATACATTTCAAAGGAACAGTATTTGTAAGCATATTAAAAATAAGTTTTCAGGATTGAACTCTGCAATGCAAAAAACATATCAGCAAAATGCATAAATTACTTTGTTTTGAGAGTGCTGGGTTTTTGCATTTTTGTCGCCAATAGAGCGCGTATTGCTCTGGTGTTGACAGCTGGCCCAAAATGTATCTGTAACCATTATTCCTGGGCCTCTGTATGGGTGTGCTTCAAGTACATCCAGCTTCCTATATTGATGCCCACCCCCCCCAGGTGAGTACATGACATTGTTTGGATGTTGATTTAAAGGCCAGTTTAGTAGGGAACACAGCTGTAGCTCCCTGTTGCTTTTAATAGTACTGGCAGATGTCCATAGCATTGCTGTCATTGCCATGGACTGTACAATAGTGGAGGAGACAAGTGGGTTGAATTGATTGTTAGATTTACATGCAATGCTGATTTAACTTGTAGTACACAGTGCTGGATTCCTTTATGGTAGTACAGTGCATGCTGGGAGTTGTAGTGCTGTCAGTCCTTGTACTACCCATGCCATACACAGACAGCATGCCCCCATGTGAGTGTTGTTGACGTGGTATGCCAGAGAGGGGTATTTGGTCATTTGGATGCAGGGGTGGTGAGTGGGTTTGCTGTAAAGGTGGCCAAAGGTGATCATGCAGGACATTGCAGTTTGGTGACAGTTGTGTATTGTGACTTACCCGACTCCACTTCCCCAGGTATTCCTATGAAGCCCTCAGGATACAGGATGTCCAAGACCTTCTCCTCCCATGATGTGAATTGTGGGGGAGGAGGTGGTGGCCCACTGCCAGTCCTGAGGACCGCCAGCTGGTGCCTGATGGCCAGGGAACGTACCTTCCCCCTGAGGTCATTCCACCTCTTCCTGATGTACTCCCTTGTGCATGGGTAACTGCTTACAGAATTGAACCTGTTGATTATTCTTTGCCACAGCTCCATTTTCCTGGCTATAGATGTTTGCTGTACTTTTGCTCCAAATAGTTGTGGCTCTACTCTGATAATTTCGTCCTCCATGACCCTCAATTCATCATCTGTGGAACGGGGATATTTTTGTGGGGACATGGTAGTGGTGGACGAGATGGTGAAGAAGAATAAAATAATTGGGGAAATCAGTGGTGATGAGGTGTGGGTGCTGTGATGTGAGTAGTTGGCCGGTGGTATTGAATGTGTGGGGTATTAATTTATGTGTTGGGTGTGTTGTGCAGGTGTGGGTTGAGTGCTATGTGAAGTGTGTAGGGGTACCTATTCTATGGCTGATAGATATTTTTTTGCAGCCTCTAACTCACGGTGTATGGCATTCTGGTTGAAAAGGATTGTTGGCTTGAAGGGGAGCGTTTTATGGTGCAGTATGTAGGTGTGCCAGGTGTGTGGATGTGTGTAAGGTGTGGGGTTTTCAAACTATCCAATGTGGTGTGATGTATTACTGATGTGACCGCAGACCGCAGCATTTCGCACCTGATTGGTGTTCCGCCATGGAAGAACCACTGTCGTGTTTTGTGGGTTGTAATAAGATCTGAGGTTTTTTGGCAGTCTGGTGGTGCTTGGACTGCCTCTATCCCACCTTGCAGTGTCCTGGCTTGTTTGGAATTTTGGTTGTCTTTTGGCAGGCTTGGTTGTGTAACTTGTAATACAGTGGCCTGCATGAATGCCAACATGGCGGTCTTTTGATGACTGCCACCACGGCTGTCTTACCGTCAGACCGCCAAACTCATAATGAGGCCCAAAAATGAAATAGTTGCATTGTTAGGGTTCATAATATATAATATTGCTGAAATAAAAGTCAGAAATATTTGAGAGGACTAAAAGATGCCAGTACAAGCTCACAGGAGGCAACAGGAACAATACATAAAATTATAATACCAAATATCACTGAGCAATGAACAGACCAACACTCTGTCATGCCAACTCTAAAATGATTAATTCCAAGAACACATAAAACAACCAGAGGAAACAAAGACTACAAAATGAAATAAAATGGAAAAAATGGCAGAAAAATGAAAATAACAGAAGACTTCCATTCAACAGGAATCAATGTTAAAAAAATGTTTTATTCATTATTCTTTATAAACTACTAAACAACAAGAAGATATGTTCAAAATGTTTCTATATTTAAAAACATATGCTCAAATTTTGAACATAGGGGACGGGTTATATTTATTATTTCTACTCCAAAATTAACCACATTGGGAAAAATGTTGGACTTTGAAGGGTTTATACTTACTGGTCCCAGTCCAACCACAACCACACTGGAGATACTGTTGTATATTGAGGGGTGCGGTTTACTATTCTCAATCCAAACTTAACCACCTTGGAGAAAGTGTTGAACTGTGGGGGATTCAGATTTACTACTTCCCCTTCAAACCTAAACACATTGAGAAAAGTGCTAGCATTTGAGGAGAATATAATTAATATACCAATTCCAGACCTAACCACATTAGAGAAAGTGTTGGACGTTGGTGGATTCAGATGACCTTTTCCCACTCCAAACTCAGTCACATGTAATCACACTGAGGAAAGTTTTCGACTTTGGGAAGTGGGGGCCTACAATTTACTATTCTCATTCCTAACTTAAAGACATTGGGCTTGATTCACAAAGGTAAACTTAGTCCAAAAGTCTAAGTTTAAACCTAGGGCTTTATTACAAGTTTGGCTGTCTCAGGACTGCCATGCTGGTAGTGGCGGTCGTGCTGCCAACAGGCTGGTGGAGAAGACCGCCAAATCATGACCATGGAGGGATTCACAAAAGAATGCAGCCAAAGCATCGCCGGCACCCCCAGTGCGATCAGACCACTGTGGACGATTGAAGGCACCAGCAGGCTGGTGGAGACCAAGTTTCCATCTGACTTATTACGAGGTTGCACACCACCAACATTTCTGCTGTGGTCGTACCGCACTGAAATCCCGACAGAAACAAACTGCATAAAAGGAGAAACTCACCGTCAGGAAGCCACACTCATCTGGGGCTGCCATGGAACCTGAACTACGCGTCTTCCCGCTGCTCCTGCTCGCCCAACGACTTCAGAATCTTTAGCGATGATGACAGCACATACTTACCTGGTACTGATGTATATTGTCATTTTTGTACGTTCAGACAACATACATTTGGGAAGGGAGTGCAAAGGCGACACTCACATGTAACAGCACATAAACATGCATGCTCACACACAGCCACACACACATTCGCATATACACAACACACACAAACAAACATCACAAACACACACAGGTTTTGACTGTTGCTGTTTGTGCATCTGAGTGTTGCTTGTGTGCATGCCGGTGGTGTGTCTTGTGGTGATTGTGTTTGTCTGAGCTACCCTTGGATGTTGAGGTGGATGCATGCCTGTCTGTCTGTGTGCTTTGGCTGGGTCGGGGAAGAGGGGTTTGGGATTGGGAAGCGGTAGCTGGAGGGGGGACAAGAGACAAAGGGTGAGTGGCTGCCGTCAGTGTGGAGGCCAGAGCCTGAAAGGATCTCTGTAGGTTAGGCAGTGCAACGTGAATGCCCTCCAGGAACGCATTACTCTGTTGGACTTGAGTTGCCAGTCCATGGATGGCAATCACAATGGTCGACTGATCCACAGAGATGGACCTCAGGAGGTCAATAGCCTCCTCACTGAGGGCAGCAGGGCTGACAGGGGCAGGGACAGAGATGCCTGCTGCAAAGGAGACGCCCACCCACTTGGATGAGGGGCATGGCCAACTGGGTAGGGCGCTACAGGGAGGGCGGTGGTAATGAGGGGAGTGGTGGACTTAGATGGTGCTGGGGTAGTCCCAGATGGGTCTGCAAGGGAGTGTCCACTGGAGGAGGATTCCAATGATGAAGAACTGGATCCTGTCTCCCCTTGGCACTTCCCTCGCCCTCTGGGCCAGTGGGTCCCTCTGTGTCGGTAGTATCAGCACTCCAGGTCCATTGGCCAGCAGCTTCCACACTAAGCTGTGGCCCGTCTCCTTCGCCTGCTGATGCTGATACTGAGGAACAGAGAGAGCGGTAGGGTCATCACATTCTTTACATACAAATTTATTACACCATACACAGCAGTAAAATCACATTTATGTGTAAAACACCCCCAGGTAGGAAAGATTTTGATCCAACATCATGTCACAATAACATACTTCTCATAACCCGTATGACACAATGTCACACTCAACATGAGTGTACTATCTGACCACTACATCACCATCCGATCAGTACAGCTAAAACACACACTATTCCTGCACAAGATGATTTGTCAACATAATAAGCGTCTCCCTAAACAGAGCATCAATGTGAAACAACATACCATTAGCAACCTCAAGATGACCTGATCAAATGACCAACACCACTATCAACACTTCAGACATGAGTTACCTTGTATCTTTGGAATACAGTTACACTGACATAAACCACATCTACAGTAATCATGATTGACACATATACCATTCCACCAACATGTAACCGTCGACTACAACACCATCAAGACTATGTAGTCATGGTTAAAAGACCCCTGCCATACTCAAATACTTCAAAACTTGTGCAGAATAGCAAAGGTAAGTATGTCAAACCTACATCTTAAATCTTACAAATGGCAGGAAATACCAATGTATACAAGAATAATTTCCCAAAATAATGTGGATATTGTACCTATAAAGGAGATGCCCTGCCCTATGTAGGATTGGCAAAATAAATTGGCTGAGTGAATTGCAGGCTAGGCACTTACTTTCTCAATAACATATAAATGGTACAGCTAGTCTAAACGCACATGTCTATGATATGTCTTGCACTTGGAGTGTATAATTACCACCATGCTTTTCATCATGTAGGATGTCCACCCTGATAAAACATCACATTTGCCAAAGTACAGTCCATACTTAACACTGGGGACACCTCCTCACACATCTGAGTAAGTGTAGCAAGTATGCCATGTGAACTATCTGAATGAGATAACACCCTCACATGAAGTTGACATCTATTTCACAACTCAGGAATATTTGGCCTGTTTCTCACCTGTCAGACCCTATGTTGCACATAGAGCTAGATCCAGTGGAATAGTAATGGACTGAGACCAATGAGCTGGACAACTTATCAACAGGATATCTGGAGTGTGGATCTGTAGGTGGGAAGGATGAAATAGCAGGTTACACAAATGTATGGCAATGTAGAGGTATACATGTGACACAGTCACATGTGCATCACCGCATGCTGTCATACAATAAGCTTATCAAAGGTGAGTTATATTTCCCTATACACAGTACCATGTCCACACCTGTGTATCAATGGTACCAACTGTACTTCTATGTTTTCCTAGGAAACCCTTTAACTTTAGCACTTTCCACATTGTTACAGTTAAGATACTTACACATCAGACACTGAACTGGCGGAGGGATTTAAAGGTCTGCAATCAGTATATACCCCCTTGTGACTGCTGTTCTGCCCTCAAATGCAGATCCACCTCAGGGTAGGCCAACGACAAAATGCAGGCAATTAGAGGGGTCAAAGTCCGACAAGCAGTCCTCCCTTGGGATGACATCCCCAGCTGAGCCTCTGCGGTCTTCCGGGCACAGCATCTCAGGTCCTCCCACTACTTCCTACAGTGGGTGCTCCACCGGCTATGGACCCCCAAGGTCCGCACCTGCTTGACAATGGCATGCCAGATTCCCTTTTTTTGATGGGCTTCGACCTGCATGAATAACACAGAGAAAAGAAAACAGTCATGTCCACATGCATCATACCAACACAAGTGGTCAAAACACTTTAGTCACAGCAAGTAGGCAAACATTCCCATCTTCTAAGTTCAAACCTTCACAATTTAGCATTTGCAGGCAGCCCATGTGTGAAGTGGAGTGTCCCTTACAACATGCATGATCACTACCTGGAAATGACTACACACATACTGAAACATTTCTTGCTACATCATTGTTGTTCATGCTGCAATCTATGAGGTGTATGAATTCATTTACATCACAGACCATCTACCATGTGGCACTACTGTATGTCTGATTTGTACAAAGCGATTGCATCACCTGTGAGGGTCTCGAAATCCTGAGAGGACGAACAGCCAGTTCTGTTGGTTGAACATCCAATTCTTGAGATTCTTCCTGAACTGCTGGAGGGATGGTGAGGCTCTGAGGTACAGGGGGAGGTTGTTCCAGGTCTTAGCCACCAGGTGGGAGAAGGAGTGGCCTCCGCTGTTCATCCAGTGGATCTGACATGTGGCTGCTAGGGAGAGAGATGCACAGCAAAGTTTCCTGGTATGTTGGTGGACGTTCACTCAAGTGTTGAGGTACACCGGCTCTTCATTGTGTAGTGCCTTGTAAGCATGGATGAGAAGCTTGAACTGGCATCTCTTCACAACTGGTAGCCAGTGGAGTTTCCTTAGGTGAGGGGTGATGTGAATCCATCTGTGGAGCTCGAGGATGAGTCTGCATGCTGTGTTCTGGATAGTCTGGAGTTTTGTCAAGAGTTGGGTGGTAGTTCTGATGTAGAGGGAGTTGTTGTAGTCTAGTCTGCTGGTGACAAGAGCTTTTGTTGGGTGGGAGCCATCTGAAGGCCTTCCTGAGCATTCGGAGTATCAGGAAGCAAGCAGCGGAGAAGGCGTTGACTTGTTCCTTAATGGAGAACTGGCTATTGTGGATGATGCCAAGGTTGCAGGTGTTTTTGGTGGGCTTGGAGTTTGGCCTAGCTCAGGTGGCCACCATTCGCTTTTCCAAAGGGTGTCCTTGTCTTTCTTGAACATGAGTACTTCTGCCTTGTCGGTGTTGCATTTGAGATAGTTGTTCATCCAGGTGGCCATGTCTTTCATGCATCTTTGAAACTTGTTCTTGGTGTTGTTGTTCATCCAGGTGGCCATGTCTTTCATGCATCTTTTGAACTTGTTCTTGATGGTCGTAGGGTCATTAGTCAGGGAGGGAATGAATTGGGTGTCATTAGTGTAGGAGATGATGTTTAGTCCGTGGCTCTTGACGATGTTTTCCAGGGGTGTCATGTACACATTAAAGAGAGTTGGGCTTAGGGTTGAGCCTAGGGGTACATCACAGGGGATGTTCTTGGGGAGCGAGGGGTAGGGCAAGAGGATGACCTTCTGTGTTGTACCTGTGAGGTGGGATGTGATGCGCTTGAAGGTTGCACCTTGGGTGTTGATCAGTTTAGCAGTGTGGGGTGGGATCCAGTGTTGACGGCTGCTGAGAGGTCGAGGGCTGCCGTTTCTCTGTGGGCCAAGAGAATTCTAATGTCATTCATGGCTGTGATTAGGGCTGTCTCTGTACTGTGCTTTGCTCTGAAGCCTGATTGGGAGGCGTCTAGAAGGTTGTGGTTCTTCAAGTGTCTGGTGAGCTGGATGTTGATGGCTAACTCGATGACCTTGACTGGGAAAGGGAGGAAGGAGATTGGTCAGTAGTTTTTAGGTTCCTGTGGTTCTTAGGATGCCTTCTTCAGTAGTGGCTTCACGTCAGCATGCTTCCATATCTGGGGGAAGTGGGCGGTAGTGATTGCGAAGTTGAGGACCTTGCTGAGTTCTTTGCTGATGGGTTGATTGCTGAGGTTGAAGATTTGGAGTATGATGGGGCTCTGGAGTGGATGGATCTCATGATGGATACTGTTTACTTCTCGGAGAGGATGCTCCATGAGTTTAGCTGGTGTGGGTGTGCATTAGTCAGCATGGTGCTGTTGATGCTGTACTTGGTGGGGGTTTGGGGTGCGAAGTCCTGGTAGGTAGGAACAATTTTGAAAAACATGTACTCTAAAGTATAAAAATTACAGAACATTCTTTTATAACTTTCAATATAAAAACAATTACATAAAACACTAAATAACCCCCAATAATTGCATGTAAGTTTATTATTTAAAGTAATATTAAAAATGGGGGAAATATCCTGAACAACTAGGTCCTAAACAACTACTTGCCTAAAGCACTACCGCTTAACAACTAAAAAGTCTCTACAACAAAGTACTGAACAACTACTGTCTAAACAACGATTTTGCCTGAATAACGATTGCCTGAACACTGAATTTTAAGGTAAGTTAACTTTTTTTTAAATGGTTTATTATAGTTGTTTAGAATGTATATATATATATATATATATATATATATATATATATATATATGTATATATATATATATATATAATATCAAAAGGCTGCTGTAATCCTTTCGCCCAGCGTGGCAGACCCGGACGGGGTAGCAATCCCCTATAAATTCCACACAAATTACTCTTATTCCACATGTCAATTATCTGCTGGTTTAAGAAAGGAAAGTCCCAGTCACAATGTTAATTGTTGCAGTGAGTCTTTAATGACACACATACCACTCTACGCGTTTCGGAAAATCAATTTCCTTGTTCAAGAGTGACAAATGCTTAGTCAATTTCTGTTTATATTTCAGTGCCTACCAATCACCTAAAAAATAAAAAAATAAAAACGGACTACATAATCATGTACTATTATTAGCAGGGATATATAGGCGGCCATCTTTAACTGGCTAAGGCATACAGAGTAAACAATCCCAATGGCAATGCCGGGACTGTAAACCTGATCTGTACGGTGTACAAGAACTGATTTATGGCCCAAGCTGTGAGCTCCTTATACAGTATTTCGCAAACCAGCAGAGCTTTCTGCATAGACCTGTGTAAGCAGAAAAACACTAAGTTGAATAAAATGAAATATTGTGCAGCCTTTAATTCACTGGAAACAAACACACATGTGCATTTCCTCTCCTCTGTGTTCAGCCAGCATGTGCAATGAGAAGACTGTTTTTCACTGAAATAGAATGCAGGCCTCTCTCATAACTCTGAATGGCTGTTGCCAACCAATCAGTGTGAAGGTGTGTTTCACAAAACTGAAAATGTGTTGGTATGACTGTGGGATGAGGAATGAGGAGTAGGAATGACGGATGAGAAGTAGAGATGATGTGTGTTACATAAGAAGCAGGGATGAGGGATAATGGATGAGAAGCAGGGATTATGTATGATGGCTAAGAAGTAGGGATGATGGAAGAGAATTAGGGATGATGGATGAGAAGTAGGGATGATTTATGATGAATGAGAAGTAGGGATGATGGATGAGAAGCAGGGATGATGGATGAGAAGTAGAGATGATGGAAGAGAAGCAGGGATGATGGATGATGGATGAGAAGTAGGGATGATGCATGAGAAGCAGGGATAAGAAGTAGGGATGAGGAGTGAGGAATGAAGATGTCCTAAAATGGATTCTGTACAGAAGGTTACTATGGATTGTCAAGTAAATGACACAACTTTAAAAATGTGATCAAAAGGCTCAACCCAATTAGCCATGTGATAATGTGATGAACATTACAAAAGGTTGAATTTGTCAGAGTCTTCAGTTTAAATCCATTGAACACTACAAATTCTAACCTTTGCAGGTATTGAAATGCTGTAAGTTTCTGCTGCCAGTGTTTGTGTTGGAATTAATAGCACACAATCAAGCTAACTCCACGTTTATTAGATAGTATGTCATAGATGCTGTTTATTTCAAATAAATTATGTCACTGTTTCACCTGTTGAAGTAATCTGTCTATAACCTAACATCTCCACTGGCTCCAGAAATGCATTTCATGCACTTGTAGTGATAGGCCTGCTTTTTACTCACCCAACATGCCTAGACTACCTAAAAGTACTTGAAAATATACTTCCACCCAAATGTACTTCCTGCTGTACAGTGTACTACAAGGAAAACTGCATCTGCTGTGCAAAGAAAGACATGTGACAGGACAACAGCTAATGTTATTACTAGACTGGAGGATAGTTGTATGCTTTCTTTACTTGCTACTATTATTATCACAAAAATAAAATTCCAGAAAACCCTGGGTCAAAAACTAGACATTGGGGGAAAGTGGAACCACAAATCATTCATGAGTGCAGTCTATATATAGATGTCACCAAAAAGTAACAGTCTATTTTTTGCTTCTCAACTACAAGTAAAATACTCCATGTCACTCCTTTCTGTATTATTTTTTTTACAAATTTGTTTGAAGTTTGTTTCTCAATCAATATCTGGTTTTGTGCTGGTTTAATTGAGCTGTGTTTCCAACAGTTATGCTTCTCATTTGCTTTTTTCCATAGTTTAGGTGATTTTTGGTCACTTTTCTCCTTTTCCTGCTACTTGGACTCCCACTACTGGCTACTATATTTCATGCACTGACATTTTGTGTAAAGACATGACATGGACTCTACATGGACACTGCAGAGACCAACCACCACTGTGTAGATAAATTAAGACCTACTTACCATAGGAAATGGTGTTTTTGTTTTGCTGATAACTCCGGGGCTGTTTGACAAATCTTCACAAAACTTTACAAAGAGAGCTAATCCACCTCAGTTCATATCTGAAATGTTTTGTGGTTATCCCTCAAACCCGGGCAGAGAAAAAGGGGGGTGCGCAAAACAAACTTTCCCTGTGTAAAGTTTAGGAATTTGTGAACCACTCTACAGACAAAACAGCTGAACTAAGTGACACCAGGTTTGACAGAAAGCTAAATCTTAACCCAGAAAGTGTGCTTTTTGTGATTTGGTGTAATACTGTTGAGTAGTTTATAGGAAATTAAGGTTTAAAATGTTTAGACATCTGGATCATTGGGCTGAATTTAAAAATCAAGCCTTCTGATTGGCTCAGGGTTTTTTTAGAGTGAAGTGCTCTGATTGACTCGCTGCCAAATGAAAATAAATGTTGTGTCGGCCATTACAGTACTCCTCAGAAGCTTTTTGGAAAAGGACATGTGGATACCCTTCCCCGTACAGTAGTCCTGACAAGAGGGTCTCAGAGGGACCTCCCTGGGCTAAAAAATGTTAAACAATTTTTTGGGGGGGTTGGCGTGATCTGGTGAGGCAGACTCCCAATAGACTCCTAAAGCACTTGGAAAATGAATTACAAAAGCATTTGAGAAAATGAATAGGTGAGTATCCATGGGGGACTTGGTGCCCATGGGGAAGTACTTGCAGGGCCTCTCTAC
This sequence comes from Pleurodeles waltl, assembly GCF_031143425.1. Taxonomy (NCBI): domain Eukaryota; kingdom Metazoa; phylum Chordata; class Amphibia; order Caudata; family Salamandridae; genus Pleurodeles; species Pleurodeles waltl. Next base: position 734,229,233 of record NC_090437.1, on the reverse strand, counting down.
AAGCTAGACCCTATGGCCAACTCCCCTGAACAGAATTACACCAAAATAGGTAGAAGGCTAGAACTTCACTCAGAAAACATGCTTTTTATAATTTTGTTTACATCTGCTTTCTTGAGAAATTAAGCTTCAGAATATAGAGATACCTGAATGGTTGGCCACAGTGGTATACAACTTGTTGGCTGGCCTCAACATCAACAGAAATGTTGCACGAACCACTGTAAGGACTTTGGGACTCGGTCCCTGTGCCCTGAGTTTAAAAAAAATGTAGAAAGAGTCAGAGAAGGGTATGGGTACAATGATTAACTGGCCCTTGTGGGAGGTTCCAGTGCAACTCAACCTAAGGCCGAATAAAAAAGACAGTTCATAGTGCAGTATCTGCTGTACTTCCACAAGACCCAGTGAGTCCTCCATTGAGATCTCACAGGACTCTGGCAGGATGCAGCCCGGACCTTCTGTGTGATTCAGTGGAGTACATGTGATTACTATGGGACTGTACAAGCATCAAAAAGTGAAGCTTCCACTATCCCACAGTACCTTGGCATACTGCTTGTGCAATGGTACCATTGAGGTACTGTAGTAAAGCAAAAAACAATTAAAATGTGAGGTAGGTGATCGTGGGGTGCTGTTCAACCATGGGTGGGTTGGCCACCCAAGAAAATTCACTGAAAAAAACCCCAAAGTTTAAAGTGATGTTATCAGGATTGCTGGTATTATCAGGATTAAGTGATATGTGAAACCAATATTGTAATACATTATGGTAAATAAATTAGCCCTGGTTGTAAAAAATATTAATAATGAATAATTTGTTGGTGATGTTTCCTCCCTGTTTATCCCTGCACATGGCTGATTATTGTTGAGTACAATGCAACATTGTTCCATTGGAATGGAAATAAATGATGGCAGCATGTAATGAGCATTGGGACATGCTAACAGTGACAGCACCTGCTGGTAATATGTTTAGTTCCATTCGAATAAAGTTCAAAAGTATTAAGAACTAATGCCTCTAAAATTCTTCAAAAGAAAGAACTATGTTTTTTTCTTGTTGCAAACAATGGGCCAGGGGTTCAATTCAATTTGCCACCAATCTGTTACAGTGTTCTACCAAGGAGAGAAAGGAATCTAAGCGTTCCTTCATTAGGGGGAAGGCTAGCAAATTATACATGCTCCAATGTCACATCTCACATTAAAACCGCAGAAAAGATTTTTCCATTCTCTGCTGCATCTTCTACATAAAAGTATTAAAGGATCTGCTTACTGACAGGCTGACCTTGTGTATTTAAACTTTCCTAATTAGGGAGTGAGAAACAGAGAGAATGAGAGAGAGGAAGAGAGGGAATGGTACTGGTTGCTGTAAGGCATACTGAGGCATAATTGTTGTACTTTCACGCAGAGTAAATTAACAAAGTAACTTAGTGGGCGAGATGGGAGACATGTAACGGTGTTTCTTTTCTCCAAAATGGTTGCTGTCTCCTTTTAGGACTTAGGCAATCTACCAGGTTATGACAATAATAATCACAGGGTACACAACACCAAGCTCTGGGACTACTTCCTCATACCCATAAGAACTGTTGCTACACTGCTGCAATATAGGAAAGAGGTAAAGACACACCTCTAAATGTTCACTGTTGCTCTTAGAAATCAATCTCCCCTTCAAACACAAGTTTATTAGGCCCAGGAAGAAATATAATTCAGCTAGCAGAGTTGGCGGAATTTGAGTAACTTTGTGTTACTCATATAAGATTGGGTGTGTGGCTCAATTATGTCCCTGCTGGTGCACCCAAGGCTCCATAATTTCTCACTTGCAAACATGAACAAAATTTGCTGCTCGCTAGCACAATTTTCGGTCACCACAGAGCCTGAAAGCACCATTTTTTGATTGGGACGATATTGAGTAGCCACAGCTGTTTCTCAAGTAGAGTTGTTACTCGAGAAGCAGCTAAATCAACTCGAAAATACCTTTTTGAGTTGATCTTCTACTTGAGTGGACAATTAGGATTGTTTTTCAGTGCAAAAAACATTTTCTTATTTTATTTTATTTTTAACAGGAGGGAAGTGCCCCAGAGACTCCAACTTTTTATTTGGATTTAGAGTGGAAAGGATCAATCTCTTTATCTGCAATTCCTGCTGCATACCTGCTATTAAATTTTAAGGTCCATTTTTGTGACATCACAACAAGTAAGTTCAAAAACATTTGGATAACTGTGTTGTTTGGTAGAAGACATGCCCCAGTTTTTTATTTGCACTTTTAATTCCATTTTAAAATTTGATTGTGGTTGTGGTGGGTGGGCTGGTGTTGCAGTCAAGGGTAAGTATTTTTTTTGCATTTACATTTTTAGCTTTTATAATGGAAAATGGTTCCACATTTAAGTACACTTTCTCCTTGTTTGTTAAATTTGCACTATGCATTTATTTTATCATGTAGCATAGTCTGCACACAGGCCATCCAGCCAGAACTAATCATTGGGTATATAAAAACAACTGCATCTGTGGTATATGTTGCTTTAAAACATCTATTATTTATGGCATGTATGGCACTGGAATAATTGAATGTTTTCATTTTGTATTTCATGTTTGCTATGCAAAAGTGCATATTGGTGGGATAATATCATGCTTTGGGAGGATGTGTTATGTAAAAATTTTCATAGCGGACAATTTGCATTTTTAGCATTGCTGAATTAATGGTAGTACTTACTCGTTGTCTATCATGCCCCCTCCATCTGGCTATTGTGTGTCTGTGTGGGTTTGCCATAGGCCACCATTTTGTCTTTGTTCACCATGCCATGTGGCCTGTTGCCATTTTGTGTAGTCAGTGTCCATCAATAAGCCTACTGTTGTCCATGCTTCCCTGCTTGTTGATGCTGTTTGACCATGTAGCCGGCAGCCATTTTGTGCAGTCATTTACTGTGCTTTTGCCATAGGCCTGCATCTGTTCTATGTTGTCCATGCCTCCTTACTTGCTGTTGCTGTTTGATCATGTGGCTGACGACCATTTATGTAGACAGTCAGTGTGCTTTTGGAATAGGCCTGCATGTGTTCTTTGTTGCCCAAGCCTTCTTGTTTGCTGCTGTTGTTTGGCCATGCAGTCGGAGGCCATTTGGAGTATCCAGTCATTGTGCTTTTGCCATAGGCCTGCATGTGTTCTTTGTTATCCATGCCTTCTTGCTTGCTGTTGTTGTTTGACCATGTGCCAGGTGGCCATTTTTAGCCAGCTATCTAGTGTATTAGTCTTTTCTTTCCAGTTTTCAAAGTCATTTTCTAGGATCAATGATAGATAAGGTCCATGCCATTTTTTGGTCATTTGTTTTACTTTTTTGCCTAATATCAATGTAATGTGCTTGTGGATCATTGTAGTGTGTGTATGAGCAGTGCTTATATAATATTATTCGCATGTTTTTCCATTTTTCCCTACACCTCCTTCTTTCCCAATGGATTTCTCATAGCCTCTAGTGATAAACCAGTATTTTTTTTTTTGTATTTTCCCCCTCCCCCTACTTGCCATAGGTCTTCTTCTCTTTAGCCATAGATTCACATCAGTATTCATTTTGTAACGATTATGTAATTTTTACCCTGCACCCCCTGGCTACCATAGGTGCACACTGGCATTCATTTTTTATGGATTATGTAATCTTTTGCCTGCCTTAGGCTCAAACCAGCATTCATTTTTTAAGGATTATTACATTGCCCTGCACAACATGCCTCACATAGGTGCCAACCAGTATTCATACATTTTGTAAGGATTATTCCTTGTTCCCCTGCACCACCTGCCTGCCAGAGATGCATACCAACATTCATTTTTTAAGGAATATTCAATTATCCCCTTACCCACTGCCTGCCATAGGCACACACCTACATTCATTTTTTAAGTATTATTCCATTTTCCCCCAACCTCTTGCCTGCCACAAGTGTCTCCCCTTAGATGCACATAAAGTAAACAGTTACATCTGTATGTTGTTATCCTGATTGAAACATTGTGTTATGGTGTGGATTGGAATCAATGCACCATTCTTGTTATTGGGATGACCTCACTAAGGGGCAGATTTAAGAGATCCTAGCGCCTCTTTGCGCCACATTAGCATCATTTTTTTACGCTAATGTGGCCTGAGGCCGAAATCGCTGTACCAATTTACAAAGTGGCGCACTACATGCATTGCACCACTTTGTGACCCCTTGTGCCACATTATACCTGTGTCGGGCATAATGTTTTCAAGGGGAGCATCCCCCATTAGGCGAGGTGAAAAAATGGCACAAAGAAATCTAAGAGATTCCTTTGCATCATTTTTTTCAGTAATTTTAACATCTGTTCAGAGGAGATTTTAAAAGGAGGCACACTATTGTTTGCAACAGGCCTCAATGGGCTTTGCAGGATTAGCGTAAAAGTTTTTGACGCTAATCTTACAAAACCTGGATCTAGCGTAAAAAATATTGATGCTAGTTCCCTAACTACCACCATGATATCTTCAATACAGCACACACATGGTGGCATTAGAAGGGCGCTAAGGGGTGCAAGAAAAGCGGCACTGCATTGGATTCTACGCCACGTTTCTTAAATCAGTGATATAATATGTGGAGTAATTAGCTGGGCAGAACGAATGCGTGAGTTATAGTTACCTTATGGTGCAAGTTTTCCTTACTTGAAAGAACTCTAACTATAACTGCTGAATTTCTGTGTTTTTTTATAAGTAAAATCAGAACCTAACTATAACGTCCCCGTAACCTTTATTTTTTCAGTGAATTTCTATGTTTTTTTAATGTATAGTAATTTTAATTGCTATATGTGAATCCAACCACGGCTGTGCACGTCCTACGGTCGTGCGCAGCAGCGGTTGGCCACGGGGCCTGGCCGAGGCCAACATCCTATAAGCACCTAACATCGCACCTGCATGACCTTCTCCCATGCACATTAGGGTTTGCCTGCAAGGACTGGCCTGCAGCCAGTCCCTGCGGCCAAACCCTCTAACCACCCAACCCAATGTTGTGCATGGCCCTTTGTGCATGCATGGCAGAAGTTGGCTGTGGCCTCTCTGGATTGGGAATAGGTATGAGAGGCTGTATCTGGGGGTAAGGGTGGCTATCAGAGTATCTGTCTCAGTGTGAGGGTGCGTACATCAGTGTTTTAGTGGGTGTGTCAGTATGTGTACGGGTCCGTGAGTGGGTGCATCAGGGTGTCAGTGGCTCTGTGAGTAGGTGTGTGACGGTCTGAGTGGATGTGTGAGTGAGTTTGTTACTGCCTGAGTGGGTCTGAGTGGGTGAGTGAGGGTCTGACTGGGACTGTGAGTGAGTGCATGAGGGCCTGAGTGGGTCTGTGAGTGGATGCATGAGTGTCTGAGGGGGTCTGTGAATGGATGCATAAGTGTCTGAGTGGGAGAATTGATTGAAAGACAGACAGAGAGAAAGACAGCAAGAGGGAGGAAGATAGAGCTTTTTAGGCTTAGATGTCTGATATACTTAGAATGAGTTATTTCTCTCCAATTTAAATTTAAAATTTTATTTTTTGTTTTTTTTTTAATAAAAAGGAAACGACTCCAGCTGGACTCGAAAACCCCTACTTGACACAGTTCCATGCTTGCTGAAGCATTTCATATCCGTCCCCCACCTATGTGCAGGGGACAAAGATGAAAGCTCTGCTTTTTGACAGCGGGACCTGCTTTAAATTTTAATTAGAAGCCCTGGGCGGGTGGTGGTACCCAAGGCGTGGGGGGGGCATGGGCCCCCCAGGACATACTTTCATTAAAGCCCTGGGGGGTGGTGGTCCCCAGGGTGTGGGAGGCTGCTATTCCCCCACATATATTTAACTAGAAGGCCTGGGGGATGGTGGTCCCCTGGGCAGCAAGGATTCCATTAGACCCCTTCACTTTATTCAAGCTTTTTCCCGGGGATGGTGGTCCCTGGGTACGGGGCTATGTATTTAACTTGAAACCCTGGGGAGGTGGCAGTCCTGAGTGCAGTGGGGGCGGGTCGCGGGCTCTGCATATTTTGAAATGGATGCCCCACAGAGGGGGTGGCATATATTAAATTGAAAGGGAGGTGGTGGTCCCTGGGGCTGTGTGGGGGTGTGAGGCCCCCCCACAGAAAATTAGTAATACCCTTGGGACCTGGCCCACCCGGTGGCCTATAAAAAAACAAATGCAGGAGGCCATGCTTGTCTTTTTTTTAAAAAATTGCCACAAATTTTGCAGCGAGTACGCCACAAAACTAATTTACAAAAAGGCTTTTTGGCTCTGGGGTCAAGATGTGTCTACCTTGGTCCCTTTTCTTTTTTTTTTTCAACTTTTTTACTGGACTGTAACCATGTAAGTTGCATAAACGTCAGCTCTTAATGATAGATGCAAGCATGCATAATACGATTTCTTTGAAGCTGCATCCAACTTTTTGTTAACGTGATCTGCCAGTGATGCCTCTTCTGCTGCTATGTAGCTTGAAAATTTAGACCCAAGTCTAAAGAATGCACATTAAATAATAATAAAGGGAGCTACAAGTCAAGTCTTTCAAAAGGATTTGAGTTAATATAAAACAAAGACAGCATCCCTTTGTCCACTCCCTTCTATTCTGACATTTTTGCACGTTGATTGTGCAAGTGCAGAAAATTATGTTGTGAGACACAAAACCGAGGGAAGCACCTCTCAGATTCTTTAGGAGCCAGTCAAGATAGCAAAACATTCTGATTCAGGAATGCACACTCTGACTGTGAGCAGCCCACAGCCACTTATAGATTACTTTCATCACTCTAACACCACTGTTGCTCCAACCACTTGAACATATCTTACTTTGGCAAAACAAATTCAGATCAATATGCTATTCTAAAAAGTTTTGACATGTTTTATTTCATTACTCTTCATATATAGCTCTACATCAATATATTTTCTTTCCTGGCCCTTCACTGCAAGCATAGTAAAAAAAATAGGAGTATAAAAGAGTCTTGTTGCACAAACATAACCCAACAGAAATACTGCAGTGCTAACTTTTTCATTTTAATTCTTATATATTGTGAACATATCTAGAAATTACATATCGTACAAAGCCTTCAAGCGATTCTCCCACATAGCTTAGTCCATCATAAGACCTTAGGGCATTCTGCAAGCCAACATGTTCTAAGCCTCATACGTTTCTGTCCTGAGGGTATAACATATGCTACTGCTGATTTTGCAGTATTTGGTGTCTCCAAACTTCAATTTAATGTATTTCCAATATGTGTTATTTTCGGCACGTCTTTTTGCTATTATGCTTCTTTAGTTCAATATGTATTTCTTAATAGAAAGCTGCACGTTAAAAATTGCCATGTTTAGATCTCAACTACAAATGGTTTTAGCTGCCTACTGTCAGACCTGTTGATTCCAATAAATTACATATAGTTAGAGTAGGCTCTGAATGGGCACCTGCTGAGTGCACCTCTCCCACACCAAATACACAGTCACAGTTGATTAATTGGTTATACTTTTCCCCTGCTAACACTTACTCTTTGTTCTGGATCCTAATTGTGGATCTTTGTCTGAGTGGCTGGAAGAAATTTAGGGCTTGATTTAGATCTTGACGGACAGGTTGCTCCATTGCAGTTGTGATGGATATGTCGTCAGACGAAATCTAAATACCATTGATTTCTATGGTATTTAGATTTCAGAGGATGGGATATCCATCATTGTTGTGATGAGGTAACCCCTCTGCTGAGATCTAAATCAGGCCCTTATTAAGCTGTGAACAGTAATTTCCAAAATATATATTTTTCATGAAACAATTTTCTAGAGTCAATAAAGAGATTTTTTTTAGTTTTGAAGTATTTATTTTAAATTAATTAATATTGTTTTATTAATAAAGCATAAGGTTACAGAAAGACAAAGGTAGGGTGTCTTGATCTGCCCCTACTCTGTTTGTCTCTGTCTCCCAAAAATGTGTTCATTTGGAATAATACTGTCTTGTAGCCTGGGAAAGTTAGAAAAGAACATTTAGGGAGTCATTATGATACCGCCCTCCAAACTTCAGGCAAGGAGGTTGCCACCACACAGGCTACCTCCCTCACAGCCCCATTAAGAGTTTTCCAATAGGCTGGCGGGTGGAAACCTTGCTTTCCACCCCCCAGCGTAGCCAGAAACAGGCTATAGCATTGTCACCGGCTCATAATCGAGCCGGCAGCAATGCTGTAGACCACAGGGTGCGCAAGCACTCTCGCAGTGTTCACTGTCTGCAATGGTGCTTGCCAGGGGACCCCTGCACTGCCCTTGCCAAGTGAATGGGCAGTACATGGGCCCCCTGCACCAGTTTTCTGGCAGCATTTTCATGGACCATCAACATCTCCAGACTGCCAGGATCTCCGATCCTGGTGGAACTGGCTGCTCCCTGGTGGCCCAACCATCGGGGGTGTAATGTGGCGCTCGGACCGCCTCATTGGCAGCGGTCCGACCGACAGACTCATAATTACCTACTAAGTCTGTCATAATAACGAACATTTTCAGGGTTATCTATCTCATGTGCTTATGGCTACCACGCTCTCTTGAAACAATTTATCAACTCTTCTCAGCCTCAATACAATATCTGCAGTGGAATTAATAACTCTTTTGTGTCTAATAGCTATGTAACCAGACAGTTCTCATGAAATTCTCTACAGTCAAACCTACTCTCTTTAGCCTAATGCAGACAACTCAGTGCAGCAACTCTAAAATATAATCTCAAACTTTCTATATCTCAATTGCCGTATAATGCTCTCTAATCACCTGTGGCTCTCAGCTCCAGCAGCAATAGTAGAAGAGGAAGTGGTGCCCAAAGTGAGGAACACTGTGGTTGTCTCTCACTCTTTTATCTTCTCGCACTAGCTATCTCTCTCTCTAGTCTTTCCCTAGGACACCATTTATAATTATATTGATAGATACATTTAGTAACAAAATTACACATTTCTTGAAATTTTGCAGAATTAAACAATGCTTCTCTTGACATGCAGCAGGGATTGGATACTCGTACTTCCATTCTCATGCATTTCTTTACCTCTGCAAGAACAATTTTACATACATAAGTGTAAATGTCCACTCAGTTCCCATTATTCATATAATGTTAATGTTTCAATCACACAAGGAGTTGTTCTTTTCTAAATACATGTCAGTGCATACAAAAGCAGTTTAGTTGGTGGGTAAGGATGTAAGTACTACTGGTGCTATTGTTTAAAAAAAGGTGTGTAGCATCTCTCAAGCCAAGAAGAGGTTAAAGAAGAAACAAAAATTTTATAGAAATATGTGCCAGCCTTGCAAGTTTTACAAATCATGCAGCACTGGTTACATAAAGTTTGGAACATGCTTTTAAACATTTAGGCAACAACAGTTTTCGGGCCCAGCAATTTATTCTCATGTTAGTGATTAATATTATAATTTAAATGTTCTATTGGGGGCCTTACCACAACCTACTCATGAGTAGATAGCTGTTCAATCACCGCTCTTGATTAGATGACATTCACCCTATTCTTGTGCAATGTTCCCTCCTTTATTTTTTCTTTATGTGCAGCAATAAAGGTGCAGAGTGCACGGCAGCTTAGGCTGTGTGTCCTGAAGACAAGCAACAACTCATTATGGAAGCATGTGCAGTGTACTAGCTGCCAAAATCAGTGGTGTAGCAAAGATGCCCTGAGTCCTAATGCTAGCAAGAAAAAATGTACTCCCTCTCCCCTTCATTGGTATTAGAGGACACCCATTACAGGGGTGCAGTGGCCTCCTTGCACGTATGGGCACCGGTGTCACTAGAAATCATTCCACTTATCTTCCTCTCTCTTTGCAATATCCATGCCTCTTCACCGTTCTTGCACATTTTCTCATCCCCATCAACTTCCAGTCTCTCACTTGCTGTTATCGCCTTTCTTCCTTTTGTTGAGTGTTTTTATTTTTGCTCTTCTCTCGAGGCTCTCCTTATCTTCCCCACTTTTCTTTTTACATTCTGCTGCACTGTACTTCTCCCTAATCCTGTCTCCTCTTCTACTTCTATCCACATTAGACCCTTCTCTCTCCCAATATCCCTCTAATCTCCTTGCCCTTTCTTACATTCCACTCTTCCTCTATCAAATGTATGTCTTGACTATGCTTCTCTCTCTCACTCATGTTGCTACTCTCCTTGTTTCCAGTCTTGTCAACTCTTGTTTGCCCTATCCCATTGTCTTTGTTTTTATCACCTTCTTTCTTCCTTTCCTTCTCTTTTTCCTTGCCTTTTATGTTATACTCTTAATATTCGTACTTTCTATTTTTTTTCTTTTTCTATCTCACTTCTGCAGCTCATCCTCTATACATGCCACCTTTTCTCTCTATATTCCACTCTCCCATTTCTCTCTCTCTCCTCCAAATATCCTTCTGCCCCATCAACCGTTCTTTCTGTTCTTCATGTGTCTGTGTGTGTGTGTTATGTAACACAAAATAACAGAAGCTGTCTGTCGGGTATGAAGCTTTCACTGGTGCATCAGGTGCACAAGCTCCAGGACACAGGCCTGAGAGGTGCACTTCACCCCAATCATGATAGTGCACTACTAAACTCATGGATGCACTGATGCCTATTTTCCATGCATTCAGTTTGGAATACACCACTGGTCTGTGTGCATCGCACATTAAGCTTAACTTCATACAAAATATAGGGTTCCCTTGTTTTTCTATTTTTAGCCTTCATTCAGGGCCTTTTAATTTTATTGAATACAATTTTTGGTGCTTTCATGTAGCACAAACTCGACCCAAAGGTGGTTGAGTGCTTTACATGCACACCACTTGCATTACACAGGGACACTTTAATTTTGGGGTTTTTGGTTTTTATTGGGAGAGTAAGTTATTTGCCCAGAATCACAGGATGTTGAGCAAATGGCGAGACTTGAACCTCGGTGCTGTATAACATGCTAAGTGGCACATTATACATCTTACGTAAAGCAGGATGGGCCCAGCGCCCTTCCACCTCCCAACTCCAGTGGCGCCGTGATGTCTCACAGGCTGACCTGGACCAAGAGAGCACTGCTCCATACACCTATGCACACACCAATCCGGTATGCTCCAATTTGTACTTGGGCTTTGCACAGCTGCTGCACCTGCATGCATATTTACATCTTCTTCACTGTCATGTGTGAGGCCATCTTTTGCATTGGCATGCATAAACGCATTTCTTGTACGGAATGATTTATGTGAAACCTGTCGCATTTACCAATGCTTGTTTACTTTTGATTTACTTGCTGTCCTTTTCATCTTTTATCAAATGCTTTTATTTTCATTTTCTGGACTGTTTAGTACATCTATTTTTTTCATTTCCCGCCTCCATTTATAGCAGACACTAGCACCAAGTCCCAATCTTACTGTCAGAGTTCAGGAGATCTATTCAACATTTTTTCTTAGGAGGAGGTGCTGGGATTGATTTTTCACATGTCGTGCTACTTCTCCCTTATGTTGGTGGTATGTGGCAGGCCTAATAATGGCTATGGCCTAACAGAACACTAGTTGCATTGGGAATACCATGCTGGCATGGCATGCTCCCAGGCCAGGGGTAGGCCCTAGACTGTTGAGCAGAAATACTCAGCCAGAAGGAGGATGGACTTGATCTGCTTGGAATTGAGGTTGTGGCAACAGATAAGTTTTGTTTAACATTTGTTAACAATTATAACGTGTTGCAGGGGTCATCACAGGTCAAAGCCAATGTGCATTTAATTTAATATTTATGTTCTTATCTTAAATGTGAGCATAATATCCAATGCAGACATAATGATAGATAGATAGATAGATAGATAGATAGATAGATAGATAGATAGATAGATAGATAGATAGATAGACAGAGATATAATTGTGTTAAAAAAGAATCTTGACAATTTTAAATCATTTATTTTTACCTATCAGCTGCCCCTGCGGCCCCTCCCCTCTCTTTGCAACATATTTTCCAGCGCTCCTGCCGCCCAGCTGACCGACCCCTTCTGCCTCCCCTCAGCTTCTTAATGGTAACCGCGCCAAAGGCAAGCCTGTCTGCACCCATCTGTGCCTGAACTGCACCCAGCGCCACAGACCCTGGTCCCTGCCCCATTCACCGGTACAACGCCAGCACCCTAAACTCCCTCAACACCAGAGGCTCAGCAGCATGCCACCATGCCTCTCCAAAGGATACGCAAGGCCCTTTCTCGTGCCACAACTGTGCATTCACCTGCCCTGTCATGCCACAGCCCCCTGCCCGAGCCCAGCTGGACACCTCAGATGCATACTTCTCAACACCTGCTCCCTCATAAAGCATTTAGTAAAAGTATGGGAATTCCTGAACTCAATCACACCTGACATCGCCTTCCTCGTGGAGACCTGGATAAGCCCCACCTCAGCCCCACCTCAGCCCCAGACATTGCCACCTCCATCCCAGATGGCTACAAAATCATCCACAAAGACTTTGTTAACTGACCAGGAGGAGGTATCGCCATAATCCACACTCTGACTTATAACCATCACTGAGGCCCAGAGCCAGACAACCACTGCAGAACACATGCACTTCCAAATCCAGACTGACCCAAACACCTCTCTCCATGGCACCCTTGTCTACAGGTCTCCCAGACCCCGCCCCCAGTTCAGCAAAGCCATTGCCAACCTCATCACCCCCCACGCCCTTGTCTCTACCGAATATGTCCTCCTCTGCGACCTCAACTTTCATCTTGAAAACCGTAACAACCCAAACACCACATCCCTCCTGGACAGCCTCACCACTCTTGGACTCAAGCAACTGGTCAACCTCCACACTCACTCAGCACAACACACCCTTGACCCCGTCTTCTCAGCAGGGAACAAGATCTCACTCTATCACACATCCAAACACTTGTGGACCGACCACCACTGCTTCCACTTCACATTCACCAAGATCACCATAGGCCACCACGCCCGCACTCCCTGCAGGAATTGGAGCAAGGTCATCGAAGACCAGCTCACTGACTCACTCAACCTCTCCCCTCCACTGGAGATCACAGACGCAAACGACTCAGCATGAAACCTCCACCACTGGATCACCGACTGTGCAAACACCGTAGCCCCTTAAGAAAACCTGCCGGAAATGAGCACTGCAAGAAATCCAGCTGGCTCACCTCCAAAATTCTGAACGCACCAACAGACGATTCGAATGAAAATGGAGGAACAGCAAAAACATAGCAGACCGCACAGCATACAAAGATGCAGTCACTGCGCATCACCAATACATCAGGGCCTCCAGGAAGGCTGCCATCCAGGAACACATCAGCACCAAAGCACACAACAGCAAAGAGCTTTTCAGCATAATCAAGGAATTCATGAAACCCGGCTCGGACACCACAGACATCTCCCCTTTCGAGACCTCTGTGGCAACCTTGCCACTTTTTTCCACCACAAAATCCAGGACATATATGAACAGTCCCATCTTGACCACGGACCAGCACCACCACGGACCCCACTGACCAGCTGACTTTGAGCCAATGGACCCCCACCTCCATAGAAGGTGCCCGAAAGCCCTTGAACTCAATCTACTCAGGAGCACCCTCGGACTCATGCCCACACCACGTCTTCAACTGAGCCAGGGCCACTATCGCCCCGAGCTGTGCCAGACAATCAACCACTCCATCGAAAAAGCCACCTTCCTGAATGACTAAAAGCATACCAAGATCAACCCTCTACTAAAAAAAACTACTGCCGATCACACAGATATGAAAAACTACAGATCTATCGATCTTCTCCTCATTCCAGCCAAGGTGTCCAAAAGAGCCATCAATACGCAGCTCATGGAATCCCTCGAGGTAAACCACATGTTGGACCTATCCCGATCCAGTTTCAGGAGCAACCACAGCACCAAAACCACCTTCCTCGCAGCCACGGATTACATCTGCACCAGACTGGACCATGGAGACACTGCTGCCTTCACCCTCTTTGGCCTCTCCGTCGCCTTTGACACTGTATCCAACACTATTTCCTGCACCAGCCTTTACAATGCCGGCCTCCGTGGTAAGGCCCTGGAATGCATCTGCTCCTTTCTCCCCAGAATGACCCAGAGAGTCAGACTCCGCTGTTTGTCTTGGAAACAACAGAAACCCACTGTAGGGTACCCCAAGGTTCCTCCCTGAGCCCAACCCTCTTCAATATTTATGTAGCTCCGCTCGCCAAAATCATCAGACAGCAACGCCTCAACATACGCCAAATATACACAACTAATTCTCTTCCTCAGTGACGAACCATCAACAGCCAAGAACAACTTCAACAATGGAATGAGAGCAGTTGCCGAATGTATGAAAAACAGCTGCCTCAAGCTCAACTCAGACAAGACTGAGATCTTCATCCAGGGTCCCACCCTCTCTGCCTGGGACAACACCTGGTGACAAGCTGCCTTCAGAAGCATCCCCCTTCCCATCTATCACACACGCAACTTGGGCATCATCCTGGATTCCTTGCTGTCCACGACCCACCAAATCAACGCCGTCTCATCGTCATGCTTCCACATTCTTAGCCTCCTTTAGAAGATCTTCAAGTGGATCCCCACTGAGGCAAGAAGGACGGTCACCCACGCACTCGCCACCAGCAAGCATGACTACAACAGTGCTCCCTATGCCGGAATCACACTCCAGAGAATTCAGAACACAGCAGCCAGACTCATCCTAGACATCCCCCACCACATCCACATCTCCGCCCACCTTAGAGACCTGCACTGGCTCCCCATCAACAAACACATCACCTTCAAGCTCTTAACTCACACCTACAAGGCTCTGCACAACATCAGACTGGCCTACCTCAACCACCGCCTATCTTTCTACACTCTCTGAAGAAAACTCTGATCTTCTCAACTTGGCCTCGCTGCCACCCCTAGAACCAGGAAGAGCACAGTGGGAGGCAGATCTTTCTCCTACCTCACAGCACAGACCTGAACACGCTACCTACCCACTTCATGCAGACACCTTCACTGAATCCATTCAAGAAGACCTCAAGACCTGGCTGTTCGACTGACTGGCTCCCTTTCAATAGTACGTTGAGACCCAATGGCTGATAAGCAGTGCTATACAAATTGTTGATTGATTAATCAGCTGATGTCTGCCTCAGTACAGAAAAATGGTAATAAATGGCCAGTGTTGTGTTTTTTTAAAAGAACGATGGTAACCCTCTAAATGCTATAGTAAATTAAGTTTGGTTGGAATGGGCAACTCCCTCCCGTAATACATGCTGTGGTCTTGCACATGTGTCAAGTTGAGGATAATGATTTTTTTTTTGTCTCTTTAAGCATCTTTGGAGAAGTTCTTTGGAGTTCAGCAACAAGAGCTAATTGCCTTTTCGATTGTCCACTGCACATTGAGCTCACAGCGCACACACACATACACACACACACACACAAACCCACCCTATGATTTGTAAGTATGTGTCTGCCTTCCCCATAGGATATATTATTTTAGTACTTGAGGAGGAAGGCTTTAGACCAGTGGTCTTCAAACTTTTTAATGCCGCGCCCCCCCATTTGAAAAATACAAATCATTGGGCCCCCCTCAGAATTTTTCACAATCATTTTAGAAAGATGGTGATGTTTAAATAGGTCTAAACCTATTTAAACATTGCACTTAAGTACTTTTACCGTTTTAAAACTGCAATAACATGCTTCTGCTAAAAACGAAGGCATGTTACCTGTATGATATTTCTTTTGGCCAGAGTTTGGCGCCCCCCCTGGGATCTCTTGAGGCCCCCCAAGGGGGGCACGCCCCCTAGTTTGAAGACCTCTGCTTTAGACAGTTGGCATCTACATAGATGACTGCTGCCTATGCCTTAAATTAAATAATAAAGCACAGTTCTGAGGCAGGAACTGATACTGAGACAGCATTAGATTAGAGATCTAAGGAACATGGTTATGGCAGTTGTGATCTCCCTTTCCAAGCACAGTCAGTGCAATGGAGATAGAGTAGCAGGATACTCCGGTACAGAGGGCAGTAAAGTACAGCAATGAGCACAGGCAAGATGCTGGTTTGGCAGACCCCCCACCCAGTCCTGTCAAGTGGTTACTGTTTTACGAGGAAAAGCATGTCAATTATGGGGGGTAGGTATTTTGTGTATCCCCACAGTTTCTGTAACTTTCCCTCACAGAAATGTGAGAAAAATTGGTATTTGTAGCCAAAGTTTGAGGTCTGCAAGGTCTTTTAGGTATGAGGACATCATGGGATCCAGGTGGCTCAGACCACCCTAGACTCCTGTGTGTCTAGCTCTAGAAATGTAGGGTTGTTAGGGTTTCCTGGGTTGCAGTGGAGCCCAGTCCAAATTGTCAAACAGGGTCAGTTTACTCTAAGTTTTTTTGATGTTCCAACATTATGTTTTGAGTTGTGTTGTGTCAAGAGTGCTAGCCCCAGCTACACAAGTGGGGTACCATTTTCATTTGGAGTAGTGTGGGAATGCTGGGTGCTAGGAAGTTAGTGGATCCCCAAAGCTTCTGGAACGTTCATAGAAATGTGAGGAAAATGCCTGTGTTTAGATAGAATTTGAGGTTTCAAAGGTCTTATTGGTCAGAAAACATGGTGTGAGTTAAAGGAGAAACAGAACCTTTGACTCTGTGTCTAGTTTTCAAAATGTATGGGTTTAGCAACTCTGCCAAAAAAGGGTCCATTTTGAGTGGACAATTTTCATCTGCCCATGTTGCATTTTGGGGCCTTTCTTGTGATAGGAGCGGAGATCACCGACACAACCAGGGCATCATTTTTAGCAAGAAAAGTGGGGGAATTCTGAGTGGCTCTGGGTGGAAGGCCATTTGTGGATACCCACAGATTACAGAACTTTTTCACACATAAATTTGAGAAAATTTGTGTTTTTAACTAAAGTCGAGGTTTTCAAGTGTTTAAAGCTTTGAAAATGTCATAGGATTCACCAGCCCACCCAGGACTCCTCTGGGTAACTAGTTTTGGTAGCTTTCCCTGGGTGTCAGCATAGCCAAAGCTCAAAACCTGCAGCTATCAACATTGCCAATCTAGGTTGTTTTTCTCTCCGATTTTTTTATGTCTCCATGTTTTGTTTTGCTGCATATTGTGTTGTGGGTGCTAGGCCTCACAAAGCAAATAGGGTACTGTTTTTATTAGGAAAAGTATGGGAATGCTGAGAGCAAGGAATTTTTCGATCCTGCAGCATCCAATTCTTTTTCTTACAGAAATTTGAGAAAAATGCCCAATTTTAGCCCATGGTTTTGATTTGCAAGGCCTTATCAGTAAGAAAATGTGTCTATTTTTCAGAAATATTTGTGTTTGGTAGTTGCTTTGATTTAACTGGGTCAAATGTGATATCTACTGTTTAATGAATATTCTCCAAACTTGCATACCTATTTCTACATTGCCACTGATGCAATGTTCTGTGGTGATTTATTAAGGGGGGTAGGGGAACAAAGAAAAAAAGGGAGGGTCCCAGAACACATTTTTAAATAAAACATTGTCCATAGACCTTTTGGACAGACGTAGCATGAAAATGGCTGAACGTATATTCATGACATTTGACAGGAATATAGATTATGGTGTGGAAAGGATACTTTTTGGGACTTAATGAAATGTTCAGCTATTTTTTACTTATAAGGCACTAAACCTCAGTTATATCTTAGGCCCCGATATACCACGGTAATATCATGGTATACCACACTACTTGCAGATAGCAAGTAAGTACATGATTGGCTAATGGCTGCCTTTACAAAAGTATAAGGCAGCCATGTTGTTTTCACTGCACTTTGGCTGTGTTCTGGGTTAAGGCATTAGAAAAAGTTAAGTTGTAATTTTTATATTTCCTCTTTTCACTTTATTAAAGAATATGTAGGCAAAATTATTTATGTGCCTCTATATATTAAACAAAATGTATGGAGTACTGCAGTACTTCATAGGAAGTACTTCAGTATTTAAAAATAAAACAACAAATAAATATGTAAAACAAATCTTTAAAAAACATGTACTACACTATATTTCACAAATATAGGCCCTCATTATAAGATTGAACAAATGCCGCCTACCGACATGGCGACGGCCGCCAACATACCGTCGCCGTAGCTACTGACCTTCCACCAAATTATGACCGTAGCCGGAATTCCGCCAGAAGGCTGGTGGAAATCCGGCTACAGTCATGGCGGCGGACGGTGGTAAGGTGGCGCTGATGCCAGTAGCAGCGCCACGCCAGCAATACGCCGCTGACTGTATTATATCCCATGATACGGCCTGGCGGTGTTTTGCTGGTGGATGCTGCTGCTGGCGGAAGCTGCTGCTGGCAGCAGAGCCATGTCCCGTCTCCTACTGGAGGACCGACTGCAAGCAGGTAAGTCGGGTTCTCTGACAGGAGAGGGGGTGGGGGTGATGTGTGCATGTGTGGGTGTGTGTGTGACTGTGTTTGAATGTGTGCATGCGTGTGTAATGTGTGTGTGCATGAATGGATGTGTGTGTACATGCATGTTGTGTCGTGTAATTGTGTGTGTGCCTGGATATATGTTCGTGAATATTACTGTGAGTGTGTATGAATGTATGCATGCGTGGGTGAATGTGTGTATGCATGTGTGTATGGGTGTGTTTGTATGTGCGTGTATGTGTGTATATGTGGAGTGTCTTGGACGGGGAGGGTGGGGGAAGACTCTGAGGAGGGGGAGGGGCAGGGAGACCCCTACCAGTGCCTGGGAAGGAATTCCCTGGCACTGATAGTGCCTACCGCCATGGTTTTCATGGCGGTACAGAAACCATGGAAACCATGGCGGTGGAGGGGGTCAAAATTCCATGGGCGGCCTAGTGATGGCCGCCAGGCTGGAGACTGTAGTCTCCAGCCCCAGTGGTAGTCGGTGTGTTATCTTGCCGGTTTGGCAATGTCATAATAGTGGCGGTATGTACCGGCAGCCTGTTGGCGGTACTTCCGGCACTATTACACCGACTGCCGGGGTCGTAATGACCCCCATAGTGTAGTAGAGTTTACTTGAAAATGTAAAAAAAATAATGGAAAAATGGAAGAAAAAAACATTCTACTACACTATGGGGGTCATTCTGACCCTGGCGGTCCAAGACCGCCAGGGTCGCGAATGACAGAAGCACCGCCAACAGGCTGGCGGTGCTTCCAAGCCCATTCTGACTGCGGCAGTAAAGCTGCGGTCAGAAAACCGGGGCCGGCGGTTTCCCGCCGTTTTTGCCCCGGCTGGGCGAATCCGCCATGGCAGCGCTGCAAGCAGCGCTGCCATGGGGATTCTGACCCCCTTACCGCCAGCCTGTTTCTGGCGGTTTTCACTGCCAGGAAGAGGCTGCCGGTAACGGGTGTCCTGGGGCCCCCTAACAGGGCCCCATGAAGCTTTTCATTGTCTGCCTAGCAGACAGTGAAAAGCGCGACGGGCGCAACTGCACCCGTCGCACGCCCGCAACACCGCCGGCTCCATTCGGAGCCGGCTTCTGTGTTGCAGGCCTCCTTCCCGCTGGGCCGGCGGGCGCTAACATGGTTAGGGCCCGCTGGCCCAGCGGGAAGTTTGGAATGCCGGAAGCGTTATTTTGGCCGCATGGCGGCCAAATGGCGGTTCCCGCCTGGCGGGCGGCTACTGCCGCCCGCCAGACTAGGAATGAGGGCCTATATTTTCAGGTACAACCCCAAATGCACAGTAAACGTGCTCTAAACTAAATTTTGCGCTTTCAGTTTCAGAAGGGCAAAATATTGTTTACACAACACAACAGGGCCTGATTTAGATCTTGGCATTAAAGGTTCAGCCATCAACATTTTAAATGAAAAACCATCCGCCACTGTGATGATCTGCCTGCCCTATTTAGATGCTAGTGTGAGCATAGGCAAAATACCACTGACAGTCCGCCGTCACTATCAAGAATCACCACCCAGATCGACGATGCCATAGGCAAAAGCGACGGGATGCCATCTCCTTTTCCCATTGAGCCAAACAAGATGTGTATCTCCACCAGCGCAACTGTTGCAACTAGACCTCTACACATGGGCTGGCAGATTGGGAGGGATAAAAGGATGAAACTCACCTTTTTTCTTATTTTTCTCATTTCTTGCTGCCATGAACATGGTTATATGTGTTCTCTTGTTGCTGCTGTTCCTGGACCAAAATGGAAATGAACCCTGTTGTCTCTGGAACAGAAGGTAAGTCACAGTCATACCTGTCATCCTCTCAATATTTAGTGTGCAGTAGCACTAGCATCATGCATGTGTAAACATTTATTTGCAAACAACACCATAATGATGCACAATGCCTATGTGGGTAATGATGTACTCAGAAAATGTATCATAACACACCTTCAGATATTAGTAGCCCCCACCAGTCTAGTACAAACTGCATTCATGGCAATGGACACCGACACAAAAAAGTCACAGCAATGACAAATAAAAATGTGTCCACACTGATGTGTGCAATAATTTTCCAATAAATTTGAAACAATAAACTGAAACAGTATACTCAATAGGAACTACTAAATTCCATGAAGATGTAGCAATTCCACTACAACATGCTGCAAGTTGGTATATACGGAATGTACAACCAATCTTACCTCTACACTGCATACATGTCAAAGATGTATGAAGGTCACATGTCCCCTTTGTGCAATGCATTACAAACATGATATGCCACTTAAATGTAAAGTGTTCTCTGTGTAATGCATATGTGCATATCATAGATGCATCATGTTAAAATAAACACACATGCATTCTCCAGTCATAAAACTGAAACACATATAGTGTTGGTGTAAGTGTCCAGTAACAGCATAAATGCTTGCACCAAAATAAACATGTCATCACAAATATACAAGACTAATGTATGCATTTCAAAACAATAACTAAAATCTACAACCTCTGCGTGTCACTGTTACAAATAAGAGCATATACCATGCATACACATTTGCAGAAATAACATTATCAACCAACAGTTAGTAACAGTCATTAAATAAGGCCAGGACAAAGGTTTTCTCAAAATAAATATGATTTATAGAAATAAGATAACTCTCTCAGAAGTCCATGAAAATAAACAGGGCATAAACAATAAAGGAACTAGGCCAGTAGTCCATATCCACAACTTACCTCTCAATGTCACTGCCAAAATAAACCTCCTCTGTAAGGGGCATCTATGGTGCAGAGAGCAGGCACCTCAATTATGTTACTTGGGTGTGGGTCTTTGGTTTTGGGAGGGGTGGGTTGGGATATGGAAGGGGTGAGTAGGATGTGGAAGACTGGGAGGTGTGGATTAGAATGTGGAAGGGGCAGTTCGGGATGTTGAAGAGGGATTCCAGTCAAGCCTTCATGATTTAGGATCTGCAAGACTTTCTCTTCCCAGGGAAAGCATTGTAAGGGGGTGCTGGGAAAACAACCACCAACCCTCTGTGCTCCCAGGTGATGCCTGGAGGCCAGGGAATACCCCCGCAACAGGTATTTTCATCTATTCCTAATCTCCTCCTGTGTGCACAGATTATTAGATCCAGCATTCACTCTGTTAACTATTCCGGACCACATTCACCTTTTTTGAGATATGGTTGTATTTTGTACTTGTGCTCCAAAAAATTGTGGCTCTACTCTAATGATTTCATCCACCAAAACAGTCAGCTCTCCCTCTGTAAAATGAGGATTTCTCCTCCTTGTCATTGTGGATTTTCTCTCCACGCCATTCCACTTAATGACATGGCACACCCCAGTACCACATGCCAATATAGTCTACGACATGCCACTCCACTCTAAACAGTTTGATTCTAGGACATCCCAGTTCACTCTACTCCATGCCACTCTACACCCTTCCACCTTAAGATACTGTACCAAATGTCACTCTAAGACACATTACTCCACTCTACTGTGTGGTACACCACTCCACGATATGGCAGTCCACTCCACTGTATCACACTCCATTCCACTCCACTGTGAGACATGCCACTTCATTCTACAAAACGTCACTTCAGTGTACCACACACCACGCCACAACATGCCACTCCAATGTATGCCACTTCACTCTTAGCCACTCCACTTAATTCTATTACACACTACACTATTCCACTCTCTGCCTCTCCAATCTATGCCACTCTACTTCACGCCACTTGACTTCACACTACTCCACTCTATGCCATTCCACTCTATGCCACTTCACTCTACCGCACTCCACTTTATGCTATCCAACTCTACACCACTCCACTTTATGCTGTTCCACTCAATGTCACTCCACACCACTCTATTGTACATCACTTTATTCTATGCAGTGCATGGCAAAGGTGTTTGTTATAGTTTTTGTAGAGCAGGGAGCAAGTTGACAACACTGTTGGCCCAGCGCAAATTAAAAATTAACATTTTGATTGTCCAAGAGGGCTTTTGTCCCATTGGCCATCTCAGTACCACAGCCCGGAGTTTTCCCGCTGTACTGAGTGATCTGATTGGCTGGCCACAGCATTGGGAGAAATGAGCCCACAACTTTAGGATTTCTCCATTTCTTCACGGGGACCCGGGGAGCAACTCTTGGAGATCAGGAACTCACTCCAGCAGAGGTCAGCAGTACTCAGTTAGGTCCAATTTCAGGACTAGGCAGGTCCAGTGCCACAGGTGACCTGGGCAGTTGCAGGGAGGCCTCTGGTACTTGTTGTGCCTCTATAGCTCAGAACAGGAGATCAGCCACCTGATCCTTGGAAATAACCTGCCTGGGATGAAGGGATCAAGTCCAGTCTTCCTTCTCGGAGAGCAGGTCAGGCCTCAAGCAGCAGGACAGTCCTCTGACAGTGTGGCAGTCCTTCTTCTGTAATATCCACAGGTCCAGGACTTCACTGACGAGTGGGTCAGATGATTCTATTTTTATACCTGGTGCAGACTTTGATGGGAAGAACCTTCTGGAGTTTTCCCCCACAGATGGTTCTGAAAATTCCTTCCCCCCTGCCCTGGTCCCAGGGTGTCTGGGGTAATGAAAGACTAGTGTGAAGTCCGTTGTGAGTGTGCTGAGGCAGCTCTTAGAAATGTTGAATGGGCTGTATACAGCTTTGCCGCTCCCATCCTGGTAGGATGGCCCATCTTGCCCATACTTAGTCCCCCTTTGTGTCAGTCTGCGGGAGGAATACGGAGAGACCAACTAACAACTACTCCAAGTCATGTGACCCAGGATATAGGTGCAGGCACCAAATGGTTAGGACAAGAAAATACCAACTTCCTGGAAGTAATATTTTCAGAATTGTGACTTAAAGTCCGACTTACCCATTAAAGAGGGCTTTAAATTACAAGTCATTTGAGTGTAAACATAACACGTCTACCTGGTGTTAAGGTAACATAATGTTATCCTATTGGAAGGGTGAGCCTTGAAGTAGTGAAATTTAGTAGTTGTTTTACTACCAGGACATGTAAAACTTGAAATTACATGCCCACGTTTTTAAATACAAAGCACCCTGCTCCTGGGGCTGTAAAGGACCTACCGTAAAATATAAAAAATGAAGGTTTATGCTTGGCAAAAGGTTTATTTTGGCACATCAAAATGACAGTTTTAAACTACACAAATGTTGCAGTGGGAGACCTGAGATGTTTTGAAAGGTCCCACATCAAGATACACAAATAGAGCTTAGTTTAATAAATAAAAAAGATAAAAATGACAGAAGTCCAATCAGTAGAACTAGTTATATATTTTTGTAAAACAAACTATAAAGTAGCAGCTTAAAGCAGAAAGAGGAGACACCCATGGCAATCTAGTCATTCTGGAACGAGTAAAAGTCAAATGTTCAGGCCACCTGCAATGGAATTTGGGTCCGACACGCTCCCAGATAAGTCCAGCTGAACTTTTACCTTCACAAATTGTATGCTTAGAGTGTTGTTCGCATTGGAGAGGATAACATTGTGAGTGGGGGCCGTCGTGACATAAAGAGCAGGCCGGGTGTCGTGGACAGACGGGCTGGGTCTTCACAGTGGTGGTCCTCTGCATGTGTTCAATGCTTGCTGTGCAAAGAGATGGGCTATTGGTGGCTCAAACTGAACTTCGTGTGAGCAGTGTGGTTCCGGTGTGAATGGGCTCACTTGCAGTCACAAAGAGACCAAAAGCAAAGGTTGTGAGCCACACCAATAGTCCAGGACCAGAGAGGCATCCCTTGAGGAAAGGACTAACTGCGGCTATGTCCAGGAGCTAATTAGGGACCCTTTTATGTCCCCGAGGCTCAGATAATGAGGACAGCAGACTAGTCCTTTGAGTCACTCTGGAAACCTGGGTTCAAGATTAAGTTGCAGGTCCAGTTCTTCTTCCCCAGACAAAAGGATAGAAGACAGAAGGTCAGCACAGCAAAGAAGCAGTTCCTTTAGAGCAGCAGTAGCAGTCCTGCAGAGTGGCTGTCCTGGTAAGAGCACAGCAGTCCTTCTTCCTGACAGAGTATTCATAGGGCTAAAAGAGTAGTGAATGGTTGGTGTCAGAAATCCTACATTTATACCTTGGTACCCTGGTTCTGGAAGGTAGGAGAAGCCTCTAGACAATGGCTTTTTAGTGCAAGGTATTCCCTGCCTCTCCTCTCACAGCTCTGATCTGGTTGAAGTGACAATGCAGGGTCATTAGACCCTTTGTTTGAAGGAAGAACATAGGCTGTTCGGTTGGAAATGAGACTGTGCTCAGCTCCACCCCTATCCTGCTAGGTCATCCAGGCACACCTAATCCCTCTATTGTGTGTCTGTCTGGGAGGAATTCACAAAGCTTGTCAGTTACATCTAGTCATGTGACCCAGGCCAGGCTATAGTTTAAAAATGGCTAAGAACAGAAAATGGCAGGTTTCTAAAAGTGTAAGTTTCATAAATGTGATCAAAAGCCCAACTTTACTATTAAATATGGCTCTTCACCACAATTTCAAAGACACCAAACATGCCATTGCTAACAGCTTCCAATTGGAAATTATAGCTTATTAAACACAATAAGGAATATTCAATCTTATTCTATGGAAGGTGTATGCCTCACAGTAGTGAACAACACATTTAGGAGTCTTTTTATCATCAGAACATATAAAACATAAAAGTACATATCCAACCTTTTAATTACACTGCGCCCTGCCGTATGTGCTACCTAGGGCATACCTTTGTGTACCTTATATGTAATATAAGGGGAGTTTAAGACTTGGCAACGGGATTTTAATGCCAAGTCAACATGGCAGTTTAAAACTGCATTCAGGCTTCAATGGCAGGTCTGGGACAGGTTTTAAGGTGTATTTTAAGTGGGTGGTACAATCAGTGTTGCAGACTTACTAGTAGCATTTGATTTACAGGCCCTGGGAACATGTAGTACCACTGTACAAGGGACTTATAAGTAAGTTAAATATGCCAACTAGGTATGAGCCAAGTTAACCATGTTTTAGGGGAATTAGCACAAGCACTTTAGCACTGGTTAGCAGTGGTAAAATGTGCAGAGTCCTATGGGCAATAAAAATAAGGTCACCAAAATTGGAGGAGGTGAGGTAAACGTTTGGGTGAAGGCTACTCTAATTCTGACAGGTTTAGTGCTAGTGCAATTATTATTTTTTATTTCAAAGACACACTGGCTGTTTGTTGCCTACTCTGTGCTTAGTGCACGCTTATAGAGATGTCTCCAAGTGCTATGATTATAATGATAGTAACAGCCTTGAATGACTGTGTGTGAGTTTAGTTTAAGTATTGTTAGTATCAAGGCTTGTTTAAACTCTATTATTATTTTATGTGGGAAGTGGTTGTTTGTTTTCATTTTAATGTGGTTTAGTAGTTCTTAGTAAGTGCCCCTTTATTTATTAGGTATCGGGAAGTATATGAGGAGTATATAAATATCCTAATAGTTACCATGCATGGTGTATATCTGAGTGAATGGTTTAAGGCAGTTTTGTTATTTATAATTTAACTTTTTCGAAATATGTTACTTTCATCTATATGATTTACTTACTTGGTTATATATTTTATTTCAGTTTTCTTTTCTGGTTTTCTGTTAAGAATCCAGCCGAGTGTTGTTGTCCTGCAGTGTTTTTGGTGTGGTGAGTGGTAAAATGTTAAGTTCCATGTAAAGGAGAGAACACCCTTTCATGATACAGCTGACACTACATCTGCTCTAGCACTACCAGTATTACAGAGCTGGCCGCACAAGCATCTGAGACCCCTTCTTTAATACCATTATGACCTAGAGGCTCACAAAGTGAGCAACCACACCTGTTTCACACCGAGGCTCAGTGTATGATACGGCTGCAGGTTGCACTGCTTTAAAACAGTTTCTGGCATTTCTCTTATTCTGCTGTTCAGGTTTTTTAAAAACACCTTTAAAACTAACATGCTTATCCTGGAACCTTGTAAACCTGTGAGGTGAAAAACAAAACAAGTATTTTCTCTAAGGCATTTACATGCAATTTTTCAAATTCTGCGGTACACACACACTCCCCTCTCTATGTTATCTCTTCATGATTCATTTTCTCTGCTCTCCTTTTTTTGTACTAAATCAATTTTGTAATTGAAATCGACCAGGTCAGGCTGTTTATGCTTTTACATATGTGCAAAACAGAAAATGTGAATAGGTAACACGTTACTCAATCGCAATTTGTGTTTGCGATTCATTATTTGAAAGGGGTATATTTAGGGCGGCCCTTCCAAATAACAAATCTGAATGGGATGTATAAATGTTTTGTGGCTGAGTTATGGTTGCAAAACATTAATATTTCACTGACTCCTAGAAGGAGGTGGCAGCCCATTCACAAATGGGAATGGGTCCCCAAGCGACCCATTCCCCTTTGAAAATGGAAAACAAATATTTTTTTAAGAGCAGGCAGTGGTCCCACGGACCCTGCCTCTTAAAAAAATGAAACTTCAGTGTTTAATTTTCTTTTTTTTAACACACCCCATTTTACTTTAAGAAACACAGGCTATTGTGGTCTGCTGACCCCGGCAAGCCACCGTCCATGTGATGGTTATCATTCCTAATGAGTTGCAAATTGTGACCTACCTCATTATTATTCATGAGGTAAGTTGAATTGCGACCCATAAGGAAATGCTGTTGAACACTTTTAAGTTTTCTTATATTATGAATTGCGATTTTTGTATGTGGGATTCAGTAAGAATCACAATTGGAAAATCTCTATTACTAATTTTTGGACGTGTGGCACTTAGGGCCATATCTATGACCACTATAGATTGCAATCTGCAATTTGCACATTTTTATGATTCGCAGATTGTGTGTCACAATCCCTAATGTACAACAGTGTATTCAATACTGTTTGTGATTCTCAAATTGGTCACAAGGGACCTGCCTTGTTATTATCCATGAAGCAGGTCACAATTTGTGATCCATTGGGAATGGCCAGCACTCACAGGAATGGTGGCCTGCTTAGGTCAGCAGACCACCATGTCTGTCACTGCTTTTTCAACAAAGCAGTTTTTTGTTTGTAACGCATCCTGTTTTCCTAAAAGGAAAACAGGATGCATTACAAAAGGAAAAATTAAAAGTTTTCTTTTAATTTTTTAGGAATAGGCAGTGGTACATGGGACCACTGCATGCTCTCAAAAAATGTTTGCATCCACAGTCAAAAAGGATAAGGGGTCCCTTGGGGAACCCTTCCTGTCTGGAAAGAGTTACCACCAACGTGAAGTTGGTGGTAATCTGTGAATGTTTTGCAACCGCATTCCGGATGCAAAACAACCTCACACACCACTGTGACTCGCTATTAGGAAGTGGTGCCCTTGGCAAGCCCTCTTCTAATAGCAAGTCAAAAACCCTATTTTGCAAGTCGGTAATAGGTAACCGACTCCCAAACTAGGGTTGGTACATCGTACAAAGCTATCTAGCGGTCTAAAAAGGAAAATGTTGCCTTTTGCAACCTCTAAATAGCTTTATAAATCTGGCCCTTAGTTCCTTATTTTTTCTAGGAAGGCAAATGTAGTATCTACTGACTCTTGTCTCCCATTACTCTTGACCTTATTGTTTATTCTGCTACATAAAGATCGGCTAACTATAAACATTGGGCCTCATTTACGAAGCTTTAGTAGCACACTGTACCAACAGACTGTAATTTTTTTTTTAAGCTTCGGTGGCGCAGTGTTCTGGCCCATATTTACAAGGCCACACAAAGCCACCCTATGTGGCTTTTCATTGTTTGTAAATATGGACCTTTCACGCGTAACACTGCATGGAAGGGACGTTCCAAGTGTGTTGCTGCGGGTGCTACCACGTAACACCCATGGAAGGCAATGAAATTTGACACATTCCCAGATTTACAAGTCTAACAATTCGTCGGATTTCTATGCCACCTCAAGGGTGGCATTAAAGTGGTGCAACAGGGAGAAATAATATTATTTCTTCCCGCTTTTTTCCTCTTTATATGTGTGCATTATGCAGCACACACAGAAAGAGGAAAACACCATTAATGATTGGTTATGTGCAGGAAGGGACTCCTTCAATGCAGGCACCCTTGCACCATGGTGCACCGGTGCCTGCATTGGTGCTAGGCAGCAATTTGTGCAACAGCCCATGGGACAAGGACAGGAATGCACAGTATCTCATAGATACGGCACACGCATTCCTACCTTTTGTTCTGAGGAAGGGTGTGCAGCAAAAAGGCTTGCCCTGCGCCCAAACTTATTAAAGGAGGCCCCTTGCTTAATTAAAAATCACCCTTCTAAAAAAGACATTTGTTCTCCACTATGTGAAAATACTTCTTCACTCTATACCAGACACTTGCCCCAACGTGTGGTTTTCTGCTTCCTGCTATGAGCCAGTACCGGTTTTGAATCACAGTTCTAAATATGGCACATAAAATAATGCAACGGAAGACAATTGGATACTTCTAAAATGAACCACTCTATTGCTTCCAGGCATCAATAAAGGAAAGGAAGACGTTATTAACTATTTTTAAAGGAGCAAGAATTATCTCCCTGAAGTTTTAGACAAATGTGTCATTGCATTCTCTTTCAACTGATTGAGTTAGCAAACCGTGCTTGAGACATGACCTTCATCTATGTACATATAAATGAGTTCAATTCCTTTTCCTAATGCTAATCTAAAAAAATAAATAAAAAAAACGTTCAGTCGATAGCTGCATTTGGATGCCAGACTATTAAGATCATCATTGCCCTGCCACCAAGAACTTCAGCCAGGTTCCAGTCTAGGAGGTCACATTTAGAAAGCACATCACACAGATGACTGCACTTTGACAACACTCCGATTTTACCTGGTCTTTCTATATCAATATTCCTCTATTGCCTCGTCCGACTCAAGGGCACCTCAAGGACATCTTCCATGAGCATAACGGAAAGGCAAACCAAGGCCAAGGTTCTCGACACCGAGAGTGAGGCAAAATTCTGGAGCTTTCTTTTTCGAAACATAATTCTGCATTTTTTTTGTCCTTAAAAGATCTTATTCAATCGCGCATTCGCTAATGGTTTTAATTATGAAGTGGGTTGTACAAAATTCATACCACGATTCAGCAGTTGCAGACGAAATCTGTGTCCTTTTTTACAATGTCGGGCGTGTGTAAATGCCCTGTTTAAAATCTGAGGAAAAGACTCTTCGAACTCGAGTCGCTGCACTGGAAAACTATAAAAGATACTAACGTGTTTTTCGACTTTTTTTATTCGCTCTTCAACAGAGAAAGGAAAGACGTGTTTCACAGTTTGAACACTGCTGTGAACAGTAGAGTTTGAATCCTGACTAATCATATTTGCAATAAACATTTACCTTACAAGTGGCATCGTAGAGGTTTTAATTGCAAACAATGTGTTAGGTTTGGTTGATTTCCAGTTCGGTATCATGTTTATTTTCAGTCACGATATCATGCAATACAGGGAACATTTCTTTATTTCACTGCACTTGAGACAGTATAAAGTACTGACCACTTCTCCTTATTTTCTTTTTCTTTTTGGTTTTAATTTGAATGCGCATTTTCTGTTTATGTCGTTGATAGCATGTTTTGGTGGTGGTCCACATCATTAATTTTAACGCAGTTAATGTCGCAACATGTTTTAACTTTTTATTCTTGGATATATAGGTGACATCCTCGAGGTTTGCTGATGTGCTTTTTTACATTTTAGTTCCATTTGACGAAGGGCTTGTTGCCTGAAATGCTTTGGGTGTATGCCAGTATGGTAGCCCAGGATGAAACATGAATTTCGACACGCTAAAAATTGAAGCCTGGATGGGCTGTTCTCATGCATTTGTAGAATGGAATCATGTCCCAAGACCCATATATTTCTTCTTAAAAAGAATAAATCTTTTTTTATCATGAAGCTTCGAGTAACTCTATCAATTAGAGCCTATGCTGGCTCTCAAGCAGACTTTACATTTGGTGATTTCTTGCAACTGTCAGGCAACCTTGTGAGATGGTCTGTTTCTTTTTTGGCTCGCTGTCCCTACCTGGACTTTACAGAACAGGAGTACCCTGATAGTGGGAACGATAAGGATGGTTTATGCATGGAGCAAACTTCGTGCAAACTTGACTCCCTGCTACGTCACCTGGGATGGACCTATATCTCAAACTGAGGCTAAAATCATTAATTCAACAATATATAAATGACAGTGAAGCAGATTTTGCACCACAGGAACAAAAGAGAAAGAAAACTTTGCAAACCATGGAGGTTTATTTGTAAATTAGTAAAGTTACAATCTGAGATTCGGTCATTAAGCATAAATCAGTACCCACCTGAATACAATATGTATGAATATAATCCAGGCAGTTCAATTTGGCAAATGCAAGTGCATGTTATTAAAGACGACCAGTGCAAAGTGAGATAAAGTTCTGTTCCCATAAAGGGAAACTCGCTAATGCTAAGCCAAGGCTGTGAGTAAGTTGGAAAATGGAAAACGTCAGCAAATATAACATTGAAAGAAGAACCAAATGAAGGTTCCAAACAAGAAAACAAGAGCAAAAATATAAGGATCATTGAGTCTAGAGAGAGAGACATAGGGCACGTCCGCCTGCAAAGTTGGACATGGATAAGTCTCTCTAACTAAAGCTGAAGCATCCAATCAAATCATCATATTGAAGAGAAGATGCATCTTCCACAGTTCTCATCTCAATAAGGACCAAAAAATCAGGGTTTCCGAGGTATTTGGTGTTAGCCACCTTTACATGGATAATACAACGGCAGATTCTTTCATCATCTCAGCCTTCACAATATCTCACAAGAAGTATCCAACTCCTTTGCTCCCATCCCGTGCAAGTATTGACAACCATTGCCCAATCAATTAATTTCAACAAACATGACTTTCATAGAACAAAGTAACAGAAAATACGTTTTTAATGAGAACAAGGTTACTGTCATGCCTGAAACAAAGGCGAAGTTAAGCACACCAAGCAAAAATACATTTACTTTGAAATGAATTTGAGCACCTAGTTCCACTCATTCCAATGTTAAAAAGCATATATCTCAATTATTGCAAAATCAAAAACATATAAATCTCTCGTTTCACTAACTCCTAATGTAAATGTAAAATAATGCGTACACACATATATGTAATGGGTAAGCATATTATTAAGCAAAAATAAATGATGATGGCCTTGAGTCACCACCCCCTCACTGCCCTCCCTTTACTTTCTCCCAGAGGCACCTCAAAGTCCACATTAGCTATTCAGGGATGGTTGCTTTTTAACAAAACAGTATGGGAAATATTAGTGTAAAATTAAAAAAAAAACCTGGGTTTCTCTGTCCTCATGGATCCCACCCACTTCGATCTCTTACATCTAGGTGACATTCAAGTGAGTCAAGGTGGTGAAAGGGAGGAGGTCAGCAGGGTTTCATTCAGACATGGAGCTCTGATTGTCCATACCCCTGGAGCCTCAGAATAATGCCCCAGGATAAAAAGTAAAGAAGTGAGATCACTGGATAGCATCAAAGAGAAGGCCCAGAAGAAAAGGCCCTAAGTGGGGCAGATATTCTGCTTAAAAGGCTATTAGTGCAGCAGGTGCACTGGGGCTAGGGTTATCAGGGGCCACTGTACCTAAATTTTGACTGTCTTACAAGCAAGCATTAGTGCCAAAGTCAGCCTTGTTCACTGGGCCAAACCAACACAGGACAGGGCATAGGGCTTTTCTCCCATATAGATATATATATATTTACCCAAAGCAACAGACAGCCTGCTTTGGGCTTCAGGCCTGCGAGTGATGGCCCAGTGGAGTGGGCAGAGGAGATAACCTGCTTTGCAGGGCTGAAGCTATCAACAGTGCTGCAGGACCAGTGGCACCGGGTCCAGGGATCTAAGGATCAACTAATCCTCTAATTTTCCTTGTTAGTGCTAGGGCTGAGGTTACCATTATAGGAAAGAGGAGACAAACCTGGAAGCTCATTTTTTTCTGAAAGAGATAGTCTGTTTCAGGATTGGAGTGATAGTCAAGGATGGCTGAGAAAGGGTGATAGAGGCAGAGGAGACAGCCTGCTACTTTAGTCGCAGCTATCATGATTTCAGCAGGTGCAGTTGCACTGGAAACCGGGGGGGGAGGGGGAGAGATTTGCCAACATTTTGTGCTGGGTTAGCGTCACAAAAATGACGCTAACCAGCACAAAATCTTTTTTTACTGATTTGCTGTTTTGCACTGGAAAGTATCCTAAAAGTTACACAATGCAGCGTGAAGCACTGCTTTGCATTAAAGGGAACCAAGCGGGTGTTACATGGGTGGTACCTGCATGTTCACATGCAATCACCCATGCCTTTTGATGCAAAACCCTATCTACAAACAATAAAAGACAGAGTTTTGTGCCAAAAGTTAACGCCATTTGAAAGCAGGCATTAAAAGGAGAAATCATTTCATTTCTCCTTTCTTTTCAGACTTTGTATGTGTGCTGCACTGTGCAATACACATACAAAGTAGAAAAAGTTTAATAGTGTAGCATTCCAGTACAAAACCTATGCTAGACTCACACACACCCTTGCACTATGGTGCAAAGATGTGTGTGCAACACACAACAGCTCAAATCAGCACTGGTGCTAGGGAGAGGGGAGAAGAGAGCCATGTTTCTGTAAATATGTCTCTCTCCTGCTCTCTGCTTCTCACACAGCGCAGTGCAGCATTTTTGCCTGCTGCACTGCGCTGCATGACAATTTTGTATATCTGGGCCCATTAGTTTGAGCAGCTCACAGTACTTCAATTATGGAGCAAAGTGCCTTTTCATCAATTTCTATTTTTGATTCATATACTTGCTCTTTTATAAGTCTCACACTTACTGTGGTCCATGAGCTACAGAAAAAGTACCCTTCAAATGATCTTTGTACTCAGGCCATACCCTTCCACTCTCCACATTCTTGCCATAAAGTTGTGGAGGTTGGTCTTACCTCAAAACAATTTGCTTAGAGGACTCAGAGCAAAAAATTTGAAGATCTCTGCTGTAGACTGCAGCGCTTTGAGAACATTTTCATCAGGTAACACCATTCACACCTTCCTTGGACCTTGATGTGCCCAGCATAATTCAGTGACATAGAAGTACTATTTATTTTCACAACACCTCAATTCATGATATACGGGACAAAGAATAGAAGGCAGGATGACAACACACCATCTTGTTACTTAGATAGCAAAAATATCTTGTTATAATTTCAGACTGGTTGGGCTTTCCTAATCATCCTTGTAGGCCCAGCCAATTGTCATGCATCTCTCAAATAGAGAGCCACAATCATTGCTTGGGTATAACTCTGCCTAACACGTACAATCCAGACATTCCAGGTCACCAAATGGCAACTGGCTTTCTCAGGCATCCTTGTGGTCCAGAGCATTTTCATTATTAGTTTGTCTCCAAGTATAAAACATGTGTTTGTTGCGCTTCTTCTTCACTTTGTGCTCTTTCAATCTTGTTGCATCTGAATTTCCTCTAGAGTACACCTTGTATCAGGCCAAATCACATACTTTCATGCCTGTATCGGTTTTCCATGGAGACCAGAAAACTAAAGATGATTATACAAAATATATGAAAACACTGTATGTGTGTTGGTGTCTTTCTTTTGGCTTGTGGTATTTTAGCAGTTGTGCACTGCTGGGTACTCTGACGTACATGACAGAATGCTGAATATGAAGAATGCATGCATAACTGATTCTGGTACTAGGCTTGGAAACAGCTGACATGAATGCACATAAATTGGTCCAGCCTGTGCCATCTTCCCCAGCCTGGTACCCACCGAATAACTAGGCCACACACAGAGCTGTAAATCATACATCTGTATTCCTCTGTGTGCACCTGTGAACTCCCACATTCTAAAGCACACTTTCATTTCATTTTATTCTAGTGATTACGTCATATGGAAACAGAGTCCTCAGAAAGGTTCCATTCTAAACCATGCAAGATACTACATCTCTTCCTCTGTTTAATGGAAAATTGCAAATTGTTAGAAAATCATGAGACAGATACAAATTCCGTATATAAAAACATGTACAGCTATATCTCTTCAATTAGTCTTCTTGGACCTTTGCTCTGCCAACCCTACCTTGCTAATGGAAGTTGTAATCAGTCATCTTCAATGTCAGAAATTGCCAATGATGGTAAGGAATCACCAACAGGCATTGAGTTTAAAAAATTGGGGACATATTTATAATGCCCTAGTGCCACCTTGCGCCACATTAACGTCATTATTTAGGTTAATGTGGCCCAACAAGGCCAAATTCCCGTGCCATATTTACAGGGTGGCGCAATGCATGCATTGCGCCACTCTGTAACCCTTTGTGCTACATTATGTCTGCGCCAGGCACAATGTATGCAAAGGCGGAATTCCCCTGTTAGGGGAGCCGGAAAAATGACGTAAGGAAATATATGAGATTTTCTTGCGCCATTTCTTACGGCACTTTTAACGCCTGTTCAACAGCAGGTGTTAAAAGGGGGCTTCCATTCTTTAGAATGGGCCGTTATGTACTCTGCAGGAGTAGCGCCAATATTTTGGCACTACTCCTGCAGAGTACATCAACAGCGTCATGAAAAATGATGCTATTGGCCCCTACCCTGTTACGGCGCACACATGGTGGGATTGGGGGGGTGATAAGGGATGCAGGGAAAGTGACACTGCACTTGGTGCAGCGCTACTTTCCATAAATCTGCCCCTAAGTCTTTCTTTCACCATTTCAAGTTAAAGACTGATGAAACACAGACCTGAAGTGAGGAGAGTCTCTGGTAAGGTACTTCCCAGATCTTTGGGCAGTCACCATGTCTCCTTGTTGTAGACACTACTTGAAAATGTTCAGCAGCATCCGATTTTTTTTTGCTTAACTGTCGAGCGATCATCAAATCTCCTTTTCTGAATCAGAGGTCTTTCGCCTGTCGCCTCTTGCCTGCTTATACTTTCATGTTCTGTTTTTGAACTAAGTCCCTTGCATGAATCAGGTTTTCACTGCTATCTCTTTCAGTGGTCCATTGGAGTTTCTTGGTTGCCATTGGTCTACCAAACATCAAAGTCGCAGGGCTTTCACCTGTGGTCAAGTGGGGTGTCGAACCATTAGCTCATAAAGTAGAGTTCAGTATGATTTCTAGATCGAGTTTCTCAAGAGTTGCATGCTGTTGTTCTTTCTTTAGCATTATCATAAAACTCTAAAAAAGTCAATTGACCTGTGACCACAAGTGTGTGATGTTTTGATATTTTCTGTTCATTTGCTCCAGAAATTCTTTCAATTATTTTCTGTTGAAGGGTGTCAGACTTCACAATGGCTGGCCAACCTATGTTGCAAATATTCCATAAAGTTTTTTGTTTGCTCTCTTATGTGTCATGGATGAGAGATCAAAGGAAAACATGAATAGTCATCTATTATCACCATTAAACGATGTCCATTGTCTAATGGACCAAAGAAATCAATGGTTATTCCCAGGCATATTTAGCGTGTTCTGACATGTTTAACGTATGTTGACAGACTTTGGTTGACATGCAGTTGAATATGTGACAGCCCTTGAGTTCTTTCTCAACTCTTTCATCAAGGTATCATCTAAGGAAGGAAACCAAACTCCGTCTTGGAGAGCTCTCTTTGTAGCAACAACATCATTATGTCCTTTGTGATCCTCTTCTATCACCTTTACCCATTGACTCTCTGGATCAGGAACCTCAATCCTTGCATAACAACTACTCCCTAAGTTATGGACAATTCATCTTTGACATTCTTGTACTTTTGATATTCACCATCATTATTGAGAGATTGAACATTTATGTTTTATGACTAATGTGAAATTATGTCTTTCACCTCGAGCAGGTCACTATCATGACTCATACCAGTGACAATCTGGGCTAACGATACAGCAGCTGGTGTACTTGACTTGTCAATGAAATTGATGTAGGCCTCAGCCATTTTTTATGGCATGCCATGACCTTGAGTGGACACTCTTGAAAAACAGTCAGCAAGATTTTGATCCTTTCCTGGGAGATGCACAATTCTATAATCGTACTCTTGAAATCATAGTCCCCATCATTCAGTTAGAGGCGGCATCTTGACATTTGGATTGCCAAAGATGCTCAGCAAGGCTTGATGATCAGCCACCAGTGTAAAAAGCTTTACATATAGGAATACATGGAAATGTTCACAAGACCACACTACAGCCAAACTTCCCTTTTCAGGCTGTGAGTAAACACTTTCTGTTTGAGATAAACTTTGGCTAGAATAGACAACCATATGGCATCTTGAATTCTTGAATTTGGTCATCCATAATGCTGTTTAAGGATAGCTCCTAATCCGAAGGGGATAGCGTCAACTACAATCTTGAAATGGAGCTTTAGATTGAAGTGCGCCATTTCTGTAGCATTTTCAATGGAATGTTTGATTCTCTCAAAACTCTTTTCACAATCTCGTAACCCTTTAAAAGAAACATTTTTCTTTTTTAACTTTAGTAAAGGAGCACTAACAGTGGCAAAGTCCTTTATGTATTGTGAACAGTAGCTGGCCATTCTACAAAACAAATCTACAATTGAAACATTTTGTAGCGGTTCAGCATTTGTCAAGGCTTTGACTTTTGCAGGATCAGGCGTCATGTTCCATCAGAAAAAATATGGCAAAAGAATTAAAATTTTTCTTATTGAACTCACACTTAATTACTTTTAAAGTCAACCCTGCATCATTAAGTAACTGACAAACTTGTGTGAGGGCTCTATCTGCTCTAGCACCGCCAGTATTACAGAGCTGGCCGCACAAGCATCTGAGACCCCTTCTTTAACACCATTATGCCCTAGAGGCTCACAAAGTGAGCACCCACACCTGTTTCACACCGAGGCTCAGTGTATGATGTATGTATGTATGTCATCACTATAGTTAAATGCATTCACAACAGATTACATGATGCGTTGTATGACTTCTTGAAAATGTTCTGCAGCCAATGACACACCAAAACTAAGGCCCTGATTTATACTTTTTGGTGCAAAACTGCACTAACACAGTTTTGCACCAAAAAGGTTAGCACCGGCTTTCACCATTTCTGAACACCAGCTGGCACCATATTTATGGAATGGTGCAAGCCGGTGCAAAGGGTAGGCTAACGTTAAAAAAAATACGTTATCCGGGTGGGGTTGGCTGTATGGAAGAAGGGAGTTTTGCACCAAAAAATTACGTTAGGCAGGTTAGAGTAAAAAAAAATTGACTCTAACCAGCCTAATGTCATTTTCTGATGCAAAACAATCCATACCACATGACTCCTGTCTTAAAAAAGACAGTAGTCATGCCCACCACCCCAGTGGCCAGCACAGGAGACCAGGGTCCCCTGGACATGGCCATTGCACCCTGTGCCATGTAGGGGCCCATTTCAGGGCCCCAAATGGCACTTTAAAAAATAAAATAAAATACTTACCTGTACTTACCTAGGATGGGGTCCCCCATCCTCCGCTGTCCCTCTGATGCAGATGGGGGTGTCTCTGGGACCGGTGGAGGGCACCTGTGGGCTAATTACATAGTATTCCATCATGGAAATAGGCCCACAGCTCCCCTAACGCCTGCCCTGACCCAAGTGTTAAAAAATGGTGCAAAGTAAGCTTTGCACCATTATTTGACCCCCCGTGCATGATTTTAATACGGGGACAAATATGGCGCTAAGGCCATAGAGTCATTTTGTGCACGGGAACGCCCACTTTGCATCTCATTGACGCAAAGTAGTTATTCACGTCTAAAAAATTACTTTAACTCCATAACTTTGGCGCTAGACAGGTCTAGCAACAAAGTATAAATATGGAGTTAGTTTAACACTGAATTTGCGTAAAAAAAGAATTACACACATTTGGTGCAAAACAAGTATAAATAAGTCTCTTGTATCCAAACAAACCAACATGTGTAGCAAAGGTTGTAATATCTCTGCAGTTTTCGTTTAGTTCTAACTGATAACCTTTATCTAAATCAAGTTGAGAGAAGATTTTAGCACCATCAATTGCGTGGTCATGTCAGCAATGTGCAGCTCTGAAAGTCGCTCTCGTTCAATCATTTTGATCGCTTTGCGCATGTCCATGCATATGCACACAGCTCTTTCACGTTCTTTTTAGGCACTACTACTAGGTGGGAAACGCATGGCATTGGATTAGTGGAACATTCAATTCCGTCATGCTTAAGTAACGATTCAAGCTCTTTTTCAACAGCTTCTTGTAAATAAAAAGCAATTTGTCTATGCAACCGGACGGACGTACCCATTAATGTGCAGTTTTACTCTCATAGTCCTTAACTTTCCCAAAATATGAAACAATGAAGGGAATTGACTTATAATTCGTGATGAGCATTCATGTTGTAATTCACTGAAATCAGTCCCATGTCAGCAGCCATGTTGAACCTGAGCGAGCAGGCTGTTGCTGCTGTACCTTGAAGGACATGGATGGGTGCTTTACTTTCATTTTCTTATGTTTCTCTGTCGCTACAAGTGAATCTTAACTCTCCATGGATATCGATGCAGCCCAAGCGTAAACTGTGGTCTTTGACAGTGTAAGCCGCTGTTACTGAGTCAGTTCATTGTACTTCTCTTTAGGTATTACATTTAGCGAGGCACCTCTATCAATAATGAAAGGTATTCAGCATCCGTTTATTTTCAATGTAATCTTTAGACAGTGCTTGTATGATTTTGTTGCTCAAACATGTCGACATGTGCACATTTTTTCTCAGGTAAGCATTGACATGACACAATCCCTTTCTTCACTTTCAATCATTATTGAGGCTGAAGAATTTAGATGATGATCAACTTCATTTAGCATCCATTTGCCTCAACTGATGCTGCCTCTTGGCCTTGTGGAGAAAGTTGTTTCTGGAAAGTTTTAGTGGCTATTTTGTCTTCACATTGTGACACACATAGTTAATTTTTTTGCTTTGCACATGATCGCAAAATAGTTCTCTTTACCCCAGCCATAGCATATCTGACCAATGGTGGAACACTTTCCTCCATGTGAAAATGCAAATACACACCTGAAGCATACTTTCTTTTTGCATGTATACATCACTTTGTGTCTTTAATCTTTTGTTTTGAATTACTTTTCACACACATGACTGACTTGCTCTGGGCACCTCTGGCCTCCATGTCAGCAGCTTGTCTATCAGCACATTTCTCAGTTCTGGCAGCCATCGACACTCACTCCAGACTAAGAGTTTCTCTCAGCATTTGTCATCTGAATAAATCAGACAAGCACCCATCAGTCACTCTAAGCCTCATATCTTCTTCATCATTAATTCATTGAACTTACAGTCTTTGGTGAGTGTGCCAAGTCTTTCCACAAACTCAATAATTGTTTTGCCAACCTTTGTCATTCTTGAATGAAAACATATTGTTCATAATCAACGTTCGGTGCCAGATTAAATTTAAGATTCAACACATTTTTTATCTGGCAGTATGTGACTTCTTTGTCAGTTCTTGCCATTTTCTTTATGACTTCTTTCACACCATCACCAGCATGATGTTTGGGATATTTGATAATCTTCCTGTTATCAGTCTCCTCAAATGCATTGGTGAAATCTTCAAATGTCTCTATTCATGCAGTCCATCTATTGCCAATGTTTTGCTTTTTGGCAATGTCAAATGGTGGTGGTTTGGGAAAGGTAACAGAATTGTAGACAAGTAAGGAACTTGCTGATGTTGAGAGAGGTGCAGTCCCTGATTCTGTTAAATGATTATGCTTGTGCAAATCCTGTTTAAATCAATAGTGTTATTTGCAATTATATCTTCGCGCTTAGTTGAATCCTAAAATGTCACTGATCTTACTATTGACTTCAATCCTTGCTCTTGAAAGACCTATGAAGTTGTTCTGAGCCCCACTTGGTAGCTCGATGAGCTTCCGCTTCTGGTACGGACAACTCTGTAAGCGCAAGTTGGAGCACTTTTCTATGAGCCACTTCGGTGACTGCTGTGGCACGATGATTCTGTATAGCGGGCTTTGTAAGTTATCTTCTTTATTGTTTTTATAATTCAGTTTGTATTGTCTCAGACCTGAGATATCTCTGCCTAGTAGCGTTATTTGGTATCCGATCATTGCACTTGGGAAACCTGGTTTAATCTGCCTTGAGAGTTAACACTCTGTATTTTGCGTAACTTTATTTTGTTTGGCAGCAAGATACCTTTTTGTAGGATCTTTGTCCTATTTTTTTGACTAATGATGTGCAGTCTCTACTGTGAAGCTCTCTTTCCGTTCACATACTTCACACCAGCTGGAGTTGCGCTTTGATTCCACATACAACAACCGTCAACTCAGCACTTTGACGAAGGCACACGTGGCACGCACAAGCAGTTTGCTTCAACCATGACAAACTCTACAGGAGAGCACTTTTGTCTTTGGGTTACTGATCCCCAAACTCATCGCCAGCTGTAGCATTTTCCCCAGCCTGATACCTGCTGAATAACTAGGCCACAGGCAGAGCCGTAAATCACATGTCTTTATTCCTCTGCATGTACTTGTGAACTCCAACATTCAAAAGCACGCTTTCCTTACATTCTATTATAGCGATTACGTCAAATAAATACCTAGTCCCCGGGGAGCCAGAAAGGTTCAGTTCTAAATCATGCAAGACACTACAACCCCATCAACAAGAAATCTGGCTCTGTCCCCTCAAAGTCGTGAAAGAGTGTCCTTTTTAACATCACTCAACAAGATAGTACAAGTAGACTGCTTGGTTCTACCTAAAGTAAATGAAGATGCAGAGGAGATGGAGTGTATTAAATGTTGCAGAACACATAGGAATGTTGATACTAGTTAACATAGTGATCAATAGTTTAATGTTGCTAATATTTTCACTCTGTTGCATGAGTTCTTGCATTGCATAATGGAAGTTTTTCACAGTCCTTTCCCTTGGACAACTTGAAACTCAATCTACGTCCCTTTCTTCCTTGTACAGAGGTAGTCGACCTTCACAAACTGAGCTTTGGAGGGGAAAAAGGGAGGTCTCAGGAGTCTTGTGGCTCCTCCACTGCTCCTAGTTGGACCCTTGACATTTTCTTTTCCTGTAGACTAACTAGTAGCATGGCAAACAAATGGAATGTGACTGCACATGCTAAACATGATCCTCATTGGGAAGCTCTGGCTGTATGGTAAAATCTTGATCCTTATTAATTTCAGGTAGTTTG
Organism: Pleurodeles waltl; assembly: GCF_031143425.1. Lineage (NCBI taxonomy): Eukaryota > Metazoa > Chordata > Amphibia > Caudata > Salamandridae > Pleurodeles > Pleurodeles waltl. Next base: position 734,187,906 of record NC_090437.1, on the reverse strand, counting down.
TTATATGATATCATGGTGCTGACTGTGGGCTCTAAGATTAAATAGTGTGATATTTTTGCATATTATGGTCACTGCAGCAGGCTGAAGGTATTGTTTTGGACTTTTTGGGAGGGCAGGTTGAATTTCATCACTGGGCCTGGACAGCATTGCTCCAGGAGGGAGGCTACACAGTTGCAATGCCCAAAGTCATTAAAGGCTGTGGTTGCCTCCTTTTATATGCAGATTGTGTGCAGCATGTGGAAAAGGCTGAGGTAGGAGAAGGTGCACAGCAGCAGACTTTATCATGAAGAATGGTAATGTGCACTGCCAGTCTAACTACCAATGACAGGTTCCTCAGTGCAGAGAACTGCAGAGAGTGCATAGCAGGCTCTGGTTGGTTCAATGTATGTTTGCCTTTTTGTGTGTGCCTGCCTTCCTGCTGGTCAGAAAGCACGGAAGATACGCTGGCCATTATGGGTTTTATACCAAAATGTTTAGCACTGGCTTGCCCACCCTTTGCAACGGATTGCACCATTCCATAAATATGACACCCGGCTGGTGCTCAGGAATGGCGCAAGCCGTTGCAAAGGGTGGGCAAGTGTAAAAAAAAATGATGTTAGCCGGGTGTGGCTGGTGGTATGGGAGAAGGGAGTTTTGCACCAAAAAATTACGTAAGTCTGGTTAGAGCAAAGGAAAATGGCTCAAACCTGCCTAGCGTCATTTTCTGATGCAAAACCATCCATACCACATGACTCCTGTCCTAGAAAAGACAGGAGTCATGCCCACCACCCCAATGGCCAGCACGGGGGACCAGTGTCCCCTGGCATAGCCATTGCACCCTGTGGCATGAAGGGGGCCCCAGGTTGGGCCCCCAATGGCACATTAATTAAAAAAGACAATTACTTACCTACACTTACCCTACTTACCTGGGATAGCGTCCCCCATCCTCCGCTGTTCCTCTGGTATGGGTGGGGGTGCTCCTGGGGCTTGAGGAGGGCACCTGTGCACCCACTCCATGATGTTTAACATTAGAAAGGGGTCCACTGTTCCCTTAACACCTGGTCTGACCCAGGCGTTAAATATTGGAGTAACGCAAGCTTTGCACCATTATTTAGCCCCTCCTCCCACCCATGCATCATTTTACCATGGGGGGATAAATATGGGGCTATGAGGTTAGCATAATTTTTTAGATGGGAACGCCTACCTTGCATCTCATTGACGGAAGGTAGGTTTACATATCTAAAAAATTGTGCAAACTCCAATATTTTGACCTTAGACGTGTCTAAGGTCAAAATATAAATATGGAGTTCGTTTTGCGTCAAATTTGCGTAAAATGACACCAATTCAGTGCAAATGGGGTATAAATATGCCCCTTAGTTGGCACAAAAATGTCACAGAATTTGCACCATGTTGGCATGGATTTCGTCACAAAAAATGTAATGGGCCAGTGCATCTTTTTCAATTGCCAAAAGTCTATTTACTTTCCAATCTTCAGGTTTGGTGATTTTTACTTCAAGTGGATTTCCTGACTGAAACACAGCTTGGAGAACTGTATCTCACCAACTATGTATTTCACAAAACTTTTCAGAAGAATCAACACTCTACTTGCTGTACATAAAGATCAATCTTCCTCTTTCTTTTGCTCAGACTCCCTTTCTTGTTGAATTCTTAATTGGGTTTGGATACCTGAAGGAAACTATCAACATTGACCTTCTTCCTCTGGATCTCCATGATGCTTTTATAGGTCCACCTCCAGGCACCTCCAACTCAGAAAGGCCATAGTAGCGATGAATATTAGAGTGGTCAGGTGAGGGGATGGGGAACAGTGGGTAGGAATATCTGAAAAAGAAAACAATAAGCATACTAACTACAAAACACAAAATACTTTCATTGGAATGCTCTCCTTTAATGTAGAATATGCGTATCTCTGAAATGTAGATCTTTACAGTAGAGTTGTATGATTACTGGCAAATTAGATTTGTGTTGCAGCAGAGATAATTAAATGGCTCACATCATGTTCACAGTTACACCTGCCTCAAAACACACTGACAATACAAACAGATAACAGTTTAATCACAGCTTTGTGCTAATATAACCTTGCATGTCCTTTTCGTATTAATTGCATTTCAGCAATTCTATTTGTATCCCAACACCAATTCAAGTCCAAGTGCAGACTAAGGCCCTCATTTTGAACACGGAGGGATTTCCCGCCGCTTTCAGGCAGGCGGTCTTTTCATCGACCGCCAGCCTCCTGGAAAACCCGCCGGCCGTATAATGTTTTCCCCGCCAGGCCGGCGGGCAGAGAACACAGCCGTAACATTGAGGGCGGCTCCTTTAGAAGCTGCGCCAATGTTGGTGTGCGGCGGGTGCAGCAGCACTCGTCGCGCATGTCACTGCCCTTAAATTGGGGTACCCACTCCACCAGCCTTTTCCTGGAGGGATATCCCGCCATGAAAAGGCTGGCGGCATATGAAACATTATCTGCAGGGTAGCACAGCTACCCTGACGGATGGTGTTTCATCCCGCCGCCAGGCTGCCTGGCGGTGGGAGCATGGCGGTGGGTGGCGGCTGCCGCTGGCGGCCGTCAACCTGTTCATTATGTGGCGGTTCGGCCCACCATGCTGGCTGGGGGCTTCAGCCGCCACTGCCGGCATGGCGGGCCGAACTGCCAGGTTCATAATGACCACCTATGTTTGTAGAGGCCAATCTGAATTATAATCTGAGCTCAGCCCGTGACTAGAAAACTGAGTTTACCAACTACCTTCTAGAAAAGTAAGTATTATGCTGGAAAAAGTAAATTCTAATTTTTCCTTATTTGCCTGGGGAAATGAGAGGCATACTGCGCAAGGTGTGGCAGGCAAGCACCAGTCAGTACCACTGCAAGTTGGGATGAGAGCAGGAGCAGGCAAATGAAGGAAGAAGGCTTGAAGAGCCGTAGCATGTCCAGCACGACCACACAGCAGGAAGCCAGAAGAAACAGTAGTAGGGCGAGGCAGCTTCAGAATGCCAATAGAAGCAGGAGCTCAAGACTCCACAAGAGCAGGAGTATAGTGAGCATCTCCCCTTTGTGTGCAGACACACCCAACATGGCGGTCATCTGGGGCATCTGGGATATGCGGTCTCCATACTGGAGCTGACCGGAAAAGGAATATAGAGCACATGAAAAAACGTATTTGGTACAGTTAATAATCATAAATGGTCACTGCAGTGTAGCCACCAGCATGCAGACCTAGTGAAACCATGCCTCTTCCCACAGGGCAGATTTCCAAAGTGGTCCACTCTACAGCAGGGAGAAAATAACCATGACCTGTGGAATGAACTGGTTAGGACGAGCCATAGAGGACACACGGCCGCAACACAGACAGAAACCTCATACAGGCCACCATTGTCTGTAATATCCCTTGTAATGTTTTAGAAAATCCCAGTGGGAAGTTCTTGTCAAATCACAAACTAATGTCACTTATCATCACTTAATATCAATCACGTTTTCAGTGGCATGATATTAAGGTCATGGCCCTGGCTCTAAGAGTGAATGGCATTATTATATTTGCAAATTGCGTTAACAAAGGACCGTTGCTTTAGTCTTTTTCTAAGGTCAGTTCAAATGTCCTTGTTTATTAGGCGGAAGGTGGAGGAATAAAGGTGCTCAATTATGTTTCTCTTTTTAGAATATTTCGACTTTTGTTCAGAGCTGGTACGGCTGAGCTTGGATGAATGCAAGCAGGCAAAGAAGATTGTGAAAAGTTTGGGGTAATTTTATAACAAGATTGATGCTCCTATAATGCTTTTTCTTCTCATGTCAAAATTTAATTTAATAGCAGCAGTCAAGACAGAGCAAAACTACAAATCCCAAGATGCAAATGATAATAGCCAATGTGATGAAAAGCATAGTCCACAGAGACACACCAATCACAAGCCTGTAGACCTTATGGTACTTATCTTGACCGTGAACAGCCCTTTTTTCTTGCTGCTCGCAGTCAAGATAAATATTTTCTTTGTGGCGTTATTTGTTATAGTATGCAGACATTTGATTTCGCAAAGTATATTTGTTTATTCGCTATGCCTTTTTTGAGCTGCTGAGTTACCTTTCATTATTTGCCAGTCGGCTTGTAGCTGCACCGTCGCGAGCGCTCCTCTCACGCTGTTCATTATTTAGCTAATGATGCTTTCCTCAGCCCGGTGTCACCATTTTTGATGGAGGTTGAGAGAGGCATTGTGTGGTTCACCTCGGTTTCGTTTGGCATTTTGGTGCACTCGGTGGGCTGGTTTCTCTGTTTTGCACCGTGTAGAGATTCCCGGTGGTGTAGGACACATTGCTCTGCTTCCAAAGGTTACCGGTCCGTGCCCTCGTCATTCTCTGCCTCTACCTTTAATGAATAGAAAGAGTCTGTTAAAGACGATTTGAGTGACTTTATCCAATTGTGTGTAGAACAGGCAGTTTCTGCCTCTATGGATAAATTGACAAAAAGTTTTGAAAATATTGAGTCAAAGACGATTTTGACCCATTATGCGGGGATAGCAAAAAGCGCCCTCTTTCTACAAAATGCCCTAAAGTGGTGCTGCTGGTAAGTGAGGATTCCCCACACAAGTCTGAGGACGTGGCTCCTCACAGGCCTCCTTTACAGGGGGGGGGGGTAGTAAAATATAAATTGTCTCTTAAATGTAAATCAAAATCCAAACATGCTGCCTCTCCTATAATTATTTCCCAAAAATCCTGACACTGATGATGATATGGGGGATGTGGATTTGGATGCAGTGAAGTCCGATAATGATAATTGTGACCCATTCACTCCCCCACTTTCAAAGAAATCAAAACATTTGACTCAAAAGGCTTCAAAGCCTGTTCTAATAACTGACTCTGAAGGGGTCCCTTTGTTTGACCCATCTTCATTCCACAGAGTGGTTTCCAGTGGACCATGTATGTCGCTTCTAGATTGCGCACCCCTTTAGACAAACAGACCAGAGCTAAATTAAGGTCTGAATGCCCTCGCCCTACCTTCCAGTAAAAAATGACTGTAACTCCTGCTATTGATCCTTCTCTTCTAACCTTTTTCTCAAAATCTGGGAAATATCTCCATAAAGGAGTGGATAAAGCATGGTCCATGTGCCAAGACAAACTTTTGGAGATGGCTGGGCCGTTGACTCGCATCTTTGATCCGGCTGAGGCAGCTAGGTTGGCCAATGCTCCAACTAACCCAGTAGATTTATCCAATGTGCTTTTTATTTACTAGGCAATACCAACTTTGTGCTTACACAGGAGCGCAGAAAAGGACTCCTCAAATTAGACCCTAAATTAGTAAACCTTGCTGTGGCTGATCCAGGCCTCAAAGCGGGAGGTCTTCTTTTTAGGGACACCTTCATCAAGGAAGCCAGCAAATATGTTGCTACATTTGCTTTCTTGGACAAAGCCCACCAATCCCTCAAAAAGATGTTCTCCATTTGGGTTTTCATCAGGGCCAGCAGAGACAGGAACCGATTTGCCAGCTGCGGATACAATAACCAGGCTTCCAGTGGTACATTCAACTCATCATACCAAGAATACCGACCACAGTTTTATCCCTCAGAGGGGATGAGGATTTTGCAACAGGAGAAACAGGAGTGCCAGATATTCCTTTAAGGTGGTAAATCGACCTTCTGGCCTTTCTCTAGTAGGAGGTTGTCTTTTGCTTTTTCTTCCAAAATGGCAGTTGATTACTTCAGACCCATGGATAATGAATACTTCCCAAGGTTATTTCATCGAGCTTTACTCTTCAGAAATAACAAACCTCATTTAGTTAGACGTTCAAGCTCTTCTCCAAAACCAGACAATTGTTCCTTTCAAACTCTCCCATTAAGGTTTCCTCAGTTCAGTATTTCTAGTTGAAAAGAAAAACAAAAAATTGTGTCTAGTCATCAATTTAAAATATTTAAATCACTTTGTCGTTTACCACCACTTCAAAATGGAGACCATCTTACACCTCAGAGATTCTCTTATTCAAAATGACTGGATGGTGCGTTTGGACTTACAGGATGCATACCTCACTGTCCTCATATATCCAAACTCCAGGAAATGATTTGCAATTTCAGTAGTTAAACCAAACCTTTAATTTTTCCTGTCTTCTTTTCGGTCTCTCCTCGACACCATGGTGCTTTACAAGGCTCATGAAACTAGTAGTAGCTTTCCTCAGAGCTCAAGGAGACATGATGATCATATACCTAGTCAAATTAAAATCTTACTACCTTTTAATCTCAAGTCCAACTAACTTGTTCTCTTCTGTCAGACCTCGGGTTTTGTAATCAATCAGGAAAAATCCTTTCTTGTTACAGTTCAGCAAATAGAATTCTTAGGGTTTCTTGTGGACTCTGTTTCAGCTACTCTTCATCTTCCCTCAGCAAATGTAAAGTTCATAAAATCAGAGATTCTTTAAACTTTACGCAATTCTCTAATTTCCCTCTGGTCCATAGCAAGAAGTGTAGGCCTTCTGTCTTCTTCAATCCAAGCCATATTTCCAGTTCCTCTTCGTTATCGGGCTCTTGAAAGATTAAAAATATTACATCTATGGAAAGGTCTCGCTTATTCCGACATTATAACCCTGGATCAAGAATCTAGCATAGAGTTGCAATGGTGAATAGACCATTTAGATGCCTGGAATGGCAGGACCATCTTTGCATCAGCCCCAGATGTTGTATTAGAATCAGGTGCAAGTCGTTCAGGTTGGGGTGCACGAAGTGGTCCAATCTCGACTGGAGGTACATGGCGACAAGAGGAGTCCAAATTGCATATCAATTGTTTAGATATGCTTGCCGGCTCCTTTGTAATCAGAAGCATAGCAAGAAACAGAGTTCAATCTTCTGTTCTTCTCAGAATGGACAACATCTCGGCAGTTCGCTATATCAACCATCTGGGGGGGCACACAATCCAAACCTTTAGCGAAACTAGCGAAGGAGTTTTGAAATTTTTGCCTCCAAAACAGAATCTCGGTGCATGCAGAATATTTACCAGGCCATCTAAACTCAGTAGTAAACTGACATTCTCGCCATTTTCAAGATTCAAGTGATTGGAATCTTCATCCCGATGTATTTGACTCTCTTCATTAGAAATAAAGGGGTCCTTTCCAAATAGGTGAATTTGATTCTTGTCTCAACTCCCATTTTACCCAGTTCTTCAGTTGGTGCCCAGATCCCTTGGCATTAGCCTCCAATGCATTTCCACAGGATTGGTCAACTTCTCTGAATTACGCTGTCCCTCCGTTCATAATGATCAACTGGTTGTTAGCTCAGGTAAGATGTCAGTGGGCAGTGGCGGTTCTCATAACCCCCTTTTGGCAAATGGGGTTCCCTACTCTTCTGGAACTGTCCATAGTCTTCTCGATTATCCTTCCCTCTTTACTGACTCTACTTTCAAACCCTCTTGGTCCCTTTCATAACTTGATTTTAGACAATCTTCTTACCCTCTCAGCTTGGAAAATATCGGGAATTCCCAGCCAGTCCCTCTTATTTCGGCAGAAGTTTCAAATTACATTGAACACTCCTGGGCTCCAGGAACAAAAAAGGCATGTACGCAGCATTGTCTCAATGGGTTGGCTGGTGCATGGGAAAACATATTGATTCCCTTTCAGCAGATATAACTTTTATTGTCAATTTCCTTGCTGCGGAAGCTATCAAAGGCATAACGTATTGCACCATCAACTTGATTAAATCAGCCATTTTTTCCATTCACTCATACTTTAACGGAAAACCAGTCGGAGACAATTCTATGGTCTACCGTTAAAAAGGTTGTAAAGTTTTGTAACCCTCCTCTATCGAAATATAGTTCTTTGTGGTATTGAACCTAATTTTATCTCGGCCTGATAATGCAGTTCTTTCCTTAAAAATGCTATCTGCTAAGCTTACAATGTTGTTATGCCTTGTTTCTATAAAAATTTTAAAAAAGCCAATTTACCCCAACAGGTGTCCTATTAACAATTCATAGACATTCAAAGACTAATTTATCAACATTGTTTTATCCCTATTTTCCTGAACATCCCAAATTAGGAGCTGACCAATGCTTAAAAATAGATGGACAAAAGACAGTCGATTTGAGAACGTCCTCAACATCCCAACTCCTTATTTCCTTCAGAAAACCTTTCAAGCCTGTATTCTCTCCAACCCTCGCCTGTTAGGTTAAGTGGGTTATGTCCTTAGCGGGCATTGATACCTCTTTTTTTGGGGCCCATTCTTCCAGAGGTGCTATGGCTTCTAAAACATTCTGGGCTGGGTCCCGTCTCTGATCAGCTGATTGGTCAAATTATAACATCTTTCAAGTAGTTTATTATAAACCTGTACAACATGCTTTTCTAACTGTGATTAACTCACTTTAAACAAGCATAATGGGAGCCTCTGGTCTTGATATATAATGTAGATTTTCTTGGTAAGTTATGAAGGAAAGTTCAATTTTATTAAAGACATGGAGGTGAGTATTGTCCCACCATAACATTGTTAATTTAACCTACGTCTTTATCCTTCCCTAACAATGTACGAGGCTCCTACGCAAACTTCCTCCTAAAGATGCCCCTCCAATTCAGAATTTTATGCCGGTTTCATCACCCTCGGCAGATCTCCTCAACTCCTCACCTACAGATGCTTTGGGTTGCCTTCAGAACTTTCCAAGAGCTGTGAACTTTTTTCAAGAACTATTGTCTATTGCTATGGTGTTTTGCATCATTTGTTCTATTTTGCCTATGTTTAACCCATAACCCCAAATTCCTAGGCTAAGTCATTACTCACTCTTTATTATACATTTGGCAAAGGTTTATGACCAAGCATTCTTTGACCTATGAATGCGTATGTGCCCTTTTGTGAATGTAATGTATTTAAAGTGCATGCTGATAGCACTGTGTGTCCAGGACTTCTGAGGGTTCAGAATTCGGTTTCTTCCCTACACCGATTGTAAGTCATGCACGTGTGTGCTTTGGGCTAATTCAGTTATGTACCCATTATCTAATCAGTCTGCAATCTGTTTGTAGGCGCAGAGATTGTGTCGGGGACTCATGTGCTGATGTTGTAAATACCTGCAGGTTCGTTAGACATGAGTTGGCCTTCAACAGATAACCCTTTTGTGTTCCTTGTTGCACTGCATCCTTGAATGAACTTGTCACCTTACTCGTGTAAGTGTGGGGGTTAGGCCTAAACTAGTTTTTGATTGTGAACATCAGTGTAGTTTCTACTTGTGCTTGATGTTGCATTATGTTTTCACATTTCATAATTACGGTAGTGAGCTTACTTTTTACATTTCCTACAACAAGCTTTCAGACCCTCACAATGAGAGTTCCAGTCTAGGTGTGTAAGTGGTCATTTCCCTGCTTTAATTTACTTTCAATGTCAAATATTTAATACATTCTGAAAGATGACCTCACTATTTTTATTCGGCAAACACATTTATCTTTTCAATTGGTCTGGAAATATCTCATTGTAAGTATATTATTAATCATTACCTAAAAAACCCGCTCTCTCTACCTATTTTTCTCTGTCAGTCTCCTTCTCTAAATCTCTTTCTCTCAATCTCTCACTTTCTATCTCTCGCTCTCTTTTCCATCCCATAGTGGGATGGCAGATATAGAGAGACAGATTCCTATTGCAATGATCTCTCCACACAGTGACTTCAAAGCATCACACTGGAAACATGTCCGGTTTGCCCTTTTATACTACTTTTTGAAACACACAGCACAGTGTCACTTGTTGCCCACTGCTAAAGCTCTTGAACTGTCACTATGTTAGTTGATGGTTCTCATCCTGTTATCTCATGGTAGTGTATCTGCTTAATAACTAATATTTTGAAAGTTAAACATTGCTAGTAATGCAACATGTAAGTCATTTTCCCATCAAAACCATTGCAATTAATGTTATAGTTATGTCTGGACATTACATGATGAAGATTCATATGTGGCCCAGTGGTTTAGGTCTTAGATCCTCACAATGAAAGTTGAGGCTTTCAGACTAGGTGTGTCAGCGGTGATATCCCTACTTTAATTTCTTTTCATCTTCAAATATTTAAGGTATATTCCGAAACGTAATCTTACTACTCCTACTTGACAAATAAATTTTTATTTTCAAATTCTCTGAAAACATCTCATTCCAAATATATAATTAATCAAAGCCTAAAAACCTCACTCTTTCTCTCTGCCTCTCTCTCTATTTTTCTCTTCATCAATCTCTGTCTTTAAATCACTCTCTCTCAATCTCTAACTTACTCTCTCCCTCTCAGATACCATAATGAAATGAGAGAGAGAGATAACTTGTTATTGCAATGGTATCTCCCCACAATGACTCCAAACCATCACATTGGCAACATGTGTGGTTCAAATGTTATACTTAGGTTTTGCAAGATACACCACAGAGTCAACTGTGGCCCAGTGGTAAAGCTCTTCGGCTTCCAATATGTCGGTTGAGAGTACACGTCCTGTTATCTCATGATAGTGTGGCAGGTTATATACTAATTCTTTGAATGTTAATTATTTCTAGTGTTGCAAAATGTAACCTTTTTTTCCATCAAATTATTTGGAATGAATGTCACAGTTATGACTGACCACTGAATTCTAAGGACTCACATGTGGACCAGTGGGTTAGGTTTTACAGCCTCACAATGAAGGTTGAGGGTTCCATAATAGGGGGCATATTTATAAGCTGAGGCCAAAATCCCTACGCTACATTTACAAAGTGGTGCAATGCATGCATTGACCACTTTGTCACCCTTTGCGCTACATTATGCCTGCACCAGGCATAATGTATGCAAAAGGAGCGTTCCCTGTTAGGAGGGGCCACAAAAATAGCTCACGGAAATCTAACAGATTTCTAACAGATTTCCTTGCGTCATTTTTTACAGCACTTTTAATCAATCTCTAATTATCTGTCTCTCTCTCTCTCAAATCCCATAATGGGATGAAAGAGAGAGAGAGATTGTTATTGCAATGATCACTCCACACAATGACTTCAAAGCAAGGTGTATGATTTCACTGTTGTAGTTACATTTTCAAACTTGCAAACTGGAGTCAATTATGGCCCACTGGTAATGCTGTTGGACTGTCACTCTGTAGGTTGAGAGCTGAAGTCCTTGTATCTCATGGTAGTGTGTTTGTTCATTTACTAGTATTTTGAATATTAAACATTCATTTGCGTAATTTTTTGGCACAATAGCGGCACAAATTAGCAAAATATAATTGTATTATGCAAGTTTGCACTGCTTTTGAGTAAACAAATGATGCAAATGCGGCGCTAAAAAAGTATAAATATGGGCCTAAGTCTTTTTGCCATAAAAATCATTGGAATGAATGTCAAAGATATGGCTGGATCCTGCATGGCAAGAGGTCAAGTGTGGCTTAGAGCCTCACATTGAAGGTTGAGTGTTCGAAGCTAGGTATGTCAGTGGTCATTTCTTTTCAACTTCAAATATTTATGGTACATTCCGAAAGATGATCTCACTAACTTTACTTGATTAATACAATTTTTTTCTTTCCAATTTTTAAGGAAATATCTCATTCCAAGTATATCATTAATCAAAGTCTAATCAACCCCTCTCTCTCTCTCTCTCTCCCTCTCTCTCTTTTTCTCACTGTCAGTCTATTTCTCTAAATCTCTCGCTCTCTCTCAATATCTCATCTGGGATGGAAGATAGAGAGAGAGATTGTTAATGCAATGGTCTTGCCATACAATGACTTCAAAGCATCACTCTGGCAACATGTCTGGTTCAACTGTCAAAGATATGTTTTGATGCAAAAAGTGCAAATGTTCTTGTTGTCTACTGGTAAAGTACTTGGCCTGTCACTCAGTAGGTAGGTGGTTGGAATCCTGGTAGCTCATGGTTATGTCTGATCATTAAATAGTACTTTGAATGTTAAACATTCCTAGTGAAGCAACATTTAAGTCTTCTTCCCATCAAAATCTTTGGGTTGAATGTCACAGTTATGTCATGAAAGAAACGGGGCTTTTTGAAGATTCCCCCTTCACTTTTTGCCCAACATTTTGCTGATTGATGCTGTTGCTTTTGACCTGTAAGTGTGCTGGGGCAGGCTAACAGACCCCAGCCAGCACCAGTGCTCTTTCCCTTAACTGTACCACAAATTGCATAGGCCTGATTGTCAAGGGCTTTACCACCTTAGTAAATGGTACCAGTGGTACCCAGGGCTGGGATGGTAAAGGGGTCATGGATTATGCCACTCTGTGTGACCCAAGTAAAAGTGAGACTGCAGAGCTCCCATGTCAGCCTGCACGAGCAGCTTGTTGCTGGAGTTTGACTCTGCCCACACCAAGTGCAGACAGAGTCCCCTTACTGCCCATAGACAGGTCAGTCACCCCTAGGCCAGGCCTCCAATAGCCCAGGAGGCCGGGTACACTGTACTATGAGTGTGAACACACATGCAGGAACATGTATGGCACTGTGGTTGCATTTAAAATTTAGAGCTACCACGAGTAACCAGCAGTCCACAGATTAACATGGACTGGTACCCGGACAGTCCCCAGATGTCCAGCTCTGTGATGGCCCGGCCATATCCCCCATGTTTGGTATCAAACACCTTGCTTTTGAATCCTGAGCATGATGCCCGTGCCCAGGATTAACTAGCATGTGCCCCGATGGCACCCTTACAGAGTGCCCACCAAGTTATCAAGCTCCCTCCAATTTTAGTGGGTTCTCTCGAGCCTCTGCCACTACAGATAAGAGTCTGCCCTGCTGCTGGTTGTGCTAGCATTTCCCCAGGACAGGGATAAAGTACCTGTTCAGGCAAGATGTCACACCTCCTCCCTCCCAGGAAGGCTAGTGTTTACAGTAATAAAGGTGGTGAACCTCAAAGGATTCCCTTGCTCTTGATATGTAATAACGTGTCCCCCAATACAGGACAAAGCCCTTCCTGCCCTGTCCAGCTCAACAGGTGGGAACATTAGCTATGAAGGAGGTATACACATCCAAAAGACTAGCCACAACTTTAGATTGGGCTAGGAGGTCTGTGCAGCCGAGAAAATGTTCTGCCATCTTGGCAATCCTTTGGGGTAGTGGGTTCTGGGTAGAAAGTCACTGCACTGCAGTGACAACAGGATGTTGTCACTGCAGGGGTGTCCTAGCTGCAGGGACCAGTAGCCCACTGGATTCCAGTAGTGGTCTCCTTAGGTCACTTAAGTGTCCGCCCTTCGTGTTGCAGCTGAAATCAACGCCCTGCTGTCTGTGACTTTGTTGTCCTTGTGCCACTCATAACTGAGGATCTGGTGTCCAAGGAGATCCTTAAATCCTAGTTTAAGGGGCATTAAGGGTATGGGTGACAGTGGTCAATGGGCTTCTGGTCCCCATGGCTAGCCCACACCCTTAGTGACCACTTCTTGTGGGAGTTGGTCACTTTCCTACCCAGAATCCACTGAACCTAAGGGTTGCCAGGATGGCAGAAACCTCTCTCGGCTACACAGACCTACTAGCCCACCCTAAAGGTGTGGCTAGCTTTTTGGAGGTTTGCGCCTTCTGCATAGCTAATGTCCCACCTGTTGGACTGGACAGGATGGGACGAGCCATATCCTTGAGTGGGGGACAAGTAATTACACTTCAAGTGCGGGTGAAGCCTTTGAGGCTCACGGCATTGATTACCTTTCACACTAATCAGCCTGGTAGGGAGGAAGTGTGAACCTCTGCCTGCCCAGGCCATCTGTCTACATCCTGTGGAAGTGCTATCATACCCAGCAGGAGGGCAGACTCTTGTCTGTGATGGCAGATGGTCGAGAGAGCCCACAAAACAGCAGAGAGCTTGGTAACTTAGTGGACACCCTCTAAGGGTAACACCAGGACATATGCTAGTAAATCCTAAGCATGGGCATCATGCCCAGGGTTAAAAAGCAAGGTGTTTGATAACAAAAATGGGGGGATCGGCGGGGCCATCCCAGAGCTGGAGACCTGGGAACTGCCCAGATTCCAGTCCATGTTATCCTATGGACTGCTGGTTACTTGTGGTAGCATTATGTTTTAAATGCTATCACAGGGTCATACATGCTCATGCATATATGTCCTCACTCACAGTACAGTTCACTCTGCCTCCTGGGCTATAGGAGGCCTGCCTTAGCTGGTGATTGACCTGTGCTGTGAGTAGAAAGGCACTCTAACTGTACCTGGTGTGGACAGAGTCTCACACAAGCAGAGCTGCTCGTGCAGGCTGACATGGCAGCTCTGCAGTCTCACTTTTACTCGGGTCACACATGGTGGCACAATCAGTGCTGCAGCCCTGGTGACCCCTTTACCACCCTTCCCTTGGTACCACTGGTAACAATTTCTAGGGACTTACAGGGGGGTGAAGTCCTTGCCAAATGGCCTATGCAATATGACATACTACTTAACAGAAAGAGCATGTGTACTGAGGTCTGGTTTCCAGGTCTCAAAACCCTAACAGGTCAAATACAACAGCATCAGGTAGCAAACATTGGGGCGGTGACCATACAAAAAGGGCACTTTACAACATGACCCCAACACAGATGAAAGAGGATGAGCACTAACTTCCGTTCTGCTAGTCATCCTCTTCTAAGTGGAAAAGCCTGGAAAGGCCATCTGCAATGGCATGGTCAGTTCCTGGTCTGTGTTCCACTACAAAGGCCATCCCCTGTAGGGAAATGGACCACCTCAACAATTTGGGGTTTCCTCCTCACATCTGCATCAATCACCTGAGAGGCCTGTGGTAGGTAGGGTCTCAGCTTCTTCAGGGATCAAACCACAGCAAAAGGCTTCCCTCTCAATGGCACTTCAATGCTGCTCTCTGGAAAGAAGCCACCTGCTACTAAAAGCTACTGGCTGATCCTGACCTTCATCGCTGGTCTGTGACAACACTGCCCCAATCCCAAGTTCAGTACCATCTGTCTGGGTAATTAATTGTTTCCCATAAGCAGGTGCTTTTAGGACTGGTGTTGGGCACATGGCTGCTTTCAGGGTGTCAAGGTCATTTTGTCAGACTGTTGTCCAAAAGACCTTCTTTGGCTGCTTTTTAGAGATTAACTCAGTGAGAGGTTCCACATTGGTATCATGCCCTTTACCAAACCTCCTATAGTACCCTATGAGGGCTAAGAAGGCTCTGACCTGAGTCTGAGTTGCAGCAGCTGCCGATCCAAAATGGTCTTAATTTGGGTCTGAAGAGGTCTAACTTGGTCTCCACCTACCAGGTGGCCCAGGTAGACAACAGAACTTTGCCCTATCTCGCAATTATTGACCTTGATAGTGAGGCCTACCTGCTGCAGGGCCTGAAATACTTTTTTGAGGTGAACCAGGTGATTATCCCAGATGGAGCTAAAGACAGCTATACCCTCTAGATAGGCTGAAGTCTTCCAAACCTGATAGGACTCTATTTACCAACCTCTGAAAAGTGACAGGTGCATTCTTTAAACCAAAAGCCATCACTTTATACTGAAAGTAGCACTCATGGATGGAGAATGCAGATCTCTCTTTTGCTCCCTGGGTCAGTCCAATTTGCCAGTACCCTGATGTTAGGTCAAAGATGCTTATGAATTTGGGTGCCCTGACCTTATTAATAAGCTCGCCTGATTTGGGAATGGAATGCGCATTTGTCTTAGTGACTGCATTCAACCCTCTATAATCCACACAAAACCTCATCTCAGATTTCCCACCTTTTGAGTGAGGCTTTGGGACACGTACCACTGGGCTTGCCCAGGGACTATCAGAGGGTTCAATCACCCCTAGCTCAAGCATCTTGACCTCTGTCTTGATCCATTCCTTGACTTGATCAGACAGTATGTACAATTTGTTTTTGACAGGGAGGCTGTCACCGGTGTCTATATCATGGGTACACTATGTTGTCTGACCAGGGGTCAAAAAAAAGAGCTCTCTAAATTGACTGGAATGTGTCTGCAGTCAGCCTGCTGCTGTGCAGTGAGGGTGTCAGAAAGCTCAACACTCTCCACTGTACCATCTGTGGGACTGGTTGATAGGAGATCAGGGAGAGGTTCACTCTCCTCTTCCTGCCCTCCATCTGTGACTGTGAGCATGGTCATGTCAACCCTGTCCTGATGTCGTTTGAGGCAGTTCATGTGCCTCTCACTCCTGAGGGTGCCTAGGTCAACCAAATAGGTGACCTTCCTTTTCCTTTCCACAATGGGAAACGCCCCAGTCCACTTGTTCTGGAGAGATCTTGGAAGCCAGAGGCTCCAACACCCACACCAGCTGACAAGGTTGATATTCACCCAAGGCTGTCTTCTGGTCATACCAGTGCTTGAAATGCTCCTGGCTGCCCTGCAATTTTTTGTTTGCCTTCTTCATGTACTCAGCAATGTGTGAGCATAGGCCAAGCACATAGTGTGCTATGTCCTGCTTTGGTTTTTCCAAAGGCTTCTCCCATTCTTCCATTACAAGACAAAGGTGACCTCCTATAGGGTGCCCAAACAAAATCACAAAGGAGCTGAAACCAACCCCCTTCTGAGGGACCTCCATTTATACAAACAGGAGGCATGGCAGTGGGACATTCCATCTCTTTCTGAGTTTGCCTGGGAGTCCCATGATCCTGCCTTTAATGATCTTGGTGAATCTCTCCACCCAGCCATTAGGGGCGGTCAACTTGTAAGTCACATCAAATTCACCCCACATAGCTTCAGGTGTACGGACATTAAGGGAGTCATTATGACCCTGGCGGTCCCGGACCGCCCCGCAGGCGGTAGTACCGCCAACAGGCTGGCGGTGGCAACCGCTGTATTATGACCGTGGTGCATTCGGCGGTTGTAATCCGCCAGGGTAGCACTGCAAGAAGCGCTGCCCTGGGGATTATGAATTCCCATCCGCCAGCCTGTCCATGGCAGTAAACACCGCCATGGAAAGGCTGGCGGTAAGGGGGACTCGGGGTGCCCTTGGGGGCCCCTGCACTGCCCATGCACTTGGCATGGGCAGTGCAGGGGCCACCAGGCACAGCCCCATCATGCATTTCACTGCCTGAATTCTGCACAGTGAAATGCGCGATGGGTGCTGCTGCACCCGCTGCACATCAACATTGCCACTAGCTCGATTACGAGCCGGCTTCAATGTTGTTGTGACTTTTCCACTAGGCCAGCTGGCAGAAACGCTGTTTCCATCCGCTAGCCCAGCGGATAGGTCAAAATCGGGTGCCACACATACCACCAGCATTGGCGGTATTGTGGTGCCCGTGGCATCGGCGGTCTTTTACAAAGACCGCTGATGTCATAATGACCCCCTAAATGTGTTTCTCTATCAGAGATCACTTCCCTAGGAAACCCTACTCTGATAAAAATACCAAGGATGTCCTTTCTTCTGCGGGAACAGTTGTAGTCCTAAGGGGGATTGCCTCTGGGTATCTAGTAGCATGCTCCACTGCTGCTAGGATAAGTATGTTCCCAGAAATGGTAGGTGGGTCAGGGGGGAAAACTATGTTGATCCCTATCCTCTCAAAGCATGTCCCAACCACAGGTAGTGGTATTAAGGGAGCCTTTGGTTGTGTACCTGTCTTGTTACTGGCTTGACAGGTGACACAGGAGCTACAAAACCCCTTCACTCTCAGACATTTGGGGCCAATAGAAATGGGCCCCTAACCGGTCCCATGTCTTGTACTGTCCAAGGTATCCAGTAAGGGGGATTTCATTGGCCAATGTTAAAATGAGCTCCCTGTACACTTGGGGACCACCACTCTCCTGGTTGCCCCTGGTTTGGGGTCCCTGGCCTCAGTGTACAGTAAACCATCCTCCCAGTAAACCATGTGAGAGCCACTGACATCTCCCTCTTCTTGCCTGCCAGCTTGCTGCCTGAGGCTCTCAAGACTAGAGCATCTTCTTTGTTCTGGCAAAATTCCTCTCTAGAGGTTTTCTCGAAACTGAGAAGTTCTGCCAGGTCAGGCCAGGCTTTTTCAGCTGCATCTTCCCCCTCAGGTAGCAGGGCCTCACCCTGGGGTGAATTCCCCAGAGTCTGATTAGTCTTGGATGCTGGATCAGCAGTCCTCTTGCCCTTTCTCTTGCTCTTATAGTGATTGGCCATAGTTTCAGGCTCAAGCTCTTTACCTTTACCCTGTTGTGCAGCCTGTGTCCTAGTTGTCACATGCACCCACCTAGGGAGACCCAGCATCTCTACATGAGCCCTCTTTTCTACTTCTGCCCATGGAAAAGCCTCCAGGTCGTTGGTATGGGAGGAGACACAACCACCTTTTTTGGGCCAGTAACTCCTCCCCTCTTTAGGTTTACCAAAGCCATTGGATGAGTCTTAGCCACATTGTCAACACTGGTAACCAGATGACTGGCACCAGGGATAATTTGGTCTGTGGAAACTAGTTTGGCTGTCACCATTGTGACACTGGCACCTGTATCCCTCAGAGCCTCTACCCCAGATCCATTGATTCTTTGCTTTTGTCTATACTTCTCCAAGCTCGGAGGTAAGACTGCCAGGGGTTCAACGTCCATCTCTCCAGGAAAAAGAAGGCGGCCTCAGTGTGACCTCCGGCCTCTTCAGAGTACACTTCTACTCACATCCCAATAGTAACAACACCCTTTGACTGCCCCTCTATAAACCCCTCTTGTGCCCTGGCTGCTGACAGTGAAAGCACAACCCAACCTTCATGGAATTCCCGTTTTTCCCCTGATACCCCATTCCTTTGGACTGGGAAGAGACTAGGGGCCCACCCTCCTTGGAGTTCTTTTGGGGGCTTGATGATGACTCTATCTTTTTGCTTCTGTTGGTGATAGCCCCTTCCCCTTTGTGCACCCTTCTTGGAGTCACTTCTACTTTGGGCCTTGGTCTAGTTTACCCTGGGCATGACCACTTGTTAGCTATCTCCCCCATCTCTTTGGGAGAAGACAACTCAGAATCCACCAGATGCTGTTGCAATTTCTCTGAATAACAATTAATCAGGAAATGCTCTTTCAACAAACATTTACATAGCCCTTCATAGGTGTCAACTCTGTTGCCCTTTATTCAGCCCTCTAGTGCTTTCACTGAAGGGTGAACAAAGTCTACCCAAGTTTGGTCTTTACCTTTTTGGGTATCCCTAAATCTGACTCTGTACTCCTCTGTGGTGAGTCCAAACCCTTCAATGAGGGACTCTTTCAAATGGGGATAGGACTCAGCCACTCCTCAGGAAGGGTCTGAGGAAGAAGCCTCTTCCCTAGTTTTCTCTTCCTTAAATGAAGTTATGACCTCTACAAGGTCCACTCTTTTGGCAGTAGCCCTAAAACTAATGCCCCTAGCTTTGCACGTAGCCCTCTGATTATTGATCTTGAGGATGGACAGAATAGACTTGTCGAGGCTCAGTATGTTCTAAATTGTGCCCTTTTTTATCTAAGGAGTTGGGTACATCTTAAACTGGTTCAATTACTTTTTACCTAACTGCCTAGTTACTTGGACAATTACTTTTGAAAACTTGTATGCCCTATTAGAATGGGGATGTCACACAGGGATGCAGCAAATTCCAGCTACTTTTGCTTTTAGAAAAAATCTAAAAAATCCTTTTTGTGTCTAGCGACAATTAAGGATTTCTTGTGTACTCACAAATATACTTATCTTTAAGTAGAAATTGAAACACAAGTTCAAGATCTGCACCACTGAAACACCAATCTAGCAAGATGGCAGTATTATGTGGTATGACTGGTGAGTCTTACCATATAACACTAGGACGTTACACAGGAGTGGACCTAAGGTTCACACTAGTTAACTTTATTTCAGTCCTGGTAGGGTGGCAAAGAGCAGTCAGGCTACTTAAAGGAACATGTGTAAAGTGTTTTTCAATACCAACATGGATGATGAATTAGTGACAAGACTAAAAAAATCTGACACCAATTTAGAAAAACAAAGCAGATTTGTATATAAATTTAGACACCAACATGAACGTTTTAAGTTACACGCAACCGGAGCTATACATTTTAGAAGCTTGGAAAATATGGTATTTTCACTGTGTTAATGGTTCCCATTAAAGTCAATAGGGAAAATCAAAGTGTGCACTCAGGTACTTGCAGGGTGAGTTCTGGGAAGCCCACCTGGACTTAAGGTTCTGCGGGGCCCTAGACCAAGAGCCAGTTTCTTATTGCCTTGCCAAGGGAGTCCAGGTGCAGAGGTGCTTTGGGTGTCCTTGGTACTGACGGGTCTGCGGCAGCTGGTGCATTTGCACCACTTGGCAAACAGGTACTTGGGGGTGGACACACTCTGTACCCTTTCGATGTAGAAGTCTTTGGGAAGCCAGGACCAAGAATTAACAGTTGTAACTTTGCCACCACATCCTGGGGCTTCGGGTGCATAGGTGGCTTCTAGCTGTCAATCACGGGCTATGGTTGCTCCAAAGATGCTTTGCTGCTTCTCTCAAGGTCACTCGCTTTAAGATGCAGAACCACAGGAGAGGGGTTGGTGTCGACGTCAGTCTCCATGTTGGGGGTTCTGCTCTGCAGTCGGTGATCCAAAAAATACTTTTTGTGTCTAGAGACAACTGAGTATTTCCTGTGAACCCAAAAGTATACTTATCTCTAAGTGGTAAAATGAAATATAAATTCAAGATTTGTACCACTGAAACACCAATGTAGCAAGGTGGCAGTATTATGTGGTATTACTGGGAAGTCTTACCATGTAATACTAGCATGTTACTCCTAGTGAAAGGAGGAGTAGGAAAGTAGAGCTAGGGAAGAGGCCTCCTCCACAGAAGGTGAACCTGCGGAGGTGGAGGATGAGGCCCTGATCCCAGAAAGTGAAGGGGAGGGAGAAGAGATCCTGATTTTCTATCTTTACCCAGACCACCCTCACCAGTAGGAAGTGACAGAAGTCATTCTAGTGCCCCCCTACTGGAAGGATGAGTAGGCCTCTTGAGAGAAAGCTTCACTAACTCTCCCTGGAAGAGAAGAAGCTTGAACTTAAAGAAAGGAGACTAGCACTAGAAGAAAAAAGGGTTACGTTGGGACTAGTTCCCAAGGATTGTGGCAGCAGTACAAATAGGGAAAGTGAAGGTTAATTGGACCCTAAGGTTCCCAAAGTGATTGTCCCAGCATACTGTGCAGTTGATGACATAGACAAGTGGCTTACTGCATTTAAGACATGTTGCAGAATGAGGAAGGTAAGTCCCCAGTACTGGGGCTCTCTGCTTTGGGAGTTATGCCCAGCTAAGGGCTGAGATAGACTTCTGACCCTTCCTGAGGAAGTGGCTGAGTTCTATCCCCACATGAAAGAGACCCTCATAAAACGGTGTGTACTCACAACAGAGGAGTACAGAGTCACTTTTAGGGATATCCGAAAAGGTCCAGATCAAACTCAGGTAGACTTTGCTGACTCCTCAGTCAAGGCACTAGAAGGTTGGATAATGGGCAATCATGTTGACACATATGAAGGGCTGTATAATTTTTTGATGAAAGAGCACATCCTAACCAATTGCTATACATAGAAATTGAGACAGCATCTAATGGATTCTGAGTTCTCGGGGGGAAGCCAGCTAGCACCAACAAAAGCAAACAGACAGAGTCCTCATCAGGCCCCCAAAAGAACTCCAAAGAGGGTCGGCCCCAAGACTCTTCCCAGTCCAAAGAAAACAGGTATCAAGGGAAACACTGGGATCCCAAGAAGGCAGGTACATGCTTTGCCTGCCAGCAGCTAGAGCATAAGTGGGGTGATGCAATTTGCACCAAGAAGCGCTCAGCTGAGGGGCAATCCAATGGTGCTGTTAGTATTGGGATGGGAGTAGAGATGTACTCTGGAGAGGCCAGAGGCTACACAGAGGCTACCTTGGTTTCCCCGGAACGGGTGGACATTGAACCCTTCACTGACTTCCATCCAAGCACCAAGAATCAATGGGACCGAGGTAGAGGCTTTGAGAGATATGGGTGCCAGTGCCGCCATGATGACAGCAAAGCTGTTTTCCCCAGACCAAATGATCCCTGGTGCAAGTTAGCTGATTACCAGCACTGACGATGAGACTAAAATTCATCCAATGGCTTTAGTGAACGTAGAGTGGGGAGGAGTTACTGACCCAAAGAAGGTGGTTGTGTCTCCTGCCATTCTAGTTGAGTGTCTATTGGGCAATGATTTAGAATCTTCTGCATGGGCAGATGTAGAAAAGAGGGCTCATGCAGAAATTTCGGGTCTCCCTGGACAGATGTGTGTGACAACAAGGACAGAGGCTGCACAACACTATGGCCAAGCACCTTAAAACCAAGAGGAAGGGCAAGAGGACTGGTGACCCAGCATCTAATTCCACACAGGATCGGGTGAGAACTCACCCCAGAGTGAGACCCTGATGCCCGAGGAGGGAACTGTAACTGAAGAAGCCTGGCCTGACTTGGCAGAGCTCTTCAGTGCAGAGGGACTCTCCAGGGAAGAACTTTGACAGGAGCGAAGAAGGTGCCCATTGTTCGACCTGGCTTTTTGACAGGGACATCCCCAAACATTTTTGCCTCCTTCCTCCTATTTTTTCTGACTTGTTGTTGTTGGCTTTTGACCTCTGGGCACTTTACCACTGCTAACCAGTGCTAAAGTGCATATGCTCTCTGGGTAAATTGTACTACTGATTGGTTTATCCATGATTGACTATTTAATTTACTTGTAAGACCCTGGTAGAGTGCACTACATGTGCCTAGGGCAGGTAGATTAAATGCTACTAGTGGGCCTGCAGCACTGGTTGTGCCACCCACCTCAGTAGCCCCTTAACCCTGTCTCAGGCCTGCCATTGCAAGGCCTGTGTGTGCAGTTTCACTGCCACTTCGACTTGGCATTTAAAAGTACTTGCCAAGCCTAGAGCTCCCCTTTTACTACATATAAGTCATCCCTAATGTGTGCCCTAGGTAACCCCTAGAGCAGGGTGCTGTGTAGGTAAAAGGCAGGACATGTACCTGTGTAGTTATATGTCCTGGTAGTGTGAAACTCCTAAATTCGTTTTGACACTACTGTGAGGCCTGCTCCTTTCATAGGCTAACATTGGAGCTGCCCTCATACACTGTTGAAGTGGCAGCTGCTGATCTGAAAGGAGCAGGAAGGTCACATTTAGTATGGCCAGAATGGTAATACAAAATCCTGCTGACTGGTGAAGTCGGATTTAATATTACTATTCTAGAAATGCCACTTTTAGAAAGTGAGCATTTCTTTGCACTAAAATCTTGTTGTGCCCTTCAATCCACGTCTGGCTAGGTTTAGTTGACAGCTCCTTGTGCATTCACTCAGACACACCCCAAACACAGGGTACTCAGCCTCACTTGCATACATCTGCATTTTGAATGGGTCTTCCTGGGCTGGGAGGGTGGAGGGCCTGCCCTCACACAAAGGACTGCCACACCCCCTACTGGGACTCTGGAAGACAGGATTGAGCTGAAAGGGAACTTGGTGCATTTCTTAGAGACTCTTTGAAGTCAACCCCACTTCAAAGGCACAACTTAGTATAAAACAGGGCCTCTGCCCTACCTCAAGAGACACTTGCTGGAGAAGAAACCTGAACCAGAAACTACATCCTGCCAAGAAGAACTGCCTGGCTGCTCAAAGGACTCACCTGTCTGCTTTTCTACAAAGGACTGCTGCCTTGCTGTTGGCCTGCTGCCTTGCTGAACTCTTGCCTGGCTGTAAAAGTGCTCTCCAAGGGCTTGGATAGAGCTTGCCTCCTGTTCCCTGAAGTCTCAGGACCAAAAAGACTTCACTCTTCCTCTTGGACGCTCCGGGCGCCGAACTTTTTGACGCACAGCTTGTTCCGCGGCAAGAAAAACGCCGCACACCGACGCTGATCAACGCGACGCCTTCGGGACGACCAAAACTTTGACGCACGGCCTCGCAAGGACGACGCCGCCCGACTTCCCGGGAGAAATCGACGCAACGCCTGCCGTGAGATCAAAACTTTGACGCACGGCCTCGCAAGGACAACGCCGCCCGACTCCGCAGGAGAAATCGACGCGACGTCTGCTGTGCGATCAAAACTTTGACGCACGGCCTCGCAAGGACAACGCCGCCCGACTCCGCAGGAGAAATCGACGCGACGCCTGCCGTGAGATCAAAACTTTGACGCACGGCCTCGCAAGGACAACGCCGCCCGACTCCGCAGGAGAAATCGACGTGACGCCTGCCGTGAGATCGAAACTTCGACGCGCAGCCCCGCAGAACGACGCGCAGCCGGAAAACAAGCAGGAAAATCCACGCACAGACCCGGGACATCTGGTAATCCCCGCGACCCACAGAAAGAGACTGTCCGCGCGCCGGAAAACGACGCCCGACTTCCCCGCGTGGAAAATAACGACGCAAGTCCATGTGTGCTGGGGAGAAATCGACGCACACACCATTTTTCCACGCACCTCTTCCTTTGTGGCCCTCTGAGGAGATTTTCCACCAGAAACCAGGTACTTTGTGTTTGAAAGAGACTCTGTTTACTTTCTAAAGACTTAAGACACTTTATATCACTTTTCAGTGATATCTTTACAAATTCATATTGCATCTTTGATCGTTTTGACCTGAAGATACCCAGATAAATATTATATATTTTTCTAAATACTGTGTGGTGTATTTTTGTGGTGTTATGCTATGGTGTTGTATGATTTATTGCACAAATGCTTTACACATTGCCTTCTAAGTTAAGCCTGACTGCTCGTGCCAAGCTACCGGAGGGTGAGCACAGGCTGATTTTGGATTGTGTGTGACTTACCCTGACTAGAGTGAGGGTTCTTGCTTGGACAGAGGGCAACCTAACTGCAAACCAAAAACCCCATTTCTAACATTGGTGATCAGCGGTGAGGATAGGACTTGTGTTTGTCCAGTGACATACAGTAGCTAACTATTTCACTACCTACCCACAGTTGAAGGTCAACTTGATTTTTCATCTTTTTTGGCTCTTGGTTCTCTGATGTCCTCCTGGATATACTATTGATATTTTGGACTTTGGATTTTGGTTTTTGCTGATAAGATCTTATCAAAATGGGATTGTGTACCTACTCATTCTTTGTTCGTACGGACCACCTCACTAAGGCTGACCTAAGGAAGCTTTGCAGAAAATGGGGCCTTCCTGTAGCAAGGAGATCTACTAAGGCGGAGATGCTCCATCACTACATAGTCTGGGGGGAGGAAAGATGGGCAGAGAGAGAGGCAGCAAGAAACCAAATGACTAAGTACCCCTCAGATGAGGAGGAGGACTATTCACATGAGGAGGAAGACTACTCAGATGAGGAAAGAGAACCAGTGGGAGATGAATGGCTCCTAGCTCTAGAGCGGTGTCTAGAAGAGCTAGATGAGCAGCTTGAAAGGGCTGAGGCAGCAAGTCTCTTAGCCCTGGAAGAAGAAAAGATTGCAGCTCAAGAGCTGAGCTGTAAAGAGCTGAAACTGGAGGCCGGAAGGGCTGAGTCCAGTTCAGATGGTGGCAGCAAAAATCTTGCATCCAGTACTGCTGAAGAAGGGCACAAGCCCAGAGATGTGGTGCCCAACTTGAAGAAGGGAGTTGACACACCCCAGGCGGTTCAAGGGTATGAGGTAGTTCCCGTTATGCACAGGGTCCCTGAGAAGGATTGGGGAACTGGCACTGGGAGTCATATTCCTACTGGGGGGAGGGACACTTTACTGACTCTAGCAGAGAGTGACAGAGAAAAGGGTTCCCCCTGGTGGACGTCCTGGATATAGAGTGTAGAGACATCCCAGAAGAGTTTGGGTTGAGTGTCAGGGACAGACAGATACTGTCTCACCAGTCTCAGGAGGGCGAAGTAGAGTGCTTTTCCAAGGTTGAGTTACTGGGTGGTTGGGTGAAGGGTACTGTGGTTAATACATGTGAAGGGCAGAGTGATGTAATTGCTGGAGAGCATATGTCTGGTCCTTATTTTCCAGAGCTACGCCAACACCAGGTGGAGTGTGAGTTCTCTGACTCCAGGAAGCTTACAATGGAGGCAGACTTCTGGGTGAGTACCAGAGAGTCTGAAGAGGCATTTGGGGGTGCTCCTGAAGGGAGTGGTCTAGGTGGTTCCCAACCGAGTGTGGTGGGAAAGGATTGTAGTGTCCCAGGTAGGTCCCAGGTCCTAGAGGGTTCCATGAGGGAACACCAGGAGGGAAGCCTAGCCTGTACCGTAGGGCCACCTTTTGAGGGAAGCCCCGCAGTGTCAGAAGAACTTGGGGGGGTGACTGTAGCCAGCATCCCAACAGTTCTGGTGTCTGGCAGTACCCCTCATAGTGAAGGGGTGCAGAAGTCCAGACATAGGGTTGAGAGGGGGTTGCAGACCCCAGTGGAGGACCTTGAGAGTCAGGGGACAGCTCTGAGAGCAGAGCCCCCCAGGAATGACCCAAGTGAAACCGTTTCTGGTTTGGGGGAAACCCAGACTCTGCCGGATGGGCAGAGATCGGGAGACCTGCGCCAACCAGACTCTTGTGTGGCCCTTGGGGACGGTGTGTCCCTTGTGGGGGGTGAGAGTGCCCCCCAGGAAGTCCTGGCATGCCAGGCAAAGATTCAACCTCAGGGTGGTGACTCTGGGTTGAATACCCAGGTTCAGAGGTTAAACTCTGACCTGGTGGGAGGTAGATGTGCCTCCCAAGAAGTCCTGCTGTGCCAGGCAATTGTCCAACCTCAGGGTGTTGACTCTGGGTTGGATGACCAGGTTCAGAGGTTAAACTCTGACCTGGCGGGGGTAGGTGTGCCCCCCAGAAAGTCCTGGCGTGCCAGGCAATTGCCCAACCTCAGGGTGGTGACCCTGGGTTGGGGAACCAGGCTCAGAGGTTAAACTCTGACCTGGTGGGAGGTAGGTGTGCCTCCCGGAAGTCCTGGCCTGCCAGGCAATGGTTCAACCTCAGGGTGGTGACTCTGGGTTGGCTAACCAGGTTCAGGGAATAAGCTCTGACCTGTTGGGGGGTAGGCGTGCCCCCCAGGAAGTCCTGGTGTACCAGGCAGTGGTCCAACCTCAGAGTGCTGACTCTGGGTTGGATAACCGGGTTCAGAGGTTAAACTCTGACCTGGTGGGGGGTAGGTGTGCCCCCCAGAAAGTCCTGGCATGCCAGGCAATTGTTCAACCTCAGGGTGGTGACTCTGGGTTGGATACCCAGGTTCAGAGGTTAAACTCTGACCTGGTGGGAGGTAGGTGTGCCTCCCAAGAAGCCCTGCTGTGCCAGGCAATTGTCCAACCTCAGTGTGTTGACTTTGGGTTGGATGACCAGGTTCAGAGGTTAAACTCTGACCTGGTGGGGGGTAGGTGTGCCCCCCAGAAAGTCCTGGCGTGCCAGGCAATTGCCCAACCTCAGGGTGGTGACCCTGGGTTGGGGAACCAGGCTCAGAGGTTAAACTCTGACCTGGTGGGAGGTAGGTGTGCCTCCCAGAAAGTCCTGGTGCGCCAGGCAATTGTTCAACTTCAGGGTGGTGACTCTGAGTTGAATGGCCCAGTGCAGAGGTTAAACTCTGACCTGGTGGAGGGTCAGTGTGCCCTCCAGGAAGTCCTGGTGTGCCAGGCAATTGTTCAACTTCAGGGTGGTGACTCTGAGTTGAATGGTCAGGTGCAGAGGTTAAACTCTGACCTGGTGGGGGGTAGGTGTGCCTCCCAGGAAGTCCTGGTTTGCCAGGCAGTGATCCAGTCTGAGGGTACAGACCCTGGGCTGGAAGACCAGGTTCAGGGTGTCCCCCCGGACCTGGAGGGAGGGGCTACTGATAACAGTGCCCCTACCATGTTGTCTTCTGAGGAGGCCACTCCTAGTTGGAGGGTGCTGGACCCCAGAAGGGAGGGCAGGGGGAGGGAAGCCTCAGCCCGGGCCCTAGTCCAACCTGAAGGTACAGGCCCCAGGTTGGAGGGCCAGTTGCAGGTTAACAGCCCTGCACTGGTGGAGGAATGGTACAGGGTGACTTCTGTAAGCACCCTGACCATGTTGGACTCTGGGGGTACCGCTCCAGGAGGGAGGGTACAAAGCCCCAGAGGGGAGGACCAGGTTCAGGCTGTCATCCCTGACCTGGTGGAAGGGAGAGTGGTTAAAGGGTGCCCAGCACCTGGGGCTACCGCCCCCCACTCTCCACAGCCACAGTGGTTGGAGAGCTTTGAGAGGCCTGGGGCCTGGCTCTCATCCCTGGCAGCTGTCAGTAATCACTGTGGCTTGCTGTCCGGGTGGACAGAGTTATCCCTGGGGAGGGGACAAGTGTCACACCCCAGGGGTAGAGTGGGCAACACCACTGTGTTGGTCATGGTGGTACTATCCTGCTCCTGGGATACACCTGTGAGCAAAGTAAGGTTAGGTGCTGCACAGATGGGATCCGCAGGTAAGGAGAAAGGTTCCCCATGGGTTGGCTTAGTGGGCCCTGAGAGTATGGACAGAGTGATCCAATTGGAGTCAGGAAGGCGAAGAACTGGAGCATGCCCCTGCTGTTGTGGGCCTGGGTCCTTGTTCTTTCGCCTCAAACAGGGAAGTACATCAGGATAGTGATTGTTCTCCCCTGGCTTTAGGCTGGTAGGGGGTCATGTTGGACCTGGCTTTTTGACAGGGACATCCCCAAACATTTTGCCTCCTTCCTCCTATTTTTTCTGACCTGTTGTTGTTGGCTTTTGACCTCTGGGCACTTTACCACTGCTAACCAGTGCTAAAGTGCATATGCTCTCTGGGTAAATTGTACTACTGATTGGTTTATCCATGATTGACTATTTAATTTACTTGTAAGACCCTGGTAGAGTGCACTACATGTGCCTAGGGCAGGTAGATTAAATGCTACTAGTGGGCCTGCAGCACTGGTTGTGCCACCCACCTCAGTAGCCCCTTAACCCTGTCTCAGGCCTGCCATTGCAAGGCCTGTGTGTGCAGTTTCACTGCCACTTCGACTTGGCATTTAAAAGTACTTGCCAAGCCTAGAGCTCCCCTTTTACTACATATAAGTCATCCCTAATGTGTGCCCTAGGTAACCCCTAGAGCAGGGTGCTGTGTAGGTAAAAGGCAGGACATGTACCTGTGTAGTTATATGTCCTGGTAGTGTGAAACTCCTAAATTCGGTTTGACACTACTGTGAGGCCTGCTCCTTTCATAGGCTAACATTGGAGCTGCCCTCATACACTGTTGAAGTGGCAGCTGCTGATCTGAAAGGAGCAGGAAGGTCACATTTAGTATGGCCAGAATGGTAATACAAAATCCTGCTGACTGGTGAAGTCGGATTTAATATTACTATTCTAGAAATGCCACTTTTAGAAAGTGAGCATTTCTTTGCACTAAAATCTTGTTGTGCCCTTCAATCCACGTCTGGCTAGGTTTAGTTGACAGCTCCTTGTGCATTCACTCAGACACACCCCAAACACAGGGTACTCAGCCTCACTTGCATACATCTGCATTTTGAATGGGTCTTCCTGGGCTGGGAGGGTGGAGGGCCTGCCCTCACACAAAGGACTGCCACACCCCCTACTGGGACTCTGGCAGACAGGATTGAGCTGAAAGGGAACTTGGTGCATTTCTTAGAGACTCTTTGAAGTCAACCCCACTTCAAAGGCACAACTTAGTATAAAACAGGGCCTCTGCCCTACCTCAAGAGACACTTGCTGGAGAAGAAACCTGAACCAGAAACTACATCCTGCCAAGAAGAACTGCCTGGCTGCTCAAAGGACTCACCTGTCTGCTTTTCTACAAAGGACTGCTGCCTTGCTGTTGGCCTGCTGCCTTGCTGAACTCTTGCCTGGCTGTAAAAGTGCTCTCCAAGGGCTTGGATAGAGCTTGCCTCCTGTTCCCTGAAGTCTCAGGACCAAAAAGACTTCACTCTTCCTCTTGGACGCTCCGGGCGCCGAACTTTTCGACGCACAGCTTGTTCCGCGGCAAGAAAAACGCCGCACACCGACGCTGATCAACGCGACGCCTTCGGGATGACCGAAACTTTGACGCACGGCCTCGCAAGGACGACGCCGCCCGACTTCCCGGGAGAAATCAACGCAACGCCTGCCGTGAGATCAAAACTTTGACGCACGGCCTCACAAGGACAACGCCGCCCGACTCCGCAGGAGAAATCGACGCGACGCCTGCCGTGCGATCAAAACTTTGACGCATGGCCTCGCAAGGACAACGCCGCCCGACTCCGCAGGAGAAATCGACGCGACGCCTGCCGTGAGATCAAAACTTTGACGCACGGCCTCGCAAGGACAACGCCGCCCGACTCCGCAGGATAAATCGACGCGACGCCTGCCGTGAGATCGAAACTTCGACGCGCAGCCCTGCAGAACGACGCGCAGCCGGAAAACAAGCAGGAAAATCCACTCACAGACCCGGGACATCTGGTAATCCCCGCGACCCACAGAAAGAGACTGTCCGCGCGCCGGAAAACGACGCCCGACTTCCCCGCGTGGAAAATAACGACGCAAGTCCGTGTGTGCTGGGGAGAAATCGACGCACACGCCCTTTTTCCACGCACCTCTTCCTTTGTGGCCCTCTGAGGAGATTTTCCACCAGAAACCAGGTACTTTGTGTTTGAAAGAGACTCTGTTTACTTTCTAAAGACTTAAGACACTTTATATCACTTTTCAGTGATATCTTTACAAATTCATATTGCATCTTTGATCGTTTTGACCTGAAGATACCCAGATGAATATTATATATTTTTCTAAATACTGTGTGGTGTATTTTTGTGGTGTTATGCTATGGTGTTGTATGATTTATTGCACAAATGCTTTACACATTGCCTTCTAAGTTAACCGTGACTGCTCGTGCCAAGCTACCGGAGGGTGAGCACAGGCTGATTTTGGATTGTGTGTGACTTACCCTGACTAGAGTGAGGGTTCTTGCTTGGACAGAGGGCAACCTAACTGCCAACCAAAACCCCATTTCTAACACCCATCTTTTAAGAGCCTCAGGCAGCAAGCCGCCAAGCAAGAGAGAGGAGATGCCAGTGGTACTCATGGAGTCTATTGGGAGGGTGGTCCGCTATACACTGAGGTCAGGGACCTTAAACTATGGGCAGCTAGGAGAGTGGTGGTCTCCCAGGTGTAAAGAGAGTTTATCCTAAATTTGGCACATGATATTCCACTGGCTGGGCATCTGGGACAATCCAAGACTTGAGACTGGTTCATGGCTCATTTTTACTGGCTCCAGATGTCTAAAAATGTTAAGGAGTTTTGTCGCTCCTGGGTGACCTGTAAACTAGTATCAACACAGGCACACAACCAAAGGCTGCCATATTTCCACTACCTGTGGCTGGGACTCCATTTGAGAGGGTAGGGATTGAAATGTGCTATAAGCCTCACTATTAACATGTATGGCTCACTTTTGGCTTAATGGCCACTTTTGTAGCTAAATATTTAAACATGTTTTATCATAAAATGCTTGGTGACAATGCTCGTGAAAATGCCCTTTAGGAAATAATGTTACATTTTAAAACAATATGAATCAACAGCAGCTGAAGAAAATTGCTAAGGTACGAACTTCAGTGCAGTGTCAAGCTTCAAGTCAGTACCAATGCTCCAAAGAGATGCCCTTTAAAGCATGATGTTAAAATTTTGCATTGTAAATTTCACGCTTTAAATTAACAGCAACAAAAGACAATTGCTAAAATGCAAACCTCGGTGTAGTATCAAACTTCGGCTTAGTGTCATGCTCGAAACGTGCCCTTTAAAACATGATTGACAATGGAAACAAGCAACTGCTGAAAACAATTGCTAAGGTGTGGGCTTTGATGTGGGGGCCAGTTTATATGCTCAAACCCCAATCAACTTACTGTAAAAAAGTCCAACTCATGTCAGCATTTCTTGGAAAATTACCAAGGAGTGCTCTAAATGCTGTCACAGAAATCCAACAATTGAGCTTAATGAGCCTGAGCTACTTGCATTAGAAGTAGCTTCCTGACTCGCACTAAAAATGTGGTTGCCCAGCAGGCAAGCTAATTGTTATGACAGTGTAAAAGCACCATGACTGCAGGGTGACAAGAATTAATCTGGAGTGACCTCAAGGCGGGACATATCAGCTGCTATCTCAAGCGAGTAACCATTGGGAAAATGCACAAGAAATGGAGTACACTTTCTTCAAATAAACCACATAAACGACAGTAAGGGTTTGACCAGGTTTGCTTCCAAGTTGGAACATGGTCCTTTGATGGAAACACCCCCATGCTACTACTAGCAGCGCCACGAAAGTAGACCGCCGCCAGCCGTATTCTGAAAAATAATACAGCCTAGCGGTGTTCTGCTGGTGGGTGCTGCTGGCGGTAGCAGCGCCCCATCCCGTCCCCTGCCGGAAGACCCCCTGGATTCAGGTAAGATGTGTGTGTGTGTGAGGGTGTGTGCATGAATGTGTGAGTGTGTGCGTGAATGCGAATGAGTGTGTAGTGTTGCTTGCATGTGTATGTGCATGTGTGAGAATGCGTGAATGAATGGAAATGTGAATGCGTGTCTGCGTGTAGGTTTGGATGTGTGTACAGATGTGTGCGTGAATGAATGGATGCATGCGTGTATGAATGCATGTATGCCTGTGTGAGTGAGTGTGTGAATGCGTGGTAGGTGATGCGAGTGTGTGTGATTGGGGGAGAATTAGAAGGGTGGAGCATGGATAGAGGGTGGGGTTTGTCTGGGGAGTGTTGAGTGGGGGTGGTGGCTCCTCCTACAAGTGGCAGGGAAGGAATTCCGTTGCGGTAGGCAGGGTCATAATGCCGCCGCCAAGACAGTAGCGGCCACCGGGTTGGAGATTATTATCTCCAGCCCAGCGGCTGCTACCGCCATGGCAGTCAGTGTGGTACATTGGCAGGTTGGCTTCAGCCAACCTGCCAATGTCATAATGTGGTGGTATGTACCGCCAGCCTGTTGGCGGTACTACCGCCACTTTTCCACCTACCGCTGGGGTCATAATGACCTCCATAATTTGGAAATATCATCTAACTAGGACAACTCTATAAAAATATGCTGGTATAATTAAGCTGAAAAAGAAACAGAAAACCACATTTAGTTATGCCTCTCCTCATGGGACAGCAGACAGGCTAGTTCATCACATGAGTGTTCACCTTCTTAAGGCATCAGTAGACAGCAGCTTCAGGGTGGTGCAGAACATGGGCTACACATAAGACAGCTCAGCAGTACAGAATTGATTGGGACTATTAGAACTGAACAGCATAAGCAAATGGGACAATCAGGACTAAGAGGAAACTCATCAGGAGACTTAGAGAAGGACAGAAGGTGACAGCAGTTAACTGTCTCAGGGTAGCAGACGGACTGACTGAAAGTTCCAAAGTCTTTCACTAATTAGAAATATCCATGGCCTTCTTGATTGGTTCCCCAGGTAGGCTCCTTTTGCACACAAGATTCAGCATCCAACAGTAACCATTGACACCATCAAGTTTGCAACAATTCCGCATTTTCTCAGGGAAAGCGTTTGGTTATTTCAATAATTTCATATAGTTCAATTTTTTTGGGGATTTTTCTAATTAATTGTTACAACAGGATCTTGTCTCACAATACACTGGATGGACTAAACATTTCTTACATGACAATTATAAGTTTCCTGTCTTGTTCAACAGCTAGAAAAAATATTGCTACATAGTTAACACTGAAACATGATTTTTATCTTCAATACAATAGAACATTCAACATCATGTCAGCAACGTAGGGAAAAATTCAGGTCAGAGGGAACAGAATAAGCAAGTCATTTTCCTCCACTGCTGCAAGAATGAATCTTCAGGCCTAGTCCAGCAAAGAAATCCTAAATGAACAATAATACTATTATTAAACATAAATTCTATTGTGCACCTTACAATTGAATCATATATGCAAAGCAAATTATTTGACTTCAAAGATTATTTACAACATTAGGACACAATTTAAACATGCATTTATTTTTTCTGCACATGTAACTAACATTAATAAACTCATCTAATTCAATATATGTACGATTCATTCATGATCATTTAGACTCATAATATACTTCATTTCTAATGTTTCTTCTTAAAGATAACACTTTGAACATTAATTCTGATTAATAATTCACTAAAATATAAGTGGACAATATCTTCACGTTTAAATGTAATGTCAAATATGAATGGAGTCCACATTGTCCACCATAATGCAAATGTGCACGTTCTACATTACCATGTTAATTTCTGTGTTCTCTGTTTCACCATATGTTAACTTCTATGCCACTTGTGTATTAGTAAAATTGGATCTCTATCAGTCCCTTCTCTGATGGCAATTTATGCCATCACAAAAGAACTTTTTCTCATTTACAATGGGACAAATCAAAACCCTGTAATTGGATAATGCATAGATCTTGGTCTACGAAAATTGACAATTTTCTTTATAGTCTGGTAATGCTGGTTTCTCATATTTTCCATTTCCATCTCTTCCCTCCCCTGTCTATTCTTTACTCTTTGACTTTTCCAGAAAATGTGAGTGTTAGAAATGTGGTTTTTAAATGGCAGTCAGGTTACCCCCATCTAAGCAAGGACCCTCAATCTAATTAGCGCAAAGGAGAAACACACCTTGGTAGCTTGGCATGAGCAGGCAGGCTTAACTCAGAAGGAACGTGTAAAGTATCTGTACCAACACACACAGTAACACAGTGAAAACACTACAAAATGGACACCAAAAAGGTGAGAAAAATAGGCGACATTTATCTACATCAAACTAGACCAAACTACAAAAATCCAACATACACAAGTTAAAATATGAATTTTCAAAAAAATAAGGGGGTCATTATGACCCGGGCAGCAGGTGATAATGTGGCGGTAGAACCCCCAACAGGCTGGCGGTACACACAGCCACACTATGACATTGGTGGGTTGGCTGCAGCTAACCCGCCAATTTGCCATTCCTACCGCCATGGTGGTAACAGCCAGCGGGCTGGAGATAACAATCTCCAGCCCGGCGGCTGCTATTGTACTGCCAGCAGCATTTTTTAGCCTGCCTACTGCCATGGTTTTCGTGGCATTCACAATGCCATGAAAACCATGGCAGTAGGCCCTACCAATGACAGGGAATTACTTCCCTGTCACTGGTAGGGGGCTCACCCCCACACAAACACTCCCCAGATGCCCCCCACACCTCCATACACGCACACACTCGCAGACACACACCACGCATGCACACACTCACTCACACTGGCATACACACATTCATTCATGCATTCATCCATTCATTCTCGCACACATCCGTACACACATTCACACTGACATGCAGACATGCATTGACATTTCAATTGTACACACATTCTCACACATACATACACCCATACATACATACACCTACGCAAACAACACTACACACACAGTCGCATTCACGCACACACTCACACACTCACACATTCATGCACACAATCCCACAGGCACACACACACAACACCCCCCACCTGCCTCTCCTGTCGGAAGCCCAACTTACCTGCATCCAGGGGGTCTTCCGGCAGGGAACAGAATGGGCTGCTGCTACCACCAGCAGTGCCCGCCAGCAGAACACCACCAGGCTGTATCATGTGTCATGATACGGCTGGTGGCGGTCTACTGGTGTGACGCTGCTGGTGGTAGCAGCGCCACCTTACCACCATCCGCAGGTATGGCCATAGCCGGATTTCTGCCCTTCTTGTGGCGGAAGTCTGGCTGTGGTCATAATCTTGCGAACGGATGCAGCCGCGGTGACGGTCTTTTAGTGGCCGTCACCGTGGCTGTAGGCGGCTTATACCACCATTCTCATAATGTGGGCCTAAGAGTCTTACTCCATAGAAAACAACAGAAAGGATGATTTTTGTACAAAGTTAGCACCACAAATAAAGAAGCACAGACGAGCTTACATCTGAAAAGACAGCGATGCATTGATTCCTTCCTCGCAAAGGAGGCCATGTGTCGTTTCTTCTCCAGTCAGGTCGGCGATGTGATATTTTTCTCCCTCGCAAGAGAGCGATGTGTCGATTTCTGGATTGGGCACCTCGAATCTGCACAGAATCGGGATGACTTTGATGCCCAGGGTCAATGAGTGGAAAATCCAGTCGCACTGTGTTAGAAAACCACACCGCGTGGGGTTTACATCGTTATCAGGAGCCACAAGCGGGTGTTGGGCATCGTTTCTCCAGCCACGATGCGTCAATCTCCCAGCCGCAATGCAGATGGAGCTTCAATTTTAGCTGCGAAGCCGGAGGCGCTTAGTTTATCAGCCACATTGCAGATGGTGAATCAAAAGTTTCCTCACACGCCATTCTATGCATGGATTTCACCTTTCAAGGGTCCAGGGACTGGATAGGGCACCACTTGGCAGGGCAGGAGTCTCAGCAGAAGTCCGGATCCTGGCAGAGGAAGTCTTTGGTGGTCCTGAGACTTCAAAACAGGAGACAAGCTCAGTTCAAGCCCTTGGAGATTCATCACAAGCAGGAATATACCACAAAGTCCAGTCTTTGTCCCCTTTCACAGACAGAAGCAGCAACTGCAGGATAGCCCAACAAAGCAGTCACGGGCAGGGGCAGCTCTTCCCTCAACTCTTCAGCTCTTCTCCTTGGCAGAGGTTCCTCTTGGTTCCAGAAGTGATCTTGAAGAAATCTAAAGTCTGGTAGTTTTGGGTCCACTACTTATACTCCTTTCTGCCTTTGAAGTAGGCAGACGTCAAAGGAAAGTCTCTGTTGTTCCAGGATCCTGCCTTGACCAGGCCAGGCCTCTGACACACACCAGGTGGTGGGAGACTGGATTGTGAGAGGGCAGGCACAGCCCATTCATGTGTAAGTGACCACTCCCCCCCACTCCAGCACAGATGGCTCATCGGGATATGCAGGCTACACCCCATCACCCCTTGTCTCACTGTCTAGAGGGAATTTACAAAGAGCCCAACTGTCAAACTGACCCAGACAGGGAATCCACAAACAGGCAGAGTCACAGAATGGTTAAAGCAAGAAAATGCCTACTTTCTAAAAGTGGCATTTTCAAACTGACAATTTAAAAACCAACTTTACCAACATTTTAAATTGTGAGTTCAGAGACAACAAACTCCATATTTCTATCTGCTCCTAAATGGAATCTGTACTTTAAAGTTATTTAAAGTCAGTCCCCATGTTAACCAGTGAGATAGATAGGCCGTGCCACAGTGAAAATGAATTTAGCAGTATTTCACTGTTAGGACATGTAAAACACATCCGCACCCTGCCATGGGGCTACGTAGCACCTACCTTAGGGGTGCCTTACATGTATAAAAAGGGAAGGTTTAGGCCTGGCAAGTGGGTACACTTGCCACGTTGAATTGGCAGTGCAGGACTGCACACACAGACACTGCAGCTGCAGGTCTGAGCCATGTTTACAGGGCTACTAATGCGGGTGGCACAACCAGTGCTGCAGGCCCACCAGTAGCATTTGATTTACAGGCCCAGGGCACCTCTAGTGAACTTTACTAGGGACTTAGTGGTAAATCAAATAGGTCAATCATCAATAAACCAATCACCAATACAATTTACACAGAGAGCATATGCACTTTAGCACTGGTTAGCAGTGGTAAAGTGCCTAGAGTCCTAAAGCCATTAAAAACATGTCAGAAAAAATAGGAGAAATTAGGAAAAAATATTGGGGATGACCCTGCAAAAAAGGCCAGGTCTAACAGTGAGTTTTGTAAAATCCAACTGCACACTGTCACAATCAATAAAGGTTTCAAGATCATTCTCACAAATCCATTTCCCAAGTTTCCAACCTAAGATCCTACCTTGGAGAATCCTTCACCTATTGTTTCCCAAACATTTGTCTGCTTCAGGTCATTCAAGTTATGTTTCAGACTTGTCATACTGGAAGGGTATTTCCTTATCTCCTTACTCCTATTAGGAATGTAAGTGTAGCAGTGTTGCATATTTAAAACTGGACAGACTCTGCCTTCCTTTGCTAAAGGGATGTCTAGCGCAAGATGATTCTGCAAAACCATAGATCTTGCCACAAATGTTTCCATATATATTAGGAGCATTGCTCTTGAAAAATCTGCTCCAAAAATATCTCCAGTAGTTTCTGAACTAGTTGCTCCTCTTTTAAATCTCAATTAGGTCTCTCAATCCCTGCTGGATTGTCAATATTGCCTACTTGGTAGATTTTCAGAAACAACACTCCTAAATGGCTTGTGCCATACCAGCCTTTCGGTAGCTTGTAATAAGGGTTTTACCCACAGATGTAATATACCCCAGGAACAGCAGGGTCTTGTCCATTTAGCATAAGATCCAATACATTCTTAAACAAAACACATTTATGCAGTCACTAGTTCCTTCAAACGTACTGTCAGCATTTGACTGTGCCCTAAATATATATACAAAGGTTCCCTACATGTTGTCAATCAAAAGCTAAGTGTCCTTGTGTATCTGGAGCATTGTGAATTGATTTCTTTCTGGAAACTATACCCTTATCAATCTTGTTTTTCATTGCTTTTTTTCTGTCATCAACTTGATTAATGAATTCCTTTTCTACCAATGTGAGAAGACATGTCAAATTATTCCAGTGTGCATATGCTGTGCCAAAGGTTAGTGTAAGTTCAAAGAACCCACCTACTATATCTATGTTCTTAGCTTTGCAATGCTGCTCAAATGCTGGTTTATGGGAACAAAAGAGAAAACGAAATCAAAATTAGAATAAAAATACTAAATGTACTCTTGGTTGTTCAAACGTGCTACTAATAAACTACAATTAATGCCATAGGTTAGTAGTAAGTTGTGACAGGTGACTACCTCTTGTACTGAGGAAGGAATTTGTGTACACACATAATAATAACGCACACTGATTGTATCTACATACTCATACAGCAAGCTATAATAAACATTGGAAGTCAAATCTCCCTTTGTGTCATCTAAATGAAGAAATCCCCCATCCTTATAAATCTTAACCTGCTTAGATGTTGTCATTCTCTCCATTGGAGTCTCCTTTCATTGAAACACTCATTCCTGCAATCAATAAAATGCACACAATCACACATAGTATAACTAAACCAAAACTCACATATTTACATTTACTGCTTGTACCCTGTCCTGGGTTAATGGCCTCCTTAGAATCAAAGAGGGAAAGAAAAAGAAAAATTTAAAAAGCAAAAAGCAAGCAAAAAATCAAATCCAAAGCATCTTTTAAAAATCTTTTTGCACTGTTTGTAATTCTCGATCTTCAAGAAAGTTCAATTAAAAAAATTCTCAAAATGAGGTCAAATGTTTGTTTTCAGTAAAACACAGTCTGATGATCAGTTATGGTCACCTTTAGAGTGTAATGTCTCTATTGATCAACTGGCAAAGTCATTTCAAAATTCAGTTTAAATGCAGTTTCAAGCTCCAGAATGTTTAACTGAATTCTCACAGTCAAAACAAAAGGCCATAAACTTGTTCTCCTATTCCTTTATGACAAGATATATCAATTCAGGTGAAGAGTATTTGCGGCTTGGAACTCTTTTCTTTTTCATTCTCCTTACAGTGCCATCTTTATCTTCACTTTGATTTGACTCTTCAACTATTTCTATTATAGCTGAGAGTTTATCAGCAACCAGTTCATGTGCGGCTGCAGGCCATTTATCTCCTTTCACAGTTCACCTTTTGGGTGCAACTGCATTCACAATGTTTGCTGTGTAGGCAGGAGTCAGTTGGTTTTGACTTTGCTCTCCTGCATCTCTGTCTGCATTTGGAATGCTTGTGTTTTCACCATTCTGCACCAGCACTGCTTCAGTCCTCACCGCTTGATTAATCTGAACCCTTTTTTCTCCTGCATTCACTCTTAGGAAGTCAGACTCAGGGGGTCATTATGAACACGGTGGGATTCCCCGCCGCGTTCATGCTGGCGGTCTAAACACAGACCGCCAGCCTGTTGAAGCCCCGTGGGCCCAATAATAAATATTCCACTGGGCAGGCGGACAGAAACAGTGTTTCCACCAGCTAGCCCATGGGAATGCTGGGCCTGGACATTGCCGATGACTCCACATGGAGCCGTTGTCAATGCCGCAGTGCGGCGGGTGCAGCAGCACCCGTCGCGCATATCACTGCCCGTGAACCGGCCAGTGACCTGCACGACGGGGCTGTGCACGGGGCCCCTACACTGCCCATAACAAGTGCATGGGCAGTGCAGGGGCCCCCAGGAGGGGCCCAGAGCATCCCTTCCACAAGCCTTTCCATGGTGGGGGAAACTGCCAGGGAAAGGCTGGAGGAACATGGGTTCTTTATCAGGAGGGTGGTGCTGCTTGCGGCGCTGCCCTGTCGGATAGAGAGCTCTGCCATCCTCAGGCTGCTTGGGGGCGGTAGCCTGGTGGTGGCGGCAGGCCGTCTGTGGCGGTCCCCCAGTTTTCGTAATTTTCACCACCACCGGCATGGCGGTCTGGACCGCCATGTTCATAAGGAGGGCGTCAGTGTTTTCTGTGTGGCTTGCATGAATCCAGTTTGGAAGAAAAGCACACTTCACAGCTG
This sequence comes from Pleurodeles waltl, assembly GCF_031143425.1. NCBI lineage: Eukaryota > Metazoa > Chordata > Amphibia > Caudata > Salamandridae > Pleurodeles > Pleurodeles waltl. Next base: position 734,147,747 of record NC_090437.1, on the reverse strand, counting down.
TTGTTGTCACCAAGACAACCTGATGTGGTCCTTTCCACCTTGGCTCAAGACAAGTTTTCTTTACATGCTTCTTTAAAGGAATCCAGTCTTCAGCTTTCAAGCTGTGACACAGTTCTTGAGATGCTTGAACTGTTGCTTCTTCAACCTGATGAGACAAAGAATGAACTACGTCAGACAGACCTTTGCAATAATCCAGCACTTAGTCATCTGTTCTGTGCACAAGTGCATTTGCAGTTACTGCTGGTAACCTCATTTCACGCCCCATAGGAATCTCATGGAGTGACAGTCCTGTCTTCCTGTCAGGAGTGCTACACATGCTCATCAGGACAAGTGCAATGCATTGGGCCATTTCAACATTGTAGAGGAACAAACCTTTGCCAATTGAGCTTTCAGTGTTCCATTCATTTGTTCCCCAATCCACATGCCTCTACTCTGCAACTGCAGTGCAATTTTTGCTTGATGTTCAGTGCTGCACAAAACAACTTTATGATTTCATTATTAAAATGATCTAAGTCCAAAGAAGCTGGAACCCCAAACCTTGGTATCAGTTCCCTGAGCAGCAGCTTAGCTACTGTAAGACTGCCATTCCTACGTGTTGGGTAGGCCTCTATCCAGTGGGAATACACACATTCAACAACCAACTCATGCTTACTTCAATCCATGGCAAGCAAGCATCTCAATAAAGTCAAGCTGCATTTTGTTAAATGGACCTCCTGACCTGCCTATGTGGCTCAGATCAACCAGTGTGCATTTCCCTAAATTCATTTGTTGACAAGTGACACATCTGTGACAAACCAATTTTGCAATCAATCTAAATCTGGGGTTCTACTATGTCTGTTTGAATGTGCAAATCATTGTATGTCTGCCGAGATGAACCTGACCATGATAATATCTTGCCATCAAGTTCAACAATCAGTCTGGCAACTCAACTTTCCCTTCATTTGAAATCCAGACATCATCTTCCTTTCTCTGTACATAACCTGCTCTAGTCCAGCCTGTATGTTCGTCCTCTGTTGCTTCCTCCTGTAATCTCTTAATTTCATCCCAGGTATCAACCACTGACATCAAAAAACTTTTATTTATCCCACCACTGTCACTTCCACCACCACACTCTTCATTGAAGGTGACACAATGGAGTGCACTATATCTGGCAATTCGGTCAGCATAGGCATTACCCAATGATACATAATCATTTGAACTTTGATGGGCTGTGTACTTCACAACGGCAATCTTCTCAGGTAACTGCAAGCCATTTAATAAACTGTGCATTTTCTCACCATATCGAATGGGTGATCCTGAGTAGGTCATAAAACTTCTCTGGTGCCATAACTACCCAAAATCATGGACTACACCAAATCCACATTGACTATCTGTGAATATTGTCACTTTGAGCTGCTCTGATATACAGCATGCTATTTTAAAAGCAAAGAATTCAGCTACTTGGGCAGAAACAACTCCTTAAAGCCATGAAGTTTCAATTACTACTGAGAGGGTTCAAACTGCATAACTAGCTCTCAGAATACCTTTGTTGTCTCTTAAGCAGGAGCCATCAACAAACACAACTTGATCATTCTCCTCTGAAGGAGTGTCCTGAATATAAGATCTGGGTTAGGTGCTCAGTTCAGTGACATCAAGGCAGTCATGTTCCATTTCATTAACATTGTTTAAATCATTTATATTGACAAGTAACAAGGTAGCTGTGTTCATTACAGATCACATTTTGACCCTCATAAGGATCAATAACTCATTATGGGTAAGACAGGCACTGGTCACATTTTGGGTCTTTGTTGTTGTTTAAAGAACTTAAACTGGTTGTGGGACATAAACTACTAAAAGGTATCCATCACAATACCTTTGCATTGACCAATGCTTATATCAGCAGCTGCTATGGCCTTTAAACAGCCGGGCAAAGCAGCAGCAACAAGGTCCAATGTGGCAGAAAAATATGCCACATGTCTGTTCGTTCCTCCATCTCAAAATAAAAAGAGCACAACCATCACATTCATGGCAAAACAATGAAAAGTTTTTTGTGTAAACAGACATTCCCAAGGCTAGAGGGCTACACAAACTTTCTCTGAAATCAGTGTAAGCTTTCATACATTCTTCACTACAGGGCACTGGGTCTGTACATTCTTTATGCATGAGCTTCTGCAGTGGTTAGAAATTACTGAAAATGTTTTTATCCATTGTTGACAGTAGCTCACTAGTCCCAAAAAAATTATAACATCTCTTTGTGTAACTGGGGGATTAATTTGCATAATACCTGCAATCCTTTCTCGGGACACTTTCCTTGCTCCTTTCTCAATTTGGTGACCCAAATACTTTATTTCCTTCTGGCACTACTGTAATTTGGTTGGGGAAAACTTGTGTCCATTCTTTCCCAAATGAATCAACAAAGCTATGGTATCTTGTCTGCAAGCCTCACATGTGTTAGATGCAGCCATCAGGTCATCAATGTACTTCACTAAAGTGGACTGAAACAACATGTTCAAAGACTCTAAGGCCCATATTTATACTCGGTTTGCGCGAGCTAGTGTAATTCAGCATACACCTAACTCCATATTTATACTTTGGTGCTAGACACGTCTAGCGCCAAAGTTATGGAGTTCACGTTTTCTGGATGTGAAAACCTACCTTGCGTCAATGAGGTGCAAGGTAGGCATTCCCGTCCAGAAAAGAACGATATGGCATTAGCGCCATATTTATCCCCATGCTAAAATCCAGCACAGGGGGATGGGAGCCTTAAATAATGGCGCTAAGCCTACTTAGTGCCATTATTTAACACCTGTGTATGGGCAGGCATTAGGGGACCTGTAGGCATATTTCCAAGGTCAGAGACCATGGAAAGAGCCCACAGGTTCCCTTCCCTGACCCTAGGGACACCCCCACCCACATCAGAGGGACACCACAGGATGGGGGACCCATCCCAGGTAAGTCCCGGTAAGTATTTTTTTTTTCACTATCAGGGGCCCTGACTTGGGGCCGCCTGCATAGCGCTGGCCCCAAATGGCAATGCCCAGGGGACATTTGTCCCCTGGGCATGGCCATTGGGGTGGTAGGCATGGCTCCTGTTTTTACTAAGACAGGAGCCATGTCCATGGGGGTTGTGCGCCAGAAAATGATGCTACACTGCTTAAAGGCATTTTTTTGCCTCTAAACAGTGTAGCACCATAATTCAGTGCAAAAGCTCTGGTTTCCCCTATGCCTCCCCCACCCTGTTTGCGTCCTTTACAGGGACGCTAACAGGGCATTAGCACCGGCTAGCGCAGTTCCATAAATATGGTGCCCGGCCGGCATCTTGGAATGGCGCTAGCCGGCGCTATACTTTTTCATGCAAAACTCCGCTCACGCAGTTTTGCGTGAAAAAGTTTAAATATGGGCCTCAGTTCTTCTTTAAAATCTGATTAAAAAAGGACAGTGATTATAAAAACCCATGAAATAACTATCCTCCTGTAAAGGCACAGAAAAGAAAGCTTGTGACAAGCCATCAACAGAAAAACATTCTGCTTCAACTGGCATCTGAAATAAAATTACTGCTGGATTTGGCACTATGGGACAACAAGATACCACAATTTTGTTCACCTTTCCCAAATCCTGAACTACGTGATATTTCACACTTGGCTTTCGCAGTCCCATTGTTGGACTTTTTTGCTTATGCAGGGTCATCCCCAATCTTTTTGCCTCCTGCCTCCTATTTCTTTCTGACCTGTTGCTGTTGGCTTTTGAACTCTGAGCACTTTACCACTGCTAACCAGTGCTAAAGTGCATATGCTCTCTGTGTAAATTGTATGTGATTGGTTTATCCATGATTGGCATATTTGATTTACTAGTAAGTCCCTAGTAAAGTGCACTAGAGGTACCAGGGCCTGTAAATCAAATGCTAGTAGTGGGCCTGCAGCACTGGTTGTGTCACCCACAAAAGTAACTCTGTAATCATGTCTCAGACCTTCCATTGCAGTGCCTGTGTGTGCAGTTTTAACTGTAAATTCGACTTGGCAAGTGTACCCACTTGCTAACACAAAAAGAGGGACTGGGAGAGTTGTGGTCCAGTGTACAGTCTCCCTGTGATAATAACTATATATAGGTACACTGTTCCATACAGAAAAAGAAGGAGGAAGCAGGGAAGCACCTGTACTCTCAGGAGCGAGAGCCCTCATGCATCACTAAGGATGACTGGCATCATCATCGGGAGTCGCTCCTCACTAGGCCGGCACTGCAATGCCTAGTGGGCACCCCGTAATGGGGGCTCTCTGCCGAGTTCTGAGATAGTGACTAAAAATTCAAAAGTCCACAACAAAGGTGCTACAAGTCACCATCGAAAAGAAAAGAGGAATTTAAAATTGGTTAGTCATCCATAAACTTCATCATTTAATCGGTCAAATATAGTAAGGATGAAGACCAAGGTTAAAAGCAATTTTGAAAGAGAAGTTGAGGATTATGCTCACACAGCTTTCAAAAAATAAACAAAAATTAGAGTGTCCTAAAAATTATAAGGCACAACTATGATTTGGTCGACATGTTTCGCGTCTATTGGTCTATAGCGATCCACCGACGCTTCATCAGGACCCATATGTCTAAATAACAAACCTCTTATGAAATATATAGAAACCAGTCACTTACTCAGGTTGACTGGTAAACCAGGTACCCTGCAACACATAGAAAAAACGAAAAAGCCAAAAGGCAATAAAACAAATGTCACTGTTATTATGTAACACAGAAAATCTGATGGAAAATGACGCAACCACATTTTGGTTAGTAGCAGTGAATGGGATATCACAAAGAAAAATGCTTACCACCCCCTATTTGAGAACAGGTTCCAAGGGGAAGGCGTCTCTAGGACTCGTAGTGACACTAATTGAGATTAAAGGTAAAAAAGTAAATGGCTGATGACTGTACAAAGATCACATAAAGGAATCAAAAGTCTGCAATCAAGTACTGCAAATAATATTGGGGGTGTTCAGGAATAGATATACAATCAAACACAAGAAAATATATAATCTAGGAAAGATTCCCATGGCAACCGTATATTTATAGTTGTAGTTCACCGTGACCTTAGGGAGGATTATGCCCAAGGAGGTCCACAAATAGTTAGTAAAAGAAAAATAAGGAAAAGCGGATAATTATCACGTATAATCTCTATTTCATGTTCATATAGGGAAAGGTTAGTCCACTAACCGAATCGTCAGAGACAGTGACAGAGTGAAAGAACAGTATCGAGTGAGACAGACCTGACGTTCATAGTCGAATGTCAGGCCCTGTACTTACATAATCGGTCACCAGGTCCTACATTCGGACCTAACCTACGGAGACTGCCGCCCGACGAACAACCGGATCGGGGCCCTCCTGATCCTTAAATGGACGCCGGAGAATTCAGCGCGTCTGTACTCAGCGCGTCTATTTGCGCGAAACAGAAAAAGGACTATAAAAAACAGAAGCGGATCAAAGGTCGACGGGGGACTACAAGTGTATGTGCACTTGTAGTTCAGGACCTGAAAACGCTTTGGAAGACAGTCAATGAGATCGCCAATGTATTTACTGTTATATTCGGACACAGAAAAAATAAATGAATAGAAAATGGATGTCAAAGAGGGAAAAGTACCCACTCATTGCCAATGTTGATTGTGAGCCCAGAGCGAAATATTATATAGTCAGTGCTATTAGGGCTCATGTATGTAATGCAAAACCTAGGCGAAAAGGGGGGTATATATATTGGAAAGTGGAATAAAACCAGCAGAGACATAAAGCACTGGGCTATATGTATCGGGATCATCAAAGCCCATATGAGAAGGGTCTTAGTTATAAATGTGTAAATAATCTCAATAGGGCAGATTAAAAACTGGATCTGTCACATCAGGATAAAGTATAGGGAGTAACGCCAGTTAACTATAAAGGCTTCTAAGGAGAAAGAGACGTCCAGGGGATGTCATCGTTAAGTCCTCGTATATGGGTCCCAAGTTTTAACACCCACTTTTGTTCGATTCTAAAGAGTGCTCTGGGATCATTGTGGCGGATAAATGGAGCTTCAATTACCACCCACCATAGGTCATCTGGAGAGTGATGTGCCTCCAGAAAATGAACACTTAACTTAGTGGTGAGCTTCTTACACCTAATGTTACTTCTGTGTTCGTTGATGCGAGTCTTGACAGGTCTTGATGTCATGCCAATGTATCGAAGATCGCATGGGCAAGTGATCATGTATATACAATTTTTTGTGTTGCAGTTGGTATGTTTGTTGAGATACCATGGGCCAATCGAATCAAAAACAAGTTGTTTCAAATGTTTTGTGAGACCACAGACATTACAGTGACCACACGGATAATGTCCTAAAACAGGTGGGAGGTCCCATAGAGTTGTTTGATTGGACGAATTATGTGAGATGCGTGGACGTGTTTGTACCACTAAGTCTCTAATGTTGGCAGTTCGTCTGAAAGCGAAGAGAGGTTTCGGTAAGTGGTGGCCTCCACTAGTAAGGATGGACCATCGCTTATTAATCAGCTTCTTAATGGAGTTTGACAATGGAGTATAAGTAGACACACAAGTCAACCTGGCCTGGGGGCACTGTCCTCTGGGCATCAGTAGTGCTTCTCTATTGTTATTCCTGGCTCTTTTCCGGGCTTGGTTGACGATCTTGGATGGATAATTCCGTTCGCAAAGTTTTTGTTGAAGAGATTCAGATTGTCGGTCAAATTCAGTGAGTGAACTGCAATTCCGTCTTAATCGTAGAAATTGTCCAAAGGGTAAATTGTCCCGCAAAGCTTTTGAGTGGTGGCTCTGATAGAGGAGCAACGAGTTACGATCCGTGGGTTTGTGATATACACTAGTCTGAAGTTTCCCATTGTTTATAGAGATCATCAGATCTAAAAATGGTAATTGCTGGTCAGACACTGTGGCTGTGAATTTCAAAAAGGGGTCAAGGGTATTGATCCAGGTTACTAGTTCCCTTGCCTTCATAATGGGACCTTGCCAAAGAATTAAAATATCGTCTATATATCGGCGCCACAGTCTTATAGAGTTGAAAAAAGGATTCGTGGGCAACAATATATGTTTCTTCTCAAAGTCATACATGTAAAGACATGCTAGACTAGGAGCAAAAGTGCTCCCCATGGAGGTACCTTGAATTTGATGGTAAAATTGGTCCTCAAAGAGAAAGAAATTTTCAGTCAGGGCTAATCTAGCACACTGTAGAATGAAAGCTGCAGGGGAAGACAAAGTTGCTGATATTTCGTATAGGGCAGTCCCTATAACAAGCAAAGTAGCTTCTTGAGGAATATTGGTATAGAGAGCCTCTACGTCAAGTGTGATAATCGCTTGTGTATTCTCCCCGTCATTGATGGTTTCGATCAGGTTGAGCACCTCTTTTGTGTCCTTCAAATAAGTGGAAGAATTTCTTACTAAAGGTTGTAAAAAATTATCGCAAAAAATGGAAAGTGGTTCTAAAATTGAGCCCAATCCTGATACTATGGGACGTCCAGGTGGAGGGTTCCTTTGTTTGTGAATTTTTGGAAGACAGTAGAAATAGGGTATCTGGGGATGCTGTGTATCCAAAAAGGCTGCTTCCCTGGGAGAGATCCACAAATTATTTCTGGCTTCTTCAATCATAGTTCTGATTTGTGTCTGGAGTCTTTCTGTAGGGTCGCGATTGATTTTTGCATAGTACGTAGAATCACTTAGGAGGCGCAAACATTCACTTCTATAATCAGCGGTATTCATAACCACTATAGCTCCTCCCTTATCAGCAGGTTTTATAGTTATCTCAGGGTCGGATGCTAGTGCGGTGAGCGCCCTCCTTTCTTTTGTCGGAATATTGATAAAGGTTGGTTTAGAGTGAAGGTTGTTAACATCGGATAGCACTGCTTTCTCAAAAGTTAAGACTTCATTGGGCATTACTGCAGGAGATGGAACAAAGGTAGAAGGTTTTTTAAGACCTGAATCGAGGGCTAGAGGTTCCTCTGTTTTATCTCTGAAGAAAAATTGCAGCCGAATCTTCCAAAAAAATTGTGCTAATTCAATTTGTAGGTGAAAAAAATCAACTTGAGGGGTAGGAACAAAGCCTAATCCTTTATTTAGTACAGAAGTTTCATCCTCTGAGAGTTGTTTAGAAGAAAGATTAACAACTAAGTCATTGATGGGGGAGTTTTGGACTGGCTCCTGGTGATCATCTGGGGCTCGTCTCTGGACCATTGGACGCGTCTGCCTCTTCCTCTCCTTCTGCCTCTGCCTCTGCCCCGGCCTCGGCCTAAAAAAGGAGGGGCAAAAGGCATCATGGGTCGTGGTTGGAAGAAGGGGAAGGGAGCTTGCCACGGCATTGCTTGATGTATCGGATACGGAGGGTAATTATAATAAGGTTGTTGTGGTAGATTGTCGTCTGTGCTCCATCCGTCCGAAGAGGATCCACTGCTATAATTACGAGATTTTTTGAGGGGTAATGGAGCCTCATCGGATGATAGAGATCGGTTATCTCCTTCAAAATCATCTTTAATGTAGGGGTAGATTTTTTCTCGGCTGAATCGTGCAATGTCTTTTTGGAGTTTGGAAACCTTTTGCTGAGTTAAAAATTATTTAGTTTCATTTAACTCGGCAGTAATTTCGGCAAGGCGGCATTTAAATGAGGTTATCGAAATCGTGGTTTTCGAGGTATTTTCGATGGTATTAATCTGGATCGTGATTGTATCCGCCAGCCTTTTGGAAGTGTTGATGATCAATACTAACCAATCTCTAGTACACTTCCAGGCTATTTGGGCCCAGTCTTTTCTGAAGGCTAGATCTTGCAGAAAAATGCGTGGTATATTTGACACTAAAAGGCCATTTGGAGCGATGTTGGCACGAAGATATTCGGTCATGATTGTTCCGTGCATTACGGTCTTAATCAGTTCTCGTTTCAAGGTGGATAATTTGTCCCATTCGGTTTTGAGACTGCCCGAAGGGGCAGAGCCGTCATTATCTAGTATGGAAGGTGTTTGTAAAATAGCTGTTACCATTTCATCATCATAGCTCAGACCCTGAAAATTATCCATAGTGTGGGTCTCTTGACCGCAATTCGGGGAGGATATGAAAAAACAGGGGTAACAGTCAGATGAGTCCCACAGCTAAGCTGCTGTACATAAATGCTAACACAAAAAGAGGGACTGGGAGAGTTGTGGTCCAGTGTACAGTCTCCCTGTGATAATAACTATATATAGGTACACTGTTCCATACAGAAAAAGAAGGAGGAAGCAGGGAAGCACCTGTACTCTCAGGAGCGAGGTAGGTTAGGTCCGAATGTAGGACCTGGTGACCGATTATGTAAGTACAGGGCCTGACATTCGACTATGAACGTCAGGTCTGTCTCACTCGATACTGTTCTTTCACTCTGTCACTATCTCTGACGATTCGGTTAGTGGACTAACCTTTCCCTATATGAACATGAAATAGAGATTATACGTGATAATTATCCGCTTTTCCTTATTTTTCTTTAACTAACTATTTGTGGACCTCCTTGGGCATTATCCTCCCTAAGGTCACGGTGAACTACAACTATAAATATACGGTTGCCATGGGAATCTTTCCTAGATTATATATTTTCTTGTGTTTGATTGTATATCTATTCCTGAACACCCCCAATATTATTTGCAGTACTTGATTGCAGACTTTTGATTCCTTTATGTGATCTTTGTACAGTCATCAGCCATTTACTTTTTTACCTTTAATCTCAATTAGTGTCACTACGAGTCCTAGAGACACCTTCCCCTTGGAACCTGTTCTCAAATAGGGGGTGGTAAGCATTTTTCTTTGTGATATCCCATTCACTGCTACTAACCAAAATGTGGTTGCGTCATTTTCCATCAGATTTTCTGTGTTACATAATAACAGTGACATTTGTTTTATTGCCTTTTGGCTTTTTCGTTTTTTCTATGTGTTGCAGGGTACCTGGTTTACCAGTCAACCTGAGTAAGTGACTGGTTTCTATATATTTCATAAGAGGTTTGTTATTTAGACATATGGGTCCTGATGAAGCGTCGGTGGATCGCTATAGACCAATAGACGCGAAACATGTCGACCAAATCATAGTTGTGCCTTATAATTTTTAGGACACTCTAATTTTTGTTTATTTTTTGAAAGCTGTGTGAGCATAATCCTCAACTTCTCTTTCAAAATTGCTTTTAACCTTGGTCTTCATCCTTACTATATTTGACCGATTAAATGATGAAGTTTATGGATGACTAACCAATTTTAAATTCCTCTTTTCTTTTCGATGGTGACTTGTAGCACCTTTGTTGTGGACTTTTGAATTTTTAGTCACTATCTCAGAACTCGGCAGAGAGCCCCCATTACGGGGTGCCCACTAGGCATTGCAGTGCCGGCCTAGTGAGGAGCGACTCCCGATGATGATGCCAGTCATCCTTAGTGATGCATGAGGGCTCTCGCTCCTGAGAGTACAGGTGCTTCCCTGCTTCCTCCTTCTTTTTCTGTATGGAACAGTGTACCTATATATAGTTAAGCAGGGTGCAGTGTGTGGTTAATGTGGGACATATAGGAATGTGTTTATATGTCCTGACAGTGAAATATTGCTAAATTCATTTTTCACTGTTGCAAGGCCTGTCCCTCTCATAGTTTAACATGAGGGCTACCTTTAAATATGATTAAAGTGTAGATTCCCTTTGGGAGCGGATAGACATGTGGAGTTTGGGGTCTCTAAGCTCACAATTTAAAAATACATCTTTTAGTAAAGTTGATTTTGAGATTGTGTGTTTGAAAATGCCACTTTTAGAAAGGGAGCATTTTCTTGCTTATACCATTTCTGTGACTCTGCCTGTTTGTGGATTCCCTGTCTGGGTCAGTTTGACAGTTGGGCTGGTTGCACCTCACACTAGACAGTGACACAAAGGGAGCTGGGGTGTAGCCGGCATTTCCTGATGAGCCATCTGTGCTAGGAGGGAGGGGAGGAGTGGTCACTTACACCTGAAAGGGCTATGCCTGCCCTCACACAGTGCACTCTCCAACCCCCTGGTGAGTGCCTGCAGCCTGGCCTGGGAAAGGCAGGATTTCACATTCAAGAGAGGCTTTGCTTTGAAGTAGGGCTACTTCAAAGGAGAAATTGGGTATAAGAAGGGCACCCAAAACCACAGACTTTAGAACACTTCTGTAAACCAAGAGGATCCTCTGCCTGGAGAAGAGCTGAAGAGCTGGGGAAGAAGAGCTGCCCTGCCTGTGACTGTGCTTTGTAGAGCTATCCTGCAGTTGCTGCTTCTGCCAGAGTAAGAGGACAAAGACTGGACTTTGTGTGCCTTCCATTGTTGTAGTTTGGACCCTTGCTCTGGGCAAGACTGCTGGTTAAAGGATGACAGTACTTTTGCTTGTAGGCGACTACGCCTTTCCTACAACAAGTCGCAACTGTTGTCCCAACCTTACCGGCTCACTAGCAGCACCTCACCAGAAACACAATAGTAAAAGGTGATTTGTGGCAGCCTTTACGCATGGCCTCAAGAATAAGACATCAGAGGGAGTGTCGTGGTTAAACGGAGATTACCCCTTTCTCACCGATATATCATGTCTCATACAAACACAGGCAATGACAAAGATGCAGTAAAGTTTCAATAGTTTTTGTTTAACATAACTGCAATTTACGATAAATTGCATGGGATGTAATGATTAGGATAATGAATAATGCAAGAAACAGAATTGTGAAGACGAGAGTCATTATTACAAAGACCCCCACCATCTTGCAATGCATAGGAAAGACATACGAGATGTAATATGCCCTACTACCCTAATGTGAGAGGCCTAACCTCCTACCTAAAGGAGAGCCATGTTTGCTAAACCTAATCTGCCAATGCCATGTCCATGAGAGGAGCCCCCAACCCTCGTTACCTTGAAATGAGGTCTCTATCTCAGACTCCGCAGGGACACGAAGACTGGGTCAGCATCAAGACGACTGCAGCATTGATATCAGCGATGGTGGCGATGCCCTCCGGTCGGAATCCCTCTGATTATCTGTGTAAAGTGCAATGTATTTATACAGATCTACAAGGACCCCTGACATAGTTGTGTTCCCAAACAATAGATAACAGAGATGCTTGGGACGGCAATTAATATGAACAATCCCTCGGAAGTATAGAGAGGGAAAATCCCTAAGTGTGAACACCTACTGTTTGTTTGTTTTTGTTGCTTGATCTTGACGCCTTAGCGCGGTGACACTGATAATGTAACTCATAATAAGTGGTCTAACAATAAACAAGGCAGCCATCTTAGAAGAATTAAATAATTAAATGGGCTAAGACAGAGCAAGCTAAGTAGGTTAAAAGTCACTAGGTGACGGGGGCATGAGTCTGCAAGCCAGAGGCTAAGCTAACTCCTGTTATCCCATTAAAAATGAACTAGGATTCACTATGCCATCTTGTGAAGATCTCCAAGGGCTTGATTTAGAGCTTGCCTCCTGTTGTTTCAATTCTCAGGGATAGCAAAGACTTCTCTCTGCCAGCACCTGGAGTCTCTGGAGAGACTCCTACTCTGCCCTGTGGTGCCCATTCAGTTTCTGGGACCCTGACAGGAGAAGCTGGCAGCATAAGAGAAAGAAATCCATGCACAGAACGCTGTGCGGGGAATAGATCGATGCAACTCCGATCTGCGGCTGGGAAATCTATGCACCGCCGGCTTCGCGGCTGAAAATCAACACTCACCTGTAACGCAACCAAAGAATCGACACACGGAGCTGAAGAAACAACATGCAGCATCACTTATGGAGGCTGGTGAGATCGCAACCCACGCTGCATTGTTTTCAGATCATCATGCGGTTGGATTTCCAATGCAAACACCACTGGGAATGTAAAAACAACGCAAAGCCTGCCAAGACCTGAGAGTGCTGACCAGATCGACGCATCGCTCTCCTGCGGAGAGAAGAAACGACGCGCCCGACCCAACGAAAGGAGAAACAAAGCATGGTCTCTCTCGTGAGTGAAATCGACGCTTGCAAGCGCTTATTGATGCACACTCATCCAAGCAGGGTTATTTTTGACGCACCCAAGGTACATTTTCACGCTAACAGTGTTAGAGTGTGTTTAAAACTACATAAATACTCTTTTTGCTTTTTAATTGATAACTAGACTGTGTATTGTGGATTTTTGTCGTTTTGGTCTTGTTTTGTTTAGTTAAATATTCTCTATTTTTCTATGTCTGTGTTGTGTCATTTTGTAGTGTTTTCATTAAGTTACTGTGTGTGTTGGTACAAATACTTTACACCTAGCACTCTGAAGTTAAGCCTACTGCTCGTGCCAAGCTACCAAGGGGGTAAGCAGGGGTTAGCTGAGGGTGATTCTCTTTTACCCTAACTAGAGTGATGGTCCTTGCTTGGACAGGGGTAACCTGACTGTCAACCAAAGACCCCATTTCTAACAGTTAACATTCAATATACTAATAAATAAACAGGCAGACTATCAAAGGATACCAGAATTTCAATCATCAACCAACTGAGTGACAATTGAAAATCTTTACTAGTAGGCCACAAGTGACTCTATGCTTCGTGCATCAGAATGTAACTATAGCAGTCAAACCAGACATGTTGCCAGTGTGATGCTATGTGATGCTATTAAGTCATTGTATGGAGATGCCGTTGCAATAAAAAAAATTCTCTCTCTCTTTACCATCCTATTATGGGATGGAAGAGAGAGAGAGAAAGATAGAATGAGAAAAGTTGAGAGAGAGAGAGACTTAGAGAAAGAGATTCACGGAGAGAAAAGAGAGAGAAAGCGACAGAGAGAGAGAGAGAGGCTCTTTAGACTTTGATTAATGTTAGACTTACAATGAGATATGTGCAGACAAATTGAAAAAAAACATATTTGTTTAGTAAAAATAGTGAGGTCATCTTTCAGAATATCCATAAGTATTCAAAGTTGAAAATAAACTAAAGCAGGAAAATGACCGCTCAGACATCTATACTGGAACCCTTAACCTTCAGTCTGAGGCCTAAATCACTGGGCCACAGTTGACTCCTTACTGTTGTGTATCCAAAATGACTACTGAGTTCAATCCAGAGATTTTGGTGGGAAAAAGACTTCTATATTCATTCACTAAGAATGTTTTACATTTAAAATACTAGTAAATATTGGTAAATAAACAGGAACACTGTACTGAGATATCAAGATTTGAACCCTCACCCTACTGTAAAAGCTTTACCAGCAGAACACAAGTGACTCTTTTCTTTGTCTATTGAAATGTATGTATGTAGAACAGTCGGACATGCTATAACATACTGCCAGGGTGATGCTTTGAAGTCCTTGTATGTAGAGCCCATTGTAATAACAATCTCTCTAACTCTCTCTTCCATCCCATAATGGGATGGAAGGGAGGGAGAGGGAGATAGAAAGAGAGAGAGCGATATTTAGAGAAAGAGATTGAATTGGTATATAAAGAGAGAGACAGAATAGGAGCAAGGTTTTTTAGGTTTTGATTAATTATATACTTAGAATGAGAAGTTTCAGGGCAAATTGAAAAGAAAAATGTACTTGTCAAGTAAAATTAGTGAGATCATCTCACAGAATGCTAACAAATGTGGAGTTGAAAAGATATTAAGGCAGGGAAATCACCAGTGACACACCTATTCAGGAATCCTCAAACGTCAGTGTGATGCTCTAAGACCTAAATCAATGGGTCACAGGAAAGTCCTTACCATGCTATCTCCAGGCTTAACTATGACAGTCTTCCCAAAGATTTTGATGGGAAAAAGACTTACATTCTGTGTCAATAGGAATATTTTACATTCAAAATACTAGTAAATTAGCAGTCACACTTCCATGTGATAACAGGATTTGAAATCCTAACCTATAGAGTGACAGTGAAAGATCTTTACCAGTGGGCCACAAGTAACTCTGGGCAGTGAACATCAAAACATAACTAATGCAGTCAAACTGCACATGTTTCCAGTGTGAAGTATTGCAGTCATTGCCTGGAAAGGCCATTGCAATAACAACCCCTCTCTGTCTCTTCCATCCCATTATGGGATGGGGGAGAGAGGGAGAGAGAGAGATTGAAAGAAAGAGATTAGGGACAGAGATTGATAGTGACAAAAAGAGAGAGAGAGAAAGAGAGAGAGGTTTTTTAGGCTTTGATTAATGATATACTTAGAATGAGCAAGCAAATTCAAAAAATATATATTTGTCAAATAAAAATAGAGAGATCACCTTTCAGAATGTACCTTAAATATTTGAAGATGAAACAAAATTAGAGTAGGGAAATTACCACTGACACACATAGACTGAACTGTCAGCCTTCGGTATGAAGGGCTAGGACCTAAAACACTGGGCCTCAGGTGACTCCTTATGGTGCAATGTCCAGACATAACTATGACATTCCTCCCAAAGATTGTGATGGGCAAAAGACTTGCATGTTGCTTCACAAAGACATTTTAACATTTAGAATACTGATATATAAACAGCCACACTACCGTGAGATAACAGGTTTATTATTTATTTCAGATTTATCAACAGCACAGATGGCGTTTACCATTAAAGCTCTAAAGGACATGTCATTTTAGGTTGCAAGTGGAAAAGTGCAAGACGCCCGTGAGATATGTTTTTAGCCCAATCTGAACTGTTTACAGTACTGAATGTTGGGTTGTGATTTGTTTTCCTCACTTAGGCCCTCTTTACGAGTCTGGCGGTCTTAGGACCAATGCGGCGGTCTGACAGCCACATTATGACCGTGGCAAAAGCATGGTATGACTGCCGTCACCGCCACTTTTTTGCCGGCCGACAGCCTGGCGGTGCCGGCGGGCTTATTTCGTCAGGGCAGTGCTGCTTGTTTATGACTCCCGTGTCTGCCAGCTTTTGCATGGAGACAGGGTGCCAAGGGCCCCATGTGGGCCCCTGTGCTGCCCATGCCCTTGGCATGGGCAGAGCAGGGGGCCCCCATGGGCAACTCCGTCTCACTATTCACTGCATGAATTACAGGCAGTGAAAAGTGTGACGGCACCGCAACATTGCCGCCAGTCCGATTACGAGCCGGGGTCAATGTTGTGGGAAACTCATAATATGGCCAGAGGGCAGAAGTGGAACTGGTAGTCGTCCGACCTAATGAGTTAGTGTCCACGATTCTGTGTCCTAAGGAGAACCCAAAATTGATTGTGGGGTTTGAAATGCATCTACAGTGATTTAACCCTAGAAGTACAGTAAAAGACATTAGGGGCCTATAGGGAATATGGCACTTAGGCATGTAATGACTGACATCTCTTTGTTGCATCTTTTATTTGGAAATTGGCTGGCACCCTTTGGTTATGACCCATTGGACAGGGCCACCGAGTGCATGGAACAGAGTTAAGCCCCTTATGGGTGTAGAATTTCATAACTAGGACACATCATCATAATGATCGATTTGTTTTCATCGCAATGTTGTGTCATGATGTATATCTTATGGGCTAATTATTAGACATAGTGGAAATGTAATAATATGTCTTGTTTTTTGCTCTTCCTTATGACTATATTGTGTGTAAATGTTAGTGAACTGCGCACGCACTAAGCAGTGACTAAATGGTGATCAAATTCAATGAATTAAGTGGTCACAGTATGTAAAAGAATAATTCTTTAAATGGGATGAGTACTGGCATTTTTTCTGTTTGACATTGTACAGTGGCCTAGCCTTGCTGACATTATACGGGCCCAACCCTCCGTTTTTTTGGTGACTTTTAGAAAGTGGGCATTTCTCTCTGCTTATAACTCTGGTGCTTTGCAGTCTGTCTCCAATTCACGTCTAGGGCAGAGTGGCAGCGCCACTTTTGTGTATACCCTCCAAACAGTCATCCATCTGCATTCATATTCATATTGCTGGTCTTCCTAGGCTGGGAGAGATAAAGGGTTGTACATATTTTATAACTTGAATAGGCTGTGTCTTGCCCTCTCACAAAGGGCTCATTTGCCCCCTACTGATATCTGGAGCCAGAGTAAGAGAGAAGGAGAAATTCCTGGAACTGGTCAGATCTGTCTGGAACCTTCTCTACCTTCTCGAAGCTGAGCACCTGGAGTAGAAGCACAGATGCTCTTGTTCCATGATTTTTAGACCACTTTTGGGACAAGAACACCCTGTCAGAAGGAGGACCGTTGTGCTGCCAGGAGGGACTGCCACTCTGAACTGCATTGCTGTGTTCGCCTACTTCTGCTGTGCTGGACTGTATAAGTGACTGCCACTTTGCTGCTGCTCTGCTGTGTTGGCCTGCTTCCCTCTGACTGCCTTGGCACTGCAAGGATTGCCAGGTGGAACTGCCATCCACCTAGTAGTCCTGATCTGCCTGCCCCTGTTGCACCCCCTCCAAGTGCCTCCCAAGGAACTTAGTGCATGGGGAGTGCTGTTTTCCTGCTCCTTGGCATTATCTACAACCAGTGTGTGGGGAAGCACTGCGTAATGTTTAATGTGTGGAGAGCGCTTTACTTTTTTATTTCTTTGCAATTTCCCCCCATCGCATGCAAAGAGCTTCATTCAGCCTCAGTTTCAGAGGGTGGCTGCCACAGGGGAAATCCTTCGACACAGTGCGTAGCCTAACTGAGAGGTCTTGAGAGGACCACAGGATGCACCAGAGAGAGTAGAACTGCCCCCGAGGTCAGGGCAGTAGGTCTCCTCCACGGCCCTTACCCCAGGCCCAACATGACCTAGAGGACCGCGTCCATGAGGCTTGCCAACTCTGCAGTGCACCCCTCTACTTGTAAAGGCCTGACGCCGCTGCATCAGAACAATGCAAGGAGATTTGCCTCCACCAACATCAGAGCTGACTGGGCTGGATCAGAGCATCTCTCAGACACACCGTAAGTCACCTAAAACATGCAGGCAACCAGACCTTCACAGTCCTGTGCACGGGAGAGGCCACAGTGAGGTCTCCCAGCTTCTATTTACAGTGTGTGCATGTCCTCCCCCCAGTGTGAAGACATACCTTGGGGTAATATTGATCTGCCTACCAGCATTGAGACAGGGTATTCACACTAAACCCAGGTACTGCCCCTGTGGGGAGGAGTTGGGATTGCATATCACAGAAAGTTACTGCATTGTCTGTAGAAGATGTGCAGTCGTTCCTGTGTGGTGACCCATCCCCACCAGGGTATTCATCTCCACAAAGCACTACAAAAAATACTGTACTCACGAGGATAAGAGTACAGGGGTATCCGTACTTATGTAAGACCTATATCGCTGGTATTCTGCTGGGTGGCCTAGGCCTGTGGGCAACTGCTTGTAACTGGGCCTCTCTGTTACCTGGACGACTACCTGCCATGACCTGAGGCTATGATACCTGTCATGCTACTACAACTTATCTACTGTGTCTCATGCCCTTATGACGTGATATATGACAGGTTTATTTTTCCCTTACTCTGGTCAAGATAACGAGTACAATTACAGCATTTATTTATGATTTGACAATGAGATGTGGTAATTCACATGTTTTTGCGAAACCAGAAAACATTTCATGCAAAGCGTTTTATGATTCATGCATTTATGATTTATGTCATTTTGATCTAAGGGAATATACAAAATAAAAGGAACATATTTTTACATAACTATGTGTGGAGAGTCTTTCGTGGTGAATTTATTGTGTCACTGGAGCGTGTGTGTGGTGTGCAAATGTTTTACATATTGCCTCTGGGGATGAGCCTGACTGCTCTGTGCCAAGCTACGGGGGTGAGCAAAGGTTATCTTTGGTGTGTAAATTACTCACCCTGACTAGTGTGGTGGTTTCTGTCTGACTGAGGTTCATACCCTAGCAACTAGAAACCCCATTTCTAACATTGGTGGTCAGCAGTGAGGATAGGACTTGTGTTTGTGCAATACCTCAGTGACTCATGTCTGCTTTACAACCCCTACACTTAGACCATTATGTGTTGTTGATTTACTCCTGTTCTCTCACGTTGGTATTTTTTTACTTCTGCCTTGCTTTTAACACATGGGAATCTTGTTTTTGTACTTGTTTTTTAGTACCTGACCAAAATGAAGTCAACCTTTGATCTTGACAAACTGGGGGAGTTAAAGTGTTTCTGCAGGGAGTGGGGGTTAGTGTTAGATGTGGAACCCACCCGTACAACCCTCAACCCCATCCTGCTCACGTTTTTAAAGGCATATTGGGAAAAAGTGCCAACAGGGAACCCGGACTGTGGCCCTAGGGAGTATCCTGAGATCAGTGAGGTCTGCAAATTGGAGGGTAGTGGTTCTGAGGGAGACCCTGGGCAAGACCCCGAGAAAGTTGAGGACTCTGAATGAGAGGTTTCCCAATCCACACCCCCAGAGGGCAGTGACTTTAAAGAGCCTGAGTAGGAGGGAGAGAATGACCAGGAAGGGACGCCAGTAGAGAGTGGGGACCCCATAGAAAGGGAGTCCCTTGCTGCATCTAGTGCCAGGAGTAGTATCGCTTCCTATTCCCTTTCCCTTGAGAAGCTCAGAGATAAACAGGCTGAGAGGGACCTGAGGTTGCAGCAAGTACAGCTGGCTGTAGAAGAGAAGAGGCTAGAGACTGGGAAGTTTTAGTGCAGGAGAGTATGACGGAGGCTGAAATGGTCTTCACCAGGGAAAAGATTACCTTTGAGGAAAAGAAGCTGACCCTTGGATATAGTGTTAGAGTTCTGGACTCACCAGCACTGCAGGTGGAGTCCAGTGATGGCAGCGATTGTGAGTCTGGTGCTAGGAACACCACCTACATACTGACAGACTTGGAGGCATATTTATGGAAAAGTGGCACATCATTCATGATGCACCACTTTTCTAGCGCACCATTGCATCCCCCTAACAACACAGTGTGTGCACCATATTTACAGTATGGTGCACCATGGAAGTTGTGTCTACATTAGTGTCATAACCTATGGTGCTAATGAGGTGCTGTGCTCGATTAGCGCCATACATTATGGTGCTAATGCAGCAAAGCACAGTGGGAGTGTAATCTTAGGCAGGCAATAATAATGACACAAAAAATGGTGCAGTGAAATCTAGTAAATTTCACTGCACCCTTTTTATGGGCCTCCTAACGGGAGAACACCCCCCTTTCATACATTATTCCTGGTGCAGGCATACTGTGGCGCAAGGGTTAACAAAGTGGCACAATGCTTGCATAGCGGCACTTTGTAAGTATGTTGTGTGGGAAATGCCTCTTTAATGCCACATCTGCATTAAAAATTACTTAAATGTGGTGCAAGGTGGCGCTAGGGCATCACAAATATACCCTTTGGTACGAAGCTTCAAGGAGGGGGATGACATATGCCAGTGGCAGCAAGAGTATCAGAGATCTTTGACAACATGTCGGATCCCTGAGGAGGATTGGGGAACTGGCCTGGGGAGTTATATTCATGGTAAACGGAAGGATGCCCTACCAGCCCTGGATAGGAACGGCAGGCAGAGGTACACCTCCAACTGCGAAATATGGAATCGCCCCTGAACAGTATAGGTTGAGGTTCAGGGGCAGTAGGAAACAGTCTCACCAGTCTTAGGGAGAGCTTGTGGAGCAGTTTGCAGAGCACTAGATGGATGGATGTTGGGTAGCGCAGTAAACGTTTTTGAAGGGCTGTACAATCTAGTTATCAGAGAGCACATATTCCGTTACTGTTTTCCAGGGCTACGCCAACACCTGTTAGAGAACAAGTTCTCTGACCCCAGAGAACTTGCAAAGGAAGGAGACCTCTGGGTGAATACCAGGATGTCTGGAAAGGCACTGGGAGTGACCCTAATTGGAATGCCTCAGGTTCCCAACAACCAAGGGCAGGGGAGGTTCAAAGTGACGAAGAGAGGTCCCCTTGGAGTGTGGTGGGTCCAGGGTCCCATGTCCCTTCTCAAAGTAGGAGAAGAGGTGGAGGTGGAATACCAGATTGCCCTATGCCCAGACCCAAAAATCCTCCAAACCTGGAGAGTACCCCAAGGGGTCCCCAGGAAGAGAATCTAGGTTGTGCCAGGAGACCATCCACTGAGGAGGCCACGTGGTGGCAGGGGATCTTGGGAGGGTGGCTGACTCAAGGGCCCAACCTTTTCTGGAGTCCGGCAGTATTACTCCGCAGAGGAGGGTACAGAGATACAGCTGGAGGGGTAGGGGGAGAAAGAGGGAGTAGTGCCTCACCCTTAACCTCTGCCTGGCCTCAGGGTACAGACACTGGGTTGGAGGGTCAGGTTCAGGGTATCACCCCTGACCTGAAGGGAGGGGTGGCTGCCACAAGTATCCCTACCATTTTGTCTGCTGAGGGTACCCTTCCTGATGAGGGGGTGAAGAACTCTGAAAGGGGGCAGTGAAAGGAAGGACTATCCTTTGATCCCAGTTCATCCCAAGGGTGCAGATCCTGATTTGAGAAACCAGTTGCAGTGTTAAACCCCTGAACTAGTGGGAGAGCTGAACAGGACGGCTGACACAAGCACCCTGACGGTTCTGGACTTGAAGGGTACCGCTCACAAAAGGAGGGTACAGGAGGAGGGGCAGGGGGTGGAAAGCCTTGCTTCTAGCACCTGTTCAGCCTGAGGGTACAGACCCTGGGCTGGAGAGTCAGTCTCAGTGTACAACCCCTCAGCTGGTGGGAAGTACAATAAAGACAGTAGGCTCTGGGAGCATGGACAGAGGGATGCAAATGGATACACAATGGTGTAGAACTGGCAAGTGTTGCCCCTGCAGTTGTGGTCCATTGCACAAGTTTAGTGGCCCCAAGCTGGGAAGTCCATCAAGGTATTTATTGGTCTACACTGGCTATAGGCAGGAGGGGTGTTGTGATGGACATGGCCCTTTTTTCTGCAGGGTTATCACCAAAGGTTTTGCCTTTCTTCTCATATTTTTCTGAACCTCATTTTGTTGGCTTTAAGACTCTAGGTACTTTACAATTGCTAACCAGTGCTAAAGTGCATGTGCTCTCTCCCCTAAAAATCAGTATAATTGGATTACACCTAGCTTGTTTAATTTACCTGTAGGTCCCTTGTAAAGTGGTAAACTATATACCCAGTGCCTGTAAATTAAATGCTACTACGAAGTCTGTAGTACTGATCGTGCCACCCACAGGAGTAGCCTTTCAGCTCCTTTTTTACTACACTTTTGTCCCCAAGGGGGTAGACACCAGATAGCCTCATGGGCAGGGTGGTGTGTATGTAAAAAATAACATATATATTTGTATGTATTGCATGTTCTAGTAGAGACAGAAAGCCTATTTCATTGTTCACTACTGAGGGTGCTGCTCCTTCCATAGGTTTCCATTGGGAATTCTCTTATATATGTCTAAGTGGTCATTTCTGATCTGTAAGGAGCAAATTTGCCATGTTTGGTATGCTTGGAATGGTAGTGAGAAACACTGCTTACTGGGGTAGGTAGATTTTACATAACTATTTTGGAAATGCCACTTCTAGAAAGTGGGTATTTCTCTGTGCTTATAAATCTGGTGCTTTGCAGCCTGTCTCCAATCCACGTTTAGGGCAGAGTGACAGCTTCACTTTTGTGCATACTCTCCAGACAGCCATCCATCAGGGAGGGTTTGTGTGACACCATTACATCTGCATTCATCTGAATACTAATGGTCTTCCTGGGCTGGGAGAGCGGGAGTGTTGTTCACACTTTACACTTGAATAGTCTGTGTTTTGCTCTCACACAAAGTGCTTGTTTACCCATTACTGATGTCTGGAGCAAGAGGAAGGAAGAAGGGGAAATTCCTGGAACTGGTTAGATCTGTCTGGAACCTTGTCCCACCTTCTAGAATCTGGGCACCTGGAGCATAAGTACATGTGTTCTTGAACCATGATTTTTAGAGCACTTTTGGGACTAGGACACCCTCTCAGAAGGAGGACAGCTGTTTTGCCAGGAGGGATTTTGCATGGGGAGTGCTGTTTTCCTGCTCCTTGACATCATCTACAGCCAGTGCGTGGGGGAGTGATGCATAGCTTTTAATGTGTGGAGAGCGCTTTACTTTTTTTATTTCTTCACAACGTCCCCTAAGTAGTGCAAAGCGCTTCATTCGGCCTCAATTTTAGAGGGTGGCCATCACAGGGGAAATCCTTCGACCCCATGCGTTGCCTAAATGAGGGGCCTCGAGAGGAGCACCATGTGAACCACAGAGAGGAGCACTGCCCTCGATGTCGTGGCAGTACCTCCCCCCACTGCCATCACTTCAGTCACTACTCGACCAGGAATTCCCCATACATGAGGCTTGCCAACTCTGTAGTTTGGCCCCCTCCCCTACCATATCAGAACACTGTGAGGAGACACGCTTCCACCACCATCGGATCCGAGGTGCCAGATCAGAGCAGCCCTTGATTGCACTGTAAGTAGCCTAAAGGACCCGGGCACTGGCCCTTCACAGTCCTGTGTGAGGGAGGAGAACCAGTGAGGTCTCCCAGCTTCCATTTACAGTGCGTGCATGCCCCCCCCCCCCAAGTTTGGAGACATCCCTTGGGGTAATATTGCTCTGCCTCCCCACATCTAAACAGAATATTCACACTAAACCCAGGTCCTGCCTCCGTGGGGAGGCGTTGAGATTGCATATCAGGGAAAGTTACCTCATTGCCTGTTCAGCGCTTTCTGTGGCTGGTCCATCCCTACCAGGGTATTCATCTCTGCCAGGCACTACAAACAATACTGTACCCTGAGGATAACAATACAGGGGTTTCCGTACTTGTGTAAGATCAACATTGCTGATATTCAGCTGGGTGGCTTATGGGCATATGCTGGTAACTGGGCCTCTCTGCTACCTGGACATCTATCTTCCATGACCATCAGGACTCTGCACCATTAGGCCAAAGAAATCACAAATCATAGCTATTATGCAGGTTTCTACATGACGGGCATCATGCCTGTAGAGTGATTCATGTAATTGCTACTACAACTTATCTACCGTTTCTTATGTTGTGATATATGACAAGTTTATTTTTGCCTTACTCTCTTCAAGATAACGAATACAACCTCAGCATGTATTTATGATTTGACAATGAGGTATGGTAATCCACATGCTTTTGCATAACCACAATGGCATTTGATGCAAAGTGTTTTATGATTCATGCTTTTATGATTTATATCATTTTGACCTAAGGGAATATAATATAAAAGGAAGATATTTTTATATAACCTTGTGTAGAATCTCTTTTGTGGTGAATTTATTGTGTCACTGGAGGGTGCATGTTGTGTAAACGCTTTACACATTGCCTCTGGGGATAAGCCTGACAGATCTGTGCCAACCTACCGGTGGTGAGCACAGGTTATCTTTGATGTGTAAATGGATCGCCCTGACTAGAGTGGTAGTTTCTGCCTGACTGAGGTGAATACCCTACCCCAGAGGTTCCCAACCTTTTGACTTCTGTGGACCCCCATTTTATCAATACTGGAGCCCGGGGACCCCCACTTAATCATTATTGGAACACAGGGACCCCCAAGGAGTCATTACTGATAGCTGGGACCTAATATTATTAATTTTTTTAAGCAGCTAAGGACCCCCTGAGGAGGCTTTGCGGACCCCCAGGGGTCCCCGGCCCACAGGTTGGGAACCACTGCCCTACCCAACCAGGAACCCCATTTATAATACATTGCAATAGCAAGCTCTCTCTCTCTCTCCCTCTCTCTCTTCCATCCCATCATGGGATGGAAAAGAAAAAGAAAGAGATAGAATGAAAGATTGAGCGGGAGAGAGATAGAAAAGGAGGTTGATGAAGATAAAAAAGACTGAGGTTTTTTTTTTTAGGCTTTGAATAATGATATACTTAGAATGAGATGTTTTCAGACAAAATGTCAAGTACAAATACTGAGAGCACCTTTAGGAATGTACCTTTAATATTTGCAGTTGAAAAAAATTAAAACATTGAAATTATTACTGACACATCCAATCTGGAGCCCCCCGCCTTCAATTTGAGGCTTTAAGACCTATACCACTAGGCTACACAGGAGTCCTTACCATGTTGTCTCCAGAAATTACATTCAACCCAAAGATTTTTATGGGGAAAAACCTTACATTTTACATCACTGGGAATGTTTAGCATTCAAAATACTAGTAAATAAAAAGACACATTACCATGAGATAACAGTATTTCACTCAACACTCAACATACAGAGTGACAGTCCAAGAGCTTTACTAGCAGCCAACAAGTTAGTCTCTGCTTTGTGCTTCAAAACGTAAGTATAACAGCCAAATCAGACATGATCAGAGTGTCTGAAGTCATCGCATGGAGGGACAATGGTAATGACAATCTTTCTCACTCTCTATCTTCCATCCCATTATGGGATGGAAGAGACAGTGAGAGGAAGAAAAAGAGAGAGAAGGAGAGAGAGGGAGAGATTTTGAGAGTGAGATTTAAAGAGATTGGTGGAGAGGGAGAGAAGAGAGAGAGAATCTCTGTAGTTTTTGATTAATTATATATTTACAATGAGATATTTCCGGACAGATTGAAAACAACAGTGTGTTTGTCAAGTAAAATAGTGAGATCATCTTACAGAAAGTCTTTAAAAATTTGAAATTGAAAATAGTTAATGTAGGTAAAGGACCAATGACACACTTAGACTGGAAGCCTCTACTTTTAGTGTAACGATCTAAAACCTAAACACCTACACCACCGGAGACTCCATTCAGTCCAATCCAAATATTCTAATGTGAAAAAGACTAAACTGGTTCCGCACTAGGAATGTTTAACATTCAACATACTAGTAAATAAACAGACACACTACCGTGAGATACCAGGACTTCATCATCAACCAATTGAGTGACAGTTGAAGAGCTTATCAGTAGGACAAATGTAACTCTGTGCTTCATGCATCCAAAAGTAACTATCACAGTCGAACCAGCCATGTTGTCAGTGTAATGCTTTGAAGTCATTGTATGGAGAGACCACTGCAATTTCAATCTCTCTCTATCTTCCATATCATTATGGGATGGAAGAGAGAGAGAGAGAGAGAGAGAGAGAGAGAGAGAGAGAGAGAGAGAGAGAGAGAGAGAGAGGTTGAGAGTGAAATTTAGAGAAAAAGATTGATGGAGAAAAAGAGAAAGAGAGAGAGAGAGAGAGAGAGAGAGAGAGAGAGAGAGAGAGAGAGAGAAGAGAGAGAGAAAGAGAGGCTGTTTAGACCGTGAATGATGTTATACTTAAAATGAGATATTTCTGGTCTGGACAAAAGGAAAAAATATATTTGTCAAGTAATTATAGGAACATCATCTTTCGGGATGTACCTTAAATATTCAAAGTTGAAAATAAATTAAAGTGGGGAAAATGACCATTTATACACCTAGACAGGTACCCTCAACCTTCATTGTGAGCATCTGAAACCTGAACCAATGGGCCACAATTGACTCCTTGACCAGTTGTGTCCAGACTAACTATCACATTGAACCCACAATTTTGAGGGGAAAAATAATATAGGCCCTCATTACAACCCTGGGGGTAAATGCCACCTACCGCCGTGCTGACGGTCGCCAACATATCGTGCCCGCCTGCGATATTCCGCTACGGGTATTATGACCCACACTGAGAAATCCGCCACAATACAGACACCCACACAAGTCCGCCAGACCAAAGATCAGTGATAAATTGGCGGTAGCAAAACCCACACCGTTACGCCAATAGGAATCTGCCCACAGTATCAGGACCCACGAATCATCCCAGCGGTATTTCAACCGTGGTAAACCATTGGCGGTACACACCGCGGCACTCAAAATACACACACACACTCACAAAACTACACCACATTGGACAATTCAAACTACACACACCTGACACACATACACACCACACCCACACACTGAGACCACTATAAAACACACACCCACATTACCCACAACCCATTCAACAAACAAAAAGATTGCCAACAGAGAGAGACACAAGCCAGGAGCACCCACTCAATCTGAGCCACAGAACACCATCACCCATACAGCATCCACGCGCCTCACAGCACACACCACAACACATCACCCCACACATCACCTCACACATATCACTCACACCACATCCATGTCACCCCAAAGACACCCCAGGTTTTCAGAGGAGGAGCTAAGGGTCATGGTGGAGGAAATCATCCGGGTAGACCAACAGCTATTCGGATCACAGGTGCAGCAGACGTCCATTGCTAGGAAGATGGAGCTATGGCAGAGAATCGTGGACAGGGTCAACGCCATGGGACAGCATCCAAGGACAAGGGATGACATCAGGAAAAGGTGGAACGACCTACGGGGGAAGGTGCGTTACGTGGTTGCAAGACACCAGGTAGCTGTACAGAGGACTGGCGGTGGACCCCCACCTCCTCACCCACAACTAACAACATGGGAGGAGCAAGTCTTGGCAATAATGCATCCTGAGGGCCTTGCAGGAGTAGCAAGAGGACTGGACTCTGGTAAGTCATATCTTTACTACTATATCCCCCACCATACCTGCATGCCATCACAAACTCCTACCCTCACCCCCATCTCTCCACCACCTCATGTATACCCCACTATCACAACCCACCCATCCCAAAACCAAGCCCTGAATGTAACACCGATCCATGGACCCCCATCACAGACCTGCATGGACACCCATCACCACAGCATGCCCATTAGAGAGAATCACCTAGCCCACAAAATCACCACGCACACAAGCCAAAGCTGACAGGACAATCACAACCATACAGGGAAACACACCCATGCACAAGATGACACACGCAGATACAATAACACTGCATTTTCATCCCCACAGGACCCCTACTCATCGTCACTGGAGACGAGTTGCCAGTAACAACCAGTCCCCCCAGAGGAGGCCCACAGTGATGACAGCAGCTCTGCACGCCTGTATCACGATGAACAACCTGGCCCATCAGGGACTTCCGGACAGTTGGTTACCCTTCCCAGTCCCAACCCACCACAGAGCCTCCCCCTCAGGAAACACCAGCACAGCACCCACCCAGTGGGCCCATCCCTCTGTCCCCAGGACACGTAGATCAGCAGTGTGTCCACCACTACAGGGACCCCAGGCAAACCCACAAACACAGGATGATCAGGGACCTGGGATCAGTGGCACTAGTCACACCGAAGAACAGCCCTCCACCTCCGCCGGCGTTAGTGGACAGGAGGCCTCACCACAGGACCAACAGGCCACGAGCACCCCACCTCCTGCAGAAGGAGAACCACCCCACAAACAGTCCCTGCGATCCAGGAAGAAGCCAGAGAACATTGCCAAGACCCCCGCCAGGAAATAGGGCTCTCCTGATTGTCACCCTTCTGTCCCACTCTGTCACCCTGTCCACCTTGAACTGCCATTACTCCCCTTCCTATGCCCCATTGGACAATGCACCTGTGATACCAAGAGACTGGACTCTAACTGGACATTCCTCCACCATCACCCCAGCCGATTGCACATCCCCCTCTACTTATGAGCACTTAAATAAACACCCTAGGAAAAAATACAAATCTGGAGTCTGTCAAATGATTGAAATATGTATTAGTACTTTATTCTGAAAGCGTTGCAAGTCATATGTACAGTTATTTATACATTGGTATGACCTTTAGTGGGCAGCAGTAAACATACCAGGAGCCAGAGTGGGCCACAGAGATCTGAAAATAGAGATGACAAGGGTACAGTAAGTGGCCATCGACATAGGGAAATCAGGTTGCCATGTACAATGTCCAACAGGAAACTGAAATGTAAAGTGAAGTTACAGTGTCTTACCTGTGTGTCGCTGGAAGTACTGCTGTATGATATTACTTCTGTTGTCCACATCTTCTTCCTCTGCCTCCTCTTCCTCACTGTCCACAGGCTCCATCGCTGCCACAAGACCAACTCCAGGCTCATCCTCCTGCAGAAAAGGCACCTGGATTATCAAGGCCATGTTGTGCAACATGCAACATGCAACGATGATCTGGCACACCTTCTTGGGTGAGTAGTACAGGGATCCACCTGTCAGATGGAGGCACTGGAACCTGGCCTTCAGGAGGCCAAAGGTTCTTTCAATTATCCTCCTTGTTCGCCCATGTGCCTCATTGTAATGTTCCTCTGCCCTTGTCCTGGCATTCCTCACTGGGGTCAGTAGCCATGAGAGGTTGGGGTAACCAGAGTCACCTGCAAATATCGGGGGATACCTGGTAGACACACACTAACCCTTAGGGACAACCCCATACCCAGACACCAACGTCTACTGGGTTGGGACCATGGGCTCACCCATTAGCCCCACCTGGTGCCTCTGGAGTTGGCCCATCACATATGGGATGCTGCTATTCCTCAAGATGAAGGCGTCATGCACAGAGCCAGGGTACTTGGCATTCACATGGGAGATGTACTGGTCCGCCAAACAAACCATCTGCACATTCACAGAATTATAGCTTTTTTTCTATCCCTGAGTACTTGTTCAATTCTCGGGGGCAAATGCTACATGTGTACCATCAATGGCACCAATGATGTTGGGATATGTCCCAGGGCATAAACGTCAGCTTTCACAGTGGCCAAATCCTCCATCTGGGGGGAATACAATGTAGCTGCACATGTTTTTCAGCAGGGCTGACAACACTTTGGTCAACATGTTGGAGGGCATTGGCTGAGACATCTCTGATGCCATGGCCACTGTTGTTTGGAAGAAAACAGTTGCCAGGAAGTGGAGCACTGACAGGACCTGTACTAGAGGGGGGGATACCTCTGGGCTGGTAGATAGCTGACATCAGGTCTGGCTCCAATTGGGCACACAGTTCTTGGATTGTGGCCTGATCAAGTCTGTATGGTAGGATAATGTGTCTGTCCTCCATTGTCCAAGGGTCTGTTAACCGGAGGATGTCGCCATCTCATATTCATCCTCATCGGTTGAAGCCTATGGAAGAAAACGGTGAGTAGACGGTCATATTCACACATCACTTGAAAAAATGATGCATCTTTTCCTTTACAGAACCTGTATGTGAATCCGACAGTCAGCTGCTGTGCCAATGTCTGCTGTGACACAGTTAGATGCCATGGCCTGTGCCCCCCTGAAATGGCGGCTGCCTGACCTGTGAGGAGGGACAAGTGGAAATGACGTAATTCCGCTGGCGTTGTGCGCCATTGCGGTAGGTGGTTGACGACCGATGTGCAACTTCGCATTGGTTATCATTGGGCCCTATGGGTTCCAGGAGCCAATGGCGATGTACGCTGGCAGTGACAGTACGCACCGCCGTGGATGTGACCGCCATTTTCTATTTATTCACTCACTTGCTACCTGACCTTCAACAGGAGAGGACCTACACTGCAAGTGCTGCTGTGACCTGTGTCTGGAAGCGACAATGGCTCATGTGTCTGGGGAAAGGGCCCCTCCCTTCACTGCGGAGGAGTTGGAGAAACTGGTGGATGGGGTCGTACCCCAGTTCATGTTACTCTATGGTCCCCCAGACAAACAGGTGAGTACACTGTGAGCATGATGCGTGGGCCATGAACGTATGGATTGCTGTGTGTGTAAGCCACATGTAGGGGAGGGCTGAGGTGTCCTGGCCAGAGTGCTGCATGTATGGTGGTCAATGTATGTGCGTCAGGGGATGGGAAGGATCTGGTGGGCCATGAGTGTGACGGTCTGGATGGTTAACTAATTCCCTTTTCTGCTGTCTTTTCCATGCAGGTCAGCGCCCATCAGAAAAAAGGTATTTGGCGTGCCATTGCCAAGGAGGTGCGGACCCTGAGGGTCTTTAACAGTCAGAGCACCCACTGCCACAAACGGTGGGAGGACCTGTGCCGCTGGGCAAGGAACACGGCGGAGGCCCAGCTGGGGCTGGCCTCCCAATGAGGAAGGGGTGCCCGTCGTACCCTGACCCCCCTGATGTTTCTCATCCTGGCGTTGGCCTATCCGGAGTCGGATGGGCACTTTAGGGCATCACAGCAGCCACAAGAGGGGGAGTACATATTCTGAATCATGACTGTGCGTGCGTTAAGGGTTACCTGAGTGGGGGATGTGGGCTGTGGGTGCCCCTAGGCCAGGGTGAACATGGCAGGGTAGGTCCCTTGTTGGGCAGGCTCGGAAGCACTCCAACCCCAATAGTGTTAGTGGGCATTTACTGCTGGGCAGGGTCCTGTGGGTTTCAGGTGTGCAGCTAATGGGGTTAGGCATTGTACCCCATGGGTTGGTGACTATCTTAGTAACTGGTAGTGCATGGCCTAGTGTATAGGGTTGCTCTCTGTGTGTTGTGTACGCCAATGGTAGTGGTGTTGCTGGCATTGACCAAGTGTATCCTGTGTCTCTCCCCCCCTTTTTCTTTTGTCACCCTGTCCTTGTGTGCATTAGCACCATCTAACGGATGAGCAGAGGCACCGGCGACCGAGGGAGCTGCATCCCACATGGGTCTGGAGGCCGAATCCACTGACCATGAGGGCACCTGTGGGATGGAGGGCGAGGGGAGCACCATAACGGGGACAGGAGGGGACACCACAGACAGGGACTCCTCCTCCGATGGAAGCTTCCTGGCAGTGGTGGACACCTCTGTGCCCACCCCAACAAGAGGTACAGCCACCACCCCCTCTACCAGCACAGCCCTCCCAGCAGCCCCTCAGCGTGTTCCCCGTGCCCGCTCATCTAGGAGGGTGGGCATCTCCTTTGTCCCAGGCACCTCAGGCCCTGCCCCAGTCAGCCCTGCTGCCCTTAGTGAGGAGGCTATTGACCTCCTGAGATCCCTCACAGTTGGGCAGTCAACCATTCTGAATGCCATCCAGGGAGTTGAGAGGGATTTGCAACAAACAAATGCATACCTGGAGGGCATTCACTCTGGCGTGGCGGCCCAACAGAGAGCATTTCAGGCTCTGGCCACCGCACTGATGGCAGCCATTGTCCCTGTCTCCAGCCTCCAGCCTCCCCCCTCCAACTTCCTCTACCCAGTCTGAATCCCCTTAACCCCAGCCTATCCCAAGTACACCTCCAGACCAGCATTCACCCAAATCAACACACAAAAGTGGCACACGTAAACAGAAGCACCACACTTCATCTCACAGGCACTCACACAATCACCATCCCCATGCAGACACACCAACATCCACTGGCTCCACTGTGTCCCCCTCCTCCTCGTCATCCACCTCCCTCCCAGTAGCATCTCCACTCACACCTGCAT
Source organism: Pleurodeles waltl (assembly GCF_031143425.1). Taxonomy (NCBI): domain Eukaryota; kingdom Metazoa; phylum Chordata; class Amphibia; order Caudata; family Salamandridae; genus Pleurodeles; species Pleurodeles waltl. The sequence continues at coordinate 734,115,807 of NC_090437.1, read as the reverse complement.
GCACTACATCCTCATCCACTACCTCCATCACCAGCACGCCCATCACAACACACCCCTCACTGGCAGTCACCTCCTCCACATCCATACACATGTCCCATGTGTCCTCTCCCAGTGTGTCTGTGACTTCTCCTCCCAAAGTACACAAACGCAAGCACCCACCCACCCAACAGCCATCCACCTCACAACAGCATCCAGCCCATGCACCTGCACCCAAACTCAGCAGACAGACACCTCCTACAACCACTCCCTCTTCCTCCACTCCCAAACCCTCTCCCTCTTCCCGCCCCAGAGTCCCTAAGAAGATTTTCCTGGCAAACAATGACCTCTTCCCTACCTCTCCCCCCCCCCATCCATCACCTCGGGCCAGGGTAGCCAGAACCCAGCCCAACACTTCAGCCACCAAGTCGATGTCCGCTGTGGTTCCTGCAGCTATCAGAGGCTCAAAGGGGGCACCTGTCAGCCCAGCCAGTGTGCCACCAACCCCTACCAAGGCCAAAACCATTCCACCACCTGGCACGGTGAAGAGGGGTACAGCATCCACCAAGGGGAAGGAGCACCAACCACCCTGCAAGGCCACCTCAAAGACTCCAGCTGCCAGACCCAAGGTCACACCACCATCTGCCAAGGTGAACAAGGCTACAGGTGAAGGCCTGGTGGCTACCAGCACAACCACCAGCACCGCCACCTGCACAGCGGCCAGCACTGCCAGCAGCCCCGCCACTAGCATCGCCACAAGCACCGCCACCTGTACCGCCTCAAGCACCACTATTGTCAGCAGCAGCAGCCCCAGTAGGCAGCCATCCGAGGCTGCAGGAGAAGGACTGGAGCCTCCCTCCGCCACTGGCCGCACCAGCACCTGCACCACGGCCAGCACTGCCACCTGCACCGACACTAAAACCGCCGCAGGCACCGCCGCAAGCACTGCCACCTGCCCAGCTGGCAGTAGCACCACTACCAGCAGCAGCTGCCCCAGTGGGCAGCCATCCGAGGCTGCATGAGAAGGGCTGGAGCCTCTCTCCACCACTGGCAGCATCCCCACCAGCACCGGCACTACCACCAGTTTGTAGCCATAGTTGTCGCCAGATGGAGTCTAGCCCTACCTCCATGGACTATCATGCAACCTGATCCCTGCAAATCTCATGCCTCAGACACCCAGGTGAGAGACTGTGAACTGCCACACCCCAAGTGTTGCATCACTGGGCACAAAGCACCCTCTAGAACCAGTGGAAGAAGGCATCCACTCACCCTATCCTTGGCAGGATGAAGCACACTGGGCACAATGCCCCCTCCAAGAACCAGTGGAAGAAGGCATCCACTCACCCTATCCTTGGCAGGATGAAGCACACTGGGTGCAAAGCCCCCTCCAGAACCAGTGGAAGAAGGCATCCACTCACCCTATCCTTGGCAGGATGAAGCACACTGGGCACAAAGCCCCCTCCAGAACCAGTGGAGATATGCATCCATTCACCCTATCCTTGGTAGGATGAAGCACACTGGGCACAAAGCCCCCTCCAGAACCAGTGGAGATATGCATCCACTTGAGAGACTGTGGCCTTGCACTCCCCAGGACCAATCAGTGGGCAAACCACCCACTAGAGAGACTGTGGCATTGCACTCCCCAGGACCAAGCAGTGGGCAAACAACCCACTAGAGAGACTGTGGCCTTGCATTCCCCAGGACATGACTGTGGGCATGGAGCCCCATCCAGGAGCAGTGGCGTTATTCCATCTTCTGGCTGAGGTGCCCCCCATTCCCCATCCCCCTGAGGTGCCTGTGTGTTTTCGACCTGATGCCCCTGCAGTGTTCTCTCTGTATTGAGGCAGGAGTCAAGTGTGGGCTTGGCCTATGAGTTTTGGCCCAGTGGCCCACGGGCATTTTGAGTGGACAATGTGCTGCCTTATGTACATATTGTATATTTTTGTAAATACTGTTTTTAAAATTATTACGTATATCTGACTATTTCTAAAATATCACTGACTTGACTCTATTCCTTTTGTCCTTGCGTTTTTCCAGGGGGCTACGGGGTGTAAATGTAATGTTGATGCATGTGTTTGTGTGTATGGTGCTGTGGGTGAGGGTGGGGGTGGGAGTGTTGCGTGTTGCGTGTTGCGTGTGTGTGTGTCACTCTCTTTTTCCTCTCCCCACCTGTGTAATAGGTGCAGTACTCACCGTGGCTGTTGCCGCCGCTGTTCGTACTCCTGGTAGACCAGCATGGGGAGGACCTGCAGCTCGGGCTGCATGGCGTCATGGTTCTTCGTTGAGTGTCGAGAGGTGAGTGATTCCCCTTCTGGGTACTGTTTCGGCCGTGCTTTTGATGGCGTTGGTATCGCCCCGGAAAAGCTTTTGGATGGGCGGGTTGTGATGGTGTGGGCGGTACATTGACTTCAGCCTGGCTGTTGGCGGTTACCACCACGGTGTTTGTTGATACCGCTGTGGCGGTCGGAGTGTTAAAGTGCCTGTATGTGCCGTAGTCGTGATCCCATTTTATTTACCGCCGGCCTGTTGGCGGTATTACAGCCGCTTTAACACTGACTGCCAGGGTTGTAATGAGGGCCTTAATGTTGCTTCAAGAGTAATGTTTAACACTCAGAATACTAGTAAATAAGCAGAAACACTACCATGAGAAACCAGGATCTGAAACCTGACCTACTGAGTAACAGTCTAAGAGATTTACCAGTAGACCACAGGTGACTCCTGCTTGGTGTATCAAGACATATCTATAACAGTTGAACCAGACATGTTGCCAGTGTGATGGTTTGAAGTCCTTGTATGGAAGACGATTCACATTATAAGATGAAAGAGAGAGCGATAGAGAGAGAGGGGGGAGAGAGAAAGTGAGAGGTTGAGAAATATTTAGAGAAAAAGATTGACAGAGTTAAAAGTGAGAGAGAGAGAAAGAGTAAGGTTTTTAGGCTTTGAATAATGATATACTTAGAATAAGATGTTTACAGACAAATTGAAAAGAAAAATGTATTTGCCAAGTAAAAATAGTTAGATCACCTTTTGGAATGTTCCTTAAATATTTGAAGTTGAAACGAAAATAAAGCAGAGAAATGACCACTGTCCCCCCTTGTCTGGAACTTTCACTTTTCATTGGGAGACTCTAAGGCCTAAACCACTGCACCACAGGTAAGCAGTGATTTATGCTCTCTCCAGACATATCTATGACATTCATCCCAAAGAGTTTGATGGGAAAAAGACTTACATTTGCATCTCTAGGCATGTTTAACATTCTAAATACTAGTAAATAAACAGATACACTACCATGAGATTGCAACCTACTGAGTAGCAGTCCAAGAGCTTTGCCAGTAAACCACAAGCGATTCTGTGGTTTGTGTCTAAAAACGCATCTATGACAGTCAAAACAGACATGTTTCCAGTGTGATGCTTTGAAGTAATTGTATGGAGAGATCATTGTAATGAGAGATTTCTCTCTAGATCTTCCATCCCACTGTGGGATGGAATAGAGAGAGAGAGAGAGAGAGAGAGAGAGAGAGAGAGAGAGAGAGAGAGAGAAAGATAGATGGAAAGGAAGAGATTGAGAGAGAGATTTAGAGAAAGAGCTTGATGAAGAGAAAAAGTGAAAGATAGAGAGACAGACTGAGAGAGAGCAAGGGAGAGACAGAGGCTTTGAAGTCTTTAATTAAGTAGAATCTTAGAATGAGATATTTTCAAACAAATTGAAAGGAAAAATGTGTTTGTCAAGTGAAAGTAGTGAGATCATCTTTCAGAATGTACCTTAAATATCTGAAGTTGAAAGGAAGCTAACGCAAGGAAAGGACCACTGATACACCTAGACTGCAAGCCTCAATGTCACAATCAAAGACCTAAACGAATGAGTTTCAGCACTACGAATGTTTAACATTCACTATACTAGTAAACATACAGACACACTACCATGAGATACCAGGATTTCAACCATCAACCGAGTGACAGTTAAAAAACTTTGCTAGTAAGCCACAAGTGACCAGTGGTGTAACAAGACCACTGTAGTGCAGGGAGGCAAACTCCAGAGGGCCCTGAGCCTGAATGCTCCCGAGTAAGTGAAGAGGCGGGCCCCTCCATGCTCTTTACAGGGGGCCCTCCTCCAGTTTCGTTATGCCACGTCAAGTGATTTTACTTCGTCAATCAAAACATAACTATAACAGTCGAACCAGACATGTTTCCAGTATGATGCTTTAAAGTCATTGTATAAAGAGATCATTGCCATAAGAATTTCTCTCTCTATCTCTCTCTTCCATGCCGTTATGGGATGAAACAAAGAGAGATAGAAAGTGAGAGACTGAGAGCGAGAGAGAGAAAGAGAAAGAGATTGACAGGTAAAAAGAGCGAGAGAGAGAAAGAGAGAGAGAGAGGGTTTTTAGGCTTTGTTTAATGATATACTTAGAATGTGATAATTATGGAAAATAGTTCACTGTTCGGATTGTACTTTAAAAATTTGAAGTTGAAATTAAATTAGAACAGGTAAATGCCACTGATACACCAAGACTAGAACCCTTAAGATTCAATGTGAAGGATTAAGACATAAACAACTGGGCTACAAGGGATGCCTTACTGTGACCTTTTCAGGCATAACTATGACATTCATTCCAAATAAGTAAAAAGACATATTTTTTTTACTAAGAATGTTTAACATTGAAAATACTGGTGAATAAACAAACACAGTACCATGAGATAACAGGATTTTAATCCTTAACCTACTGAGAGACAGTCCAAGAGCTTTTCCAGCAGGTCAAAAGTGAATCTGAGCTTAGTTTCTCAAAAAGTACCTATAAGAGTCGAACCTGACATGTTGCATGTGTGATCCTTTGAAGTCATTAAATGGAAAGACCATTGCAAAAACGATCTCTCTATCTCTCTCTCTCTCTCATCTCTCTTTCTCTCTATCGCTCGCTTCCATCCCATTATGGGATGGAAGAGAGATAGAGAGAGATAGAAATTTAGAGATTGAGAGAGAGATTTAGAGGAAGAGATTGACAGGGAGAAAAAGAGAGACAGAGAGAGAGGGTTGTATGTGTTGATTAATTATATACTGAGAATTAGATATTTCTGGACGAAAAATACACTTGTCAAGTAAAAGGAGTGAGATCACCTTCTGGTCTGTACCTTAAATATATGAAGTTGAAAAGAATTTAAAGCATGGAAATGACCACTGCCATACCTAGACTAGAATCCTGAACCTTCAGGCCGTAGCTGACTCCTTGCAACGTTTTATCCAGACATAGCTATGATTTTCAATCCAAAGATGTTGGTGGGAAAAAGACAAATGTTTCTGCACAAGGAATATTTAACATTTGAAGAGCTTTACCAGTAGGCCACAAGCGACTCTGTGCTTCATGCATCAAAAGATAACTGTTAGAAATTGGGTTTCTGGTTGGCTAGGGTATGCACCTAAGCCAGACAGAACCCACCCACTCTAGTCATGGCAAGGGAGTTACACGTCCAAGATAACCCCTGCTCACCCCCTTGGTAGCTTGGCACAAGCAGTCAGGCCTAACCCGAAGGCAATGTGTAAAGCGTTTGCACAACACACACAACACATATGACGCACTATCCCCACCACAAAGGAAACACAGCACCAAGTTATATGAACATATACTGTATTGTACACAACACAATTATTAGACCTAACATCACATATCAGTAATATCCTGCTACCTTAGCAGTTGATAGAACGTTATTGCTACAAGATGCTGCCGGTACGAAGGTGAACACTGGAAGCAGGTTACACGGTACAAGTCTCTATATTTATTGAGTAAAATACGAGTTCATCTGAAGAAAAAGCATCCCGACCTCCAACTCTAACAGCAACCGTCCCCAACTCCCACATTCCACTCCGATCTCCTAACACTCTAATTCAACATTCTTGCCCCACGCACAACCATTCTAAGCACATGGATATAACAGTTATACATTAGTTACTCTGAAAAACTAGTAGTAGTCACATATAACATACAGGTTACTTAGTATTCTGCAACATAAGCAGTAGTCAGGTAACACGTTATTACACCACAGCACTTGTCATAAGAATATCATAAACGCCCATATTAGAAACATTATAAAACGTATGGCAAGTTAGAAAAACATATTAGCAAGTCATGCCCATAAAAGGAACATTTGCATACACATATGAAACATCATAAAACAGGTAGGCAGCATATAAATCACTGAAGTCTCCAAGAAGAACTTATGCCATATGTAGATCCTGTAGAAAGTACCTGTTTAAGATGAAGGCACCTCCAGTGCCTGTAGAACGAAAAATGGGGCTCCTGGCGCTCCTCTGTGCCAAACGGGGGCCTCCCCAGATTTCTGAGGTTGAGCGGGCAGCACGCTCCCCCTCTGTATTAATGATGGGCCCCTCTTGGGGCCTGGGATCACTGGGACCCCCCCGGGCCTTAACCGACCCTCACAAGGTGGGGCCCAAGTCAGCAAAATGATTTATGAAGGAGGGGGGCACCACGCACCTCGTCCGCTGTAATAACGGCCCCCTCCTGGGGCCTGCGATCTGTGGAGCCCCCCCGAGCCTTCACTGAGGGGGCAACACAATGCCACAAGCCCACAAGGGGCCAGAAAACGAGACTGGTGGCGCGGGGGGCCTCCGGCAAAGCTTCCGCCCGCGGTCTTTTACAAATTCCCTCGGGGCTCTGGTGGGGTAAGGGGAGGCTTCCTTCTCCCCCTAGGCCTTCCAAACAAGGAAAAGGGGACCCGGTGGGGTGGGGGAGCCTCCCTTGAGGTCTCCTTTCCCGTCCAACATCTCCTGGAACAGAGAGGCCCACCGGGCCACAGTCGTGTGCAGGCACCAAAGCAGGTGCCTGCTTGTGCCCCGGGGACGCTCTGCAGATCGTATCTTGCCCCAGGGACATGCTAGGAGCGCTCTCGCTCTGATTTCACCTTCAGAGTGCCCCTGGGTACCAGGGGCAGCGCGTCACTCGCGCTCTTAACAAACAGCCCGGGTTGTGGTGGCGAACATGAAGCACAGCGATGTGATTTCCCAAAAACGCTTAGGGCATTATATTAAGCCCGGGTTGCAGCGGTGAATTCCGGCAACAAGCACTTTCAAAGTGCTAACTTCCAAGGAGAAGCAGGACAATCCACATAAAGTGCTTTCCAACGCGCTGGGGAAAAATCAAGCACTCCTCGTGCTGTAAATGGATGCAGGGGTCAGGCGCCATAGCACCCTGCTCCTGGGGGACAGAGTTTAGGGAAAAGGCCCACAGGTGAAGGGGCCCAGCAACAGGCCAGCACAAAGAGGATGCAAGCAAGTGGCAGTTCCTTACAGTCACCAAGCAGGTCACAGGTCTGCACAGCAGCAGCAGCAGTCCATGGCGGTTCCTGGTGAGTCCTTCCAGCCTTCTGTGTCCAGTTCCAAAATGTCTCCAAATTGTGGGGAAAACTCCCCTGTACCTATACTCCATTTTTACAATGTTTTACAATGGAAGGAGAGAGGAGGTTCCAACCAGTTACAACTGGTTCTGTGAGTGCACCCTCTCTCCTCCAGCACAGGCTCCAAACATCAGTTGGGGGTAAACGACCCTATTGTGTGAGGCCAGGGCACAGCCTTTGCAAATGTATGTGTGCCCCACCTCTCCCTTCTCTCAGCCCAGGAAGACTTTTCAGCATGCAGATGCACCTCTGTGACACCTCCACCCTCCCTGTGTACAGGCTGTCTGAAAAGTATGCACAAAGCCCAACTGTGACTCTGCCCAGATGTGGATTGGAGTCAAGCTGCAAAACACCAGAGTCATAAGCACAGAGAAATGTTCACTTTCTAGAAGTGGCATATCTGTAATAGTAATAAAAAATACACCTACACCAGTAAGCAGTATTTCTTATCACCATCACAACCATACCTAACATGCCTATGCTACCCCTCATAAATCAGACAATACCCTTACACATAAGGCAGGGCATTTCTAATGCAATCCTATGAGAAGTCAGCGCTCACAGCAGTGAGTCACCAAGTTAGGCTGTTTGTCACTACCAGGACATGCCACGCAACCTGGCACATGTCCTGCCTTCTAAATACATGGCGCCCTGCCCATAGGGCTAGCTAGGGCATAACTTAGGGGTGACTTATATGTAGTAAATGGGGAGTTCTGGGCCTGGCAAGTTAATTCAGATGCCAGTCCCTGTGGCAGAAAACTAAGCACATAGGCCCTGCACTAGCAGGCCTGAGACAGGTTTGAAAGGCTACTTCAGTGGATGGCGCAAGCAGCGCTGCAGGCCCACTAGTAGCATTTAATTTACACGTCATGGGTATAGAGATACCACTGTACAAGGGACATATAGGTAAATTAAATATGCTAATTAAGTATAAGCCAATCATACCTACTTTAGATGGGAGAGCACCTGATCAGCAGTGATAAAGTGCTCAGAGTCCTACAGCCAACAGCGAGAGGTCAGAAAAAATAGGAGGAATCAGGCAAAAAGTCAGGCGTTGAACCTGCCACAATGGCCAGGTCCTACAATAACTATGACAGTCAAGCCAGACATGTTGCTAGTGTGATGCTTTAAATTCATTGTTTGGAGAGACCATTGCAAGGACAGTCTATCTCTCTCTCTCTTCCCATTACGGGCTGGAAGAGAGAGATAGAAAGTGAGAGATTGAGAGAAAGAGGGATTTAGAGAAAGAGATTAACAGAGAGAAAAAGAGAGAGAGACAGAGAGAGGGAGGTTTTTTAGGCTTTGATTAATGATATACTTAGAATGAGATATTTCCAGACAAATTGAAAAGAAAAATGTATTTGTCAAGTAAGAATAGTAATATTATCTTTTGGAATATACCTTAAATATTTGAATTTGTTTAAAAAAAGAAAGTAGGAAATTGCCCACTGACACACCTAGACAGGAACCATTAAGCTACAGCATAAGGTGTAAGACCTAGCCACTGGGCCACAGGTGACTCCTTTCTTGTGATTGTCTAAATATACCAATGATATTTAATCCAAATATTCTGAAGGTAGAAAGATGTAAATATTTAATTACTAAGAATTTTTTATATTTAAAACATGAGTAAATAAACAGAAATCGCTCTCTCACTTTCTTTAAGGGATCAAAGAGAGAGGGGGAGATGCAAAATGAGAGAGAGATTTAGAAAAAGAGACTGACGGAGTGAAAAAGGGTGAGAGACAGAGAGACATAATTGCAAAGGGCCTGCAGAATCCACTGTACCATCCTCTACAATATAAACATGACTGCAGGTCCGCAACAGTACCTTGGCTGTGATCTTTTGATAAATGTTATTAACTAAAGACATTGATTTTGTCTTTTTCTAAGGGCAGTTCAAATTTTCATGTTTAATAGGCAGAGGTTTGAGGCGTAAGGGTCCTCAATTATGTTTCTCCTTTTAGAATATTTCAATTTTTTTTTTAAGCTGGTGGGGCAAATCTGACTTGTCAAAATAATCCATTTAGACAGGCCTAATCCTTCCTTTTAAGTATTTCTGTTACGCCTAAATAGGCCAGGGTACATGGTATTTAGAAGCAGGGCAAGTAAATGTTTAATGTTAAACATGTCCTTACAGTGAAAATGACCTCAATACTATTTTCCCTGTAGCTGGTTTGACTGTACCATAGGAAATCATTGGCAGGCAATATTAAATAATAGTTCCGATCGGTGCAGTAACAGCAATGTGGGGATTTTCATAGAACCCTACTGCAGAATCCACTTCCAAGGGCCAAGGACTGAATTGGCACACATCGCAAGGTAAGACTGACAGTGGCAGAGTCCAGAAGCCGTAGAAGAGTTGAGTGACATTTTAATGTCTCTGAGACTACAGAACAGGAGGCAAGCTAGCAAGACCTTAGACTCACTTTGGTTCTGAGGATGTAGAGATGCAGGTCCAGTACTTCTCACTCACAGGAAGAAGGGCAGCAGACAGCAAGGAAGGCACAGCAAAGCAGGAGTCCAGCAAGTCCAGCAACGTTCCAGCAGAGTAACAGTCATTTTAGCAGCACAGCAATCCTTCTTCCCGACAGAATGTCTTAAGGTCCATGAGTCCACTGATTTGGTGGGGTTTGGAGCTCAGTACTTATACCCAGTTGGGCCTTTAAAGTGGGGAAGACTTCAAAGAGAGGCCTTTGAATTGCACAAAGTCCCTGTTCTTCCTTCCCCATCTCCAAACACACTACGGGGGGTTATTCAGCCGTTTGTGAGGGCTCAGCACCTAGCCTATTCTGAAGATGTTAATGGCTCATTACCATGTGGATGGCGTATTAGGCACACCTATGTTCCCTTTGTCTGCAGCTGTCTAGAAGGAATACACAAGAGTCCAGCTGACACCTACCCAGATGTGTATTCAGATACATGCAGAGGAACAGAAAGGTTAAAGTAAAAAATTCTCAACTTTCTAAAAGTGGCATTTTCAGACTTGCAACTTAAAATCCAACTTTATCATAAGTTGTGATTATAAATTGCGAGCCTAGATACACCAAACTCAAAATACCTATTTCATCCTAAATGGATGTTATGCTTATAAAATACAATCAGGCAATCCCCATGTTAAGCTATCAGGGAGATAGGCCTTGTAGTGGTGAAAAACAAATGTAAGATTTTTTCACCACATGAACATGTAAAACGTAAAAGTACATGCCCAAATTTTTAAATAAACTGCACCCTGCCCTTGGGGCTGCCCAGGGCCTCCTTTTGGGGTGACCTATAGGTATTAAAATGAAAGGTTTGGGCCTGGCAAGATAGTTAACTTGCTTTGTTGACTTGCAATGACAGGCCTGAGACATGTTTAAAGGGCTACTAAAGTGGAGGTGGGTGGCACAATCAGTGCTTCATGCCCACAAGAAGCATTTACTTAACAGGCCCTGGGCACAGGTGGTGTACTTTACTAGGGACTTACAAGTAAATTGAAGATGGGAATTGTGCATAGGTCAATGTCACCATGTTTCAGGGAAAGAACACATGCACTTTAGCTCTGGTCGGCAGTGGTAAAGTGCCAAGAATCCTAAAGCTAGCAAAAACAAAGCCAAAACAACACAAACCCAGCAAAACAGGCAGCCAGAAGGCAAAAAAGTCAGGAGAAACCACACCAAGGGTGCCAGGTCTAACAGTAACTTTTAAAAAGCCTGAAGTCCCTGTAAGATAAATCTTCATTCTCTTCTCCCACTTAAAAAGGTATGAATGTGGTGTGAACTTGCTCCTAGAGGCAAAGCAAGGGCAAGGATGGCACCACTGAACCTGACATAGTATTTAAGGGGGACTGGAAATATAAATTTTTAATATTAATGTGTCATGTCCTGATTGAAAGTCACATTCTGCTTGGCAGGTCTGCTGGGACTTTTCATATGTCACATGGGGCACAATTCAAAGACAAATGTTTGCAGACATCTGACAGGGGCCTTTGGTTGTCTTTCTAGCCAGTCAGGATCCAATAACATTGGGCCCCTTTTGACATTACAGTGCCATAGCCTGTTTGACAGCTCTGCTAGGTTTACAAATAACATGTGGGATGCACATCAAAGGAGGGAAATAGAACACCAAAATAATGTATTTGTATTCACTGTCTCGTTGCTGAACACTCAGGTTTCTTATACAGTTCTTCTGTCTTTGGGGCTGTTGTGGGTACAGGGACTGAATCAAAGTAGATTTTGGTGTTAGCTGTCTGACGACAGTGAGATTACCATAGCACACCCCCACATACAACCATATTCCTAGGAGCTCAAGTTCAGTGTGGCCAAAGACTTTGAAAATGCCCAAATTGGTTGGGTTAGCCCCAGAAACAGTTACCATATTACTTAGGACGCTGCAGTGGACATTTCCAAGCACTAGCTTATGCCAGGCATTAAATGTGGCACTTCCAGACACCCACTTCAGAACGCTCCTGGACCTTGGGAAGATCAGAAGAGAACTCAACCTACTAAATCAGATCTGAGAAGAGCCTAGAAGACTGGAATGTTTCTTCTTGTACCCAGGACAAAGAAGTGGATTTTAAGGGACATAAGGTTGACTTCAGGTTAACGTTACAGTGCACACAACAAAACATAAGAGGCCTTCTCATGCTGCCCAGCTGACCACTGATAACTGGATCTGAACTGGACCCTGATGTGGCCCCTGACTGATACCCTTTGAGTCTAGAAGTGCCTAACCTGGGGTCCTGAGTGAGATTTAGAAGTGTACTACTGTGGTAGTTTAGGTCTTAAAGTGTTCCAGTCTGAAGATAAAATCTTTGACCAGGATGAACCTCATTTGTGTGTCCGCCCAAGCTTCATCACAGTCTGTGCCATTTTGCACCTAGGTTCCGTTCTAATGCAACCAATGACTATCATTGGCACTTTTTGCTTATTTTGCTTATTTGCTTAAAATTTTAAAATTCATATCTTTGGCTCCAATGATTGAGCTTAATTTGTTTGGTTTATTAAATTTCACAGATTGGTTATAGGCATTTTATTTTTTTGCATTGAAATTAAACTACTCTTTTAGTACTGCATAAATACTTTACAAATTCCCTCTAACTTAAGCCTGTCATAGAAATTCAGCTGTTATAGTTAAACTTATAGTAACTATAACTTGTGCCTTAAGGTAGCTATGACTCGTGCCCTCACCATGTACAGTTTTTCATCAAATAGTTTACTGCAAATGTCACAGTGATATTATCAATGTTGTCAAAGAAGATGTGAAGAGTGATGTAATAGCTAGGGTAATTAGTAGTGCATGGCAAAGGCGCAAGTTATAGTTACCTTATGGCACGAATTATAGTTACTTGATATACCTCTAACTATAACCGCTAAATTTCTGTGGTTCTGTGCATGTTAAATACGAACCTAACTATAACATACCTGTAACCTTTGTTGTTTTTGTGGATTCACAACGTATTTTTATTCTATCTCTTAACTATCACGTCCTTGTAACCTTTGTTTTTTTTCAGTAAATTTCTAGATTTTTTTTAAATGTTAAGTAAGATGCCGATCGCAAGGCACAAGGGGGTTGGACAGAAGGCCTGGCCTGGCGTTGTGCTGCTACCCATGCTTGCTGCTTCTCCCCACCTCCTCCATGCCATCCGTTGTCCAAATCGATGGCCCTCCACCCACATTACAGACCTGGTTGGCTGTTGTTCTGCCACTGCCCTTTCTGCCTGCCCTGAACAGTTAGCTTTTTGCCTCATCGACCTCCTCCCTAATATCTGTTGTCCGAGTCCATGCACTAGCCCCCTAACTCTTGCCCTGCATGGTCTGATGTGCTGCCACTGCCCCTCCCACCTGCAGTATATGGTCTGTTATGCTGCAACTGTCCTTCCTCTTTCCTCTCTACTCTCTGTTGTCCATGTGCATGGCCATATCTCCTTCCTATTGCTTTCTATGGTCCATTGCGCTGCACTGCTGCCCCACTTGCTCTGTGTGGTATATTGTGTTGCTACAGCCCCTGACGCCTGCCCCATAAGGGCATCTCCTTATGGGGCATCTCCCTCCTGTCCTCTGCTCTCCAAGTCCATGTCCCTAACCTATTCCTCCTGCCTGATCCAAAGTACTGCACTTGCCAACATTTTGAGCTTGGTAAGAGGGAATTTTTGAAAAACAAAACCTGGGGAATTGATTTTCCCCATTGACTTATGTTGAAAAAGAAGAGATTTTAGGATACTGCCTGAAGTATTTTTATTATGTAGCCGCAGGGAGGTGGTGTCCCCGGGGCCCAGGTGGGTCTGTGCAGCCTCTGTAAAAAAAAATGTAATCATTTTTATCATTGTCCCCGGGAGGTGGTGGTCACTGGGACCCGAGCGGGTCTGTGCATCCCACCCTATGTTTTTTTATCATGTAGCCACGGAGAGGTGGAGGTTACCAGGACCTGGGAGGTCTCTGCAGCCCCCCATTCATTTTTTAAATGTTGTCCTGGGGAGGTGGTGGTCCCTGGGACCTGGAGGGGGGTCTCAGTGGCCCCCCCTAAGTTTTTTTATTATGTAGGCCAGGGGAAGTGGTGATCCTCAGGGCCTGAGAGGGTCCGTGTAGACCTCTATATATTTTTTTGTTGCTTTCCCTGTGAGGTGGTTGTCTGTGGGACATATGGGGTCGGTCTGAGCAGACCCCTAAGATTTTTTATTATTTAACCCTGGGGAGGTGGTGGTCCCTAGGGCCCAGGGTGGATCAGTCCACCCTCCCCATATATTTATTTAATGTTGTCTGGGGGAAGAGGTGGTCCCTTGGGCCCGAAGAATGTTAGTGTGGTCCTCAAAATGTTACCCCCTTTAAGCTCCAGAACCCTTTGGCTGTGCAAGGAGTAGGGTTTGTAGCATAAAGGGGGTTGAATTAAGGGCCTGGCCACAGGCCCTGCTGTTTACCCCAGATATTCCAGCACTCATAACATCTTTTATAACACCATTGATAATGTAACTTTAATATTTGCATTGAATGTATTGATGACATAAATGTGCATGGCGGGCGTGAGTTATACTTACCTTGGGGCGTAAGTTATCATTACTTGAAATAATTCTAGTAGCTGAATTTCTATGGTTTTGGATGTTTACAATTTGAGCATAACTATAGCCTTTGTTTTTTTAAAGTGAATTTCATTGTTTTTTAATTCTACTACCTAACTATAACATCCCTGTGACCTTTGGTTTTTAAGTGTATTTCTGTTTTTTTTTTAAAGTAAAGTGATTTTCATTATTATATTTTAATTGAACCACCACATGCAGGGTCAATATACCCTAATCACCCAACCGGAACTGTGCACGCCCTTTGACCGTGCGTGGTGGGAGTTGGTCGCAGGGCCTGTCTCTCTAGGTGTGAGTGTGTGTCTCTGGGTGTGCATGTAGGTATGAGAGTTTCTCTCTGGGTGTGAAAGGGTCTATGTGGGTATGAGAATGGGTGTGAGAGGTCTCTGTGAGTGGATGTGTGATTGTCGGGGTCTGTGAGTCTCTTCTTGTGAGAATAGGTGTGAGAGGGTGTCTGGGTGTGAGAGTGTCTGGGTATGAAAGTGGGTGCACGAGGGTCAGAGTGGGTTTGAGAGTGGGTGCGTTAGTGTCTGAGTGGGTCTGTGAGTGGGTGCATGAGTGTCTGAGTGGGTCTGTGAGTGGATTTGTGTGGGTCTGAGTGGGTCTGTGATTGTGTGTGTCAGTGTCTGAGTGAGTCTGTGAGTGGGTACATCTGTGTCTGAGTGGGTCTGTGAGTGGGTGTATGATGGTCTGAGTGGGTCTGTGAGTGGATGCTTTAGCATCTGAGTGAGTCTGTGAGTGGGTGCATGAGGGTCTTAGTGGGTTTGTGAGTGGGGGCATGAGTGTCTGAGTGGATCTGAAATTGGGTGTGGGAGTCTAAGAGTGGGTACGAGTGGATGCATGAGTGTCTGAGTGGGTGTGTGAGTGGGTGCATGAGTCTCTGAGTGCATGTATGAGTGAACAAATTAGTGTATGAATGAGTCTGTGAAATTTTGTTTTTAATTTTTTTTGCTTATTCATGATTAATCTTGATTAATCTCAATTAATCGCAAATATCACATATGTGAAGAAAAATCACTTTAAACCCATAATTTGACCCTCAAACACCCCTGTATCACACTCCTGGGATTAGGGTATCTCAACCCTGAGCCCTTATACTACTTTTCATGTTGTTTTTCAGCCCCAGGGACCCTCTCCCATAACATAAAATGGCAGTCACAACTTTCTGTTCAGGTTGTGGCCAGCCAACTACAGCACTCCTATTTGTGCATTCATTCATGAAAATGTGCGAATATTCACATTATATTTGCGAGCTCAGATACACAAATTTTGATTGTCTTTAATTTCTCGTAAACTACTGAACTGATTTACACCAAATAAGCAAAAGCACAACCTGCGTACTGAAAGCTAGCTTTCTGTAAAATTTGGTGTATTTTCGTCCAGTGGTTCGGGCTGTAGTCGTCTCTAAAGGTCTGATTGGAATTAACATGGGAAACACAACTTTTTTGACCCCTTCTTTTTCTCTGCCCCTGCTTGATGGATCACCCCAAAACTTTACGTGTGCAACAATACTTACTGGGGCACTGTTTTTGGAAAATTTTGTGAAGATTCTTCAAACAGTGCCAAAAAAATAGGCAAGTCAAAAAATTCTTTTTCTATAAACATGGTCTTAACTATAACTGCCTAGTGGCGACTACCGTTAGGTAATATATATATATATATTATTCGTTAGAACGGCCCACTGACTGCTAGGCACTTTAATACTGGTGCTCCCATGAGGTTGAACCAACTCAAAAATAATTTTATCAAAAAACGGGCCACGGTCCGTGTTAGAAAAATGCTGTTTATTGCTTCATAAACAGTCTACGCATTTCGACCTTCACGGTCTTGTTCACGCCTGTTTGTCCTTTGTTTATGTTACCAGTATATACATTGCAAAAACACAAAAACATTCTGGATATCGTAGTTCGTAAACGTAAAATATAATCTTGATTATTCAATGCAAAACATAATCCTTGTCAAATTATTATATTTGTAACTTTGTGCTAATAACCATATATTAATTAATAGCCACAGGTAGCTCTATGTGAGAGTGTAAAATAGTTGATGATATAAGTCTACCCTAAGTGGGTTTTAATTCTCCTATTTATAGAAGTAGTGCTTATTTCCATGCATTAATATGTTTCCACTTTGCAGTAAGTTTGCTGAACTCATTACATATTGCACTCCCAAATCTCGTTCTATCATAATAAACCTATATTTGCTGCTGTACTGGGTTGTTACTTTCACAATTTCAAACGTACATAAAGTTCTTCATCAAAATTCAGGCCTCGCTGATTTTTTGTTTTTAACTTCATTATGCACCTAGACTCCTTTTGTCTAAGTATCTGCACTCTATCGCCACCTCTTGATAATTTTGGTACTGTGTCCACCCCAAAATACCGTAAAATTCTCTATGAGGATCCTGTGTGTACTATGTGTACTATGTGTATATGTCACGCTACTGCATATGTGGTGTCATTGTTCTTAATTGCTCTGATGTGTTCTAAAATTCTCTTTTTCACTGGACAGATGGTTCTTCCAACATACTTTAGTCCACATTTGCACTCAAGTATGTATACCATGTGGGTAGTTTCACAGTTGATTTTTTGATTGATCCACATCTCAACCCCATTTGCGTCTAGGAAGGACCTCACATTTTTCCCAATAATACAAGCCTTACACCAAGCCCACTTCCTGAAGCCCTTGCTTATTTTCTGTAGCCAGGATCTGTCTTGTTTATCTTCAAAATGGCTATGTACCAACATATCTTTGATCGATAAGGCTCTTTTACAGGCAACTGATACTATGGGTTCTAAACTTTCTTTTATGTCTGGATCATATGAAAATATTTCAGAAAAATCTGTCTGATAGTAACAGTTTCTTTACTGTTTGTGTTTGTGATGCACTCTGAGAGTTTTTTCTCTGCTTGCTTGTTACCAACATTTTACTATGGTCTGACTTTCCTGCTCTGTCTAGATCTCTCTATCTCTTTTCTTTCTGATAACCCCTTGCTCTGAACGTGTTTACCATTACTGCCCTGTGTTTCTCAAATTCAGACTCCATAGAGCAATTTCTCCTAAATCTGAGGAATTCCCCATATTGAATGTTTCGTATCACATGGTGGAGATGAAAACTGGACCCATGTAGAATGGAATTGGTCGAGGTCTATTTTCGAAACAAGGTTGTTTGCAATTCATTAGTTTCATCATATATAGTTATATCCCAAAAATATGTTTTTTTTCTTATCAATCATATATGTAAATTTCAAACCTGCAGAATTGAAATGTAACATCTAAAAAAAAAAACATTTAAAGTCACTTTCTGTGCATTCCAGATAATGAATAAATCATCTTTATATCTAGTCTATAGTACAACCTTTGACAAACAGGTGTACAAACAACAACACGGAACAGCAATGGGTGTGGCTTTTTCTCCCAGCTATGCAAACTTAACGATGGGGTGGTGGGAGAAAGAATTTGCATGGGGGAACATCATTAGTATTATATGGACAAGGTTGTAAGATAAATATATATATACATATATATATATATATATATATATATATATATATATATATATATATATATATATGTATATATATATATGTGTGTGTGTATATATATATACTTCAAAAAATAACAACCGAGGTGCTCCTGAATGAGAGGGCGTGCCGGGTCCAGTGTCAGTGAAAGCCGAAAACAAATACATGAAAAACGATTGCTTACAAGAATAACAGACAAGCACCGGCACACTCGGGTCAAGTACTCAAAGGCATTTACTCCAAACGTAACAGTGGTGGCCGGCAGCTTTAGGAGGGAGGGGGGGGCGGGCGGAAAGCACACACACACACACTCATTCTTTCACACACAGACATGCATGCACGCACATCCATTAACAACACTCGTAACATTCAAACATGCACGCACTCACCACACATTCATTTTAAAAGTTCACACACACACATCCATTAACAACACTCATATCATTTAAACATGCACGCACACACCAAACATTCATTTTAAAACATCACACACACATGCACTCATTCTTTCACACACGCACGCACATCCATTAACACTCATAATATTCAAACATGCATGCATGCACCAAACATTCATTTTAAAAGATCGCACACACTCATTCTTTCACACACGCACGCACATCCATTAACAACACTCATAACATTCAAACATGCACGCACCAAACATTCATTTTAACACATCACACACACACACTTACCTTCAGCCTCGAGGTCCCAGTAGGGTTGGGACTGCTGCCTTCCCTCATTGTCTGACCTTAGGTCAGCCAATGAGGGAAGGCAGCAGTCCCAGCCTCGTCACAGAGTGGGATGGGGTCAGTGAGAATGCTGACCCCACCCCACTCTGTGACAAAGTGTCACTGATTGACACTCGTCCATGGCGCTTCAGGGCTTAAACCTGAAGCACCCAGGTCGAAGTCAATGAGTGACGCTTTCCTCATCACCCAGGGGAGGGCCTCGAGGCACCTTTGCTGAGCCGAGGAGATCACGCCCATAGGAGCTGTGACCTCCTCAGCCCAGCAAAGTTCAGCTCAGGCAGCCAGGAGTCTGCCAGTCTCACTCCTGGCTGTCTGAGCTGAAAATGAAGAGTGTCTGTCAGCCTGACCTTTGTTCAGCCTGACAGACACTCTTCATAAGGGGCAAAAGGTTTGGGGGCGTGGCCCCTTCAGCCCTACAGGACGGGCCGCGCCTGAAAGTAACCAGTTTCCTTACAACCGTTGTTTGTCAGCCTTAGTTCAAAATGAATTAAATTTGAATAGAAATACTTAGATAGATCGACCCATGACAGAGCTGTGTGTTTTAGCATAAAACAAACATGAATGCTTCCTGCGCACAGGAGCGCGCTTTAAACCGCGTTTCTAAACGTGTATCCATTTTACTGCATTGTATTAATTATATATTTTTTATTATAAAATAGAATTGTAAGCTCATTTTTGTGACCCTTGTTTGTTTACTTATTCATTCGTTTTTTTTTTTAAGTATTAGCACGTTTATCGCTGACTTACACTCTAACACATACAAAATGTTTTACCACCTGACATCTCTTTCAGGTGCTGGAACATGCCAGGTGTTAAAGTAATACACATTTGTACAAGCACTGTGTTCTGCATCTTGGTGCGTCCTATAATTTTGACTAACGAAGAGAGGCAAACACCTGAAAGCAAGATTTTGTAATTGGAAGTAATTCCCCCAGGTCTACTGAAGCTCGGCTCGCGCGCAGTACAGAGATGAACATCGACCGGCAGCCATGCCTCCTTTCATTGCTTTGCTGATTACAATCGGGTCACCGAGCATCACCCAACACCTCATCAATCTGCCAGATCGCCACGTGAGAAATGGCTTTTCACACCTGAATGGCTAAGATATGACTTCTTATAGAAGTCCTGCACAGCTTCTGATTGTCTCCTCGCCACCAGTGCACTGTGAAAGATCATTTATTTGGAGATGGAACATTTTTTAACGTATCGCCCTGCATACAATCGTATGCAGCGTTGTATTTGATGCTGAATATAAAAGGAGGAATTTACTTCTACAAAAACATCTTTCTAATATCCCGATTACAATGTGATCGGTTTTATATGCGAGTATACTGTGTGACTGGAGATAAGGTTTCTGAATGGTATCCCCCCACTTAAATCTGGCTATCACGAGCATTTGTCCCCCGAACGAGAGACTGACATGAGGAAACAGATTTCCTGCCCCCACACGGAGTCCCCATTCTGGGTTTGAATATACTTCCATTTACCACCGGCTCTAAGCAGGTGGAATGGAAGCAGGGTGGCCAGTGTGAAGCAGGTCCTGGAGGTGGAGAGGAGGTCAGGGATAAGGCAAAGCCGAGGCTGCGGCCTGTCACAAGGAAGGGTTCTGTGCTTCCAACAAACCACGGGAAGTGGGCTGGTGGAAACCAAAGTCAGAATGTGCTGTGCTTGCAGTCTCGTGTGATTTTATTTTCCACCTTTTCCCTGACCGAGTGCAGTGTGTTCACACCTTGGATATCTGGAAATATTGGGTCTGTTGTAATTGGGTGCAGCAGTATTTCTCCTTGGAATACCAGTCTACCCAATTCATAAAATGGTTTAAATGTGCTCAGAAGACTTCATGGACGCCAAATTACAAAATCGTAGTTTATGACTACAGATTATGCGATACGATTAGTCGTGTGAAATTCGTGTTGTTTGCTTTCACGTAACTACGCGAAATTGTAGCAAAATTACACATAGTCATGTGAAAGGTAAATCTGTCATTCTATGCTAAATGTTAGTGTAAAATGTGTCCTTGTGTCAATTGTTAGCACTAGAATGTATTTAAACACTCCATTGTGTGTGTGTTCCGTGAATGCAGTGTTCTGTTGTTTGTGTGTGTTCTGTTAATGGCGCTGGTGGTGGTAAATTTTCATCACGAACAGTGCATAGTTACGCAGTGATGTCGTTGCGTAACGCCCGAAATTGACAAACGACTTGCATTTGTATCAATTATCACTCAATGAAGTTGCCATTCCTTATCCATTGGTAACATATTTCATACATATGTGTCAGTGCCTCGTTGTCCAAAATGGTTTTGCGGTTGCCGAGCCTGAGATTTTCAAAAGTGCAAGACGTGATGCAAAATCCAAAGTCTCAGTGTATCAAAGATATATTGCGAGTTGCAAATGTCTTTGCAAATAACACTACACACTTTTGGTCACCTTATGGATCACTGGCAAAAGGGGTGTGAAATGGGACTTCCAGCTGCATGAGCATTTGCAGTAAAAGTATTAATGCATTTGCCGCCTCAATTGCTATTGCAAACAATTGGCTGGATGCCGACACCCGAAAAGGGGTACTATTGATTTGCGAAGTGGTAGCAGTCTGTAACGGGTAACTGATGCTCTGTGAATATGGGATGTAGACAGTGGCACAGTAAACAGTGGTACCTGGGACTGCTGTATGGTTCCCTCAATATCCTTCGTGCCAATTTTACGTGTTGAATACCTTCCCTGTCACAAGGGACAGATGCTACAATTAAAAAAAAAAGGAATCATTCTACAAATATAAATGCAGGGATGCAGGTCTGTCTCCGCAAAAGCAGCAGGTTGAATTCGCTAACAGAAACCCATTGAATAACATTATTTGGGCAGGATACTGTATATACTACCAAATGGACATTTTTGGAATGTGTTGAATTAGTAGTACATCCATCAAAGTGCGAAAATGTTCTCTCTTCACAAACCAGACGCTGTTCAAAAACGTGAATGCTGTGTGTGCGAGCTGCGAATGGTAGATCAGGCCTTATAGCTTATATTGAGTAACTTTATCAGCTTGTATTAATTGAATCTATTTGTATTAATGATGATTGCAAAACAATTTTGTGAATCTTATTAGTTCACTCATACATTTAAGTAATGACACGTTTCGTAGGTCACTTACTGATGCTTCTACATTTGCAAGACATTTTAACACCGGGCATATCATATCTTTCAGCTGCTAAAGCACTGTACAGTTGGTTGTGCAAGCTTATAATTTTTTTAACAAAAGAAGAGGGATGGCATCTAATTGGCGATTGGAAGTAATTGTAGTATTTAAACAAAACTCAACATTTCTTTTTTCCTTGAGTCGAATTTTGTCTGAAAATCTTAGGCAATAGTTAAAAAAGCACAATAATACCACTGGACTGCCACTGGTCTCGTGATCACTTGCAACTTCGTATTGAACCCCTCAGCACAATCATAAAAGGAATATGGGTGTGGTGCAAACAAGTGGCAAAAGCAATGTTGTTTCATTTTTAGGGTCAAGTGAGCGCAATCGCTCTGGCCCCTGTTGTAATCTCTCTGTAGGCTTTTTACCACGCCCATCAGCTTGGTTGGTTAGTGGGCTTGCCTTTTAAAATTCACTTGATTTCATTATTGAAAAGCATGCATATGTCATGCCTTTTCCGGTGTTTAGCCCTCCTCTACAGCAGCGGTAAACTACTGAAAACATACGAGGCTCTGTGTTTTCTGAATTGCTTCTGCACTATTACTTTTTATTTCCTATGCAGCGCGATCTCGCTGGGCAGTAGTGCTAGCGCAGGTGTATTAATAACAATTATTAATGAATGTTCATGTATTCTGAATAATGGGTTTGAGTAGAAAATATAATAATGTAGAAAAATAATGCATGCTTTTAAAAAGTGATTATGATGAGTGGCCGCCAATGTTCACAAAGTGCACTTATTAATATTCTAATATTGTGAAAAGTTGAATATATGTTTGACTAATGTAGTAATATGACACGTTAAGGGTTATTATGCATTTTGTATTAGCTAAATTAATTGTAAGCCTTAACTTAGCAAAGTTCTTGGCCTACTTGTCAGGCCTCATGTCAAAGCTGTATTTCTTAACGATTAATAAATGGCTGACCTAGAGAGTTAAACTGTGATTTTCCATTGCATTGTTTAAACATTTTCATAACTGAAAGTTTCCCATGAGAACCGACTGCTAGAAGATGCTGTTCTTGCTAATGTAACATTTTGTGTGTAATGTGTGTGAGGTTGACTTTCTCAGGAGAACAATGGAGATACTGACTGGAGTAGAAGCTGCAACAATATTGCTACCTGACAAGCCAGATGATGAGGACATTGCAGGACAACCAATCAACAACATGTGAATGGAGTAATGGTAGAAGTCATAGATTTGGAGTTTTAGTTTTATTGGACAAAGTGTGAACATGCGAATAATTGACCAATGGGGATTTGTGAAATAGTTTAGTAGTTTTGATTTAACAACACTGCACTGAGAAGAATCCAGCATTCTGCAGTTTGAATTTTTGCCTTAAGCATTGCAATAGCTCATTCATGCCCATTTTTGCGTCTTGACAAGAGACATGCTTAACTTTAATGCTTAAAGACTTTGAGTTTTCTGAACTTTGATGTTGAATCCTGATGCCTTGCTGATCGATTGATGTCCTGACTCTGCTTGCCGATCCACACTGAGGATAGGTATTATGAATTAGACTATTGATTTACATGCATATTTGTTCTTTCCTTTCCAGGTACCAACTGCATTTTTTTGTTAGAGCCATAGTTAGATGTTTTTCCACATTTGTGTTACTAAATTGTTGTGCATGAATCCCAACATGCTGATGCAAATCTGATGTTAGTTAAGGATCCTCACATATGAAAATCTGCTAATAGGGAGAATTGCTTAATGAACTTCTCTGCTGAACTCAAATGCATGTAATCAGTTTGATGCAGTTGATTTTGTTATTAATTTGCACCATAACCTTAGAATGTGTCGTAGTTCAAGCTTTGATTAGATTACCTTTCTTCCGCTGCTTTGAACAGCCAGTATTGTTTCTGTATGTGTTTCATTTGATTTTGATATTAATCTACATGACCTTAGCATTGTTAATATAGGAAAATAAATATTCTAACTTTTACTAAAAGGTGTGGTCATTCATGACTGAAAGGTCATGGTGCGTGGCAATTACTGACTCTATTTATTATTACTGTGATTGTTGTTGATTATTGATATTGTATATTGGTTATTGATTATTAATTTGCATGTACTGGAGCTATGGTAAGAACATCTTAATTGCAAGTCAAAAGGTTCATCGACCTATTCGCGTCCCCTTGTAAGTTTACTTATAAAGGTCAGACACGCTAACAGTAGTTAAGTGCTGTGCATGACTTCGACCCTGTTATGTGGATAATTCTACTTTTGCTGGTTACATGGATAATTCTATTTTTGCCGGTTACATGGATAATTGCACTTTTGCTCATGGCGACTGTCAGCTCACATATGTGAAACTGTTTTACGTTTCATTATCAGTTTATGTGGCAAGAAAAGTCCGGTTACGAGTTTACAACGCTAATAGCTCTAACTTGAGCAACTGCAAGACCCATTGCATTACAAATGCTTGTTCTGTTTTGTGTGGTGGAAAATGGGGAAAAAATGTGTTTTGCCCCTCATGTAATGTTAATACCGGACACAGAGAGAACAAGCATTTGGCAAAGCCAATAGATTGAGCTTATGACCATGGGGCACAGAACTATTTGCTTTGGTAATGCTTTTACATTTTCTCAAATGAAAGCTCTGCCCGTGCACGCATGACAGCCATCTTTGATTTTTTTTCTTAAAGCAAAAGAAAAAACATTCCCAGATGACTGTTAGTGACTAAGCATGAACGGCGGGCACCTTGCTGTGCTTTTTCTAAAGCAGAAGAAAAACCATTTTGGGATGGCTGCTTTGCATGTACACACAGGTGTGTGCTCACATGGCATCCATCTTGCAATGTTATTGCAATGTTCTTCTCACAAAGCAAATACATTGCAAGATGGTAATCCGGTGTGCACATATGCTCAAAAACGTATACACGCAGGCAGAGAAACTTACATGGTTTCAGAATTATTCATAGCAGGGTGTGAGGGAGATAGACACTAAATGAAAGAAATATTGATGTAAGGAGAACAGAGGCCTTGAAAAATGGAAAGTAGAAGGGAGACTATGAAGTAAGAGAGAGGGACAAAAAATAGTTCCTTATGAATTGCAATGCAAGGTCCTGATCTTGGCAGTAGAAGCATTATACTCATCCAATTAAAACACAGAGAAACAGGATTGATCCTTTAGAAGATAAACGCAAAATAAGGAAGCCAATAAAAGAGGAAAAGATAAATGAGCTATACAAAAAAGCAATCAATCAATAAAGGTGCAAACCCAAATCCCACTCTTTAGAGAATACCATAGGTCTGCTGACAAATTGAAAAAAAAATGGGAAAAAAGGGCTGCAGAAGAAGGCTTGTGGTTTTTAGTTTTTTTCCCTGAAAATGGCATCAACAAAGGGTTTGTGGTGCTAAAATCTCCAGCTCCCCAGCTTTCAGGTACCGGCAAACTTGAATCAGAAAACCACATATTTCAACACAATTTTGGCATTTTGCTGGGACAAACCCCATTTTTACTATTATTTGTGCTTTGAGCCTTCTTCCAGTTAGTGACAGAAATGGGTATGAAACCAATGCTGGATCCCGGAAAGCTAAACATTTCTGAAAAGTAGACAACATTCTGAATTCACCAAGGGGTCATTTGTGTAGATCCTACAAGGTTTTCCTACAGAAAATAACAGCTGAAATAAATAAATATTGAAATTGAGGTGAAAAAAGCAGCCGTTTTTCTTTACGTTTTACTCTGTAACTTTTTACTGCGATGTCAAATTTTTAAATGCAATATACCATTACATCTGCAGGACTCTTATGGTTGCTAATAGGGCTTGTAGGTTCATCAAGAACCCTAGGGCCCATATTTATACTTTTTTTGCGCCGCCTTTGCATCACTTTTTGACGCAAAAGTGGCGCAAACTTACAAAATACAATTGTATTTTGCAAGTTTGCACCGCTTTTGTGTCAAAAAGTGACGCAAACACGGTGCAAAAAATATATAAATATGGGCATAGGTACCTAGAGCCAATAGATTAGCTGCACCTTGCACTGGGTTTTCATTCAGTACCGGTTATACAGCAATTCATTTGCTGAAATATAAAGAGTGAAAAATAGGTATTAAGAAAACCTTTGTATTTACAAAATGGGCACAAGATAAGGTGTTGAGTAGCAGTGGTTATTTGCACATCTCTGAAGTCTGGGGACCCCATACTAGCATGTGAATTACAGGGCATTTCTCAAATAGATGTCTTTTTTACACACCGTCTTACATTTGGAAGGAAAAAATGTAGAGAAAAACAGAAGGGGCAATAACACTTGTTCTACTATTCTGTGTTCCCCAAGTCTCCCTATAAAAATGGTACCTCACATGCGTGATGGGGCCTAATGCCCACGACAGGATACGCAACATGGACACATCACATTTTCTCTAGGAACACTGGCGTGTTTTTTGGAAAGTGCTTGTATGAGGCTGGCCTGGCTTATAGTGGGTACCTGATGGTACTTACACCTTATGCTAGGTCCAGTTATCCCTTATTAGTAGATTAGTAGTGTTCTAGCAGCTTAGGCTGATAGAGGTAGCTATAGCAGAGCAGATTAGGCTGAACTAGGAGACATGCAAAGCTCCTACTATACCACTTTTATCATATAGCACTACATGATAAAAATCACAATACTCATAGTTACTAAAATAAAGGTACTTTATTTTAGTGACAATATGCCCAAAATATCTCAGGGGATATACTCCCTTAGGAGGTGAGTAAAATACACAAAATATACACACAAACCAAAATCAGGTAGATAAACAGTTAGAAAAGTAATGCAAACACTGTAGAAAACAATGAGATGCAATAGGCCTAGGGGCAACACAAACTATATAGTCTAAAAGTGGAATGCGAACCACGAATGGACCCCAGGCCTAGTGTAGTGTGTAGAGGGTCGCTGGGAGTGTAAGAAAACACTAAGGGTATCCAAGATACCCCACCCCAAGACCCAGAAAAGTAGGAGCAAGGATACCCCACTTCCCCAGAAACACATTAAAGTCGTGATAGGAGATTCTGCAAAGACAACAACTGACTGCAAAGCACTGAAGATGGATTCCTGGACCTGAGGACCTGTAAAGGAAGAGGACCAAGTCCAAGAGTAACAAAAGTGTCCAGGGGGCGCAGGAGCCCACTAAACCCCAGGTGATGGTGCAAAATGGCTGCCTCCGGGTGGAAGAAGCTGAAGATTCTGCAACAATAGAAGATGCCAGGAACTTCTCCTTTGCAGAGAAGATGTTCCACGGCGTGTTTGAGGAAGCAGAGTTGTTTTCATGCAGAAAGACTGTAAACAAGCCATGCTAGATGCAAAGGTCGCAGGTGAAGAAAATCGGTGCTGCCTGGGCCCAAGAAGGACCAGGATGTCGCCCCTTGGAAGAGGAGACAGAGGGGGCACTCAGCAGCACAGAGAGCCCATGCAGAAGCAGGCAACACCCGCAGAAGCACTTGAACAGGCGTTCAAGAAATCTGAGCACGGCGGTCGTCTCAACACTACAAAGGAGGGACCCATGAAGCCGGTGGTCAACTCAGCGAGTTGAGCAATGCAGGACGGAGTGCTGGGGACCTGGGCTATGCTGTGCATGAAGGATTCCTTGCACAAATGCACAGAAGCCCTAGCAGCTGCAGTTCAGCAGTACACAGGATTACTGTCTGACGTGGGAAGGCAAGGACTTACCTCCACCAAATTTGGACAGAAGGACCACTGGACAGTCGGGGTCACTTGGATCCAGCTCCGGTGTTCCAGGGACCATGCTCGTCGAGATGAGAGGGGACCCAGAGGACCGGTGAAGCAGAATTTTGGTGCCTTCGTTAGCAGGGGGAAGATTCCGTCGACCTACGGGAGATTTCTTCTTGGCTTCCAGTGCAGGGTGAAGGCAGACAGCCCTCAGAGTATGCACCACCAGGAAACAGTCGAGAAAGCCAGCAGGATTAGGCGCTACAATGTTGCTGGTAACCTTCTTGCTACTTTGTTGCGGTTTTGCAGGCGTCCTGGAGCAGTCAGTGGTCGATCCTTGGCAGAAGTCGAAGAGAGAGATGCAGAGGAACTCTGGTGAGCTCTTGCATTCATTATCTGAAGAGAAACCCGCAGGAGAGACCCTAAATAGCCCTCAGAGGAGGATTGGCCACCTTACCAGGTAAGCACCTATCAGGAGGGGTCTCTGATGTCACCTGCTGGCACTGGCCACTCAGACGCCTCCATTGTGCCCTCACACCTCTGCATTCAAGATGGCAGAGGTCTGGGGCACACTGGAGGAGCTCTGGGCACCACTCCTGGGGTGGTGATGGACAGGGGAGTGTTCACTCCCCTTTCCTTTGTCCAGTTTTGCACCAGAGCAGGGGCTGGGGGATCCCTGAACCGGTGTAGACTGGCTTATGCAAGGAGGGCATCATCTGTGCCCTTCAAAGCATTTCCAGAGGTCAGGAGAGGCTACTCCTCTCAGGCCATTAAAACCTATTTCCAAAGGGAGAGGGTGTAACACCCTCTCTCAGAGGAAATCCTTTGTTCTGCCTTCCTGGGACTGGGCTGCCCAGACTCCAGGAGGGCAGAAGCCTGTCTGTGGGTTGGCAGCAGCGGTAGCTGCAGTTAAAACCCCAGAGAACTAGTTTGGCAGCAACCGGGGCCCATGCTGGAGCCCCGGGAATGCATGGGATTGGCACCCCAATACCAGATTTGGCATGGGGGGACAATTTCATGATCTTAGACATGTTACATGGCCATGTTCAGAGTTACCATTGTGAAGCTACATATAGGTATTGACCTATACGTAGTGCACACGTGTAATGGTGTCCCCGTGCTCACAAAGTCCAGGGAAATTGCCCTGAACAATGTGGGGGCACCTTGGCTAGTGCCAGGGTGCCCTCACACTTAGTAACTTTGCACATAACCTTCACTAGGTGAGGGTTAGACATATAGGTGACTTATAAGTTACTTAAGTGCAGTGTAAAATGGCTATGAAATAACGTGGACGTTATTTCACTCATGCTGCAGTGGCAGTCCTGTGTAATATTGGTCTGAGCTCCCTATGCATGGCAAAAGAAATGCTGCAGCCCATAGGGATTGCCTGAAACCCCAATACCCTGGGTACCTAGGTACCATATACTAGGGAATTATAAGGGTGTTCCAGTGCGCCAATCAGAATTGGTGAAAATGGTCACTAGCCTGAAGTGACAATTTTAAAAGCAGAGAAAGCATAAGCACTGAGGTTCTGGTCAGCAGAGCGTCAGTGATACAGATAGGCACCACACAGGGAACACACATTCAGGCCACAACTATGAGCACTGGGGTCCTGGCTAGCAGGGTCCCAGTGAGACATGTAAAACACACTGACAAATAGGGTTTTCACTATGAGCACTGGGGTCCTGGCTAGCAGGGTCCCAGTGAGACAGTAAAAACACCCTGACATATACTCACAAACAGGCCAAAGTGGGGGTAACAAGGCTAGAAAGAGGCTACCTTCCTACAGTGCCTAGCTGTGGATTATGGCCTCTAGCTCAGCTGCAACCTAGGGAAACCTACCAAACCTGTGCATTTTTTAAAACTAGGCACCTAGGGGAATTCATAATGGGGTGACTTGTAGGACTCTCACCAGGTTCTCCTACCCAGAATCCTCTGCAAACCTTAACATTTTGCCTAAAAAACACTTTTTCAAAATATTTCTGTGACAGAAAGTTCTGGAATCTGAGAGGAGCTACGAATTTCCTTCCACCCCTGCGTTCCCTGAAGTCTCCCGATAAAAATGATACCTCACTTGTGAGGGTAGTCCTAGTGCCCGCAACAGGAAATGCCCCAAAACACAACGTGGACACATCACATTTTCCCAAATAAAACAGAGCTGTTTTTTGCAAAGTGCCTAGCTGTGGATTTTGTCCTCTAGCTCTGTCGGCATCTAGGGAAATGTACCAAACCTGTGCATTTGTTTAAAATATACACCTAGGGGAATTCAAGATGGGGTGACTTGTGGAGCTTTCACCAGGTTCCGTTGCCCAGAATCATTTGCATACCTCAAAATTTGGCCACCAAACACGTTTTCCTCAGATTCCGGTGACAGAAAGTTCTGGAATCTGAGAGGAGCCTCAAATTTCCTCCTACCCAGCGTTCCCCCACATCTCCCAATAAAAATGGTACCTCACTTGTGTGGGTAGGCCTAGTGCCCGTGACAGAAAACGCCCCAAAACTCAACGTGGACACATTACATTCGCCCAAAGAAAACAGAGCTGTTTTTTGCAAAGTGCCTACCTGTGGATTTTGGCCTCTAGCTCGACCGGCACCTAGGGAAACCTACCAAACCTGTGCATTTTTTTAAACTAGACACCTAGGGGAATTCAAGATGGGGTGACTTGTGGGGCTCTCACCAGGTTCCCTTACCCAGGATCCTTTGCAAACCTCAAAATATGACCAAAAAAAAACGTTTTCCTCTCATTTCAGTGACAGAAAGTTCTGGAATGTGAGAGGAGCCACAAATTTCCTCCTACCCAGTGTTCCCCCAAGACTCCCGATAAAAATGGTACCTCATGTGTGTGAGTAGGCCTAATGCCTGCAACAGGAAATGCCCCAAAACACAACGTGGACACATCACATTTTCCCAAAGAAATCAGAGCTGTTTTTTGCAAAGTGCCTAGCTGTGGATTTTGGCCTCTAGCTCAGCCGGCACCTAGGGAAACCTACCTAACCTGTGCATTTCTGAAAACTAGACACCTAGGGGAATCCAAGATGGAGTGACTTGTGGGGCTCTCACCAGGTTCTGTTACCCAGAATCCTTTGCCTGACTCAAAATTTGGCAAAAAGACTCCTTTTCCTCACATTTCGGTGACAGAAAGTTCTGGAATCTGAGAGGAGCCACAAATTTCCTTCTACCTTGCGTTTCCCCAAGTCTCCAAATAAAAATGGCACCTCACCTGTGTGGGTAGGCCTAGTGCCCGCAACAGGAAATGCCCCAAAACACAATATGGACACATCACATTTTCTCAAAGAAATCAGAACTGCTTTTTGCAAAGTGCCTAGCTGTGGATTTTGGCCTCTAGCTCAGCCGGCACCTAGGGAAACCTACCAAACCTGAGCATTTTTTAAAGCTAGACACCTAGGGGAATCTAAGAAGGGGTGACTTGTGGGGCTGTCACCAGGTTCTGTTACCCACAGTCTTTTGCAAGTGTGTGTGTGGTGGGCCCAGGTGCCTGCAACAGAAAAAGACCAAACACCTGTAGAGATTAAGGGGATAGCACAGCGAGTTGATAAGAACACATTTTTATTTTATACATCTTTAGGCTTACTCTGCTTTTGGGATCCACAAAAGTGAGGTATCATTTTACTTGGAAGACTGAGGGGAACGCTGGGTGGTGGGAAATTGGTGCCAGAGCAGTGATCCTACAAAGAAAAGTGAGGAAATATGCTTTTTTAAGCAAATTTTGAAGTTTGCAAAACGAGTCTGGGTAAGAAAATGCACGGAGATCCATGCAAGCAACACCTCCCTGGACTCCTTGGGGTGGGACCAAAAATGTAGGTCCCCCCCCCAAACACAGGCAATTTTGTAATAGATCATTTTGATGTGTCCAGGCACTTCTGTTATGTTCCAAACACTAAGATTGTGAAAAGAAACACACTTAGGTTATGTTGAAAAGACCCCTCACCCACCAACCAATTTGGTGGCATGCTTCATCATCGGGGTCTCACCCGTGGCACCTAGCGTGTCACTGGTGTGCTGCGACACCTAATTACAGCAGAGCAGGTTTTGTCATTTTTACCACACATACTGGTTGGATTTGGCACGAGGATGAGTGATGGTTCAGTAGATCAAATTTAATTAATTATATATTTCACAAAAATGAAATGCACTGTGAATAACAGGAGGCCCAAAAAACTGTACCAATGACTCACAGCTCATCAGCTATAAAGCTGCAACAAGACACCAACCGCTTTATAGTCCATTCATCTTTCATACATGACATGCACAAGACCATTGACGCCGCCAGCCACGGGCCCAGCACATTACAACACTTGCATCAACAGACAGCGCCACTCAAGGGCCCATCACTTTCATACACGCACATGCCTGCTACATCATTCGCACCAGCTGATGGGAGTGTCTGGACTGGTGTTTGGCTGGCACCACAGCCAAGTGCCACTCCACGCACACTGCTGGCCAAGCGTTACTTCACGCACACCGCTAGCCAAGCGCCACTCCAAGCACACCACCAGCCAAGCGCCAATCCACGCACACTACCAGCCAAGCACCATTCCACACACACCGCCAGCCAAGCACCACTCCACGCACACTGCCAACCACTAATTATAAATAAGTACAAAACTACAAACAAAAAAGCTCTAACTGAATACATGATGGTAATGCCAACAGTGAAACTGAACATATGAAAATATAAAATGCTGTTTACGCTCACAATAGTTCCCAGTAATTGTTCTGCGTGTGGTAACTCCTGAAACAGCCTGCCACACATAGCCCAGGCTTTGAAGGACAGTCCGGGCAGTACATCTGGCTTTCCCTCCGGATACCTCTTCGGGCACAGACCCAACATTTCTTAGTGGGAAAGTCATTTTTGGGAGAGGGAGGAATCTGATCAGGAAAGTGGCGATCTTTCAATCTAGCCACATCCTCCACAACTGCTACTCTAGGAACTCTTGCATGATCCACCATAATAAGGCTCTCTATCACTGACTCCTGAAATTTAACAAATCTTATCCTTGATTCAGGGGAACAATCCTTAAACAAAATAAAAGCATTAAAACTTGCTAGTTTAAACAAATGAATAGCCAACTTTTTATACCACACGTAAGACTTATGAACAGCAGTGTAGTGTTCCAACCTCTGATCTACTCTAGCAACACCACCCATGTGCTTATTGTAATCTAAAATGCTCACAGGTTTGCACACTTTAGCAACTTGACCCAAAACAGCCACAGGTGAAGTACTCTCACATGGATGGTAGTTAGCATGTACACATCCCTCTTGTTTACAAATTTCAGAGATAGCAGCTCATCATTCCGGAAGGCACTGCACTGTCCTCTCTCAAGTTTTTTACAGACAAGCTCCCTTGGATAGCCTTTCTGTTTAGAGCGGATAGTGCCACAAGCAACAGTGTCCACTCTGAACAACTCCTTGAACAACTGAACTCCAGTGTAGAAGTTATCTACATACAAATGGTGACCTTTGTTAAACAGTCGTCTACCAAGTTCCCACACAATTTTCTCGCTAACTCCAAAAGTAGGTGGACAACCAAGGGGGTCAATACTGGAATACCTACCAGTGTAGACCTGGAAATTATAAACATATCTTGTTCTACTTTCAGACAGCATATACAATTTAATTCCATACTGTGCCCATTTGCTAGGAATGTACTGCCTAAAAACAAAACGAGCCTTGAACAGGACCTAAGACCCGTCCACACTTATTTCTTTGCCTAGCACATAAACCTCTGAAAAACGATCTACAAAATGATCAAGGACAGGCTTAATCTAAAAAAGACGGTCACAATCAGGGTGATCTTGTGGCAAGGCTAAAGCATTGTCAACAAAATGCAGTATCCAAAGAAGAAGCAAATACCGATTACGGGTCACTGTTTCAGGAAATATAGCAGTTGTCATCAAGGGACTAGTAGACCAATAAGAAGCCAGTGATGACTTCCTTATCAAACACATCAAAAAAGTCAAACCCAAGAACTTTTTCATCTCTTCCAAATTTGTGGGAATCCAATGGGTAGCTCAAGACTGAGGCCTAAGTCTGGCAGAGTTGGCCCTCAAATACTGCTCCGCATACAAATTAGTCTGCTCAACAATCTCTTCCATAAATACATCGTCCATAAACTAGTAAAGGCAGGCAGCTATGTTTGGAGCAACCCAGGTGTCAGGTCTTCCAATGGGAAGCCTTTCAGCCGCTCGCTACTGCACCATTGGCACATCGATGTCCTCCTCGAAAACAGGCCCTTCATCTGCACAGAGAGTCGCTTCCTCATCAGAATACTCCTCTTGGACAAAAATCTCACTGCCAGAATCTTTCTCTTCCTCCTCTACCTCAGATGCAGAGTCCGTCTCCTAATCATGGTCAGAAGACGACTTAAAAAGCATGCCAACAACCTGCTGAGCGGTCACTCTGCGGCTAGCCATGATCCTTTCTAAGAAGTGTAAAGTGACAAATGCACTAACAACAACCAGCAATGTCTAAAATAAGTAAGAAACAAAGTGTGGCTTTATCACAAAGAGTTATGTACACAAAAACTATACCACTCACTTGCCTGAAAAAGCTAGACTCACCAGCAACTAATCTGCACAGACACAGCAATTACCAATTATATCCCACTAAAAAGAAAAAAGAAAAGCATATTAGACATAAGACAACACAAATATCATTGTGCACAAATCTAAGGACAATTTCACACAAAATCCTCCATTTAGTACACCACCTACAAACATGTCATTCATGCATGGCGACCATACTCCTTTGGAGTAAATTTACTTACCTAAAACATGCAACTACTCAAACCTCAGGTCAACCACTGCCAAGATGAGCCACAGCAAAATAAGCAAAAGCTTAGAACTGGAACAAAAAAGAGAAATCAACTGCTATAATCACAAATGCAAATACTTCACCAGTTGAGAAACACCCCGCAGCCAAACATTTAGAAATTTTCCCTGGTGTCTAGTGGTCTCCGGGGCAGATAGGCCAAAAACAAACTAGGCCAATCTGCCCCCAAGGGGGCAGAAATGGGCACCAGTACTGTGCTGAATCCTTTGCCCAAGGGGCCTCCCCCCCACACAAAGCACACGCACAAGATCCCTAGTGCGAAGTGGATTCTGCAGCCCTGGGGAGCAGATGGGCCTTAAAAAAAAAAAGGCCGATCTGCCCCCAAGGGGGGGCAGAACTGCCCAAAAGTGTTTCTCCCCCTTTGGGGGGTGACCCTTGGCCAAGGGGCCACGCCCCATACAAAAAAAAAGCAGAACATCCCTGATTCCAACGTGGCTTCTACCCCCCCCCTGGGGGCAGATCGGCTTAAAAAAAATGAGCCGATCTGCCCCAAGGGCTGCAGAAACTGCATAAAATATTATGCCCCCTTGGGGGAGCGTCCCTTGCCTAAGGGGGTGCCCGCTGCACAAAAAAGACACACACACACAAACAAAATCCCTGGTGCCTACTGGGCATTCCTGCTGCCTGCTTGCATCGCTATCGGGCAGCAGAAGCTCTAAAAGAGGCATCAAGGAAAAGGAAAACCCTTTCCTTTCCTTTCCTCAATGCCTCTTTTGAAGCAATTCCCCCCCTCGGCCAGAGGAGAAACTTACCTCCTCTTCTCTAGACGTGCTGGAAGCAAATGGCTTCCAGTGCATTGGGTGGCCTCTAATGATGTCAGCGCGTGATCGTGCGCTGACGTCATTAGATTGGGGTGGGGGGGCACGAGTGGAAGGGCAAAGCGATTCCCCTTCCAGCCCTGCCCGGGGGTTGGAGGGAGTTCCTCAGGGGGAGTACCAGCACTTCCACTGAGGGCTGGGTGCAGGACGTAACAGTTACGTCCTGGGCACCCGAGCTGTGCTGCCCAGGACATAACCGTTACGTCCCAGGCATCTGAGGTGTTAAAGTCAAGGAAACACCACAATAGAAATTCCCAAACCAAATCAAAACGATTTGATTTGCAAAAAGACACCAAAACAATCTAAATCAGATGAGAAGAACTGGAGATAGATTTTGATCAAATCTTAAGGCAAAAAAGCACCTAGAAAATAAAAAGTGCCAATGTAAAGTATCAGTTCTCAGTTGACAGGGACCTACGCATGATTTCAGGTTGACAACAATGGAGCGGAGGTAGGCTACACCAAGTGGGTCACATCAGTGAAAGATTTTACCTAGGGACGTTTACTAACATTAGGAATATCGATTTCTAAGTATGAAACTCCATTGAGTTTCATTAGCGATTCAAAGTGAGTCGCAAATAGACCCTAGCTCATGCATATTAATTAGGTAGGATGCAATTTGTGACCCATTAGTAATTGCAGCCATCACAGGGATGGTGGCCTGCTGAGTTCAGCAGACCACCATGTCAGAGACTGCTTTTTTATAAAGCAATATATATATTTTTAAAATGCATCTCATTTTCCTTAAAGGAACACAGGATGCATTTAAAAAAAAGAAAATGGCAGTTTGGGGACTTCTTCCCCTTTGTGAAAGGTTTACCACCAGCTTGAAACTGGTGGTAAAGTATTACTGTTTTGCAACCGGAATATGGTCGCAAAACAGTAATGCATACCATACTGGTTCAGTATTTTGAAGGGACACCCTAAACATGTCACTTTTATTTGCCGAATTGTAAAAGCAAAATTCAATTCAGTGACAAGTTATTAAATCACATTTTACCTGATGGGCCGTTTGTCCCTGGGAAAATGCTTTGCACTCAAAATCTAACAGCAGAGTAAGGCTGAACACTGAAGGTGGTGAGGATCCTTTCATGTTGGATATGCCATCATTGAGCTCCACGTGAAGCCATTGGTTTTGATGAAAAAAAGCTCTGAGTTGGACAGGCCTGGTTCCTTGCCAATTGAAGGTGCACCCTCTTTGGGAAAGGCTCAGCAACTTGACTCGGTCCATAGAGGTAGGGAAAGAGATTAAGTCCTATTTTTGTTCACGCAACTGCTGGAAGAGTTCCTCATGGTTAAACCTGCAAACATACTTCTAGGCAGAGTTTCTCTCCAGCCAAGCTTCTGTGAGGCTCAGGCCTCAGTAGTCTGCTGAGCCTTTTTCGAATCAGGGTTTACTCTGCATTTATTCTCCCTGTAGTAGGTAAGGGAAGGTTAGGCATTTGACTAATGGAGAGCAGATCCAGTCAGGTGATATTTGCAGGTTCTTAGGACAGCTTTTTCCAGCAGCAAATCTTTTATCCTGCGAATTAACTAGTTATGGGAGAATTCCTTAAACCCAATCCTGACTATTTTTTGCAATGTCTCCATCTTATTTGTCAGCATTTTCTGTCTTCATTTACTGCAAACAGTCACAGAACAAGATGCCTACCACCATTTTTCACCTAAAGGAATTCTGGTTCTTCCCTAACTACTCCCCTGTGGAGCTGAGGTGCCTTTCCTCTTTCAAGGCCAGAACTGGTTTTCTGTCCTACTGGGAATAAACCCACAAAGTCTAGGTGGACTTGAAAATGAATAGTAGTTGTTACTGACAGGCCTATCTGAGATCGTGTGGTGAAAGGAAGAACTGTGACAGCTGCCCTTTGTTTTGCCATCTGTTACTGTCCCCCTCACAGATTACTTATCTCTGCTAACTGACCACTTGCAGGCAACATCCCTGCTTTCCTTTGCATAGTGGCCAACCCAGGGTCATTGGGACAAACCAACTCTCAACTGGTGTACTATCAAGCAACACAAAGCATACTTTTTCTAAAGAAACTGTGGCAAAATGTGTTCCACTCATCTAGTCCACCCAGATTTTTTTGCTTTTGATCACCTGTTTTTTGGACCTTTACCTCCTCCTACATTTTCCCCTAATGAATTACATTATTAGGTCATCGCACCCCCTAGACACACAATTGCCAAAGAAAAATGTATAAAAGCCCCTCCCACATTCACCAGTTCCTGTCTTAATTGTATCTCATAGACACACCATATGGGTCACTACTGAGTGGCGACTCCAGCTTTATTTATTATGTCTTACTATACTGATGATTTTACAAGATGTGCCTGGCTCGACATGGGGACTGGGAGCAGCTTTCTCCAGAGCCTAGAGATGTTGTACTGAGCACCTCTCTGTTCCTATTTGCGAGGAAGCTGAATAAAGAGGATAGATTGAGGTGTATCCCGGGCTGCTTAGCACCTGTGAAAGATGCCAAGGAAGGAAAGAGAGTCGCTCCCCGCTCCGCCGCCCAGCGCCATCCTCACCGTCTCTCCCTTTAATTCCTTTTCCCCTGCTGCTGCGTTCCCTGCGGCCCCTCCCGCCTCCCCCCTCTGCCTCACCTCCTTTTCTTCTCTCTTGAATTCCTTTCCCCTGCCGCTGCGTCCCCTGCGGCCCCTCCCGCCTCCCCCCTCCTTCTCACCTCTGTTTGTTCTCTCTTGAATTCCTTTCCCCTGCCACTGCATCCCCTGCGGCCCCTCCCACCTCCCCCCTCCGCCTCACCTCCGTTTCTTCTCTCTTGAATTCCTTTCCCCTGCCGCTGCGTCCCCTGCGGCCCCTCCCGCCTCCCCCCTCCGCCTCACCTCTGTTTCTTCTCTCTTGAATTCCTTTCCCCTGCCGCTGCATCCCCTGCGCCCCCTCCCACCTCCCCCTCACCTCCGTTTCTTCTCTCTTGAATTCCTTTCCCCTGCCGCTACGTCCCCTGCGGCCCCTCCCGCCTCCCCCCTCCTTCTCACCGTCCTATCTGCCTTTTTTTCCACCACTGTGTCCCCTGGGGCCCCACACCCCCAGCCCTCTCATTCGTCAAGCCCTCCCTCCTCCCAGCTGCCACTCCCACCCTCCCCTCCTCTTATGGCAGCCGCTGCGCGGTAACGAGGAGCAACCCTTGACCCTGCTTCTGCAGGCAGGTCACTCCCGCTCCACCGCTCAGCGCCAGCCTCACCGTCTCTCCCTTTAATTCCTTTTCCCCTGCCGCTGCATCCCCTGCGGCCCCTCCCGCCTCCCCCCTCCGCCTCACCTCAGTTTCTTCTCTCTTGAATTCCTTTCCCCTGCTGCTGCGTCCCCTGCGGGCCCTCCCACCTCCCCCCTCCGCCTCACCTCCGTTTCTTCTCTCTTGAATTCCTTTCCCCTGCTGCTGCGTCCCCTGCTGCCCCTCCCGCCTCCCCCTCCTTCTCACCATCCTATCTGCCTTTTTTCCCGCCGCTGCGTCCCCTTCAGCCCCACCCCCCAGCCCTCTCATTCGTCAAGCCCTCCCTCCTCCCAGCTGCCACTCCCACCCTCCCCTCCTCTTATGGCAGCCGCGGCGTGGCCGCGGCGCAGGCAAGCCCGCCTGCACCCGTCCGCGCCAAGACCGCTCCCAGCGCCAGTCCCCCTGGCCCCTCCAGGCACACTTACTCCCTCCTCACCCTCCACTGTCTCAACCCAGGCCCCCACCCCACATGCACTCCATCTAGCCCCACACACACTCATGGCCCCTTCACCTGCCACACCTGCCACTTCTCCTGCTCGTCATCCCTCACACCACACACCAACCATAGCGACCCCACCTTCAACAAACACAACACTCCCAACACAAGACTCACCCACCCTGCCCCCACCCAACCAAGCCCGCAGCACAACAGCCCACAACCAGAACACACCCGCAACAACACCCTAACGCACCACACCAACGCAACCCACCACAACCACCTCAACTGCCTGCTCCTCAACATCCGCTCCCTTCACAAACATGCCATAGAACTCTGGGACCTCATCACATCACACTCACCTGACATCGCCTTCCTCACGGAAACCTGGACCAACCCCTCCTCAGAACCTGACATAGCCATAGCCACCCCCAAGGGATACAAACTCCAACACAAAGACCGCCTCAACAGGCTAGGCGGTGGTATCGCCATCCTACACAGAGACACCATCAAAGTCACCACCAGCTCCCAAGACACTATCGACAACACTGAACACATCCACTTCCTCATCCACATTAACAATAACACCACCCTCAGATGCACACTAATCTACAGACCACCCGGACCACGTCCCGCCTTCTGCGACACCATCGCCGACAGCATCAGCTCGCACGCCCTCACCTCCACAGACTACATCATCCTCGGTGATTTCAACTTTCACTTAGAAAACCAACAAGACCACAACACTACCTCCCTCATAGACAACCTCACCAACCTTGGACTCAAACAACTGGTCACCACACCCACCCATTCAGCAGGACACACGCTCAACGCAATTTTTACCTCAAGCCAACACATAGACTACACCCACACCACTGAACTCCTCTGGACTGACCACCGCTGCGTCAGTCCAGAGGGGACACACACACTACCATCAACGCACCACACCCTACTGCATGTGGGACAAGATCCCCACAGAACGACTAAACTCCCAACTGGCCCATACCCCCCACACCAACGACCCCAACACAGGAGCACACAACCTCTCCAAATGGATCACTACCTGCGCAGACACACTAGCCCCCCTCAGAAAACACATCGCCACCCGCAACATCAAGAACGCCCCATGGTTCACCCCTG
This sequence comes from Pleurodeles waltl, assembly GCF_031143425.1. Classification (NCBI taxonomy): domain Eukaryota; kingdom Metazoa; phylum Chordata; class Amphibia; order Caudata; family Salamandridae; genus Pleurodeles; species Pleurodeles waltl. The sequence goes on along the minus strand of NC_090437.1, from coordinate 734,075,773 downwards.
AACTCCAAAACTCCAAGCGCAAATGCCGCCAAGCTGAGAAAATATGGAGACTAGAACCTTCCACAACCAACTTCTCCACCCTCAAAACCACCATTCACACCCATCACCAACTCATACGCACCGCCAAAAGAGATCACTACAAGACACGCCTTGACAACAACTCTCAAAACAGCAAAGAACTCTTCACCATCATCAATGAACTTGCCAAACCCAAAGCCAGCAACATAGACCCCACACACACACAGCCCCTATGTGACGCCCTTTCCAACCACTTCCTCCACAAAATCCTGGACATTCACAACAGCTTCATACCACACACACCCGCCACACACACCCCTCACTCACCCAACCCAACCCCCACTCATGACCCCCCCACCACATTCTCCACATGGACCCCCACCACACACGAAGAAACAGAAAAAACCATGAACTCCATCCACTCCGGTTCCCCCTCCAACCCCTGTCCACATCGCATCTACAACAAAGCTAGCCCAACCATCGCCCCCATACTCTACAACATAATCAACTCCTCTTTCGACTCCGCCACCTACCCAGACCCCTGGAAGCACGCGGACATCACCGCTCTCCTAAAAAAAAAACAAGCCGACCCTGAGATCCTCTCCAACTACCGCCTCATCTCCCTCCTCCCTTTCCCCGCCAAGGTTGCAGAGAAATTAGTCAACACCCGCCTATCCCACTTCCTCGAAGCAAACAACACTATTGACCCCTCACAATCCGGGTTCCGCAAAAACCACACCACGGAAACTGCCCTCATCGCATGCACTGACGATATTAGGACCAAAGTCGACAAAGGCAAGACCGTCGCACTCATCCTCCTAGACCTCTCTGCAGCCTTTGACACCGTCTGCCACCACATACTCCGCACACGCCTCCACAACATAGGAATTCACCACAAAGCCTAAGACTGGCTCACCTCCTTCCTCACCGACCGGACCCAGAGAGTCCGCCTTCCACTCCAACACTACCAAGATCACCCAACTCATCCTCTCCCTCACCCGCAACCCCTCCACCGCCAAAACCAATCTACACGCCGCTCTCCTCAACACCGCCAGCTGGATCACCACTAACCACCTCAAGCTCAACTCAAACAAAACCGAGATCATCATCTTCGGCCCCACAAAACCACATGGGACGACTCCTGGTGGCCCACCGCCCCAGGCCCCGCACCCACCCCTGCAAACCACGCACGCAACCTCGGCATCATCCTCGACCCCTCCCTCTCCATGGCACAGCAAATCAATGCTCTAACCTCTTCCTGCTTCCACACACTCTGCACTCTAAAAAAATCCTTCAAATGGATTCCCCCAGAAACCAGAAAGACAGTCACCCACACACTCATCAGCAGCAGACTGGACTACGGTAACGCCCTCTACGCCGGCACCACACTCAAACTCAAACGCAAACTCCAGGGAATCCAGAACACAGCCGCACGCCTCGTCCTTGGCCTCCCCCGCCACGAACGAATCTCACCACACCTCAAATCCCTTCACTGGCCCCCCATAGACAAGAGAATCACATTCAAGATCCTCATCCATGCACACAAATCCCTCCACAACACCGGCCCAACCTACCTCAATGAAAGAGTTAACTTCCACACTCCCACACGCAACCTCCGATCAGCCGACCTCGCCCTATCCACAGTCCACCGCATCCAACGCACCACCACAGGAGGCAGGTCTTTCTCCTACCTGGCCCCCAAAACCTGGAACTCCCTCCCCACAGACCTTCGCAAAACCAAAGACGTACTGGTCTTCAGAAAGAACCTCAAGACATGGTTGTTCGATCAGTGTCCCACCCTTCCCCCCCCCCATTTCGCCTCCCCCAGCGCCTTGAGATCCTCATGGGTGAGTAGCACGGTCTACAAATTTTTTTGATTGATTGATTGATTGATTGCCCTTCCCCTGTGTTGTCACACTTCCACCTATCTGTTTGTCGGTCAAGAGCAGCAGAGGGAACAAGGCAAGTGGTGGGTGTCCCCCAGAGGGCTAAGCACTTGCGGGGACACTGATGTCAGCATCATCAACAGGAGAGAACTGTTGCTGCCATTGTGGAAATCACGGTGAAGTACAAATCTGTATGGAATGAAAAGGTGCACAAGCAGCTAAGAGCTATAGCTCAATGGTGCAGGCTCATACCTTTAGTTTCAACATCCCCTTCAGAACAGGGATTTTGGTCCTTCCAAGGGGAATACGGCAAACATAATCATGATGAAGTTTGATAACATTTTACATTTTGTCCTATTGACTGGAAATAAACCAAAGCCATGCACAGATGGTGAAATGTGGCCCATGTTTCCTAAAATAACTACACAGGCCTTTTGATCAGGTTTCCAGGGCTTAACTTAAATTTAATATAAAGTAATGTGTATTTACTCTGTGACTTTCTATTTCCATCTACTTGAATTATCAAATATGTGGTTCTGAAACAAGTTTACGTGCATTCTTCTTCTATTTGCTGTTTGATGTATGTACTGATAGGGGGAACAATACAGTTTCTGTGACTTTTCTCCTTTTTTTACTATCAGACACATTTTGAGATACTAGTTAGGCCTGTAAGAAATAAGCCAGGTGACACCCTTATCCATGATTAAGATGTTGGTTGTTAAAGAGTTAATTGGGGTCTGGTGTTAATGGTCTTTCAATCTCACTCTGAAGATTATAGGGTTGAAGATTAGTTCCTACATGAGCTGACAGCTAATTGTGACCCTTCTTATTGATTAATGAGCTCCAGTTATGCCCTAATATTATGATGTTTTCTGTTTGCTAGATTTTACAGTGTTTCAAGGCTTTCTTGGACTCAGATTGCAATTAAACACTGGGGTGCACATTAAGGGGCATATTTAAGAGCCCCTAGTGCCACCTTATTGCCCCCATAGCATTATTTTTTTTACGTTAAGGTGGCTCTAACCCTGTTTACAAAGTGGCAAAATGTATGCATTGCACCACTTTGTAAACCCTTGCGCCACATTATACCTGTGCCAGGTATAATGTATGCAAGAGGGGCATCCCGGCACTAGGCAGCCCACAAAAATGGCGCAGGGAAATTTAACAGATTTCACTGTGCACTTTTTGCCATCAGTTTTAACTCCTGCTCATAGCAGCCATTGAAATGATGCTCCTGTAGAAACCTACGGCCCCCTTGCACTTTGCTACACTAGCGTCAACATTTTTTATGCTAGTGTAGCAAAGCGCCATAATAGCATCAAACATTTTGATGCTATTGTGATAATGACAACCTTTGTGCACTGTATTATAAATATGGAGCAATCATGGTGTTGTTAGGTGCTGGTAGAGGGGTGCAGAAAAAGTGGCGCATTAGCTCTGATGCACCACGTTTTCTTAAATGTGGTCCTTAGAATGCTACTTAAAGTGCTTAGGTGCCCGGGCAGTGGTCGTCGACTGTGCTAGGTGCATTTGGTCTTGTTGAGAGTAAATACTCAAAACAGGAGTTTGCTCTCATCCTAGAGAAGGTCTAGAACTGATGATTAGTCTTCCTGATTGAGGAAGTGTTTGCAAGGGTTTTTCAGCTAAGATTAAGGCGGCAAGATCCAAGGCATCCATTTCCGGTGTCTCAGGATCCGAGCACTTTGTTGTCTAGAAAATAATTTTCTCGAGAGATCAGACACTATATTTTACTATTGAAGACAAATTTGATGTTGGATGTGCTGTTTAAGTAGCCTGAAGAGAACTGTCTCTTTTTGCAGTATGCCACTCCACATATGCTGACATTTCCACTTCAAGAGACGAGTCATGGAACTGATCTTTTGGCACTAGAAGAAGGAGATCAATGTGAAATGCACTGGTTCTTGGGTGACAGCAGTTTGATGCACATACGATGCATTCGCCTGTGAGGCATTTGGTGTCTCTGTCATCAGCCATCCAGGAAAATATTGAGTGTTTGGTTCTTGTTCTAGAGATAGGTCTGGAGGTGGAACTGTGAGAAGATGGGTCAGCGAGGGTAGGTGGTCACTAAGTCAAGGCAGCATAGATGATAAAGTTTGTATCTCTTCTGGTGGACATGTTCATAAGGAAGACAGTATTTTTCCACCTTATTGCAGTAATTATCTGGTAATATCATCATTCCCAGAGGACACACAGACACGACTACATGAGTGCTTGCAGTATTAAAACATTGTTGACATCTGGTAATTTGATGATGTCTCATCTAGCAACAGACCAGATAATCATTAGCGCAAGATCTCTAACAAACATAGGGTTGTAGATTCCTACAGAGAAAGAAATTGTCAAAATCCATCTTTCCAGGACTGTTCCTTAATACTTCCAAGGCCGTGTACATGAGAAAGCAGCTTTCTAGGTGTATGCAAATATCAGACATCAGGACAGGAGGTCAGCCACCTCTCTTTCTGACATAGCTAGCAGAACAACAGAAGGTGGAAGCCTGGATAAGGCTTTAGCAGACCCATGGTCCCCGGCTGAAGTGCCAACAATTGAGGTCATCCAATTCTAGGGAAATGGAGGCAGTGTGGCTGACACTTTTGGTGTTTGCTTATCATTTGGTTCTCTAAAATGTTCTAGTCAGAAATTACTTCAATGCGGCCTAGTCCTATCTTAACAAGCAAGATGAAACACAGTCCCCAACTTTGTCAAAGATTTTTAGAGCAGAAATTCTTGTGTGCATTGGACAAGATTTTAAATCTAAAATAGATTTATTTTTGTTGGAAATCAAGCGTGTAGACAGGTGGCACAGAAAGGTTACTTGTTCACAAGACTTCTATCTGAGTTTGAGTTAGCTGACATCACCACATCCTGTCAGAGGTAAAAAGGCAGATATATTCAGATCAGCATGCATCACCCTATTTCCACTATAATTTTTGGGTTGGGGAAGCAAAGACTTTGACAATGATTGCCCTTCTTCCCCTTGTCTGGAGAAGGTACACTTTACCTCCATCCATTTCTCTAATTCTCAGGTTTGAGGTTAGGATGAGGGGGCAGACATCTGTTGTGCTCCAGATAGCTCAAGTTTCTTCCTCTCTGCGTGGTTCCATCTGATCTGGACAATGGGGAACAGTGAGGAGGTATTTCGTCTGGTGATCATCTGTTCTAATGCTTCCCTGTCTTCTCAGGAAGACCTTGAAAACTCTCTGGCTGGCAACCCGCAGATGAGAGGGCACAGTTGATGCTGGAGAGTGTGGATTCCTCTGTTCGGGCCTTTTGTGGGGGGTCCTCATTGTCTTCCCATGAGAGACATTAGGTTTCATTCGAGAGATAATGTGAGTCCAGATACTTCATAGCTCAGTTGGATGAGCTAGTTAGGGTGTGAGACTTCCTACTGGATGGGTTCACTTTAGGGTTAAAGGTTTTTACTCTTTAATCTCAATGGGCATCCATTGGGAAATTTTTAACTGTTTTTGTTTTCTTTTGGGAAATCCTCAGGATAAGAATGGTCTAATTCAGAGTTCGCCAGCAAGTAGCTTGTGAGCCGCTGGTAGCTCTCCAGCTACCCGTGGGAGGCTGTTGTGTGTGCAGCCCAGTGAGCTAGATTGGAGGTTTTTGCTTGGTTGAATTAGTATATGTAACCCAAATTGACAAGCAATATTTTGGGATGAAATGTCTGCATTTTCAAAATTCAAGGACTCATCTTGGATGAAAGATATTTCAATTTCCAAAATATGTTTAGAGCTGACATTTGAGTAATGGTGACTACTAATCTTGTCTGATGTGGTTACTATTACATATCTATTGGTGTTAACAGCTCGGGAGGATTTCTGATGAACACAAGAAGCTCTTGTTACAAAAAATGGTTGGAGACCCCTGGTCTAGTTCAAGTTTTTCAAGGATCTCTCATGGTGCTTGATGTCTTGCAGTGTTCTCCCTTGGATCCTTGTAGACGGTTGCATTAAGTTTGTTTACCCTGAAAATGTCTTTCTTGGTACCGATTACTTAAGGAAGGATGTTAGGGGGGTTGGGGTTTCTTGCCAGTGACACATTTCCTTTTTTGTTTTTTTTTAGGATATGGTGGTACTCCAGCCTGGTCCTTCACTTGTGCTCCAAATTAACTCTGTTTTCCTAAGGCAACAGGGCTCACTTTCCTAGTGTTTCATACTAATCCTAGCTCTCTTGATTAAGTGGTGTTACATTATTTGGTTGTTACACAGTTTCTGAAGTCATGCTTTTTTCTTCATTGTTTCGTCATTTTGGTGCTGCCAGGACCGAGTCTAGACCTTCCATTCAGTCCCTGCATACATAGGTCTGATCCCTTATAGCTTTGGCATGTGAGGAGGCAGGGACACTGTTCAACAGGATTAGATCAGAAAGTAGATCTACCAGTGCCATGGCTACTTCCCTCAATGGGTCACAAGTGTGTCATTGACTGAAACTAGTAAGACTACAATGTGTGGGCTACACCCCCTACTTTTATCAGCTTTAGAGGGTAATGTAGGAAAGTGATCTGGAAGAGGTTTTGGGGTCAAGAAGTGCTTTCTTGTATGAGGCAACAGAGGAGATTTTTTATTCCAAATAAATAAAAATGGGTTAAGCATGGGAATTCAGTTATCCTGTTCTATGTCATTGCTTGCTATATCTCATTATATATTTAATTAGGGGAAATGTAGGCAGCAGCAATGCTTCAATTACTTATTGGTAATTGCATTACTCTGAGTACGTTTTCCCCTAACTAATAAACCCCTCCTACCCTGTTAGGAGTAGGTCAACTGTATTATGTGGGGCTTGAGTCAACCAAAACAGGAAGTGGTGGAAGAAGCTTTTATACATGTTACTTTGGTAGGTGTGTGTCTAGGCGGCACTGCGGCCTCATTCTGTAATTTAGTAGGGGAAAACATACTTGGAGTAATGCAATTACCAATATGTAAATGAAGCATTACATGGTAATTGAACCTTGTGTGTTTACTGGGAGTGTCCACCGTTAAGGGTGCTGTGATTAAACTAGGTTAAGGGGTACGGGCTGGTTATATGCGAGCATGTGTTCACACATGAGTGGGCTGCACGTGTGGGATTATCTTCATGCCCAGCCCGGTAATTGCGTACAGGTAGTCTGGCAAAGAAGGGACCTGACAGTGTAGATTCTGAGCTGGGGTAGGCCTCACAATTTTAATGGCCATCCATTGAGGGGTGAATAGAGTTTACTGGATTATCTGTAGTATCACTGTATTATACACATAGTTGAAATCTTGGTGGAAGTGCATCTTTGCTCTATTTAGACCTACATGTCCCAGTGATGTGTCAAACTGAAATGCATGCTGAGTTAGAACATGCAGGTCCCAATAATATACGTGCAGCTCTTATCGGTCATTGAAAATTGTCATAGTTCTCTGGCTCAGCTCAGAATCAGAATACCTTTTGCCCCCCTGATAGGTCAAGTTGATTACTATGCTTTCCAGCAGAGAGAACAAAGGCTCACTGTGCCAAAGGTTGCTGAGAAGGAAGGGATAGGAAGGAAAATCTGTATCTGGTATTTAGCTGTCACAATACACCTGGGCTGGGGCAGTCCAAACCATGGAACAAAGGAGAAATCCCAGACATTTGACGCCACCACATGAGGGGCTTGTCTTTGAAGTTTGAAGTTTTGGTGGTAAGGTAACTGGCAGTGATGTAAGCTTGAGGTGGAAATGAGGCCCTCAGAAGATCCCTACACTGAAAAAACTTGACAACATCATATAGGATTGTCCCAGAATGCTGTACAGTAGGGTTGAGGCATGGGTGGAGGGATGATGAGGTATCCTAGGATTAGCCCGGGGTACCTGGCATCTACAACTTTCCACCCAAGCTTAAAAACCCTGCACAAGAAAGAGACAGCGAGCAAGACCCTAGACCTGGATGGCGATTACACCAGAACCATAAACAGTTGGTTGGGCATGCCACCCAATGCCCCTGATGGTGTAAGGACCCTCTGTGCAGTTGACCCCCAGGACTATATTGTGTCTCCAGGGTCAGTGATGCTGTCCCCTTAAACATCCTGCGGACTGACCAGTTTGGGGAAGACTTGCACTCCACTGCCCTCCAGAATCCCTGCAAGATGGCCAGGAGGTTATGGGGTCTGTGAAGGGCAAAGTAAAGGAAAAGGCTGGTGCAGAGAGCCAGTGAAATCAACCCCTTGCAGACATGTCACATTTGAGTCAGGGTGGCCTGCTGCAAATGCTCCTGGTGGCTAGAGCTCATCACCAGGAGTACAATAAGCCCCAAATCGTGGAAATTCTGCTTATTGGGGCCCACATTATGCAAGTTTGAAGGACTTGACCTTTCTAAAGAAAACAGAATGTGTGGGGCTCTGCAGCATTTCCTTCAGGCACCCTCTTGGAGGGCCAAACCCCCGGGGTACGTCAAAACGCTTACTTCATTTATTTATTAAAAATAACCAGGGAAGAGGATGTGTGTGGGGCCCCCTGCTGAGACTCCCTTTTGGCCCTGGGACCCCATTCACTGGGTCAGTGCAAGTATTGCTATCCCCGGGGACCAAATCACCGTGGTACAAAAGGGATAATTGTGGTCAAAGTGTGAGTGCCACCATACTGTCCATTCAGCTACTGGGGATGCTAGAGCCCTGGTAGCAATATAGGCTTCATCCTCCACCACCCTGTGCCTGTGTCTGGGGGTGCATGAAGCCACATCTTTAGCACCCATTGGCACTGAATGCGGATGTGTGAGTAAATCCAGCCTTCCCCTCTGCTGGGGTAGGAGTGCAAGCAGGAGACCACAAGGTGGGGTGGGCAGTGAGGAAGCAGTCTCCCTGCAATGCTGCAAAAACAGAAAAAAAAGAAAAAGTAGCACCCAGGTTGTGGATGCCCTGTGAGAGACCGAGCCACCTTGTTAATAAAAAAGAGACCATATGCACCTCAAAGCCTCAGGGACAAAGAGCAGAAGGACAACCCTGCTGCTATAATATTCACTGCTCCATACGTGAGCAACCCATGATGCCCTGCATGAGCTTTTTTATATGTCTTCCTTCTGCTTGTGATGCCCCAATCTGAAAAAGGGAGCCACCACCAAGTTAAAATAGTGTTGTAGATGGCTGAAGGTGCTGCAGCAGCCCCCAGAGGCAATTTATTTAAATGTCCCTGCATCTTCTGGGTCATTGAATCTATGATCCCAGGAACAGTGTCAATGAATTTTAAGCATTCCTGGAGTTGGAGCTTTTGCTTCTTAGATCTAGAGTGCAAGGATCTCTAGAAATTGTTCATATAGCTGCATTTTATGTTACCTAAGTATGTAAAATATAGACACAGATATACTATTTTAATATCAATGCTTTATTTAAAGTGTGTTCATGACACTGATTTTGATTTTTGATAATCATTGCAATTCTTTTATAAACAAGAATGATTGCCTTAAAACATAGCGCTGAATCTAGGAATAGGATGGTGATTCTTGGTTCTATAATGTAGTAACCCCTTGACAAAGCCAACAGATTCCTCTTATGTTATAATGTGGTGACTACATTATGTGGTGACCCCTGGACAAAGCCAATTGGTCTGCTTTATTTAAAATGACTCCCCCTTATATTGTGATGTTCTGTCTAGTACAGGTGGAGGGTATTGTCACTTTGAGGGTTGTGACCCATTAAGGTTCAAATGTGGTTTCAGCAGATCACTACATTTATTTACATCCACCAGATGTACATATTTATGATTTAATGCATAGTACTGTGTAATGTGTGTAAGGCACATACTTTTCCTTTTTCAAAGAAAAGGCACTGAGTTGGCAATTATTTATTGAGTGTAATTATTGTAAGTCAGGGAATTGGGATTGCTAGCACACCCCTGAGTAGTGATGAAGCAGAAATGAAGGTTTTACATTTATTAGCGCTTAAACGTAGTGTCGAAATAATCATGTGTGACTCTAACCGAACTAATAAAGATTGTACGGGGACAAAATGTGCCCTTAGAGTAGTTTGCCAACATTTATAAGCGTGTTTTATATAACGTGATGTATTAGAATTGCACTAATCCGACATAATCGTAAACGTGTGCTATGATTTGCTTGTTTGAAATGTTTTAGCTTAGCATAACTTTAGTGGAGGCTTCGGCCTAGTTGCCTGGTCTCACGGTTTAGATGCTCGTATTTTTCCAATGTGCTAATAAACATGTATTTTTTGCTTGAAGCTGTACTTTTCCACTGAGATCGTTCACATGCTTATCTTAAAGTTTCGTGCCAGCTTGGCATTTTTCTCTTTACTCCAAGGTCGATCTGCAGGTGCGGACAATGGAGGCTCTGAAAGTGAGCTAATTGGTATAAAATGTTGCAACTTGCGTACCCATCTCCAAGGATAATGTATGCTTAAGTAAAAGCTTGAGAACTGTTGTTTTTGATTGGACAATTTGAAGCTAACCTATGAACCCTCCAATGGAAGACCCTACTGGATTTGAACTGTTGTCTATTTAAACCAGGTGCACGAGAGGAAAGCAGCCATTATTGGACATCCCGCCATTTTGCAGACTTCGTAGCTATTATGGCCCACTTTGCTACGACGCCATTTTGAAAGAGACTTTGATGCTTTCTCTAATCGAGAGAAAGAGACTTTAAAGGATTCTTACCCTAGAGACTTTAACTTTGATCCCTTTGCATGAAGTAGTAGTTTTACCTTGCCGCCGTGAGGCAATTGCCCCGTCCACCCCTGCCCCTTTGCCCCGTCCCATGCTGATCGAGAAACGGTACCTGTGAGACGAAGACTTCCTTGTATGCTGATCGTAATTGGTAAATATGAAAGGAAATTGTACAATTGCATTGTGTTTCTTTTAGGTAACCAACTGCTGATTTTTGACAAGATCCCTAGTTAGGAGTTTTTTTCTAAATTAATGTTGCTAAATTGTTTTTGCATGAAGTCCCACATGCCGATGCTAATTTGAGGTTAGATGAGGATTCCTTTTGTTGCACGATGCAATTTGAGACCTTGTTGTGCTGACTAAATGTATGCGATTAGCTCATTTCAGATTATCGTATTAGTGATTTGCATTGCTATTATCGAATGCCTTGTTATTCAAATGCTACATAGATTGCACTTGTTTCGCCGCTATGGACAGCTATTAATGTTCATTTATGTTTATCATTTGGTGTTGAGACACATTTATATTGTGCTAGCTTTGTTAATATAGGGAAATAAATTCACTAACTTTGCAATAAACTGGTGTGGTTATTCCTGACTGAAAGGTCAGGGTTCGCCGAAATGTATTCTGGATTAATTGTTAAGTGTTATGTTGATCAGGGTATTGCTTATGTTCGTTATTGATTATTGATTTGATGCAATTGATCGATATAAGAGTACGGAGAGTTCCACTTAGTCAAAAGATTCATCGGCCTAAAGAGCGTCCGAATACAGGTAAATTATTAGTACGGACCGCTCTATCAGTAGGCCTTGGACTGTTTTGCTTTGCTACCTTGAGAGATTCGAGAACTACAATGAGGTACTTGGTTCCCAGTAAGGAGACAACTATGGGCCTATGACTTGTGCAGACCTCATATCCTGCTCAACACAAATATCAATTTCTTATAGGAACTAAAATCTACTTTCACATTGAATAAAATTTTTGAAACTCAATGAAAATAACTTTTATTACTTTAGAATTTCCCCTGGCACAAAAATTATATAATGATTTTATTCCTAGCTAGAATTGCTCAGGGAAAACATACCTCTATCTACACAGTGATTTTTGCGTAATTGTTCACTGCGAGGGCATAGCAATCCAAATGGGAATTTTGCCATATTCTTATATATGACATACCCAGCCATGAAGACTTACAAGGTAAAGTGCAGGAAGGACTTCGCTAATATATAAAAGTATTTATCTGTTTGTCACAGACAATTTTCTTTGCGAGGTGTTTCTTCATTGTCTTTAAAATGTAGCCCAGTCAGAGCAAATCGTTGCTCCCTGAAGCCTTGTGTCTTTGCCATATACATGGATGGTAAAAATACACACTGCAGCCCATATATTATATTTAGCTTCCACACCAGTGGTGCAATTTTTGTGCCAATGTACAATGGTACTACTGGAAAGATAAATGGTTGATCCACAGCAAGCACACAGTGGAAATGAATAGCAGAGTCACAGTGCTCTAAGTCAAAATATCTGTAAGAATGGTATCCATGTAACGGTAAAAAAAAAAAAATCTGAATCAGCACACCATCAGTACAGATTTCCTACATCTCGCATGAGTTTTAAGCAAAGAAAAGAAAAAACAGTACTTATGGGAGTCAGCAACTTGTGGAACTTCAACTGTTATACACTGAATTACGTAGTAGGACACAGTCTTGCTCTGCATTGCGGTGCTCAGCGCAGATTAGAGCAGTGAGGCTGATTACATTAAAATCGTGCACTCTCCAACTCTCCTCAACCTCTGACTTAGCACATTTGCTAGAGATACCGCAGCAATGAAAGAAATAGCAGAGCTCTAACCCAGAGATGTGTGTTTCACAGCAAGCAACAGTGAGATTGCCCTTGGAGAGGCGCAAGTGGCCCTACTAATGTTACCATGCTGGAATGTTGGCATGCAGTATGTCATAGAGTATTTGTGAGACCCGTAGCACCATGTGAGACCCCAAATTAGGTGAATTTAGGGTGTTCCTCAATGGCCAATTTGCTTATTCCCCCCGTGTCTGCAATAATGTGCAGGCATATGGGGAAAGCATTCTTGCATAGGAGCATATCCGATATGTGCAACGAATACGTTCTTCCATTGCACAGACATAGATTGCATACAAAGAATTACAGAAGGTTGGTGCGCAAGCATCTGAGAATGTGAATGACAGCTGAAAACAGAAGTTACACTCTTTGGGCACTCGTGTAATCAAAACATCAGTTGCATATAGTGGAATACTTCAACCGCAGGTTTCTTCAGAGGGCCTCGATGCATTCCAAAGCCTACAAATATTTGTGAGATATGGAGATTCGGGGGCTCATCGCATTTTGCCGGGGGGGGGGGGGGATATCATTTTGCGTTACACCACTTGATGTACTGTAGGATGACATATCATCAAAACGGGGCTTTCTTTAACAAGGCAATTCGGCCTCTAGCTTCCGGCTGACGATCAAAGATCTTCCTTAGTCGATTAAAATACCATGGGTTGAGCGGTGTTTACATCACGATCAAACATATTTGTATAGTTGAAGCAGAAGCCTGGGTAATTTAAAGACTACGCGTGCCTTTTTCTTACCGCTGAAGCTTTCTAGTTTCCTAGGTTACCAAATAATTGCATGAATCTTGGTGAGAAGAGGCTGGGGGAGGGAAAGATTAAATAATTAGCTTGCGATGGGAGTTTCCACTGATCAAGTGCGTGGGCAGCACTTCGGATTTCAAAGCAACATACATAACAGATGGTGAAGTATGTTGCCTTCTGTATACCACATAAAAATCGAACGCACTTATTCATCAAGTAAAAATAATTTCATTGTTTATGCATAAGACGACTTAAACACTGAAAACGACACTGAGTGAGGGCATCACTGGTCAAAAAGTCGCCAGTTTCCGCAAGTGCATCTAGCTCTCCATTTTGTAGCTTGGACGAGTTTAGCGCTCAAATAATGCAAAGTGCACAACCGACGTCCAATTACCTTATGGGATAAAGAACATACATTCTTGACAAAATGACACCAGAAATAACGGGAATTTGTTCCTAGACATAGCATTTTATCACAATCAATCGTTAATATCAATGGTAAACTTTAGCAGGCCATGGTTTGGGGCCACAGAATGGATCGAACCAAATAGTGAATGACAAAGACGGGTTCCTATGGGCTTGAGTGAGTTATTGTCCTGAAGCAAAGTTCCTTCAACTTGGGAGAGTAAGATTAGAATTTGGTTCGAATTTTGCTTTTCTTCAGGCTCTATCCATATTCACCAAATGCTTGTTGAGGAGGCCCTATAGCCGCAGTTTTCTAAAAAAGGAACATAAAGGGACATAGAAATTAAATTACAGAATGTTAGTTCTGATGGACTCAATAGGGAAGTTGTTTGCAAAGGATATAATTGAAGATGTGCACACTTGAGTTACATTAAATAATATAGTTTTGAAGGAGTAAATTCGATTTTTCCATCAATTAATAATAATGCAGCTCAGATAATCAAGGAAAATATGTTTCTAGAAAAGGCAACTAATATATGCAGTGGTGATAGATTTTTCAGAAGAATTTGATTTGGTAGGTAAGCAAAACGTATGGTTGAAATGTAATCAAACTACCTAGTATTGTGTGGGACAAACAGCGAATCGATATGGGTGCAACCAAAGGATAAAGAAAAATAATGGAATAAAACAAGCCTGAATAATGTCCTTGCTGGACAAAGTAGATTTCTTGCCCACTTTTTCAGAAATCCGTTTTTCCTCTCCAAAGTTAGGAAATCACAATGGATACCTTTGTGCGGAGCAAGCTGTCTTAACATGTATTTTTGTGGGTGATGTCTCACCAGGAGCCTGGGACTCCCACGCTCAGCATCCGGTCTCTACTAGTGTAGTTGTCAACCCATGCTCCCGGTGCCATAGGACCATTCCCTGCATCATACCCATAATGGAGAACAGACGCCTAGAACACAGGGGAAGCAAGATACAACAGAAATGAATTTACTTCTATGTGAAGGTGACCTTTTCTCAGTAAGAATTAACAATTTCTAGAAGATATTTAATCCATAAGTATATTTAATCCAAAAGTAAACTGAACATCAATACAGGCAAGGCAAATATGACCTCTTGAAAGAAAAGCTCCATACAGTGCCATACAACTACTCCGCAGTGTTAGTCTGCCAATGATTAGAAGTGGAAGGAAGGAGACATATTAAATACATATTCATGAAAAGAGATTGTTCTTTAACAGTGCAGAGTTGAGCCAGTATATGCATGGTACCAGCTTTTCAAATTCAGCGATATTTTACAATTATTAGGATGCTTTGATTTGTCCGCTTTAGGATTCTGCACACTTTACAACAACTGCTGGCCAGTGCTGAAGTGTTTGTGCTCATTCTCTAAAACATGTTAACATTGGCATACACCCAACTGGCATATTTCATTTACTTATAAGCCTCTAGTATTGTGGACTACCTGCACCCAGACCCTGTAAATTAAATGCTACTGGTGGCCTGTAAAGCTGATTGTGCCACCCACTTAAGTAGCTCTTTAAGCCTGTCTCAGGCCTGCCACTACAGAGCCTGTGTGTGCAATTTTAAACTGTAATGTCAACCTGGCAAAGTAACCCTTTGCCAGGGCCAAACTTTCCTTTTAACACATATATGTCATCTCTAAGGTAGGCCATAGGCAGCCCCAAGGGCAGAGTTCAGTGTATTTAAAAAGTTGGATATGTACTTTTAAGTTTTACATGCCCTACTGGTGAAAAACTCTTAAATGTGTTTTTTATCACTGCAAGACTTATATCTTTCATAGGTTAACATTGTAATAGCCTTACTACACTTTATACATGTAATTTCCAAATGGGAAGAGATAGCCCTTCCAAGTTTGGTGTCTCTGGAATCGCAATTTAAAATCTTAACTTATTTTGAAATCAGATTTTAAATTACAATTCTGTAATTTACACTTTTTTAAGGTTGACATTTTCTTGCATTAGCCATTTGGTGTCTGCTGCCTGTCTCTGATCACTTTTCTGTGATGGGGTGTATATTCCCAATAAACAGCCACTCACAAAGGGAGCTTAGGTGTGACGTTATGGGCCAGCTGTGTCTTGATGGGCCATCCTGGGCAGGATGGGAGGGAGGAGCTGGCCCCAGCCTCACTTACACCTGAATCGGCAGTGCCTCATCCACTCAAAAAGGGCTACATACCCATCTGTAGTCAGTCTGGAGCCAGGACAGGAAACACAGGGCATCTGTGTGATTCCAAATGCATGTCCTTGAAGTCGCCCTCACATCAAAGGCACCAATGGGTATACGAACTGGACCTCAGACACCACCACTTCAGTACACTTTTAGACCTGTGAATATTCTGACAGGAAGAAGGACTGGTGTGTTGCTGGAGGACTTATCTCTGCTGGCCTACTACTTTGCTCCGCTAACTAGCTGGACCTTTTGCCTGGGAGTGAGAAGGACTGGACCTGAATCTCTCCAACCCAGAACCCAGAGTAACTTTAAGGGCTAGTTGGCTGGCCTCCTGATCTGAAGACTCAGTGACATGAAAGGCTTTCAACCACCCTGCTTCTGCACCTGGACTCTGCCATCTGTGAATCTACCCTGTCAAAAGGTGCCACCCAGTCCTGGACCCTTGGAAGTGGGCCTAAGGTGCTTCACAGTGGAACCTATGCATCCTCTTTGCTGAGCGGCGCATCCCTGAGCAGAACCGATGCATCTCCTCGAATGAGGGGTGCATTCTTGAGTTGAAATGATGCATCACCACTGCTATGTGGATTGGACCCAGCATAACAGACTCTCATCGTCACCTCCTCTTGCATCTTGGGTTAGAATGCATCTCCTTCAGAATCACTGCTGCACGATGCTTCTTCAGAGCAGGTCCTCATATCCCTCATCAACAGCAGCCTAGATGATGATGCTGCATCACACCTTCACCCCTTATTGGAGCCAACGCATCACCTCAGTCATACAACGCATCCCTGACAACAACCTTAACATCATATACCCCGGTCCATGTGATACTCAATGTCGGCACAACAGGAAGTCGCACTACAGCCTTGCTGCATCTTGGAACATCGCATCGGCTACACAACTTATTTTTGTCTCAGATCCACATATCGCTCCGCAACCAGGATTAAGGTACTTTATTCAGCACACCTAACTGGGCCCCTGTAGCTTGCACGTGCTCCATTCTGGTCGGCCTGAGCTTTGACTTTTCACAACCCTGTGCAAACACATATCACAGGTTAGCTCTTTTTTATTCTAAGTGCTATTCTACAATTTATTCTTTAACATTCATATCTCAAGTTCAACTGATTGGATTTTTGTCTTTTGATCTTGTTTTCTTTATAAAATGAACTTCTATTTTTTAACTTGGTTTGGGATCCTTTTTCTTTGATGTTTTAACTGCTTTAGCTGTTGAAGTGTTGCACAAATATTTTACACATTGCCTTCAAGCTAAGCCTGAGTTCTCTGTACTGAGCTACCAGAGGGTGAGCACAGTTTAATTTGAGCTTTGCTTGTGCCTTACCCTGACAAAAATTGTGGTTGCTGCTTGACCAGACACTTACAGGGTGTCAGATGTGACACACTTTAAGCTCAAGTGGTTAAAAACATAATGCACAAAGAAACTTTCACAAATAAAGACCATAACGAAGTCCTACAATGAATCAACGACCCCAATGAAAAATGACATAGCACACAATTGAATAGGAAACAAGGCTATGGGGCAAATTTATAAACATGTTGCACAGGGTTTTCGTCATAAAATGAGGCATACCTGTGAAAAATATTTTTTATTTACATTCTAACACACAATATTTGCACTGGAAAGTTGCCTAAAAGTTAAGAAAATCAAAGCAAAGAGCTGCCTTGGGGTGCTCTAGATCAAGGGGCATTCCATGGGTTGTGCATTGTTATTCTAGTGCAACCACCCATGATTTTCTATGCAAAATTCTATATACTACCAATAGTAGACTGTGTTTTGCACCACAAAATAACGCCACTTGAAAGCAGGTGTCAAGAAGGAGAAATTTTCTTATTTTTCCTAATTGTTTCCACTTTGCATATGTGCTGCACTGTACATCACACATTCAGCTTGGGAAACGTTTTAAAGTTAGTGCGAGCATAGTATTTTATACTGGCACTGTACCCTTCTAGTACAAAACCTATGCTGGACTCACAAAGACACCTTTGCACTATAGTGCGAAGGTGTGTGAGTGGTGCTCAGCATCCTGACTTTGCACCAGCTCTAGGAAGATAGAAGGACAGTGCCATATCTCTGCAGATATAGCACTTTCCTCTTCTCTCCCTGTCACACAATGCACTGCAGCAACTTGGAGTGCTGTGTTGTGTTGTATGACACTTTTATATATCTGGGCATACGTTTGACCAAAAACCTATCTCTAAGGATCTATCAAACCTAGTTAATGTAAAATGTTAGTGTGTCATGGTTCTGAGACAAAACTTTGACTATAAGTGGAAATACATGATGATGGGATTCAGGATGATTGCCCATCTAAACATCTAAGGTAAATATTTTTTTACCAAAGTAAGTCATGAACTACAGTTGCCTAGCATCGATCATTGTCAGTACCAGCATGTACCCTCACTGGTTCCCAATCATGTCCTTCTGCCAATGAGACACATGGCCTTACACAGTTTTCAAAATGTTCTAATTGCAGACTAGAATCAGAAAATGGGCTGGCGAACTGTTTACATGAGGGTGTGAGATCCAACACTCGTAGATGGCATTTCTTCCTCAGAACTGTTGCAGGATTTCTAGAGATTTTACTTTTGTCTTCAGTGTCACTGCAAGGTACATTGAAATGCTGATGGAACTGTAAGGCTTCTCAGAGAATGTGAAACTAGTATCTCTTTAGGCCTATGCTTACTCTGTTAATGACACTTTGGTTATGCCTTCAATTGAAAATATCTCTCAAGTGCACAGTTTTGTGAGTTAGCACTGTTGCATGAGTGAAGAAGGATATATGTGAGGAATTATATCTGCATATTGGGTTAGTCTTGATTTTTTCCGTTTAGACCGCTGAAGTTAAACTGTGATGTGAAACTAGCTAACAAGGGGTGTTCTAACGTACAAACCAAAACTAGGGGTGTTCTAAGCTGTCACAGTTTTTTTTCTAAAAAGGATACTGAAAAAGTGGCCCTGTCAATAGTGGTGATGTTTCCACGGCCACAGAGTTACAGCATTGGTTGGCACCCACATACAAATGGCAACTCAAAATCCCTAAGCTTCCTGCTTTTCCGACTGCTGAAGGCTTGAGAGAAGGCCTTCTGGGCTGCCAGGTTTTTGATCTATGTGGTTGTCGAGCAGCTGCCATTGTTCTTCTATAACAGCAAGGCTACTTCCCATGCATTAGCCAGTTATGTGCTGCCTGACGTTCTGCTTATCATGGTTAAAACATCCAGCTAGAGCTTTCGAGGAGTGGGCAATTTCCTGTTGGGAAAGTCAGGAGACATTTGAAACATTCAACCATCTTTGACTTCAAATACTGTGTTTTAACTTCATCCATCCCTGGTGATAACCAGGACCCTCCTCATCTGCTCTTCACAAATAATGTAAAATTTCAGATACAGGTGTGTGTGATGACGTCACGATGACTAAATTGCTTGTCACTACCACCTATTAAAAGTTTCCTCTGACTAAGGTCACTACCTTGTAACAAGCTTGGCTACATTGTTTATCACTTTAAAAGTGATTCTAAATTGATACTAAATTAGGATCTAAGACCTCAAGCCGGCTGCTACTCTGCACTAAACTGCATTTCAACTAGTTTGTGCATCGGGCCAGAGGAATTACCGAACTTCAAAATATCAAATACCTCTCCTTTTCAGAAAAGCAGAAGATGGAAGGAGATCACCCTTGAATTACCTGCTTAAACTCCCAGCCATCAGCTCTGAACTGTGTTATCCAAACGGGCACCAGCTATTACAGGGTTTCATTCGTCATGTATTCCCCTTGGCAGGCTTGGGCTGGAGTTAAGTGGAAAGGTAAATTCATTTCCACAGGGAAAGGACATTGTTAAACACTATACAAACTTGGCTTCCTTGGCACCAAGTCACATTATATTTAGGACACATCACACTATTAAGCAAGTGGAAGTGGGAAGTCTAAGATCTAGTTAGGGACTGGGTCAGGGATATCTGCCTATGACTGCTGAACTTGAATGATAATGTAAATGTCCACCTACAGCTCCCTCAATCATTTAGTCATCTTCAAAAGGAAGGGAAAGAAAGGATACATGCCCTCTTCTGTTTCTGAATAGGCCTGCCGTGCTACTCTGTGAGACTGGCAAAAGCTTCAGCATGACTCCCTGCAAAGCCATGTTCCAAGGGCATGTCGTCCTAGCGTCTACAGGTTTAAACATGTCACGCCCTGCTAGAGAAGACTATTGTTCACTATTTTGGAGAATACCATCAATTCTGTTGTGGCACAGGTTTTTCAATTTTTGGAACCCTATTTTGGTCTTTTTGTGTTGTATTAGACTTCTGTGATAAGAGTTACACTCACTCTCAGTGCTGGGTGACCTCCATGTAGCCACGAGCTTCACAAGACCACAATAATAGAACAGAATAGAATGATGTGTATAAAATGGTTTTGTCCGTCATTTAGTTCACAGGTCCGGTACCTTAGTACTGCCCAGAACTGATATCAAGCTACTAACCTGTCACTGTGGAGAAAAAGCGATCAGGGTCATTGTGTTGTAAGTTGGTGTTAAGTATATAATGTGTGTTGTACAGCCACGTGTTCACAACCGAAGCCTGCAGAAATTGGATATTAATGCAAAGTGGTGACATTGTTGTAATAAAGACATCACAAGCCATTTACAATTTATATTTTTGGATGCTGTTTGCTATCAAAGTGTATTTTCATATCTCCCAACAGATATACAATGTAGGACTAGTTCAGCTGGTCTCTTTAGCCCATACTACTGTTGGAGCTTTCACAGGTGAGATATTGCCATAAATACTCACCCGCAGAGGCCGACTGAACCTTTGGACTTGTCAATAGTTTGGATAAAACAACCACAAATCAATAACATAAAACCTAATAAACAATATAGAACACCATGAATAATCAAACACTAAAACAAATTTAAAAGCTTTATTAGAATCCCAAAATCAATGTTACATAAATGGTGCACAAAACAATAAACATACATAAAAACCATAGGCTGACTGAAACGTCTGAAAAGATTCAACCTGCTAAACATCAGTACACTTAGACACTCCAATTGATTAGCATCAACACAGTATGAGCAGATGATGGTGTCATCAATAAAACATCAAAATACAGTTTTAACAATCAATTTCAAGGCTGAGCCATTCCTAATACTAACCAGAATTGTGACTTGCATGTGTGGGGACGGACTAACACATGCAGGAAAAAAGCAAAAATAAAGAAGGCAAAAACAATTTGGAAAACATCTGACTAGAGCAACCAACTATAAAATGTTGCTGGTGTAAGTCACTAACTGAAAAAGGGAAACAAGAAACCACATTTAGTTATACTTCTCCTCATGGGATAGCAGATGGCGTTGATTCATC
This sequence comes from Pleurodeles waltl, assembly GCF_031143425.1. Classification (NCBI taxonomy): domain Eukaryota; kingdom Metazoa; phylum Chordata; class Amphibia; order Caudata; family Salamandridae; genus Pleurodeles; species Pleurodeles waltl. Next base: position 734,054,651 of record NC_090437.1, on the reverse strand, counting down.
AAGTGGAGCATTCACCATCTTCTGCATCGGTTGACAGAAGCATCAGGACAGTGCAGAACATGAGATGCACATAGTACAGCAGTTCAGAGTTAGTTGGCCTTATTAGTACTGAAGCAAATAACAGAAAAGGGCAGTTAAGAGTATGATGAGAGAACGCATCCGTGGACTCAGAAGAAATGTGAGAGAGCAGACTAAACAAGCATAATAGCTGGCGATCGGCTGACTTCAAGAAGGTTCAGAGGGTAAGTGACATCAAGCAGGTTCTGAGAGGGACTGCTCATGATTCCTAAGTTCTTCTCTAATTAACATAACCAAAATACATTCATTGGTCCTTCCGGTGGGCACACTGTGGGCGTTGATTTCAGCATCCAATCACTGTAGATGGCACCACCAAATCCTGATACATAAAGAAACTTTCACAGCAATAACCCATTTTTTCTACTATGACTCCATATGGTTCCACTAAAATATAACATTTTCTAATATTTTGCAACATGCTTTTCCCTTCCCATGGCACACAATAAGCTAAGCCAATATTTGTTCACATAAGCTTCATGAATCATCCTGTGCAACACAGCAGTTAGAACAAATATTACATTAGCTAATCTTGAAACATGCTCTTCTCCTGTAATACAATAGAACATTCAACATCACATTTATGGCCTGAGAAAAAAGAATTCGGGTCAAAGGACAAAATGAACAAAGCTTTTCCACTGCTGTTTGCAGAAATGAACTTTCAGGCCTAGCCATGTTAAGAAAGTCTAATGCACATTAATACAAATAATACATTTATGCTCAACAAGTGAAACCCCTACCTGCTCTTTCACTACACAGATAATCGCGGCTTCGTGAAGTGATTTCGTACTGGTTCATTTGTGGATCCAGCTTACGTTGAAGAGAGTTTCTTCTCAGCCTTAAGAAGATACTTCACAAAATGACAACTCAACTGTAGATCTTCTGTAATAAAATAGCCGGTTCTGCCATGTTTGAATGCCATGCTGATTAAAAAGTGGCAGTAGCATCGCACTCCTCGCAGTCATTAATTTCTTACAGATGGATATCTGGTACACCATGTCTTCTTTCCCCTTTCTGCACAGTCTGCAGTCATGCGAATGTTTGTAATTTGTGAGGGTCTCCTTGCCCCCTATGAAACTCCACTGGCAGCCTTTGCTTCTGCTGTAACCTCTCTTGATGCTGTTGTAATGTTGTTGTAATGTCCTCTTGATATTCCTTTGTGGAGATGGTAGAAGATGTATCTGCTCGGAAGTATGTTGTTATCTCATTCTTTCTATTTCTACCTTTTCTCCTTTAGTTACACTGTGCTCAAGATGTATTTTCTGATTCTAATGGGGAGGCCTGTAAGTCTTCATGAACAGGTCGTTGAACGTTGATGGTTGGTTTGGTTGACTAGGGGTCATCTTTAGTGGAATGAGACTTTGCTCCTGTCTGTTCGATTTCTAACTAGCACGGTTAGCTGCCGTTGTGCAAGAGGTCTGGGTTGAGGCATGCCTGGGGAAGGATGACTACTGTGGGCATCGTCTGTATATAATAGTGACCCTGGGTCATAATCAACCACACACAAAAGATATACATTGAATTTGCTTTTCATGATGATCTCTATTAAATAGTTTCTAGTTTCTTGTGATCAAGACTTACAATTTTTTCCCATTTTTTGTTCCATTATACTTACTCAGTATAAAGCGTATCTTGTTAATGGGATATGGTTCAAATCTTTTGAAGTTAATTTCTTACACAGTTACTCAGGGCAAGATTCAGAAAGGTACAGTTGTCATTTTGTGTACGTTTACTATTTGTTTTTATTCACAAACTACAAATTAGTAGCAAATTTAGGACTGTGGAGACTCACATTCGGGGCTTAAAACTCCACACATAAAAAGATACATATGTCCACACATAACAAGAAAGGTCAGATAAGTTGTGCCTTCAATGTTCACATTTTTACATTTTTTAACAGATTTAGGGCCTTATTTAGATCTCTGTAGACTGGTTACTCCGTCACAATGGTGACGGATATCCCATCCGCCAAACTATAAATCCCTTGGGATATAACAGGATTTGGATTTCAGCAGATGAGATATCCGTCACTGTTGTGACAGATTAACCATTCCACCGAGAGCTAGATAAAGCCCTTAGTTATTTAAAAATGTACTTTTAATGATTTTTGATGCTGCTTTAGAGGAATATTGTTTCAAATAAAATTTATACTATTACACGCAGTATCTCACACATTTTCTTTGAAGTTCACAATCTTTCCATGACCATTGACACTAAAATGAGCATAATTGACTCTCAATGACCTGTTGACCTTTGTGGGTATTTCTGCTTGGGTTGTGTGGTAGTTCAGTCACAGCTTTCATCCAGACTTTTGTCTCCCTCCCATCCAGCAATCACACATTTAATTCATAATATGTCAAGTAAGAGCTTAAAAAGACACATAGGCCCTCATTATGACATTGGCGGTAAATCCCGCTTACCGCCACACTGACGGCCGCCAACATACCGCTGTGGTGGCGAATATCCGTTCACCATACTATGACACAAACACACCAATCTGACAGAATACAGCCACATACACAAAACTGCCAGCCCAAAGGTCAGTGATAAAGTGGCGGTCCCAACACCCATACTGTTATGCCAACAGAACAACGCCCATCACATTATGACCCACGGATTATCGCGGCGGACATTCAATGGCCGTAAACCATTGGCGGTACATACCGCGGCGCTCAGAATGGACACCCACATACAAAACAACACCACATTGGCCAGTACTAAAGACACACACCTGACACTCTTTCACACACCACACCCACACCACTATAAAACACACACCCACATTACCCACAACCCTTTACAAATACAAATCATTGCCCCCAGACTGACACCAAGACCACTGCGACAGCTAGACACACACACCACTTACACCCTTGCATCTCTCACGAACCCCACAACACACACCCAACCACATTGCTCAACACACTCTCACCAACACACACCACACAACACCCATGTCCCCACAAAGGCACCCCGTTTCACTGATGAGGAGTTAAGGGTCATGGTGGAGGAAGTTGTCAGGGTAGAGCCACAGCTGTTTGGAGCATAGGTACAGCAGATATCCATTGCAAGGAGGATGGAGCTATGGTGGAGAATTGTGGACAGGGCGAATGCCGTGGGACAGCACCCAAGAACAAGGGATGACATCAGGAAGAGGTGGAACGACTTACAGGGGAAGTACGTTCCATACCAGCAAGGCACCAGCTCGCCATACAGAGGACTGGAAGTGGACTCCCACCTCCTCCCCCACAGCTCACAGCATGGGTGAAGCATGTCTTAGCATTACTGCATCGTGAGAGACTCACTGGAGTAGCCGGAAAACTGGACACTGGGAAGTCAACATCCGCCATACCTGTATGCCATCACACCCCTCACCCTCACTCCCATCACTCCACTCCATTCCACACACTGCACCTACACATATGACTAACCACAATGCCAAATCCTGCATGCCATACCAATGCATGGACACCCCACCCAGCCCTGCATGGACACCAGTCACTAAAACATGCACAGCATAGGGAAACTAACAATCCCACAATACATCACCATACACAAACAAAGATGGCAGGGCAACAGCAATGATAGAGGGGAAGCCAGGGATGTACAATATGTCACACACATGAAGCATAATACATCACTTACATCCCCACAGGTACCCCAGCCAATGTCAGCAGAGAGGAGGTGCCACGACTATCCAATCCCCCAATGGAAGATGTCCCCATTGATGACAGTAACTCTGGCATTCAGGATCTGGATGACCTACCTGACCCATCAGGGACCAGTGGACAGCCGGTCACCCAAGCCCAATCACAGTCCACCACAGAGCTTCCCCATTGGTGTCCAACACTCAGCATCCACCCAGCGTACCCACACCTCTGTCTGCCACAGGACCCACAGGCCACCAGCACCCCCCCCACACAGAAGGCGAACCAACCTGTAAACGTTCCCTGCGAATCAGACAGAAGCCAGAGACACTTGCCAAGACCACCACCAGGAAATGAGACTCTCCTGATTGTTCCTCTTGTGTCCCACTCAGTCACCTTGTCCACTTTGAATTGCCTTTGCTCCCCCCCTTTCTATGGCCCCTTCGATACTGCACCTGTGCTACAAACAGACTGGAACAATGCCCTGGACTTTCCTCCATCATCACCCAATTCCATTGCACTTCCCGACAATTTCTTAGCACTACAATAAACACCCTTGAACACAACTTGTCTACTAGTATTTTATGTTTTGAAAATGTGTATTTATGGAAACAGTCACATCTAGTGCAAATGAACTGTGTACTGTGAAAGCATAGACATTATGACCTGTAACTGTCTGTGGTCAGCACATCAGTACACAGTTTTTATATCACCAACATCTGTAAAATGTCAAACCATGGGTGACAGTAAGTTGAGATGTAAAGGAAGTTAATGCCATCATGCTACAGCCACACAGAATACACGAATAGTCATAGGATTGTGCAGTTGCACTGCTTCACCTGTGTATCATTAGAAGTACTGACGGATAACTGATGTTCTGTTGTCCTCATCCCCATCCTCAGCCTCTTCATCCTCACTGTTCTCAGGGTCTACTGCTGCCACAGGGCCATCTCCCATCTCCTCCTCCTGCAGAGAAGGTACATGGCGTCTGAGGGCCATGTTGTGCAACATGCAGCATTCCACTACTATCTGCCAGACCTTCTCGGATGAGTAGCACAGGGATCCACCTATCAGATGGAGGCACCACAGGAGGCTGACGGTCCTCTTGATGGTCTGTCTGGTTCACTCATGTGCCTCATTATAATGTTCCTCAGCCCCTGTCCTGGCATTCCTCAAAGCGGTCAGCAGCCTCGATAGGTTTGAGTAGGCAGAGTCACCTGCAAGTAATGAGGGACACATTTAGCCTCACACAATCCTATGGGGCTAACACCACAAGGCATACACTGACATACAGTGGGTGGGGACCAAGGTCCACTTATTAGGCACACCCTGTGCATCTGTAGTTGGGCCATCACATTGGGGATGCTGCTATTTCCCAGAACAAAGCAATCATGCATGGACCCAGGATACTTAGCATTGATGTGGGAGATGTACTGATCCACCAGGCACACCATCTGCACATTCAGTGAGTGGAAACTCTTACTATTCCTGAACACCTGTTCATTCTGGCAGGGGGGACAAACACAATATATGTACCTTTAATTGCCCCAATAAAATTGGGGATATGTCCCATTGCATAGAATCCTGCCTTCACAGTGGGCAATTTTTCCACCTGGGAGAAAGAAATGTAGCTGCACATGTGTTTTACCAGAGCAGACAAGACTCTTGCCAGCACATTTGAGAACATTGGCTGTGACATTCCTTCTTCCAAGTCCACTATCACTTAGAGAGAACCAGTTGCCAAGAAATGGAGCACTGATAGCACTTGCACAAGAGCGGGGATCACAGTCAGATGACAGATAGATGAGATCAGGCCAGGCTTCAATTGGGCCCACATCTGTGATTGTGGCCCTGTCCAGTCTATAGGTGAGTATATTGCACCTGTCCTCCACTGTAGCTAAGTCCACAAGGGGTCTGTACACATTGGTATGTCTCCACCTCCTATTCATCCACAGAGGTAGGTATCTAAGGGACACAAGAGTGAGTAGGCTGTCACAATTGGAACAATGGAACCACAACTTAAGTGTACTTGGTGCACTTATGTAATGGGACAGTGTTAATGACAATATATGTGCCAGTCTAATCTGTGATGCCATTAATGTCGATATGACTGCCCCCCGCCCCTGAAATGGAACCCGCCTGTCTCTATGTAGGGACAGGTGGAAGTGAGGTAATTCCGCCGACGTTGGGCGTCGTGGCAGAAGGCGGTCTTGCACCGGCGTGCAATTCCTTATTGGATAATATGGGGCTCTATGGAGTACAGTGGCCAATGGGGATCTGAACCGGAGGTGATGGTGTACACTGCCGCGGACATGACCGCCATTTTCTTTCTGATTTCTCACTTGCTTCATGACCTTCAACAGGAGAACACCTACACTGCGTGTGCTGCTGTGACCTGTGTCTGAAACCAACCATGACCCATGTGACTGGGGAAAGGGCCCCTGCCTTCAATTCGTAGGAGTTGGAGCAACTGGTGGATGGGGTCCTACCCCACTATGGACTGCTGTATGGGCCTCCAGACCAACAGGTGAGTACACATTGGGCACGATGCATGTGGGAAGGATGCATGGGGATGTGTGTGCAAGCATTGTGTCATCAGGGGGCGGAGGAATGTCTTGTGGTAGTGTACATGGTGTGCACCGGGTGATGTGTGTGCCAATGGTAATGGAAACAGGTATGGTGGGACATTTGTGTGACAGGCTGGACAGTTTGTTTAATTGTGTTCTCCTGCCTGTATTGCCTCTGCAGGTCAGCGCCCATCAAAAGAAGGGATTATGGCGTGCCGTTGCCAAGGACGTGTGGACCCTGGGGGTCTAAAGCAGGTGGAACACCCACTGTCGGAAACGGTGGGAGGACCTGACTCTCTGTGCTGTTGGGGGAGCCGACCTTCTCTGCCTTGGGCAGATGGTCATACTTGTGGTGGCCTCCCACTCCCCCAGATATGGGCACAGGGAGCGGCCCACTCCCACCAACACTGGGGATGCAATGGCACCCCCTCATGTCCCTTTGGTGCTCAGGGGTCGGGAATGGGGTCCCAGACATCTCCATTACAAATATGGCCATAAGATGGTGTCCCTGGCCCAAAAGAGAGTCTGGGGAGGGGGCCCATGCACGCCACCTCCCTTGTAAAAATTAAATAGAAATTTCTGCATTGGGCCCTGGCTCACCCTTGAGGTAAATTAAGAAATGGCAGTGGAGCCCCACACACTTTGTCACTAGTAAAAGGTTGCTAAATATTAAAATGCCATAACACCTGACAGGCTGATTCTAATGATTTGGGCTCATTGTACTCCAGGTAGTGAACTCTAGCCACTAGGGACAGTATTAGCAGACCTTCTCGCCTCCGAAGTGGTGTGATCTCCAGGGAACTTATTCTCTTGGCTTCCTGTGCCAGCATTCCTCCTGGCCTTGGTTTCTGGGTGTGTAGAAGGCTGGCCTGGTTTGTAGTTGGTACCTTAGGTACTTACACCTTATACCAGGTCCAGTTATCCCTTATTGGTGAAGGAGTAGTGTTTTAGCAGCTTAGGCTGATAAAGGTAGATATAGCAGAGCAGCTTAGGCTGAACTAGGAGACATGCAAAGCTCATGCAATACCACTTATAGTTACATAGTACTTCTACACAAGTAAAGACAATACTCAGTGTTACAAAAAAGGTATTTATTTGGGTGACACAGTACCAAAAATATCTTAGAGACAATACTCCTTCTGGAGGTAAGTATTATACACAATATATACACTAGACACCAAAATTAGACAAGTAAGTAGTCATAGAACAATGCAAACAGTAGGAAATCCTATAGAATGCAATGGAAGAAAATAGGTCTAGGGGCAACACAAACCATATACTAAAAAAGTAGAATGTGAATCACAAATTCCCCCCTAGACAAGTGTAGTGTGTGCAGAATCGCTGGGAGAGTAAGAATACAGTAAAGGTAAGTAAATTACACCACCACAGAGCCCAGAAAAGCAGGAGTAAAGTACTGTAGTTTCCTTATGACACACTACACCACGTTTTTGGGATTTTGCAGCACCCAACCAAGTCTACAAAGAAATACTGCTGGATTATTGGACCTGAAGACCTGCAAAGGAAGGGGACCAAAACCAGAAGTCGAAAGAAGTTCCAGGAAGGACAGGAGCCCCTGCCAACCCAGAAGAGGGTGCAAAAGAAGAGTCCCCAGTTAGTCGAAGACTGCAGGAATGCACCCTAGGAAGATGCCAGCGGGTTCCTGCATGATGCAAAACATGTCCTACAACGTGAAGATTGTTGCAGATGAGATTTTGTGTCGGAAGTCACCAAGAAGCCTTGGCTACAACAAAAATTTTCATCAAAATGGCGCTGGATGGACCCAGGAGGAAATTGGGTGTGTGGGCCTCAACTCTGTGTGAGGAGAAATAAGGGACTCTCAGCACTTTATAGAGCCATCGGGATGCCAGCCAGCACCCCCAGGAGTCACAGGATCTGGGTTCAAAGGAGGTGCAAAATGCAGTTGATGCAGTAAAACAAAAGAAGGTCCCACGCCGCCAGAAAACAACTCAGTGAGTTGAGCATCACAGGATGAAGTGCTGAGGACCTAGGCCAGGCTGTGCATGAAGGAATTTTGCAAAGAGTGCACAGAGGCCTCAGGAAGCGAAGAAGGCACAGTACACATGGATACCATCATTCTCGGGGAAGGCAAGGTCTTACCTCCTCCAAATTGCATCAGCAGGACCTCAGGAAAGTCTATGTCGATGATGTCCACCCTCTGTGTCCTTAGGAGCACGCTCATCATTGTGAGAGGAGTCCCAGGGTACCAGTTGTCGTCTTAGAAAGTGCCTGCTTAGAGCAGGAGAGTGACTCTGTCACTCCACGGGAGATTTCTTCGGTTCTCCTGGTGCAGGATGAAGACAGGAAGTCCCCAGAGCGTGCACACCATGGAAACTGTTGCAGTTGCTGACTTGGAGATGAGGTTGCTAAAGAAAAGTGTCTCTTGTAGCCACTTTGTTGCAGTCAGAGCATTTCTTGGAGCAGCCTGCGGTTGATCCGAGGTCAGAAGAGTCTGAAGTTGTTGCAGAGGATTCCAGAAGGAAGCTTGCAAGCAGAATCTGAAGCGAACCCACAGGAGAGACCCTAAATAGCCCTGAGAGGGGGATTGGCTACCTTATCAGGTATGGACCTATCAGGAGAGGTCTCTGACATCACCTGCTGGCACTGGCCACCCAGAGCCCTCCAGAGTACCCCCACATCTTGCAAAGCAAGATGGCTGAAGTCTGGGACACACTGGAGGAGCTCTGGGCACCACCCCTGGGGTGGTGATGGACAGGGGAGTGGTCACTCCCCTTTCCTTTGTACTGTTTCCCACCAGAGCAGGGGAGAAGGGGTCCCTGAACCGGTGTAGACTGGTTTATGCAAGGAGGGCACCATTGATGCCCTTCAAAGCATTTCCAGAGGCTGGGGGAGGCTACCCCTCCTCAGCCTGTATCACCTATTTCCAAAGAGAGAGTGTGTAACACCCTGCTCTCAGAGGAAATGCTTTGTTCTGCCTTCCTGGGACTGGCCCGCCCCAAGTGGGAAGGGTATGCCCAGACGTGGGTCCCGTGCTCACTGCGCCACTGGATTCAAGCTAGCCTAGCTGATGAAGGGTGATACCCTGAAACCGGTCCTAGGATGCTTGTTTCCGGTCCAGGAAGGACCTGGCTTGGCAGTTCGTGCTGGACTGTTCCCATGAGGAACAGGATCAAGACTGATTTGCATATGGCCGGGTCCAACCTGGGGTGGTGTGGTGAGCAAAAAAACAATGGATTAAACCCAGATCTTTGTGACTGGGGGTGAATGTTTGATTTGCTCTGCATTCCGTCCATCATCTGTTATTTTTGCATTTGTCACCCCAAGTGGGAAGGGTATGCCCAGATGTGGGTCCCATGCTCACTGGGTCACTGGATTCAAGGTAGCCTAGCTGATGAAGGGTGATACCCTGAAACCAGTCCTAGGATGCTTGTTTACGGTTTAGGGAGGAACTGGCTTGGCAGTACAGGCTGGACTGTTCCCTTGAGGAACAGGGTCAAGACTGATTTGCATATGGCCGTGTTTAACCTGGGGTGGCATGGTGAACAAAAAAACAATGGATTAAACCCAGATCTTTGTGACTGGGGGTGAATGTTTGATTTGCTCTGCATTCCGTCCATCATCTGTTCTTTTTGCATTTGTAGCCCCAAGTGGGAAGGGTATGCCCAGGCGTGGGTCTCGTGCTCACTGCGCCACTGGATTCAAGCTAGTCTAGCTGATGATGGGTGATACTCTGAAACCAGTCCTACGATGCTTGTTTCTGGTCCAGGGAGGACCTGGCTTGGCAGTTCGGGCTGGACTGTTCCCATGAGGAACAGGGTCAAGACTGATTTGCATATGGCCGGGTCCAACCTGGGGTGGCGTGGTGAGCAAAGAAACAATGGATTAAACCCAGATCTTTGTGACCGGGGGTGAATGTTTGATTTGCTCTGCATTCCATCCATCATCTGTTCTTTCTGCATTTGTCACCCCAGGTGGGAAGGGTATGCCCAGACGTGGGTCTCATGCTCACTGCGCCACTGGATTCAAGCTAGCCTAGCTGAATATGGGTGATACCCTGAAACTGGTCCTAGGATGCTTGTTTCTGGTCCAGGGAGGACCTGGCTTGGCAGTTCAGGCTGGACTGTTCCCATGAGGAACAGGGTCAAGACTGATTTGTATATGGTCCGGTCCAAACTGTGGTGGCGTGGTGAGCAAAAAAAACCAAACAATGGATTAAACCCAGATCTTTGTAACTGGGGGTGGATGTTTGATTTGCTCTGCATTCCGTCCATCATCTCTTCTTTTTGCATTTGAGACCCCAGGAGGGCAGAACCCTGTCTTTGAGGTGGCAGCAGCTGGTTTGGCAGTACTGAGGGTCCATGGTGGAGCCCCCAGGATGCATGGAATTGGCTCCCCAATACCAGATTTGGAATGAGGGGACAATTACATGATCTTAGACATGTTACATGGCCATATTCAGAGTTACCATTGTGAAGCTACATATAGGTATTGACCTATATGTAGTGCATGCATGTAATGGTGTCCCTGCACTCACAAAGTCTGGGGAAATGGCCCTGAACTATGTGGGTGCACCTTTGCTAGTGCATGGGTGCCCTCATACTTAGTAACTTTGCACCTAACCTTCAGCAAGTGTAGGTTGGACATATAGGTGTCTTATAAGCTACTTAAGTGCAGTGAAAATGGCTGTGAAATATTGTATGCACTATTTTACGCAGGCTGCAGTGGCAGTCCTGTGTAAGGGTTTGTGTGAGTTCCCTATGGGTGGCAAATGAAATGCTGCAGCCCATGTGGATCTCCTGGAACCCCAATGCCCTGGGTACCAAGGTACCATATACTCGGGACTTATAAGGGGGGTCCAGTATGCCAATAGAAATTGGTAAATGAAGTCACTGGCTTACAGTGACAAATTTAAAAGCAGAGAGAGCATAAGCACTGAGGTTCTGGTTGGCAGAGCCTCAATTACACAGGCACTACACAGGCATACATATTAGGCCACAAACTATGAGCACTGGGGTCCTGGCTAGCAGGATCTCAGTGAGACAGGCAAAACACACTGACATATAGGTTTGTATCTATGAGCACTGGGTCCTGGCTAGCAGGATCCCAGTGACACAGTAAAAACACACTGACACACATTCACAAACAGGCCAAAAGTTGGGGTAACCATGCTAGAAAGAGGCTACTTTCTCACAGGGTGCAATAGTCAATGGCTTTCCCCCAACTGGTTTTTGGGGGGACTAAAGGGAGCAGCCCCTTGCCCTTGAGGAGACTCCCTGGTCCGGCGGTCAACTGGACAGAGTTCTTAGTCCTTTCTGGGCATCAGGGGGTTCCTCCTTCCAGTTTCCCATGGTGGTCCCAGTGTCTAGTAGTGAAGCAGAGAGATATCACCAGGCAAGAAGAAGTCTATACTTCAAGAGTTCAAGAGTTTTTTAAGGGGGCAGAAAGGTTGCAGATGCCAGGCACCCATGGCCAATCCTAGGGTGCCACGTCCCATCTCCAGCACATCCTAACCCTCCTGCACAGCATGATGGAACAGTTTAAAATGGCATCATCTGGCACTCACTGGTCACATCTGCTCCTGGGATCTCATCACTGCCCCTCGCTGACACCACTGCCAGGGTCTTTCCAGGGGCCCTCTTGGGTTGGATCCAGTTTCCTCCTTTGCTCAATGGGCCTAGGCTGTCCCCATCCCATGGGGCAATATGGCAGGTACTTAACAAACGCAGAGTTTCGATCGCCACCCTTTCCTGAGCAGGAGCTGAGGGAAGCATTGTTGATTACTCCTTTTGTGTGAGATGGCCTTTGTTACTGCTGGTGAAAAGAAATGGAATCACCCTTGCACAACATGGAGACAAAAGGCCTGGGCTCTGCTCCTGAGCTGAGCCAGAGAAATATGACAATTCTGGATGATCCATAACGTGTCCAGATATCATTTTGGAAATTGCAGAATTGATTATCTTGCAAAGGTTACACCCCAATTTGCTATGTCAAAGGACTGTGGAAGGCAAAAGTGAAGCAAAACGGAACTCTAAGGCAGGTCTCCCCCTATGTGCATAATAAAGTGTCACTACAAACAAAACAGTAAATCACACTGACTTTCCCTTTTAGGGTACACTAACATTATAAAGCCTACCCCAAGTCAATAGCTCATACTGCAGAGTCCCCATTGCACCAGGCTACTTGTGCGCAGGCACCAAGCTGCACACAACAGTAGTCTCCAACATGTAGCCCACATGTGTGCAAACGCATGTTCATGTTCTTGTGTATCCAGCCACACGACCCTTACCCTTGCTGTGTTACAGTGGCCTTAACTTAAAAGGCAGACACTGGCGGTGAACACGTGCGATCCATTTACCATCTGATTACGGTGGGTTAGACACATGTAGTGAGAATCACATGCAGTAAAATGTCCAAAACATGATGAACCAAAAAGCAAGAGGTCCGGATGTACTGAATGGGTGGAACCCAAATGCAACAACTACACATTCCTGCTCTTGGCCTGTGCTGGTGCACCGACTGCTGCCTAGCGCCAATGCAGGTACCCTTGCTCCATGGTGGAGGGGAGCCTGTGTTTTAGGCAGAATTGTTTTTGTGCTGGAAGGGCCACCTTCCGGCACAAAAATAGTCCTCTAAGGCTTTTTCCTATTTCTATGTGTGCTTCAGAATGCACCACATGTGGAAAGAGGAAAAATGAGAAGAAAGAAGCGTTATGCTACATTTACCAATCCACGCATTTCCACACAAGCCCACTACAAGGTGGCCTTGATTGGCTTGGTAAATGTCATTCTAAGTTTTACATCACCCTTGAACCCCCTTGCGTGGTGCAAGGGCAACACAAAACCATGATGAATATGACCCCACATATTTTACCAACATGCAAGCTTATTCCTAGATGTGAAGCTAAATTACTTAGGGGGTTATTACAACTTTGGAGGAGGTGTTAGTCTGTCCCAAATGTGACGGATATACCACCAGCCGTATTACGAGTTCCATAGGATATAATGGACTTGTAATACAGCTGGTGGTATATCCGTCACTTTACCGTCACTTTTGGGACGGATTAACACCGCCTCCAAAGTTGTAATAACCCCTTAATCTTAAGAGTACATCTGACCAGCTGCTAGGTTTACATTACTCATTTTCTGCTTGTTGATGTGGCTTTCCTGGAAGATCACGATTGAAAGCACCTTCCCAAGGGAAAACAAAACATGTCTCATGTATTCATTCAGGTCAGTTAACTGGGTATTCGAATCAGTTTTGCTTCTATGATCTAATCGGGAAGCTGGCTTGCTTCTTACTGGAAAATCAACCGCTTGCTGTTCCCCATTTAACTGTGGGTTGGCACTACCTACATTAAATATGTTTCTTCCATCAGAGTAAAACGCTGTAAAAAGTTTTGTTGCTGCAGAAACACACGCTGAAAAATACCTTTCGATGCACATTTTCTTCGCGCTGTAACCATAAGGAAAATAATAATGGGAACGGCTGAGGAATTAGGGAAAATAGTGAGTTAAAATAGTAATTAGTGGTGCAAGATAACCTGGTGGCAGAATGCAGAGAGTACCGTCTGAAATCGTTAACTCTGGTCCTGGTATCCACTCTGATGACTGGACTGGACATCTCATAATGAGGACTCGAAGGCTTTCCTGCAGAAAGGATAATGTTATGTATACAGTATGTAGAATGTAGTATGATGTAGTTATGATGTTACATGGAATGGGAACACGGGGGATTTTGAAATGGCTGTTAATAAGGGGAGCCACGGAGAGATGTGACTGTGATGCAGCTGTGATGTACCTGTTTGCTCCTTACTGGAATAAAATTGGACTTAAACTAAACTTCAACATAAGATATTTTGTGTGGGCTTCGACATAACAGATAACCATTCATCCTACAGTAGAACTGCTACTAGTTACAATAACAGTGAGAAAAGGCAGTGAGGGGAGAGGTGCAAAGTATCTGGAGAGTGAAACTGCTGGAGCAGCGTAAGAAATGCTTGTGCTTCCAACGAGGAGAGTCACTGCAATGAAGGACTATATATGCACAGGTACAAAACTTTAGGAACCTCATAACCGACAAGGCCCTTATTTATAGGAATATGACAGAGCTCCACGCTCTGCAAAAATTGGCAGCGCCACGTTCTGTCATTTTCACAACGCAGGGATGCCCCTATTTAATTGAATATGGCGCACCCCTGTGTTTTATGCTGTGCTGGCACTAAATTTAGCTGCCAATGCAGGCATACTTGCACCATCGTGCAAGGATGTGTGTTGAAGGGTGTGATTTTTTATGTGTGGGAAAGTGTCCCTTCCTGCACATAAACAATCACTAATGGCGATTTGGCACTTCTGTGTGTGCTGCAGAATGCATCACACACAGAAGTGCCAAAGCATCATTTTCAAATGATTGTTAATGTGCAGGAAGGGACACCTTCCCGCACATATACAATCCTGTCTGGCATTATGCTCTTTCTATGCGTGCTGCAGAATTTAGCACACATCGAAAAAGCAAAAAACGAGGAGGAATAAAAGGCTTCCTCCTTGTTGCATCCTGCTAACGCCGCCCCTAGGGTGGTGGTAGATTTTGGTGCTGCCTCAGGTTTATGAAAACTCAAAAATCCGAGGCAGCGTGAAAATGCAATGGGTGTTGCTGTGGCACGCCTACATTAACACCTATTGCATGTCCCTTACAGGCAAAAGGCTACATGTTAAGGGGTCGTATTTAAAAGGTGGAATTAAGCCACAAAAAGTAATCACGGAGCAGGGCATTGCGCGACCAGAGCGTCATGAAAAGTGACATTCTGGTGGTGCTAGGGGCTCATAAATATGCCGCCAAATGTTTACTATGAAGGGGTGTTTTTTCAGGATGTGCTGAAAGCTAACTGTGACAACAGGTAAAACACTCATGAGCAAATCCCTTTAAGCATCTCACGGGATGCAACAGGGCTGTGTTTTAAATGTGGGCTGCCTGCCAAGTAGAAATATTTCCCGGTCGCTTGTAGAAGGAAATGAAACAGTGTTGGGCGCTACTACAAACCACATGCTGTTTTCACCAAAGCACAGATAAACTGGTGTGCTATCGCTGTAGCTGTAATGCATTTAGAATGTCTTCACTGGGCCTGGCATCCAAATGTCTGCATTGGGCCTGGCATCTAAAGCACTATTTGCGTGAATTAAGCCCATTCCTCTCACCCGCTCTGAGCACCTTTAAAGGTGAAAGTGAGGCCAGCAGACCTGACACCAGTGAGATCACAGGGAGTGGTGTTTCATGATCTACTGCCTACTGATCTCGCATCACCATGACCAGTTACATGATAGGAAGTTGCATGCCTAAATTCTCACATTCATCCAGCATAAATTAAGCTGGTGAAGAATAGTCAACAATTCAAGAAAAACTCTAGAAAATGATGTAGCTGTCAACCCGGCTACTGCTAATGTATGGTCAGATTTGCCCAGCTAATGCTCATTTGCCCTTGCTTAAATACCATGAAACATACATTATACAAGACAGAGAATTTTATGAATAAGAACGTTTTAGAAATGTCACTCGCAGAGGTTATGCTTAATCTTGTGATGGTGTGGTTTGTGCTTTTGGATCACAGGACCAAGCCTGATCCCTGATTTGTCTCGGCGACATGGGGAAAGACAGGTGAGCTAAGAAGTGTGATCGTGGAAGGATTCCGTTTGGTCTGTGCTATTTAGGCTTTGTCATAAAGGAATAAACCATTCCTTTCCAGCACAAAAGAGAAGCACACACCACCACCTAATAGTGCAATCTTATCTGCAACAACCTATGGAGGCCTTCTCCTTCAATTTCTGTCATAAAACATTCATGAGGTAGGCAATGCCACTGCAAATCATTCAATCAAAAGTTATTTGAGTTCTGAGTGCATGCATTAGGACAGCTGCATCTTGCAGCTTTTCACCGACACATCCGAAAAAACAGAATCTTTGAAAACTATCAAAAGAAAGAACACACCACCTTCGTACAAATGTGGCAGGTGCCAATCTATTGTTTGTTGATTCACTACTAGTATCCAGACAATTCAGTATCTCTTCAAGAAGTAAATTGAAAGTAGCCAGATTTTTTATTAATAGAAGTAAAACAGTAAGACAGTGTGAGAAATTGGGCTGTTGGTTGACTAGGGTGTGAGCATTGGTCAAGCAGCAACCACAACTCCTGTCAGGGTAAGGCACAGGCAGCCCCAAATTAACCTGTGCTCACCCTCTGGTAGCTTAGCACAGAGCAGTCAGGCTTAACTTGAAGGCAATGTTTAAAGTATGTGTGCAACACTTCAAACAGTAACACAGTGAAAACACCACACAAAAAGGATACCACACCTTGTTAGAAACATAGAACTTAATTTAGTAAACAAAAACACCAGCAAAACAAAAATCTAATCAATAGAACTTGAGTTATGAATTTAAAAAAGATAAACTACACTATAGCTCTTAAACGCAAAAAGTGCCACCCAATGAAATCTGGTCATGCCGGACCGAGACTAAGACAAAAATTCACGTTGACCAAGCTGGAGTGTGGGCTGGCTACGGAGACCCAGTTAGGCCAGATGAACAATGTACTGTAAATCCTGTTTGAGGAGCATTCTGTCGATCCGAGTCAAAGAGGTGTTGCGCAGCTGACGCAAAGCATTGGTTCCAGGATGCGACGAGGCTGCTGTGCGAGGTCCTGTAGCAGCGATGTTGAGGATCCTGTCGACAGGGCTTGAGATGTGAAGCCCAGTGCCAGGGATGTGATGTGCAGTCAGGGGTGATGCATCAATTCTGAAGAGCTGAGAGGTTGCAATGTGGAGTCCGGTGTCGCAATTTATTTAGCATTTTTTAAGCATGCTATTCACCCATAGGATCTCAAGGCACTGAGGAGTAGGTCCTCAAGATTTAGTCAAAGAGCCAAGTATTAAGGTCCTTCCTGAACTGAGGTAGTGATGGCGACTGCATGAGGTGGGGAGGCAAGGTGTTCCAGCATTTTGCCACAAGGTAGGTGAAGTATCTCGCTCCAGCTGAGCACTTTCTTATGCGGGGTAAGGGGGCGAGCGACTGCTGGGAGGAGCGGAGAGGTCTGGCAGGGGAGTAAAAGGTGATGCAGTGGTCGAGGTAGCTGGGTCCAAGGTTGTGAGGACCTTGAACGTGTGTAGCTTGAAGTTGATGTGTTCTCAGCAGGGAATGTTCAGGATGAGTCTGACAGAGGCGTTCTGGATTTGTTGTAGCTTGCTCAGGTTCCTCTTGGTGGTTCCGGCATAGAAGGCATTGACGTAGTCAAGTCTGCTTGTGATCAAGGCGTATCTTACTGTCTTGCAGCAGTTGCTTGGGATCCATCTAAGGATCTTCCGGAGGAGTCGGAGGGTGTGGCAAAAGGCGTTGACCTGTCTTGTCATGGTGAGCACAGAGTCTAGGACGACGCCAAGGTTGCATTTGTGATCTGTCGATGAGAGATGAAGGGCCTGTGAAGGGGAAGCATTGTGCAGCAGCAGTTCTGAAGGCGATGCAGGTGGCAGTGGCGCTGCAAGTCTTTGTTACGGGTCCAATCCATGCAGTCACTATGGGTTTGCCTTTGAAGTGCACAAATGTCCTGCCCTCCCTGCCCTAACTCTAAATTAACTATAGCTAGTAGGCAGCCCTTTGTTTGGGGACAGGGCACAGTCTGTTCATGTGTAGATGAGGCTGTGTGCAATGCCTTCCTCTCATCCTGCCCAGGATGGCCCATCAAGTCACATCTAAGCTCCCATTGTGTGCGGCTGTCAAGGAGGAATACACAAAGGTCAACTGCCAAGTACACCCAGCCATGTAACAAGAGACAGACTGCAGGCACCAAATGACTAAGAAAAGAAAATGCCAACTTTCTAATAGTGGAATTTTCAGAATTACAATGTAAAATTTTACTTCACCATAAGTTAGGATTGTAAATTGTGATTTCCGAGGCACCAAACTTGAAGGGGTCATCTCTTCCTATTTGGAAATTACACTTATGAAGTGTAATAAGACATCTCCAATGTTAGCCTGTAGGAGAGATAGGCCTTGCAGTAGTGAAAAACAAATTTAAAGAGTTTTTCACCACCAGGACAATAAAACAAAAAAGTACATGCCCTACATTTTGAATACATTTTACCCTGCCCTCTGGGCTGTCCAGGGCCTACCATAGGGGTGACATATGTATTGAAAAGGAAGGTTTTGGCCTGGCAAACCATTTATTTTGCCAAGTGGAAATGGCATTTCAAAATTGCACACACAGGCTCTACAGTAGCAAGCCTAAAACGTTTTCAAAAGGGTTTCTTAAGTGGGTGGCCTAATCAGTGCTCTGGCCCACTAGTAGCATTTAATTTATAGGCTTTGGGCACATGTAGAGCACTTTACTAAGGACTTATAAGTAAATTAAAGGTGCCGATTGGGTATGTGCCAATGTTACCATGGTTTAGGGAAAGAGCACAAGTACTTTAGCACTGGTTAGCAGTGGTAAAGTGAGCAGAATCCTAGGGCCAGCATAAATGATGTCAGAAAATATGGGAGGTCTGAAGTAAAAAAGGTAGGGAAACCACCCCACCAAGGCCAGGTTTAACAGACAAGGTTAGTGTTTGTGTATATGCTGTATGTGTTTGCTTCAGAAGAGGTACCACTTTTTTCCTTACCTTTTCTCTGTCGCTGGTCATGCATTTAGTTTTGTTTCTTCCAACTCAGATTAGGTCTGTATGATATATCCTACCTGATGTTTTCAATTATCCCAGGAGGTGGATTTAGTGATGCTGAGATACCAATTAGGAAGTCATTTGAAAGCAAAGAAAGCAAACATTGGAAAAGCCAATAGGTGTCACCTATGATAACTACTGTAATTGTAAATATATTTATATAGCGCTTACGATCCCTGAGGAGACATTGAAATACTTCATTCTGTGAGTAGAATTCTATTCCGGAACCCAAAATGAGTAGTTAGTAGGTGGTTTAGTACAATTTCTTTAGTTTTTCCTTATGCATTAGTTGTGTTAGTTTGTGCTCTTGATTTTCTTGTGTGTTTAGTAGAGTTGAGGCATGGATAGAACAATAGCCGTGGATTTGAAAAGGGGAAGTAGTAAGATATATATATAATATTGCCACAATCAATGGGGGTGATTAACGCCCCCTCTGGAGGGCAGGCAGAAAGCCCACTAGATGCAAGGAGAGCTTTTTTTAAAAAAATGTAGGGGTGTGGGCTGCCTACCATAGGCATGGTCATGCCCTCAGCCCGAAAACAGAGCAGGCAGTCTTTCTGCCTCTCCTTGGGATCGGGTGATGGTGTGATTACCCCAAACAAGCCCCCGTCGGGGGAAGAAAGCACACTAGACACAAGGATTATTTTGGAAGAAAATAGGGGTGGTGGCTGATCACTATGGGTATGAACATGCCCCCAAACCAGAGCACCCTCTCTCCTCACCTGAGGATTGGATGGGGGTGATTAGCCCCAATCCATGCCTCCAAGGAAGCAGAAATCCCACTAGTCACCAGGGCACTTTTTTAAATATAGGGTTCGCGGTTGCCCACAATAGGCATGGCCATGACCCTAACCCAAATAAATGTGCTGACAGTCCTTCCGCCAGCCCTGGCAGGAGAGATGGAGTGATTATTCCCAGTCGTCCCCCTAGGGGGAACTGAAAGCCCACTAGACACCAGGGATTTTTTAAAACGTATATAGGTGTGGGGGCAGCCCTCCATGAGCATGGCCTTGCCTCCATCCTAAAAAAGCAGGCAGCCTTTCTGCCTTCCCCTGGGTCAGATACTCCCAATCAATTCACTGAGGGCCAGAAAGCCCACTAGAGACTTGGGACTGATTCAGGCAATATTTTTTGTGGGGAGTGGCCCCTCATTGGGCATGGGTCCATGTCTCCTCCACCCCAGGGTCCAATTAACTTTCTTCCCCTGATGGGGGGATGGATAGAGAACACACCACCAATCTACCCCCTAGAGGTTAGAGAGCCTACTAGACACAAGGGATTTCAATATGGCACCAGAACAAACAAAAGAATGGGGAAGCCTAACCTGACATTGAGCAGTACCCTTACCCCAGTGAGGTCAATAGTGTCAATCTGCCTCCCTGGGAACAGATAGGAGGGTTGTCACAATTAGGAAGGGTTCCCCAAACCTGCCCTCAGGGCTAAAAAGTCCACCTGACACCAGGACTTTTACCTTTGGGGCAAAACAAAGTGCTGCAACTGTTGCATTCTGGCATTGGCAACACCCCCATCCCAAAAGGGACAAACCAGTCTTTTTCCCAAGGAGCAGACAGGAAGTATGCCCCCAATTTGCACCTTACGTGCAGAAAGCCCACTGTATGTCAGGAATATATGTTTTTAATAAAATAATAGGATGGGCCTTTCCCATCCTAACAACAGACCTCCCCTCACCCCTAAAGCCTCAACAGTCCTTCTGCTCCTTTGTGGACTAAAGTATCCCAGTGACAAGCAAGGGGACATTTGAATATTTTGTGTGTTGTTTTTAAATACGGGCTAGGAGGGTGTGGCTAACTACCAAAATGGTGTATGGCTGTACCTCTTGGGCTTGAGTAGGCTGCCACCTGGAAAACCCTACCACAACCAGACAGTTCTGAAACTAGACATCCAGTGGAGTCCAGGGTCGTATGATCCATATGGATCCCACACCATTTTCTTACCCACAATTTCCTGCAAACCTCAAACATTGACTAAAAGCACAATTTTTCCTCACATTTCTGTGAGGAAAACACCTGGAATATGTGGGAAACAACAAATTTCCTACTACACACCATTCCCCCAAATCTCCCAATAAAAAAGTGTTACCTCACTTGTCTGCATGGGCCAAGAAACCTTGACATAAAAGGCCACATAGCACTTTGTGGAGAGATCATCAAGATGTGTAGTTGCAGGATGTGGGTTTGTGTTCGGCTACCTCTAATGGAAGCCTACCAACCAGAGACACTTTTGAAAACTAGACCACCAGTGGATTCAAGGGTAATGTGCCTTGCGTGGACCCCATGAGGTATTCTTACTGACAATGTCCTGCAGACCACAAATTTTGTCTGAAGTCATGCATTTCCTTCTTTTTCTTTGATGGAAGCTTCCAGAATCTGCAGCAATCCAGAAACATATTGCTGTCCCTGTAGCTCTCACAGGAAGTCATCCAATTGACCCTTGGAGTCACTGTATTTAGCTTAGGATGAATGCAAGGTCCAATCTTCTTTCTCAGTCAGCAATGCAGTACTTAAAGCAGCATGTAAACCTTCTGGCAGCAGGGCAGTCCTTCTGTGATGTTCACAGATTCAGGACTATGCCAAAGAATGACTCTGGTATCCAAAATGTATACCTGTTGCTAGCTTTTGTGTGGGAGAAATCCCTGCCCCACTCCCACACCTGTCAAGGCTGCAAACTGTCTGGGGTAACAAAAGGCAAGGGAGGCCTGGTGTAATATTCTTTTGGGTGAGCAGTACGCAAATCCATTTCAAGTATTAGTGAGGTAGCGCACAGTTCCCCACCCCCTCACCCATCCTGCCACTGTGGTCCATCCTGTCCACCTAAGCACCTTTTGAAAACTTAGGTCCATATGTCCTACTTTTTCAATATAGTGCATCCTGCCCTATTAATCTTTAGGGCCTATCTGAGGGATGACATAAGAATTAAAGGTTTTTTTTTGGCAGGTCGAAATGGTAGTTTAAAACTGCACTACAGCTACTAGGCAGCCCTGAGACTTCTAAAAAGGATACTTTAGAGGGTGGCACAATGAGCGCTGTTGCCCATTACTAGCGTTTAGTTTACAGGCCCTTAATACATGTATGCTATGGACTAACAAACACATTATATGAGCCAATTGGTGTAAACCAATGTTACCATGTTTTAGGGAGAGAGCCCAAGCATTTTAGCACTGGTTAGTAGTGTAAAGTGCACAAAGTCATAAAAGTCAACAAAACCGGGTCAGCAAAGGAAGGGAGTGTAAGCAAAAAGTTCGGGTCACCTAGCAGAGAGGATCAGATGTTAACGAATTACAATTGCTCAGCTAATGAACAGTTGCAAAGCTCCAACCAATAAGGGAGGAAGGACCCCCCCCCCCATAAAACGGAGAAAGATTAATTATTAGGCAACTTCAAGGACACCGAAAAGGCCTTCAACTTTATGTGAGAAGCAGTTTACCATATTCTAAAAACTGAAATGCAGTTGTTAAAGCTGTATTAGGACAACTGCAATAAAAAAAGGCAAGAAATATTCTGTGCAAGGAAGGGGTCAGTGAAGGGCGTGTATGTCAGGGAGGTATTAAACATGAGTAGAGGAAATAGAAAAAAAGCCATGTTTGAAGTATTTTCTTATGAAACCGAATAACGCCACTGTGAATTTTATCCCTGGACATTTTTATCGCTTGTACTTATGTTTCTAAGGAATGTTATTAAACTTTTTCAGCTGTGTGAAGTGCCTAGCAGACAAGGTCAAAAGTTCAAAATTTAGCTTGGCCATAAAAGCAGTTCATTCCTTTGAGTTGCAGTAGATAACGCGATCCTGGTAATATACAAAACGAAACTTAAAAGCCCTTTTTATCCCCTAGGATCTTTCACTGTTATACATTTCGGCCTCTAAGCTGTTTTGAGAAATAATTGTTAATTATAGCAGAGTGTAACTTTCATTTAATGTGTGTGGTAGTTTCCAATGTACATCTAAAACGTCTGGATGACTACACGTGGTTTTACTTATATTTCTATATATTTTTACATCATGCCGGAGAAGATGCGGTCAGCATCATCGTTTTTAAGCTGTTACGGATCCAAATATTGGTAGTAGAGAAAAAATTTTTTCAATGTGTTTGCATGAGTTTAGCTAAGAGGATGGTCTCGCCTATATATTTTTCTTCTTCTCGACTTCATTACAGATCAGAATTACACAATGCAAGGTACTCACACTCTGCTGTACTGATTGTATTCAGGGTTCTGTATAAAACTCAAGGACACTTAGGGAGTCATTATGACCCTGGCGGACGGCGGTAAAATGGAGAAAAGTACTGCCAACAGGCTGTCGGTACTTTTCCCCATATTAAGACATTGGCGGTTTGGCTCAAGCCAAACTGCCACTGTACCACACCGTCCGCCACGGCGGTAACGGCCGCCGGGCTGGAGACTTCAGTCTCCAGCCTGACGGCCAGCACTAGCCCACCCGTGGGATTATGATCCCACCTACTGCCATGGTTTTCGTGGCCTCCTTACCACCACCACCACAGCAGTAGGCACTATCAGTGACAGGGAATTTCCACCCACCATCCTTCTCCAGACCCCCCCTTTATTCATGCACCTTCATTCACACATGCGCACATGCATTCACACACTCATTCTCACATTCAAGCACACATTCAGACATCCATTCACACACACATCCACACACACTTACATACATACAGGCATCGCTTGCATACACACAACACAACATACACGCACTCACACATCCATACGTGCACACACACACAACACGCAACACACACGCAAAGACATAAACAAACACACCCACACACACACACAACACCTCCACCCTCCTCCCCTGTCAGAGCACTCGCCTTACCTTTCGTGAGGAGGTCCTCTGGCAGGATACGGGACCAGCAGCAGCGTCTAACAGCAGAACACCACCAGGCGTCTGCAGTAGCCTACTGACGTGGCACTGCTGCTGGCAGCAGTGCTACCTTAGCGCCATCCACCGGCATGGCCACAGCTGGATTTCTGCCAACCTTCTGGCTGTGGTCATAATACGGTGGACGGCTGGTAGCCGCGGCGACGGTCTTTTGGGGCGGTAGGTGGTATATACTGCCAATGTTATAATGAGGGCCTTAATCCTCTTCAGTGTGCTTTCTACTGGTGTTAAGGTTGAGTTTGTCAATGTAATTATTAATGATTATTCATGTATTCTGAGTAATGGATTTGCGTAGAAAATGTAATAACTTAGAGAAAAATAATGCACGCATTTGAAGGTGCGACTACGCGAGTGGCCACCAATAGTCACAAAGTACACTTATTAATGGCTTATTAATATGAAATATTGAGCTTATGTTTGATTAATGTAGTAATATATCATATTAAGGGTTATGCATTATGTATTGGCTTTCTTAATTGTAGGCCTTAACGTAGCGGAGGTCTTGGCCTAGTTGCACTGCCTCATGTCAAGCTGCATTTCAAAGGCATTTAATAAAATGGCTGTCTAAAGAATTAAATTGTGTTTTTCCACTCTAATGTCCATGTGCTCGTAGCTGAAGTTAGCCAGGAGATGATGTACTTGCTAATGCAATGGTTCCCTTGGGCTATTTTTATGATCACATGCAAGTGTGTACTGGGGTCTCTTCTGGATCTGGTAGGAATCTCCCCCTGGGTAAATTTAGCCTGCAGGCATATAGTAGAAGAAAAAATAGCAACCTATCCCTGGAAGGGGTAGATTGACAATGCGCCAAGGCACTGGCTATCCAAGAAGAGGTGCCCCTACAGTGCAATCGTATCTCATGGAACATTGCAGGCTATGACGCTAAGTTATCTGATCAAGCATGGGTTGGGTGTGTGGCTAATTATGATGTTATCATGCTCCAGGAAACTTGGTCGGCGGGACTGGCTGTGTGGGATGGGTATGATAGATATGCAATTCCAGCGGTACAGTCTCTTGGTGGTCGCTCGAAAGGTGGCCTGGTCACTCTAATTCGCCTCTCTAAGATAGTGGGTGCTTTCCAGATTAACTGTAACCATCAAGGTATATTGCTGGTTTGGGTACTCTTCTCCAATCATTGTAATGTATTATTGGTCAACTTTTATAATGCTGTGTGGGGAATGGGGTGTCAAATTGGGGCCCTGTTCTCCATTCTTAAGATTATGAAATATAGAATGGAGAAGGTGGGATTGGAATTTTGTGCCATCATTTCCGGGGACTTTAATGCCAAGTTGGGCCGGTCCAGTACTGTGGTTAATCCCTTCATCCGTGACTGTGAGGTCTATTCAGCGCAGGGTCCGCAGGACTCGAGAGGTAGAGATCTACTAAAGGAACTCGGGGAGATGGGCCTCTTAAATTTCTATGACATTGAAACAGTAGGCCCTCACCAACTTCCAACCTATGTCGGAAGAGGGTCTGGATCCACCATCGACTATATTTTTGTGTCCCCTCCTATGAGAGACTTGGTGATTGGGGGTAAAGTGTTAGGCGAGTGTTTTAGCTATCATAATCCCCTTATATTGTCCTTTAAGCTCCCTGGGGTCCTACGATCACTAGGACGAGGCAGGCCTGTAACGGTGGTGACAAAGGACCAGGGTAGGCGGCTTGGGTGGAAGCAAGTAGATCCCCAAAAAGTTGTGGGAAGGGTTGTGGGGGATAACCTACATCTATTTATGGAAATACTCCTGACAGAAGCGCCAAATCCCACGACCGTTATAGATGCGATAACAGTAGTATATGCAGCTGTCAGAAACTGTCTCTTTTCAGTAGGCAACCACCCTAATAAACGTAAATGTGGCTGGTACGACAAAGCCTGCTATGATGCAAGGGCAAATTTAAAGATGGCTACCAAGACTTACCCTAGAGATTGAGTTCTCGTAAAAGAAGCCAGATTAAGGTATGAAAGGACCCTGAGGGATAGCAAGCTAAAATATAAAGAGAAAGCCTGGGAAGAGTTAGAGCGTGCTACAGCTTTGAAAGACCCCGGCCTGTTTTGGAAGGTGGTGAATAGAGGCTCCTTTGAAACAGAAACCTCTGAGGGCCTTGGATGTAATATTGCCCCGGAGGCCTGGGTAACACATTTCTGTAGTATATTTGAGGGTACCCCCCTAAGAAATATGCGGGAGAATGTGTATGATGTAGCTCCTAACCTAGCAATCAGATTCTCACTACAGGAGGTTTTTGATGCAATACAGAGTTGTGCGTATAATAAAGCACCGGGCCCGGACTCAATCCCGATGGACCTGTTTAAAGCTAACCCTCCGTTATGGGCACCCATTCTCCTAAATGTTCTTAATGCAGCCGTTACTGTGGGCATTCCTGCCTCTTGGAGATTGGCATGCATAGTCCCAGTGTTTAAAAAGGTTGATCGAAATGATCCTAAGTCTTATCGCCCTATTTCACTGCTGGATTCCTCTGCGAAGATTCTGGGTCGGATTATTTTAGGCCGTCTGGAGGCCTGGATGACAGGAAATGATATCCTAAGTCGGGAACAGTATGGCTTCAGGGAAGGCCTCGGCACGCAAGAACAGTGTCTTAATTTACTGATGATAATCAATAAATACACGCAGGCCAGGAAAGGTACCCTTTATCTTGCTTTTATGGACCTTAGCTGTGCTTTTGATAATGTGAACCGGTCTTTATTATGGGAGAGGCTAATTCAGTCAGGGTTGGACCCTAATATTGTAGAGCTTCTCCGATATCTCCACTCAGGGACAGTTGCAAACGTGAGGGTGGGCCCAAATGGGGAATGCTCGGAGGCTTTCAAGCTTTCAAGGGGTGTGCGCCAGGGGTGTGTCTTGGCCCCTACCTTGTTCCTTCTATACTCAAATGGACTGTCAGATTTTCTGATTGAACACTGCAGGGATGTCCCGAAGGTGAAGGGTATTGATATCCCTGTACTGACGTATGCGGATGACGCAGTCCTTATGGCCCGCACAATGAATGGTCTCCGTGACTTAGTTAGAGCTTATGTCGTCTTTATGTCAGCTTTGGGACTGGAGGTCAATTTTAAGAAGTCGCACTTTATGGTTTGTGGTAAACCTATGAGTAGGGTGGGGGAGCTAAGGGTGGAGGGTCAAATTATTAGCAGAGTCCATGAGTTCCCATACCTAGGGGTCATTTTTGGTGAGAAAGGATCTTGGAAACCCTGTATTGCCAGAAGGATTGTGCTTTTTCATGCAACAGTTGGTGCAACCTTTGACTTTGCGGCTAGGGTAGGTAGTAAACCTATCAAACCCCTGCTTGAAATCTATAGGCAGAAATGCCTACCTGTCCTTCTGTATGGTTCAGCACTTTGGGGGTTTAGGGATACCCGAGCCCTTATGGTGGAAGAAAATCGTTTCTGTAGAAGGCTTCTGGGTGTTGGACAAAATATTCATGGATTTTGCCTTCACCTGGAACTGGACCTTGAGTATGTACAGGACACTATCCAGCTGGCTCCCCTTTTGTTATGAATTTCAGTCTGGAGTAATGTACATGCCTCTCTTAATAGGGATATCCTAAGGGATTGTTTGGCCTGCGATAATGTAAACCATATTCCTTGGCTGTCGCACATTAGGAAGATGGCACATGATCTGGGGCGGCCTGAATTGTTTGACAATCCCGAGGACCTGACTAGCTATGATAAGAAATGGGTTAAGGATAACTTTCAGAGAATCCAGGAGACTAAAAGAGAGGGCGAGGCTCTAAGGAAAAAATCGATCAGGGAATTTTCTATGCTAAAGATGTGGCTGGGTCCTGAGTGATATCTTTCAGAAATTAAGGATGTGAGGGAAAGGTCTCTCAT
The DNA here is from genome assembly GCF_031143425.1 of Pleurodeles waltl. Lineage (NCBI taxonomy): Eukaryota > Metazoa > Chordata > Amphibia > Caudata > Salamandridae > Pleurodeles > Pleurodeles waltl. The sequence goes on along the minus strand of NC_090437.1, from coordinate 734,026,925 downwards.
AACTCGATTCCGCTTGGGGATCATTAGAAGTAATTTGTGCTTCCCCCTAGGTCAATATGGGGAGAAATGTATTAGACCCTGCCCCTGTGATGGGGTGTCCCATCAGACCTTGATCCATTTTACACTGTTCTGTGTCTTTTATGCACCATTTAGAACCCGATTTTTACTACCGCTCCTTAGGCCCAAGGGTTTTGTGCAATACCGTCCTGCTTTCATGTGGCTGCAAATGGCCTCAGATGTACTGGTATGGAAGGGCTTGGGATCCTTCCTGAAGGGAGCTACTACTTGGCGCAAAAATGTTGAATTTTTAGAATGATTTTACTTATTTTCTTCCAGTTTTTATGAATGAGGTTTTTATCTTCTTCTGTTTTTTATTCTTGTATATATATATATATATATATATATATATATATATACATATATATATATATATATATATATATATATATATATATATATATATATGTATATATATGTATATATAGAAAATTATATGTACTTGTTTTTATGATGGGTGCTTTTATTATACATGATTTTTATTGGTATTTTTACAATGTTTTGGTGATTATGTGTTGTAATGGATGAATTTTCTCATACCGAATAAAGCTTCTTCTGCTAATGCAATAATGTATAATGTAATGTGTAATGTAATGTCTGTGAGACTGAATTTCACAGGAGAAGACAAAGACCATCCTGACTGGAGTAGAAGCTGCACCAATATTGTTACCTGATGACAGGAGCAGGACAAGAGGCGCCAATCGTCGACATGTAAACCATGTACTAGCAGAAATGTAGATTTGAAGTTTTACTTTTATTGGACAAAGTGTAAATATGTACTTTGTGAACCAATTAGGGTGCAGGGGGTAGTTTTAGGAAATCTAACTTAGCTAGACTGCAATGAGAAGAAGACACCAGTTTGCCATTTAACATTTGCACATTTTCTATCTTGCCATAAGACCATTACTTTCTTGAATGTCTTGAGAAGAGACGTGCCTAACTTTACTGCTTAAACGCTTTGTTTTTTTTTAACTTTGAGGCTGAATCCGGATGCATTGTTGACCAGACTGATGTCCTGATGATGAAGAGTATCTTAGCTTTCCAATCCATATGAGGAGAGGTATAGTAACACTGATGTTGTTTGCTATGTCTATTGGCTTTTGTTTCTACGTACGAACCATTAATTTTAATAGAGCCATATTTAGATGTTTTCCAAATTTGTTGACTAAATTGTTTTGCATGAAGCTCAAACTGCTATTCTAATCTGGTGTTAGTTAGGATTCTCACTGAGGGTGTTCGCTACATGAAATAACAGCTGATGTCTTTTCTTTGCTGAATCTAAATGTATGTAATATCGTTTTCACAGTTATTCTTGCTTTTAATTTGTACTGTAACTTTAGAATGTGTAGTAGCTCGAGCTTTGATTAGATTGCGATTCTTTCATCGCTTTGGACAGCCAATGTTGTTTCTGTATGTTTATCATTTGATCTTGAGAATGAGTAACGTGACCTTAGTATTGTTAATATAGGGAAATAAACATTCTACCCTTTACATAGAAGGTGTGGTTATTCATGACTGAAAGGTCAGGGTGTGTGACAATTACTGACTCCTATTGATTACTAATGCTATTGGTTGTTAATGGTTATTGATCTGTGCATGTACGGAATATATGGTGGGAAAACCTCAAAGCGAGTCAAAAGGTTCTTCAACCTATTCGCGTCCCCCTTGTTAGTTTACTTATTAAGGTCTGACGTGCTAACACTGGTACAGAGAAAACAAACGTCTTAGAGCTTTGAACTGTTAATATTTCAAGAGTGATGCGAGCCTTGATTGTTTTTGATAAATGATAAAGGGAATTCTACTAGCTGGGCTCATTGCAAAATGTTCCTCCTCTATCCTGCGCCTATGGAGTCACAACTCAAACAAAAGTAACTTTGTGCAAGACCTGTGGTTTTATGCGCAACATTTTGAAATGTATTATTATAGATTCAAGAACGGGCATTTGATGTGTTTATTTTTGAGATACTGCATAAAATTGGATTATATTTCTAGCAAGTTATAATTGATAGCAAGGATGGTCAAGTTCAATGTTAAATATAATTTTTGCAGGACTGTACCATTACAAGGTTTAGGGCAAATGGTCATGCCCAACACATAAATTATGCTGGGATATAGTTTCCTTCGAATCCCTTTAAAATGTTTTACCAAGTAAATTGCTACCCAGTAGCCACTTTATAGTAAATGCACATTGTCCCTGTTTGAGCAATAGTAAACCTAAAATTAAGCGCACTGTACGCTTGCAGGGACAGTGCATCTTATTAATGATAATGCACTGCCCTCTGGGCTGCAGTGAATTTGTGCTGATGTGACAATCAGACCGACTGATTGAAGCAGCTGGTCTGCCTTTCACAGTGCAAGTGGCACCCTGTCTGCACTTTTAAAAGGGACAGAAATTCCCCCTACTGGCTGGCACAGTGAGTGACTGTTCCTACCTGTAGAGGGATGTCTGGAGAATCCATTGGATTCCCTTGCCCCTTTCAGAGGGTGCCCTAATTAGGTGCAATGACTGTGCGCCTCTGTGGCTCACCATCAACGCGCCTGCTTATGGCCTTTTTGCCTCTATGTCTGTGTCCATAATAACAGCAAACTGTTTACCCCATTTGCATGGGACTACCATTTAATTCAAATGAGGGGAACACCCCTTTAGGGCACATTGGCACTATTTGCATTACAGAAGAGGTTGCACAGACATCTGGAGCACCATCTGCAATACCAAAGCTCCCTGAGGTGCAGAGGCAGACACTTTGGGGCATATTTATACTTGTTTTGTGCTGAATTTGCATCATTTGTTTTACACAAATTCAGTGCAAAACTAACTCCATATGTATATTTTGGCACTCGACCTGTCTAGGGCCAAATCTATGAAGTTAAAGTAAACTTTTGGACATGGAAACCTACCTTACATTAATGAGATGCAAGGTAGGCGTTCCCAACAAAAAAATACTCACCATATTTATTCCCTGTGCTAAAATCAGTTACGGGGGGAGGAGGGGTCAAATAATGGTGCAAAGCTAGTTTTGCACCATTATTTATTGCCTGGGTCAGAGCAGGCGTAAGGGACCTGTGGGACTATTTCCATGGTGGAAAATCATGGAATAAGCCCACAGGCCCCAGGGACACCCCCACCCACACTAGAGGGACAGTGGAGGAAGGGGGACCCCATCCCATGTAAGTATGGGTAAGTATAGGTATGTATTTTATTTTTATTTTTAAGTGCCACAGGGGGCCCTGAAATGGGGTTCCCCTACATGGCACTGTGTGCAATGGCCATGCCCAGGGGACCTTGGTCCCCTGTGCTGGCCATTGGGGTGGTGGGCATGACTCTTGTCTTCTCTAAGACAGGATTCATGTGGTATGATTGGTTTTGTGTCAGAAAATGACGCTAGGCTGGTTAGAGTAATTTCTTTTTACTCTAACCTGCCTAAAGTCTTTATTTGGTGCACAACCCCCTTCTCCCATACCACCAGCCCCACCTGGCTAACGTCATTTTTTTTTACGGTAGCCTACCCTTTGCACCGACTTGCACCATTTCATAAATATGGTGCCCGGCTGGTGCTCAGAAATCTTGCAAGCCGGTGCGAAACATTTTGGTGCAAAACTGCGTTAGTGCAGTTTTGCACTGTTGGAATTGACCCTTTTTGCAGGGTCATCCCCAATCTTTTTGCCTCCTGCCTCCTATTTGTTCTGACCTGTTGCTGTTGGCTTTTGAATTCTGAGCACTTTACCACTGCTAACCAGTGCTAAATTACATATGCTCTTTGTGTAAGTTGTATTGTTGATTGGTTTATCCATGATTGGCATATTTGATTTACTAGTAAGTCCCTAGTAAAGTCCACTAAAGGTGCCCCGGACCTGTAAATCAAATGCTACTAGTGGGCCTGCAGCACTGATTGTGCCACCTACATGAGAAGCCCTGTAATCATATCTCAGACCTACATGTAAGACACCCCTAAGGTAGGTCCTAAGTAGCCCGTGGGCAGGGTGCAGTGTATGGTTAAGGTAGGATATATACTAATGTGTTTTATATGTCCTGACAGTGAAATACTGCCAAATTCGCTTTTCACTGTTGCAAGGCGTATCTCTCTCACAGGTTAACCTGGGGGCTGCCTTTAAACATGATTAAAGCATGGATTCCATTTGGTAGCAGATAGACATGTGGAGTTTGGGATCTCTGTACTCACAATTTAAAAATACATCTTTTAGTAAAGTTGGATTTGAGATAGTTTGTTTGAAAATTCCACTTTTAGAAAGTGGGCAATTTCTTGCTTAAACCATTCTGTGACTCTGCCTGTTTGTGGATTCCCTGTCTGGGTTAGTCTGACAGTTGGGCTGTTTGCACCTTTCTCTAGACAGTGACACAAAGGGAGCTGGGGTGTAGCCTGCTTATCCTGATGAGCCATCTGTGCTAGGAGGGAGGTCACTCACACCTGAAAGGGCTGTGCCTGCCCTCACACAATGCAGTCTCCAACCCCCTGGTGTGTGTCTGGGGCCTGGCCTGGGCAAGGCAAGGTTTCACAAACAAGAGAGACTTTTCATTGAAGTAAGCCTACTTCAAAGGGCAAAATGGGTATAAGAAGGGCAACCAAAACCACAGACTTTAGATCACTTCTGGAAACCAAGAGGAACCTCTTCCTGGAGAAGAGCTGAAGAGCTGAGGAAGAAGAGCTGCACTGCCTGTGACTGTGCTTTGTGGAGCTATCCCACAGTTGCTGCTTCTGCATGTGCAAGAGGACAAAGACTGAACGTTGTGTGCCTTCCTGCTTGTGAAGAACTCTCCAGGGGTTTGAAATAGAGCATACCTCCTGTTGTTTGAAGTCTCAGGGACAACAAAGTATTCTCTCTTCCAGCACTTGGGGCCTATGCTGAGACTCCTACTCTACCAAGTAGTGCCCATCCAGTTCCTGGGACCCTGAAAGGAGAGGCTGGCAGAACAAGAGTAAGAAATGCATGCACATACCGCTGTGCGGGGAAACAATTGATGCAATTCAGAGACGTGACCGGAAAATCAATACGCTGCCAGCTTTGCGGCTGCTCACCTGCAGCACGGCTGGAAGATCGACACACGCAGCTGGGGAAATGACGCTCAGTATCGCTGACGGAGGCTGGTGAGATCGCAACCCACGCTGTGTGGTTTTCGAATCATCATGCTGCAGGATTTCTGATGTCTCGCTCATGAGTGATATTGACGCATCGCAAGCCCCTTTTGATGCACACTCGCCCTTGCAGAGTTATTTTTGTCGTACCCAGGTAGATTTACACACTAACAGCATTAGCGTTGTGTTTAAAATCACATGAAGACTCCTTGGCTTTTAATTGATAACTTGACTTGTGCATGGTGGATTTTTATCGTTTTGGTCTTGTTCTGTTTAGATAAATATTTCCTATTTTTCTAAACCTGTGTTGTGTCATTTTGTAGTGTTTTCATTGAATTACTGATACAAATACTTTACACCTAGCGCTCTGAAGTTAAGGCACCAGCTCTTACCAAGCTACCAAGGGGGTGAGCAGGGGTTAGCTGAGGGTGATTCTCTTTTACCCTGACTAGAGTGAGGGTCCTTGCTTGGACAGGGGGTAACCTGACTGCCAAGCAAAGACCCCTTTTCTAACATGCACCAAAAAATATAAATATCCACCTTTTGTGTCCCCAGGGTACTTTTCGCAATACTGTGCCAGGTGCCTTAATTGCATCATATTTGTGTAACATCATGTCTCAACATATTTTTTCCTTTTTAGTACTGTTAACATATGAACTGTTTCCCCAAAGGTGCTTATTTGTAACTCTGGTTAACACTGACTAAAATAATTGTATTCAAAGCTGAATCTACTATTCTGTAGTACAGCCAAAAGCTATCTGTAAGAAATTATTGGACTTCTTCAGTTTGGGTGTGTATGTTTTCTGGCTTTGGGACAGTCTTTCTTTAGCCAGATAAGTATTTTGACTGACAAGTCATAAGCAAGTGGTGTTAAGGCCTAGATCCGTTGGATCCCAATCTGTGGTCCACAGACCACTGGGAGTCCGCAAAGCCTTCTCAAGAGGTCCGCGACTGCTTAGGAAATTAAAATAATATTAACAGATTAGGTCCCAGGCTTTCAGTAATGACTCATTGGGGGGGGGTCTCCAGATTCCAGTAATGATAAAGTGGGGGTTCACAGAAGTCAAAAGGTTGGGAGCCACTGGCCTAGTTTGCCAGGAAGCAAATCCTTAAAAACACAAAAGTATATTGCTGTCTTGAACTATTAGCAACAGTGTAATGCACTAGACATACCATTGGCAGCTATTGTTCTTTGTAAGTGTTGGGGCCTAAAAATATCTATGTTTATTTGTACATAAAGCATACACTGCACAAACTAATTGCCTTTGGGGCCTTCAGGGGGCCTCATTCTTATGGGTTGAGACATGGTTACAATGACCAGCATGGACCTGTGTTGGCAAGTAGATCAGAAGATAAAGTTGCATTGATGACATATCTGATTATTAGTTACACAAATAAAGGAGTTATAGGGGACAGTTCCTGATTTGTTATAACAATACTTTAGTCACTGTCATGATAAGTATAGATGTTCAACAGTGTCAATTATTGCAAGAGGACAGAGAGGTAATGTCAGTTTATAGGACCATGCAGGGCAAGTGAGAGAAGTATGATCTGTCATTTGAGTGGTTCAATGTGGTACAAGTTGTAGGGTGTGCTAGAAATGGAATAGGGGTGCATTTTTTGGCTTTAAAGTGTATGAGAAATGAAGTGTCCCGAATGTTAGTGGGAAGAGGTAGGGATTCCACTATGGTACCTTGTATGCACACAGGAGAGCAACTCAGAGGTAGCTGGAGAACTGTCACTAACTCATGATCTACTCATTGGAGAAGTGTACTCCAGACATTTGTGGGTTGGAAAGAGGGCCTTGAATTTAATTTCTCTTGCCCGGAAAGCCAATGGGAGCATTTCAGTTGGGTTGACACAGAGTGGCACTTATTTAGCCCAAATATGAGGGTGTAGAAGAATCTGTGCTTTTTGAAATCTCTAAATTCGGTGTGTGGAGACAAGCACATAAAATATTATCATAGTGGAGGCGTGAGTTAACAAAAACTCCTACCATCGAAACATAGTTTTGTAGTAATCTATGGCAAGGTTCTTTTAATAATCTCATTAAAAAAAATAAGACTTTTACTACTGCACCAATCCAAGAGTTAAGACAGAGGTCAGAACTCCAAATCCCTCCTACATTTTTACTTAGGGTTAAATAGATACCGTTTGTCCCAAAAAAGTTGGAGCATAGCTTTTCTGTTTGCTTAAGAAGATGCTGCAGGCTCTAGGAGAGAATTTTCATTTTGTAATAGTTAATTATTATGCTTTGGTGAATTATCCAGGTTTCAATAGCTGTCAGCCTATTTGCTCTAGCTGTGATTTAGTGGAATTGTGGAATACCCGTAAGTAGTTTTGCATAATGTCTGCAGAGGAGTGAAAGTTGATGTGATGGATATGGAGGATGTCCATGAGGAGTAGATACTGACTAAAAAGGGAACATAGCGTGCCATGTGGTGCCCTTAATTTGACCAGACTGGTTGGGAGAAGGGTTCTTAAGTCTTACTATTTGGCTGTGGTTTGGTCAGAAGAAGGCGAAGGATTTGAGAGTGTTATGGGACACTGGACAACAATGTGCTCTGTGTAGTTAGAAATGTAACCTATTGTGGGAAAGTGTCTGTGAGATCAAGAAGGAATTCTTGTCTTTTGGGTTTTTTGAGAAGTGTTGTTTAGTAAACATTTCAGGGAGAATTAGACTTCTTCGTGTTTGAAAAGACTTTGATGTTTTCATTCTTTCAGCATAGGCATCAACAATTGTATACGGGCATGGCTCTCCAAAGTCCTTGATGAAAATGAGGTGAGTCAACAGATTTCAATATAGAGCTCCTATCCTGCCTGTGCAATGGGAGGAGGAATGGTGGCAGAAGGGTTTAAGAAGGTGATGCCTGTTCTGATCTGCACTTTGTCAAAGGGAAAGTATCCAAGGTTGTTGAATAGGTCTTAAGGGTACAGCATGACTGCAAAATGAATAGTGAGAAATAAAACATTTTTATGACCTTGAAGAGTTCTGTGAGGTTGTTAGCAACTTGTGTGTGTCTATCTGTGAAGAACATATTTTTAGTCTCATTGGTAGCGTAATGGTTATGCTGGGTGCATGTTTGAGGTTAGCTGTGAAGGTAGGATTGACACATTTGTGGCAAGTTGATTCATTTTTTATGACATTCTTGTTTGTGGGAGTTGAGTGTGTGTGTGAGTCAGCATATTTAACCATTTGAAAGGGTTCACAATTGCCCCCCATTTGGCTCATGGCATTTAGAAAGAATCAAAGAGAGAGACTTGTGGGGGCTATCAGGCTGATGTTGGAGAGTTTATTTTCTGAGGTAGCTTTTATGTGGACATGGTCATTTACTTTGTTCAATGTTATAAGATTGGAATTGATGGTGTTTCACTTGCTATTGTGTTTTGGGGGAATGTTAGGTGGAGAGGTTCTATTTGTGATCATACTTGATGAATGCTGTGTGGAGTTTGCTGCCAACTTGTTGGCTGTGCTCAGGTAGTGTGTGAAGCAGTGGCCTTTTCTGTGTCAGAAGTTTTCAGACATTACTTTTATGTATGTGAATTGTTATATAATCAACAACTTCCTTTGAGGAGGGGACTAAGGCATCCTCCATACTGAAGTTGAAGTCTCCAGTGATAAGAAAATGATTGTCAGGGAGGACAACATTTGATTGTAGGAATGTATTTCTTATCAGGACCTGATGGGTGGTAACATGAGAGCATTTTGTTGTTTGTGATAGAGAGATGGTTATACGAGTCCTATGGTATAAAATGTGCTACAGTGGGATTGATACAATGTGATTTTTGGGAATTATGGCTATGCCTAAACCTTCCAAGAAACTGTAAATGTTAAAAATGTTTATTCTGGAAAATAGGTTGCCTCATAACATTTGCCTTTACCCCCTTTTCTGAATTTTTATTTTGATGGCATTAGGATTCTTTGCAATTTACCTCTGCTATCTAGTGCCAAAGTGCTTTAGCTCTCTTCCTAAAACATGGTAAAATTTACCTATACCTGATTGGCACATTCAATTTACTCCTATATGTTTATATATATGTGTGTGTTTGTTTGTGTATATATATATATATATATATAGAGAGAGAGATACGTGAGCAAGGCAGTCATCCCGAAATGCGTTGCGGAGCTGGATGTTTTTGTATGCTTAAATAAACAATTTGGTATACTATGAGCGTGTGCTGTCTTCCTTTTGGATTTTCTTCATATATATAAATTAATTCCCATGATCACAATGTTTATGGGATTCATTTTCTGAAGTGTGGTATGTTTACGTGGATATTCTACAGAATCTTCTGTACTTCAGCCACAAGCCAACTAACAGGGCATGTTAAATCTAATTCACTGATTGGAGCAAGGTTAATTCCGTCAACATCAACAATTTACGTAGCTATCTTTATCCCCTGCCCATCATTATCAACACCCAACAGCACAAATATGTTTTTGCATACAACAGTTCATTCAAAGGGAATATTAAGACCTGATAGAGGATAATTAGAATTTCCTCCTTCCGTCAACTCAGCTCCTTGAAATACCTCATGAATGACAGTGACCATTGTATTGCTATGACCCTGCCGCCTTCCAATTTCCCATTTTAATATGAGCACAATTTGGACTTAAAAGCAGTGATGTATCACACCAATAGAGGGTAAAAAGGGCACTTATTTAATTGTAACCAGGGACTAATCTCACCATCAGTTTAAATCCACAGGCTGGAGCCAAGGAGAGTGGCCCTACCTTGTCTCTTCCTGTGATAACGGGCGTAGACGGACCCGCTCTTGTCCGGCTTTTGACCAGGCACAGGGCACATGCATAGCCATATTGGGAGTAAAGTCTGTGCTTTGTAGCTTGTCGAACGTAGGAGGAAACCCGCCTTCTCTGCACCCCTTTGCTGCAACAGGGATTCCTGGGGCTTGCAGTTCTCTACTCCCAGTGAAGGCATCCTGCGCAGCTGGGGTGAAGCCTGCAGTTTGTAGTGTTTCACAGGTGGGAGTGATCCACGTTTTCTGCTCCCTTCTAACAGCAACAGTCATTCCTTGGGCTTGCAAAAGCCAGGATTTATTCCCCTACTATGGCATTACAGCACATATTGATTACATCATAAATGGTGAAAGTGCCTATTCCCACATGTATACTGAAGCATTGAGTCACAGGTGCGCTTGCCAGGAATGCCCTTGGCACTCCCAGGGAGCAGGCGTAGTGCTGTAGGTAAATAGCAGGGATCACACAAACTGTCCTGCAGCTGGGTAAAAGAAATACTTACAGCCTGCAAGCAATGTCAGTCTGCAGTCCTCCCAGCCATTCTAGTGCATTCACCGACTAGGTCTCAGTGCTGGACACATCACCACAGGTTCATCAAGCACCTGTTCAGGTGCCATCAACCACCACAGACCTCTCACCAGATTGCAAGACTCAAGCATTCAAATGGAGGGGTTAGTGCTTTTAACAGCAGCCCTCAAGAGACCACAGTCTGCCACCAGATGGCTTGGATGTCTAAATATAGCCGTACTGCACCCCATGCATTGCATACCACTGCTCTAGGCCACTGTCTATTCTCAGTTATTAATTGAATGCAGACACATATAACCTTTGACTATTTATGCCCTTCTGCCTCATGCTGTAGAACTTTCTAGCCAAACTGAGCATCTTGGGTCCTTGGAAAACTTGAGGTCTCTATAGGTGAATATAGGAGGGATTACAAAGCCTGCAAATCATTGACATACACTGTCCTAGTGAGTATAGAGTTAGTTGTTTGGGACTAGATACTCATGGTATGATTGAAGAGTCAGCAAAACAGGGTTCAGTAATGAGTAGACTGTCTAGTTTATTGTCTCCAATCAGAATGTGTATATTCTCGGTTCGCTTTGTTGATAATGTGACATCTATCAGGCAGCAGTGCCTTTTGATCGGTGGTGTTTACTGTTTGCTACATGGACATGTTAAATCAGGTGAAAGTCTTAGGGTCTTATGTACAAGGATTTTGCACTGCAGCTGCATCATTTTTTTAAGCAGCAGCGGTGCCTAAACAATTTAATATTCACACAGTGACACTAGAAGCCTCTAGTGTTACTTTTTACACCCCAGCGTAATTTTTCAATAGCATCAGATCTGGCTGCATCAGATACTGACAATGATATGCAAGGTAGGCATTCCACCTTAAAAAATAGCTTTGCTGCTATGCAGTCATATTTACTAGCTTTCCAAAAAATGACGCACTCTAAGAACAATTCATGCTAAGCCTGTCTACTGTCAAAATTAAAATGCCTGGTCAGACCAGGATTTAAATTGACAGTTTGGTACAGGTACATAAGAAGAACACACATACAACACCCTGGCAAACTGGAGGATAACATTGATTTACTCCTACTATAGCTTGGGGCATCAAGAAGACCACAGTAACCCCCACTATCAGCACCACATCCACCAACACTATCTGTTAGTCCGTTTTTTGTTTTTATGGTGCGCGCGCGTTGCCCAAGCGACTGCTCCGATAGCGTCCTGCTATTTAATTTTGAAGACCTATCGCGCTCACATGAGTCAATTTCTAGTCTTCCCGACTGATGAGGCTTGACCTTTTGTGTCTATATGAGTTATGGTAAGTGTACAAGTTATAGCTCCGGCTTTTTCCGTGAGCTTTTCTTTTTGATTTGCAATGAAATACAATGTCATATTATTCTCTATTCAGAACTTTGGCAACTCTTGGGATGCCTTCACTTTTCGAGCGAGGTTTGCAGCAATATCACCTTTAAAAGGTTAGTCTCTTCGGCAACGTGCAGTGACACTTATTTAATTTTTAAATATATCACTTTGGGTGAGTCCTTTATGTTTTCATTATTGGTGTTGGACTCTATAACTTGGTCAAACATATATAGTTTGGGTTGGCATTTTTCATTAAATTAAATTCTGGAGCCTCTAGGTAGTTTAGCTAAATTATTCTTTAACTTTCGCTATCTGCACAATGGTGCCCTTTTATGGTGAACAGGTGGTGTTTGTTCACACCTGGTGGTTTACGTTGGAAAGGTTAGCACCATTTGTGCCGTTTTAATTTGGTATGTTGTATATATAGGCACTGTTCCTGTTGTCCTGAGGGGGCCAGATTTGTAAAGGCCGAAACGCGTCAACTACAATTGTGGAGGAATGTCAGTTGGAATTTCTGAAAAATTGGATTTAATAACTTTGGACCATATCGGATATTTTCACCAGTGATAGACATTTGGCTGATGGACGATACGCTCTTTGCACTACTCACATTACCTCCTTCTAATACTGCTCACCATTGTCTAGCTAAGCAGATTATGGCTAATATATGACAGTGCTTAAAGGAACTATTGGCTCACTTTTAATATTGTGATGTTATGTATAGTATCTTTATATGAGTTTTTGTGATTTTTGTCTTTTGGTTTCTCAATACTTTTGATGTCTATACTGTTTGTTGGTGTTATATAGATGTAAGAGCATGACTTGTAGACATTAAGCACCAACTAATCCTATTTAATTTGAATAAAGAAATATTCTTTCAGTGAAGAATTCAGGTTTTCACTTTGATATTTGGTTGTGCATTTATCTCTACTGGATATTTCAATTTTTGTTTGGTTTTTGTCCCTGATCCAGTGGAGTTAAAGGGATCCCCCTCTTAGTATTACTTCCACTGTGGGACACAGCACATATTGGCAGATGTCTGAGCTGTCCTAGATGTGGGAGTGTGGCCCACATTCCAGGACAAGTCCATGGTATCCCTGGTGGTAAACTAAGCAATGGATTAAGATGCCAACACATAGTTGGCACATGGGGCAACCCTTCAAAGTTGTAGTACTAAGAAAAATAGGAAATGTGCCCTATGCATGGTCTGATCCCTGTGATGCATCTACTTTCCCTGATGTACACTTATAAAACATACACTGGACTCATGGAAAGGGAGGTGAGTGTAAAACACAACTATTCACAGGCAACACAGCAATTTATATGACTATAAAATTGATTCCTACATGACACAGTACATAGATACACATATTTCATTGATTGCATAAAAAAAAAATCAATGCATGGTTTTTCAGCTGTTGCGTATGCCAAAAATTGATGCAACCCATGTGACACGTTGGAACTTCCTCATGGTGCTTCATCATGCTACCTAAAAAATCCACACATTGGCGTGTAGCATAAAAAAATGCGCATTGGCTCAAAATGTCCCGCATCAGCACAGGAAGTGATGCAAAGGATCAGCCATGTTGCAAACCAGGAACTGTAAATTTACTTTAAATTTCTCTTACACTCACAGTCCTTGTGTTTGTGCTTGGGAGAGGTGTGTGGAGTGAGGAGTTCTGTTCATTGAGTCTTCTGTGCTGTCTGCGGTCCCTGTTGTGTCCCTGATATATATGTTGTCCTCTGTATTTGTATATTGTCTTGTAAGTTACTGTGTATTGTCAGATGTTTGTCCTTGGGGTAGATTAGTCTGTAGGTGTAGTTGGGGGTGTTCTGGGGTTTTATTTTTCATCAATCATGCATCTGGGGTGGGACATGGGGAAGGGAAGAGCCTGTGGCATGAGTGTGGAGGAGTTGGGGTGCTTCATGTGGCTGGTCACCCACTACCTGCCAAATATGGTGTCCATGGGCTGGCAAGTAAACCTGGGCTACAGGACAGAAGCACAGAAGCTGCAGTGGGGGTAGGTCCATTTCCACATGCAGTGGATCTTTGAAGTGGAGCGGACATCCCACCAACTCAAGCACTGATGGTCAGACATCATCTCACAGGAACTTGACCTCCTGGATTAACTCGGGATAGAGGTTGGTGAAACTGTTGGAAAGAACACATTCTATGTGAGTGATTCCTGTATTGCATTTGCAAGTAGATTTCTGCTGCCCATAGTGCCTCCTTTACTAAGGGCCAGATGTATCAAAGGATTTTGCATTTGCAAACGGTGGGAATCGATAAATTTCACCATTTGCGAATGCAAAATCGCCTTCCACGATGTATGAAAGGTGACCGCAATGCGAATATAAGGAATCGCAAAAATAGCGATTTCTTTCAACTGCGACATGAATTTGCGGGTCGCATTCTGGGTATCACAAATAGCGACATGATTTAGCAAATCGCATTCTGCGAATAGCAAATTGGGACCTAGATTTGCAAATCGCAGAATGTGAATCGCAAAACCATGTCGCTATTAGCGATACGCAGAATGCGACCTGAAAAATAATTTTTGCAATACATCAACAATTTGCTAATAGCAAATATTTGCGGAATGGCCTTTTGCATGTGCAATTTACCACAAAGTGAAATCAGGTGATAAACAATTGCAACCTATATAAAGAGGCCCAGAATGATTCAGTGTCTTTTCCACAATGGCTGCACTCTACGTGATGGCTAGGAGGATGGGGATCTTGGCAGGTTTGAGGAGAGGGTAGGAGACAGGAGTGAATTTTTGGAGTGCGCATTACCCTTTTTGACCAGACAGAGGAGGATATATATAATAAGTACAGGTTAAGCTCAGACATGATACTTGACCTGAGAGCTGATCTACAACCCATAATGCAGCACAACACACACAGGACCAATAGTATACCCACCCATGTGCAGGTATTATGCTCCCTGCACCTATTAGCCTCAGAGAGCTATCAAGGGGTGTTGGAAAATGGGTTATTGGTAGGGCAGGTAGGTACCTACACCTAGCAACAAGCCACTAACCTCCACATAGGTACAGTTAGGTCTCAGTAAATTAATCCCAGCTCAACCCTTGGTAGCTTGGCAACAAGCGTCAAGACTTAACTCTGGAGACAAAGGGGGTCATTCTGACTCCCGCCGGGCGCGGTCACCGCGCGCCCGGCGGGAGCCGCCAAAATACTGTACCGCGGTCGGAAGACCGCGGTGGGTATTTTGAGGTTTCCCCTGGGCTACTGCACCCGTCGCATATTTCACTGTCTGCTAAGCAGACAGTGAAATACAAGCGGGGCCCTCTTACAGGGGCCCCTGCAGTGCCCATGCCATTGGCATGGGCACTGCAGGGGCCCCCAGGGGCCCCGCGACACCCCCTACCGCCATCCTGTTCCTGGCGGGCGAACCGCCAGGAACAGGATGGCGGTAGGGGGTGTCAGAATCCCCTCGGCGGCGCAGCAAGCTGCGCCGCCTTGGAGGATTCCAACGGGCAGCGGAAAACCGGCGGGAGACCGCCGGTTTTCCATTTCTGACCGCGGCCAAAGCGCCGCGGTCAGAATGCCCTGCGGGGCACCGCCAGGCTGTCGGCGGTGCTCCCGCCAACCGCGGGCCTGGCGGTCTAAGACCGCCAGGCTCGTAATGAGGGCCAAAGTGTAAAGCATTCAAATATCACAAAACAGTAATTAAATAAAACACAGGAAACAGTTTAAAAATCCAAAACCAATTTATAAAAATAGTTTATATTTTTATCTTTAAAATGACACAAAAACGATTAAAATCGGTTCAGTGGAACCGGAGATATGAATTTTTAAAGAATTATTACTTTTCTAGCGCTTAGAAACAAAAAGCGCCAATCGGGTCATCTGGTTGCACCTCGACCGGGGCAAAGTCAAACTTTCAGGCCGACCGCGATGGAGCCCTGCTCGGCTACAGGTCGCGGGAGGCCTCGGTTAAAAAGTTACCTTCTGACTTAGTCTTTATTTTGAAGTTTTTCTTCACCGGGACGAACCTGCCAGTTGAATCCGACCTCCTGGAGCCCTTGTCCGGATACGCGATGTGGGTTTCCTCGGTGGAGACTTTTACCTTCGGACTTAGTCGTTTTTTCGAGATGAAAATCCTTCGACCGGGGTAAACCTGGATCTTGATCCGACGTCCATGGAGCCCTTCTCGGATACGATGGCTGGGAGGTCCCGGTCAACTTTGTACGTTCGGACTTAGGCCCTCATTCTGACCTTGGCGGTCGGCGGAGAGGCGGCGGTCGGACCGCGAACAGACCAGCGGTATTAAAAATGGCATTCTGACCGCGGCGGTCACCGCCGCGACCGACCGCCACTTCCCCACTCCGACAGCCACGGCGGTCATGACCGAGGGGCTGGAGTCTGCGCACTCCGGACCGGCGGTCGACCCAAGACCGCCAACGGTATCATGACCCTGCTTACCGCCGCGGTTTCTGGCGTTCGGGAACCGCCATGCGAACCATGGCGGTAGGCACTATCAGGGCCAGGGAATTCCTTCCCTGGCACTGATAGGGGTCTCCCCCACCCCCCACTACCCCCCCGAGTCCTCCCCCCACACCCTCCACCCCCCTGCCACCCCCCAGAGGTGGTACGAACCCCCTCCCCACCCCACCCCGACATGCACATACACGCACCCCGACATGCACACACCCCCAACATGCACATATACACACCCCCTACACACACACATACACAACGGGGACACATACCCGCACACATACATGCCGACATGCGCACCCGCCGAACTACACACATTGCCCATAGGCACAGCGGCACTCCCCGCCCGCATGCACGCACTCACACACCCCCTCTACACACTCACATGCACACCCCCATGCACGCACACATCACACAACACCCCCCCACCCCCTCCCCTCACGGACGATCAACTTACCTTGTGCGTTGGTCCTCCGGGAGGTGACAGGAGCCATGGGGAGGTGACCGCCAACAGAAGACCGCCAACAGAAGACTGCCACACAGAAATGTGGGTCGTAATTCTGTGGGCGGTGTTCTGCTGGCGTGGCGGTGGAGGTTGACCAGTCTCCACTTTCCAGCCGACCGCCAGTGTGGCTGCTGGCGGTTTTCCGGCGGAACGCTCCCAGCGGTCAGAATGCGCACAGAGGCATACCGCAGCGGTCGGCGGTCTTCACCGCGGCGGTAACTCGGCGGTCTCGCGAAAAGACCGCCAAGGTCAGAATGAGGGCCATAGTCTCTTTTTTGGATGTTTTTCTTTACCGGGACGAACCACGAAGTCAGGCCGGGTCGCGGTTGAGGCAAGCCGGCTAGAATTTCCGCGGCGGGTCAGTCCCTCTCTGGAGCTTTTTTCCAAAAATTCTCAAATCTTTTCCAAACTTCTGGGGCTTCACCCAGATGTTCTTTTAAGGTTCTTTTGGGGTCCACAGCTCACCCCAAGGGTCCAGAAGTTCTGTGATGGTCCTTGGGGGGTGCGGACTTCAACTCCCAGAATGCACCTGGCGCAAACTCCTTTTTGGCCACTGGACAGTGGTCAGCTGGTCGCTTTCTTCAGGAGTTGGTGCAGGGGACTCTGGTTAGCAATTTTTCACCTGTAGCAAACAGGGAGTCCCTCCTTGAACCAGTTGAAGCCAGGCAAAGTCCTTCTTGTGGTGAAGCCCAAGTGTGCAGCTGGTGCAGTCCTTCTGAGTGCAGGTTCCAGGTGCAGGCAAGGGGTCCAGCAGGGCAGTCCTTCTTCTTCTTTAGTTCCTTTCTTGTTGAATTCTGGAGGGGATCTGAGGTGTGGGTGCAGGTCTGCCAGTTTTATCCTTGCTCCTGGGTGAAAAGCAGGGGGGCCCTGGTTCTCCAATCAGGGACAGGGTCGTCCCCCTGTGATGACCACTTCCTGGGAAGTGTGGCAAAAATCCATCCCAGAAGGCAACAGTCTCTAAAAATCCAACATGGATGAATCTGATTTTTGGAGGTTACATCTGGCTGAGCCCACCCACTGGGTGGCTAAAAATCATAAACACACCCCTCTCCTGCCCTCTCCTAATCTAATCAAGGGGGCACCTAATTGTCTGGGGTTGCAGGATGTGGGGGTGTTGCTGGGTGCTGTAAATGTCCTTCTCTGCCTTTGAAGACCAGTTTGGCAGCCCTCCCCCTTCCTGCCTCACCATCTGCTGAGGGGAGATTCTCTCCCCCAAGCACATTCCTTTGTGTGAAGCCTGGCCACTTCACACCTCATCAAGGCAGCCTGGCAGAAGCTGCTGCAGGCTGGCCAATCAGAGCACAGCAGCAAAAACAATGCAGAGCTGAAATTGGCAACTTTTTAGGTAAAGTCTAAACTTTTTACCTGCACAAGTTATATTAAATCCAACAACTGTAAGTTGTGGGATTTATTACAACAATTAATTTGATACCAAATTCTTGGTATGTAACATTTAAGGAGACTTTAAAATTTAAAATAAAGTCTGCCTATTCTAGCCTATGAAGGCCATTTACTTCAATGAGGGAAAAACGAATTTGGCTGTTTTTACCTCACCAGGGCTTATAAATCTATTTTTATAAAGTCCCTGCTTATAGTTACATGGCACCCAGCCCTAGGGGCACATAGGGCACACCTTAGGGGTGACTTATATGTAAAAATAAGGTAGTTTAAGACTTTGGAAGTACCTTTAATTCCAAAGTCGAATTTGCATATAACTTTAATTTAAAAGCAGCCAGCAAAGCAGGCCTGCCTTTAAAATGACACTGGGCACCTCAGCAGTGCACCTAGGTGTGCACCACCTATGCTGTGGTCCCTAAACCTACATGCCCTACCATATACTAGGGACTTATAGGTAGGTTAACTTAGCCAATTATAATTAGCCTAATTTGCATATCCATTTTACTCAGAGCACAGGCCCTGGGACTGGTTAGCAGTACCCAGGGCACCATCAAAGTCAGGAAAACACCCGCAAAAAGAGGAAAATGGGGGCAAAAAGTTATGGGGCCTCTGCAATCAGCCCTGTTTTCTCACACAACCCCCCCCAGCCCACACGCCCAGGAAACTCAGCCCAACCCTGGGAGAGTCTTCCTGGCTTGTTAGGCGAGGAAGACAGTGAAGAAAACTGGCTGTCCCTTTGCAGGGCCTACTCTGCCTTATATCCTCCTGTCAGGGTCACTCCCTATGGGTAGTGAAGCCATCCCAACAGTAAAAGGACCCAACTCAAACTGAAACTTTCCTCTAGGGGGGTCTTCCTCCTTTCTCTCTGCCAACTTGGGTAGTGAGGTGCCCACCTCCCCTACTCCAAACTTTGCTAGGGCAACACCTAGCTTACCCAAAGAGGTCACCCAACACTTGAGCAACCCCACCATGACCAATAGGGTCAGTGGGCCTACTTTGCTATTGGCCCTGGCGTCTGCCTCCCAGGCCAAGTACATTGCTGCCAGGAAGGCTAGCACCCAGCAGAGGCTACTGACAGCTGTCAGTACCCAGAACCACACCCTAAGCTCTCCACTGACAGGTGGCTGAGCTGCTTTAGGGGCATCTTTGGGGTCCTGGCACCCCTCTTGCTGTCTAGAGTGGGGGGCTACCACCTCCTGTGGCAGACACCCTCCTTCCACTCTCCCTTCTGTCAGTGCAGGGGCAACACCTTGCATCTGGACAGCTGCCTGACTACTCAGGACTTCCTTGGGGTCAGGTGAGGCCTCACCAGTGCCAACTCTGGGCTCCCCCCTTACTGGGGCAGAGGGCCTTTGGCTCTCTGGAACTCTCTGTAAGAGTGGCCTACCCTTCCTTTTCTTCTTTCCTTTTCTTGGGGACCCCTGTCTCCTAACTGTCGGGACTGACTCCCCAGGACTTTGGGTTGGGGGGGCGCCCTGGGCGACCACCCCATCTGTGACCAGACTCACCTCTGGGAGGTCATTGCCCAGGATACAATCTAGGGGAAGGTCAGCACTGACTACCACCCTAATCCAGTCAAGGATACCCTCCCTCTCTAGGGGCACTATGGCTACAGGTTTGGAGGTGACCTCCCCTGTGGCTATCCTCACTTTCTTTGTCTTTCCTGGGACATACATGTCTGGGGTCACTAACCGGTCACTCACTATAGTGTGACTGGCACAGGTGTCTCTCAGGCCAGTGGTAGGGATCCCATTCACTTGAATGTGGTGGAAGTGCCTACTCCAACCCTCAGGGATCACCAGCTTACCATCTGGTCCTGTCTCCCAGCACAATGCTAGGAGGACTTCATCATCTGAGGAATCCTCCTCTATGGCTACACTGGACAGCCCAGTGCTAACCACCTTCCTTGGACAGGCTGCATCTCCTCTGAAGTGACCTGTCTGCTGACAGTCAAAGCAAGCCCTACTGTCCAAGAGCTTTTTTAACCCTGGGTCTCCCTGTTTCTGCTTGTCAGAGTGGGAGTGGGATTTACTCTCCTCCTTCTTAGGGTTCTGGGGTACAGAGGGAGTCTCTGTGGTGGGCTTACCACCTCCCTCCTTAGGTTTTTGGGGACCTGTCCCCCCCTTCTTGGAGTCTCCCCCCTGGGACTTGACAACCACCCTGGTTCTCAACCACTCATCAGCTGCCTCCCCTAGCTCTCTAGGGTTGGTCTGCTTAGAGTCCACTAGATGCTGGCGTAACCTTTCTTGGGTACAATTGGTCAAGATGTGCTCTCTCATGATCAGATTGTATAACCCCTCATAAGTATCTACTTTGTTACCAATAATCCAGCCCTCTAGTGCCTTTAGTGAAATGTCCACAAAGTCAACCCAAGACTGGGTACTGACCTTCTGGGTGTCCCTGAACTTCATTCTATATTGCTCTGGGGTCAGACCAAACTTCTTGGCTAAGCACCTCTTCATACTAGGGTATGAATCTGCCTCCTCCCCCCTTAAGGTCAGAAGCCTATCCCTCCCTGAGTTGGGGACCAACTCCCACAAAAGGGAACCCCAGTATTGAGGCCTAACCCTTCTCATTTGGAGTGCCCTCTCAAAGGCCCCCAGCCACTTATCTATGTCATCCCCCTCTACATAGGCAGGAACCACCCCTTTGGGTAATCTGGGGCAAACTCCCCCACCCATGGACACCTCAGCTTCTTTATCGCTGCTTCCATCTCTTTTCTCTTTGTATGCCCACTTTTTCTTTTCTAGGGCCAGCTTCTCTGCTTCCAAAGCTATGTATGCTAGCTGGGCCTCCAGCTCTCTTTCTCTGATGGATGGGTTCTCTCCTCCTGAAAGGACCCCCTTCCCACCACTAGCTTTGGGTCTGCCCCTAGTGACTGTATTTACTGAGGACCGTTCTTCCTCATCCTCACTTAGGCTCAGATGCCTTCCCTCCCCTGAGTGGTTAGAGCTTGCATCCTCCCTTCTTTCTCCCTCCTCTGGAGCTTCTTCTGACTCTACCTCTTGGGCCTCAGCCCATGCTGTCAGGGATGTGATTAGGATTTGCTTCCTGAGATCAGTGGTTGCAGGCAACCCTCTTTCAATACACAACCCCCTAAGCTGGACTACTGTCAGTGTGGGTAGGCTAGCCAGATCAAGCTCCATGGTTCCCTAGTTTTGTGTCAACAAAAACTTTTTGCAAAAATTGGAAACAAGAATTTAGAAAAATTTCAAAAATTCAATAATTGAAATTAATCCAAATTAAAAATTAAAAACAATTTTTGCACTAGGGCAATTTAAAGGATTTTTAATTTGTTTTACCTAAAACTGTAACGTGATATTGAACACAAGTAGAGGATCCCGTCGCTGCTTCCAATTATGTTGGAAAATGGGTTATTGGTAGGGCAGGTAGGTACCTACACCTAGCAACAAGCCACTAACCTCCACATAGGTACAGTTAGGTCTCAGTAAATTAATCCCAGCTCAACCCTTGGTAGCTTGGCAACGAGCGTCAAGGCTTAACTTAGGAGACAAAGTGTAAAGCATTCAAATATCACAAAACAGTAATTAAATAAAACACAGGAAACAGTTTAAAAATCCAAAACCAATTTATAAAGATAGTTTATATTTTTATCTTTAAAATGACACAAAAACGATTAAAATCGGTTCAGGGGAACCGGAGATATGAATTTTTAAAGAATTATTACTTTTCTAACGCTTAGAAACAAAAAGCGCCAATCGGGTCATCTGGTTGCACCTCGACCGGGGCAAAGTCAAACTTTCAGGCCGACCGCGATGGAGCCCTGCTCGGCTACAGGTCGCGGGAGGCCTCGGTTAAAAAGATACCTTCTGACTTAGTCTTTATTTTGAAGTTTTTCTTCACCGGGACGAACCTGCCAGTTGAATCCGACCTCCTGGAGCCCTTGTCCGGATACGCGATGTGGGTTTCCTCGGTGGAGACTTTTACCTTCGGACTTAGTAGTTTTTTCGAGATGAAAATCCTTCGACCGGGGTAAACCTGGATCTTGATCCGACGTCCATGGAGCCCTTCTCGGATACGATGGCTGGGAGGTCCCGGTCAACTTTTTACGTTCGGACTTAGTCTCTTTTTTGGATGTTTTTCTTTACCGGGACGAACCACGAAGTCAGGCCGGGTCGCGGTTGAGGCAAGAATTTCCGCGGCGGGTCGGTCCCTCTCTGGAGCTTTTTTCCAAAAATTCTCAAATCTTTTCCAAACTTCTGGGGCTTCACCCAGATGTTCTGTTAAGGTTCTTTTGGGGTCTACAGCTCACCCCAAGGGTCCAGAAGTTCTGTGATGGTCCTTGGGGGGTGCGGACTTCAACTCCCAGAATGCACCTGGCGCAAACTCCTTTTTGGCCACTGGACAGTGGTCAGCTGGTCGCTTTCTTCAGGAGTTGGTGCAGGGGACTCTGGTTAGCAATTTTTCACCTGTAGCAAACAGGGAGTCCCTCCTTGAACCAGTTGAAGCCAGGCAAAGTCCTTCTTGTGGTGAAGCCCAAGTGTGCAGCTGGTGCAGTCCTTCTGAGTGCAGGTTCCAGGTGCAGGCCAGG
Source organism: Pleurodeles waltl (assembly GCF_031143425.1). Taxonomy (NCBI): domain Eukaryota; kingdom Metazoa; phylum Chordata; class Amphibia; order Caudata; family Salamandridae; genus Pleurodeles; species Pleurodeles waltl. The sequence continues at coordinate 734,004,219 of NC_090437.1, read as the reverse complement.
GGTCCAGCAGGGCAGTCCTTCTTCTTCTTTAGTTCCTTTCTTGTTGAATTCTGGAGGGGATCTGAGGCGTGGGTGCAGGTCTGCCAGTTTTATCCTTGCTCCTGGGTGAAAAGCAGGGGGGCCCTGGTTCTCCAATCAGGGACAGGGTCGTCCCCCTGTGATGACCACTTCCTGGGAAGTGTGGCAAAAATCCATCCCAGAAGGCAACAGTCTCTAAAAATCCAACATGGATGAATCTGATTTTTGGAGGTTACATCTGGCTGAGCCCACCCACTGGTGTGGCTAAAAATCATAAACACACCCCTCTCCTAATCTAATCAAGGGGGCACCTAATTGTCTGGGGTTGCAGGATGTGGGGGTGTTGCTGGGTGCTGCAAATGTCCTTCTCTGCCTTTGAAGACCAGTTTGGCAGCCCTCCCCCTTCCTGCCTCACCATCTGCTGAGGGGAGATTCTCTCCCCCAAGCACATTCCTTTGTGTGAAGCCTGGCCACTTCACACCTCATCAAGGCAGCCTGGCAGAAGCTGCTGCAGGCTGGCCAATCAGAGCACAGCAGCAAAAACAATGCAGAGCTGAAATTGGCAACTTTTTAGGTAAAGTCTAAACTTTTTACCTGAACAAGTTATATTAAATCCCACAACTGGAAGTTGTGGGATTTATTACAACAATTAATTTGATACCAAATTCTTGGTATGTAACATTTAAGGAGACTTTAAAATTTAAAATAAAGTCTGCCTATTCTAGCCTATGAAGGCCATTTACTTCAATGAGGGAAAAACGAATTTGGCTGTTTTTACCTCACCAGGGCTTATAAATCTATTTTTATAAAGTCCCTGCTTATAGTTACATGGCACCCAACCCTAGGGGCACATAGGAAACACCTTAGGGGTGACTTATATGTAAAAATAAGGTAGTTTAAGACTTTGGAAGTACCTTTAATTCCAAAGTCGAATTTGCATATAACTTTAATTTAAAAGCAGCCAGCAAAGCAGGCCTGCCTTTAAAATGACACTGGGCACCTCAGCAGTGCACCTAGGTGTGCACCACCTATGCTGTGGTCCCTAAACCTACATGCCCTACCATATACTAGGGACTTATAGGTAGGTTAACTTAGCCAATTATAATTAGCCTAATTTGCATATCCATTTTACTCAGAGCACAGGCCCTGGGACTGGTTAGCAGTACCCAGGGCACCATCAAAGTCAGGAAAACACCCGCAAAAAGAGGAAAATGGGGGCAAAAAGTTATGGGGCCTCTGCAATCAGCCCTGTTTTCTCACAAGGGGTGATAGCAGAAGCTGGAGGGGTCTCACAGTGTGCTCTCTCAAGATTTTTCAATGCATTTCTCATTGCCATGCAGAGCAAAATACAACAGCACATAAGATTCCCCAACACCCCACTGGAATTACTAAAGACAAAATTCAATATCAACCAGATTGCCCAATTCCCACATGTAATAGGCGCAATCGATGGGACACATGTAGCTATCTGTCCACCATCGGCCACAGAGTATGTTTATCGGAACCATAAAAGTTCAAATTCCATGAACATACAAGTAATTAACAATGCTTACAACTTTATAACCGATCTCGTGGCCAGATACCCAGGTAGCACACATAACTTCTACATCTTTCGGCACAGTGGAATTTACAGAAGACTACTTGCTGGGGAGTTTGGCGAAGAATACCTAGTGGGTAATGCAATAGTTGACAATGTTGCATTGATGTATATGTGATGTCACAGATAACAATTACTGATTTTACTCTCCTGTCATTCCAGGATACCATGCCTATGCCGTGCGGTCATTCATACTGACGCCCTACCAGAGTCCTACAACGCCAGCCGAAAGGAGGTATAATGCTGCTCACACGCTTCAGATGCATACAAAAGAGTGGTGGTGAACTAAAATACAGCCCTGAGAAAACATACAAAATCGTGGCTACTTGTGCTATGTTGCACAACATTGCTACAACAAGAGGCATACCTGTAGAACCCACCGAGCTGGACTCAGATGAGGATGATGATCCCTTGCCACCCCTTCAACCAGCAGACGAAGCAGTGCAGCAGAGGGCAGACAAAGACGTGCTGACATCATGGGCAACTATTTCTGATGTAAGTAATGAAAATACCACGTCTATTTTATGTATTGCTGTAGGTAGCATCTATATTGCCTTGACGTCAGGTAATATAGGTGCGATTAGGACATAGCTATGCACTATACACAAACAGGTGCGAGTAACAGTGTCACACTATTAGCATCATTGTATAACTGTTTTGCTACATGTTAAGCTAGTCCCCTGTAGCTTCCCAACATTACTTCCTACGTCCACGCACTCCACTTGAGTACTCAGTGGCCTCGGTGGCAACTCTTGTAGCGGTTTCAAATACAGTACTGTGTCTGGTACACCTAGGATCCATCACAGGGGCTGTGAGACTGCTGAGGCTAGAGAGCTACTCACTATCCCCACCACCCAGTTCACTGTTTGTGGCACTCCATGCTGTCTGAATTGTCTCCAAAACATGGTTGATTTGCACCAATCCTAGTGCAACGTCCCGACTGCAATATGCCACCTCCACTTGTATGCCTACAGCACATCGCGATATCAAGGCAGTTGTGGTAGTGAGCCGATTGACAGATCTGCAGAACCCATCCAACCTGTCCATCAATTGGTGATGGTGCCTATGGTGGCTGACATGCTCCAGCTTCATCACAGTGCAGAGTTCACTAATGGTGTTTGTAATCTTCTTTGCGTTTTCTGCTGCTGTTTGCTGGACCTCATGCAGCTTGCACATGTTTTCATTAAGAGACTCAAACTGCTTGTGCATTGCTCCCATGTTTTCATTGAGTGCATCCACCTGCTTGTGCATTGCTCCCATGTTTTCATTGAGTGCATCCACTTGCTTGTGCATTGATCCCATGTTGTCATTGTGAGACTCAAATTGCCTGTGCATTGTGCCCATGTTATGATCGATTGACACCAACTGCCTGTGCATTGTCATCATGTGTTTACATTGCAGGCACTGCACTTTCAGCATGGAAGCCTCAAGGCCACCAAAGAGTGAGGGGCCCTCACCTTCCTCTGTGCACTGTCTGCCTGCTTTGCGTTGCCTCCTGAGGGGAGTGGACTGACACTGGGGCAGGGGCTGCTGTCTTACTGTGCTTCTGGCCTCTGGGGGTGGTGTGGGTTCTTCTTCTGGCATTTCATTGGAGTCCAGGTTATACTCTGGGAGAGGTAGCACTCTTGCCCTGCGTCTAGTTGGTGCATGTAGGAAGGACTCACTGGTGTTTGAGTCAGACTGTGGCTGAGTTTTGCTATCCCCCACATTTCCACCTTCTGCTGTGTCAGGGCCCGGTACATCTGCAACAACAATGTGCAGCATGTAATTTTTGATTAGTACTTAGATAATTGCATAGTAGTATTAAATGTACACTGCCATAGTATCACTCAGATATGTGTTTTTTCTCTATTTGGCTTAACACTATCTTGATATTTATGTGGTATTTGCACTTTAGGGGTGTGGACTACCACTCCCATAAGGTATTGTGGTGTTGTATGTAAGATGTGGCATGGACTACTTATCACACTGCATAGTGCCAATAGCTATTTTCCAAGGTGCATTTGTACATGCACATATGGGGAAAAAACATCATTACTGCCCTTACCTTTGCTGGTGCTAGGTGTGCCTGAGGTGTCAATGTCAGTGACACAACTGACAGCTTCAGGAAGCAGTGTTCAATCCACCATGTTTTCCATTGGTGTAGACGGTGTCTGCGTGGGTGGTCCTCCTGTGCTCCTTGCCTCCTTTGTCCTGCTGGCTACCCTCTCTTTGGCACGGGAACACAAGTCATACAATTGCTTGAGTATCTCCTCAACGGAGCACTGTGCAACACCCACTGCGCATATTTTGGTCTGGATGTCTGACCACAGTTTCCTCTTCTCACTTTCAGGTACCTGGAGTGAGTTCTTCCCAAAAAGTTTGTTGTGGTTCCTGACCACCTCCTCGGTGAGCACCTCCAATTCCTGGTCACTGAATTTGAGCTTGAGTTTCCTGTCACCTTTATCCTTCACATTCCCATCAGTAGCCATGTTCCTGTTTGGTCCTGGCTGGCTCACAAGGCTGCCTCCCTGGTGCAGGTCTGTGTCTCTCTGCCTGCTCCTGTGGGTGTGGCTTTTGGAAACTCCTGGTTGTGATGTCATCAGGCTGTTCCAGGTTGCCGTTTTCGCAATTAGCGTTTTGCAAATACCGATTCGCTATTTTTTGCTATTCGGTATTTGCAACTCGCAAATTGCGTTTGCGAATTTTAAGAAATCGTTATTACCGACTCGCAGTTTTCATACATCCCGTTTTGCATTTCTAAAATAGAGATTTCTTAAAATTTGCTATATAAGAAATGCAAACCGGGAGCTTGATACATCTGGCCCTAAGCTTGGACAGAGGCAAGGGCTGCAAGTCATGTTGCTGTGCTAAATAACAACCCTGGCAAGTGCAGCAATGTTCTGTAAGTATGACATATGGCACATTCCTCTACTTGTCCCAAGTTCTAACTCATACATTGATGATAAGTACCAATGCAAGCACCTTTTTGTCATGATGCAAGGGTACATGGTTGGGGTGCCAGGGACAAGTGTACATGTACATGAAGGGACACATTCCTGCCTATACACAATCATCAATGGTGTTGTCCTTTGTCTATTTGTTCTATAGATAGCAGCACACATAAGAAGCAGGAAAACATGGATAAACAAGGTATTCCGTTCCCATAGGGCCACTGTGACGCTCTCCCTAAAGTGACGTATAACTCTGCTGCATTAACTGCCTAGTGCCACATGAACTCATCAGACATGTTGTTCTGGTGGTGCAGGATGAAACTTGGTCTGGTAACTGTGGCCCATTGTGTCAGTGGTTGATATATGTCAGGCCTCAAATGCCATCACTCCCCAAAACAGCCATTTCAGAGATTAATCATTATACAAAGGTTTACAGAAATGGGTCTCCCATGCCCCCACACTGAGCACTGTCTCTAGCATACCTCTCGGACACTTTCCTGTTAGCACCATGTGCACATGTCACTAGATGTGCTGTAGGCAGCCTAAGGAAATGTGCACAAATCTAATATTTGTCCTCCTGCTGTTAGGGCATATGTCAACATGTTTTGTCCTAGGAGATGTCCCTTAGCTTGGGAGATCCAGCTTTGAAACACTTCAGTGGATCATGCCTCATGCAGATGAGGCATGATGCACATGACTATAAACATAGTCATAACATGTTAAATGTCATACTCCTGAGTATGTCACACATGATTGTACCATAAATGAAATGTAGCGGTTTGGGGAAGTAGAAAACATGTATGTGTGTTATATTTGACCATGCAGCAATGACATCCAACGGTGTCTCTTAAATGAGGGGACAAGGATGTCTTACTACTGTTGTATTTTGCATAGTCATGTACAGGTGATGACAAGAGTGAGACAGGAGTATTGCTAATATTGCTTGTCACAGATGAGTGTGTTCTGTGAGTCATGTAGGTCAGTTAACCTTGAAAAATCTTGGGGTAATTAGTCATTTGAAAGCATTACACTATGCAACTGAGCCATGTATGTATGGTACCATCACATTTGTGTACATATAAGTCTGGCCTACCAATGTATGACAATGAGACATGTCCAATGGCCCATTTGAGCTGTCACAACCATAAAGCTTTTATGATTATTTGCAAGTCATGTGTAATGTGCAATATTTGACCACAGTGTTCAATGTTCAACATTCACATTGCCATGTCTCATGGTATATCTTGCGGGTGGACCACAACTGGAGAGGTGGAAAGCTTCAGTGATCTCAATGCTACCAGTGAGTGTCATCCTTAATGTGTAATGGCTGGTGCAAGGATTGTGTGTGATGTTTCATGCTGTGTGCAGTGCCATATGCAAAATGCATGTATACAAAGTTAAACTCCATAGGCTAAACGTGTGTGTGGACATTAAGGTGGAGGTTGGGTCCAGGATGTGTCTTGGCATCTGATTAATGTCAAGGTGGTTCGATTGCTATAACTGAGGGCCCACAAATATGCCGGTATGGCCAAAGAGCAGTGACCACAATGATTGGATCTGTGAACATATATGGGTGTGGCATCATAACTGAACATGGCAGGGTACTGTATATCTGAGTAAAGCTTTTCAGAAGTACAGATAGGCTGTTGTTACTCATGGTGCAATCTATGTCTGATGTTTTTGGCTAGCCCACACATGGTGTATGAGTAAAAACACAGTGATGACACTAAGAACATGTACCGAAAGTACAGGATCCTATACATCTATGCAGGGTGACATGATGTGGTTTACAGAATATATTCCTGCTGTGTGTGTCACAGTAAATTATGTACTTCCAGGACTGAGGACAGTGTGAATAGGGCCCTAAGTGGCCAACATACCACACTTGGATTTGCAGTTGAATTGCCAACTCAAGTGGTGTGATGCCCCATACTCTATGTTGTGTATGACAATATTGCTCTTCCCTGTCATCTTTAAAGATCTGGAAATGTGTGTTATACCAGTAGGATGTCCCTACACTAGTGTTGTCTAGCAGGTCAATACCAATTTCAGCTTCAGATAGTGCTGACCCTGGTAGTCTACAGGATATAATGCAAACAGGTACATACAATGAACAGCATTATCCATTGCTGATCAAAGATCCCTTTGCAGATGAGATGTGGGGCATGCTGTTGTAGTTGGACTCTGGCTTCTATGGGAGACTGCTGGTTTATGGATGACAGCACTTTTGTTTGTAGGCGACTCAGCCAATCCTACAACAAGGCACAACTGTCAACCCAACCCTCCTGGCTCACAGGCAGAACCTCACCAAAATCCCAAACAGTAAAAGGTGAATTTCTGGAAGCCTCTATGCAGGGACTGTAGAGTGTGACATCCCAGGGGAGTCGTGGTTGAATAGAGGTTACCCTTATCTTACATTAGTAATAAGTATCAATCACGCACAGGCAATAATGGAGATGCAGGAAAATTTTCAATAGTTGTTTTAAAAAATACTGCAATCTACTGCAAAATGCTTGAGCTGATATGATTTGGATAATACACAATGCAAGAAGCAAAATTATAAAGATGAGCGTCGTGAATACAAAGACCCCCACCATCTTTCAAAAATATGAAATGTAAAATATCCCTCAAACCCTAGCATGAAGAACGTAATCTCTAACCTAATGAGAGCTAGGTGTGATAAACCTAATTTGTCAGTATCTGGTCCATGAGAAGCTCCCCCAACCCTTGTTACCTTGAAATGAGGTCTCTAGATCAGACTCCGTGGTGAAATGAAAGCTGGGTCTGTATCAAGGCGATGTGCAGCATAGATGGTGTCGATAGCATCTGGTAGGAATCCCTCTGAGATGTATTTATACAGATCTGGTAGGACCCTGACACAGGTATGTTCCCAAACAATAGATAATAAGGCATGCTTTGGGCAGCAATTATATAAACAATTCCCTCCAAAAGTACATATGTTCCTGTCACACGTAAGTGGGAAAGGGACATGATGTGAATACCTACGCATCTCACTTAACTTTGACGCTGATAGTGACAACTTCACAGAGTGGCACTGATAACGTAAAATCAAAACATTTTACTAACTATACATATAGCAGCCATTTTGAAAGAAATAATTAAATAGGCTAAGGCACAGCAAGCTTTGTAGTTTAAGTCACTAGGTGACTTGGGCACAGGCATGCAAGCCAGAAGGCTAAGCTAAACTGATTTCCATTAAACAACGAAATAGGATCCACTACAATACATGCACCCACCTATTAAATGGCTGTGCTGCATGCTCGTGTGCAGCAAGGTAACATGAATTGTGCACCCATATGTACAGGCAATGAGCTGCATAGTGGAACACATTCAGTTACTCTGGGAGTATGCTAGGAGTCATGGCATGGCCCACCATGTATTTACATGAGTGGATATGGGAGTAGTTGCATCTATCTCATTGTAATGTGAGTGAGCTATCCACCCTCTATTCTCATATATGATACCTGGCACATGTATATTACACATAGGAATGTGTCCAGATATGTGTCCTTGCCATATCAGGCACATAGGGGTTTATTACAACTTTGGAGGAGGTGTTAATCCGTCCCAAAAGTGACGGTAAAGTGACGGATATACCACCAGCCGTATTACGAGTCCATTATATCCTATGGAACTCGTAATACGGCTGGTGGTATATCTGTCACTTTACCGTCACTTTTGGGACGGATTAACACCTCCTCCAAAGTTGTAATGACCCCCATAATGTTATAAGACATGCAATCTAACTTACAGTCCTTGCTCAGATGACTTTGCTAAATGCCAAGGACAATGGAGTATGCTGAAGGGGCGTTAATGAGCAGTGAAACATGATGAGTGTGCCATACCATCATCACAAACCAGCATTTATCATAACCATAGTCAATGATGACATGGCCATTCAAAGATGTCTCAAGAGGGGGCACTGCTATTGTGTAACATTTGCTCGGCCTTGAAATCTTGACCATAATCAATATGGAGATGATGAATATTGGGCAGATGTCTATTGACTGTGCCCTCCAAAATGTTATTGATTTGTAATGTGCAACATGTGATATCTGCAGATAGTATTTACATGGAATGCTTGATGTCCATTAGCCAAATGAACCTTTGAATGGTATGCATTCCTTCTGTTTACTCAGAAATCATGACCTCATCCCAGAAGAGAAATTTTTAGAAAAGGGCTGACTGTTATCGCCACATCCGCCATGTGAGAAAGACCTTCAAGAGGATGGGGAAGACATATGACCGGGAGAGAGCATTGGGGTCCTGGCATGCCTTTCCCCAAGGGGCTTCAGCCATGGAACTAGCCACCTCCACCCAACATGGGACAGGTAAGTCTCGGGCCACAGACTATGGTGGGCCAGCAGGGGAGGTCCACACACCTCCACCACCACTGCAACTGGCCCCTCCACACCACAGGCCCCACCAAATGTGCTTTGGGTAAACTTTGAGTGGGACATTGAGCAGGAAGTGGTGGACATGAAGTTACATTTGTCAAACTTGGAGCACAAGCATGAGCAGTTGATCATCATGCTCCGGGATATTTTGGCCACCATGATCAGAAAATGAGGAGGAGGATGGCCCAACTAGACACTTACCTCCCTTCTTCTTGTAGATAGTTTTTTATAGTTGAGGTTTTTAGCTTTTTAGTGTTAGGTGCGTTAGTGTAGTGTAGAGTAGTTTTAGTTAGTAGTAGTTTTGTTTAGGGGTGGGTACTTTCTTTGGGGTTTCTTATTATTAGGTGTTATGGGGGTGATGTTTTAGGTCTGTGTACAAAAAAAGTAAAAAATAAATTAAATAAATTTAAAAAATCCATGTTTAGATCTAGATGTTTAGTTAGTTTATGCATAGCTGTAGTTACTGTTGTCCTTGCCTACAAATATGTTGTAAGGGGGGTGAGGGATTGATGTTTATCATGTGGCGTTAAATGTATAGGATAAGTTAAGATAAGTTAATTTAGTTGTAATTATAAAGTAGTTTAAGGTAGTGTGGAATAGGTAAGGATAGTTAGGTTAGGATGTTTAGGTTGTTTTTTGTGTAAGATTAATAGTTTTATAAAACATTTATTGTTTCATCCATTATGTCTCCATCATGATTTACTGTCTAGGATTTAGCATGTCTACACAGGTTATGCTAGGTACATGCTTTTGTCTTTGCAAGCAGTATTTGGAAGTGTGTGACAAGGTGGATTCCTCATGGACAAGTACATGTCAGGTTGGCAGGGGGATACCATCAGTTATCGACAAACGTAATTTAACAATGTAAGTGGCAATCTGGATTTGAATGGATACACATCCCATAACGGGTATTTGCTCTGTGTTGGCAAGTCATGGGACATGCACTTGTGAAATGTTCTTGTCACTGCACTCACCCTAAATCATGGATTTGTTACTCACTTATGCATGCCCCTCCCAGTCTTAAACTTGCATCATTTGTTTGTCACATCAATTTGAGATTTTTGCTATGCTCCTTGCTTGGAGCAGCCACTTGTGGTGTGAGTTATATCAGCTGTCACAATGACTGCATGATACCTGTTGCGTTACGTGCTTTGGAGTCTCAAAAATATTTTTTCCATCAACCTACATTTCAAATTCATCAAGTATGTTAATTCCGTAAGTGTGGCTTTGTCTCAGACTGCATCCACACATATCCCTTAGGTAAGCAGTCACTGTATTTGCTTCATACAATGCAACATGTTTATGTTGTCCCTGCTTCAGACACACACACAACACCAAGGTTGTAGTAAGTTATTTTATTCACATGTGTTAATTTACGTACAGAACTGATGTACATTCCACAAGACATCAACCCCAACAGATGTGGTTAGGCAATGGATGTCTAGACAGAGTCCATGGGGGTGAACATGTCATGGGATATGCATAGGAAAAGAGTGCTTTAGTGAGGAGGAGGAGGACCACATTGCCCTTAGGGAAGACTGGCCACAATGACAGTCCACATATGTGAGAGGTCAACAGTGGGAGATTCCAAACAAGGACGGTGCCAGGTGTTTTGACACTGGAATGATCTTAAGCACAGAGCAAAGGAGAAGGGGGACACGTGCCACAGAGAAAAGGCACTGGGCACTTTTCCTGGTGAAAGATGTTCCTTCTACATCTTCATCCTCTGATGTATATGGTGCCTCCTGTGACACATACACATCAGGGGCTGAAGATGTGTATGCTATGTCCATGGCAGCTCTCATCTGTGGGAAACATGAGCGAGCACAGCAGCAAGGAGGATCTGCAGGGTCTGTAACAATGCAGCAATGTCACGGTGAAGGTTACCCAGGGTGGCAATGATGGAGCCCTGCTTTCGCTTCATGGACTCCAAGAGATTTTGCATTGCCCCCAGCCTGTTGGCAACCTCGCTGGTGGCACTTAGGCTGGGTATTTGCTCATGCCTCTGCCTCATGACACCAACAATGTCAGCCAGGGACTTCTGGAGGCCACAAAGCAGACAGTAAGTACCTTGTAAGAAAGCTGCGGCACTGATGCACCTCTGGACTGACTCTAGGGTATCTGACACAGGCTCCATCCCCACCTGGACCATATCAACCTACTTCCGCTGGAATGCTACTGCAGTTTTTTGGAATGTAAGTGTTGGGTCCCAGGAGTCCAGGGCTGAAGTTGAGCTGGCAAGTGTTGTATGTTGGATCATCTGGAGACCCTGCAATGCTGTCCAGCCCCCATGAGACCGGAGATTGTGTCTGTATTGCACCCATGATTTGCTGAAAGTTATCCGGATTAATGGTTTGCAGCTGGTCATCTGCATCATCGGAGAAGACTAGGACAGGCAGCTGGCCAGGAAGTATGGTGTCATCTTCTATAATGAAATGAAGATAAGGTAATATTAAGCTCTGCTAGATGTTGATATGAGTGATCAGGGTTACAATCAAGGTTTCTAAGGGAGGACTTTAAAGGTCTAATTTCAAAGGCCCCAGAAGCATACTGTGCAACTGGAGTGTCATTGAATTTGATATTCCAGTGACACAGTGTGCAGGCCCCTAATTTACAAGGTCACACCGCACCAACTTGAGTAGCTTGTAAAGACCCTGGAATTGTGTACCCCTTTCATGCATTACACTGATTTGAAGGTAAGTTTCATGAGTGTTGCTGTGGGTGTTCTCCCATAACACCCATGGAATCCAAAGCAATGTGACACATTCCCAGATTTTGATATCTGGAAATGTTTCATATTCCTACACAGCCTCAGGGGTGGAATTGAAGTAGAGCAACAGAGAGATCTGAGATTTTAGACCCCATTTTTTCCTATTTCAATGTGTACTGCATTCTGCAGCACACTTAGAAAGTGGAAGACGACATTCATGATTGCTCAAGTTCAACAAAGTGTACCTTTCAGCACATGAGCAATCATCCCAGCAATGCAGGCACCCCTACACCATGGTGCAAGGGTGCATGTGTTGGTGCTAGGAAGTGAGTATACCATCACAAAGGAAAGTACAGGTATGGGTTGCATTTTGGAAAATACAATGCATCCCTGCACTTTCAAAATGATTCTGCATAGCACAACAAGCTGGCTTGCAGCACAACATTGCATCATTTCCTCATACCTGGGGTCTTGAGTTGAACAGTGATGTGTAGTACACCTGTTGAGCATGGGTATTGATGCACAGTTTGCCAACATTTACATTACAAATGGATTGTTTTCCCAGGCACTGTGTGCATGCTCTGAGGGAATGGGCTCTGTCCTGCTGTGTAGTTTAGCTCACTTACATTACCCCCATTACATCCTGATATGAGTTGTTTATCTGCAGAGTGTCACAACTCATATGACTCAGGCCCACACCATTGTATGTGATTAGACCTCCTCAGATTACCTACGTTTGGGTCCTGATACACAGGTAAGTGGCACACAGTAATCCTACCCAACTCATACTTTCATGTGGGGGGGCAAGTCCCTACATCTGAATCCCACAATACTGGGCCCACCCACTTCAGCCTAAGTTCCTCCATGGGTCTCATGATTTGTGTTGGTTAGGAGTTTCTTGGTATCCCTTTGTCAAATCCCTGTTTGTCATCCCCCAAATGTACTTGTGGCACCATGAGACATTGTTCCATCATGCTCCTTCCTTGCGTGTGCAACATGCTCCCCTCGTTCCACATGACATGTAGGTTGTGGTCTCTCAATGAGTTTTTCTCTGCCATCCTTTTCCAGGTATGCCACAAGCGTTAGACCCAGTGGTGCAAGTTTATATGTGTAGTTAACATGCACTACACATGTCCATTTCCACCTCCTCAGTATGTATAGACTCCCCATTCAAACCAAATGTAATTTTGCCATGAGGAGTCAGTACCTACCATGCAGAACAGTAGCATTGTCCCACCATGCCCACACATAGGTCCTCAATATGATATTGGTGGTAAATCCTGCTTACCCCCACAGAGACGGCCGCCAACATACCGCCGTGGTGACGGATATCCGATAGCCATATTATGATACACACACACCAAACTGACAGAATACAGCCACATAGACAAATCTGCCAGCCCAAAGGTCAGTGGTAAACTGTCAGTACCAACACCCATACTGTTACGCCAACCAAACAACGCCGACCACATCATGACCCACGAATCACCACAGCGGACATTCATCTGCGGTAAACCATTGGCAGTACACATCACCGCGCTCAGAATGGACACCCAAATACTAAACTACACAACATTGGCCAGTTCAAAACAACACACACCACACACTCCCTTTCACACCACTTACACACACCACACAACACCCATGGCCCCACAAAGGCACCCCTGTTTTACAGATGAGGAGTTGCGGGTCATGGTGGAGGAAACAGTCAGGGTAGAGCCACTGCTGTTTGGAGCACAGGTACAGCAGATATACATTGCAAGGAAGATGGAGCTATGGTGGAGAACCATGGACAGGGTGAACACTGTGGAACAGCATCCAAGAACAAAGGATGACATCAGGAAGAGGTGGAACGCCCTACGGTGGAAGTTACGTTCTGTGGCAGCCAGGCACCAGCTCGCCATACAGAGGACTGGCAGTAGACCCCCACCTCCTCTCACACAGCTCACAGCATAGGAGGAGCAAGTTTTGGCATTACTGCATCCTGAAGGACTCACTGGAGTAGCCGGAGGACTGGACACTGGTAAGTCAACATTTACCACTTATCACCCCCAAACCTGCATGCCATCTCACACCCTCACTTCCATCACTCCACTCCATCCCACACACTGCACCAATGAAGATGACTAACCCTAATGCCAAGCCCTGCATGCCATACCAAAGCATGGACAGCCCTCCCAGCCCTACATGGACACCCATCACCAAAGCATGCACAGCATAGGGGTACTAACAATCCCCCAATATATCAACATACACATTCAAAGGTGGCAGGGCAACAGCAACAATAGAGGGCAAGATAGGGATGTACATTATCTCACAGGCATGCAGCATAGTGCATCACTTACATTCCCACATGTGCCCCAGCCAATGTCAATGGAAAGGAGGTGCCAGGACATTCCAGTCCCCCAACAGAAGATGCCCCCAGTGATGACAGTATCTCTGGACTTCAGGATCTGGATCAGCAACCTGGCCCATCAGGGACCAATGGTCAGTCGATCAACCCAACCCACTCACAGTCCACCACAGAGCCTCCTCCGTCAGTATCCAACACCACAGCATCCCCTCAGCGTACCCACACCTCTGTCCCCAGGACACGTCAATCAGCATAGTGCCCACATGTACAGGGACCCCAGTCCACACCTCGCCCCTAGGCCAATCAGGGACCTGGGGTCAGTGGCAGTGGGCACACTGTTAGGGGACAGACACACAGGGCATCAGGGACACTGGGAGGACCGCTGTGCACCAAGGGGAGGACAGGCCCAGGGAACCAACTCTCCACAAGGCACTCACTAATGTCCTGGGGGCCTACCAACAATCCCAGGATATGATGGGCCTGATCCTGAACAACATGCAGGAGAACAAGCGGCTGCAGGAGGAACACCATCACTGAGGACTTACAGGCCCTGAAAATCACCATGATCTCCATAGCAGGGGTGCTGGCAGACATGGCTAACATTATGAGGGAATAGACTGCACAGCAGCGGGCCCCTACCACTAGCCAGTCTATTGACCAGACCACCACATCCGCTACATCCAGTGTACAGGAGGTCCCGCCACAGGACCCACGGACCACCAGATCCCCTCCCCCTGCAGAAGGTGAACCACCCCACAAACGTTCCCCGCGAACCAGACAGAAGCCAGAGACACTTGCCAAAACCAAGACCACTGCCAGGAAATGAGACTCTCCTGATTGTCCCCCTTGTGTCCTGCCCTGTCGCCTTGTCCACTTTGAACTGCCTTTGCTCCCCTTCCTATGGCCCATTGGACACTGGACCTATGCTACAAACAGACTGGAACAATACTCTGGACTTTCTTCCACCATCACCCCGTTGCATTGCACTTTTCAGTCACTTATTTGCACTACAATAAACACCCTTGAACACAATTTGAGTGACACTGTTTTATGTGTTGAAAATGTGCATTTGTGGGAACATTCACATCTAGTGCAAATGATCTGAACACTGTGATAGCATACAAATAATGACCTGTAACTGTCTGTAGTGATCACATCTGGACATTGTTGTCATATTGCCAACATCTGGAAATTGAGAAGCCATAGGTGACAATAAGTTGAGATGCAAAGGAAGTGAATGCCATCACAATACAGCCACACAGAAAACATCAATAGTCAGAGTAATGGTCAGTTCCTGTGTGTTATTGGAAGCATTGCCTTATAACTGATGTTTAGATGTTCTCATCCTCATCCTTTGTTTTCCTCATCCTCACTGTCCTAAAGGTCCACTACTGCCACATGGTCATTTCCAGTCCTCTCCGCTGGCAGAAAAGGCACATGTCGTCTGAGGGCCAGGTTGTGCAACATGCAGCATGCCACTACTATCTGGCAGACCTTTCTGGTTGAGTAGCATAGGGATCCACCTGTCAGATGGAAGCACCTGAACCTTGCCTTCAGGAGGCGAAAGGTCCACTCAATTATTTCTCTGGGTCGCCCATGTGCCTCATTATAACGTCCTCAGCCCCTGTCCTGGCATTCTTTACATGGGTCAGGAGCCACAATAGGTTTGGGTAGCCAGAGTCACCTGCAAGTATTGAGGGACAAACATTAGCCTTACACAATGGTATGGGGTTAACACCAGAAGGCATACACTGATACATTGAGTGGGAAGTCAGGTCTCCCTGATTAGCCACACCCTTTGCCTCTGTAGATGTGCCATTATATTTGGGCTGCTGCTATTCCTCAGGACGAAGGTGTCATGCGCCGACCCAGAATACTTGGCTGTGACGTGGGAGATGTATTGGTCTGCCAGGCACACCATTTGCACATTGAGTGAGTGGAAACTCTTCCAATTCCTGAACACCTGCTCATTCTGGCAGGGGGGACAAACGCAATATATGTACCATCAATTGCCCAAATAATATTGGGTATATGTCCCATTGCATAGAATCCTGCCTTCACAATGGCCAAATCTTCCACCTGGGGGAAAGCAATTTAGCTGCACATGTGTTTCACCAGGGCAGACAAGACCCTTGCCAGCATGATTGAAAACATTGGCTGTGACATTCCTGCTGCCAAGCCCACTGTCACTTGGAAAGAACCAGTTGCCAGGAAATGGAGCACTGTTAGCACTTGCACAAGAGGGGCGGATAGCTGATATCAGGTCAGACTTCAATTGAGCACGTAGCTCAGTGATTGTGGCCCTGTCCTGTCTATAAGTCAGTATAATGTGCCTGCCATCCATTGTAGCCAAGTCCACAAGGAGTCTGTACACGGGGGTTTGTATTCTCCTCCAATTTATCCGCAGCTGTAGGTATCTAAGGGACAAAAGATTGAGTACGTTGTCACAATTTGAACAATGGAACCACCACATCAGTGTACATAGTGCATTTATGTGATGGGACAGTGGGAATGTCAAGGTATGTGCAAATCTAGGCGGTGACGCAGTTAAGGTAAATTTGTTTGTTGTTCACCACCATGAAATAACCACCGCCTGTCCTGTATGTAGGGACAGGTGAAAGTGAGGTAACTATGCCGATGTTGGGCGTAATGGCGGAAGGCGGTCTTGCACCGCTGTGCAATTCCTCACTGGATAATATGGGGTTCTATGGAGTACAGTGGCCAATGGGGATCTGCACCAGTGTTGACGGTGTACAACGCTGCAGACGTGACCGCTATCTTCTATCTGATTTCTCACTTGTTTCCTGACATTCAACAGGAGAACCCCTATACTGAGTGTGCTGCTGTGACCTGTCTCTGGAACTTACCCTGGCCATTGTGACCAGGATAAGGGCCCCTGCCTTCACTGCTTAGGAGTTGGAGCGATTGGTGGATGAGATCCTACCTCAGTACGGACTGCTGTATGGGCCTCCAGATCAAAAGGTGAGTGCACCTTAGGCTGGATGTATGTGGGAAGGATGCATGGAGATGTGTGTGCAAGAATGGTATCATCGGGGAGGGGGTGTCATGTGGTGGTATACATGGTGTGCGCCAGGTGATGTGTGTGCCAATGGTGATGGAAACTGGATTGGTAGGCCATAAGTGTGACAGGCTAGATTGTATGTGTAATGGTGTCCTCCCATCTCTATTGCCTCTGCAGGTCAGCGCCCATCAAAAGAAGGGATTATGATGTGCCATAGCCAAGGATGTGCGGACTCTGGGGGGTCTATGGCAGGTGGAGCACCCACTGTCAGAAACTATGGGAGGACCTGAGACGCTCGGCACAGAAGAGCGCGGAGGCACAGCTGGGGATGGCCTCCCAACAAGGAAGGGGTGCCCGTCGGAACCTGACCCCCCTGATGGCCCACATACTGGCGGTGGCCTACCCATAGCTGGATGGGCACTTGAGGGCATAACAGTAGCCACAAGAGGGTGAGTACAGTGGCCAGTACAACAAAAATTTGTAGGGGGTGTGGAATCTTGGTGGTGGGTGTCAATTAGTGGGTGGCCCTAATGCCAGGCCAAACATTGCATTGTGATCCAGCTCAAGGGTAATGGTTGAAAGGGAAAACAAGGTAACCTAGCTATGTTGCATTCCATGTCAGACAGGGCTTAGGAGGTCCCAGGAGGGGTGCAGTTGCTGGTGATTGGATCTCATCTTGCTGTGGCATATAGCCAATTCTTTGGCAGTGCAATGCACAGTGCTCCATCCTGATCCCTGTGTGTGACGATACTGTGTAAGCCTTCTGTGGTGTTCGTGCAGTAATTGACCTGGTGTTCTTTTTCACTCTCCCCTCCTTTTTTCTTCTGTCATCCTGTCCATGTGTGCATTAGCATCATCTGGCGGAGGAGCAGGGGCACCGGCGACAGAGGGAGCTGCATCCCACAGGACCCAGGAAGCAGAGTCCACCAATACAGAGGGAACCAGTGGGATGGAGGGTGAGGGGAGCACCACGGTGGAGACAGGAGGTGACAACACTGACTCAGATACCTCCTCCAATGGAAGCTCCCTGGTGGTGGCAGACACCTCTGTGACCACCCCAGCTGCAGGTACAGCCGCCACCCCCATACCAGCACCGCCTTCCCAGTAGTTGCCCGTGCCTGCTCACCCAGGATGGTGGGCATCTCCTTCGTCCCAGGCACCTCAGGCTCTGCCCCAATTATCCCTGCTGCCCTGAGTGAGGAGGCTATTGACCTCCTGAGATCGATCTATGTAGGGCAGTCAACCATTGTGAATGCCATCCAGGGGCTGGCATTCCTGATGAAGCGATGCAATGTATTTCTGGAGGGCATCCATGGTCGATTGGTGGCCCAACAGAAATCAATTGAGGCTCTGGCCTCCTCTCTGATGGCAGCCATTGTCCCTGTTCCTACCGTCCCCCCTCCAACTACCACTTCCCAGTCCCAGTCTCCTCAACCCCAACCCATCCCATGCCCACATACAGACGAGCGTGCACACAAGACATCACACAAAAGTAGCACAGTCAAACATAGGCACCACACTTCAGCCCACACGCACTCACGTAAACACCAGACAGTAGCACACACAACCACATCCACTGTCTCTCCCTCCTTCTCCACCTCCCTCACAGTCATGTCCACACTCACACCTGCGTGCACTGCATCAACATCCAACACCAGCATCACCACACCAAGCAGCAGACACACCTCACTAGCAGACACCTCCAGAACACCCATGCACACCTCCCCTGTGTCCTCTCCCACCCTGTCTGTCCCCCCTCCTAAAGGACACAAACACAAGCACTCAGACACCCAACAGCCATACACCTCACACACACACACTGCCCATGCACCTGCACCCAAGTCCAGCAGACATACACCTCCAGCAACCACTCCCTCAACCTCCACTCCCATCCCATCTCCCCCTTCACGCCCCACCATTCCTAAGAAGCTTTTCCTTGCCCAACTTGACCTCTTCCCTCCCCCTCCCCCTGTCTTGCCCATAAGAGCAGGGTGCCAATGACCCAGCCCAGCACCTCAGCCAAACAGTCCATGCGGACAGTGGAGGCACCTCCTAGTTGTGGAGGCAAGGCAGTGATGGATCCCACTCCACCAGCCAGGAAGGGTAAGGATCCCACACCTCCTGCCATGAAGGGGAAGAAGCCCTCATCTCCTGCCATGAAGGGAAAGAAGCCCTCGTATCCTGCCTTGAAGGGGAAGAAGCCCTCAACTCCTGCCATGGAGGCGGAAGGAGCCCACACCTCCTGCCATAAAGGGGAAGAAGCCCGAAACTCCTGCCATGAAGGGGAAGGCGCCTGCACCTTCTGCCATGAAGGGGAAGAAGCCCTCGACTCCAGCAGAGGCTCGCAGGGTGACACCACCACCACCAGGGGTCAGAGAGCCCTCACCTCCAGCTGAGGCAGTGCAGACCACTCCTCCTGCAGAGGCTGCACCTTCACCTGATGAGACAGTGCAGCCCTCACCTCCAGCAGAGGCTGCCCAGGAGCCACCTTCACCTGCCGAAACTGTGCAGCCCTCACCTCCAGCAGAGGCTGGCAGGGTGACACCACCACCACCAGTGGTCACGGAGTCCTCACCTCCAGCTGAGGCAATGCAGCCCACTCTTTTTGCAGAGGCTTCACCTTCACCTGCTGAGACAGTGCAGTCCTCACCTCCAGCAGAGGCGGCCCAGGAGGCACCTTCACCTGCTGACACAGTGCAGCCCTCACCTCCAGATGAGTCAGTGCAGCCCTCACTGCCAGCAGAGGGCCTGTAGGCCACCCTCCTGGGACTGCTGTAAAAAGAGCCCCCTCCAGAACCAGTGGAAAGTCACCCACCTGAGACACTGTGAACTTGCACTCCCCAGCACAGAGAAATAGGCATGGAGCCCCCTCCAGGACCAGTGGCTAAGTCACCCACCTGAGAGACTGTTACCTTTCATGCACCAGCACAGAGAAATGGGCAGGAGCCCCCTCCAGAACCAGTGGGAAAGTTCCCGACTTCGGCTGAGGTGCCCCCCCCATCCCCATTTGGTGCCTGCCCACTTGAAAACTGATGCCCCTGCAGAGTTCTGTGCGGATGATGTCAGGGAACAAGTTGGGCCTTGGACTGTGCCCTGTGGCCATGTGGGCCCTTAGCACTTTGGACTGGGCATTGGCCCTTTGTGGACATTTGTACATATCTATATTTTATCCAATTGGTTCATTTGGTGGCTCTTTCCATTCAATACATTCTCATGAGTGCCTTCTTGTTGCCCTTGCATTATTATGCCGTTTGTTGTGTACCATTGTTTTTTGTCGGCAGCTGGTTGTGTATATGGTGTGTGTGTGTCTGGTGTGTGTTGTGCATGTGTGTGTTACTCTCCTTTTCCTCCCTCCCTCCCCTGTGTGCTAGGCGGCTGTACTCACCGTTGTCATCTTCGTCGACGTTGGTGTTCCAGGTGAAGCACGTCGTAGAAGAGCATCGGGAAGACTTGCAGTTCCGGTTCCATGGCGGCTTTTTCCTTCTCTGTGTCTCAGATGGTGAGTCTTTTGTCTTCTGTGCAATTTTTCCTCTAGGCTTTTAATGGTATTGGTTTCGCCCCGGTTACCGTGGCGGTGTACTGTGTCGTGATATGGTGGGTGGTATTTTGTCTCCCGCCTTGCTGCTGATGGCGACCGCCGTCATGTGTGGTGTTAACACCCTGCTGGATGGTCTGGTACATTGGCTGTCTATGGGAGTTATCGCCGTCATGGTCATAATTTGGTGGTAATTACTGCCGGCCTGTTGGTGGCATTTCTGCCACTTTATCACTCACCGCCAATGTCATGATGACCACCTTAATCATTACTTTGTACACACATGGTCCAGTGTTGTACATTTTTCACATCACCCACCCTCCAATTGATAATTTGTAATCAGTTCCTGTGGTCCCTTTCATGGCAGCTGACGCATGTGTGCGCTTCCCTGCCCACCATGTCAGCTGGGTGCAATTTAGTTTCATGCAGGGTACAATAGACATGTCTCTTGCCATGTCCCTATGTGTGTAGCCTCCCATCGCCCACACCTGACCCCTCTCAGATTAGTTGTTTGTCCTGTGACACAACCACTCCTTTCAGAGGGTTTACATCCTAGATTAGTGTGCATAGGCCCAAGTGATATGGAGTAACTACATGTTGCAAGGATATATGCATTGGAGCTAGGGAACAGTTTGTGCACCATCACTGAGGAAAGTACAGGGATGGCTTGAATTTCAATGCATACAATGCATCCCTGTACTTTCTGCATGACACAGCACAGCAAGCTGGTTCACTGCGCTGCACTGCGTCATTTCCTCGTACATGAGGCAGAAAGGAACAAGTACCTTGCTGCGCCATTCTGCTCCACAGGGAAAGGACAGAAATGCACAGCATCTACATTTCTGTCCTCTTTTCCTGCTCTGGTGCAGAAATTGCTGCCATGCACCAAAGCAGGCAAAGATGTCTTCATTGCGGGTATGATTGTTTTATATGAAGCAAGGAGATAAATTAGGATATTTCTCCCTGTTGCATCATTCTTACACCACTCCTGGGGTGGTATGGGAATGTGACACATTCCTAGTCTTCTAAATCTGGGCAGGCATCACATTCATTTGGGTTCTATGAGTGTTTTGTGGGAACACCCTCAGCAACACACATGAAATGCCCCTTTCACGCAGTGTTATGCATGACAGATGTTCATATTTACAAGGCCAAGAAAAGCCAAGACTTTGCATGCCCTTGTAAATATGGGCTGACACACTGAACCACCGGAGCATCAATAAAAGTGATATTGTGATGGTGCAGTGTGCCGATAAGACTTGTAAATAAGGCCCAAAGTGAAGTAAACTGTAAATAAGGCCTTTAGGGGCTTATTTACAAGCCCCTTGTGCCGCCGGTGCATCACTTTTTATAGGGGTAAGGGCGCAAAGGGCTTGTAAATAAGCCCTTTAGTATTTTTTGTAACACAAGGGCATAAATTGGAGCTAGGAAGACTGATATGTGTAGGTGTTGTAAGTGGCCAAATTTAAGCGGACTAGGAGGACGATCGGGTCTGGCTGGTCATTGCTGTTCACATTTCCAGGAGTTGAGGGCTGTTTCAGGTAGACCCTATGATCTTCCTTCCCTAAATGGTCCAGATACAATTCTCCTTTGTCTTCTTTAGCCCTTTGCCCAGGTACTTGCCAAGTCACCCTTGAGCATAGGTTTTGATTGAAATCAACCAGTGAAGTCATATGATCAACGTCAGAGGATGAAGGCTTCAGTCTGGCTAAAATGGCTACCAGCTTCTTAGTAGTACAGTGGTGGTACTTTTCATGACTCCAATGGTGTGTTCCTTTGCATTAAGCTGTTTCTCTGCAAAAAAATACCCAATAGTAAAGAGGCCTCTCTGGTGTCAGAATGCTGTTGCATCTGAATTGCAGGGGACCAAATCATCCAGTATTCACCATTTTAATATGACCAGTAAGCTTTCACAATGTAGATTGGTGCAGTTCAAATAGGCGGCTCCTTACTGGTGCTCCTTTTTCAGTTAAAAACTCATGTGGAGTAGGAGGGCCCTTTATGTTCAGCATAACTTAGGTGGTGCAGTATTTTTGGAGTGGTTAGATCAAGCAATATGCTGTGGGGCAGATTTATCAAGGTTTTGTGTCATTCTTGTGTCATACAAAGCGATGCAGGGCGATTCAAAACATAGCATTTATCATGCCACGTAAGATAACCTTGTGTGTCCTGTGTCCCTGGGTAAATCTGAAGTAAAGCATGGAAGCACAAGTTGTTGTCTTGTGATACTCTGTCTTAGGAAGCATTCCATGGATGGAGAGTGAGTGTTCCGACACATCCACTAATGGATTTTGGTGCCTTCTCAGATTTACTAAGACTGGTATAACTGGGATTACGTCAAAATTATATGCCTTGCTAGGGGAGGCACAACGAGGAGAAATATCTTCATTTCTCCTCATTGTTTCCTCTACTTGTGCTGCATTTTGCAGCATAGTTAGAAGAGGAATGAAACCTCTAAGGATTGTTTTCATGCAGGACGGTGTCCCTTCCTGAACAAAAACAATCCTGTCTATAACGCAGGCTCCCTTGCACTACAGTGCAGCGCTGAGGAGAGGAGAAGAATGTGACATATCTTGATAGATATAGACCATTCCTGCATTTTCCCTTTCAGGCAGCAGAGCAAGTTGTCTTCTGAGTTGCGTTGAGTGAAAAAATGTTAAATCATAACTCATAGTTATGAGGATCATGTCATCAGACTGATGACGGGGGATATGCTAGGTGTACTAAAAAATGTCTGCTGGCTTTTTAAGGAGTGGAATGGTGCAGCATTCTCTGCAATCCAATGTGTAATCCACTTGTCCCCAGAGTTTAGTTCTTTCCTGAAATGACTCTGGGGGAAAGGGAGGAGCTGCCTGAGGTCTTGATGATACGGTGATTGCATTTTCAGGGCAGCCAGACTGCATAATATTCAGTATTTCATAGGGCACATGATCATCTATAGTTAGAAGAGCTTCAGGCCTCCTAAGAAAATGATTCTCCTGCTTCCTATTAGTGGAGTAGTGCTGCTTGCTGGAGCCTTTTTTCTGCCGAAAATCTTTTAGGGTTTCTGGCTGGACTGTGCTGTTCCAAAAAGATCAGCTCTGTTAACAGCATTCTTTAATATGCATTTGTATCCCCTGGTTTATCTCTTTTAGGATCACCAATTTTATGCTGATGACACAGAGGTGTATGCCCAAGTATCTGTTGACACAAAGCTTACTCTAGAAGAAGAACTGGACCAAAAATGATTTTTGAACGATGTCCAGGATTGTACGACTTTTCTGAACAAGTCTCTGTCACCTGGATCTCTGCTGCTCCTCTTCACTCAAAGCCTTCAAAAACGCTTATTTGTTTTAACAGAATATATAAGACCAGCACAAAGAGTCTAAGAAGGGTAGTGACCCCCAAGTAGACATAGAGTTTTTCTGGGGTCTTGTTGGAAATAGCCTTTCTGCAGGGTCATCCCCAGACTTAGGTAGCTCCTTAACCTTGTCTCAGGCCTGCCATTGCAAGGCCTGTGTGTGCAGTTTCACTGCCAATTCGACTTGGCATTTAAAAGTACTTGCCAAGCCTAAAACTCCCCTTTTACTACTTATAATTCACCCCTAAGGCATGCCCTAGGTAGCCCATAGGACAGGATGCTGTGTAGACAAAAGGCAGGACATGTACCTGTGTAGTTTACATGTCTTGGTAGTGTAAAACTCCTAAATTAATTTTTGCACTGCTGTGAGGCCTGCTCCCGTCATAGGCTAACACTGGGGCTGCCCTCATACATTGTTTGAGTGGTATCTGCTGATCTGAAAGGAGTAGGAAGGTCATATTTAGTGTGGCCAGAATGGTGATACAAAATCCTGCTGACTGGTAAAGATTGATTTAGTATTACTATTTTAGAAATGCCACTTTTAGAGAGTGAGAATTTCTCTGCCCTTAAATCTTTCTGTGCCTTACAATCCACGTCTGGCTGGTTTTAGTTGACAGATCCCTTGTGCATTCACTCAGACACACCCCAAACACTGGATACTCAGCCTCACTTGCATACATCTGCATTTTGAATGGGTCTTCATGTGCTGGGAGGGTGGAGGGCCTGACACTTACATGTCAAAAGACTGTAGCCTGCCCTCACACAAAGGACTGCCACACCCCCTACTGGGACCCTGGCAGACAGGATTGAACTGAAAGAGGACCTGATGCACTTCTAAGCCACTCTTTGAAGTCGCCCCACTTCAAAGGCACATTTGGGTGTTTAAATAGGGCCTCTGCCCCTACCAACTCAGACACTTCCTGGAGAAGAAACTGGAGCCAGAACCTGCATCCTGCCAAGAAGAACTGCCTGGCTGCCCAAAGGACTCACCTGTATGCTTTCTGTGAAGTGCTGCTGCCTTACTGTTTCCCTGCTGCCTTGCTGCTCTCTGACTGTGGTGAAGAAGTCCTCTCCAAGGGCTTGGATAGAGCTTGTCTCAGGACCAAAAAGACTTCATCTCTACAAGAAGGACTCCTTGTGCGGTGAAATTCAATGCACAGCCTGCCAGAAACGATGCACAGCCTGCACTGTGGTGAAAATGTCACCACATGCCGAACCTGAACGACACAGCCCGACTTCGCAACAAGAAGATCGATGTAGCACCAGCGTAGTAACCGGAAATTAGATGCATGGCCCACTGGATCGACGCACAGCCAAGCTGGAACAACGCAGCCCGACTTCCAGAGAGGAATCGACGCAGCGACTGCCGTGTGATAGAAAATTCTACGCAATGACCACCGAATCAACGCAGATCCTGTGACTTCGTCCTACCAGAGCAGGAAATCCACGCATCTTCCCCGGGGCATCTGAAAACCCTGCAACCTGAAGAGGATCCACGACCGAGCGCTGGAAATCAACGCATAGCCGTCCCAGCGTGAAAACTAAACAATGCATCGCCATGTGCGGCTCGAGAAATCGACGCACACCCCCTTTGTTTCCACACATCTCCTCCTCTGCGGTCCTTTGCGGAGATATATCACACAAACCAGGTACTTTGTGCTTTAAAGAAGCTTTTGTTTGTTTTAAAAAAACTTAAGACACTTTATATCACTTTTACAGTTATATCTCAACATATGCTTATTGCATTTTAATTGTTTTGACCTGCATTTATCCATATAAATATTATATATTTTTCTAAACACTGTGTGGTGTATTTGTGTGGTGCTATATAGTGTTATTGTATGATTGATTGCACAAATACTTTACACATTGCCTTCTAAGTGAAGCCTGACTGCTCTGTGCCAAGCTACCATAGGGTGCGCACAGAATAATTTGGATTGTGTGTGACTTACCTTGACTAGAGTGAGGGTCCTTGCTTGGACAGGGGGTAACATGACTGCCAACTAAAGACTCCATTTCTGAACTGGATCTGCGGATGCCGTATTTTCAGGATGGCTGGATTATGCAGTGTTTGCCAACTACATAGAGCAAGCAAAGCTAGTAACCTTGACTACTTAAGGGAATTTTAAAGGTGTTCTCCTACAGGGAAAAATAATATGTAAGGACCACGGTGTATGTAAAGCTCTGTTTCCACACACATTTTTTAAGAATGCAGAAGCAGTAAATGAGAACTTATTAAAATGTTGTAGAATATTTTCTTTTTGTGCCAGCCAAGTCTTACAGGGCCCACAAGTGCTGAGGCTCAGCTCCTCCACACAAACAATACTGACCAAATAGTTAATTTTAATCACAATGTAACTAAACGCTAGCCGCAGACCTATAAATACTACGGACAATTTACAAAATATGGCTATACCATACCGCATGCCCAATCTTCTTTCAAAATACATAAAGCATTTTTTTTAATTTAAATTTACATACTTTAATTTTATCACCCGCCTCCTTCGAAATAGATTTTCGGCATGTTTATGACTGAAGTTAATAACTATGTGAATGGCTCTGCAATTGGAATTTGTGTATTGCTTCCAGACATTGAGGAAAAGAGGCTTAGGTGTGGAGAGGATGGGTCATTCTTACAGAATGATGGAGAAGGAGCTGTACTCTGCCTCACCCTTCAAAAGGATTTGCCTTCAGCAAACACAAAGGAGCCTGATACCAGGCCTGACCTCCCTTTTGCCACTCTGGACATTTTAGAGCCTTGACCAGGGAAAGAGGAAGAACGTTTCAGAGCTGGTGCTGACGGTTGAATAGGGAGTACCCCAACCAAAGGCTGGCAAAAGGTATAACTATTGGACCTCCATAGCCATTCATAAAAGCACTCCTGGACCTGTGACAGTTACATAAGAAGGATTGCCCTGCTGCCAGATTACTTCCCTGCTACTTGAAAGACTGAATTGATCACAGAGAAGTAAGACTGGACCTGCTTCCCTTCATCCCAGGCTACCCAGAGTGACTCCAATGGTCAGTTAGCTGACC
This sequence comes from Pleurodeles waltl, assembly GCF_031143425.1. Lineage (NCBI taxonomy): Eukaryota > Metazoa > Chordata > Amphibia > Caudata > Salamandridae > Pleurodeles > Pleurodeles waltl. The sequence continues at coordinate 733,977,257 of NC_090437.1, read as the reverse complement.
TTCTGTTTGAGTCACAGGGGCACAAGTTTCAGGGGCCTCCCTTCAGGGACCTCCCTGCAATTGTCCAGCTGACCTGCTGCTACTGAACCTGCCTGGATCTGCAACTTGAGCTGCTTGAGCCCTACTGATTGCTTCTGTTGGAGTGAGCCCCAATCCCTGAAAGGTCCTGAACCCTTGGCTTGCATCAGCAGAAGCTCCTTCTGAAAGAAATGGTGGAACGCCTGCAGTTTGGACTCCTCGTGACCATGAACAGAACCGTTTGTATCAAGTATCTTCTTGCCGCATCGACCACCAACACAAAGTTCTGGTGGAATCTTCTCTTTGCTCCGACAGCGTCCATCCACAGTGACTGACTTTGCGAGACCTGCACTCCATGCTACAGCAATGACACACTGTGATGACCACAAACGGTAAACCACGATGGCAACAGTCTGCAATGCCCAACCTGCTCTTCATGCTACAGCGACAAACGTCATTGAAGCTTGACCTGCTTTTTAAGGCCTCCTCCAATAAGAATGAAATTCTTCACAATGGAATTAAGCAGGTAATTCATTAGCTGAAGTAACCTGATCCTTATATCCTACGGTGTTCCATTGCATTTGGTCTGAACTTGTGATTCTCTCCGAGTTTAGCGAGACCAGATTGCGACTAGTGGCACTTCCATGCACTATTTTCATAGAAAACATTGATACTGGAAATCTCCAGATCTACTGATTGGATTTTTGCCATTCTAGTATCATTTTATTTACACTAGTTTCCTAAATTGGTTTGGGATTTTTCTTGTGCTGTGTTCACTATATTATTGTCTGCATGTGGTATAAATGCTTTGCACATTGCCTCTAAGTTAAGACCAGCTTCTTTGTGTCAAGCCACCAGACTGTAAGCACAGCCTAATTTAATGACTTTTGGGGCTCACTTCGGCATCTCCTCAACCAATAACCCAAATTCTTTGTAGTGTAAAGTGATTTTGAGTTAGTGTTTCATTTGAAAGATTCTGCAAAGTTATATGTACTCCTGTCTTGCCAACATCTTTCGCCCTTGACACACACTTGAGTCCTCATTAGCATAGACACACAATAAAACTATGACCCTTTTCGTTATCAGTACGATAAATGAGCAGTAACAGGCTTGTTAAACTATTCTGTAAGGGCAATACACTGGAATTAAAATGGACGTCTTTGTAGATAGCTATCATGGAACAGAGCAAATGAATACCGACACACGGAAAGGTTGTACAAAAATGAACCTTAAGTATATTGTGGCATTCTACATAAATGTGATTGCTGGCAAATGAAATGTGCTTGTAAAACGGGAGTCACTTAAGAATGATGAATGGAACCATAATTGGAAGAACGTTGTAACAATCCACGTACCCGAAAGAGCCTTGAAATGAATTACCAAAATAGAATTGACATTTTATGTAATCTTATCCTTCTGATAGTAATTTCCCTCGAGGCCTTTTTGTTGAAGTCATGCTGAGAGCAAAAGACAACAACATATGGAAACCAACTAGGCTTTGTTACACATTGCTTTAATACACAATTTCAGAAACCAGTAAGGGGTATATTTAAGAGCCCCTAGCGCCACCTTAGAGCCTTCATAGGGTCCATTTTTTTTACACTAAGGCGGTGCTAAAGTGGCTTTTTCCCCAGGCCATATTTACAAAGTGGCGCAATGCAAGAATTGCACCACTTTGTAAACCCTTGCACCACATTATGCCTACGCTAGGCATAATGTATGCAAGGGTGCTTTGCAGAGATAGGAGGCCCGCAAAATTGGCTCAGTGAAATTTAACAGATTTCACTGCACCATTTTTGGTGACATTTTTACCATCTGCTCAGAGCAGGCCTCCTTGCACTTTGCGACACTAGCCTCAAAACGTTTTATGCTATGGTAGCAAAGCTCCACAATAGCATTAAAAATGTTAATGCTGTTGTGCTAGCAGCCGCCATGGCGCACCGTATTATAAATACCATGCAACCATGGTGTTGTTAGGTGCCGGTAAGGGGGGGGCGCAGAAATCAGCTCAGATGCACCACTTTTTCTTAAATATGGGCCTAAGTTTTATAGTGTTATCCCAAAACATTTAGTTATTTGTGTACATATATCTTTGACATGAATAACCCATATGCTGCCCACACGTATTCTGCTCACATACCTTTGTGGAAGTCAAAATAATAAATACAAAATTAACCTCTACGAAGATTTCCAAAATGCATTAACCTCCTGCAAATGCTATTAGTGGAATACAACAATCATATTGCATGTCTTTCTAAATTCTGTATAAATAAGATGTTAGGATTACCCCATATTATGGTACTCAATTTACCAACGTCAGAGGAATGGAGGACTGAGACTGCCTTGCAATGGGTGCTTTCAGGTCATAGCATTTGTTAGCATTGAGTGTTCTACTAACAGGTTGATTATTAGGCAGATGAGTAGTGTGTTATAGAGGCTTGATCAAAGAGTTGCATAGGTATCCATAATTCTCCAATTTTAGTATTTCTTTATTTTGATTAATAAAGGTGAATTACTTTACCCATGTTTTTTTAGTGAATTTCTGAGGTTTTGAACATACATGCTTACTTTATGAGCAATATAAATCATAACATTCAGTCAACTATTTTTCAATCATTTGTTTGCATTTTTGTTGATATACTGCACCCACGTTCTGAACAAACAATGTTTTGTGCAAACTTTACTATTTGTATTTCCTTGCATCTTGCTCACCGTGCCACCGTGCCAAAAGTGTGTGTTGCACACTGCGCAGTATAGGATCATCCTCTTACTTGTACTTTATTACTCTATTGTAATTTACTTTATTGTAGGATCAACTTCATTTTATATTACCTTCTGAATTTCCTGAGGGAAGGTGCTTTGATCTTGACTGCAAGCAGCCTTTAATTTCTTCTGCCCTCTTCCTATGCAGTGGGTGACGTCATGCTTCCCTACCAAATAATGGGGCACGGTCCTAAATGAATATATGCCACATGTTCTCAGGCACAGTTTGTCTTCATAATGTTTACTTATAAAGTTGCAAGCATTTACCTTTTTTCTTACGGGGAAGACGAGTGAAAATATGCCCATACCCATGACTACTTTCTCCTTCTCCATTTTCTTCAGAGTCTTCTGTGTAAATGACCTATGCAGAATATACTGCTGCCACTAGCAATTAATCCTTGTCCTTTTATGTGCCTCCAGTAGTCTCCAGCTGTGTAACACCTCCCTCTTCAGCCATGGAAGACAAAGCGTCAGGGAGATCTGTGTGGTGTGTCAGCATCCCTCTGAAAAACAGAAAAACATGATTGCACAATGGCAGGCAATTTAACTTTCTCAAACAGGAACTCTTTCATGTAGTGGAACATATGTGTAGCGATATGAGGCGATTGACTGTGTGGCCTGTACAAGTCACAGGTCCACAATTCTCCTTACTGAGAATCAAGCACCTCATAGTAGCACCTGTCTCTCTCGGAGTAGCAAAGTAGAGCAGTCCAAGGCTACCTCCGGGGAGGTGGTGTGGGCTAATAACCACCATTCCCTGACACGCAATATTAATACTCAATAAATGATTGTCCAGTGAGTGCTTTTCATCAGAAAAAGAAACTTGCATTTATTACACACACACTACTAAATACTATTCAGTAATTTACACATATGAACACTGGCTGATGGAATATATGGTGGATAACATTACATAATTACCTTGGACCCCACTAAAAGGGTCATCAAAATATATAAGCTATGTCTACTCTTTGGTCAAAGGCTCAAGTTCAACAAACCACATGTTAAAGACATAGGGGGTCATTCCGACCCTGGCGGTCCATGACCGCCAGGGCCGGGGACCACGGAAGCATTGCCAACAGGCTGGCGGTGCTTCCAGGGCCATTCTGACCGCGGCGGTAAAGCCGCGGTCAGAAAAGGGGAACCAGCGGTTTCCCGCTGGTTTTCCCCTGGCCCAGGGAATCCTCCATGGCGGCGCAGCTTGCAGCGCCGCCATGGGGATTCCGACCCCCTTCCCGCCAGCCTGTTTCTGGCGGTTTACACCGCCAGAACCAGGATGGCGGGAACGGGTGTCGTGGGGCCCCTGGGGGCCCCTGCACTGCCCATGCCACTGGCATGGGCAGTGCAGAGGCCCCCTAACAGGGCCCCATGAAGATTTTCACTGTCTGCTATGCAAACAGTGAAAATCGCGACGGGTGCTACTGCACCCGTCGCACCCCTGCAACACCGCCGGTTCAGTTCGGAGCCGGCTTCTATGTTGCAGGGGCTTTCCCGCTGGCCCGGCGGGCGGCCTTTTGGCGGTCGCCCGCCGGCCCAGCGGGAAAGCCAGAATGGCATCCGCGGTCTCCTGACCGCGGAGCGGCCATTTGGCGGTGACCGCATGGCGGGCGGCGACCGCCATAATCATTTTGTGCGTGAATGTAATCATAAATAATAATAATAATGTGTAAATACACTTATTATTATGGTTAATACAGCACATTTTCTGTAATTCATAATCAATGGCAATATTATTATAGCAAGAAAGCTTTTTAAAATGAGCAAAAGTTCCCTGTATGCTTTTCATAAACTTTCCAGCCATGAAAATGCCATCATAAAAACAGCCCCTAGAGGGCATCACATTTTGATCACAGAACATGCAACGCTAGAGGATGCTGTACAATGCGTACCATAACTAACATTTTCAGATCACAAAAGATACACACATGAAACAAACTCCTAAAGGATGCTGCACTTCCAGTTGTAGAGCAGATGCTCCAGCCTTGGGAAGGCTTTAAAAAGTGATATGAAAATCTCAGAGGGTAATAGATTTCCTGAACCTGCAAAAATAGGATCAGTACCTTCAAAAATGACTTATCGGGGGGGCTGCTGTGGTCCTCACAGCTCCCCTCAACACTTTTCATGTTCATTGGAGGTGGCCCTGTCCTCCTGGGACCATCACAAGGCAAAACAAATATGCTGATTAAGAAGCCCCATAGGACATTATGGGGGACTCCAGCCAGGAGCAGTGAATATGTTTTACTAGTGGCTTTCCTTTGATAAAGATGTGTGGCCTTTCACCAAGTGGAGTGAACTTTCTTTTTCCTTTATGTTTTTTAGGGGGCTGCTCAGTCCCACCCCCATGTGTCTCCTTTGTTGGAGGCAGCCAAGAGAGCACACCCTTGGCTGTCCTGCCGGCTCTTGCAGAGCCTGCATCTCCGCATGCAGTCACAAAGCAAGCAGCTTTTCTCTCCCTACCCATTCCTTCGGACAGGGTGTAGGCTTCTTTGGTGGCCACCCCACTTCAACCTGGATATGGGCATGGGGTGCAAGGCCACCGCCATTGGGGGGCATACCAGCACTGCCCCATCTTCCTTTGTTTCAGGGCCTCTGGATGGGATCCTATCCCCCCTTCCTTATATAAGCACCCAGTGATGTTGTCCCTGGGCCAATAGAGAGGCCAGAGAGGGGGTCCATATGCACACCCCTACCTGAAGAAATTACAAAAATTTATCCTGCGCCCACCCCCTGGCTCACTTCGGGGGTAATTGGTGACCAGATGGTGGCACCTCATGTGCTTTGTTTGGCAAAGGGAGTCAAAGATCGCCAATCTTTGAAATGCCTTAACTTGTGCCTCATAGGACAAATGTTGGCTCATTCTGCTTCTTATGGTGAGCACTAGCCACCAGGGGCAGTTGCAGTAGATCTCCTCATCTCCAAAGCATTGTAATCTTCTGAACTTCAGAAAGCTGTCCCTCCAGGCTCCGTGTGCCTTCCATTCTTTGTCTCGGGTGCAGAAGTCCAGGATTTTCCCCAACTGGACCTCAGGAGGTATACAGGGACCAGCCTCAGTTCTCCTTGGAGAGACTCACAGGTCCTGGGATCAACTAGGCATAGTCCTTTGTCTTTTGAGGGCACCAGGGGATTCCTTCTCCCAGTTGTCAATAGTGGCCCTATTGTGCAGCCATTTCAGTGATGTTTGTGGGCACGTTATTATACCTACTAGGCCTGCTGTCTGTGCCCTTTAGCCTATTAATGTTTAATTTTACTCTTCAAAAAATGATCACATTTGTGGTGATGTTTTATTTTCCTTTATCTTGCTGTCCTTTTGCTCAGGCAAGTATTTACATTTCTTAGCATGACATTCTTTCATTCTGTGCCTTATGCGACAAGGCAGGATTGCCAGAAGAAAGTGGTACACCACATCTCTAACATTTCACAGAAACATACATATTTTAACATGGGGACACTTTCTCAGAATATTAGCTGTTTCATTATAAAACCATCTCCATGTCCCCTGCACATTAGAGGGAGGTTCCAGCCAGATGACCACTACTGCATGCTGATTGATCTTGCCACAGCTGCTTGCTGAGATTGCCGGTTCCCTGGCCTGCGTGGGGAAGATGTCTCAATAGACAACAGGCTTCATATTCAGGTATGGGGATGATGTCTTCCCGGGGGTCTTGAAAGGCGGATTTGGGCTTATCCTGCTGTGCGCTAACACAGAACATTAGTGGTGTAGATAGGAATCACACATCTTGCATAGTGACAGTATGGTAGGACTTTTCTTGTGTTTCGCTTTTCTTGTCACCATTCTGCTTCTACTATATATTAGAATCCTAATTATTGCGTTTTATGTCATTTTATTTAGGGCACAGCTGATTCAAAAATACTTATTGAACCATTCCCTGCTTCTGTTTGTCTTTGCTTTTGTGAGACAAATGTAACTGAGAGAAAAGGATGAAATCTGATCAACCACGATTTTCCTGAGAAGTCACAATGTCATGCACTCGGTTGCCACAGAATCACCCCTGCTCTTAGGTATAAGTGAGGTGCTGCTAGCTGGCTGGAAGTGGATTAGGCCAACAGTTGTCACATGTGGGATTGAACTCAGTTCCCCACAATTCCCCACAAGTCAGGTGATGCTGCCGCCCAGATCCAGCAGCCTTGTTAGTACAATGAGAGCCAGTGCAACAGTTCCATTGTTCAGCAGCGAAGCACAGATAAATCACCAAGCAAGAGACAGTCACCCCCTTGTTCAAGAGATTTAAAGAAGAGTGGAAGGCTCCAGAAAATAGCCACTCCTTGTCAATGCAAGAGTGCCACATCACCTCTCCACCCCATGCCAATCCTCCTGCACAGCATCCTGGGACAGTTCAAAATTGTGTCATCCAGGAGTCTTTAGTCACTTCTCCCTCTGGGGGCCTCAGCTCCGCCCCTCACTGACATCACTGCCAGGGTCTTTCTCACCAAATTTTCAAAGGGGATCCCCCTCCTGTACTGACTCTTGAGGTCTGAGCTTCCGTCTTTGTTCAGTGGGCTTGGGCAGGCCAATTGCTGGTACAATGTGACAGCAAAGTGATTAATTTGAATCCTTAAACCCCACTCCTTTCCTTCTCAGGAGCTGAGTGAAGCACTTTTAATTGCTCCCTTTATGTGGGAAGGCCTTTGTTCCTGCCCACTGGGAAGAAATGTAATTAGCCTGACAGCACGATGACAAAAGGCCTGAGCTCTGATCCTGAACAGAGCCAGAGAAATATGACAATGCTGGATGACCCATAACTTGTATAGATATATTTTCAGAACTTTCAGGTTTGATTTTCACTCACATGTTACACCCAAGTTCGATACGTCACTGATCTCTGTAGGCCAATGGGCAGCAAAACATCACTCTAAGGTAGTTTTCCCCCTATGTGTAAAATTAAGTGTCACTACAGACAAAACAGTAAATCATACTGGCTTTCCTTATTAGTGTACACTAACATTAAAAGGCCTACTATAGAGCAATATTTATTCCTACAGAGTCCCCCCTCTGCATCAGGCTTTCTCTGCACAGTTACCTGGCTGCACACAAAAGCAGTCCCCGATGCGCTGCCCATACAAGTGTGTGTACACTTGTTCACATGTAACTAGCCAAGTGCCCCTTACCCTTACTGCATCACAGTGGCCTTTTCTTAAATGGCAGACATTGGCAGTGAACATGCACAGTCCATTTGCCATGTGATTTCCATGGGTGAAACACATGTAGTGACTCACCCAGAGTAAAAGTCCAAAACCAGGTGATACAAAAAGCAAAAAATAACCAGGCATACTGAATGAGTGGAACACAATTGCGTCAATATTAATACGTTATTCAGTGCAAGTTCTTGTTTGCTCCTAGTTTAAAAGCTAGAAAGGCCAGAACCTCAATGTCACAACTTATGGGATGATGTCCCATTGGTTCTCCCTTAATTTGTTGTTAGAATTCACCATTGAATTTAACAAAGTTCTTTTTATGAGACAATGTTGCCAGATCCTTTAGCTAACATACAGATGTATTCCTTCTAAATCCTCCTAAATGTGGGATATTAACCTATAGTAGTCCTGTGACTTGAACCTGTCTAATATAATCAAATAAGGTAGTTTCAATCCTTTGAATGATGTCTGTAGTTCAGACAGACTAACAAGTTGGCTTCAAGAACAAATTTATGTACTTTGAAATCAGACCTACCACTGTTTCGCATGAGGCAGTCATTTGGGTTTTCCAGGCTCATGAGCACCGTCCAGAGCAGTTATGGTGTTGGGTTGAGTGGGTCTTTTTTAATCAGGAAATCAAATTATTTTGGACTTCTAGGTCTTCATTTATGATTTGTCTAAATTATTTATTCGAGCTCTTCAGTTGGATTAATGAAATGTATTCTGTAAAGCTCATTATTGACACATGATTTGTTCCCTTAATAATATAAATCTGTTAGAACTCACAGCCTGAGGGTGGTCATACTCCAACTTTTTGTTTGCCTCCCTCCATTTTTCTGGCTCTTTTTTTTTGCTGGTTTTAGGACTCTGCACACTTTACCACACTTTACCACTGCTAACCAGTGCTAAAGTGCATGTGCTCTCAAAACATGGTAACATTGGCTCCTAACCAATTGACATATTAAATTTACCTGTAAGTTTCTAGTAAAGCGAACTTCATGTGTGCAGGGCCTGTAAATTAAATGCTACTAGTGGGTCTGAGACACTGATTGTGCCACTCCCATAAGTAGCCCCCTAACCATGTCTCAGGCTTGCCTTTGTTAGGCCTGAGTGTGCAGTTTCACTGGCACTTCATCTTGGCATGTAAAAGTACTTGCCAAGCCTCAAATACCCATTTTTCTACATATACGTCGCCCGTAAGGTAGGCCCTAGGTAACCCATGGGACAGAGTGCTATGTAAGTAAAAGGCAGGACATATAATTATGTGTTTAAAATGTCTTGGTAGAGGAAAACTCCCAAATTCATTTCCTCACTACTGGCAGACCTGCTTCTCCCATAGGCCAGCATTAGAACTGCCCTTATACACATTTAAGTGGTAGATTCTGATCTGAAAGGAGTAGCCCTGTCATGTTTAGTATGGCAAGAATCATAATAGAACATCCTGCGTACTGGTGAAGTTGCACTTAATATTATTATTTTAGAAATGTCACTTATAGAAGGTGGTAATTTCTCTTACAGCCTGTCTCCAATCCGCGTCTGGACTGTGCTGGTTGACCACTCCCCTTGTGAATTCCACCCAGAGAACCATAAACAGAGGACATTCAATCACATCCGTGTTCATCTGCATTCTGAATGGGTCTCCCTGGGCAGGAAGGGTGAAGGGGCCCTCTCTTACACTTCAAAGGCCAGTGGTCTGACCTCACAGAAAGAATTGACAACACCCCACAGAGATTCTGGCAGACAGGGTTGGGTTGAGGGCAGAGCCTGCGCACTTCAAAACCACTCTTTGACATTTTCCCCACTTCAAAGGCATTTTTGAGTACATAAACTGCGTATCTGACCCCACTGAAACATACACTTTTGGATTTACCCTTGGACTCTGTCAGAGGGACTGCCTGGCTGCCCAAAGGACTCATCTGGACGGCTTTGCTGAGAAGGACTGCTGCCCTACTTGCTGCCCTGCTGCCTGCTGGCCCCTTACTCTGCTGGAAGGGCTCTGCCTTCCACACAAGCACTCCCCAAGGGTTTGGATTGAGCTTGCCTTCTTTTCTGAAGTGTCAGGGCCACAAAGACTTCACCCCAGCAAAGAAAATCCTTGTGCATTGAAAAATCGATGCAACACCTGTAGAAATTTGCACAGCACTTGCCTTGTGGCTGAAAAATACCACATTGCCTACCAGATTGACCCAGCACCTGCTTCTTCTTCAATGCATCGTCCCTGGGCATCAAAATACCCCCGCACCACAGTGAGGATTGAAGGCTGCACTCCTGGAAATCAATACATCACCTTGGAGCGTGGAAAGGAACAACGCATCATCTGTGCCGCACTAAAAAATTGTTTTCTGGAAAAATTGGCCTTTGATAAATTGATGATAGGATGTTTGGCCTCAGTTACAAGTTATGAATATTTTGTTAAATGAGTATCAAGTAAATTGATCTTTTGCATGTTCATCTCCTCATTATTGTAGTCCAAGGAGGATGTTTCTAATATAGTAATGAATCTTTTCTTTGATATTTCTTTGTAGTTTGGAAGAGATGGTTGGCTATCTTGTCAGTTATAAAATTAATTCTTCAAATAAGGATTTACTGTTTCTTTTTTATGTTGGCCTTGTCTTTTTTATAAATTCGTGAATTTTCGATTGTCTTTAAACTCTTGGATTTGTTGATGTATTTTGTCTAGTAGTTCCTAAGCATTTAATATGGCTGTGTTGTTTGCTAGTTCCTTTTCTAGTGCTGAAATTTCCTCAAAAAATATATTTTATTCAGTAAGAGTGAGTTTTGGTGGGGAGTACGATTCAGTTGTGCCTGCACCAATGTAACTAAAATTCAATTTACCTCTATGGTCTTCAATGAAAAGGTTGGGGACATCCTCAAGGAATGATAACTACTCATAGATGAAGGAGAATCAGTCCATATAATTCAGTTTGAATCTGTTTTTTTCTGAAGCCTTGTTAATTTAACAGTGTCATTTGGTTGTACTGTTGTGATGTTACTGTGGATTGTGGAAGAAATTGATGGTGTGTCCAATCATTTTTGAATGTATTCTTTAGTATAGTTCAATGTCTGTCCAGCTTCTCTGATACCCAAGAGGAAGAAGAAGACTATTTGTATGTTTATGCCTTTTAATGGAAATGAATTACTAACCCTTAAAGATGAGAAATACTGTTGTGAGCCTGTTACCCATGCCCTGGAGTGCCAAATGAAGAGAGGTTGACTTACTTCAGCAAAAGGTCCCTCTTTCACTGAACCTTGTGAATCATATAAAAGCCAGACAGAACATTTTACTCTAGAGGAAATCAAACCTCTTAATCAGGACTTACACACAGTGCCAATAGGTAAATCAAATAGGGCTCAGAGCAAAGTAACTTACATTATTTTCTTTTGGAAAAAGAGTAAATCATTTGGTAGTGCAAGGGCATTGGAAGGGTAGGGCTAGAACGTGACAAGAGAACAAAAAAAGACCTAACCAGGAAAGGTGTAGTTTAGAACATTTTATTCTCCAGGAGTCAGGTAGAGGTATTAATGAGTGGTATTTGAGAGGTGTTGGGATGGGAATATCCCCTGCATGATGAACAGCCATGACACCTGCTCTGTGTGTGTCTGAATGACTTATACCTGGATTCAGCTTTTTTAATTTTTGGTCATGCCATATGGAAGCGATATGGAAGTGCTGACGTAGACCAGATCTTTGAGAATGATCAATTTTGGACCATTTTCTGAATCAGGAGAGGTGGCCCAAGGTCACCACATAGTGAAAGAGGCTATTGCCTTTGCCACAGGATTCATGCATGTAGTGTTGTGGTGTCAGCATACTGTGTTAAGTGAATTGTAGTTGTCACACATTCACCTGATTCTGACCGTGGAGACGATGCTGGACTTCTAATCCCACCCGAGGCAGAGAATGAAATCAAGTAAGCACAACCTGATTCAACCTGATTCACTTGCTGCCTTCAAGGGGCCGGGTGTTGGGGTGAAAGATAGATTTGTGTTATCGGGTCTGCTCCGCTGCCTTGCAACACTTTTTTTGTGGATCTTTTAGTGTTGATACAGGTGTGATGCGCTGGAAACAAGAAGAGTTGTTGAACACAGCATATAGTAAATTAACAGGTATTTACAATAATATCACTCATAGGTTTAATCATAAGAGAGCAGGTACAATTCAAACATGAGTTGTCTGACACTCCAAAGAATGTCTTAGCATACAATGTTCAATTCACACTCAAATGTACAGATTGCATGCTCAAAGTCTTTCCAAGTTCTTGATACAAAACTTTGTCAAAAAGAATACGGACTTGAAGACCTTCAGTTCTGAGGCAACAAAAGTTTGGAGCGTCCACAAGATAAAGTGTCCGGAGCATTAGGGCTTTCAGACACATAGAAAGAAGCAATGACCTATTTCCAAGAACGGGGTTTTCACCTTCAAAGAACTCAATTTTAGTTTAATCTCAAATTTATCTAAGGATTACTGGGCACTAACCTGAGGCTCATGGTACTTAGCCTTGTCTTTAATTTTTCAACTGAAATCCAGAGGAAGACGGGAGGCTGTGGTGTAAGAATCCCAAGAGGAGGTGGAATCGTAGCTTTTGGAGTGAAGACACTGGAAACACCAAGGCCCATATTTATACTTTTTGACGCTAAACTGCGCTAACGCAGTTTAGCGTCAAAAAATTTAGCGCCGTCTAACGCCATTCTGAAGCGCCATGCGGGCGCCGTATTTATGGAATGGCGTTAGCCGGCGCTAGCAGACCGGCGCTGCCTGGTGTGCGTGGAAAAAAACCACGTAGACCAAGCAGCGCCGGCGTAGGGGGAAAATGGCGCTAGGGCGTCTTAAAATGAGGCAAGTCAGGTTGAGGCAAAAAAATCGCCTCAACCCGATTTGCGCCATTATTTTCGACGCCCAGACGCCATTTAAATGACTCCTGTCTTAGTAAAGACAGGAGTCATGCCCCCTTGCCCAATGGCCATGCCCAGGGGACTTATGTCCCCTGGGCATGGTCATTGGGCATAGTGGCATGTAGGGGGGCACAAATAAGGCCCCCCTATGCCACCCAAAAAAATTTAAAAAATATAAAAAATTATACTTACCTGATCTTACCTGAATGTCCCTGGGGTGGGTCCCTCCATCCTTGGGTGTCCTCCTGGGGTGGGCAGGGGTGGCAGGGGGGGTCCCTGGGGGCAGGGGAGGGCACCTGTGGGCTCATTTTGAGCCCACAGGCCCCTTATTGCCTACCCTGACCCAGGCGTTAAATAGTGGCGCAAATGCGGGGTTTTTTGACCCGCCACCTCCCGGGCGTGATTTTAGCCCGGGAGTATAAATACGACGCATTTGTGTCGCAGTCATTTTTTTAGACGGGAACGCCTTCCTTGCATCTCATTAACGCAAGGAAGGCGTTCACGCAAAAAAATTACGCTATTTGCCCATACTTTGGCACTAGACGCGTCTAACGCCAAAGTATAAATATGGCGTTCGTTTTGCGCCGAATTTGCGTAAAAAAAAACGACGCTAATTCGGCGCAAACGGAGTATAAATACGGGCCCAAGGGCCTTATTTATACTTTTTGGTGCAAAACTGCACTAACGCAGTTTTGCACCAAAAAGTTTTGTACTGGCTTGCACCATTTTTTAGCACCAGCTGGGCACCATATTTATGGAATGGTGCAAGCCGGTGCAAAGGGTAGGCTAGCTTTAAAAAAAATGACGTTAGGCAGGTTTGAGTCAAAATAAATGATTCTGACCAGATTAGCATCATTTTTTGACACTAAGGGGCATATTTATACTCTGTTGCGCCGGAATTGCGTCGTTTTTTTGACGCAATTCCGACGCAAAACTAACTCCATATTTATAGTTTGGCGTTAGACGCGTCTAGCGCCAAAGTCCATGGAGTTTGCGTCATTTTCTAGCGTGGACACCTACTTTGCGTTAATGATTTGCAAGGTAGGCGTTCCCGTCTAAAAAATTGACTCCGAGGCATGTGCGCCGTATTTACACTCCCGGGCAAAACTCACGCCCGGGAGTGGGCGGGTAAAAAAAAATGACGTCCAGCCGCTTTTGCGTCGTTTTTTAGCGCCTGGTCAGGGCAGGCGTTAAGGGACCTGTGGGCTCGGAAGGAGCCCAGAGCAGAGGTGCCCTCCCATGCCCCCAGGGACACCCCCTGCCACCCTTGCCCACCCCAGGAGGACACCCAAGGATGGAGAGACCCATCCCAGGGAAGGAAAGGTAAGTTCAGGTAAGTATTTCTTTTTAATTTTTTTGTGGCATAGGGGGGCCTGATTTGTGCCCCCCTACATGCCACTATGCCCAATGACCATGCCCAGGGGACATAAGTCCCTTGGGCATGGCCATTGGGCAAGGGGGCATGACTCCTGTCTTTGCTAAGACAGGAGTCATTTCAATGGGGGTTGGGAGTCGAAAAAATTTGCGCAAATCGGGTTGAGGCGAAAAATTTGCCTCAGCCTGACTTGCCCCATTTTTTGGCACCCAAGCTCCATATTCCCCTACGCCGGCGCTGCCTGGTGTACGTAATTTTTTTTCACGCACACCAGGCAGCGCCGGCGGCTAACGCCGGCTAACGTCATTGAATAAATACGGCGCCCGCATGGTGCTTCAGAATGGCGTTAGCCGGCGCTAATTTTTTTGACGCAAAACTGCGTTAGCGCAGTTTTGCGTCAAAAAATATAAATATGGCCCTAAGGGACATATTTATACTCTGTTTGCACTGAATTAGCGCCTTTTTTTTTAACTCTAATTCAATGCAAAACTAACTCCATATTTATACTTTGGTGCTAGACCCGTCTAGCGTCAAATTTATGGAGTTAAAGTCATTTTTTGGAAGTGGAAACCTACCTTGCCTTAATGAGATGCTAGGTAGGCGTTCCCGTGCAAAAAATGACTCTATGGCCTTAACATAACACCATATTTATACTCCCATGCAAAAATGGTGCAAGGAAGGGAGGAGGGGTCAAAAAATGGGGCAAAGCTTGCTTTGCCCCATTTTTTAAAGCCTGGGTCAGGGCAGGCGTTAGGGGACCTGTGGGCCTATGTCCATGGTGGAACACCATGGAATAAGCCCACAGGTGCCATCCCCAGGCCTTAGGGGCACCCCCACCCACCCCAGAGGGACTGCAGAGGATGGGGGACCCCATCCCAGGTAAGTACAGGTAAGATTACATTTTATTTTTGAAAGTGCCATAGGGGGCCCTGAAATGGGCCCCCATACGTGGCACAGGGTGAAATGGCCATGCCCACAGGACCCCTGTCTTCTGTGCTGGCCATTGGAGTGGTGGGCATGACTCCTGCCTTTTCTAAGGCAGGAGTCATGTGGCATGGTAGGTTTAGCACCATAAAATTACGCTAATCTGGTTAGAGTAATTTTTGTTTACTCTAACCTGCCTAAAGTAATTTTTTGGTGCTAAACCCTCTTCTTCTATACTGCCAGCCCCACCCGACTAAAGTCATTTTTTTTACTCTAGCCTACCCTTTGCACCGGCTTGCACCGTTCCATAAATATGGTGCCCATATGGTGCACAGAAATGGTGCAAGCCGGTGCTAAATTTTTTGGTGCAAAACTGAGTTTGTGCAGTTTTGCAGCAAAAAGTATAAATAAGGGCCAATATTTTGTTAGTTTGCGCCACTTTTACGTCAAAAAATGACGTTAATGCAGCGCAAAAAAAGAATAAATCAGGGCCTTGGTGCCAGTCGGTTCTAGCACCAAAGTATAAATATGGAGTTAGATTTGCACCGAATTAGAGTAAAAAAAAAATTGTGCTAATTTGGTGCAAACAGAGTATAAATATGCCGCAGAGTATAAATATGCCCCTAAATATGGCCTTAAGGCCATAGAGTCATTTTTTGCATGGGAACACCTACCTTGCATCTCATTAAGGCAAGGTAGGTCTCCACTTTCAAAAAATGACTTTAACTCCATAAATTTGGCGCTAGAGGTGTCTAGCACCAAAGTATAAATATGAAGTTAGTTTTGCACCAAATTAGAGTAAAAAAAAATGACACTAATTCAGTGCAAACAGAGTATAAATATGCCCCCAACTGTCTCAGGATCAGAGGACTAACAGGAAGGCATGGAAGACTAGAGCGCTCAATGGTTCCGGGTAACTCAGAAGGTGAGAGCAAGGAATATGCTTGAGCTTGACTGGAATGTGGCCTAGCCCATACTCAGGTTCATACGGAGTATTTATACCCGATGGGACTGTTTCAGAAGGGCACGTGGCTCACATGGAAAGCCAGAAAGTTCCAAAGGAAACCTGGAAGAGAGCACGTGTTAAAACAATGGATGTGACCTTTGCTGTTGGCAGGTATAAGTGACGTTGGAATCAATTAACCAATGCAGGCAGAACCAAAGAGCATTGTCCATTGGAGTCAATAGGTCACAGCAGTTGGCACCAATAACCAAGACAGGTGGGGAAAAAAAGAGCATGAATAGATACATTCAATAGATAATGGCAGAAGAAGTTAATTAACCAGGAAACATGTGATTCTCTTACAAGAGTGAACACAGAGGGAACAACAGCCCAAGAGGTTCAAGGGAGTGAAGTGCTCTTGGAAGGGGACCATGGGTTGCAGGAAGCTGTGATATGCAACAGGGTAATGAATACACGAGCCCTGTGTGTAATATCCAGAGTTTAGAGGGCACTAAAGGGGGTCATAGTAACATGATTTTTTTTTTGCCTGTGAAACATGAATGTGTGTCTACAGATCTTTTCTTCTAAAATGTGCAGATGCCCACCATCAATCCTTGCTTTTGAACACCAACTTCCCATGTATTGCACATGTGCATGTGTACTAGGATTGATAGTATTTCATGCACAAGTGATACAGGGCTGTGGGTTCTGTTTTGGAAGCCCACAACCTGAGCCAGAGTATAAGATGGAGGAACTATTTCTTTCCTCAGACAGCTTTTGTGTTTGCTGACACCTCCTAGAAGGTATAGTTAATACCAGTTGCTATGATCAGGAAATAAAGGCAGGTTTACTTTAGAAAAGCTCGGGCCCTTCTAGATACATTGGTCTGTAAATGACTCTGACCAATGCTGCCGTTAGGTAGATAGGAGGTGCAGGGTAAGGCCTGCAGTATCTGTTGCTAGGGAAAGAAGTTGTCTGAAAGGGGGCAGATTATTGTCTCTCTTCCTTATCTCTATGAGGAGGTGTCATAAAAAGCTGAGAGCAGTCTGCTCAAACCTCATTGTACTTACGTGGTAGGCACTCCCCCTGGAGACTGCCCAGGTGGGAAGAGTAGTATTGCACATAAAGGCCAATCTGGAAGGTGGCAAGCCCAGGACACGTGCTGTGAACTGACCCAAACTGGTTCCAAGAAAGCATGCCTGAATATACTTCATCATCTGTGTAATTGAGATAAAAGTCCCATCATTGGTCACTGTTGTGGTCTCTTCCACCGAGGTGGTAGTTCTCCACAGAGTACTTAGGGACTACTGTGCAGCTAAGGACTGGTGTTGCACTAAAGGCCAGCTCTCCAGATGTGAAGGAACATCACCTGAGTCCGATCTGAAGTTGAGATTACTGGGATGTCCTGGATGCCAAGTAATCCTACTTTTGAGCAATGAAAGGAAATTCTAACCCTGCAAGAGTAGCTAATCATGGAAGGGACTGCCGTAATGGTCCCAAGCCTATGGTCTGTTCAACAGAGACTCAACAACCAAGGGTTTTGAAGGAATTGCTGAACTGCCAGAACAGGCAGATCAAGCTTTCTCACCTATCCATGTGAAACTGGGATAAGTGCCTGCTGTCTGGCCCGTGTGCCCCACAATTGGACTTTGTGTCCATGGCACTGGCCAAGTGTGTTCTTGGGTCATGACAAGTCTTGAAGGTCAAGGGACCAGAGAGGTACTCTTGGGGTACTGTGTGAAGAATCGAGGTTATCGCCTTGAGGCACAGCATGCTGAAGATAGAGATTGACATCTGCCATGCCGCAGATTCATCATCTTTGGGGTTTGTGGATCTCACACTTAAGAAGAAGCTCCAAGTACTCAAAGGCTTGTCCGAGTGAGCTGTCTGCGAGTCAAGCAGCCACCAGTGTGCTGGAGTGAATCATAACCCACTGCCAGCTGCCAGAAGACGGCCATCTACACAAGAACTCGCTCCTGCTATGTCCCTCCAAGTGACACTCTGTGCACCCCACTGCTGCACAGCTCTCTGGAAGACTGCTTTGTGCAACCTGGAAGCTCCCTGCCACTAATGAGATCCTGCAGCCGCAGGAGGGCTGAACATGGTAGGTGCAACTCCTACAAACTGGATAAAAACCTGAGCAGGTCTAGGCCCGAACAATGAGTGCCAAGGCCAGAAGTGGGGGAGGGCCACAGTCTGTCCATATAGATCTTACCTTGAACTCTGAACCTGAGGAGGGGACATGAAGGGGCAGGGGGAGTCGGCAGATGCCGGGAAAGCACACAGTCTCACACCTGTGAATCGAGTATTCATGCAATTTTGAATGTGTAGTGGGACTCTATCGTTTGGTCTGATCAAGTACTTGTTTCTACATAGGGAAGTGCTGGGCTTTATATTTATCTTATTACACTGCTGAGGTGTGGTATTGATTCCTGAGTGTAAGCTCCCCAACACTAACCTCCATGAGAAGCATCTGACGGCTCACCTCTATACCACTGCAAGTCAAGCGTGGAAAGGGTTGTACTTGGCCCATTTTCCAGAGCTATAGTAAGACATCCCACAGGTGACCAGTGGCAAATACCTCAATCCCATGTTGTGGATCAGTAGTCCCTGCCTGTCTCTTGGCTTCCTGAATGGAACAGAAAGGCATGGAAAGCATTTGTGAGAATGAATAAAGCAGGAAGACTAAAGAACGTAGAAGCAAAGCCAGATGAATTGGACATATTAGTGACAAAATACTGCTGACAACAAAATAAGAATAAAACATTGAAGAACATTAGAAGCGGACAAAAAGAAAAACATTGTGACTAAGGTTCTTTTAGCAACATTTTTGATTTCAACATAGTTTTAGATTGCTGTTGATAAACATGAGATAAGTGTCCAAGCTCCTTCCTGTAGGTACATACAGCCTTGTTAGGCTTTCCTCCTTAGAGTTTGGGCATGCTAGTGTGGGTCAGCTATGATGGTGAAGACTTTTGAAGGTGTGATGGGTGCTCCACCTAGGGTCATGTATTTGCAGCCTTCTATTTTAGGTTGAGGGGAATTGCCTGCATCTAGTACCGCACCTTGAGTTTAGTGTGAGACTAATTGGGTGGGTTTCTCTATATTTCAATCTTCGGATGTAGTCATTAAATAACCCCTGCCACTGGTTGTATGGACTTTTGCTCGGTGATGTCAGGAATCCCCAAGGTGCCTCCTGCGTTATCTGTCAGCATCCCCAGGGATTAGGGTTAAATCATATCTCTGTTCTTGGTTAAACCTTCATGTTTCTAAGTAAACATAATGTGCTGTGTTTCAGAATTGGTTTTTATCAATGCTTGTTTTACCAATGCTTGTTTGCTAATGTGAGCAAGTGTAGACATGTGTTTCTAATTGGGTGTGGTGTAGACCTGTGCTTCTAATTGGGTGTGGTGACTCATCCACATGTGGAAACTCAACTGCTTTCATGATTGGCTATAAATAGCAGAGTGAAGCAAGCCTCCCTGCTTGGCTTTGTTTTGCTTCCTGATTTCAGCATCTGATTTGGCAGTCCAGCCCCTGCTGTCATCCTCGTATTCAGGACTTTTGAGGCACTTCTTTTCTTCGTTCCTGTACCAGCTGACACCAGGAATTCCTCCAGCACTCTGGAAAAGACTGCAGCTAAGTGACCAGTATTCTCCAGGCAGTTTGTTCTTTGAGCGCCGCTCTTTCGTAGAACAGCTGGTGTATTTCAGACCTCGTATTTTGGCAGAGTGCTTATCTTGAAGAGACAAATGCATTTATGAAAATTCTACATTATTATTGTAGTTACTTGCCTTAATGTGCTTCAGGAAATCTTCTTTAGCTCAAGTACTGCAAAAAGTGACAGTGCAATTTTAAAAGAGCATTTACGTGACTTTTCTTTCTCTAATAGCATAACTCTTGGATTTAAATTGTGTCATTCATGCTTGTGTTTCAGGTTTGAAGAATTTGCTTTTGAAGGGTTTTTCACACACACAGTAAAACCAAACCAAACTGTGCCACCCTAACTGTTTAAACCCAGAGTAGACATTTGTATTTCTTGGATTGTTTTTTTTTTTTTCTTTTAGTTTAACCCTATGCATGCAGGAAAGTTATACGTGATATAATTAATGCCCTTCTTTGTCTTTCTTGTACATGATAAGTGCAACCACAGTTCTAATTGTAGTGTGCAACAGTGAATCTCTGTGAAGCCAGCAAGTGTCACAGAACTTTTTGTTATGGTACTCCTTTGGTAATGCAGTGTTAGTAATTGTGCCAACAGTTATTATTATCCAAGAAAAGTGCTGGAGCATCCCGGTGTTCTTCTACCACTCCTGTGCCCATATCAGAAAGAGAGATTCAGTTTCAAGGAAGTTGGTTGCACTAACTCTACTATCACTCTGTCAACAACAACCTGCCCCCCGAAGATACAGGGTGCCTGGCTGGACCGGCAAGCGTTGGCAGTGTTTTGTCTCTTTCTCTTCCACTCCCTCTTTCCTTTTGGGACAGTTGCCGGGGTTTCTGTGTCCACCAGGAAGTGCTGAGACACGTTCCAGGAGGTCGGGGCATGCCACCGCCCCTGCAGACACCCTGCTTTTCAGGTGAGTGACCCTGTGTCAACAGGTGACAAGGAGAAGTATGAGGTGCAATCAACTACATTCAATCCTTAGCCATAAATCATTAAGGACTTTTATTACAGTATGTGAAAAGTTGTGTGTGATTTACTTTCATTTCTTCAGCTTTTCTTTATTTATTGAGTATTGATCTTTTAAGTATCAGCTTTAAAAGTTGATATAATCTAATAATCAATACTTCAAGATAAAACAGAATACAATATTGGTATGTTCCATAAAGGAAATTCCCTAATAAAAATTACATCAGAATTAAAGAATAAAGGGGGTCATTACGACCCTGGCGGAAGGCGGAGAAGCGGCGGTAAGACCGCCAACAGGCTGGCGGTCTTTTTTTTTGTATTATGACCATGGCGGTTAGCGCCATGGTCACCCGCCGGTTCTCTGTTCCGCCCGCCGGGCTGGAAACCAGGGTCTCCAGCCCGGCGGCCGTCACTATACCGCCGGCGGTATTTGGACCCGGCTGACCGCCATGGATTTCATGCGGTTTGAAACCGCCATGAAATCCATGGCGGTAAGCACTATCAGTGCAAGGGAATTCCTTCCCTGGCACTGATAGGGGTCTCCCCCACCCCGACTCCCTCCCTTACCCCCCCACAACCCCCCCAAAGGTGGCAGGACCCCCCTCCCCACCCCGACCCCCAACATAACATCTCTCATACACACACGACATGCACGCAGGCACCACCAACACACATACACGCACACACACCAACATACATGCAAACATCCACACACACAGTCAGACACGCACACCCACATTCACACATACACGCACACATCCATACAGACATACCTACAAACATACACGCACCCATTCCCAAACACACAACACCCCCGCAAGCATACACGCACTCACACAACCCCTCTACATACACAGACGCACACCCCCATGCACGCACACCACACACAACACCCCCACACCCCCTCCCCTCACGGACGATTGACTTACCTGGTTCGACGATCCTCCGAGAGGGGACGGGAGCTATGGGGGCTGCTCCGCCAACACCACACCGCCAACAGAACACTGCCACACCGAATCACAGGACTTGATTCGCTGGGCGGGGTTCTGTTGGCTTGGCGGTGGAGGTGGAGCAACCTCCTCTTCCCCGCCGCCCGCCAGTATGGCTGTTGGCGGCTCTCCGTCCGTAAAAGGACGGAGAGCTGCCAAAGGTCATAATAGGCCGAGCGGCAAACCTCCACCACTGGCGGTCTTCCGCACGGCGGTCCCTCGGCGGTCTTGGAAAAAGACCGCCGAGGTCAAAATGACCTCCAAAGTGTCAGTTCAGCTACCCAATGAAGAGTATACTTGAGGGACTCCATGCATAAGCATTCAACCTTTGCATATGAAGATGAAATCAAAAGACATTAAAGAAATAGGCTAAGCAACCTCACATGATGAAAGGTATAAAGGAACTAAAACAAATTCCCCAGTGAGTGTGAGTGAGAGAAGTTCCCTTCTAAAAGAAAAGCTCAAAGGAAAAGCTCTGGCTTGCTCTAGGTACTTGCACTATTATAAATATACAACTTTCTAGGTGGTAAGATGTTTTCCTTCGTCTCCTACATCCTCCAATATGATTTCAGGAAACTTAAGGGAATAGGTGTAATCCCCATCTTTTCATGTATGTACAGTGGTCCATAGCTATTAGTCCTTCAAAAGATACATCATCCACATTCCGCGGTCCAGGCAGGTCTTCTCATGAGTCATCCTTCCTGTTGCCTCCTCTTCTTCAGTAAGAACCTCACTACCAGTTGTCTAAAAAGTGTGGGAAACAAGAACTTGAAGTAGAAAACAGTCCTTTCAATGATGATGTGAAACTTCTGTTGATATGGCATCAGACGTTAGGCTGAGTTAAATGCAATACTTATTCACTTAACATGTAGACTTTTAACATGATTACCTACTACAACCAATGTATTTAGTATATGTGCCATTTAAACTTAAAGTTTTACACATTTTTTAAAATTAAATTTGCTCCTAAAACGCTATGGTAATAATTGTGGCTTAGGGATCCTTAATGATACAGCATTGACCGAGTCTGGGGTACTCTCAGTCAAGTCTTCCACTTGGTGGTATGGTTAACTCTTCTCTGGGCCAGTTCTGTCATGGATGATAGGTTGCTTGATGGGGTATCCCTTTGGTAATGACTCTTGTCACTCATGGGCACCTATGATGTCTTCCTTTTATTCTTTGGGCTAAGAATGGGGTTTTCAAAAAATGTTTGACCTCATTTACCTTCGCAATCTGACTCAGAGGGGAAACCCAAATAAAACAGGAAAACCTCCTTCCGCTCTTTACCTGTCTCCTGTAAAAGGCTCCTGTCTGGAATCAGAGCTGAGTCCCTGATTGTGCACTGCTTTGGATCCACAGAGAGAATCTTGAGACCAATAAGCAGTATAATCATAGGACAATACCAAAACCACTTAACATGTGCCTACTATTCAGTTCTTTCCAGCCACTCTCTCAAAGGAGCCCAAAGTTTCGGTGCCTTCTCCGCACTTAACATCCAGATTTAAATTATAGGTTAGCACCTCCTTCCATTCCTGTAGTGTCGGGGGAAGGGCACTCACCCATTTCCTACAGATTTGTCGTCTGGCCAACAAAATCATATAAAAAGCAATTTAGCGCTGTCTCCCTTAGTTGTCAACTGGTTCTGATTCTGTAGGGATCCAAAAATCACTAAGGAGGGGCTTACTTGACATTCCATAGAAAGAAGTTCTCCTATTATCTCATCCACCTCCTTCCAAAATTGAGTAAGCTGGGGGCACCTCAAAAACATATGTAGGTCATCCGCCAGGACCAAACCACATTTCTTACACGCCACTGAAGTTCCATGGAGTCCAGAAGGCCCTGAGGATTGAGAACAAATGATTCCATCTTAATGACACAGGCCGAACTGCATCATATGGTACAGTATTAGATACTTGCCATTGATCTCTTATCTGTTGTAATGGCAAGTCTTCTCGCCACACCTGCTCCACAAGGGTGAACTCTCCATTCGAGATCTCCATTATCACCCAGTACAGTTTTGTAACCTTCTTTCTCAGGAGGGCGTTTAGATGTAGAAACTCTTCCAGTTCATTCACGCCCCCTACCTCCTCCTTTACATGTTTCATCCAGCTAGTTATTTGGAAGTATTTAACCCCTTCGCTGCCAGGCCTTTTCCCCCTCCTGTGCCAGGCCTTTTTTTGCCTATTTGGGGCAGTTCGCGCTTAGGCCCTCATAACTTTTTGTCCACATAAGCTAACCAAGCCAAATTTGTGTCCTTTTTTCCAACATCCTTCTAGAGGTACCCAGACTTTGTGGGTTCCCCTGAAGGAGGCCAAGAAATTAGCTAAAATACAGTGAAAATTTCGGTTTTTTCAAAAAAATTGGAAAAAGTGGCTGCAGAAGAAGGCTTGTGGTTTTTCCCCTGAAAATGGCATCAACAAAGGGTTTGCGGTGCTAAACTCAGCAGCTTCCCAGCTTTCAGGAACAGGCAGACTTGAATCTGAAAACCCAATTTTTCATCACAATTTTGGCATTTTACTGGGACATACCCCATTTTAGCAATTTTTGCCATTTTTTTGTGCTTTCAGCCTCCTTCCAGTCAGTGACAGAAATGGGCATGAAACTAATGCTGGATCCCAGAAACCTAAACGTTTCTGAAAAGTAGACAAAATTCTGAATTCAGCAAGGGGTGATTTGTGTAGATCCTACAAGGGTTTCCTACAGAAAATAACAACTGAAAAAGAAAAATATTGAAATTGAGGTGAAAAAAACATCAATTTTTCTCTACGTTTTACTCTGTAACTTTTCCCTGCAATGTCAGATTATTGAAAGCAATATACCGTTACGTCTGCTGGACTCCTCTGGTTGCGGGGATATATAGGGCTTGTAGGTTCATCAAGAACCCGAGGAACCCAGAGCCAATAAGTGAGCTGCACCCTGCAGTGCGTTTTCATTCCATACCGGGTATACAGCAATTCATTTGCTGAAATATAAAGAGTAAAAAATTGCTATCAAGAAAACCTTTGTATTTCCAAAAAGGGCACAAGATAAGGTGTTGAGGAGCAGTGGTTATTTGCACATCTCTGAATTCTGGGGTGACCATACTAGCATGTGAATTACAGGGCATTTCTCAAATAGATGTCTTTTTTACACACTCTCCTATATTTGGAAGAAAAAAATGTAGAGAAAGACAAGGGGCAATAACACTTGTTTTGCTAATCTATGTTCCCCCAAGTGTCCCGATAAGAATGATACCTCACTAGTGTGGGTAGACCTAGCGCTCGCGACAGGAAACGCCCAAAAACGCAACGTGGACATTTTGGATTTTGGCCTCTAGCTCAGCCGGCACCCAGGGAAACCTACCAAACCTGTGCATTTCTGAAAACTAGAGACCTAGGGGAATCCAATATGGGGTGACTTGTGGGGCTCGGACCAGGTTCTGTTACCCAGAATCCTTTGCAAACCTCAAAATTTGGCTAAAAAAACACATGTTCCTCACATTTCTGTGGCAGAAAGTTCTGGAATCTGAGAGAAGCCACAAATTTCCTTCCACCCAGCGTTCCCCCAAGTGTCCCGATAAAAATGATACCTCACTAGTGTGGGTAGACCTAGCGCTCGCGACAGGAAACGCCCAAAAACGCAACGAGGACACATCCCATTTTTTTTAAAGAAAACAGAGGTGTTTTTTGCAAAGTGCCTACCTGTAGATTTTGGCCTCTAGCTCAGCCGGCACCTAGGGAAACCTACCAAACCTGTGCATTTCTGAAAACTAGAGACCTAGGAGAATCCAAGATGGGGTGACTCGTGGGGCTCGGACCAGGTTCTGTTACCCAGAATCCTTTGCAAACCTCAAAATTTGGCTAAAAAAACACATGTTCCTCACATTTCTGTGGCAGAAAGTTCTGGCATCTGAGAGGAGCCACAAATTTCCTTCCACCCAGCGTTCCCCCAAGTCTCCCGATAAAAATTATACCTCACTTGTGTGGGTAGGCCTAGCGCCAGTGACAGGAAACGCCCCAAAGCGCAAAGTGGACACATCAAATTTTTTTAAAGAAAACAGAGGTGTTTTTTGCGAAGTGCCTACCTGTAGATTTTGGCCTCTAGCTCAGCCGGCACCCAGGGAAACCTACCAAACCTGTGCATTTCTGAAAACTAGAGACCTAGGGGAATCCAAGATGGGGTGACTTGTGGGGCTCGGACCAGGTTCTGTTACCCAGAATCCTTTGCAAACCTCAAAATTTGGCTAAAAAAACACATGTTCCTCACATTTCTGTGGCAGAAAGTTCTGGAATCTGAGAGAAGCCACAAATTTCCTTCCACCCAGCGTTCCCCCAAGTCTCCCGATAAAAATGATACCTCACTTGTGTGGGTAGGCCTAGCGCCCGCGACAGGAAACGCCCCAAAGCGCAACATGGACACATCCAATTTTTTGAAAGAAAACAGAGGTGATTTTTGCGAAGTGCCTACCTGTAGATTTTGGCCTCTAGCTCAGCCGGCACCTAGGGAAACCTATCAAACCTGAGCATTTCTGAAAACTAGAGACCTAGGGGAATCCAAGATGGGGTGATTTGTGGGGCTCGGACCAGGTTCTGTTACCAAGAATCCTTTGCATACCACAAAATTTGGCTAAAAAAACACATGTTCCTCACATTTCTGTGGCAGAAAGTTCTGGAATCTGAGAGGAGCCACAAATTTCCTTCCACCCAGCGTTCCCCCAAGTGTCCCGATAAAAATGATACCTCACTTTTGTGGGTAGGCCTAGCGCCCGCGACAGGAAACGCCCCAAAGCGCAACGTGGACACATCCAATTTTTGGAAAGAAAACAGAGGTGATTTTTGCGAAGTGCCTAACTGTAGATTTTGGCCTCTAGCTCAGCCGGCACCTAGGGAAACCTACCAAACCTGTGCATTTCTGAAAACTAGAGACCAAGGGGAATCCAAGATGGGGTGACTTGTGGGGCTCGGACCAGGTTCTGTTACCCAGAATCCTTTGCAAACCTCAAAATTTGGCTAAAAAAACACATGTTCCTCACATTTCGGTGACAGAAAGTTCTGGAATCTGAGAGGAGCCACAAATTTCCTTCCACCCAGCGTTCCCCCAAGTCTCCCGATAAAAATGATACCTCACTTTTGTGGGTAGGCCTAGCGCCCGCGACAGGAAACGCCCCAAAGTGCAACGTGGACACATCCAATTTTTTGAAAGAAAACAGAGGTGTTTTTTGCGAAGTGCATACCTGTAGATTTTGGCCTCTAGCTCAGCCGGCACCTAGGGAAACATACTAAACCTGTGCATTTCTGAAAACTAGAGACCTAGGGGAATCCAAGATGGGGTGACGTGTGGTGCTCGGACCAGGTTCTGTTACCCAGAATCCTTTGCAAACCTCAAAATTTGGCTAAAAAAACACATGTTCCTCACATTTCTGTGGCAGAAAGTTCTGGAATCTGAGAGGAGCCACAAATTTCCTTCCACCCAGCGTTCCCCCAAGTCTCCCGATGATAAAAATGATACCTCACTTGTGTGGGTAGGCCTAGCACCCGCGACAGGAAACGCCCCAAAGCGCAACGTGGACACATCCAATTATTTTAAAGAAAACAGAGGTGATTTTTGCGAAGTGCCTACCTGTAGATTTTGGCCTCTAGGTCAGCCGGCACCTAGGGAAACCTACCAAACCTGTGCATTTCTGACAACTAGAGACCTAGGGGAATCCAAGATGGGGTGACTTGTGGGGCTCGGACCAGGTTCTCTTACCCAGAATCCTTTGCAAACCTCAAAATTTGGCTTAAAAAACACATGTTCCTCACATTTCTGTGGCAGAAAGTTCTGGAATCTCAGAGGAACCACAAATTTCCTTCCACCCAGCGTTCCCCCAAGTCTCCCAATAAAAATGATACCTCACTTGTGTGGGTAGGCCTAGCGCCCGCGACAGGAAACGCCCCAAAGCGCAACGTGGACACATCCAATTTTTTTTAAAGAAAACAGAGGTGATTTTTGCGAAGTGCCTACCTGTAGATTTTGGCCTCTAGCTCAGCTGGCACCTCGGGAAACCTACCAAACCTGTGCATTTCTGAAAACTAGAGACCTAGGGGAATCCAAGATGGGGTGATTTGTGGGGCTCTGACCAGGTTCTGTTACCCAGAATCCTTTACAAACCTCAAAATTTGGCTAAAAAAACACATGTTCCTCACATTTCTGTGGCAGAAAGTTCTGGAATCTGAGAGGAGACACAAATTTCCTTCCACCCAGCGTTCCCCCAAGTCTCCCGATAAAAATGATACCTCACTTGTGTGGGTAGGCCTAGCGCCCACGACAGGAAACGCCCAAAGCGCAACGTTGACACATCCAATTTTTGGAAAGAAAACAGAGGTGTTTTTTGCGAAGTGCCTACCTGTAGATTTTGGCCTCTAGCTCAGCCGGCACCTAGGGAAACCTACCAAACCTGTTCATTTTTTAAAACTAGAGACCTATGGGAATCCAAGATGGGCTGACTTGTGGGGCTCGGACCAGGTTCTGTTACCAAGAATCCTTTGCATACCACAAAATTTGGCTAAAAAAACACATGTTCCTCACATTTCTGTGGCAGAAAGTTCTGGAATCTGAGAGGAGCCACAAATTTCCTTCCACCCAGCGTTCCCCCAAGTGTCCCGATAAAAATGATACCTCACTTTTGTGGGTAGGCCTAGCGCCCGCGACAGGAAACGCCCCAAAGCGCAACGTGGACACATCCAATTTTTGGAAAGAAAACAGAGGTGATTTTTGCGAAGTGCCTACCTGTAGATTTTGGCCTCTAGCTCAGCCGGCACCTAGGGAAACCTACCAAACCTGTGCATTTCTGAAAACTAGAGACCAAGGGGAATCCAAGATGGGGTGACTTGTGGGGCTCGGACCAGGTTCTGTTACCCAGAATCCTTTGCAAACCTCATAATTTGGCTAAAAAAACACATGTTCCTCACATTTCGGTGACAGAAAGTTCTGGAATCTGAGAGGAGCCACAAATTTCCTTCCACCCAGCGTTCCCCCAAGTCTCCCGATAAAAATGATACCTCACTTTTGTGGGTAGGCCTAGCGCCCGCGACAGGAAACGCCCCAAAGTGCAACGTGGACACATCCAATTTTTTGAAAGAAAACAGAGGTGTTTTTTGCGAAGTGCATACCTGTAGATTTTGGCCTCTAGCTCAGCCGGCACCTAGGGAAACATACTAAACCTGTGCATTTCTAAAAAATAGAGACCTAGGGGAATCCAAGATGGGGTGACGTGTGGTGCTCGGACCAGGTTCTGTTACCCAGAATCCTTTGCAAACCTCAAAATTTGGCTAAAAAAACACATGTTCCTCACATTTCTGTGGCAGAAAGTTCTGGAATCTGAGAGGAGCCACAAATTTCCTTCCACCCAGCGTTCCCCCAAGTCTCCCGATAAAAATGATACCTCACTTGTGTGGGTAGGCCTAGCGCCCGCGACAGGAAACGCCCCAAAGCGCAACGTGGACACATCCAATTATTTTAAAGAAAACAGAGGTGATTTTTGCGAAGTGCCTACCTGTAGATTTTGGCCTCTAGGTCAGCCGGCACCTAGGGAAACCTACCAAACCTGTGCATTTCTGACAACTAGAGACCTAGGGGAATCCAAGATGGGGTGACTTGTGGGGCTCAGACCAGGTTCTCTTACCCAGAATCCTTTGCAAACCTCAAAATTTGGCTTAAAAAACACATGTTCCTCACATTTCTGTGGCAGAAAGTTCTGGAATCTCAGAGGAACCACAAATTTCCTTTTACCCAGCGTTCCCCCAAGTCTCCCGATAAAAATGATACCTCACTTGTGTGGGTAGGCCTAGCGCCCGCGACAGGAAAGGCCCCAAAGCGCAACGTGGACACATCCAATTTTTTTAAAGAAAACAGAGGTGATTTTTGCGAAGTGCCTACCTGTAGATTTTGGCCTCTAGCTCAGCTGGCACCTCGGGAAACCTACCAAACCTGTGCATTTCTGAAAACTAGAGACCTAGGGGAATCCAAGATGGGGTGATTTGTGGGGCTCTGACCAGGTTCTGTTACCCAGAATCCTTTACAAACCTCAAAATTTGGCTAAAAAAACACATGTTCCTCACATTTCTGTGGCAGAAAGTTCTGGAATCTGAGAGGAGCCACAAATTTCCTTCCACCCAGCGTTCCCCCAAGTCTCCCGATAAAAATGATACCTCACTTGTGTGGGTAGGCCTAGCGCCCGCGACACGAAACGCCCAAAGCGCAACGTTGACACATCCAATTTTTGGAAAGAAAACAGAGGTGTTTTTTGCGAAGTGCCTACCTGTAGATTTTGGCCTCTAGCTCAGCCGGCACCTAGGGAAACCTACCAAACCTGTTCATTTTTTAAAACTAGAGACCTATGGGAATCCAAGATGGGCTGACTTGTGGGGCTCTGACCAGGTTCTGTTACCCAGAATCCTTTGCAAACCTCAAAATTTGGCTAAAAAAACACATGTTCCTCACATTTCTGTGGCAGAAAGTTCTGGAATCTGAGAGGAGCCAAAAAATTTCCTTCCACCGAGCGTTCCCCCAAGTCTCCCGATAAAAATGATACCTCACTTGTGGTGTGGGTAGGCCTAGCGCCCGCGACAGGAAACACCCCAAAGCGAAAACGTGTACACATCCAATTTTTTAAAAGAAAACAGTGGTGTTTTTTGCAACGTGCATACCTGTAGATTTTGGCCTCTAGCTCAGCCAGCACCTAGGGAAACCTACCAAACCTGTGCATTTCTGAAAAACTAGAGACCTAGGGGAATCCAAGATGGGGTGACTTGTGGGGCTCGGACCAGGTTCTGTTACCCAGAATCCTTTGCAAACCTCAAAATTTGGCTAAAAAAACACATGTTCCTCACATTTCTGTGGCAGAAAGTTCTGGAATCTGAGAGGAGCCACAAATTTCCCTTCACCCAGCGTTCCCCCAAGTCTCCCGATAAAAATTATACCTCACTTGTGTGGGTAGGCCTAGCGCCCGCGACAGGAAACGCCCCAAAGCGCAACGTGGACACATCCAATTTTTTGAAAGAAAACAGAGGTGATTTTTGCGAAGTGCCTACCTGTAGATTTTGGCCTCTAGCTCAGCCGGCACCTAGGGAAACCTACCAAACCTGTGCATTTCTGAAAACTAGAGACCTAGGGGAATCCAAAATGGGGTGACTTGTGGGGTTCGGACCAGGTTCTCTTACCCAGAATCCTTTGCAAACCTCAAAATTTGGCTAAAAAAACACATGTTCCTCACATTTCTGTGGCAGAAAGTTCTGGAATCTGAGAGGAGCCACAAATTTCCTTTCACCCAGCGTTCACCCAAGTCTCCTGATAAAAATGATACCTCACTTGTGTGGGTAGGCCTAGCGCCCGCGACAGGAAACGCCCCAAAGCGCAACGTGGACACATCCAATTTTTGGAAAGAAAACAGAGGTATTTTTTGCGAAGTGCCTACCTGTAGATTTTGGCCTCTAGCTCAGCCGGCACCTAGGGAAACCTAGCAAACCTGTGCATTTCTGAAAACTAGAGACCTAGGGGAATCCAAGATGGGGTGACTTGTGGGGCTCTGACCAGGTTCTGTTACCCAGAATCCTTTGCAAACCTCAAAATTTGGCTAAAAAAACACATGTTCCTCACATTTCTGTGGCAGAAAGTTCTGGAATCTGAGAGGAGCCACAAATTTCCTTCCACCCAGCGTTCCCCCAAGTCTCCCGATAAAAATGATACCTCACTTGTGTGGGTAGGCCTAGCGCCCGTGACAGGAAACGCCCCACAGCGCAACATGGACACATCCAATTTTTTTTAAGAAAACAGAGGTGTTTTTTGCGAAGTGCATACCTGTAGATTTTGGTCTCTAGCTCAGCCGGCGCCTAGGAAAACCTACTAAACCTGTGCATTTCTGAAAACTAAAGACCTAGGGGAATCCAAGATGGGGTGACTTGTGGGGCTCGGACCAGGTTCTGTTACCCAGAATCCTTTGCAAACCTCAAAATTTGGCTAAAAAAACACATGTTCCTCACATTTCTGTGGCAGAACGTTCTGGAATCTGAGAGGAGCCACAAATTTCCTTTCACCCAGCGTTCCCCCAAGTCTCCCGATAAAAATTATACCTCACTTTTGTGGGTAGGCCTAGCGCCCGCGACAGGAAACGCCCCAAAGCGCAACGTGGACACATCCAATTTTTGGAAAGAAAACCGAGGTGATTTTTGTGAAGTGCCTACCTGTAGATTTTGGCCTCTAGCTCAGCTGGCACCTCGGGAAACCTACCAAACCTGTGCATTTCTGAAAACTAGAGACCTAGGGGAATCCAAGATGGGGTGATTTGTGGGGCTCTGACCAGGTTCTGTTACCCAGAATCCTTTACAAACCTCAAAATTTGGCTAAAAAAACACATGTTCCTCACATTTCTGTGGCAGAAAGTTCTGGAATCTGAGAGGAGCCACAAATTTCCTTCCACCCAGCGTTCCCCCAAGTCTCCCGATAAAAATGATTCCTCACTTGTGTGGGTAGGCCTAGCGCCCGCGACAGGAAACGCCCAAAGCGCAACGTGTACACATCCAATTTTTTTTAAAGAAAACAGCGGTGTTTTTTGCAACGTGCATACTTGTAGATTTTGGCCTCTAGCTCAGCCAGCACCTAGGGAAACCTACCAAACCTGTGCATTTCTGAAAACTAGAGACCTAGGGGAATCCAAAATGGGGTGACTTGTGGGGTTCGGACCAGGTTCTCTTACCCAGAATCCTTTGCAAACCTCAAAATTTGGCTAAAAAAACACATGTTCCTCACATTTCTGTGGCAGAAAGTTCTGGAATCTGAGAGGAGCCACAAATTTCCTTTCACCCAGCGTTCACCCAAGTCTCCTGATAAAAATGATACCTCACTTGTGTGGGTAGGCCTAGCGCCCGCGACAGGAAACGCCCCAAAGCGCAACGTGGACACATCCAATTTTTGGAAAGAAAACAGAGGTGATTTTTGCGAAGTGCCTACCTGTAGATTTTGGCCTCTAGCTCAGCCGGCACCTAGGGAAACCTAGCAAACCTGTGCATTTCTGAAAACTAGAGACCTAGGGGAATCCAAGATGGGGTGACTTGTGGGGCTCTGACCAGGTTCTGTTACCCAGAATCCTTTGCAAACCTCAAAATTTGGCTAAAAAAACACATGTTCCTCACATTTCTGTGGCATAAAGTTCTGGAATCTGAGAGGAGCCACAAATTTCCTTCCACCCAGCGTTCCCCCAAGTCTCCCGATAAAAATGATACCTCACTTGTGTGGGTAGGCCTAGCGCCCGTGACAGGAAACGCCCCAAAGCGCAACGTGGACACATCCAATTTTTTTTAAGAAAACAGAGGTGTTTTTTGCGAAGTGCATACCTGTAGATTTTGGTCTCTAGCTCAGCCGGCGCCTAGGAAAACCTACTAAACCTGTGCATTTCTGAAAACTAAAGACCTAGGGGAATCCAAGATGGGGTGACTTGTGGGGCTCGGACCAGGTTCTGTTACCCAGAATCCTTTGCAAACCTCAAAATTTGGCTAAAAAAACACATGTTCCTCACATTTCTGTGGCAGAACGTTCTGGAATCTGAGAGGAGCCACAAATTTCCTTTCACCCAGCGTTCCCCCAAGTCTCCCGATAAAAATTATACCTCACTTTTGTGGGTAGGCCTAGCGCCCGCGACAGGAAACGCCCCAAAGCGCAACGTGGACACATCCAATTTTTTGAAAGAAAACAGAGGTGATTTTTGCGAAGTGCCTACCTGTAGATTTTGGCCTCTAGCTCAGCCGGCACCTAGGAAAACCTACCAAACCTGTGCATTTCTGAAATCTAGAGACCTAGGGGAATCCAAGATGGGGTGACTTGTGGGGCTCGGACCAGGTTCTGTTACCCAGAATCCTTTGCAAACCTCAAAATTTGGCTAAAAAAACACATGTTCCTCACATTTCTGTGGCAGAAAGTTCTGGAATCTGAGAGGAGCCACAAATTTCCTTCCACCCAGCGTTCCCCCAAGTCTCCTGATAAAAATGATACCTCACTTGTGTGGGTAGGCCTAGCGCCTGCAACAGGAAACGCCCCAAAGCGCAACGTGGACACATCCAATTTTTGGAAAGAAAACAGAGGTGATTTTTGTGAAGTGCCTACCTGTAGATTTTGGCCTCTAGCTCAGCCGGCACCTAGGGAAACCTAGCAAACCTGTGCATTTCTGAAAACTAGAGACCTAGGGGAATCCAAGATGGGGTGACTTGTGGGGCTCTGACCAGGTTCTGTTACCCAGAATCCTTTGCAAACCTCAAAATTTGGCTAAAAAAACACATGTTCCTCACATTTCTGTGGCAGAAAGTTCTAGAATCTGAGAGGAGCCACAAATTTCCTTCCACCCAGCGTTCCCCCAAGTCTCCCGATAAAAATGATACCTCACTTGTGTGGGTAGGCCTAGCGCCCGCGACAGGAAACACCCCAAAGCGCAACGTGGACACATCAAATTTTTTGAAAGAAAACAGAGGTGTTTTTTGCGAAGTGCATACCTGTAGATTTTGGCCTCTAGCTCAGCCGGCACCTAGGGAAACCTACCAAACCTGTGCATTTCTGAAATCTAGAGACCTAGGGGAATCCAAGATGGGGTTGACTTGTGGGGCTCGGACCAGGTTCTGTTACCCAGAATCCTTTGCAAACCTCAAAATTTGGCTAAAAAAACACATGTTCCTCACATTTCTGTGGCAGAAAGTTCTGGAATCTGAGAGGAGCCACAAATTTCCTTCCACCCAGCGTTCCCCCAAGTCTCCTGATAAAAATGATACCTCACTTGTGTGGGTAGGCCTAGCGCCCGCAACAGGAAACGCCCCAAAGCGCAACGTGGACACATCCAATTTTTTGAAAGAAAACAGAGGTGATTTTTGCGAAGTGCCTACCTGTAGATTTTGGCCTCTAGCTCAGCCGGCACCTAGGGAAACCTAGCAAACCTGTGCATTTCTGAACACTAGAGACCTAGGGGAATCCAAGATGGGGTGACTTGTGGGGCTCTGACCAGGTTCTGTTACCCAGAATCCTTTGCAAACCTCAAAATTTGGCTAAAAAAACACATGTTCCTCACATTTCTGTGGCAGAAAGTTCTGGAATCTGAGAGGAGCCACAAATTTCCTTCCACCCAGCGTTCCCCCAAGTCTCCTGATAAAAATGATACCTCACTTGTGTGGGTAGGCCTAGCGCCCGCGACAGGAAACGCCCCAAAGCGCAACGTGGACACATCCAATTTTTTGAAAGAAAACAGAGGTGTTTTTTGCGAAGTGCATACCTGTAGATTTTGGCCTCTAGCTCAGCCGGCACCTAGGGAAACATACTAAACCTGTGCATTTCTAAAAAATAGAGACCTAGGGGAATCCAAGATGGGGTGACGTGTGGTGCTCGGACCAGGTTCTGTTACCCAGAATCCTTTGCAAACCTCAAAATTTGGCTAAAAAAACACATGTTCCTCACATTTCTGTGGCAGAAAGTTCTGGAATCTGAGAGGAGCCACAAATTTCCTTCCACCCAGCGTTCCCCCAAGTCTCCCGATAAAAATGATACCTCACTTGTGTGGGTAGGCCTAGCGCCCGCGACAGGAAACGCCCCAAAGCGCAACGTGGACACATCCAATTATTTTAAAGAAAACAGAGGTGATTTTTGCGAAGTGCCTACCTGTAGATTTTGGCCTCTAGGTCAGCCGGCACCTAGGGAAACCTACCAAACCTGTGCATTTCTGACAACTAGAGACCTAGGGGAATCCAAGATGGGGTGACTTGTGGGGCTCAGACCAGGTTCTCTTACCCAGAATCCTTTGCAAACCTCAAAATTTGGCTTAAAAAACACATGTTCCTCACATTTCTGTGGCAGAAAGTTCTGGAATCTCAGAGGAACCACAAATTTCCTTTTACCCAGCGTTCCCCCAAGTCTCCCGATAAAAATGATACCTCACTTGTGTGGGTAGGCCTAGCGCCCGCGACAGGAAAGGCCCCAAAGCGCAACGTGGACACATCCAATTTTTTTAAAGAAAACAGAGGTGATTTTTGCGAAGTGCCTACCTGTAGATTTTGGCCTCTAGCTCAGCTGGCACCTCGGGAAACCTACCAAACCTGTGCATTTCTGAAAACTAGAGACCTAGGGGAATCCAAGATGGGGTGATTTGTGGGGCTCTGACCAGGTTCTGTTACCCAGAATCCTTTACAAACCTCAAAATTTGGCTAAAAAAACACATGTTCCTCACATTTCTGTGGCAGAAAGTTCTGGAATCTGAGAGGAGCCACAAATTTCCTTCCACCCAGCGTTCCCCCAAGTCTCCCGATAAAAATGATACCTCACTTGTGTGGGTAGGCCTAGCGCCCGCGACACGAAACGCCCAAAGCGCAACGTTGACACATCCAATTTTTGGAAAGAAAACAGAGGTGTTTTTTGCGAAGTGCCTACCTGTAGATTTTGGCCTCTAGCTCAGCCGGCACCTAGGGAAACCTACCAAACCTGTTCATTTTTTAAAACTAGAGACCTATGGGAATCCAAGATGGGCTGACTTGTGGGGCTCTGACCAGGTTCTGTTACCCAGAATCCTTTGCAAACCTCAAAATTTGGCTAAAAAAACACATGTTCCTCACATTTCTGTGGCAGAAAGTTCTGGAATCTGAGAGGAGCCAAAAAATTTCCTTCCACCGAGCGTTCCCCCAAGTCTCCCGATAAAAATGATACCTCACTTGTGGTGTGGGTAGGCCTAGCGCCCGCGACAGGAAACACCCCAAAGCGCAACGTGTACACATCCAATTTTTTAAAAGAAAACAGTGGTGTTTTTTGCAACGTGCATACCTGTAGATTTTGGCCTCTAGCTCAGCCAGCACCTAGGGAAACCTACCAAACCTGTGCATTTCTGAAAACTAGAGACCTAGGGGAATCCAAGATGGGGTGACTTGTGGGGCTCGGACCAGGTTCTGTTACCCAGAATCCTTTGCAAACCTCAAAATTTGGCTAAAAAAACACATGTTCCTCACATTTCTGTGGCAGAAAGTTCTGGAATCTGAGAGGAGCCACAAATTTCCCTTCACCCAGCGTTCCCCCAAGTCTCCCGATAAAAATTATACCTCACTTGTGTGGGTAGGCCTAGCGCCCGCGACAGGAAACGCCCCAAAGCGCAACGTGGACACATCCAATTTTTTGAAAGAAAACAGAGGTGATTTTTGCGAAGTGCCTACCTGTAGATTTTGGCCTCTAGCTCAGCCGGCACCTAGGGAAACCTACCAAACCTGTGCATTTCTGAAAACTAGAGACCTAGGGGAATCCAAAATGGGGTGACTTGTGGGGTTCGGACCAGGTTCTCTTACCCAGAATCCTTTGCAAACCTCAAAATTTGGCTAAAAAAACACATGTTCCTCACATTTCTGTGGCAGAAAGTTCTGGAATCTGAGAGGAGCCACAAATTTCCTTTCACCCAGCGTTCACCCAAGTCTCCTGATAAAAATGATACCTCACTTGTGTGGGTAGGCCTAGCGCCCGCGACAGGAAACGCCCCAAAGCGCAACGTGGACACATCCAATTTTTGGAAAGAAAACAGAGGTATTTTTTGCGAAGTGCCTACCTGTAGATTTTGGCCTCTAGCTCAGCCGGCACCTAGGGAAACCTAGCAAACCTGTGCATTTCTGAAAACTAGAGACCTAGGGGAATCCAAGATGGGGTGACTTGTGGGGCTCTGACCAGGTTCTGTTACCCAGAATCCTTTGCAAACCTCAAAATTTGGCTAAAAAAACACATGTTCCTCACATTTCTGTGGCAGAAAGTTCTGGAATCTGAGAGGAGCCACAAATTTCCTTCCACCCAGCGTTCCCCCAAGTCTCCCGATAAAAATGATACCTCACTTGTGTGGGTAGGCCTAGCGCCCGTGACAGGAAACGCCCCACAGCGCAACATGGACACATCCAATTTTTTTTAAGAAAACAGAGGTGTTTTTTGCGAAGTGCATACCTGTAGATTTTGGTCTCTAGCTCAGCCGGCGCCTAGGAAAACCTACTAAACCTGTGCATTTCTGAAAACTAAAGACCTAGGGGAATCCAAGATGGGGTGACTTGTGGGGCTCGGACCAGGTTCTGTTACCCAGAATCCTTTGCAAACCTCAAAATTTGGCTAAAAAAACACATGTTCCTCACATTTCTGTGGCAGAACGTTCTGGAATCTGAGAGGAGCCACAAATTTCCTTTCACCCAGCGTTCCCCCAAGTCTCCCGATAAAAATTATACCTCACTTTTGTGGGTAGGCCTAGCGCCCGCGACAGGAAACGCCCCAAAGCGCAACGTGGACACATCCAATTTTTGGAAAGAAAACCGAGGTGATTTTTGTGAAGTGCCTACCTGTAGATTTTGGCCTCTAGCTCAGCTGGCACCTCGGGAAACCTACCAAACCTGTGCATTTCTGAAAACTAGAGACCTAGGGGAATCCAAGATGGGGTGATTTGTGGGGCTCTGACCAGGTTCTGTTACCCAGAATCCTTTACAAACCTCAAAATTTGGCTAAAAAAACACATGTTCCTCACATTTCTGTGGCAGAAAGTTCTGGAATCTGAGAGGAGCCACAAATTTCCTTCCACCCAGCGTTCCCCCAAGTCTCCCGATAAAAATGATTCCTCACTTGTGTGGGTAGGCCTAGCGCCCGCGACAGGAAACGCCCAAAGCGCAACGTGTACACATCCAATTTTTTTAAAGAAAACAGCGGTGTTTTTTGCAACGTGCATACTTGTAGATTTTGGCCTCTAGCTCAGCCAGCACCTAGGGAAACCTACCAAACCTGTGCATTTCTGAAAACTAGAGACCTAGGGGAATCCAAAATGGGGTGACTTGTGGGGTTCGGACCAGGTTCTCTTACCCAGAATCCTTTGCAAACCTCAAAATTTGGCTAAAAAAACACATGTTCCTCACATTTCTGTGGCAGAAAGTTCTGGAATCTGAGAGGAGCCACAAATTTCCTTTCACCCAGCGTTCACCCAAGTCTCCTGATAAAAATGATACCTCACTTGTGTGGGTAGGCCTAGCGCCCGCGACAGGAAACGCCCCAAAGCGCAACGTGGACACATCCAATTTTTGGAAAGAAAACAGAGGTGATTTTTGCGAAGTGCCTACCTGTAGATTTTGGCCTCTAGCTCAGCCGGCACCTAGGGAAACCTAGCAAACCTGTGCATTTCTGAAAACTAGAGACCTAGGGGAATCCAAGATGGGGTGACTTGTGGGGCTCTGACCAGGTTCTGTTACCCAGAATCCTTTGCAAACCTCAAAATTTGGCTAAAAAAACACATGTTCCTCACATTTCTGTGGCATAAAGTTCTGGAATCTGAGAGGAGCCACAAATTTCCTTCCACCCAGCGTTCCCCCAAGTCTCCCGATAAAAATGATACCTCACTTGTGTGGGTAGGCCTAGCGCCCGTGACAGGAAACGCCCCAAAGCGCAACGTGGACACATCCAATTTTTTTTAAGAAAACAGAGGTGTTTTTTGCGAAGTGCATACCTGTAGATTTTGGTCTCTAGCTCAGCCGGCGCCTAGGAAAACCTACTAAACCTGTGCATTTCTGAAAACTAAAGACCTAGGGGAATCCAAGATGGGGTGACTTGTGGGGCTCGGACCAGGTTCTGTTACCCAGAATCCTTTGCAAACCTCAAAATTTGGCTAAAAAAACACATGTTCCTCACATTTCTGTGGCAGAACGTTCTGGAATCTGAGAGGAGCCACAAATTTCCTTTCACCCAGCGTTCCCCCAAGTCTCCCGATAAAAATTATACCTCACTTTTGTGGGTAGGCCTAGCGCCCGCGACAGGAAACGCCCCAAAGCGCAACGTGGACACATCCAATTTTTTGAAAGAAAACAGAGGTGATTTTTGCGAAGTGCCTACCTGTAGATTTTGGCCTCTAGCTCAGCCGGCACCTAGGAAAACCTACCAAACCTGTGCATTTCTGAAATCTAGAGACCTAGGGGAATCCAAGATGGGGTGACTTGTGGGGCTCGGACCAGGTTCTGTTACCCAGAATCCTTTGCAAACCTCAAAATTTGGCTAAAAAAACACATGTTCCTCACATTTCTGTGGCAGAAAGTTCTGGAATCTGAGAGGAGCCACAAATTTCCTTCCACCCAGCGTTCCCCCAAGTCTCCTGATAAAAATGATACCTCACTTGTGTGGGTAGGCCTAGCGCCTGCAACAGGAAACGCCCCAAAGCGCAACGTGGACACATCCAATTTTTGGAAAGAAAACAGAGGTGATTTTTGTGAAGTGCCTACCTGTAGATTTTGGCCTCTAGCTCAGCCGGCACCTAGGGAAACCTAGCAAACCTGTGCATTTCTGAAAACTAGAGACCTAGGGGAATCCAAGATGGGGTGACTTGTGGGGCTCTGACCAGGTTCTGTTACCCAGAATCCTTTGCAAACCTCAAAATTTGGCTAAAAAAACACATGTTCCTCACATTTCTGTGGCAGAAAGTTCTAGAATCTGAGAGGAGCCACAAATTTCCTTCCACCCAGCGTTCCCCCAAGTCTCCCGATAAAAATGATACCTCACTTGTGTGGGTAGGCCTAGCGCCCGCGACAGGAAACACCCCAAAGCGCAACGTGGACACATCAAATTTTTTGAAAGAAAACAGAGGTGTTTTTTGCGAAGTGCATACCTGTAGATTTTGGCCTCTAGCTCAGCCGGCACCTAGGGAAACCTACCAAACCTGTGCATTTCTGAAATCTAGAGACCTAGGGGAATCCAAGATGGGGTTGACTTGTGGGGCTCGGACCAGGTTCTGTTACCCAGAATCCTTTGCAAACCTCAAAATTTGGCTAAAAAAACACATGTTCCTCACATTTCTGTGGCAGAAAGTTCTGGAATCTGAGAGGAGCCACAAATTTCCTTCCACCCAGCGTTCCCCCAAGTCTCCTGATAAAAATGATACCTCACTTGTGTGGGTAGGCCTAGCGCCCGCAACAGGAAACGCCCCAAAGCGCAACGTGGACACATCCAATTTTTTGAAAGAAAACAGAGGTGATTTTTGCGAAGTGCCTACCTGTAGATTTTGGCCTCTAGCTCAGCCGGCACCTAGGGAAACCTAGCAAACCTGTGCATTTCTGAACACTAGAGACCTAGGGGAATCCAAGATGGGGTGACTTGTGGGGCTCTGACCAGGTTCTGTTACCCAGAATCCTTTGCAAACCTCAAAATTTGGCTAAAAAAACACATGTTCCTCACATTTCTGTGGCAGAAAGTTCTGGAATCTGAGAGGAGCCACAAATTTCCTTCCACCCAGCGTTCCCCCAAGTCTCCTGATAAAAATGATACCTCACTTGTGTGGGTAGGCCTAGCGCCCGCGACAGGAAACGCCCCAAAGCGCAACGTGGACACATCCAATTTTTGGAAAGAAAACAGAGGTGATTTTTGCGAAGTGCCTACCTGTAGATTTTGGCCTCTAGCTCAGCCGGGACCTAGGGAAACCTACCAAACCTGTGCATTTCTGAAAACTAGAGACCTAGGGGAATCCAAGATGGGGTGACTTGTGGGGCTCGGACCAGGTTCTGTTACCCAGAATCCTTTGCAAACCTCAAAATTTGGCTAAAAAAACACATGTTCCTCACATTTCTGTGGCAGAAAGTTCTGGAATCTGAGAGGAGCCACATATTTCCTTCCACCCAGCGTTCCCCCAAGTCTCCCGATAAAAATGATAAAAATGATAAAAATGATACCTGATACCTCACTTGTGTGGGTAGGCCTAGCGCCCGCGACAGGAAACGCCCCAAAGCGCAACGTGGACACATCCAATTTTTTGAAAGAAAACAGAGGTGATTTTTCGAAGTGCCTACCTGTAGATTTTGGCCTCTAGCTCAGCCGGCACCTAGGGAAACCTACCAAACCTGTGCATTTCTGAAAACTAGAGACCTAGGGGAATCCAAGATGCGGTGACTTGTGGGGCTCGGACCAGGTTCTGTTAACCAGAATCCTTTTCAAACCTCAAAATTTGGCTAAAAAAACACATGTTCCTCACATTTCTGTGGCAGAAAGTTCTGGAATCTGAGAGGAGCCACAAATTTCCTTCCACCCAGCGTTCCCCCAAGTCTCCTGATAAAAATCATACCTCACCTGTGTGGGTAGGCCTAGCGCCCGCGACAGGAAACGCCCCAAAGCGCAACATGGACACATCAATTTTTTTTATAGAAAACAGTGCCTACCTGTGGATTTTGGCCTGTAGCTCAGCCGGCACCTGGGGAAACCTAGCAAACCAGCGCATTTTTGAAAACTAGAAACCCAGGGGAATCCATGATGGGGTGACTTGCGGGGCTCTGACCAGGTTATGTTACCCAGAATCCTTTGCAAACATCAAAATTTGGCCAAAAAAACACTTTTTCCTCTCATTTCGGAGACAGAAAGTTCTAGAATCTGAGAGGAGCCACAAATTTCCTTCCACTCAGCGTTCCCCTAAGTCTCTCGATAAAAATGGTACCTCACTTCTGTGGGTAGGCCTAGCGCCCACGAAAGGAAATGGCTAAAAAATTTGCCCTGGCGCCTAGAGGTTTCTGCCCCCAGCGGGGGCAGAAGTGGCCTAAAATAAATTTGCCCCCCCCCCAACCCTCCCCCCCCCGGGAGCGACCCTTGCCTACGGGGTCACTCCCCCTGCGTGACATTGCCACCAAAAAACAAATCCCAGGTGCCTAGTGGCTTCTGCCCCCTTGGGGGCAGATTGACCTAAAATCGCCCAATCTTCCCCCAAGGGAGGCAGAAATGGTATAAATACAATTTGCCCCCCAGGGTAGCAACCCTTGCCTGATGGGTCGCTCCCCATCTCTAAAAAAACAAACACAAAAAAAAATCACAACAAAAAAAAATTGCCCTGACGCCTAGAGGTTTCTGCCCCCCCTGGGGGCAGATCGGCCTAATAATAGGCCGATCTGCCCCCAGGGGGGACAGAAATGGCCTAAAATAAATTTGCCCCCCCAACCTCCAACCCCCCCGGAGCGACCCTTGCCTACAGGGTCGCTCCCCTGCGTGACATTGGCGCCAAAAAACAAATCCCAGGTGCCTAGTGGTTTCTGTCCCCTTGGGGGCAGATTGACCTAAAATCGGCCAATCTGCCCCCAAGGGGTGCAGAAATGGTCTAAATACAATTTGCCCCCCAGGGGAGCGACCCTTGCCTGATGGGTCACTCCCCATCTCTACAAAAACAAACAAACACAAAAAAAAACACAAAAAAAAATTTGCCCTGGCGCCTAGAGGTTTCTGCCCCCAGGGGGTGCAGAAATGGCCTAAAATAAATTTGCCCCCCCAACCTCCACCCCCCCCCCCGGAGTGACCCTTGCCTACAGGGTCGCTCCCCCTGCGTGACATTGGCGCCAAAAAACAAATCCCAGGTGCCTAGTGGTTTCTGGCAGATTGACCTAAAATCGGCCAATCTGCCCCCAAGGGGGGCAGAAATGGCCTAAATACAATTTGCCCCCTAGGGGGGCAACCCTTGCCTGATGGGTCGCTCCCCATCTCTAAATAAACAAACAAAAAAAAAACACACAATTTTTTTCCGCCTAGAGGTTTCTGCCCCCCCTGGGGGCAGATCGGCCTAATAATAGGCTGATCTGCCCCCAGGGGGGGCAGAAATGGCCTAAAATAAATTTGCCCCCCCAGGGAGCAACCCTTGCCTAAGGGGTCGCTCCCCTTGCGTGAAATTCACACAAAGAAAAAACTCCCTGGTGTCTAGTGGTTTCTGCCCCCCTTGGGGGCAGATTGGCCTCATCAAAATAGGCCAATCTGCCCCCAAGGGGGGCAGAAATGGCCTAAATATAATTTTCCCCCAAGGGGAGCGACCCTTGCCTAAGGGGTCGCTCCCCACCTAAAAAAATAAAATAAAACATAAAAAAAAAACAAAAAAAAACATCCCTGGTGCCTAGAGGTTTCTGCCCCCCCTGGGGGCAGAAAAGGCCTTCCCGAAAAAATGCCCCACCTGGGAGCGACCCTTGCCCAAGGGGTCGCTCCCTTATTTCAATTTCACAAAAAAAAAAAAATCCCTGGTGTCTAGTGGGGTTTCAAAAGCCGGATTGCAAGCAATCCGGCTTTTGAAACCCTGGGAGAGACTTCAAAGGGAAGGAAATACATTTCCTTCCCTTTGAAGCCCCTCCGGGCCTCCCCCACGTGATTGAAAGAGAAATGCTGAGCATTTCTCTTTCAATCGCGCTGGAAGCTCTACTTCCAGCTCTGCTTCCAGCTCGATGGGGGAGACCCCTGTGACTAATCAGCGCGCGCTCGCGCGCTGATGTCACAGGGGGGGGTTGGAGGGGGCCGGGGTGGAAGGGGAAGGTCTTCCCCTTCCATCCCCGCCTTGGGGGGGAGGGGGGTGCACGGGGGGCGCGCTACCGCTCCCCCAAGTTCCCCTGTGCCTTGGACGAGGTGATCTCGTCCAAGGCACAGGGGAACTGTAGCCTTGGACGAGATAATCTCGTCCAAGGCACAGAAGCGGTTAAACCTGGAAAGATTGCCCCCCCCCCATCTCCCCACACAGGGACTCAAAAGAGTCCAAGTTCCCATC
The DNA here is from genome assembly GCF_031143425.1 of Pleurodeles waltl. Taxonomy (NCBI): domain Eukaryota; kingdom Metazoa; phylum Chordata; class Amphibia; order Caudata; family Salamandridae; genus Pleurodeles; species Pleurodeles waltl. The sequence goes on along the minus strand of NC_090437.1, from coordinate 733,933,055 downwards.
CTTCACTAGGTGCCCCCAATCCAAAAAGGAACAGCCAACCTGTCTCGAGTCCATTCCGGGGAGCCTGGAGAGTTCCATATTGGTGCATACTTGCTATATTATGGTAACTTAGTGGCTCTTCTCACACCCTACCAGAGCTTTACCAAATCCGAGATTACCTTGAATCTTATTTTTTTTAAGAACTTGGGGTCACCAAACTTATATAAAAAGCTTTTCTGGAATACACTATTTATTTTCAACATAACTTTAAAAAAATGTGTCCTTTCTCAGATTCCCCTGGCTCCTTCACTAGCTCCCTCGAATTCTTCAGGAAGAAAGCCTATGCATAATACTGTACATCCGGTAGCGCCAACCCTCCTTTCTCTCTCCTCCTCCTCAACTTCTTCCAAGCAATGCGTACCCCCTTTGAGGCCCAAACAAAACTACTAATTTCTCCCTGAAGTATACTCAACCACTCTTTCTCAAACATCAAAGGGACTGCACTAAAAATAAAAAGGAATTTAGACAAGATCACCATCTTGACTAAGTTTACTCATCGTATCATAGTAAAGGGAAGACTGACCCATTTCTTCATTAGCTGTCTAGACTCCCTCAAAACCTTCTTGAAGTTAACTTCGGCAATTTTATTTACATCTTGTGTTATTGTGATCCCTAAATATTTCACCTCCTTCTTTACAGAGATCCCTTCCGCCTACATGTTCCATACCATAACTTCAAATATTTCATTGTTCACAGCAAATCCGCTGATTTTCCCTAATTCCATCAGTTCTTCCAGGGCTATCATTGCTTGACCTAAATCTGTCATGAACACTAACAGATCATCCGCGTATAGGGAAATCTTCTTACTTCAGTTCCCACACTGAAGCGGAAGTATCCTCTGATCCCTCTTAAGTTTACACGCTAGAGGCTCTATGCATATATTAAAAAGTAATGGCGACAATGGGCACCCTTGCCTTGTCCTTCTTTGAATTTTAAAATGGAGATTTAAAACACCATTAATTAGGCTCCTCTCTTCAGGATCTTGATAGATCTTCTGCAGTGCCCCGATAAAGTTCTTGCCCAAATTAAAAAACTTGCAGACCATTTTCAAAGAGACCCAGTTAACCCTTTCAAATGCTTTAGTGGCGTCTACCATTACTACTGCCAAGGGATCCTGGCATGTAGTAGCCAAATCAATTGAGCCTATCAGGATGTGTGTCAGATCCTGCATCAATCTGCCCTTCATAAAACCCTTTTGATCCACATGAATAAGCTTTCCCAGGTCCTGTCCACCATAATCTTTGCAAGCATTTCCTAATCACTATTTAATAGAGAAATTGGTCTATATGCATCAGGAGCTCTTGGGTCCTTTCCTGGGTTCAAAATCACTGTAATACTTGCTTCCTTCCAAGACAGAGGCATCATACTTCTCCCTGCAAAAATGTCAATACACAGCCCCACAAAAAAATTATTTATACAGTTTCCCATGGTGCTGTAAACTTCCAAAGGCAGACAGTCCAGGCCTGGTGCTTTCCCAGTTTTGCCTGATTTTAAAACCCAATCTAATTCCTCCAGCCCAACTTGCTCATTCAGGCCTCTATTGTCTTCATCACTCAAAGTATCCAAGACTTATTTTCTAACCAGTCCTCACCGTCCCCAGGGGTACTTCTAGATTCTCCGCATATAATTCTGAAAAAAAAAATTGGAAAGCTTCTCCTATCACCTTATCACCCCTCCTCAAGCTCCCTTAGGTTGCATCCCGTAGCTCTATCCCCTGTTCCTCTCTCTATCAGCTTTTAATTCCCATGCCAGTAATTTACCACAGTTTTCTCCATATTCAAAATATGCTAACCTATTCACCTTGCATATTTTATTAATCCTATTCCCAATTACAACATTCAAATCAGATTGCACCTTTGATCTACTCCATACAGATGATCTACTTCCTCATCATTGAGACCAACCAATGACAATTTTGTTTCTATTTACTGTATCTGCTTTTCAAACCTACCAATCTCTTTGATGTACAATCGCCTTTTAAACGAGACCAGTCTAATTAGTCTCCCATGCAAAAACGCCTTACAGGCATCCCATACCATAGCGGGAGAGGTTGAGCCCACATTAAGATCGAAGAATTCCTTTACCTCAGCTTGTAATTCTGCCAGCACCACCTCATCTAATAACAAGGTTCTATTGAGCGTCCACCTACCTGATCCATATTCCCTGTTAGGCCAATATTCATCCAGATTGTGGTTTGATCTGATAAATGAGCTCCAACATGAACTATCTCCTTCACACTCCGTCCCAGATTCTTATCTATTGAAATGTAATCACTCCTGGACTGATGTCTGTATTTTATGTTGCTAAATGTGTCCCTTCAGGTTAACCCCATCCTCTCCCTCCATATCACATAACCCCAACTGGGACATTATAAATAGCACTTGGCGTCGTATTTTCTCATTAATTCTGGCTCTAATCCCACATCCAAATAATAGGATCTGAAAATTGCAACGAGTGCTGAAATAAATCCACTAACGGGGCAATATCATCCTTCCTGGGCCTATAATAACCCACCACTGCAAATGCCCTATCATATGCCTCCAATCTCCCTAAGACCCATCTTCCAGCCCTGTCTACCGGTCCCTCTTGAAGGCAGATATTAGGATGATTTTTAATAAGAACCATGACCCCTTTACTCCTGCCACTCTGACCCAAGCATATTATATCCGTTGCACCCATCTACATGACCTAAACAACTCCACATACTCTTGTCTAGGCAGGTGAGTCTCTAACAATACTAATACATCCGATAGAACATCTTTCATGTATTGTGACAACCTCTTTCTCTCCCCCCCCCAAACTTCCCTGGAAGAACCCCTAAGTCTTCTTCTTCTAGGCATTGATGCCTCGGGGCTACCACTTAGACTTTAAAATTCGCAAACATACAACATTCAACATCTAAGCAAATGGAAAGGGAAAGACAAAATAAAACGAGCAGCAAATTCCCAACTTAACTCGCTTCTTCTAATGTTTTTATCAGGTCATCAACCTCTCTTACCTCTTTAAAATTATACATTTATTACTAGCCATCACTCTCAAAGAAGCTGGGAATTTCGACTGAGCTGTAGCTCCTAATTTCTTGAGGGCATCAATTCTCTTGCCTAGCTCCCACTGCTTACTCAAAGTTGTGCAAAAAAGAGCTGACCTGATTTTGAAAGAAACTCCCCCCGCCAAGAGTGATTTATTTTTCAATACTGCTACCAGGATTATTTCTTTAACCGCATATGTATGAAAACACACCAATATTTTCCTAGGGGTCTCTCTATATAGTGGCTTTTTAAAGGGGTCCTTGTGTACTCTTTATATATCATTCACAATATCAACATCTGCCTCATCAATCTGTAATCCTTGTTTAATCAGACAGACCACAAAGCCTGGGACTTTAAGAAGCGTAAGGTTATTCCTTCTCTGGTGATTTTCCAAAATCTCCAACTTATTTCTAACACTTTCCTCTCCAGCTTTCAAACTTTAGATTGTCTCCTTATTCTTCTTCACTACTACCTTAGGGCCTCCTACTTCTTCTTCAAGTATAGCTGTGCTACCTGCCAGATCATCAATTTTTTGTCCCCAATATCTCGCATAGCCCTCTAATCGCGTGTTGGTTAGAACTTGAGTTTTCAAACCCATCTTTAATTTCCAGCACCAGATTTTTCAACATTTTTAGAACAAAATGACTGAAATGGCTTTCACCAACCCCCTGACGCTGGCTTTCCCTGGTTCAAGCTAATCCTAAAGTAGAAGGCTCGTCCGACATGGGGGGGCACGGTTGCTCTTCTTCTTGCTGATGATCTCCCCCCAACTCCGCTAGTTCCTTCTCCGTGAATTCCGGGGATATTACTATCCAGAGCCCAGCACCTAGTAGACACTGAAACGCTTTCCTCCTCCGCTCCAACCATTCCAGACTGACCAGAGGTGAAAATCTATTTGATGTATTTACTTTCTGGGTTACGTGAAACTGCATCAAACTTTTAACATCTCTTGGGGAAGCCATGTCAGTGTCACAAACGTGTTGCCCCCCCTTGGTCTAGAAGGTCCAGCTCTTCCATTTGATTTCTAGGTAAAACCCTGAAATATATTCTTAGTGAAGGGGTAACCTTTGGTCTATTAGACCATATTCTCTCACTTCTAATACTCAAAAAATCTGCCCCTTGTCTTTGTTGCCAAAGTCTCTTTGGGCCTCAGATATTTCATCCAAAGCTTCCCTTACTAGAAGATCATTCAGCTTCTCTTTAGCCCCAAAAACCTTCCTGCCACTCCTTAAAGAGTACACAGGACTCTTCCCAAGCTTCCTCTATGCCACAACCTCTCCTTTTATTCTTATTGGAGCCATTCTTCCTGCAACCCTTGTAGCACCTCTACTCTGTCCCCCAAAAGATTCAGTATGCCTCAAACGCTGTTCCTCTAAACACACAGGAGTTGCACAGTACCTTGGGCATCCACAAATGAGCTTGCAGCCTCTCCAACCCTCCTCAGTCTAGCACTAGTGCTCATGCTGCTTGTGCTGACTGTACCGTTTTTCCACCAGAGGGAAATCCATGTGGCATGCTTCCCTTCCCCACCTAACTTCTGTCGCCGCTCTCCCCAGAGCGCACCTCATTCTGCGCCCTTGGAACAAAGGCCCCACTCCACTGCATCTCCTCTTTAGTCACCCTTCCTCCTGTTAAGTCGCCGCCACCGTCCACCTCACTCCCGTCCTCCGCTTACCGACTCGCGTGGAGCCCCGCGGAGCCCCTCCTGCAGCCCACTACCTAGCCGGCTACCATGTTCTCCCCCCCAAAATGTTCTTGCATTAGTTGGAATTTTTTACTCAATACTAGATTCCTGCAATTCCAAAGATCTCGGTCTTCAACCTTTTTTGTAATAAGAGCTACTAGAGCCCCAGTGAGGGAAATACTCACTCAGCTAGATTACCAGGGAGTGATAGAGCCCTGTGTCTCTGCAATGAATAACCTGTTATTCCCCATTGCAAAACCAGACCATACATATAGAATAGTTTTAGATTGTAGGCAACTGCACACGCACTTATGCGATACAAAATGCACACAGAACAGCACTTATTAACATAATAGTGCGAAAGAAATACAAAATAACCTTAGATATTTCCAATTCTTTTTGGTGCCAAAACTTAGCACATGAAAGTCAGTACCTGAGTGCATTCTCATTTGGCTCACAAAAATAATTTTGCTGATTTCCACAGGGCTAATAGAACAGCCCAGAGTTGTTTGCTGCCTGTGTAACATCAACATTGCATGATGTTGATCCAGAGGCGTTGTTCTGTGTGGATGAGATCTATCTCACAGACGACGACTTCAACATTCATCTTGCCAGATCATCTTAGAATTCACCACCTTAGTCTACAAATTCAACTTTAAGAAAACTAAAATAGCCTTTCTCAGTGCATTGTTCCTCAGATACGAGCTATCAAATCAGGGCAAAAGCCTGGCCCCTCCATTTCTAAAGAAATGCTCTCAACTTCAACCACCAAATGCCATTACAAGGTCATTACTTGGTTTCTTTAACTTTGGCATAATTTATATTCCAGATTATGCACAACGTATAAAACCACTCTATGATTTAATTCACCCAGATTTTTCAAGCAAACACTGGACAGCAGAACACACAAGCATTCTTGGAGAAATGCAGCTTGCCGTGCTAGAAGCAAAACACTTACACACACCTGACAAACAAAACAAAATTGATCATCAGAATTACTTTTGTTGCCATTGGGTTCACCTATGTCACCTTCAACGAGGGCGACACGGTGCCCATAGCATACAAATCACATTTGTACTCAAATGCAGAACAACGTTTGGCACTCACAAAAAAGATTCTGACTGTCGTACAGATGGCTGTCATTAAGGAGAGGCCACTTGCCCAAGGAAAATGCATTATTACTGTTACTCCAGTCTCGGCCCTAGAGGCTGTCACCAAAGCAAGTGTTCCTAACGCTAAAGCATTACAACCACGTTGGATTCAATGGGCAACCTCCTTGCGTGTCACTGATGTTGACTACATCTTTGACCCAAAACTTAAAACACAAGAATTTCTCCGATACGAACAGGAGTACCCTACACCTGCTAACATCTTGCCACTTGACAGATACCAAACTGTTATTTACACTGATGGTTCAGCTCAACCAGCTGTAGGTACAAAACATCAAAACTCAGCCGTTTGCACAGCTGTGAGCGGAGAGATGAGGAAGGGTGTATTTCACCCTCAAAATACCTACACGCAGACCCTGGGGGACTGCACAGCTGGCTGAGCATACAGCTCTTATCTTGGCACTGGAAAATATGGATCCAGAACAGCTCACATTGATATTGTGTAATTTGAACTACTGTGTTAGATCCTACAATGATTATCTCAATCATTGGTGGTTAAACGGGTTCACCAACTCAAAGGGGAACACCATAAAACACAGAAATCTGTGGGGGAGGGTAGCAGAGTTGAAAGATAAGCTACTGATGCTTTTGTATTACATTCATAGGGCCATCAATATGCAGGAGTACATGTTGTAGGAAATACTTTGACTGATGAAGCTGCCAAATCTGCAGGAGCTCCAGCTTCTGTTGCTGCAGTGACTCATTCTCATACAAGAGTGGATAATGAGATTCTGGCTGCAGTGAAAGCATTAGGTGAGGGCAAGCCTGTTGCAAAAGTTTACCCTACAAAATATTCCTACCATCAGTGCACAGAATATTGCCTTTGCAACAATTCCTGGGATCGGAGATCAAGTGATTCCTGACCAAGACCAGAGATTAAATCCCAACAAATCAGTGCATGAGGGTGTTGCATCTGCTCATGCTGGTGTAGCAGCCACAATATCACTTTTACAGAAGTGCTTCTGGTGGTCGGGTCTATACAAACAGACAAGCAATATCTCCTTTGATGTGACATTTTCCAGCAAATAAAGGACTCCAACATCAAATGCCGACCTCAGACATCCCTCTTAGTGTCCAACAGGTCATTACAATGTGTGTCCCTGCACCATTGTTGTCCCCTACAACCTGACGGTGCATACAAAAATATCTCAGTCACTGTTGATTCTTGTTCGAGATTCATGTAGGTATGTCCACAGCGGTCGGCTGATGCTCAAACTGTTGTTAAAGACTTGCTGGTCTTTATTGGTGCATATGCGGTTGCATCACACCACTCAGACCAAGGCCCATCTTTTGCTCTACGGCATTCATGGACACCATGAGGATGATGGGTGTTAACTCCATTACTCTTCCCGATATCATCCCAAGGGTAATTCTGTTGTGGAGAGGAGGAATTGTGACCTAAAGCAGTCATTAACAGCAAGAGTATTAGGTTCAGACCACAGTTTGCTTCATCACCTATATGGGGTCCAGACAGCACTGAATAATCTGCCAGAATGGTCCTTGGGGGGATGCACTCCATATGAGGTTCTCTTTGGGATACCTATGTATGTCCCAGATCTAGAAGGCCCTGGTATGAGGGCGGCAGACACACCATTTGACATAAATGAATGCACAACACTAGACCAGAATACCTCAACAGATGACTCTCCTTCTACACCCTGACCCGACAGCTTCGCTCCGCTGACCTTGTTTTCGCCACTGTCCCACACATCCACAGAACGACCGCCAGTGGCAGATCGTTCTCCCACCTTGCCGCCAAGACGTGGAAAACTCTTTCTTTCCACCTGCGATGGACACAGGTCCTACTAACCTTCAGGAGACAACTCAATACATGACTGTTCGGCCAGTAGCAGCACCCCCTGCTGCCCCTCCTCAGTGCCCTGAGACCCTCATAGGTGAGTACTGCACTTTACAAATGCTTTGATTGATTGACTGATTGAACGTCTCACTGTCTTACAGGAGCTTCAACAATTTTGTGATGACAATTCATCCGCCAGTGCCGCCACCTTAGGAATAAGGGATTTACCAACAACATCTACAGGCTGGATTCCTATAGTTGGGGATCTGGTTTGCGAGAAGATTCCTTTGGAGAAGCAATTTAGCCCATCTTACAGAGCACCCGTTTCAGTCCTGGGAGTTCAAGGCAACAGAACTGTCATTCTACCACTGTTATATAAATACAAAGTGCACTGTTCCACGAAAGAGAGAAAAGCCAGAGAACCACTCCAGTTCTGAAGTGGCACAACTATACTGAATGTTTCAGGAGGGCCCTCAAGCACCCAATTGGGTGACAGGTATCATCATCGGGCTAAAAAAAAAAAAAAAAAAAAAAAAAAAAAATTCTACCACTGCTGCCAAGTTTCAAAGGAAACAGATTTGTCTCCATTGACAACATCAAATTGCACCATGTGGCCAGTCCTTCACTGTAGACCCCGAGTTCCTATGGGTAGTTCCCGGTCCCCTCTCATTACCAAACAGGATATACCTCTTCAAAGAATAAAAAAGGCTTCTGAATGTACCAGCATGTATAGCATGAATCCATAATGCTAGGGTGTCTGCATTGCCTGCAGGATTGTTTTTGTGCAACTTCCTCCACACAAACAATCCTGGGAGGTGTTTTACTCTTTCTATGTGTGCTGCTATCGAGTGGAGGGTCCTCAGGTGTTGGGAGATGTGTTCTTGGTGTGGGAATGACTCTGGCGGCAGCGTTCTGGATGAGTTGTAGTTATGTGAGGTTTCTAGTTGAGATGTAGAGGTCGTTGCCATAGTCAAGCTTGCTTGTGACTAAGGTATGGGTGACTGTCCTGTGACAGTCTGCTGGGATCCATCTGAAGGTCTTCCGAAGTTTGTGGAGTGTGTGCCAGCAGGAGGAGGCGACTGAGTTCACTTGGCGGGTCATGGATAGGGATGAGTCGAGGAGGGTGCCTAGGTTGCGGGTGTGCTCAGTCTGTGCAAGGGGGGCGCTGAGGGATGTGGGCCACCAGGAGTCATCCCAAGCTGAGGTGGCGTTTCTGAAGATGATGAGCTCAGTCTTATCAGAGCTGAGATTGAGGCAGCTTTCTCTCATCCAGGTATCGATGGCTTCCATTCCTGAGTGGAAGTTCCTTTTGCCAGTGTCCGGGTCCCAACATCCTGGACTTCACATCTATCAGGGCAGTCAAAGCCATATAAAGTGGCTTTTCATGGCCTTATAGATTTGAGTTCAAGGTTTGCTTCACTGTTGTATCGCAAAAAGTTGAGAAGCAATGGCAGCGTAAGGGGCTCATAAATATACCACCTAGTTCTTAAATGCATTCTCTTATGTTTTCTCTTATTCTCAATGAAACTGATTCACAGAGATTTGTCTGTGGGCAGGTGTGTGATGTAGCACTTTTGGCTCACTGTTCCAGGAGAAAGCATGGAGAGGCATGGAGAGGAGTAGCTATTCCTCTCTATTGACTTCCAGAAATATTTCAGGGAGTGCTTCAAAAGTAAGTCATACCTAGCCCAGCCAAAGGTTTGTGAATGTTGTCAAGAGTTCACAGTGTTTCAGTCTCTTATAGATCTGTTGTCTTATACCGTGGTAGATACCATACATGACACTAGTGGGAGTCCCTTATTTTCTTCTCTGTTCATTCCCCTCGACCTTTATTCTTTGATATATCTATTTTATCTGTCTTGTGCGTTTGACAGATCTTAAACTGGACCTGTTACTTACTATATGCGTCAATTAGTCATATGATAAATGTCCATACACATCAAATGTGACCCGCTTTTGCCCTTTCGCCTCTAAATGAATGGCATGCATTTGGATTGTGATACCTTGTGATCTATTGGATATGACCGAAATCTCTTTCTTGTCCCCTCTAGACGTTACACCGCATATTGACGTATGCATGTTAAATCATTTTCGCCCCACTTTCCAGTTTCTAATTTTGCTTCAAAGTGAGCTCGTCTATTTCTAATAAATGACAACCCACGTAATCAAGCCTTTACGAAAATGACTTCCAAATTCAGGACCTGTTTGTGTATTATACTAATAGCAAGGTTTCTAATAGCATTAAATGTTTTCTGTTTTAAGTTCCTATAAAACACTTTACAGCATCCATTATGTGCATATGGTTCAACTGTTGATCAAGTCACTTAACATATACGTATCACAGCCTTTATGGAAAATACAGCAGTTTATTGTTAACATTGTGCTTATTGTTCACACACCACACTATCAGCCCAGTTCTCAATGGTATTTTCAACCATAAACACAAGTTTAGGGGCCCAAATACTTTCTACGTCTGCCAGGAATTCACATAAGGATTCTAGACTGGAGTAAATGCATTTACAGCTGCATTTTAGTCCGTCAAGCAAGCCCTGCATTAATAAAGCTTACTCAAGGGGTGGGAACGGGGAAGCAGAGAATCTGTATTCATAATTTCTACTCAAGAGGTGGAAGGGGAGGGTTCCAAGGATTGGTGGACGATTGGGACACCCGTAAATGTCACCATTCTCAAACTTTAATCCAACTCTTCCAAATCAGAAAATAGTCATAAAGTTAGCTCAGCGAAGGGCTGGAGTAACTATCTTTCCACTATGGAAGTGGGAATAGATTACCCTGACATTTGGTGGGAATGTAGGGGAAGTGCTTTCTCCAAGGAGGAAAATGTTATTCTTTGAGAAAAAGAAATGTTTGTTCGCATAGCGTGCTCCTTTCACCCATGTAAAATATTACCCTACGTAGAATTTCGCAGTGGGAATAAGACCCCTCTGAAGATGTTGAATGAAATTTCAATGGAAACTTGCAATTGTTGCTGATTTCCTAATATACTTCTTGGAATGTTTGTAAATAGATATAACACGTTAATACATGCTCAAGAAGAGATGTAATGGCAAGATTCACACATATCTTGCTCTGACTATTTTAATACTCCTGAATTTTAGGAGTAAGTCAGTAGTGAGGAGTACTACAAGTGTAAATCACACTTATTCATACACTAATCTTTGTGAATCTGACTTTTAAATTTCCACTTCTACACTGTTTTCCTGAATAGAGCCCTTTGTGCTTATATACAATTCACATTACATATACATTCAACATATTGAAATATTGATTTGCACAATTGTAATGCACGGGTTTTCTTGTCCTTTTATTTTCAAAAGTACGTCATGTCCACGCATTATACATCCTTTGCTTTTTTGTTGCGTTATATACACTACACTATATACACTACACTGAGTGGCTATAAATATGAAATTATTTTGTTGTGATTGTTTTTGCATTTCACGTTTCTGTGCACATGTGATATGTGCGCAAAAGCAGACTGCACATTTACCTCAATGTTTGGTAAATAGCGCCTGTTATTTTATCTCAAAGATACATTGGATCGTTCGCTTGATTTCAGATATGTCTAGGTTACTGAAAAGCATTTTAAAGGGTTTTGGTCTAACTTGATCCCGAGAGAAAGATCACTAAAGTAGAAGATGTTGACCGAATGAGCCTGCAAAATACAACTTGCTTCAGATTACAAGCGTATGGCTTTAAACACTTTTAAAAAAATTTATCTGATATAATATTTTAATCACCTTCAACAAAAAGCCTAGTGTTGCCTTCACAAGAACTAAAAAACAAGCCTCATTTTCTCTGACTTACCTAATGTTTAAATACCTTGGCAACGCGTTCGACGCACTACAGTACTTTTTCCAACATCAAATCTTATAACCGCCTAACATGCCATTACTAATTAACAAACGGTTGTACAGTAATGTACCACAGATGGGACTTCATTTGTTTATAATTACTTTCTAAGTACAGTATTAGGGTTTGCTAAGTAGGATTGACAGTTTCAGAGTTTCTACAACTGTGTTCTGAGGTGTAAGGTTTATACAGCAATATGATCACTGACTGTGGGAAATAACATTGAAATTCAGATCTATTCCTTTGTTTTATTTTTAAATTTAATTTCATTTTCTCTTTCAGTTCCTTTGATTTTATATTGCCAATTTTGGCCTTTCGAAGAACAATGGGCCTGACTCATAAAGCAACTGCTTAGATAGTCTGAAACTATGGGGCTTCATGGTGCCCATTGCACTCTCAGGGGCGATGGGGCCATGGAACCTGAACTGCACGTCCTCCGAATGCTCCTGCCCGCACAACGACTCTGGAACGGGCGAAGACAATGACAACAACAACCATAAGTACAGACACCTACCTGATACTGTAGAGAAAACCCTAAGCACCCACGAACACACAACAAACACATCCTCAACGTGTGGTGACGACAACACACACATGTAACTTCACACCCATAAGCACATTCACACACAGCCACATACACACACACATATTACACACACCACAGCCAACACACACGTACAATACACACACCAACCCGCAGACACACAGCACCAGCACAGTTGAACACAAATTAAACAACACCACTGATTTACACAACAACACCACAACCGCAACTACATAAAGGCCGCCTCAAACAAAGACAATACACCCCTCCACCTGACACTACCCAGATACAACAAGACGTTGCTACACCTGACAACCAATACACACAATCACACAGTCATACAATGAAGCATACGTCATACCACAAAAACACACCACACAACGGGTCGGATATACCCATCACCACACACATGCACGTACACACTACAACCACGCAAGGGCACATAACACCACCATTATGCATGCCAACACAAACAATACACAAAACATCATCATACATGCATGTTCCAAACACAAACAAGTCCGACACACAATACATAGCCATCACATCGGTACATATGCCAGGGCCACACCCACGCATTCTGCCCAGAAACAACAACTAGCACAACCAACACACACACTTCACTTCTCACACAAACCAAAGCAGGCAAGACCAAAACAGCCATGTAGAAAGAAAGGCAGGACAAATATGTTACCATCGACCAACAACTGGTTGGCCCACGTATATTAAATATAAAAATATGTCCAAACAAAAACAACTATATACAAGAAAAAAGGCCATTGACCAGTCCAATTTGCCAAGTGCAAAATGAACAGATGCCACTTCTGTGTGCCCCTACACGACTCCTGACTACTATATGACCTCTACAGGACAGGGGCATCAAGGGTACAGACAGGCACCTCAAGGATTAGGGGTCATGGGGTGGAATTTGGGTCTCAGTTTGGGTGGGGGGCCTTTGGGCTTGGGAATGGGCTTGGCAGAGGGGGGCTTAGGCCGAGCTTTAGGGAAGTGCTGGAAACACTTGGAAGGGGTCTACTTCTTGGCAGGGGGAGCGGCATGGGTAGTTGCAGGGGGACAGGGGGTACTTGGAGGTGGAAAGGCCGGACTTGGGGATGGGACACAGACCATTTGGGGGTATCACAGGGTGGGAGAGGGGTAAGGAAGAGGGAAAACTGTGAGATCAACACCTTCTTAGACACACGGGTGGTCATGGAAAAAGGGAATGGGAGTGGATAGAGAGGGAGTGGGAGTGGTTGTAGGAGGTGTCATGAGGATGTCTTGGGTGCATGTGTGTGTGTGAGGAATGCTTATGGGTGTCTATTGGGTGGGTGAGTGTGGGCATTTATGTGTCTTGGGAGGAGGGGGGAAGAGGTGCTGGGAGATGCCATGCTGGATGGGTGACTGCAGTTAAGGATGATGTGCTGAATGTGGGGGTGTTGGTGGTTGTGGTGGCTGCGGATGTGGTTACTGGGGTGGATGTCTGAGGGTCTGCTATTGTCCTTTATGTGGGTAGGATAGGAGTTGTGGCTGTATCAGTGAATGTTGATGTGTCTGCAGGTGTGTCAGGTGTAGTGTCTGTGAAGGTGGGGGGGTGGAGGAGTCTGTGCTGGTAGTGGATGGTGGTGTGTCTGCAGGTGGGTTTTGTCTGTGTGCACGACGGTGGTGGGTGTTGTGGTGCTTGTGTTTCTCAGTTGTTGCCTTGGTTGTTGAGATGGGTGCATGCTTGTCTGTGTGCTTTGAATGGGTTTGGGAATGGGAAGAGGTAGGTGGAGGGGGGTTGGTAGACAAAGGGTGACTGGCTGCCATCGGTGTGGAGGCCAGAGCCTGAAAGGATCTCTGTAGGCCAGCCAGTGTACTGTGAATGCCCTCCAAGATCGCATTGCTCTGCTGGACTTGAGCTGCCAGTCCCTGGATGGCATTCATGATGGTCGACTTACCCACAGAGATGGACCTCAGGAGGTCAATAGCCTCCCCACTGAGGTTAGTGGCAGAGGTGCCTACGACAAAGGAGACACCCACCCTCTTGGGTGAGCAGGCACGGACAACTGGGTGGGGAGCTACACGGAGAGCAGTGGTAGTAAGGGGGAGGCAAACAAAGGTGGTGCTGAGGTGGTTGCAGGAGGGTCCGCCATCACCAGGAAGTGTCCTGTGGAAGAGGATTCTGATGATGATGTTGAAGATCCCGTCTCCCCCGTGGCACTTGTCTCGCCCTCTGTGCCACTGGGTCCCTCGCTGGAGCTAGTAGCAGCACTCCAGGTCCCGTGGCCTGCAGAATCCCCCACCTGTTCTCATCTCCTTTGCTTGCCGATGCTGATGCACACAAATAGAGAGAGAGAGGGAGGGAGGATGAGGGAGTGAGAGGGAGAGAGAAGGTCATTATATACCTCACATACACACATTTAGACATGCACATCTTTAGGAATACACATCATGGCTAGGCTATCTCTGGTGCCAATACGCATATCCTACATCACGTCACAACATGTCCCTTCTACCCACCCCTGTATGCCAACCCCTCACACCCACATCTAAATCTAAGTAAGTCAGCACAACTGGAGTAATCCACATCATCACCACTAAAGCCATGTTTGCATGCACATCATGCCCTGGATGAAGTACAAATGACTACCTGACTCATCATCATACCTCTCCGTATTCCTATCACCTATTGGAAGTGCAGGTGACTGAACAAAACACATCAGGAATGTAGAGTTACTACACCTGATCAGTCCATTACCTTTGCCAAGTTCCATGATAGGGAAGACTACTGCACTAACACACCCCACACCACATGCCAGTCGCATACAATGGATGACATGACACAATAGAGAATTGATAACCGATTTAGCCACTACAAGTTGGACTCCCATACAGGAGACATCTGATGTGTGGACTACAAGTCTAGGACGCATGCATGTGATAGGTCAGACACAATCACAGATGAAGATCTGCAGACACTAAGCCCATTTGTGCTACCACTATCCATACAACTAAGTGCATCTACATTGGCCAGATTGCACACATAACACATCCATACTCTATCACTGAGTGCAGTGTCACAAGTGATGAACTTCAGGAACATACATATGACATCATGGTCCACATACAATTTCACCAGACATGCAGTATCACTAGTTGGACTTCATAACATGATGACATTACCATCACTCACAACATTTCTGACTTGTAAATACCTGTGCCTAAGTCCTGACAACACACATGTCAGACGGAAAGACCTGTAAGCATTATGCACACATGTACCAAAACTACTGCCATAGCACTGATAACAGATCCCACAACTGCATAGGACTGCCAGATGACAGATTAAACAACACAAATTTCACATCTACATCTCATAAGTCATACAATACCACATCCTGTCCAATTCTCCCACTTCAGCAAGGCCTAGGGTATCAGTCATTGTTCCACTCCATCAGATGTGCCCCCAAGTAACCATTGAGACATGATGAAGGTTGCTGCTAAGCTATGTTGCACTGTAATTGCTAGGGCATTGGCATACATAGCATTTACATTACACAGTGTCAATGGCAAGGTCTGCCTAAGCACTTACCATCTCTAGTACTATCCAATTGGGTTCAAGGTCACTTCCCCACAAGCCTAGCACATTGAAATGCATGATGACTGCAATCATACCAAATCAAACACCCAATTAAATGTATCACACTGTTGCATCCTTCACATACCCCAAAGATAGAAGATGAACATTATATGGGGGTACAACTACCAATCCATAAGTCCAGCCCCATACAGCCCATATCAGTGGTGGAAATGTCATGGCTGCCACACATGAAGTAAATACCAGTACTTGATGTACATAATCCCTGTAGAAAAATATAGTCACCCAGTTGATAATATAGGTGTGCAGCACAGATGGGAGTGGACTGACACCTTATCACCATTAATGCTCCAATGCTGATGTATGGACCAGGTCATATGCAATGGGTAGGGGAAAATACAGGCTTACATCCATATAAAAGTCAGGATGGAGTCACATGTGGCTTTGCCATTTGACCATCTCCACATGCATACATGGAGTTGTCTTGATATAGGAGATGTACATCCATTGACAGCAAAGCATGAAAACACATCAACAACTAATACTCAGCTGTGTGGCTACAACCCATGTCCACTAGTCTACATACATGTAGCTCTGACTTCATCATCACATAATCTACAGTGAGGCAGCTAACATCATACAACGGGAGCCAAGTCTCAGGATACAGTCATTACTCACCCCCTTGTGGCTGCTGTGCTGCCTTCAAACACCCACCCACCTCCGAGTGGGCCACTGCCAAAATGCGGGCCATTATGGGGGTCAGGCTCTGGCGAGCACCCCTCCCTAATTGGGAGGACATCCCCCGCTGGGCCTCCGCAGTCTTCTGGGCCCAGAGTTTCAGGTCCTCCCATTGCTTGCAACAGTGGTTGCTCCGCCTGCTATTGACCCCCTGGTTCCGCACAGATCCCTATCTTCTTATCAGTGTTTACCTGCATGGATGACACAGACAGAAGGAGAAAGTCATGTACACTGGCACCATACCAACAGCAGTGGCCAATACACATATGACTCACCAAGTCACCTCTCTGCACCCATCCTCTCTGCTCACACACCTTCACTTTCTGCCCTCTGCATGCATTTACTCTCTCGCCAGTACACTTGCACGAGTCACCGTCACACGCAACACCTCTCACACATGACTATGGAATTGGACGCACCTGCTCCTCTGGTGCCCCATATAGCTGGTCATACAGGGGTAGGACCTCCACCACAAGCTTCTCCAGCTCTTCTGGGATGAAGGCTGGGGCCCTATCACCTGTGGAATGTGTCATGATGACTCCCAGAGACAGTACACAGCAGCTCAGGTCGTGGAGGTCTTGCTAGAAACAGTGTCAGGAGTCCAGTGAGCAAGGCTTCAAAAAATGACGGTCATGGCCACCACGTACTGGACTGTCACTGCCAGCGATCATCCCCATTGACCCCAGTCCACCACAGGCAGCAATGTTAACCAATGACAAACTGCACAGTTGTTGCAACCGCCTACAGCCATGACGACATCTGCCGGCAAACTTAGGTCACTTCTAGCTGTCCACTTCAGCAGGACAGGCGACTACCATTTTGTGCACATATTAAAAACTGATGTGCCTAAATAAGTGCGCCATACACATATTCACCCAAGTGGTGGTGTAAGCCTATGTTGTGCCATCATGGTAGTGCAAAATATAGTGACAGTGATGACACAGTGACGTGATGTGGCAGTATATCTGATGCTGGCCATGTACAGATACTAGGAGGCACATTGGCAATATATTGGTATATTCAATTCTGTATCTGTTGATCAGTGCAGGACAGCTCAGCCAGCCACATACAGTACATTACACATGTGACATTTGTCCTACATCACTGACATGTACGGCAATGTGCTGCATAGATGGTGCCCAAAGCACTTCTGCATGGCCATAATTGTATGTCAGCAGTGCTATGCATGTCCTACAGTGTTAGGTGTGTTCTATTGTAACACTTTCTACTTACATGTGTCAAATGCTTTAGTGAATGCACATTCTCTCCTCTCAATTTTGATATCCTGCCATGAGGAGAATGAGATAATCACCTGTGTACCGTCCACTAGTTGACCTTGCAACTATGGAGGACAGGCATGTCATGCAGACCTATTGTCTGAATCGACAGACGATCATAGGTCTGTGTACACAGTTTGATCCATATCTGTTGCCAGCCATACAAAATCCCTATTGCATCCCTCCCATAGTACAGGTCCTGTCAGTGCTACACTTTCTTGCCTCAGGATCCTTTCAGAATACAGTGGCCTTGACAGCAGGGATGTATCAGCCCATGTTCAGTCTTGTGTTGAAGGATGTACTGTGTGCTGTGTTAAAGCACCTGGACAGCTACATCAGGTTCCCCCCAACTTGTAAACTTTGTCTATGTGAAGACAGACTTTATGATATGGGACACATTCCTCGTGGTAGGGGCCATTGATGGCACCCATATAGCCCTGGCCCCTCCCTGTGCCACTGGACAGGTGTATAGGAAAAGGAAGAATTACCACTCCATATATGTGCAGGTGGTGTGTCTGGCAGACCAGTGCATCTCACAAGTCACTGCCAAGTTTCCTGGGTCTGTGCATGACTCCTTCATTTTGAGGAACAGCAATGTCCCACACACTATGGCATGTCTACACACAGAGAGGGCCTGGCTCCTTGGTATGTATGCATATGATGGTTTTTAACTGTTAAGGCACCTGTCATCACAATCTTCCCTCTCGCTGTACCTGTTATTTCACTGCTCCTACATCTGTGCACACAGGTGAATCTGGCTATCCTAACCTTCCTTGACTGTTGACACCAGTGAGGTACCCTGCCATGGAAGGTGAACTGTGTTTCAATGAGGCCCACTTGAGGGGGAGGCGTGTAATCAAAATAACATTTGGACTCCTGAAGGCCAGATTCAGGTGTTTGGACCTACCTGGAGGTGCCAAAAGATATGCCAGATAATAGTTGCTTGCTGCATGCTCCACAGTCTAGCCCCGAGACGTCAGATACCATTTCTAGTTGATGAGAGGGAGGCAGCTGGACCAGTGGCTGGTAATCCTGAAATGGCAAGTGATGAGGAGGCAGAGGAAGAAGCTACATCCGACTCTAGGACTGAGCTCATCAATCAGTACTTCCAGTAACATACAGGCATGTTGAGGGTGGTTTGTACGTCCTCTATGTCCACAATCCTTGGTGACAATAGTCCTCCTGACTTGAATACTCAGTGGGGGTGTACTATGGTCTTATCCCAATGTGTGAGTTGTGGGAGCTGACTGATAGGATGTAAGGTACGCAGTCAAAGTGTATCACCTCTAACAACTGTTCTCACTGCAGTTCCCTACATTCACATCTCAAATGGCCAGATCAGTATTGAGCTATGTTTGGTGCATAATCCTGTTCTCATTTCATTCCACCCACTGAATGTGGTATCTTACTCAGTGCCTCTGCTACCTATGGCGTGAGGCATTCATAGTCATTAGCCATTCGTAGGTGATAGCTGAGAAGTTGATTGAACATGACATTTGGCAGATAAAGATGTTCATGTGTATAATCTGTGACTGGTGATGTATAGGTAATATCTGGGGTCCCCTGCGTAGGAGGTATCCTGGGGTGGGCATGACGTATATGACCTGCATATATTGTTTGTGTGGCATCATGCCGTCCATCCTGATGGTACTCCCAGTCATGATATTTTTGCAGGTAGCAATAGTCACTACACCCATGTGTGGGCCTGGATTACTAACTATCTGACAACTGTCCTGGGACATATCTGTGATACTGTGTCTCCTGCTGAGGATGTCTCCCTCTGCTGTCCATTACACTGCCTGCTGGATTTAGGGGGGGGCATTACCAGATCACAAATAGCAATCATCACATTTGTTGATGTTTTAATAAAGTCACATATACAGTAGCTGTGTTCCATGGTGTTTATTTTGCATATCATGACATAGTGAGGCAAAACAAAGGTGCATATATTGTGCAACAGATGATGAGTGAGGTCATGATAGATGGAATCATCAGAGTAGGTGGTACAGCAATTGGTTGCCCAGGTCCAGTGCCCATGTGCCTTTGGAAAATGGAGTAATGACATTGAACAGTCAACAGGGTGTCTCAGTGGCACACAGGGGGGGCATATCAGGAGAGATTCACTTCCTGGCAGTGGATTTGGTCTTGGCATCTGTTCCCAGCTCGATGTCTGGGTGGGCATCCACGTTTGTGGGGGGGGGGGTCTTCAGCTACAGAGGAAGGCTGTCTGAGGCCTGTTGTCCTCTTGGCAGTGCCTTCATTCGACTAGCTGCCGCTGATTTGTATGGCTCAGATGTTAGATTGCTAATGGAAGGGGCCTGCTGGTGGGTGGGGGAAGCACGCAGGGTGGTGTTGATGTCCCTCAGCACCCCTTCAACAGTGGACATGGTGGCATTGTGTGCCTGCCACTGCTTTATGACCTCCTGGTGGTATTCCCTCTGCAGCCTTTGGTTTTCCCCCAACATGGTGATGGCTGGCCCATACTGTCCTGGGAACTTTGGTATGTTCATCCTGTGGAGGGCTGGCAGTTTCTTGTATCCTCTCCATGGTGGCAGTGGCAGGGGTACCTGTGGGTGGAGTGAGACACAGACTTAAATATTGAACATGTGTTTGGGTATTTCTTCATCAGATGCACACAGTGGCTTAACATGTTTCCCTGCAACAACAATGACAGATGCTGCACAGCATACCATTGGTGGTAGTTAGTGTTCTGTGACATGTGTACCATACTCCATTTTGGTTGGTGTAATTCAGGGTTGCTAATTGTTGCTCTGTGGTGAGTTCTGTACTCTCTGATAGCTCACATGACTGTTCTGCACTGTTACATAGTGACTATTGAAGCTTGCTTGATATGACACGAAATGGCTGGATATCGCAGCATGGTGTCCCAGTGGGAGGATGGTATGCGAGTGAGTAAGGTTAGGTGTCCTTTCTGTGCATGTTGTGCATGTACGTGGTATCTGCCCTCTTTCTTTCCATACCATGGTGAGTCAACTTCTGGGTTGTGGATCTGGATTTGTGGCCATTTGGATTAGTCACAGAGATGTAGCTGTGTTTAGCCTTGCTTGCCATTGTGGTGTGTCATCGCATTGCGGTCATTGCTATGTAGTGGTCCTCAGTCATACCATTTAGTTAGTATAGCAACTACAATAGTCATACATGCAAGAGATGTGATGTGATGTGCACATTGCAGGTGTTAACGTAGATGGGCTACTGCATTGTGGGAGTCGTAGTGATATTCTTATACAATGCTATCTGTGTCTTTGGAAATGGCTGTGCAGGCAGTTGGCCTGGGTGGAGGTGTGGCATGCAGGAGAGGGGCATTAGGTGAATAGGTGGGAGTTGTAGTGAGACATGCAGTGAATTGGGAGTATTTGGGTGGTGAGGAAGCATGCGGGACAAGGCTATTGTGTGCCATGGTAGTTGTGGGTACTTACCAGAGTCCAGTCCACCGGGTATTTCAGTCAGGCCCTCTGGATGCAGAATGTCCAAGACCTTCTCACCCCAAGATGTGAACTGTGGGGACCCACCGCCAGTCTTATGCACGGCGATCCGGCGTTGTGATGCCATGGAATGCACTTCCCCCCTGAGGTCATTCCACCTTTTCTTGATGTCCTCCCTTGTGTGTGGATGGTTGCCTATTGAGATGACTCTGTCAACTATTCTCTGCAACAACTCCATGTTCCTGGCTATTGACTTTTGCTGGATCTGTTCTCTAAACAGTTGGAGCTCTACCCTGACAATTTCATCCACCATGGGTGCTTTTGTGGGTACTTGGTAGTAGTTGTGTTGGGGGTGTTGTGTATGTAAGGGTGAAGTGTAGGGTGTCTGATGGGGTGTGGTTGGTGCCTGGTCAGTGATGGCCACTTGTGGTGTTTATCAGTGCTCATTATGTGTGGTTTGTGTTGGTTGTGCAGTTGTGTGGTGTGTGCTGTGTGAAATGTGTTTATGGTCTTGTAGTGTAAAGGTGCTATATTTGTGTATTTGCCTGCTGTTGGTGTCTGTGAATGGCATTTTGGTTGCAAAAGATTGTGGGATGTGTGGGGGGGGGTGTTATATAGAGATGTGTGTAGGTGTGCCTGGTGTGTGTATGTGTGTCAGGTGTGGAGTATTCAAACTGTCCAATGTGGTGTTGTGTTCCGACAGTAGTGGGTTCTGACCGCCGCAGTACGCACCACCAATGGTTTTCTGTCATGGAAGAACTGCTGTGCTGATTTGTGCCTCATACCTGGTGGGTGGAAGTTTGTCGAACTCCTGTGAGTCCCTGGTGTAATCTCTCTATGGGCTTTTAACCACGCCAATGTCACGCCCATCTGTTTGGTTGGTTTGTGGGCTTGCCTTTTAAAATTTGCTTGATTTCATTAGGGAAATGCATGCACACAACATGCCTTTTCCTGTGTTTAGCTCTCCTCAAGCGCACCGGCCAACTACTGAAAACATACAAGGCTTGATGTTTTCCGTATGGTTTCTGGACTACTTTTTCTTTTCATTTCGTAGGCAGCACAATCTCGCTGGGCAGTAATTGTGCATTTTGCATGACATCGACTCTGTTACATGGATATTTGCACTTTTGCCGGTTACATGGATAATTGCACTTTTGCCGATATGTTTCACTACGAGCGAACTTCTGTTTTCTTTTGTGTATCTGCTTCATGATCATGTAGGCCCGCTTATGTGAAACTGTTTTACTTTTCAGTTTATGTGGCAAGAAAAGTCTAGTTAGGAGTTTAAAACTCTAATAGCTCTAACTTGAGCAAATGCGAGCCCTATTGCATTGCAAATGCTTGTTTTTCTTTGGCTGGGACTCAAAGGGCCTGAAAATGTGACTCACTGTCTCCTTCAATGTGTCCAGACCTTGGTTAAAACCTAATGGGATGGACTCCCATGAACTACTTCCAGGGAGACCCCTGCTGTAAAACGTAGGTCACATTTGATCCTATTTCTTTTAGCCTTTCATGTTTGGCTGCATCACTTTGAATCAGTGGTAGTATCTACAGTATTTTGGCACAGGTACCCATGTACAGTATATACTATTGCTTCAGTCTTTTCTGGACACATTTTAAGAGGGGAGACAAAACTCACCCTGAAAAGAAGTAATATTTCTTAGTAAGTGTGGCAGGTAAACCTCTACAATTCGACAAACAGTGATGGAATGCAGATACCGCGGCAATCAAACACAGCAAGAATGCTGAGAGAGGTAAAGCAAGGAGAGTGATCCCAAAAGAGAGGGACAGGCTTTGAAGTGCAAGCCTAAAAAATACAAAAGTAATGCCTCATAAAACAAAGATAACTGGCATTGACATTGTAAGTGAATCACAATACTTGTTCATCTTTTAAAATTATAAAAATTACACAAAATCTTTTAGCCCAATAGTCTGGGTTTCGACGATTCCCCAAAGCTAAAGTACAAGAAGCAACAGTTTCACCTACATAATTCTTCTCAGTATTAGCAACAAAATTAGTATTATTACCAACTTCACAAAGCAACTCATTAGGATTATAGACTTGGTGTAATATGGAATACAATTCTTTTTAAGGTTGTCCTCAGACAGCTTGGTCCAAACCCCAGACTTATCAAAACAATTATCTGAGGCGCATGAGGTTGAATCGTTTCTGGTTTATCACAGCTGTACTTCATCACTCTCCTTACATGTCACACCCTCTCCAATTTAGTCACCACACTCTCCTTTTTATTTTTGACCACTCTAATGGGCATTCTATACTTAAATTCTCCTTTCCACACATGTCATGGTTTAAGAATGAGGACACAATCACCAACTTTCCAATCAATGATAATGACTCTTTCCCCTTGATCATGACATGATTTAACAGACGCCTGTTTGACCTCCATCCAGACTTTTGGCAACTTTCTGGTTTAGCGACTTAGAAACACATAGGTGAACAAAATGGTCCAAGATAGTGCAGCTAGAAATTTAACAAGATGCCGGTGATTCAAGAGTATGAAAAGTATGTATAATTGTTCATTATATTAAGATACTTGTGGTATCCACAGGTCAAGAATTATTCAAAGAAATGAATTGAGTACTTCAAGTCCCATCATTTATGGGAGCAGACAAAGGTTCATAGTTGTCAGAGCGCTAGGCCACGCACCTCTGAGTCACTGTATCTTTGCATTATCTACCTTGTGCCATTTTGTTAGCCTATACGACTGCTGGTGTTATTGAATGCCCCCTGAATGATATTTTACATGTCTTTCTTCATGTACTTTCCAGATTTCACCTATTATTTTGCGGCCCGCACCATGCTTTGCTCTGATGGTGGTCGTGGGCAACTGTTGAAATAGGACCAAACATTGAGCTATAAGGAGGCCCTTCCTACAATCCTATGCTCCCCCCTGGAGTGTGCTATGTGGAACACCTTTACAGCCTCTAACACATCATTTGGTTTTGTCTGGTCTTGAGCTTTTCATGCCTAAAATAAATTATGATATGTGAATATTGATATGTAATCCATTGTGCCTTTATAATATTTTATTATAGGTAGTGCTTTCATAAAATAGATGATCCTCTACTTGATCTTGCACCCTTTTCCTGATTATGTTTGTTTTTAGTATGCATAAACACTTAAGGACAAAGCGCTACGAATTGGTCTGGCTTTATATGTACCATAAGAATATTTGTTCACTGAATTGAGCTCTGCAAGCACTTTTCTTGTTGGATGTTGTCATTTATGCCAGCCCTTTGAAAAACTGGGTAAACCCTAGCTCTATGATGAAAATATATGAAGGATTGAAATGCAGTACAAAAGTCATTTTCTGGGAGGAATGGTTTCACTTTTTTCAATAGAGACAGCTGGTTCCATGCTGTCTTAGTTTTCTTCATGATGTGTTCCTTGCAGGTAAATATTGTGTTGAATTACAGTGCCTTGGCATTGGGGGAGTGTCAGGGTTCAAATCAGTCTATGTTCTTCTCATTGAGCCAGATTTGTAATAGCTGATGTATGATGTTGTTGGTGGATAGTAGGAATCCTGTCTAAGTGAATTTGAACCTTAAGAGAATGTAAGACATTCAGGTACAGATGAGGTGCAGACAGTGCTTAACAGTGTTTGAGGTGGTGAATGTTTGAAGCCAAGTAGACCTCCAAGTAGAGTGGTTGGTTACAGACCTATTGGAGAGTGTTGATGTTGTTATCACTTGCAAATGTCTTAGAGAATATGACATGACATGATAGGAATCAAGATGAAATCTAGTAGCACTCCGCAGGTAAAAGAGATCTTCTGGGACAAGGAGGTGTTCATATGAATCAAAATATTCAATAGGATAGGTAGTATGAGCTGTCTTGGATATATTTATTCAATCCCAAGATGTAGAAAAGGATAGAATGGTCAAATGCATCCAAAGTGACTGAAAGGTCCAGCAATAGAAGGAGGTAGGCAATCAGCTTTATGTTTGCTCAGGAGGACATTGTCTATGACTATAATGTAGCTCTCCCTGTGCTGCAACATGAACGGAAGCCAAATGGGTAGTCATGCAGCAGACGGTTGTCATTGAGGTTGTTTGTATACTGTTTTTTCTATGATCTTGCTGATAAACGGTAGTTGAGTGATGAACCAGCAGTTGGCGATTCAGTCAGGACTAGTGTGTTTTTTTATGAGTGAAGGTTCTGGTCTGCCTGGTGTGTAGGTGTGTGAAAGCTTCTCCAGAGATGGCTCTGATGAAGAACGAGTGTAAGATTTCTTCTTCATAGGAGGAAGCTTTGAGCCAAGCTTTGAGGAAGATATGGATTTCGTAAGGGGTGCAAGAGATAGGTGTTTGACAGATGACCATTATGGGTTGCAATGTGGAGGAAAAAGTGTCAGAAGCAGGGATGGCATTGTCAGTGCCTTGTTGGAACTTCTGTATTTGTGGCTTAGATGATCAGATAGATGGTTGGTGCAGAATTTGATTTGATGGACAAGTGGTTTGTTTCTGTTGTCAGCTTCAGTACCACTGCTGGTATATTTGGCTAATGTGATGTTTTGTCTGCATGTACATTGGAGGGGCTTTAGGAGAGTGAACTTGTCAGGGTTCTGTTTTTATTCCATTATGTTTCCCCTATGCAGATGGTGCATTTGGTGACAATAAAGTCTTTGGATCACAACAGTGCTGAAGAGTTTGGCTTGCACCTGTGTTATACATGGAGTGTTGGTGATATATTTAGAGTGTGACTGTTCTTATGTTCTTCCAGAAATGTACTGCAGTGGTTAGGAGGGTGTTGACTTTGCATGTGGAGGTGAAAGAGAGGTGTTCATAAGAGGAGCACTACAATGCTAATGGAAAAGTTTTTGAAGGATCTATAGGGTTGATCTCTGTATGCAGGCCAGATTCTAAGCAGAGTGGTGGGGATGGTTAGGATGTCAGTCCAGTCCAGGTGGATGAGAAGTCTGAAATACTCAATAATTTGAGTTGAATAGAGGTACAGTGTGTGTTCAGTAGTTAGAAGGTGTATAGCGCTTAGTTGGATATATATGTCCTTGGGTCGATATTTTGGGAGGACACAGTCTTTGTGTGTTGTGGGTCTGGGTTTGATTGTGGAGATAGGTAGTGAGAGTTGTTGGGCTACATAGATTAGGGGATAGGCAGATTTGTGCTAAGGTTATTGAGAAGTAGAGATTCTTGCTCAAGACACCTACTGCAGCTGGGAGGTCTAAGGGGGTCATTCCGACCCCGGCAGGCGGCGGGCGCCGCCCGCCAGAAGACCGCACCGTGGTCAAATGACCGCGGCGGTCATTCTGACTTTCCCGCTGGGCCGGCGGGCGACTGCCAAAAGGCCGCCCGCCGGCCCAGCGGGAAAGACCCAGCAAAGATGAAGCTGGCTCCGAATGGAGCCGGCGGAGTTGCTGGGGTGCGACGGGTGCAGTGGCACCAGTCGCGATTTTCAGTGTCTGCCAAGCAGACACTGAAAATCTTGCTTGGGCCCTGTTAAGGGGCCCCTGCACTGCCCATGCCAGTGGCATGGGCAGTGCAGGGGCCCCCAGGGGCCCCACAACACCCGTTCCCGCCAGCCTCACACCGCCAGGAACAGGCTGGCAGGAAGGGGGTCGGAATCCCCAGGATTTCTTTGGCCAGGGGAAAACCGGCGGGAAACCGCCGGTTTCCCTTTTTCTGACCGCGGCTTTACCCCCACGGTCAGAATTGGCCAGGAAGCACCGCCAGCCTGTTGGCGGTGCTTCCGTGGTCGTTGGCTCAGAATGACCCCCTAAATATCTTAATTTAATAAAATGAAACTAGAAAATGTGTAATTTTAACATAGGAGCAATTGTGCCATCCCCTTTGATGGCACACTTGTACCATGTCAACAAAATGTATATTTATTTGGCTGCAGGTGATATAGATAGCTGAGATAATGTGATATAGTTAAATCAATTATTTAGCAAAACCAAAATCATGCTTATATTCATTACCATATGGTCTAGCCAATTAATACCAAACCTCTTGACTCACAAAATCTATTTTGATCCATCTTATATTTAACTTAAGGCAGACTAATCCATTTTAAAAGGGACTGAATGTTGCAATGGAAAAGAAAAAATATATTGAAATTTGGTTGGAAATGTAGATTGATATTTCAGATCTACTGGAAAATGTATTTTAAAAAGTTGGATTATCTTTGGGTTGTGAGGGTGACTACCTACTTCAGGGAAAAATCACAACATGCCTCAAAGTCACTACATTAACCTGAGATCAACCTCCTGCTAGCTATGGCACAGAGTAGACAGACTTAACTTAAGGTAATGTGTATAGCATGTATGTAGTACAAAAACAAAAATAAAGTTGACATGAAAAACAATAAGAATCCCAAATTGAATTAGCAAAAAAGAGTAAAACTCAATAAACAAAATGACACAAAAATGGCAAACAGACATTAAGGGGAACCCGAGATGTAAATTAAAACGTTTTCAATACAAGTTGCACCAAGAAGCATAAATTGCCAATGACAGACAATAGTCACAGTAAACTAGAGTTAACCCCGTTTGACACTGGCCGCATTGGAGCAGAAAACTGATTACCTTCTGACATTAGTCCTTTTAAGACTCAATCCACCACAGTACACTTCTAAAGCTCCTGAGGACCTCAAGGGAGGAACTTACAGACTCACAGTATGCCAGGTAGGGACAAACAGCAGGGTCCAGTCAAAGTCCATTTACCAGGGTTCAGCTGGACAGTTGCAGGAAAGGCTTATTGTTGCTTTTTGTCCCCCTGTATCTTCGACAGGAGGTCAGCCTTATGACACTTGGAGTCCATGTATTTGTCCTGTGTACAAGAGAGAGCAGGTATAATCCTTCAGGACTCTTCTCAGGGCACAGGCCGCAGGCTGAGTTCTTGTCTGATCTTCCTCAAGCTAAGGGGTGGGAATGACTCGAGGGCATGCCCTAACCAAGAGGGTAAAAGTTTCTCAGCCAAGCCTAACCACTTTGGGCATTTAAAAATGGCCAACAACGTCAGCTTGGGTGCTCAATTTAGGTGTGTGTGTGTGGGGGGGGGGATATGGTAATCCTAGTGGCCTCCAATGCCTAAAACTAAAATCCAGTATGACTCCAATAAACCTAATGTCATGGTGGCCATATTGCTCGGTATCTGCACGATGCTTTATGAGGCCCACCTCCATGCACTTCCAACTCAGTATGCCTTTATAGCACTGAGTGTTAGAGTGGCCAGTTGCGGGGAAATATGTGGGAAGGAAACAACAGGGAAGGAGGTCTGTAAAAGACAAGATACTATCAACACAAATCATCATGCACACAGCATGTACTTTGCTCATTCTCAATGTCACCATAATGGTGAGCTATGTTGAACCAGATATGATTACTTGCTCACTTTTAGGATAATGTCAGACTCACCACCAATCATGCGCTTGAAGGAATGCACACACACTGGTTCTTTAGCCATTGCTAAAAAGGTTATGACACAATGTATGCATCAATCTATTTAGTCGCTGCTAAATACTGGCAATGTTTCACATGTTCCTTAAGTTATGTGAAACACAGAACAAACCCCGAGCCTGAGGCATATTTCTGGAAACTGGTAGTTAGTTTGTGTCTTAGTGCGTGCCAAGAAGATGGGAGGCAAAGCAGCTGGGAATTTGGAGGGGCTAATGAACCCGGTGGGTAGTTACCAGTCAAGATGCTCCCATAAGTGCTGATTTTCCCAGTCAGATAAGGCACATGCGCAATAGCTGTCGATCTGGCAATCATACGGCCTGTGTGGTGATAGTATCTCTGCTTCCTTCTCATCCAACCCATTCGCATAGGTGTTATGCTGGGGTGGTAATCGAATTTCCTCCTCAGCGGCTGTGGCTGTTTGTAAGGTAGTAGATAAATCAAGAGGTTTGGCCATGTAGTGTATAAATTCATGTTGACAGAATGATTAAGTGAAATGTAGCAATAGTTTTTTCCAGTCTATGCTGGAGATGTGAAGAACCAACCAAGGCATTCCTTAAATGAGGCCATACTGCAAGGCTCTGATAACATCGAACTTGATTCATTCTGAATGACTCTTGATTGTACACTGATCATGAGACACCAATTGTACTTCTATGGTTTGTAAAGTTGCCAGACCCCCAGACAGAACACTACCATTGACGGCCTGCACCACTTACAGCACTGTCTTTTTGACACAAGGAATGGTCAAATGTAAGCAGTGTGAGCGTCTATGAAATTCCCTATTGCTCCAGAGCCAATGAGAATGCTCACCTTGTGTATCCATTCAGAGAGATGAAGATCCAGTTCTATATGTAAGTTTGCTGTTTTGCTGTCTGGACAAGGGGCTAGAGAAGAGATGGGTACCATACCCAAGTTTAACCCTTCTTTATATCTTGGGCTTTCAAGTTTCAGGTACCACTTCAAGGCTTGCCACGCATTTCTTGGGTTACACTGATTACAATGATGTGTTTATAGGTTTCACTGGGCATTCCTTTACAAAATGTCCTTTGCAGCCACAATTACAACATTC
The DNA here is from genome assembly GCF_031143425.1 of Pleurodeles waltl. Classification (NCBI taxonomy): domain Eukaryota; kingdom Metazoa; phylum Chordata; class Amphibia; order Caudata; family Salamandridae; genus Pleurodeles; species Pleurodeles waltl. The sequence goes on along the minus strand of NC_090437.1, from coordinate 733,903,379 downwards.
CTACTGTGCACCTCTTCTTCCTCTTTGGATAGAGGTTGGCTTATCGAACCTATTTCCATTGGTTCTGTACCCTTATCAGAGGTTTTATTCTCAAATTTTACCTTGTCCTAATACCAACTGTAATTCTTTGATCTTTTCCTCTCTCCTTTTCTTCCTGATAGGCGATGAACTAAAAGTAGCATGAATTAATGAGATCAGTACAAGAGGTGCTAGTACATCTTTCAAATCATCTTTCAGGCACTGATAGAAAAGAGCAGACCTTTCCTCCTCAGGCCATGCGGTTTCTTCCATAAGTTTTTTAAAATGTGCTAGGTATGTGATCAAGTCTTTGTTGCCTTATCGCAACTCTAATAATTCTAGCTTTGTGGACAGTATGACTGCCTGACGATCAAACACTTTTTCAAATTTTTTTATGAATTGTCGCCAGGTATACACAAAGGACTGTCTTGGGAAACTAACCACACTGCCCATGTAGAGGCATGTCCTGACAAGTAGGAAATCAAGAATGCAATTTGAGACTGTCGGTCAGGGAAAGCACTAGGTCAACTTGTGAAATGTAATTCCACCTGAATGAGCAATGTTGGCACCTTTACTGAAAACCACTCAGGAGTGGCCAATAGTATCTGAGTAGGAACTGTAAGAGAGATATTAGTGGGTGGTGAGGAACCTGAATGGAGGGGTGGAGTTTTCTGCCAGTGTGTGCCAAAAGGGTTCTGCTCACCCTCCCTTACCTTAGTATGTAATTGTGCTACTTTGTCTGCAAAAACAGAGATGGCATTCCTGGAATCTACTAAATTTTACTGCATCTGAGTGACCACTTTCATAAGATCATCTGAGGTGGACAAAATAAAACCCTCGAGCATACTGGGCAGAATTAATTTTGTTGGCTCACTATTCTGTTGTGGTGTCCATCTTCCTCGGATCGGCATGATGTTTTATGGGACCCACCTCCAGGCACCTCCAACCTAGTATGCCTTTTGCCTTTGTAGCATTGAGTTTTAGAGTGGCCTGGCGAGGGTGAGGGAAGGGAACAGCGGGGAAGGAGATTTGTAAAAGGAAAGAGTGCAACACAAAATACTATCAACGCAAACTGTCATGCAACATAGCCTGTACTATACTTTTTCTCAATGTCACAGTAATGGTGAGCTGTAATAACCAGACATGATTACTTGCTCACCTCTAGGTTAGTGTCACACTTGCCACTAGTCATGCATGTGAAACAGTGCACATACACTGATTCTTTACCCACTCCTAAAGAGCTTATGAAACAATGTACGCATCAATCTATTAAGTCACTGCTAAACACTAGCAATTATTCATAGTTCCTTAAGTTACTGGAAACACAGAACAAGCCCCGAGCAAAAGTACTGGAAACTGGTAGATGGTTTGTGCCTTACCTAGGGCAAGGGATTCAATCCCCAAGTTTTTGGTATGCGAACACCCTTGACTCAAGAAAAGCCTGCCCTGTAACTAAATCACAGACAGCAGTCTCGCTGACACCTCTATACTTCAAACAATACTGTGGAGCCAGAAGGGCTACGTGAGACCTCAGGAACACCGTTTCGCCACCAGCGCAATGCTCACAGCAGGTGGGGTGGCCAATTCATAATCACTCAAGAACAGCAGAGGAACAAGGAACTTCTGCATCTGCAAGAGCATGAAAATAGTGAGCATCCCTTGTAGGGTGAGGCCAGCTTTTAGGCAGCTCAGCCACACTCAAGAAGGCTGCTTTCCAGGGCAGCTGGGATATGCAGTCCCAGAAGCACTTGCACTGCGAAGGAGGAAATGAGTCTACGTAAAACATGTGCCATAATGCACCATGGCTTATTCTTTAAAGTGCAAAGCAACTACTGGTGGAAATGAACTGGATGTACTACAGTGGGTCAAGACATTGCAGCCACCAATGTGCAGATCCTGGGACATGTCTTTTCTTACAGGGGTAATGTCCAGTGTGACGGACCACACAGTGGCAGGGAGCAACCAATAGAGGCCTTGCATGCGCAATGGCTTGGTTGGAGCAGGCTCTAGAAGGTGCCCCACTGTATTGCTCAAACCGAAAGACAGAAGTAAGGTAGACCAAAAGTATGGTTTTCAAGCAAACAGACATGGCTACACATGCATTGTTTTGGCATCCTGTTTGCATTCCTTCCAAGTGCCCTCCCCTCTGTTATATGTGAAACCCAGAGACTGAAGTATTGTAGGGTGCAGCATAGTTCATAAGCAATCAGATATTGAGTGGGTAAGAACTGCCTTGCCATTCAGTTCTCTGTGTTTCTTGGGTGCCCCAAATGTTCTATGAAAACCCCACAGAGCTGTCAAGAAGGATTTGACACTCAAGCAGAGTTTCACATTTGAAAGTAACATCCCCCACCCTGCCTATTGGGTGAGATTCAGAAATATTATCCTTCCCTTTCAGCTTAGCTCACTGTTTGCTTCTAGGGAGCATTCACACATTTTTCATATCTATTCATATGTTAACCCCTGGCTGGGAGTAGTGTGAGATCAAATGCAAATTAGCCTCCAGTAACTACAGGCAGGGAAAATCTAACTTTCTAAAAATCTCTTTTACCTTAATCTTTAAAATCTATTAAAAATAGTTGATTAATTATTTTTCTAGCTAGTCCCATTGAAGAATTCGTATTTTAACCTGTGCTCTGATTTTCTGAATAGCTCAGTAAGGCTTGCCACAAAAATCACTATTGGGTGCTAGTCACTGTAAGGAAGTTATCATAAAATGTATGCATCTCATATTTTTAAATGCCATTCACTCTGCCTTGTAGACTATAGGACCTGCCTACGAGTGACATATTATTATTAAAAACTGAGAGTTTGACCTCTCAGAAGATTTTATTTTGCCAGGTTATATTGAGGTCTCTAACCTGCCACAATCAGGCTATAATCATAGGCCTGAAGCTATGTTTTACACCACCACTGTAGTGGTTGACACAATAGTTGCTAAAATCCACATATACCAACGTAATCATATTGAAAAGAGGAGCAGTGGCACATTACCACTGGTTAGAAGTGGGAATGTGCACGTAGTTCTACAACCAACAAAAACTGTCAACGTATAATCTGAGGCTACACCACACAAAAAGTGGTCATTCCAACACATACAATGCTGTTTAAAAGAAAATGCAGATGCAATTACTTCAAACTATTATGTACGTGATAATCATATCTAACAAAAACATGAGGGAGCTGATTTACAAACAAAATTGATCAACATTGCACAGTAACCAAAGTTGCACTACAGTGAAAAAGTAGCACAGAGTCATATCTAAGATATTGTGCTGCTGTTTTCCTCAGCTCTGTTACATGAACAGACTGACTTGTGCCACAGACACACGTTTGTGCTTATGATCTCTGTCATAGTTTTTTTTTTACTGTGATGGGCCTATGAGGAAGTCACACAGTGCATGCAGCAAGTCACCTTGCTGCCTGCACTGTGTGACAGGGAAAGGGCAGGAATGCATCATATTTAAGGCAGTACCAAGAATTCATGTAATTTAATCTTCACTGGCACCCTTTTGGCTGCCTCGCACCAATGCAGGCACTCTTGCACCATGGTGCAAGGTTGCCTGTACTGCATGCAGGATTGCCTTTTGCAGGAAGGGCAGCTTCCTGCACAAAAACAACCATGGGAGACATATTCCTCTTTCTATGTGGGCTGTATTCTTCAGCACAGATAGAAAGAGGAAGAAATGAGGAGGAAAAGAGATATTTCTCCTCATTATGCCTCCCCTGGGAAGGTGTAAGGTTTTTGTGCATTCCCAGGTATAGCAGTTCTTGTAAATCTGTGAATGTATCAAAAACCACAGGAGCTGTGTGGGAACACCCATGCAATGTACATGGAATGCCTTCCCAGGGCAGAGTAATGCAACCCAGCAATTTGACCGCCATTGCATTCCTCTAGATTTTTGGAGCCGTTCAGAGCCATGCAAAGTGGCTTTGTGCTGCTTCAAATATGTGACTTAGTGTTTTGTGTCATGCATGTACCATGTTGTGTAGTTCAAAACTCAACGCAAGCCTCACATAAATATCCCCCTACGTATACTCTTCCCCTACAACTCTCTCTGCCTAGATGATATTTCACACATTCCACATAGTGCATAATACATGCAATGTGTGGATTGTTAGGAGAAATATAAAAAAAAAGGCCAACTTTCCACCTGCCTGGATGCAGTATTACTTTTTGAAGCAAAGTCTTGTATAAAAATTTGAATATATCACACAAAACACAAAACACTGGAAAGTAAATACTATATCAAGACTCTGTAACGTTTGCATCACATTGCATGATATTGCATCATTGCAAAGTCTTGATAAATGTGCCCCAAAATGCCCAAATTGTGTAATAGTTTTGCAAACAAGAAAACCAAGGTAGCTCTCCTGCACCATAGCAGAAATCATTACCTTATTTTAAGAAATTGGGTCACTGATTGAGGGATTGTGAAACCCTACTCAGGTAGGACCACAGTCCTTGTCAGGATGAAGTCACAAGCAACCGTAAATTAACCTGTGCTCAACCCTTGGGTAGCTTGGCACAGAGCAGTCAGGCTTAACCCAGAGGAAATGTGTAAAGTATTTGAGCAACACTTCAAAGAGTGACACAGTGAATCCACACTACAAAAGGATACCACACCACAACAAATATCCAATCAATAGAACTGGAGATATGTAGGTTTAAAGATTTCAGGGAAAATAGTACCAAAAACCACAAAGAGCCAACTGTGGATATCTGGTTGCGCTGTACTGGGACAAAGTCACAAGTTCAGGCTTACCACGATGGAGCACAGGCCAGCTACAGGGACCGAGTGAGGCCCGCTGAACAAGAGTACATTAAGCCTGGGTTGCAGAAAGATGAGAGGTCCCTCATCTAGGATGAGTCACACAGCTGAGGTGATGCGTCGGTCCTAAGGAGCAGCAATGCACGGTCCTGTGTCATCATCAAGTATCTCATTTACGAAGGTTTGTGATGCAAAATCTAGCAACAGGGATATGTTGCACAGCCGAGGTGATGCATTGGTTCTGAGTAGCTGCGATGCGAGAACCTGCATCGTTGGTGAAGCTGCGGGGACAGGAGATTGGCACGGTGAGCACCTGAATTGAGAATGCATCACGTGGCAGTGGTTTTGATCCAGGCTGCCAGGTTGCAGTAAGGTCCTTGCGCCAGAAGAATCATCACAACAGAGGAGCTGCACCAGTTCTGCTCAGAGTTGTGCCACCCAGTAGAGGAGATGAGTTGGTTCTGCTTGATCCACAGATGGACTGGCAGAGCAACTTCAGGCCCACTTCCAAGGTTCAAAGACTGGAGTGTGCACAACTTTGCAGGGTAGAACTCACAGTTTCAGAGTCTAGGTGCTGGCTATCTGAGACTAGCCCTTGGAGTCACTCAGGTGGTCCTGAATACTGGTTGTAGGTCCACACCTTCTCATACAGCCACAAGGGTAGTAGGCAGCAAGTAAGCACAGCAGTCAGCAGTCCTTCAAGGCAGCAATCCAGCAGAGGGGCAGCCCTTTCAGCACCACAGCAGTCCTTCTTCCTAGCAAAGTCTTCCACAGGTCCAGAAGTGCCCTGAAAAGTTTTTGTCTGAGGTCAAATATTTATAACTGTTGCCTCCTTTGAAGTGGGAGAAGCTTCTAGAGGTTTCCCTTCTAGAAGTCAGTGGTGTAACAAAGGCCCCTGCAGCCCCCACGGTGCAGGGCATGTCCTAGCTCCAAGGGGTTCCTCAGCACAGTAGTCTGGCCTTGGAGCTCCTGCATGAGTCTGGGGGGGGGCCTTCATGTACTGTGCAGGGAGGCCCCCACTTGTTTTGTTACATCACTGTTTGAAGTGCACAGGTTTCCAGCCTGTTTTGTATTTTAAGTATAGTACAAAGAAGCAGAAAGTGTCAACTCTGTTGCATTAGACTGGGACAAAGGCAAATGTTCAGGCTGATTGCATGGGAGGTCAGGGCGGACACAGGACAGAATTCAACTTGCTGGGAGTTGTACTTTGTGTACTTGATGTGAGGCCTGCACTGTGTCGCGTTGTGATGCTTCACTTCACTTTATGCTGCTTTTGATTAAACTTTTGGCTGTGCAGCGAGGATTTGTGGGGTTCGTGTTGCTGTACATTGGTTTAGATGAAACTTTCAGCTGGTGGGTGAAGTGTTATGGGGTTACACATGAATTGGCATCTGTTCTGATGAAGCTGTCTGCTGTGCAGCGTGGCTTCGCATTGCAGCTTTGTAGGACTTCACATTGATCGTATCAGATCTGATGACATTTTCAGCTGTTTTGAGGCTTTTTGGCCAGCCAACGATCCTAGACAGGGGGGCACCTCTGGGTATTAGGATTCACCCCAGCAGAGGCCAGCAATAGGGCTCATGCAGGTCAAACTGTAGGTCTAGGCCAGTCCAGTTGCAGAACATCAGCTGGGCAGTTGCAGTTAGGCCTCAGACGCTTGCTTGTTGTCTACCTGTAGCTCACACAGGTAGTCAGCCAACTGTTACTTGGTGTCACTCTACATAGTCTTGGATGAAGGAAAGCAGCTCCAACAATCTGTAACAAAGAGTATAACAATAACTGCTGAATGTCTGTGGTTCTGTGTGGGTAAAAGGTGTACCATCTGCAATGTCCCCGTAACCTTTGTTTTTTTCAGTGAATTTTTATGGTTTGCTTAACATACAGCAATATATAAATACTGTACTTTATTACAACCACCTCTGTGTGTGGTGGGAGTTGGCATCAGGACTTTGTGCTTAAGGACCCACTTTTTTTCAGCACCCGCTTGACAAATCACCCTGAAACTTTCCCCATAGTAGCTAAAGTTAGTGGCAAACTAGTTTTGAAGGCTCCGTAAAGATTTGTCAAATGGCGCCAACGTTATCAGCAAAACAAAAATTGCTTTGTCTATGGGAAAAGTTGCTTCTAACTTTTACTAGGTAATATAGATCGATAGTTAGATATGTATATATAAATATGTATATATATATATATATATATATATATCTATTTACATCATCAACACAGGGTCCTCCCATCTGGGATGCCTCCAACTACAAGGTAGGAGGAACAGCTGCCAAAGGAGCACAGTAAAGCTCCAATCCAACAAAAAGAAACACCATTCAACAAGAGGTGCAAAAGGCAAGTTCAGTATATTCCAAAGTCACCAGATGATGCCTTTCTCTTGAAGCCTTGATCACATCCCTAGAACCTTGTGAATATCACCCAAAATATTGTACAAACATAAAAGAGGGACTTATAGTATTAATCCTTGTACTTAAATCTGTTATCCATCTTATAACATAATTTGCAGTACGTGGTTACTAGTACAAGAAAACATATATCTCCTTTCCCACACAAATATGCTCCTAGAAATGATAAGCATTTGTTCAGAGATCAACGTCTTTCTATTAAATGGGATGCTTTACAGACAAAAGACTGGAACTGCGATGGGCACCTGTTTCACTCCCAGCTTTGTAAATCTTTTCAATGGCTGGTGGGAGGAGTAGGTGGCCATATCAGAAAACACTGCTGAGGAGATGGGTTAAGCTATACTTTGGTTGTGCTATATAGAAGATTTGGTCATCATATGGCAAGGAAAAGAGAAAACTGCCAGTGATTATGTTTTGAAACTGAAAGTAAACAATTGCAATTTAGATTTCACTATGCGTATCAGTAAAGAGAGAATAGAATTGCTGCACATCGCACACAGGTCAAAAATGGGTACCTCAAGACTTCCCTAAATAGAAAGGCCACACTGGGGAGCACCATTGTACATGCCCTCAATAACCCTCACAGACAACATGAAATGAAATATCCCCTATGGTGAACTTATGAGAGTCAAATTCAATTGCAGTGATGCCTCCACATACCAAAAGGAAGAGTTGAGTGTGTGAGAGAGATTCTAAGAGAGGGGTTGTCCTGAGTGGGTTTTTCATAAAGCTAGCAAACGGCTTAAATAACTCACGAGGGAGAACATTTTGTTTAAGCATCCTCCCAAAACTACCTCTGAAAACAACCTTACCACAAGACTTATCACTACATACAATAATCCTGCCAAGATAGTTTCCAATATAGTCTTGAAATAGTGGGGGATATTGACCATTGATTTCACCTGAAGTCCTATAATAGAAGAGAAACGCGATTTTGCATAAAGAAGGGGAAGGAACCTGAGAGGTTTCCTAGTGAAAAATAACATTACCACTATGTTAGAAAAGGGGTTTTTGGTTGGCAGTCAGGTTACCCTCTGTCCAAGCAAGAACCCTCACTCTAGTCAGGGTAAGTCAAACACAATCCAAATTATCCTGTGCTCACCCTCTGGTAGCTTGGCACGAGCAGTCAGGCTTAACTTAGAAGGCAAAGTGTAAAGCATCTGTGCAATAAATCATACAATAACATAATATAGCACCACAAAAATACACCACACAGTGTTTAGAAAAATATATCATATTTATCTGGGTATTTGCAGGTCAAAATGATCAAAGATGCAATATGAATTTGTAAAGATATCCCTAAAAAGTGATTTGAAGTGTCTTAAGTCTTTAAAAAGTAAACAAAGTCTCTTTCATGCACAAAGTACCTGGTTTGGAGTGGAAAATCTCCGCAGAGGGCCGCAGAAGAGGAGATGCGTGGATAAATGGTGTGTGCGTTCGTTACACCCCTTCACACACGGACTTGCGTCGTTATTTTTCACGCGGGGAGATGTGCGTCGTTCTACGGGAGGAAAAATGGTGTGTGCGCCGGTTGCGACCCTTCACATACGGACTTGCTTCGTTATTTTTCACTCAGGGAAGATGTGCGTCGTTTTCCGGCATGCAGACCGTCTCCTGCTATGGATCGCAGGATTACCAGATGTCCCAGGGTCTGTGCGTGGATTCTTCGGCTTGTTATTCGGCTGCGTGTCGTTCCGGGAGGCTGTGCGTAGGAATTTTCTTTCTCACGGCAGGCGTTGCGTCGATTTCCCCTCTGGAAGTCGGGCGGCGTTGTCCATGCAAGGCCGTGCGTCGAAGTTCCGGTCGCACCGCAGGCGTCGTGTTGAGCGGCGTCTTTCTGGATCGGCGTGCGGTGAATTTTTCACCACGGAACAAGCTGTGCGTCGAAAATTTCGGCGCACTAAGAGTCCAAATGAAAAAGAGAAGTCTTTTTGGTCCTGAGACTTCAGGGAACAGGAGGCAAGCTCTATCCAAGCCCTTGGAGAGCACTTTTACAGCCAGACAAGAGTTCAGCAAGGCAGCAGGCCAACAGCAAGGCAGCAGTCCTTTGTAGAAAGCAGACAGGTGAGTCCTTTGAGCAGCCAGGCAGTTCTGCTTGGCAGAATGTAGGTTCTGGTTCAGGTTTCTTCTCCAGCAAGTGTCTGATGAGGTAGGGCAGAGGCCCTGTTTTATACTAAATTGTGTCTTTGAAGTGGGGGTGACTTCAAAGAGTGGCTAAGAAGTGCACCAGGTCCCCTTTCAGTTCAATCCTGTCTGCCAGGGTCCCAGTAGGGGGAGTGGCAGTCCTTTGTGTGAGGGCAGGCCCTCCACCCCCCAGCCCAGGAAGACCCATTCAAAATGCAGATGTATGCAAGTGAGGCTGAGTACCCTGTGTTTGGGGTGTGTCTGAGTGAATGCACAAGGAGCTGTCAACTAAACCTAGCCAGACGTGGATTGTAAGGCACAGAAAGATTTAAGTGCAAAGAAATGCTCACTTTCTAAAAGTGGCATTTCTAGAATAGTAATATTAAATCCGCCTTCACCAGTCAGCAGGATTTTGTATTACCATTCTGGCCATACTAAATATGACCTTCCTACTCCTTTCAGATCAGCAGCTGCCACTTCAACAATGTATGAGGGCAGCCCCAATGTTAGCCTATGAAGGGAGCAGGCCTCACAGTAGTGTAAAAACAAATTTAGGAGTTTTACACTACCAGGACATATAAACTACACAGGTACATGTCCTGCCTTTTACCCACACAGCACCCTGCTCTAGGGGTTACCTAGGGCACACATTAGGGGTGACTTATATGTAGAAAAAGGGGAGTTTTAGGCTTGGCAAGTACTTTTAAATGCCAAGTCGAAGTGGCAGTGAAACTGCACACACAGGCCTGGCAATGGCAGGCCTGAGACAAGGTTAAGGGGCTAATAAAGTGGGTGGCACAACCAGTGCTGCAGGGCCACTAGTAGCATTTAATCTACAGGCCCTAGGCACATATAGTGCACTCTACTAGGGTCTTACAAGTAAATCAAATAGCCAATCATGGATAAACCAATCAACAGTACAATTTACACAGAGAGCATATTAGCACTGGTTAGCAGGGGTAAAGTGCCCAGAGTTCAAAAGCCAACAATAACACGTCAGAAAAAATAGGAGGAAGGAGGCAAATAGTTTGGGGATGAACCCGTCAAAAAGCCAGGTCCAACATGACCCCCCACCAGCCTAAAGCCAGGGGAGAACAATCACTATCCTGATGTACTTCCCTGTTTGAGGCGACAGAACAAGGATCCAGGCCCACAACAGTAGGGGCATGCTCCAGTTTTTCACCTTCCTGCCTCCAATTGGATCCCTATGTCCACACTCTCAGGGCCCACTAAGCCAACCCATGGGGAACCTTCCTCCTTACTTGCGGATACCATCTGTGCAGCACCTAACCTTACTTTGCTCACAGACGTATCCCAGGAGCAGGATAGTACCACCAGGACCAGCACAGTGGTGTTGCCCACTCTACCCCCGGGATGTGACACTTGTCCTCTCCCCAGGGATAACTCTGTCCACCCGGACAGCAAGTCACAGTGTTTACTGACAGCTGTCAGGGATGAGAGCCAGGCCCCAGGCCTGTCAAAGCTCTCCAGGCACTGTGGCTGTGGAGAGTGGGGGGCGGTAGCCCCAGGTGCTGGGCACCCTTTAACCACTCTCCCTTCCACCAGGTCAGGGATGACAGCCTGAACCTGGTCCTCCCCTCTGGGGCTCTGTACCCTCCCTCCGGGAGCGGTACCCCCAGAGTCCAACAAGGTCAGGGTACTTATAGAAGCCGCCCTGTACCATTCCTCCACCAGTGCAGGGCTGTTAACCTGCAACTGGCCCTCAAACCTGGGGTCTGTACCTACAGGTTGGACTAGGGTTCAGGGTGAGGCTTCCCTCCCCCTGCCCTCCCTTCTGGGGTCCAGTACCCTCCAACTAGGAGTGGCCTCCTCAGAAGACAACATGGTAGGGGCACTGTTATCAGTAGCCCCTCCCTCCAGATCCGGGGGCACACACTGAACCTGGTCTTCCAGCCCAGGGTCTATACCCTCAGACTGGATCACTGCCTGGCAAACCAGGACTTTCTGGGGGGCACGCCTACCCCCCCACCAGGTCAGAGTTTAAACTCTGAACCTGGCCATCCAACCCAGAGTCACCACCTTGAGGTTGAACAATTGCCTGGCACGCCAGGACTTCCTGTGGGGCACACTGACCCCCCACCAGGTCAGAGTTTAACCTCTGAACCTGGCCATCCAACCCAGAGTCACCACCCTGAGATTGAACAATTGCCTGGAACGCCAGAACTTCTTGGGGGGCACACTGACCCCCCACCCGGCCAGAGTTTAACCCCTGAACCGGGTCATCCAACCCAGAGTAACCACCCTGAGGTTGAACAATTGCCTGGCACACCAGGACTTCCTGGGGGGCACGCTCACCCCCCACAAGGGGCATACCGTCCCCAAGGGCTACACAAGAGGCTGGTTGGTGCAGGTCTCCTGACCTCTGCCCATTTGGCAGAGTCTGGATCTCCCCCAAACCAGAAACGGTTTCACCTGGGTCATTCCTGGGGGGCTCTGCTCTCAGAGCTGACCCCTGACTCTCCAGGACCTCCACTGGGGTCCGCAACCCCCTCTCAACCCTCTGTCTGGACTTCTGCACCCCCTCACTAGGAGTGGTACTGCCAGACACCAGAACTCGTGGGATGCTGGCTACAGTCACCCCCCCCCAAGTTCTTCTGACACTGCGGGCCTCCCTCAACAGGTGGCCCTATGGTACAGGCTGGGCTTCCCTCCTGGCGTTCCCTCATGGAACCCTCTAGGACCTGGGACCTACCTGGGACACTACAATCCTCTCCCATCTCACTTGGTTGGGAAACACCTAGACCACTCCCTTCAGGAGAATCCCAAAATGCCTCTTCAGACTCTCTGGTATGCACCCAGAAGTCTGCCTACATTGTAAGCTCCCTGGGGTCAGAGAACTCACACTCCACCTGGTGTTGGCGTAGCTCTGGAAAATAAGGACCATACATATGCTCTCCAGCAATTACATCACTCTGCCTTTCACATGTATTAACCACAGTACCCTTCACCCAACCACCCAGTGACTCAGGCTTGAAAAAGCACTCTACATCACCCTCCTGAGACTGGTGAGACAGTATCTGACTGTCCCTGACACTCAACCCATACTCTTCTGGGATGTCTCCACACTCTATATCCAGGACGTCCACCAGGGGGGAACCCTTTTCCCTGTCACTCTCTTCTAGAGCCAGTAAAGTGTCCCTCCCCCCAGTAGGAATATGACTCCCTGTGCCAGTTCCCCAATCCTTCTCAGGGACCCTGTGCATAACGGGAACTACCTCATACTCTTGAACCGCCTGGGGTGTGTCAACTCCCTTCTTCAAGTTGGGCACCACATCTCTGGGCTTGTGCCCTTCTTCAGCAGTACTGGATGCAAGATTTTTGCTGCCACCATCTGAACTGGACTCAGCCCTTCCGGCTTCCAGTTTCAGCTCTTCACAGCTCAGTTCCTGAGCTGCAATCCTTTCTTTTTCCAGGGCTAAGGCTCTTGCTGCCTCAGCCCTTTCAATAAAGTCATCTAGCTCCTCTCTCCACCGCTCTGCCTCTAGGAGCCATTCATCTTTCACTGGTTCTCTTTCCTCACCTGAGTAGTCTTCCTCCTCATCTGAGCAGTCCTCCTCCTCATCTGAGGAGTCCTTAGTCATTTGTTTTTTTTCTGCCTCTTCCTCTGCCCATCTTTCTTCCTCCCAGGTTATGTAGGTATCTAGCAGTTCCATCTTAGTAGATCTCCTTGACATAGGAAGTCCCCATTTTCTGCAAAGCCTCCTTAGGTCAGTCTTAGTGAGGGATTCAGTAGGCACAAAGAATGACACACGGTAAATACCCATTTTCAATCTGATAATGTATCACAGGCAAAACCAAAATCCAAAGTCCAAAATATCAATAATATATCCAGGAGGACATCAGAGAACCAAAAGCAAAAAGATGAAAAATCAAGTTGACCTTTAACTGTGGGTAGGTAGTGAAATACTTAGCTACTGTATGTCACTGCACAAATACAAGTCCTATCCTCACCGCTGATCACCAATGTTAGAAATGGGGTTTTTGGTTGGCAGTCAGGTTACCCTCTGTCCAAGCAAGAACCCTCAATTTAGTCAGGGTAAGTCAAACACAATCCAAATTATCCTGTGCCCACCCTCTGGTAGCTTGGCACGAGCAGTCAGGCTTAACTTAGAAGGCAATGTGTAAAGCATCTGTGCAATAAATGATACAATAACATAATATAGCACCACAAAAATACACCACACAGTATTTAGAAAAATATATAATATTTATCTGGGTATTTGCAGGTCAAAATGATCAAAGATGCAATATGAATTTGTAAAGATAACTAAAAAGTGATATGAAGTGTCTTAAGTCTTTAAAAAGTAAACAAAGTCTCTTTCAAGCACAAAGTACCTGGTTTGGAGTGGGAAATCTCCGCAGAGGGCCGCAGAAGAGGAGATGCGTGGAAAAATGGTGTGTGCGTTGGTTATGCCCCTTCACACACGGACTTGCGTCGTTCAATCATATATATATACTTTATTCGACCATGGGTCATAAAAGTTACACATTAAATTATACAAAGAAGGTGCATTTGTTTCATTATACTTTCACACTGGCATAAAATAGAGTTTAGAATAAAAATAGCTTCTATAGGCCATGGCCTACTATAGTCCACCATTGTTCCCGATACATAACTTAACATTTAGATGCCAAGGTTTCTAAACATCTGCTTCATAGTGTTAAAAATAATACAAATATTTAAGGCTCTTAAAACAATATGAGGTGGTTTCAGATTCAAGTTTCCCAGGTGGTACCATCACCAAGATAAGTGAAAGCTATCAGGCCCATGATTTAAGCTTTAGAGTGCTGAGTTGATGTTACATAATAGTACAGTTTCTTGGTAGTTTAGGTGGCATACTTTAGTAAGGGCGCCTGCAACCGGCACAATCGTACAGGCAAATTTAGGCACTGTCAAGTCATTAAAAACACAAGCACAATGTAATAAAAAGCTTATATAGTAACTTAAAATGGTTATCAGATTCATGTTAAAATGGCACTAATGCCAGACAAGTGCATAAAAATAGCTCTTTGCGGCTAACACTAGTGATACAGTAGCAGAACCACAAAATGATTACCCACGTATTATCTAAGAAAAATCTGTTCCAAAGCCCTGTCTAAACCACATGGTCAATAATTCATCATCATCATCAACTTTGTTCGATCCATGACCATAAAAGCACATAAAACAAGATAATAAATAATTCTTAAGGAATAAATAAGTACACATCTTTAACTTGGTGTAAAAACATTAGGACAATAACTTGAATTGCACATGTGGCTCTAAAACTTATCTATAAAGGGATGGGACTTTGAATTACTTTTTGGAGATGGCATCGTATGCGCCAAGCTGTTGCTAGATACTTGCTTACTGAGAGAATTACATCGGTTGAATTATGGCTTTTTAGAACCCGTAGAGCCAAAGAGCAGTTCTTGAATCCCATGTCCCTGCAAATATTGCGAATCCATTTTAAACGTGGAATCGCATAGGCTGGGCAGAAGAACATGAAATGCTCAATGGTTTCGAAAGTACTGCCACAGGCAGGGCATATATCGGGAAGATTAGTCGGCCCCCACCTATGAATCAGTGACAACAAGGGCAAAGAGCCAAAGCGAAACCTTGTATATAAGCTCTTGCCCTGCGAATCCGGTATCACATCCAAATAGGATTCAAACTTTGGGGACCATTTAATATCAATGAAGGAATTAGTTAAGCGACCATGGGATTTGTGAGTTATGTAGTTATCCTTAACATAAGACCAATAGGTTAACTTTAAAACGTTTTTGTGCCGTCTCTCTAATTTATGGGGATTTTCCCAGTAATCGCCCAGACCCAATAGCCGGAGCCAATGGGCCACATGGCGAATCCAGGGAAGAGTATTAGCGTTTTGGCATTTCAATAGATCGAGTAGTGCGGTCTTGTATATATCTAGTTCGGGGGTTATCCACAACCTAATCCAATAGAGGAGAGGTCTTAGAGTAGCTAGATCTGCTACTCGGCTTAACCCCAGATCTAGAAATAATGGGAGCAAGGGTGTGGTACGTGGACATGCAATTAAGGCCCTTGCGTCGTTATTTTTCACGCGGGGAGACGTGCGTCGTTCTATGGGAGGAAAAATGGTGTGTGCGTCGGTTGCGCCCCTTCACACACGCACTTGCGTTGTTATTTTTCACTCGGGGAAGACGTGCGTCATTTTCCGGCACGCGGACCGTCTCCTTCTATGGATCGCGGGATTACCAGATGTCCCAGGGTCTGTGCGTGGATTCTTCGGCTTGTTATTCGGCTGCGTGTCGTTCCGGGAGGCTGTGTGTGAAATTTTCTTTCTCATGGCAGGCGTTGCATCGATTTCCCCTCTGGAAGTCGGGCGGCGTTGTCCATGCGAGGCCGTGTGTTGAAGTTCCGGTCGCACCGCAGGCGTTGCGTCGAGCGGCATCTTTCTGGATCGGCGTGGGGTGAATTTTTCACCGCGGAACAAGCTGTGCATCTAAACTTTCGGCGCACGTAGGGTCCAAATGAAAAAGAGAAGTCTTTTTGGACCTGAGACTTCAGGGAACAGGAGGCAAGCTCTATCCAAGCCCTTGGAGAGCACTTTTACAGCCAGACAAGAGTTCAGCAAGGCAGCAGGCCAACAGCAAGGCAGCAGTCCTTTGTAGAAAGCAGACAGGTGAGTCCTTTGAGCAGCCAGGCAGTTCTTCTTGGCAGGATGTCGGTGCTAGTTCAGGTTTCTTCTCCAGCAAGTGTCTGATGAGGTAGGGCAGAGGCCCTGTTTTATACTAAATTGTGCCTTTGAAGTGGGGGTGACTTCGAAGAGTGGCTAAGAAGTGCACCAGGTCCCCTTTCAGTTCAATCCTGTCTGCCAGGGTCCCAGTAGGGGGTGTGGCAGTCCTTTGTGTGAGGGCAGGCCCTCCACCCTCCCAGCCCAGGAAGACCCATTCAAAATGCAGATGTATGCAAGTGAGGCTGAGTACCCTGCGTTTGGGGTGTGTCTGAGTGAATGCACAAGAAGCTGTCAACTAAACCTAGCCAGACGTGGATTGTAAGGCACAGAAAGATTTAAGTGCAAAGAAATGCTCACTTTCTAAAAGTGGCATTTCTAGAATAGTAATATTAATTCCGCCTTCACCAGTCAGCAGGATTTTGTATTACCATTCTGGCCATACTAAATATGACCTTCCTACTCCTTTCAGATCAGCAGCTGCCACTTCAACAATGTATGAGGGCAGCCCCAATGTTAGCCTTTGAAGAGAGTAGGCCTCACAGTAGTGTATAAACGAATCTAGGAGTTTTACACTACCAGGACATATAAACTACACAGGTACATGTCCTGCCTTTTACCTACACAGCACCCTGCTCTAGGGGTTACCTAGGGCACACATTAGGGGTGACTTATATGTAGAAAAAGGGGAGTTTTAGGCTTGGCAAGTACTTTTAAATGCCAAGTCGAAGTGGCAGTGAAACTGCACACACAGGCCTGGCAATGGCAGGCCTGAGACAAGGTTAAGGGGCTACTGAAGTGGGTGGCACAACCAGTGCTGCAGGGCCACTAGTAGCATTTAATCTACAGTCCCTAGGCACATATAGTACACTCTACTAGGGTCTTACAAGTAAATCAAATAGCCAATCATGGATAAACCAATCAACAGTACAATTTACACAGAGAGCATATGCACCTTAACACTGGTTAGCAGTGGTAAAGTGCCCAGAGTTCAAAAGCCAATAAAAACAGATCAGAAAAAATAGGAGGAAGGAGGCAAAAAGTTTGGGGATAACCCCGTCAAAAACCCAAGTCCAACACACTAGAAGTTCCAAATAATAAGAACTCAGAGGTTTCCATTAGTGTAAGAATTGTACTGCTTGTAAGCACAGCCCCAGCAAAAGATCCCATAAGGTACCATTTGGCAAAGGTGACAGAGAGATTAAACAGTTCCTCACATGTAGCACACAGTATGTGATTTATGTTTTGGAATGCCCCTGCAATAAATGGTAAGTAAGCAGCACAATCCATCCAGTGAAGAAGAGTATGCTGGCACATGTGCATGTCTTTGATGAAGGGGATCAGCATTACTCCATGGCAAGGCATTTTGCTTCACAATATTTTCATGATAGGAACCTCCTGTCTTACTTTGCCATTGAACATGTTCCCCGCCTTCTGTGCCAGGGGGCAATAGGGAACTTAAACTGAGACAAAAGGAGTCTAGATGGATCGTTGATTTGTGTACCGAAATACCAATGAGTGGAATATAGAAGAGGAGATTAGCATCTATTTACTTGAGATGTACATTTTCCTTAATTTCTTTGCTCCTTTCGATAACTGCCAGTTTGGAATGATAGTTCGAGTCTTCATTTTATATTACTTTTCAGGAGGAAAAGGAAGGGAATCTTGGTCTTAGATGTGGTGGTGTCCATCTGGGGAGAAGCTCCCTACATGTTTCTCTCCCCTACAGGGATCCTGAGAAGATTTTTTTTTTTTTGTATACACAGTGTAAATTAATGGTTATTCGTGTTTTTGGAAAGTAAAAGATCGGAGGGTCCCATAGTTATTTTCTTAGCAGGGGACACATTTACTGAATCATGTGATGACTGATTGTTATGACTTATTGATTGTGTGTGGATGTTCAGTGGATTCTAGGAGTTGCGCATGGTCTCAGGGAAATTACATCCTAGCCTTGGCCTCGCTTACACCAAATGGCCCATTTGAGCATTATTTATTGATCTTGTATGTGTCTGCGAGGACATGTACATTAGACTATCCATTTGTCTATATATACTTCTCATTTATCCCATTTATCTACAAACATGTTCACTTTATATTTTAAAAACGAACAATATTTACTCTACATGCATATATCAATTGAAAAAACAAAGTTAAAGTGGCCGTATGCTTAGGTGCTAAGGTCCTAAATTATGTAAAACAATAATAAAAACATAATTGAAAAGAGCAATGATTGGAATAAGTGTTGATTGGAGGCTTCTTCCAAGTGACAATGGTCTGCTCCCTGAGGCCATTTGCAGCAGCATTAACTGAGAACATTTTTTTCCTGATTTTTTTTAACTAACCTCAGTTTCTGCCTACATTTCAGGGCTACAAAACCTAAGTCTCACAAAATATGTGTCTAGGCAACATTCCCTAAGATGTTTGCTTTTTTTGTGGCTGACCTATTAGTTCACATCAGCTAAAGTGAATTCATTAGGCTAGCACCATGCCATGCCTACTCTCCTACTGCAGAGTCCTTTGTAGGTTGCGATGCTTATTTTGTAAAAGAAGGAGCACCAGTGCCCAAGGTTTTACTTAGAAGCCTGTGCTTTGTGCAATACAATGTGAGTGAGCTGAATACCAAAGCGGCGTAGTATTGAGTCCACCTCATGCCTCCCTAATCCATTACTAGACAGACTCTTCCCCTTAATCTCACTCTTGGAAGTTCCTGTTATGTCTCTTAATGATGACTTTTCCATCTTTCTCTTCCTCCTTCTTTCACATTTCTCTGTATTTCTCTCTCTTGCTCTCAGCAAATGTCCGATCAAGAAAACTAAGTGCCGGTCCCCAAAAATGAGTGCCAGTGGACGCTACCAGCAACCACCAACTTAAATTTAGCACTGTTGGGTAAGCATGAAACAAGCGGGACGTGCACTATGCTCATCATCTAAAACTACTTATTGCAATAATTGCTCCACCTCTGCCTTTTAATCTACTGTTATAAACGTGGCAGAAATCACACAATGTTAAGTGATGTTGCCTTAGTCTTGTTTTCTATGCTCTATACCTTGAATTGAAGTTAGAATTTGAAGCAAAAAGTGAGTACTTAATCCTCTGGTACCTTTGATATGTTTCAATGTGTTTGCTCTGCTATTCTGACTGTGTGTGTGTGTAATGTAGTGTTAGATCTTCTCTATGGCACATTCAGTGAGAACATAGGGGCATATTTATACTATGTTAGCATCAAATTAGCTTCTTTTTTTTTACACAAATTTGGCACAAACATAACTCCATATTAATACTTTGACCCTAGACACATCTACCATCAAAATATTGGCGTTAGCACAATTTTTTTGATGCGTGCACCTACCTTGTGTCAATGAGGTGCAAGGCAGGCATTCGCATCTAAAAAATTGTGCTAACCCCATAGCGCCATATTTATCCCCCCAGGCTAAAATGACACAAGGGTGGGAGGAGGGGCTAAACCCAGGCTATTTAATGTCTGGGTTAGGTTAGGTGTAAGGGGACCTGTGGACCCATTTCCCTGGTGAAACTCCATGGAATGGGCCCACAGGTGCCCACCCCACGCACCAGGAACACCCCCACCCACACCACAGGGGCACCAGAGGATGGAGTACCCCATCCCAGGTAAGTAGGGTAAGTATAGGTAAGTATTTTAAAAAATAAATTTGAAGTGCCATTGGGGGCTCTGACATGGGCCCCCTTGCATGGCAGTGGGTGCAATGGCCAGGCCCAGGGGACCCTGGTCCCTGTGCTGGTCATTGCGTTGGTGGGCATGACTCCTGTCTTTTATTAGACAGGAGTCATGTGGTATGGATGGTTTTGCGTCAGGAAATGATGGTAGGCTGTTTTTTTTTTTTGCCTCTAACCAGCCTAGCATCATTTTGTGTGGCAGAAACCTGTTTATCTGCACAGACACCCCCACCCAGCAAACTTCATTTTTTCTGATGCTAGCCCAACCTAAGCACCGGCTTGCGGCATTCCATAAATTTGGCACCCAGCTGGCGCTTTGGAATGATACAAGCTGGTGCTATACCTTTTGCTGCACAACTTCATTTGCACAGTTTTGTGACAAAAAGTGTGAATATGGGGGATATTGTTTTATACGTGGTGTGTGGCACACTGCAGGTCTATCAGAGTGGATGTAATCAGTGATTTGCACCGTATGAGTCTCTCCTCACATCCCCGGATGACTCATGGTCCCTCTCCCAGAAGGTGAGAGTGAGTTGGAGTCCGGAGGTGAATTCTAATTTACTATTCATCACACACTGCTTTGCTCTATGAAGATCACACTCACATGAATAATACACCAGTGAGTGACCCATTTATCAGCTGTTTCGAGATTCTGCCTTCATCAGGTGGACGCAGTTGGCTGACACCCAGACCACTCTTTAATATTAACTATCTGGCAGCAGCTTTCCTCACAGACTGGTGCCAGACCATCATAAGTACCTTACTGCGTGGTCATTGATAGCAGTAGGAATAGATTTCTACTTTAGTAAAGGGGTATTAAAACTATCCATCTTTCCCTTCGTCCAGAAGCTTTCTCAGAATCTGGTTCTGCTGAGGGGACTTTGGAAAAACCCAGGGCTCATTATAGTTCCAAGTGGCTGCCAGTCATCTAATGACCTTGGCAACCCATATCATCTTAACCCACAACAGGACACATGAGCATGGTAAGGGTACAGGGCTCTTATAGGGATCATGCCCATGCATCATCTGCTACCGACTTTCTGCACCACTATAGGCTCCTTATGTCATAGTGCAATGTTAAGGTTGGGGATTCAGCGAAGCTTCGAAATAGCTGGACATGTTGGAGCCCAGTAAACACGGCTCTCATGACTTTAAGGCCATCCAGGCGAATCCTTAAAGCTTGAGGGGCAAGAGCTGCTGAAATATTACACACTTAACCTTAAGACCAGGAATAATGTTTGGTCAAATATGTCAAGGCAAAGGTCTTAAATTGCTAAGAAATAATGTATTTCAAATGTTAATACTGATATTTATCAGATGACCTAGCTCTAAATATGCAGATTTTTATGCAATATTTCCGTAGAAGAGATTATGAAAATGAGCATGGTTACTTTTTTACAGTTACCAGGGACATATGTCTCTTAACTCTGACATTTTTACAGAAGTCAACAAGTTTTACAAGGAGACTCAAGAGATGAAACTTACATTCAAATGCAGGGCATTTACAAAATATGATACTTAACAGCTATCTTAAGGACCTAGAAAAGTGCATAACACATGCACACCTTAAAATGAAGCACTGTCTTACAGGTTTATTCCTTTATTGTACAAGCAATAAATTAAATACAATTGTGTGAGGCTAGAAATACTTTTCACCAGTATCAATGAGATCAGCTTATGGCACTCTACCTGAAGATAGATTTCTTCTCAAATGTAGGATGAGGATATTTTAAAACAGTGGTTCCCAAACTGTGGTTCACAGACCCATGGGAGTCTGCGAAGTCTCCTCAGGGTGACTGTGACTGCTTAGAAAATGAACTAATACTAAGAGATTAATGAAGAGTATATAAACTAAGTGGCTAAATGTACAATTTTAAAACGTACTGTAAATGTCAAGGAATTTGAAATCGGATGCTAAAAAAGAAATTAATATTCTCAAATTGACTTGTGGGGCAGTGCAGGTGCATCAAACAGAATATGCCATTTATGATGTATGGCTTTAATTGAATTTAGAAAAGCTCCAACCTTCTTATTAAATTTAAAATTGGTATATTTATATCATTTATTTGCAAATCAAACAATATGTGTTATAATTCACTGACAATGTTTAGGCATGGGTCCCTGCATTCCCAGGGGGGTCGGGGTGGTTTATCGAGGTGAGAGTGGGTTAGTGGCTTCCCGGATTTCCATAATGATTCAGAGGGGGTCCCCAAGTTCCAGTAAAGATAAAGTGAGGTCCAATGAAGTCAAAAGGTTGGGAACCACTGTTTTAAACAAATTACTGTAATTGCAGTGTATGAAACACATCGTGACCTACAGCACATAAACTTACATAATGTTCTAAAACGTCATGAAACGTGGAATTATGAAAACAAGAAGCATGACAAACAAATTTGAAACGTTCTCTTTTATGTTTCACTTACAAATGCACAACTCTTTTCACTCACATAAATTCACGAAAAAATGAAATTCGTCTTAGGTATCAGGAAAAATTTAAATATGCCTCCGACCTTGTTATCAAGCTTTATGACCAATATTACTTGCTCAGCTTCTGCACTTGCAGAAGCAGTTGCTAGGCGCAATGTCAGTTTCCTAGCAACCCAAATGTAACCTACTTTCGAGGTACTCCTGTTAAATTGCATTAGGAAGCATTTCAGATTTTTATACAACAGTCCCTTACTTTACAAAGGTAACATAAATATATTTTGCATAAGTGGAATGAGGAATTCATATTTGTAGAAACTTGATATGTATAACATTCTTGAGAATCGCTTCAAGTGCAGCTATGGGGGAGAAATTTTCAATTTTATATTCTCCACTGTTCTCATTTGGCAGCGGCTGCCTGGAAACCACCACACAGAATTTAATGTAGAAAAGGTTTGTATAGTATCTTAAAAGCACTTTGTGATTGAAAATGAACGCCATATCAAAGACATATTATTGAACTTCGGAAGCTCCGTTTTTAAAAATTGACACTCCCTTTTATATGAGGTTTAGGTGCTGGCATTCTCATTAACAATGCTTCTATTGCCTCGTACATCAAAAGGCTACGCCAATTAGAAATGCTTTGAGGATGAGAGAGAATCCATTGCCTTTCCTTCAGTTAATAATATGGATCTCCCACTTTTGAGAAAATATATTAGGTTTCATTACCAGCGCGCACAGAATGTATTAAGCAGTCGAAGTCTTGTGCAGATTACAACTACAGGGAGTGCAGAATTATTAGGCAAGTTGTATTTTTGAGGATTAACTTTATTATTGAACAACAACCATGTTCTCAATGAACCCAAAAAACTCATTAATATCAAAGCTGAATATTTTTGGAAGTAGTTTTTAGTTTGTTTTTAGTTTTAGCTATGTTAGGGGGATATCTGTGTGTGCAGGTGACTATTACTGTGCATAATTATTAGGCAACTTAACAAAAAACAAATATATACCCATTTCAATTATTTATTATTACCAGTGAAACCAATATAACATCTCAACATTCACAAATATACATTTCTGACATTCAAAAACAAAACAAAAACAAATCAGTGACCAATATAGCCACCTTTCTTTGCAAGGACACTCAAAAGCCTGCCATCCATGGATTCTGTCAGTGTTTTGATCTGTTCACCATCAACATTGCGTGCAGCAGCAACCACAGCCTCCCAGACACTGTTCAGAGAGGTGTACTGTTTTCCCTTCTTGTAAATCTCACATTTGATGATGGACCACAGGTTCTCAATGGGGTTCAGATCAGGTGAACAAGGAGGCCATGTCATTAGATTTCCTTCTTTTATACCCTTTCTTGCCAGCCACGCTGTGGAGTACTTGGACTCGTGTGATGGAGCATTGTCCTGCATGAAAATCATGTTTTTCTTGAAGGATGCAGACTTCTTCCTGTACCACTGCTTGAAGAAGGTGTCTTCCAGGAACTGGCAGTAGGACTGGGAGTTGAGCTTGACTCCATCCTCAACCCGAAAAGGCCCCACAAGCTCATCTTTGATGATACCAGCCCAAACGAGTACTCCACCTCCACCTTGCTGGCGTCTGAGTCGGACTGGAGCTCTCTGCCCTTTACCAATCCAGCCACGGGCCCATCCATCTGGCCCATCAAGACTCACTCTCATTTCATCAGTCCATAAACCTTAGAAAAATCAGTCTTGAGATATTTCTTGGCCCAGTCTTGACGTTTCAGCTTGTGTGTCTTGTTCAGTGGTGGTCGTCTTTCAGCCTTTCTTACCTTGGCCATGTCTCTGAGTATTGCACACCTTGTGCTTTTGGGCACTCCAGTGATGTTGCAGCTCTGAAATATGGCCAAACTGGTGGCAAGTGGCATCGTGGCAGCTGCACGCTTGACTTTTCTCAGTTCATGGGCAGTTATTTTGCGCCTTGGTTTTTCCACACGCTTCTTGCGACCCTGTTGACTATTTTGAATGAAACGCTTGATTGTTCGATGATCACGCTTCAGAAGCTTTGCAATTTTAAGAGTGCTGCATCCCTCTGCAAGATATCTCACTATTTTTGACTTTTCTGAGCCTGTCAAGTCCTTCTTTTGACCCATTTTGCCAAAGGAAAGGAAGTTGCCTAATAATTATGCACACCTGATATAGGGTGTTGATGTCATTAGACCACACCCCTTCTCATTACAGAGATGCACATCACCTAATATGCTTAATTGGTAGTAGGCTTTTGAGCCTATACAGCTTGGAGTAAGACAACATGCATAAAGAGGATGATGTGGTCAAAATACTCATTTGCCTAATAATTCTGCACTCCCTGTATGCTACGCCGAATATTCATCTTTTTGTATGCTTAGGCGCAGAAGAAAATTATATACGCAAAATGTCATTATTTTGCTAATTGTCGCTGATAATTTGCATGCGGTTTACTAGCAAATTAAGGGGCATACTTACAAAAAAGTAGCACAGTGCAGCTCTGCACCAAAATTGGCAGTGCCGCACTGGGTCATTTCACAAAGGCAGAGATACGCCTTAGTTACAAAAATATGGCACTCCCCAGTGTCTCCCCTAGTGGTTGACCTAAGGTTAGCTGCCTAGCGCCAATGCAGGCACCCTTGCACTATAGTGCAAGGTGCCTGTGTTGCAGGGGATTATTCTTTATGTGCAGGAAGGCACCCCTGCAGTCACTATTTGAGAAGGTCGTAGTGTGTCGTATTAAAACAACAAGATGGGATGGATAGAACATCCACAAAAGGTTTCAGCTACTGGTAATAGCTCAAGGTCCACATTTAATTCCATCATTGTTCTACCCACTGTGCAACTCCAGACCAAAGACTTGCTTCAATAGGGACAATCCAGACTGAAATTACATGAAAAAGACTTATAGAGTGAAAGCAAATTTTCGAAGGCGTCAAGGCGCTGATAGCGGTTAGGATTAAGAAGGAGGAGAAGACAGAAAAATCCCCTAATCTCCGGCTCCGAAAACATCTGTTTGAGGAGTAGAAAGCTTGGCTTTTAGGCCCTTATGATAGAAGAAGTGACCTTGAAGTCTAGAGACGGAATACGGGAGGAAATTCCAACATTTTGATGCAGTCACCGAGAAGGGTATGTCTCCTCACATTGCCTATCGATACTTAGGAACAGTTAAAACATTTTTACCTGAGAAACACAGCTGGCTGGAGGGAGTGCACCATGGGAATAGGTTTTTAATTGCTCAAGGGCGGACGTTATGCAGAGCCTTGGAAACTATGCATAAGGCCTTAAAGATGATCTGTGTGTTCACAAGCAGCCAGTGAAGCTTCAGAATCCCTGATGAGATTGATTGTGAATTGGGAACATCAAGAATCAGTCTTGCTGCTGTAGACTTCTAGGATGTGCTAGATCTGTAGTGTACACTGATTAATCATCAAATTTGAGTTGATTGCTCTGTTAGAAGCTTCTGTCATGAATATGACTGTGGACAATGCTCTACCCTACCTTAAAATCACATTTAGTTATATGTTGGTAAGGACCTGGATAAAGGAAAATAATTGTTTAATTTATTTAACCCCACATATTTCCATACCACAGTTACATTCGGTAGCTGCTTCAGGCAAACAAGTATGATATCAAGAGTGATGCAGGAAAAATCCAAACTGAAAGCAAGCGGCTTCCTCTGTCAATTCAAGTATGCCTCCTTCCTATTTTCAAGTAACACCCTGGTGTCAGAGTACAATTTCTAAGGTCTGCTTTTCTTGTTGGTGGGTAGGGTTAAGACACTGAAGCAACAAATCTGCAGGGGGGTTCATAGCACACTGGCAATATATGTATCAACATGAAAACTCTAAGTTATCTGGAACAAAGAAACATAGAAACCAAGCAGGTGAAAGAGGCATATCTTTCTTAGTTTTTGCCTTTATTGTTCATATGTTGCTATCTCTGTGAAGTGGCCTATAGATACAGAAGAAGGACAGGTATCAACACAATGCCACGAAAGCAGATTCTATGAAGATTTGGAGCATGATCAGATTCTCTGACATAATGCAAGGTGTCCCTTTCATCCAATGCACAAGTAAGGTGAGGGATAAGTGGACAGTATGATCAGTGTACCAGATGTTCATGTCTCGGTCCTGATTCCTGATGCCTTTTTCTGCCACACTGCCAATTCACCTAGGTTAAGAAGGTGGACCAATCAGCAGTGCTAAATAGACAGGTTACATAACTAGAAAAACTGGTAGAACAAAGATTCATATGGATTAGTTACAATTTCACACAGAGGTCTCTAAGGGGTTCCACTTCACCAAAATATTTTGGCATATTCCACAGACATATTCCATAAAGTTTGATGTGCAGCAAGACCTTTAAATTAGCAACCAATAATAATCCACCCAACTCTTGAGCCATATGGTGACAGACCTTTAGAATGAATAAGAAACGAAGAAGCTGCACATCTAAAGCATTCAATTACTTCTATTATCAATTACATTTAGATTCTGGAGTCAGTAAGAGGAGTTTGAATTATTTTAGAAGGTTTCTATTAATCATTAGTTCTTAAATCACTTTATTATCAAACCAAGTACAAATTACAGAACATTGCATAAAGCACATCCCATAAATCTGATCCCTAGTTAGTAACAGAGAATAGCCTGTCAAGAAGTTATCATGAACAAAATATAAAATAGCAAAAAGGAGCAAGCATCAGAGTGCCTGTATAGCCACAAGTGCTGTCAAACTCAGAATGTGAATGGCAATAGCAAAAGTAAGAAAATCCCTATCTTCTGCAGTCTCACAAACATTAAGTCTAACTGTTCCGTCAACCTTTCCCTAGGACAGCTTTTATACTTAATACAATGTTACAAAGGTTTTAACAGTTTCACAGCTAAAAATTTCCTTTCGGCCAATCAGTGTATGAAGACTTTATAAAGCAAGGACAGTTTCCCTCAAGATGTAAGATCTAACAAAGAACATTCTAAACACACAATAGATTACTAAACTTTTAACAACTTTGAAACATAGACTAAAGTTCTCATCCACATTATGGGGGTCATTCTGACCTGGGCGGGCGGCGGACGCCGCCCACCTGGCGAGAACCGCCAAATGGCCGCTCCGCGGTCAGAAGACCGCGGAGGCCATTCTGACTTTCCTGCTGGGCCGGCGGGCGCCCGCCAAGGGAGCGCCCGCCGGCCCAGCAGGAAAGGCCCTGCAACACAGAGGCCGGCTCCGAATGGAGCCGGCGGTGTTGCAGGGGTGCAACGGGTGCAGTTGCACCCGTTGCGATTTTCACTGTCTGCTATGCAGACATTGAAAATCATGCTGGGGCCCTGTTAGGGGGCCCCTGCACTGCCCATGCCAGTGGCATGGGCAGTGCAGGGGCCCCAGGGGCCCCACGACACCCGTTCCCGCCATCCTGTTCCTGGCGGTCAAAAACGCCAGAAACAGGCTGGCGGGAATGGGGTCGGAATCCCCATGGCGGAGCTGCTTGCAGCGCCGCCATGGAGGTTCAGCCCAGCCAGGGAAAATCCGGCGGGAAACCGCCGGATCCCCTTTTCTGACCGCGGCTTTACCGCCATGGTCAGAATGGGCACTGAAGCACCGCCAGCCTGTTGGCGGTGCTTCCGTTGCCCGCGGCCCTGGTTGGTCTTAGACCGCCAGGGTCGGAATGAGGGCCTATATTTCTGAAAGACAGAACATTCATGTAAGTTTTATGCACAAATACATCGCTTCATGCATCCTCACACATCTTTACACTAGAAGTCTATTTATAAAGAGAAAAATGTTAAGAAACATAGCAGTTCCATTGCAGGTCAAGTGGTTAAACAGAAATAATAATATTACTTGTATATTAAGCTTAGCCATGACAGAAGATAAGAAAAGCAACTTCAGCTGAGCAATGGCAGTTAGGATTTTTAGCAATTTTTGTCACATGCATGATGTGCAGGCTTTAGAAAAGAAAAATCAGGTTTAATATGCAGCACTTGTTTAGGCCTACATTTCACTCACACAGGTTATTGTTTTAATGCATTTATTTCAATTAAAATCTCCAGCAAAGTGAAATTCCGAACCATGGACAATATCTTAAAATATGTAAAAATGGGATCATGATTTGATACTTGCTTGAGAATGTAAGCTGATTTAAAGTGAGCAGAAAGCTCAAGCGACTACAATGATTGAAATGGATTTGGTCAGTTCTCATTCGTTTGGGGCCTATTTACCCATGAAATTTGAGAATGTGGAAGTAGTGCTCCTGTACCACGTTTGTCCAGTTGAGCTCTGCACTGTGTTGCTCGGGAAGGCCTTGTGTCGCTCAGCATTGGTTCCAGTGTGGCTTTCAGCTGTGTGGTGAGGCGTTTTGGAGCATTGTGTCACTCAGCTTCAGTTCCAATGATGTTTGTGGCAATGCACAAGGCTTAGTGGGGTTCGGCATCAGTTCTCATGAACCTTTCAGCTGTGTGGCGTGGCTTTGAAGGGCTTTGAGATGCTCAGTGCAATTCCAATGAAGCTTTGAGCTGTGCAGTGAGGATTTTTAGGTCTTTGCATCAAGCCAGTTTTGATGTAACCCTCATTTAGATAAGGTGGAATTCTTTCCCCTGCCAGGCAAGGGTCCAGGACCTGGAAAAAGCACCTTTTGGAGAATCAGATCCTCACTCTAAAAGATGTCAGCAGGGCTAAGGCCCAGGTAGGTCCAGTGCAGTATGTTAGCTGGACAAATAGAAAGAGGTCTCTGGAGCTTGTCTCGCTTTGGCTCAGAACAGGAGATCAGTGAACTGATGCCTTGGAGACACCTAGGTTAGGTTAGCCTGGGAAGAAGTGAGCAGGTCCAGTTTTCCTGCTCGAGGAGCACGGGCAGGCCTCAAGCCAGTTGTTTGCCTTGATCTTTCTGCAGGTTCATCCCCAAACCTTTTGACTTTGCCCTCCATTTTTTACTGAGTTCTTTTTTTGTAAGCACTAGGGCTTTCTGCACTTTAACACTGCTAATCAGTGCTAAAGTGTTTGTGCTCTTTCTCTAAAACATGATGAATTGGCTTATACCCAGTTGGCTTATTTAATTTATTTGTATCTCCCAAGTAAAGTGGTACTACATGTGACCAGGGACTGTAAATTAAATGCTACTAATGGCCCTGCAGCACTGGTATTGCCACCTACTTAACCCCTTAGCTGCTGGGCCTTCCCCCCCCCAGTGCTGAGCCCTTTTTTGGCTATTTGGGGTAGTTCGCGCTTAGGCCTTCATAACTTTTTGTCCACATAAGCTAACCACGCCAAATTTGTGTCCTTTTTTTCAAACATCCTAGGGATTCCAATGGTACCCAGAGTTTGTGGTTTCCCCTTGAGGAGACCAAGAAAATAGCCAAAATACAGTAAAAATTTCATTTTTTCCAAAAAAATGGGAAAAAAGGGCTGCCGAAGAAGGCTTGTGGTTTTTTCCCTGAAAATGCCGTCAACAAAGGGTTTCTGGTGCTGAAATCACTATCTTCCCACCTTTCAGGAACGGGCAGACTTGAATCAGAAAACCACATTTTTCAACACAAATTTGGCATTTTACTGGGACATACCCCATTTTTACTATTTTTGGTGCTTTCAGCCTCCTTCCAGTTAGTGACAGGAATGGGTATGAAACCAATGCTGGATCCCAGAATGATAAACATTTCTGAAAACTAGACAAAATTCTGAATTCAGCAAGGGGTCATTTGTGTAGATCCTACAAGGTTTTCCTACAGAAAATAACAGCTGAAATAAAAAAATATTGAAATTGAGCTGAAAACAACAGCCATTTTTCTTTATGTTTTACTCTGTAACTTTTTTCTGCGATGTCAGATTTCCAAAAGCAATATACCGTTTTGTCTGCTGGACTCTTCTGGTTGCGGGGATATAAAGGGCTTGTAGGTTCATCAAGAACCCTAGGTACCCAGAGCCAATAAATGAGCTGCACCCTGCAGTTGGTTTTCATTCTATACTGGGTATACAGCAATTCATTTGCTGAAATATGAAGAGTGAAAAATAGGTATCAAGAAAACCTTTGCATTTCCAAAATGGGCTCAAGATAAGGTTTTGAGGAGCAGTGGTTATTTGCACATCTCTGAATTCCGGGGTGCCCATACTAGCATGTGAATTGCAGGGCATTTCTCAAATAGACGTCTTTTTTACACACTCTCTTATATTTGGAAGGAAAAAATGTAGAGAAAGATAAGGGGCAATAACACTTGTTTTGCTATTCTATGTTCCCCCAAGTCTCCCGATAAAAATGATACCTCACTTGTGTGGGTAGGCCTAGCGGCCGCAACAGGAAATACCCTAAAACACAACGTGGACACATCCCATTTTTTTGACAGAAAAAAGAGCTGTTTTTTGCAAAGTGCCTACCTGTAGATTTTGGCCTCTAGCTCAGCCGGCACCTAGGGAAACCTACCAACCCTATGCATTTTTGAAAACTAGAGACCTAGGGGAATCCAAGAGGGGGTGACTTGTGGGGCTCTGACCAGGTTCTGTTACCCAGAATCCTTTGCAAACCTCATAACGTGGCTAAAAAAACACATTTTCCTCTCATTTCGGTGACAGAAAGTTCTGGAATCTGAGAGGAGCCACAAATTTCCTTCCACCCAGACTTCCCCCAAGTCTCCCGATAAAAATGATACCTCACTTGTGTGGGTAGGCCTAGCGCCCGCGACAGGAAATGCCCCAAAACACAACGTGGACACATCACATTTTTTGACAGAATACAGAGCTGTTTTTTGCAAAGTGCCTACCTGTAGATTTCGGCCTCTAGCTCAGCCGGCACATAGGGAAACCTACCAAACCTGTGCATTTTTGAAAACTAGAGACCTAGGGGAATCCAAGATGGGGTGACTTGTGGGGCTCTGACCAGGTTCTGTTACCGAGAATCCTTTGCAAACCTCAAAAAGTGGCTAAAAAAACAAGTTTTCCTCACATTTCGGTGACAGAAAGTTCTGGAATGTGAGAGGAGCCACAAATTTCCTTCCACCCAGCGTTCCCCCAAGTCTCCCGATAAAAATGATACCTCACTTGTGTGGGTAGGCCTAGCGCCCGCGACAGGAAATGCCCCAAAACACAACGTGGACACATCAAATTTTTTGACAGAATACAGAGCTGTTTTTTGCAAGGTGCCTACCTGTAGATTTTGGCCTCTAGCTCAGCCGGCACATAGGGAAACCTACCAAACCTGTGCATTTTTGAAAACTAGAGACCTAGGGGAATCCAAGATGGGGTGACTTGTGGGGCTCTGACCAGGTTTTGTTACCCAGAATCCTTTGCAAACCTCAAAAAGTGGCTAAAAAAACAAGTTTTCCTCACATTTCGGTGACAGAAAGTTCTGGAATCTGAGAGGAGCCACAAATTTCCTTCCACCCAGCGTTCCCCCAAGTCTCCCGATAAAAATGATACCTCACTTGTGTGGGTAGGCCTAGCGCCCGCAACAGGAAATGCCCCAAAACACAACGTGGACGCATCCCATTTTTTGACAGAAAGCAGAGCTGTTTTTTGCAAAGTGCCTACCTGTAGATTTTGGCCTCTAGCTAAGCCGGCACATAGGGAAACGTACCAAACCCGTGCATTTTTGAAAACTAGAGACCTAGGAAAATCCAAGATGGGGTGACTTGTGGGGCTCTGACCAGGTTCTGTTACCCAGAATCCTTTGCAAACCTCAAAAAGTGGCTAAAAAAACAAGTTTTCCTCACATTATGGTGACAGAAAGTTCTGGAATCTGAGAGGAGCCACAAATTTCCTTCCACCCAGCGTTCCCCCAAGTCTCCCGATAAAAATTATACCTCACTTGTGTGGGTAGGCCTAGCGCCCACAACAGGAAATGCCCCAAAACACAACGTGGACACATCCCATTTTTTTGACAGAAAACAGAGCTGTTTTTTGCAAAGTGCCTACCTGTAGATTTTGGCCTCTAGCTCAGCCGGCACATAGGGAAACCTACCAAACCCGTGCATTTTTTAAAACTAGAGACCTAGGAAAATCCAAGATGGGGTGACTTGTGGGGCTCTGACCAGGTTCTGTTACCCAGAATCCTTTGCAAACCTCAAAAAGTGGCTAAAAAAACAAGTTTTCCTCACATTTCGGTGACAGAAAGCACTGGAATCTGAGAGGAGCCACAAATTTCCTTCCACCCAGCGTTCCCCCAAGTCTCCCGATAAATATGATACCTCACTTGTGTGTGTTGGCCTGGTGCCCGCAACAGGAATAGATCACACAACGGTCAATGTTGGTCTTTACGTGAGGCAGCTGTTGACCCTGGGGTGATCCATTCCTGCCGCAGGCACTAGGTGTAGGCACTCAAGTGGGGTAGTGTTTTTATCAGGACAGGTGAGGAGTCACTGGGTGGTAGGAATTTTGTGGATCCCAGCATATTCCTGTAGTTTGTGTGACAGAAATGCGAGAAAAATAGAGTTTTTATTCAACATTTCAGCTTTGCAGGGTATTCTGGGAAAGAAAACTTTGGGGAATCCCCACAAGTCGCACCTCTGTGGACTCCCCCGAATGTCTAGTTTCCAGAAATGTTTGGGTTTAGTGTGTTTCTCTATATGGCCGCCGAATCCAGGACCAAAAACACAGGTGCCTGCCTTACAAAACCACTTTGTTTTGCCATAGATAATTTTGATGTCTCCACAATACGATTTGGGTGGTGGAATTTGGGGCTGAACTAAATTGGGGAGCTCCCAAGAGAGCACTCTCTCTCTCTCTGCTTGCCGCCGCATTCACCTGCTCTCTGGGTTGGGCTAACCCACTATTACCCAGTTGCACAAACAGCTTTCGAAGGGACAACAGGACTGTCCTCATCACCTCCCTCATAATGTACTGGAAGAGGAGTTATCAAATGGGACTCCTCCGACTGAAAAATCACTCCCAGAGTCTGCGCCATTGTCCTATCCCTCAGATGCTGTCTCAGTATCTGATGTCTCTGATGTCTCAGTCTCTGATCCTATGTCAGAGCGGTCCTCTATAACCCGAGTGCAGGCAGCAGTCATCCATCAAGATGCCATCTCTGCTATTGGCTAAACTGTTGCTCTAAAACACTAGCCTACGTAGACAGTCACAAAATAGATGGTGTGTGTGAGATACATGCAACAGTAGAGGCCACCTTACCTGCGCTTTTTCCCTCAATCAGCACGTTCTTTCAAGACACTCAAAAAACACCTTGTCACATACCATTCACCACAGTCTTTAGCACCTCCTGCGCCAAGTCCAACAATCATTATTGGTGCTCCCACTCCCTCCTCCTAGGATTCCCTCATTACCAACCAGCAAAAGTGCCCTTCATCTCTCCATAGCCGCCCTCCACCCCGCACATACATTTCATTGGTATTATAGCGCAGGTAATGGCTGAATTTACTAATGTACTCAGCTATTTACATAAAATACAGATTTGCTCTTTGCAGTAGGCATATAAAACTTCTGCGCTTCTTTATGGCACTAAAACTGCCACTAGACAAGTCTGACCCTTTTCCCCCCAGGGAAACCACACACATATTGACAAAAGTGATATATATATGACAGCCAACCACCTGAAACTCAACTCAAGCAAAACCGAAATAATCCTCTTTGGCCCACACAAAAACACCTGGGACCCCTCATGGTGGCCCACCACGCTAGGCCCTGCACCCACCCCCGCCAACCACACACGCAACCGCAGCATCATCCTAGACTCCTCCCTCTCGATGACCCAACAAATCAACGCTCTCACCTCCTCATGCTTCAACACACTCCGTATACTGAAAAAAACATTCAAATGGATCCCCACAGAGACCAGAAAAACTGTCACTCACGCACTCATCAGCAGCAGACTTGATTACGGAAACGCCCTCTACGCCGGCACCACTAAAACTCAAGCGCAAACTACACGCATCCAGAACTCAGCAGCACGACTCATCCTCGACCTCCCCGGACACGAACACATCTCTCCACACCTCAAATCCCTCCACTGGCTCCCCATTGACAAAAGGATCACCTTCAAGATCCTCATCCTCGCACACAAATCACTCCACAACACAGGCCCTGCCTACCTCAACGAGAGTCACCTTCCACACCCCTACACGAAACCTCAGCTCAGCTAACCTCTCTCTCGCCTCTGTCCCCCGCATCAAACACACCACC
Source organism: Pleurodeles waltl (assembly GCF_031143425.1). NCBI lineage: Eukaryota > Metazoa > Chordata > Amphibia > Caudata > Salamandridae > Pleurodeles > Pleurodeles waltl. Next base: position 733,869,108 of record NC_090437.1, on the reverse strand, counting down.
ACCGGGGGCAGATCCTTCTCCTACCTTGCACCCAAAACCTGGAACGCCCTCCCAACCCACCTTCGCAAGACCCAAAACCTACTTCTTTTCAGGAAGGGCCTCAAAACCTGGCTTTTCGAACAGTGAACCTCCCAGGCCCTTTCCCTCCCCCCGCACCCCCCCCAGTGCCTTGAGACCCTCACTGGTGAGTAGCGCGCTTTATAAATCTCTTTGATTGATTGATATATATAGATCTATCTATCTATCTATCTATCTATCTATATATATATATATATATATATATATATATATATATATATATATATATATATATATATCTACATAGATATATCTATAGATATATCCATGTACATAGATATATCTACATAGATATATCTATATATATATAGATCTATATATAGTTCTATATTTTTTTAGTTGTTGTATGGCCCCCAGGGAAACCCAACAACATCTAAAAAAAAAGATATTGCTCCCACAGGGGCTCACCCTGCCCACGGGCGACCCCCTGTCTTTTTATTTTATTCATTGAAAAAAAAAAAATTCCCTGGGGGGCGCGCAATCGCGCCCCCACCCCCCCCAGGGGGCACCTACCTTTTTTTTTTTAAATATGCCCCCGGGGGGGGGGGGGTATCCCGTTTTCTGAGGGGGCCGACCCCCCCAAGTGAAATCCCTGGCGTCTAGTGGTGTTTCCTTGCCCCCGATCGCAGCACAGCTGTGCTGCGATCGGGGGGCCAGGAAACCTGAAAGTGTTTCCTGCTGCGACCGGGGGCCAGGAAACACTTTAAGGAAGGCCTCGTAAGAAAGGGGAGACTCTCCCCTTTCTTACGAGGCCTTCCCGAACGTGGGGAAGGCCATTTTCCCCATCGAAGCATTTGATGGGGAAAACACCTTTGTAACGTCAGCGCGCCTCGCGGCGCACTGACGTCACAAAGGGGCGGGTGGGGGGTGGTGGGGAGACACGGAAGCTTCCGTGTCTCCCGGGGAATGGAAAAAAATAAAATAAAATCCTCTGGTGCGACGCACCTGAGGATTTATTAATACCCTTCCTGGTGTCGGCCACTGGTCGTGACCCGCACCAGGGAGGGCATGTGGGCGTCGGCCAGTGGCTGACGCCCGCACTAAAAAGGTTAAGTAGCACTTTAAACATCTCAGGCCTGTCATTGCAGTGACTGTGTGTGCAGTTTTAAACTCCCATGTCGACCTGGCAAAGTAAGCCTTTTGCCAAGCTTGAACCTTCCTTTTTAATACAGATATTATTACATATAAGTGACCCCTAAAGCAGGCCCTGGGCCACACAGACAGCAGGGTGCAATGCATTTAAAATGTGGGATAGGTATTTGCTTGAGCGGTGGGACATCAGGTTCACAGTTACTAGTTTTATGAGAAACTCTTACCAACTCATCAAAGTCACAACCCAGCCTCTAGGCCGCATGGATCTTTGTCGTTAAGATGAGCCAAGAGCTCTATAGAAATTAATTAGCCATCACAGTTTCTATGTTTCTTAGTCAAACATGAGAGTTTGATGGGAGTTCAAAACCTTTATTGATGAATCTCCTTATATACTTATCTTTATTCAGTCAGTATTAATGTAATCAAATACCCAACAAGCAGACAAAGTAGTCAATATTTCATAAGCAAATTCAAAAGTACGATTCATAAAGGAAAGAATCAATATTCTAAGTATAAGGATGGTTAGATGCGGTGGAGTATCAGGGAAAAGATGTCATAACCCATAACGAGTTATATCAAGAGGTCACCATATAGTTTCAAATTCAAATATCAGTATCAATCAGAACAGAACTTCCCTTAAAGACAGGTCCAAGAAAAGTCTGTAGAGTCTCAGTGCTAGAAATGGGGTCTTTGGTTAACAGTCAGGTTACCCCCTGTTCAAGCAAGGACCCTCACTCTAGTCAGGGTAAAAGAGAATCACCCTCAGCTAACCCCTGCTTACCCCATTGGTAGCTTGGCAGAGCAGTAGGCTTAACTTCAGAGCGCTAGGTGTAAAGTATTTGTACCAACACACACAGTAACTTAATGAAAACACTACGAAATGACACAACACCGGTTTAGAAAAATAGGAAATATTTATCTAAACAAAACAAGACCAAAACGACAATTATCCGACATACACAAGTCAAGTTATGAACTTTTAGAGATTAAACTCAAAAATAGCGCTTAGAAACAAAAATGCTTCGATGAGATGTTAACAAGGCGTCGTGACGGAGTCGTTCCCAACAAGCCGACACCAGCAGCGCCGGACACGGAGTCGTGTAGACCCCCAAGTACAGTACCTTTGGTGAAGAGTGAAAACAAGCCGATGCGCGAAGTCAGGGATAGCGGCGTCTGTGCGAAACGTTGAATCCGTGCACTTCGAGCGGCGTCGGTCACGACGTGGTGCGGCGACTTCCACGGAGTCGCAGACTTCAGCGGGGCTGCTGCGGCGTCGGGCCTGCGAAGAGCGTCGCGTTCCAGTGAAGGTCACGGCGTCAGGTGCAGGCGGCGTTACCGGATTCAGCAGCGGCGTCGGTCTGAAGTCGTCCGAAGTCGATTTCTTTGGATTTCCACCAGCTTTCCTTTCAAGGGCCCAGGGACTGGATAGGGCACCACTTGTCAGAGCAGGAGTCTCTCCAGAGACCCAAGGTGCTGGCAGAGAGAAGTCTTTGCTGTCCCTGAGACTTCAAACAACAGGAGGCAAGTTCTAACTCAAGCCCTTGGAGATTTCTTCACAAGATGGAAGGCACACAAAGTCCAGTCTTTGCCCTCTTACTCTGGCAGAAGCAGCACTGCAGGAAAGCTCCACAAAGCACAGTCACAGGCAGGACAGCACTTCTTCCTCAGCTATCAGCTCTTCTCCAGGCAGAGGTTCCTCTTGGTTCCAGAACTGTTTCTCAAGTCTGTAGATTTGGGTGCCCTTCTTATACCCATTTTAATCTTTGAAGTCACCTTTCTTCAAAGGGGACTCACACCTACTTGTGAAATCCTGCCTTGCCCAGGCAAGGCATCAGACACACAGCAGGGGGTTGGAGCCGGCATTGTCAGAGGCAGGCACAGTCCTTTCAGATGAGAGTGACCACTCCACCCCTCCCTCCTAGCAGAGATGGCTAATCAGGAAATGCAGGTTACACCCCAGCCCCCTTTGTGTCACTGTCTAGTGCGAGGTGAAAAACAACCCAACTGTCAAACTGACCCAGACAGGGAATCCACAAACAAGGCAGAGTCACAAAATAGTTTAAGCAAGAAAATGCTCACTTTCTCAAAATCAACTTTACTAAAAGATGTATTTTTAAATTGTGAGTTCAGGGACCCCAAACTCCACATGTCCATCTACTCTCTAGGGGAATCTACGCTTTAATCATATTTAAAGGTAGCCCCCATATTATCCTATGAGAGAGACAGTCCTTGCAACAGTGAAAAACTAATTTAACAATATTTCACTGTCAGGACATATAAACCACATTACTATATGTCCTACCTTAACCATACACTGCACCCTGCCCTTGGGGCTACGTAGGGCCTACCTTAGGGGTGCCTTACATGTAAGAAAATGGAAGGTTTAGGCCTGGCAAGTGGGTACACTTGCCAAGTCGAATTTACAGAGTAAAAATACACACACAGACACTGCAGTGGCAGGTCTGAGGCATGATTACAGGGTTACTTGTGTGGGTGGCACAACCAGTGCTGCAGGCCCACTAGTAACATTTGATTTACAGGCCCTGGGCACCTCTAGTGCACTTTACTAGGGATTTAACAGTAAAACAAATATGCCAATCATGGAGAACCAATTACGTACATATTTTAAACAGGAGCCCTTGCACTTTAGCACTGGTTAGCAGCGGTAAAGTGCCCAGAGTAACAAAAACAGTAAAATCAGAGTCCAGCACACATCAACAACCTGGGGAACAGAGGCAAAAAGTTAAGGGAGACCACGCCAAGGATGAAAAGTCTAACACTCAGCATGAGTGGCATTGACTTGGTGTTGAAAAATGGGTTATTGGTAAGGGCAGGTAGGTACCTACACTTAGCAATAAGGCACTAACCTCCACGTAGGTCCAATTAGGTCTCAGTAAATTAAACCCAGCTCAACCCTTGGTAGCTTGGCAACGAGCGACAAGGCTTAACTTAGGAGACAGAGTGTAAAGCATTCAAATATCACAAAACCATAATTTAATAAAACACAGGAAACAGTTTAAAAATCCAAAACCAATTTATGAAAATAGATTATATTTTTATCTTTAAAATGACACAAAAACGAATAAAATCAGATAAGGGGAACCGGAGATATGAATTTTTAAAGAATTATTGTTTTCTAGCACCTAGAAACAAAAAGCGCCAATCTGGTCATCTGCTCACACCTCGACCGGGGCAAAGTCAAAGTTTAAGGCCGACGGCGATGGAGCCCGGCTCGGCTACAGCTCGCAGGAGGCCTCGGTCAAAAGTTTACCTTCGCGCTTAGTTGTTTTTCTGAAGATTTTCTTCAGCGGGACGAACCTGCCAGTCCAATCCGAGCTTCCAATCTGAGCTCCTGGAAATCTTCTCCGGATACGCGTTGCGGGAGCCCTCGTGGAGATTTTTACCTTCGGACTTAGTTGTTTTTTCGAGGTGAAAATCCTTCGACCGGGGTAAACCTGGATCTTGATCCGACGTCCTTGGAGCCCTCCTCCGATACGCTGGCTGGGAGGTCCCGGTCAACTTTCTACGTTCGGAATTAGTCTCTTTTTTGGAGATTTTCTTCAACGGGACGAACCTGCAAGTCAGGCTGGGTTGCGGTTGAGGCAAGCCGGCTAGAGTTGCGTGGGCAGTCGGTCGCTCTATGGAGCTTTTTTCCAAAAGTTCTCCAAACTTCTCCAAACTTCTGGATCTTCTTCCAGATATTCCTTTAAGATTCTTTTGGGGTCCACAGCTCACCCCAAGGTTTCAGAAGCTCTGAGATGATCCTTGGGGGTGTGGACTACAACTCCCAGAATGCACCTGGTGCAAACTCATTTTTGGCCACTGGACAGTGGTCAGCTGGTTGATTTCTTCAGGAGTTGGTGCAGGGGACTCTGGTTAGCAATTATTCACCTGTAGCAAACAGGGAGTCCCTCCTTGAACCAGTTGAAGCCAGGCAAAGTCCTTCTTGTGGTGAAGCCCAAGTGTGCTGCTGGTGCAGTCCTTCAGAGTGCAGGGTCCAGGTGCAGGCCAGGGGTCCAGCAGGGCAGTCCCTCTTCTCCTTTGGTTCTTCCTTGTTGGAATCTGATGGGGATCTGAGGTGTGGGTGCAGGTCTGCCAGTGTTATCCTTGCTCCTGGGTGAAAAACAGGGTGATCCTTAATTTTCCAATCAGGTGCAGTGTCCTTCCCCCTGTGATGACCACTTCCTGGGAAGTGTGGCAAAAATCAATCCCAGGAGGCAACATTCCTCAAAAATCAATCAAGGCTGAAAGTGAGTTTTGGAGGTTACATCTGGCTGAGCCCACCCACTGATGTGGCTAAAAATCCTAAACACACCCCTCTCCTGCCTTCTCCTAATCTAATCAAGGGGGCACCTAGTTGTCTGGGGTTGCAGGATGTGTGGGTGTTGCTGGGTTGCTCCAAATGTCCTTGTCTGCCTTTGAAGACCAGTTTGGCAGCCCTCCCCCTTCCTGCCTCACCATCTGCTGAGGGGAGATCCCCTCCCACAGGCACATCTCTTTGTGTGAAGCCAGGCCACTTCACACCTCATCAAGGCAGCCTGGCCAGGCTGCCAGAGGCTGGCCAATCAGGGCACAGCAGCAAAAACGATGCAGGGCTGAAGTTGGCAACTTTTCAGGTAAAGTTTAAAACTCTTTACCTGAACAAGTTATATTAAATCCCACAACTGGAAGTTGTGGGATTTATTATAACAATTAATTTGATACCAAACTCTTGTATCTGTCATTTAAGAGGACTTTTAAAATTAAAATAAAGTCTCCCCATTCTAGCCTATGAAGGCCATTCACTACAATGAGGGAAAAATGAATTTGGCTATTTGTACCTCACCAGGGCTATTAAAACTATTTTTAAAAGGTCCCTGCTTATAGTTACATGGCACCCAGCCCCAGGGGCACATAGGGCACACCTTAGGGGTGACTTATATGTAAAAATAAGGTAGTTTAAGACTTTGGAACTACTTTTAATTCCAAAGTCGAATTTGCATATAACTTTAATTTAAAAGCAGCCAGCAAGGCAGGCCTGCCTTTAAAATGACACTGAGCACCTCAGCAGTGCAGCTATGGGTGCACTACCTATGCTGGGGGTCCCTACACCTACATGCCCTACCATATACTAGGGACTTATAGGTAGGTTGACTTAGCCAATTACAATTAGCCTAATTTGTATACTGATTTTACACAGAGCACAGGCCCTGGGACTGGTTAGCAGTACCCAGGGCACCATCAGAGTCAGGAAAACACCAGCCAAAAGTGGAAAATGGGGGCAAAAAGTTAGGGGACCTCTGCAATCAGCCCTGTTTTCTCACACAAGTCCCCCCCAGCCCACACGCCCAGGAGACTCAGCCCAACCCTGGGAGAATCTTCCTGGCTTATCAGACGAAGAAGACAGTGAAGAGAACAGTCTGTCCCTTTGCAGGGCCTACTCTGCCTTACATCCTCCTGCCATGGTCACTCCCTCTGGGTAGTGAATCCATCCCAACAGTGAAAGGACCCATCTCAAACTGAAACTTCCCTCTAGGGGTTCTTCCTCCTCTCTCTCTGCCAACTTGGGTAGTGAGGTGCCCACCTCCCCTACCACTAACTTTGCTAGGGCAACACCTAGCTTACCCAAAGAGGTCGCTAAACACTTAAGCAACCCCACCATGACCAACAGGGTCAGGGGGCCTACTTTGCTTTTGGCCCTGGGGTCTGCCTCCCAGGCCAAGTACAGTGTTGCCAGGAAGGCTAGCACCTAGCAGAGGCTACTGACAGCTGTCAGTATACAGAACCACACCCTAAGCTCTCCACTGACAGGTGGCTGAGCTGCTTTAGGGGCAACTGCGGGGTCCTGGCACCCCTCTTGCTGTCTAGAGTGGGGGCTACCACCTCCTGTGGCAGACACCCTCCTTCTACTCTCCCTTCTGCCAGTGCAGGGGCAACATCCTGCATCTGGACAGCTGCCTGACTACTCAGGACTTCCTTAGGGTCAGGTGAGGCCTCACCAGTGCCAACTCTGGGCTCCCACCTACTGGGGCAGAAGGCCTTTGGCTCCTTGGAACTCTCTTTAAGCGTGACCCATCCTTCCTTTTCTTCTTTCCTTTTCTTGGGGACCCCTGTCTCCTAACTGTAGGGACTGACTCCCCAGGACTTTGGGTTGGGGGGCACCCTGGGCGACCGCCCCATTCGGGACCAGACTCACCTTTGGGAGGTCATTGCCCAGGATACAATCTAGGGGGAGGTCAGCACTGACTACCACCCTAAACCAGCCAAGGATACCCTCCCTCTCTAGGGGCACTATGGCTACAGGTTTGGAGGTGACCTCCCCTGTGGCCATCCTGACTTTCCTGGTCTCTCCTGGGACATACATGTCTGAGGTCACTAACCGATCACTCACTATAGTGTGACTGGCACAGGTGTCTCTCAGACCAGTGGTAGGGATCCCATTCACCTGAATGGGGTGAAAGTGCCTACTCCCACCCTCAGGGATAACCAGCTTACCATCTGGTCCTGTCTCCCAGCCCAATGCTGGGAGGACTTCATCATCTGAGGAGACCTCCTCATGGCTACACTGGACAGCCGAGTGCTAACCACCTTCTTTGGACAGGCTTCATCTCCTCTGAAGTGACCTATCTGCTGACAGTCAAAGCAAGCCTTACTGTCCAAGAGCTTTTTTAACCCTGGGTCTCCCTGTCTCTGCTTGTCAGAGTGGGATTTGCTCTCCTCCTTTTTAGGGTTCTGTGGTACAGAGGGAGTCTCTGTGGTGGGCTTACCACCTCCCTCCTTAGTTTTTTGGGGACCTGACCCCTCTTCTTGGAGTCTCCCCCCTGGGACTTCACAACCACCCTGGTTCTCAACCACTCATCAACAGCCTCCCCTAGCTCTCTAGGGTTGGTCAGCTTAGAGTCCCCTTGATGTTGGCGTAACCTTTCTCGGATACAATTGGTCAAGATGTGCTCTCTCATAATCAGATTGTATAACCCCTCATAAGTATTTACTATGTTACCATGAATCCAGCCCTCTAGTGCCTTAAGCGAGGTATCTACAAAGTCAACCCAAGACTGTGTACTTACCTTCTGGGTATCCCTGAACTTCATCCTATACTGCTCTGGGGTCAGACCAAACATTTTAGTTAAGCATCTCTTCATACTGAGATATGAATCTGACTCCTTCCCCTCAAGGTTAGGAGCCTATCTCTCCCAGAGTTGGGGACCAACTCCCAAAGAAGTGAACCCCAGTACTGAGGCTTAACTCTCCTCATCTAAAAGGCCTCCAACCACTTGTCTATGTCATCCCCCTCTACATAAGCAGGAACCACCCCCTTGGGTAATCTGGGGCAAAAAAAACCACCCATGGACACCTCAGCTTCCCTGTCGCTTTCACCATCTCTTTTCTCTTTCTTTGACCACTTTTTCTTCTCTGCCTCCAAAGCTATAAATGCTAGCTGGGCCTCCAGCTCTCTTTCCCTGAGGGACAGGTTCTCTCCTCCTGAAGGGACCCCCTTCCCCCAACTAACTTTGGGTATTACCCTAGTGACTGTGTGCAGTGAGGACCTGTCTTCCTCCTCCTCACTTAGGCTCAGATGCCCTCCCTCCCCTGAGTGGTTGGGGCTAGGATCCTCCCCTGCTTCTTCCTCCTCTAGAGCTTCCTCTGAGTCTACCTCTTGGGCCTCAGCCCATGCTGTCAGGGATTTGATCAGGACATGCTTCCTGAAGTCAGTGGTTGCAGGCAACCCTCTTTCAGTACACAACCCCCTAAGCTGGACTACTGTCAGTGTGGGTAGGCTAGCCAGATCAAGCTCCATGGTTCCCTAGTTTTGTGTCAACAAAAACTTTTCTCACACTTGGTCTCTGTAAGTGTGGGAGAGGGTGTGGTGATCTACTCTAGGAACACACATTTGTATACACAGTTCAATCTTAAGATTTTGCAACATGTTTTTTCTTCCAATCTTCAGTCATCCAATCAGCTTGTGAGGTTTCTTGGGAATGGAACATTTCTTCATCTATTCTCTGGGATACAATACCACAAACAGCAACAATATATAGCCACATTCATTTCTTATTGTCAAGTGTCCTTATTCTTCATGTTGTATGGTTCAATTTCTACTTAGAGAAATACATTTTGCACATGAGAACACTCTTAGCTAATCTACTAAATAACTACTTTTATTCATATTATCAAAAGCTGTTACTGTCTGCTAGAAAGATAAACATTCTTTAGCAATGTTTTTTATATTTCTATTTCTAGTTCTCATCATTCATTTGCTTCATGAGTTTGCATTTCATACTTAAGCTTCTGCATTACTTTACTATTGTACAAGGTCTTCATTCAACAGTCTACATTACTTATTTTTTAATCACAAATATTTGCAAGGTTACATGTCAGCAAATTACTTATGTTAATAAGTTTTATTGAAACATTTTCCTATGTGAATGCCAGGAAACATTACATTTCATATCCTTGAACTGGACTGCTTCCTCACACAGCAGCAATGAACACCCATGGGGGAATGCCAATGTGAAGCACCAGCTGACCCATCCACAATTCCCGGCCAGCTCTTTCACTACCTACACCATCTCCAACAACCATTTTCTTGCTGCTCGAGGCCCTCTTCATTGTCAAAGGGACTCTTGCCACAAAACTTGAGAAGGTAAACATTTAGCAAGTCTAATCTGGTACTGTATCCGACCTTCACTCCAGCCTGAACTTTTAACTTTGACCCAATCCTACTCACTCAGACAGTTGTGGTTGGTGCATTATGCTTTTAGGGGCTATTTTTTCCTTTATTCTGAAAAGATTCAAAACTACTGATTAGATTTGTTTTGTTTTGGTCTTATTTCATTTATTACATTTTTCTCTATTTTTCTAACCTGGTGTGGAATCTTTTTTGTGGTGTTTCTAGTGTTTACCATTTGAAGTGCTACACAGATACTTTAGAAATTGCCTCTCAGTGAAGCTTTCATTGCTCTATGCCAAGTTACTAGAGGGTTGAGCATAGGTTCATTTAGGATTTGCTTGTGCCTTACTCTGACAAGGATTGTGGTTGCTGCTTGACCAAGGCACATACCCCAGCAAACCGGTAAACAAATTTCTCACAGCAGTCCTCTGATTAACAAGGTAGTACTTCCCTGTATTGCCCACACCACAGGTCTAGGAGTGTACTGATGAGTGGTTCAGGATGTCCAGTATTTATAGCTGGTGCCAGCCTTTGAAGTGGGGAAATTTCTTTATTACCCTCATATCTGGTTGTGAAAAGTTCTTCCCTTTCCCTGCCATGGTTACATGTAGTCCGGGGTTACAAAAGACTGGTGTCAGGTACCTTTGTGTGTGTGCCTGAGTCGACTGTTCAAAATGTAAGTGAGGCAGGCAACAGCTCTGCCCCAACCATCATATCAGGATGACCCATCCTGCCAACACCTTGTCTCCCTTTGTTTCACTCTCTGAGTGGAATACGCAATGGCAAACTGACAAACAGTCATGAAACTCAGGAAACAGGCAGCAGCTACCCAATAGTTAGGACTAGATAATACCAAATTTTGAAAAGTGATTTTTTCATAATGGTGACCTAAAATTCACCTTTACCATTAAAGAGGATTTTAAATTACAACTCATTTGAGTGCGACTATCCTTTTCCTATCTGCACCCAGACATAGATTATTACTTATTAAGTTTAAGAAGGTATCCCAATGTTATCCTAACAGACAGATCACGCAAAAGTGAAAAATGGTGTTAGGATCTTTTCAATACCAGGACATGTAAATCCTAAATTCAAGTCATATTATAAATACAATGCTACCTGCTTTGGAAGCCCTTAGGGCCTACCATAGGAGTGACTCATGTGTATTGAAAAGGTAGGTTTAAGCCTGGTAAAAGGTTTATTTTAGATGGTTGAAAGGGCACTTTAAAACTGCACTCCAGGTTTCAGTGACAGGCCCAAGACATGTTTTTATCTGCTACTTTAGTTGGTGGCACAATGAATGCTGCAGGCCCACTATTAACATTTAATATACAGGCCCTGAATACATATAGTACCATTTACTAGAGACTTATAGGTAAATTAAATGTCCCATTTAGGTGTAGGCCAATTATACCATATATTAGGGAGACAGCACATGCATTTTAGCACTGGTTACCAGTAATAAAGTTCACAGTGTTCTAAAGTCAACAAAAATTAATTCAGCAAAAAATGAGGGGGTGACAAAATGTTTGGCATACTACCACCCAAGGGTGTCAGGTCTAACACCCATATCTACTGACTCAATACGATTCCAGTGAAGCCTCTGAATGAGTCACATACCAAACAAACATGGCCACTCACAGTTGCTGCAGGAGAATCACTCAGAATTCAAATTCAATAGAGATCAATTAACACTAACAGCACAAAAGTATATATGAAACAAAAATAAAATAAAGGCAGAAACTCAAACACAGCCTTTACATTACATGTTCATGCATACAGAAGCAGCAATATGTAATAAACAAAAATAAATCCACATACGCTTACAATCAATCAATCAGTGTATTTGTAGAGCGCATTACCACCCGTGAGGATCTCAAGGCACTGGGGGGCTGCTGCTACTGCTCAAATAGTCAGGTTTTGATCCGCTTCCTGAAAGTCAGCAGGTCTTCGGTCTGTCGTAGGGGCAAGGGAAGGGTGTTCCAGGTCTTGGCGGCGAGGTGAGAAAAGGATCTGCCTCCGGTAGTCGCTCTTCGGATGCGGGGGACGGTGGCGAGGGCGAGGTCGGCTGAGCGGAGTTGGCGGGACGGGGTGTAGAAGGTGAGTTGTCTGTTGAGGTAGGCTGGACCGGTCTTGTGGAGTGCCTTGTGTGCATGGGTGAGGAGCTTGAAGGGTATCCTTTTGTTGACGGGGAGCCAGTGTAGGTCTCTTAGAAGGGGAGTGATGTGGCTGTGGACATCGAGGATCAGGCGTGCGGAGGCTTACACAAGCTCACAACACATTGTTGACTGAGTGCATTTTACATATGGGTATTTTACCATTGAACACAGTTGCCAATCTAAGTAGGTATGGAAATCAACAGTCATTGTTCTGAAACACCCATCATTAGGTGAAATCCACTACATCATCAACCAATTACACAGAGACTGATCACAGAAGAAAGCAAGCTATTGCCAAACCAATTTTTCACCATGTCCGTGAATTTGTTTCTTTTCTTGTCTCTCATTTTGAATAGGGATGGGCGTTAAACTCTGCTCCTCTGGTGGAGTTTGCAGAATTTTACCAACTCCGTGCTCTGCTTGCAGTGCAGAATTCTGGGAAAATTTATCCAACTGCCTCATGGCAGATTTCTTTTTTCATGCGTGGCTCACCTACATTAAGTTGGTAAGTGTGAGTGAGAAAATCGAGTACTTTGCTTCCCAGCAAAATTACTCAATGGAGGCAGTCGCGGCATGCTGTGACCACTCATGTTGTGAAAGCTGCTGCATGTGTTGGGAAAGCTGCCACACACTTAAAAAATCTACTCGAAAAGCAGAAAGAAGTATTTTCCTCTTGTACGCATGTGTTGCCATTTGTGCTGATTTATACAGAGGGGTACACTCTCCAGGTGCTAAAAACCAGCACAAGTAGCTCAGCATACTGGAATTCCACCATTTGAGGTATCTTGTGGAGGTTCTAGGTAAATTTGAGAAAGTCTGCTGAGTGAAACTCCACCCAGGCCTAATTTTGAAGCACAATTACTTGAGGAGGAGATAGAGAATTTAGAGGCAGAGGCTCACTATATTTGGAAATGTCCAAGGAATCAGTTTTGTCAAGAAAGATACTCCACCTCCTCAGATGTGGTCCTTGACTTGGCTTTAGACTGGAAGCGTGAGCTCACATCAGATATAGATCATTCCAAAGTCATTCATTCCCATGCTGCTTTCTACTTCCGCTCCACCAAATGTTTCCACAGGACTAATGGGGACAAGGTCGGCATCTCACAGGTAGCCAATCCCCATGCTTGCTCCAAATACTGAGATGCATCACGGGCTAAGTGCAACAATATATTGTCATGTCCAAGTAAATGGTGGAAAGGAAGCAAATGACAAGACATTTCTATCCCATTTTCCAATTCCCTCAGGGATTTGGGGGACATGGCTTAAAGGAAAATGTACCTCAGTTACACTGAAATTGCATGCCTTTACAAGTATATTCACAAATAACTTCACCGTGTTCCAATACACTCATAATGTAATATAGCTTGAACGAATGAATGGAATATCTGCAGCATTGTCATGGTATCAACTGTAAAACAAAATTCACAAGTCTTTGTTGCAGGTGATACTGAGTATGGATTTTCTTCAGATGTCCTCTCCGCTTTTTGATATCCAACCATCCATACTGAACAGAGGGGAAACATGGCACAAATATGTGGGGGAGCCAATACCAAACATAATTATGTCATGCTTTAAATTCCTTGATCCTATGGGAGGGTGATCCAGTACTCCCTAAAGTGTACATGTTGCACACCACTGCCTTGTGGTGGATTTTATATGTAGATCTCAACACTGAACTATGACTCCATCCACAGCTGAGGTGTAGAGGTCAGAGTGAGCTAGTGTGACCAACTAGAAGTCTCACATTTCATGTGGGCTACTAGTTTTGTTACTGCATCCCTGTGGTTGGATAGTGTTAAGTCAATTAAGTAAGGTGAACTGTGACACCATCCATACATACTGTCCTGACACATGACTGTTCAAACTCCATGATGCTACAACCAATCTACTTTTGTAAATGAAATGTGCTTCTGCACACATATCATAAATTTATTTGTGCATATATTCCACTGTACATCTAAATTCGTCACTCACACACACTTTTAATCTCCCCTTAGATCAGAACAAACCACGTTTGTATACAGAGAAGTGCATGTCACACATGTTGCACACCCACATACCTTCGTTGACACATTTCTGACACATTTTTCCCAGTGTAATTTCACTGGAATGTTTTGTGTGCTACCATTGGATGCCACCAATGTCCCCAGGCAAATCGTCCACTTGGTCCTCTCAATTCTTCTCTAGTGTTTCTAAGTACATGATCAAAAACTATATAGAGGTGGCCACTACATATAGGGCTAGAGCTTCAGCTTTTCACTAACCACAATAAAGAAAGCAAGAAGCTCTGTACCTCAAATACAGAAACAGCTATTACTGATCCAGCCTTCCACCTGAACACCATCTACTTCCATCACACTACTATATATATCATTTTATCCCCTGAAATATTTGAGAAGCATACAAACACAGCCCCTCAATTTGCATTCATGTAAAAAAACAATGCAGTTGCTTTGAAGCCGCTTCATGTTTCACTGTGCACACACCACCCTACCTGCACTTTTTTGGGACATTAGAGATCCCCTTGCTGGTAGCTACAGTGAGTGACTGCACCTGCCTGTCAGGTGATGTCTGGGGGGGTCCATGGGACCCCCATTCCCTCTCCAGAGGGCTACCATCATGAGGCGAACTGACAGTGCATCTCATGACAGATTCTTTGCCTCTATGCCCGCGTGTATGATACAGCATTAGTACAGAGGCAAAGGGATTTCCTCATTTGCATGAGGCCACTTCCCCATGAGAATGAGGGCATGCCCTCTGATGATAGCAGTGGCACTTCCTGTGCAATAGAACTATCGGTATTACAGAAGGGGACACGCAAGCATCTGGGGCCCCTTCTGTAATACCAAAGTGCCTGAGAAGAGCACAAAGTGAGTGCAACTGCCACTTGCAACCCCGGGGCACTTCTGTAATATGGTCCAAGGTGTTTCCTGGTGCCATTGGGGCTCGTTAATACCATCTCCTCTGAAGCACTCAGCGAGTCCATACTGTCTTTCCTTCCTTGTGTATACGTTTATGAGTGTTACCCAAGGTGTTAATTGTCATTGTGCCATTTGTTACTACAGGGCCTTTCTATCCCAACCCTGAAATTACTCACTCCAAAGCCATCTGCTCTGAGCATTTCTTCAGTGACATAGGGCATTCTCTCCCTCACCTTTACTTAGACTTATACTTCTCTATCTCTGTTCTGGAATGACCAAGGAAGTTTCTCCAACTATGCCACCTCTATGAATCCTTGTAGGAAGGTTGGTGGATTTTTATCTGAGTCAAGTGACCCACACTCTCTCTTGCAGGAACAGGAGCATTCCAGGCATGTGCTACCTGACATCTGGGCCTGGCCAGTAAGCTCACTTCCCCAAATATAGATCCTGCAAGGACCACGTTACAACACTGCATATCATTATTGGGAAATCAATGGAATGGAATTCCTCACACTATGTGAACAATGTGGACAGAGAGACCATTTGGAAACTCCTCCATCACTATAGTGTGTCAAGTAAACTAATATAAATCATAAGGCACCCTGACGAGGGAATGACCTGCAAGATAGTCCACGGGCGACAACTCACAGAGGCCTTCCAAGTGAGAATGGGAGTCTACCAGGGTTTTTTGCTCTTGCTTTTCCTCTTCCTGCTGACGGTAGACTAGATCATGAAACCATCCACAGCAAGGAGAAAAAATGGGATCCATTGGACAACTTGGTCACAGCTAGATGACCTGGACTTTGCAAATGATCTGGCCCTATTCTTCCATTCCCATCTGCAAATGCAAGAGAAGACAGACAATGCGGCAGCTACATCACCAAACTTGGCCTCAACAACTACAAGGGTCAAACCAAGATCCTGAGGGTTAACTCAGACAGTATAACTGCTGTCCCTCTTGCAGGTGGTGCACTGGAAGAGGTTGAGGTCTTCAAATATGTGGGCAGTGTCATAGACAAGCAAGGAGGCACAGACATCAAGGCAAGAATCAGCAAAGCAAGGGCTGCCTTAACTCAACTAAATAAGATCTTGAGTTCCTAAGACCCAATGCTCCAAAGTAAGATCAGGAATTTAAATACTAACGTAAAATCAATCCTGTTGTAGGTAGTAGACATTTAGAAGAAAGCAGTGACCACCACCAACAAATTCCAGACCTTCATCTGGACCTGTCCTAGGAAAATCATCCGAATTCACTGGTCACACACCATCAGCAACACTGACCTATGGAAGAAAATCTTCCAGCTCCCTGCTCATGAAGAAATCATGAAAAGACTCTGGGGCGATGTTAGAAATGGGGTCTCTAGTTGGCAGTCAGTTTACACCCTGTCAAGTAGGGACCCTCACTCTAGTCAGAGTAAAGGAGATGCACAGCTCAGGAAACTCCTACTGACCACCTTGGTAGCTTTGCACAAGCAGTCAGGCTTATCTCAGAGACAATTTGGAAAGTATTTGTACAAACACACACAATACACAGTGAAAACACATCAAAAGGACGCCACACCAGTTTAGAATAATAGTCAATATTTATCTAAATCAAACAAGACCAAAATGATGAAAATCCAACATACACAGGTAAAGATAGGAGTTTTTAAAGTAAAAAGAGTCTTACTCCTTAGAAATCAATAGAGGCGTTGTTTTAACACAAAGTGCATGGTATGCATCAAAAATAAAGCCGCAAGGCTGATGGTGCATCAGAAAAGCAAGCATCTTACTTTGAAGTAGGGCTGTGTGTTGATTCTTTACTCACACCGGAGGCAGTGCATCAATTCCGCGTACACAGTCTGGGGTCAGTGCAGTGATATTTGTAGATTTTGACTCCCAGGATCTGTGAGTGAAAATTTCCAACGCGCTGGGCGAAGAGTCCGCTTTGAGAACAGGTGCTGCGTTGTTTCTCCAGCTGCAAGGCAGGCCCTGCATCAAATTTTCAGACACAGGACAGGCGGTGCGTTGATTTTTCTGACGTGCACACAGTGGTGCATGGATTCTCTCCCGCAGATTAACAGCTTCCACTTCTAATGGCTCAGGGACTGAATTTGGTACCACTTAGAAAATCAGGACTCCTAGGCAGAAGATTCCAGGCACTGGCAGATGAAGTCTTTAATGTCCCTGAGAATTCAGAACAGAGGACAGGCTTAGTCCAAGCCATTAGAGAAACTTCGCAAGCAGGATTTCAGGAAGCCAAATCCAGTCCTTTACCTTTTAAGGCAGAAGCAGCAGCAGCAGGCTGGCAAAGCAACAGGCAGAGTGCCAGGTCTTCGTCAAGCATCATGCTCTTCTCCTTGGCAGATGTTCCTCTTGATCCAGAAGTAATCTAAATGTCTGGGGTTATGGGTCCACTTCCTTTGAAGTAGGCAAACCTCAAAGGAAAGTCTCTGTTGTTCACAAGATCCTGCCTTGCCCAGGCCTGGCCCCAGACACACTCCAGGGGTTTGGAGCCTGCATTGTGGGAGAAGAGGTACAGCCCTTTTACGTGCAGGTGTCAGCTTTTCATTCCCCACTCTAGCCCAGGAGACTCATCAGTATAGGTAGGACACACCTCAGCTCCCTTTGTGTCACTGTCTAGAGGGACTTCAGAAACAGCCCAACTGTCAGTCTGACCAGATGTGGATTCCACAGGCAGGTAGAGGCACAGAATGGTTAAGCAAGAAAATGCCCACTTTCTACAAAACAAGACAATCTAAAAACCAAATCTACCAAAAGATATATGTTTAAATTGTGAGTTCGGAGACCCAACACTCCACATCTCTATCTGCTCCCAATGGGATACTGCACTTAGAAGATACTTAAAAGTGGTCCCCATGTTAACCTATGGGAGCGCTAGGCCTTGCAATAGTAATAAAAACGAATTTGGCAGTATTTAGCTATCAGGAAATCTAAAACATACCAGTACATGTCCTACCTTTTAACTACATTGCACCATGACCGTGGGACTTACATGTAATATCAGGGAAGGTTTGGGCCTGGCAAGTGGGTGCACTTGGCAGGTCGAACTGGCAGTGCAAAACTGCACACACAGACACTGCAGTGGCAGGTCTGACTCATGTTTACATGGCTAATCATGTGGGTGGCACAATCAGTGCTGCAGGCCCACTAGTAGCATTTGATCTACATGCACTGGCCACCTCTGGTGCACTTTACTAGGGACATACTAGTAAATCAAATATGTCAATCATGGACAAACCAATCACCAATACTATTTCGACAGAAAGCATATGCACTTTAGCACTGGTTAGCAGTGGTAAAGTGCCCAGAGTTCTAAAGCCAACAAAAACTGGCCAGGAAAAAAGGAGGAAGGTGGCAAAATGTTTGGGGAAGACCATGCAAAAAAATTGACCTGTTAGCATGGTGCAGAGCAGGCAGGCTTAACTTAAAAGGCAATGTGTAAAGTATTTGTGCAACACACATACATGGTAACACAATATCAACAGCAAGCACACAGAGACTTCACACCATGTCAAGATGGGAGAAGACACAAAAACCCACTTCTGAGGACCAGCACTGGGGAAGGGCACCTCAGGAAAGTGTAGGTCTCACAGATGGCAGAGTACGGCATCACCAGGAGAGTTGAAGGCAGTCTTTGATGTCCCTGAGATTGCAGAAGAACAGAGGGCAAGCCAGCAAGGCCTTGGAGTCACTCTGGGTTCAGCAGGATGAGTCTAGTACTTGTCCAATCCTCAGCAGGGCAGAGATTAGCAGGGAGCAGGGAAACTCAGAAAAGCAGAAAAGCAGTTCCTTGTACTATTAAGTCCAAGGAAAGTGCATTCGTGCAGCACACCAGCCTTTACTCCAGCAGATATCTTCCCAATTCCAGAAACGTATGATTTGCTAGGGTCAGAGCCCCAGAATCATACCCAAATGTGCCTTTGAAGTGGGGGTGACTTCAAAGCATCTCTTTGAACTGCACAGGTCCCCCTTTGATTCCAGCCCTGGCTCCAGACCATCAGTTGGGGGTAATCAGACCTTTGAGTGGGGACATGCACTTTTCTATTGAAGTTTAAGGGCCTGATTTAGATCTTGGTGGTGTTACCACAAAACCGTCACGGTGGCAGGCCTGTGAAAACCGTCAGGTGTTCCCTGTATTTATATGTTACAGTCCTACAGGCAGTGTACTGGCTGCAGTATGCAGGACCCAAGAGACATCACACAATGACAGTGGCAATGGAATACGGGTAAGTCACACATGTGCATTGTACCTTAGCCATATGTGTCCCCCTGCATCACACATGACACAGTGCACCACAAAATTAGCTATTGTCATTCTACCACAACACAATTCGTACATGCTGCAAACACACATTGACATACATACAGAACACAACATGCACACACTAGTGACACTACACCCACACACAACACAATCACAACAACCAACACAAGTACACCCTCATCTACACAAATACACTCACACAACATCACAAATACACATAACATGACAACGACAGCCATGCAGCACCACTCACCTTAGCAACACAACACACTACTCAACATACTCAACATCAATGCCATATTAAAGCATCATAAATACTGACATGGCCACTGCACCCACTACACCTCCCTCCTCCTCAACCAGCCAATCTCATCACACACACACACACACACACACACATAAACGTAATGACATACACAGACAACTCAAAGCACAACATGACAGGTACAGGTCCCCTTGCAATGTGCACACATGGACATAGTTGACAGGTGTGATTGTACCATCATTGTGGTGCCAGCATTAATTTGGCAATGAATACTAACACCAAATGACATTCATGTATGTGTGCAATATGTGTTGTGTACCCGTGTGTCCCCAACCGTGCCTGTCCCACTTGTGTCCCAGACATATGCATGTCACAGTAATCTAAACAAATTACTGTTACGTACTCAGTGGCCCCAAGCTCACGTGCAGTGATCCCCCAACGTACTCAGCTAATGTGGGTATACTACTTTGTGTTTAGTGAAAGGGGGTTTGTGCTTTTTTATCAGTGATCTAGTGAAAGCTGCGACAGAGGGCATTGTCCGGCCGTATCCAGCCAGAAACAGAAGAGGAATTCGGAAAAAAGGTAGGTTTAATTCTTTTCCCTCCCAATCCGCCACATCAGACTTGGAGGTCACACCGCCACATTTTACTTGGTGGTAAAGCACATTCAAATCTACACACCGGTATGTGTGGCTTCCCGCCACTAGCCACTCTTTCCTATCGAGTTGTGGCAGCGGATTGGAATCCTTGGCAGAGTCGGTGGGACTTGGCTAGGTTATCGTCTATGAGACTGCCAACATATCAATCAGGCGGGTGTACCTCCAAGTCAGTGGTTGGGGGTTTTTGTCAAAAAAGAGATGGCGGACCCGTTACTGCCAACATCTAAATCAGGCCCTTAGTGATAATTCCCCACCACCCTTTCAGCCCAGGAAGGCCCATCAGGATGCAGATGAGTGCTATGTCACTCCGACCCTTCCTGTGTTTGTGGCTGTCTAGAGTGAATGCACAAAGTGTAGCTGTCACTTAGCCCAGACATGTATTAGAAACAGGCCACAAGACACAGAGAGTAGTAAGAGCAGAGAACTGCCCACTTTCTAAACGTGGCATTTATACAATAGTAGTGTTAAATCCGACTTTACCAGTAAAGAGCTTTATCTTTACCATTACAATGATATGAAATATGATATAGCTACTCCTTTCTGACCAGGAATTACATCTTAAAAGTATATTAAGGAATGTTCAATGCTGGCCTATGAGAGGAGTAGGCCTCACAGTAGTGAAAAATGACTTCAGGAGTTTTTCACTACACAGACATGTAAAACTTAAAAGTACATGTCCTGCCTTTTACTTACATGGCACCCTGCCCAATCGATTACTAAGGGCATACCTTAGTGTGACTAATCAGTAATAAAATGGGAGTTTACAGCTTGCAAGAGGTTTTAAATGCCAAGCCGAAGTAGCAGTGAAACTGCACATACAGACTTTTAGTTTATAGGCCCTGGGTATAGGGTATACCAGTTTATAAGGGCATTTTAGGTAAGTTAAATATGGACAAAAGGTATGGGGACGACCACCATAAGGCTGCCAGGTCTAACAGTCCCCTAATACAGGGGGGTTAGTTTGGCTCATAGGTGCATTTCTGTCTCTACAGGAATGGTAATTACAGTTTCAGCTCAGCAGTTGTAGTTTCTGTTTGACGGGATGTTTCACCACTATTCTCTGTTTCTGGTGGTGTTGCATGAGTAGGTTGAGCTGTTTTAGGTCAAAAGCCAATGAAAGTAATAATTTACTATAATTAATCAGCAAGTTTAAAAATTAAATATACTAACTATATAGCAACATTATTTTTTAAATGTGTGTTTCAGTTATAATCATGCAGTGAGTTCCTCTTTGAGTGAAAAATTAATGAGGGTGGTCTCCTTTGTCACCGGCACCAGCAGATGAGAGCACGGCTGAGACTCTGTTTGACCAAATAGTTTCAAATCGAATACAGAGTAGCCTCACCCAATACTTAAATACCAGCGAGTGAATGCAGCTGGCAACAGTGTAATTTCAACAGCGGTAGGAAGGAGGCAAGATTCCGATTCATGGTGCAGAGGTATTGTGTGATGAACAACGAACGTTGAGAACAACAGCAGAGTCACAATTGCTGAAGCAGCAAAACCTCCAGGTAGAGCGGACTGAATATATGTGACTTAAGGGCGAAAGAATCATTGAATTGAGAACGACTTACACGTTGGTTGAACACATACCACGGAGTGACACAGCTCTCACAATCCACAGATGATGCAGCAGCAGGGTCGAGCGCTGCCTGGATGGGGTCGGAGGATGCTGATCAATGCAGGAATATCCCCAGGTAATAGCTGCCTATGTGACTTGATATATAAATGGATGAATTGCTCACCGCATAGTGCATATGATATAACCTACTGTGAGAAAAAATAATAGTGCAAAGTATCTAGTAAGAGGCCAGAAGTCCATGTGAGAAATAAATTGTCAGTGGACACAACATACAGTGGAAGTCAGAGTGGTAAACGGACTCAGAAGGCAGAAGTTCTTTTTTCCACCTCTCAGTCATTTAGAATGATTAGTACCAAAACTAGTGAAGTAAAGGACTCCACTAATTTACAAACGTTATTTTTCCAATTGGAAAAGTTGGATCGCAAAGAAATTGCTAAACGTTGGGAGATACTGACACTTAAAAAATATACAGAAGTTGGAAGGGTGGCAAGGGGACTTCAGATCTTCACATTGCCAAATCACCAAGATATCAAATCAGAACTACTGCTTGAATGGGATGAAAATAACATGATTGCTCACACAATATGATGCTTATTTTAATTAAATATGTCAAGAATGATGTTGAAGAAGTAACAAAGTCAGCACAGGAGATAGAAGATAAACTCAAAACAATGAATGCTAAGGATGAAATAATGAAATTAAGACAAAAGATGGAGGATAGATTGGAAAAACATGAGTCAGAGATTGAAGCACGCAAGCAGAAGATTTTCCTTCGGGATGAACAGCATTACAAAAACTGGTACCATTTTGACATTTGCTAAAAGATTTGAAGCAATAAAGCAACCATTCTCATCAGAAGCTAAGATTAACATTCCATCCACACTAAAGATAACTAGTGAATCAGATGTCTCATTGAGCAAAAGTAAGGAGATAAGTGATTGTAGGAATAAAGCAAGATTATTAGAGGAGATGCAAATGATATATCAGGATCAACAAACCTCAAAAGGTAGGGACCAAGAACGAGTCAAGGCAGAGGCCAGTTGAAAATTTCACAACAAAACACAGAAAGATCAGAAGAGAGGATGAGAAGAAGAAACTGCCCTATGCGCAGCAGGCAAAAGAAATGAATAACACAAAGACTATGAAAAAGAACCTAGTGGTTAATCTATCGGATTATGCACTAACAAAGGAAAAATATAAAGTATTAAATAAAGGTTTATATTTCTGTCCGGAACATCACTTTGAGAGAGTGGAAATAAAAATCAACACTTACAAATGTTTTTGCAAGATAAAATAAGAGAAAGATTTTGTCAAACACCCCCTAAAGCCAATTGAGAGTTGCGATACACGAACAGACAGTAGACTTACATTTGAACAAATACAGGATGTAAAAGTATGTTATGACATAATACTCAATTTAAATGACGATAAAGTGACATCATCACAAGTGATGGAACGGTAGGTAATCCGGACTAACAATCACACTTAGCCATTTCAAACCTAAATCTAAATTTTGTCCTATTTTAACACCATAAAACAACATTGACCTGTTCTATGATGTGGTCACAGCTGATTTGGAGACTTTAAAATATAAAAAGCCATCCTAAGAGCAAGAAAATGTAACTCCTATGGAGAGAAAATCATTACAACAACTTGTCACCAATGATAACATAATTATCAAGCCAACAGATAAAGGATGGAATGTCATGAGTCAGAATCATCAGGGCTATGTGAAAGAAGCAATGATAGTTATCAAAATTTGGCCAACAACCCCACAAATTAAATACTTCATATAGTTAACAGGAAATTACAATCATGGTATTAGGAGTCACTGAAGAAGAATACAACTTTCTTAGACCTAGTCATCCTACAATGCTGACTATATATTTCCTCCCAAATATTCATAAAACACTTAATAACCCTTACGGGAGGCCAATTGTTTGTTGAGTGTGGATCCTTATTTGAAAACATTTCAAGGTATGTGAATTTCTATATTGCTCCCATAGTGACTTCCCTCAGTTCCAATATTAAAGACACTGGTGATTTCTTGAGAGCAATTGCTGACACAAATGGTGCAATCTAGTTATATTTTAGTCACTATTCATGTGGTGTCATTATGTACATAAATTCATCATAAAGTGGTCCTCAAAGCACTAAGATATTTCCTGAGACAAAGAAATGTTAAAGAAACGTGACACTCTGAAATGCTCTTAGAGATGGTGGAAATCTGTCCTTATAATAACATTTTCATATTCAACTGTCAAATCTATAAACAAGTGCGCAGTACTGCCATGGGAATCTCTTTTTCCCTCAGCTACGTGAACCTGACTATGGGCGGGTCGGAGAGAGAGGTTGCATGGCAGAACGACTACCAGGAACATCTCAGCAAAGTTGGCTTATCACTGCGCTGTATAGACAATTTATTTGTGATCTTGGATGGTACAAAGAAATAATTTGCCACATACTTTGAGATGTTGAATCACAATGACTGTGGATTATGAATCACTTACAACATCAATGCGATACAAATTGACTGTTTGGATATCCAGGTTTATGTAGAGGATAATCACACACAACTATATTTAGGAAAGCAAATGCCACGAACAGCATCCTACACAAGACAAGCTTTCACCCCAAACCCCTAATCAAGAGTAATCTGTTTGATGAGTTTTTATGAACCAGATGGAATTGTTCAGATGACAAGGTTATGGAAGCTCAATTCGTGGATGTAAAATATTTTTTTTTTTTCAGAGGCCACCTAAGGGCACATGTAGAACTGGGTGGCACAAGAGCGAGATCAAGAACCTTACAACAAAGTTTAGTGGACAAGACATCGGCTACCATGGAAGCAGACAATAACTGCCCATGCTTAATACTTACTACAGAAAGTAGAGAAATTCTCAATATGCTTAAGAAACATTCGAATATATTGAGGCGTAATCAGGATATTACACGGATTGTGGGCCCCAAACCTCTGGTGAGATATAGGAGATCACCTTCAATAAAGGATATGCTTGTGAAGAGCCATTATTCTGCACCAGCAGCCAAAAATTGCTTGAATAAGGAGGCCATAGGGTTTTACAAATGCAACAAGTGTAAAGCGTGCCAAGTAACAAGGAATGAAAAGACCTTCAAGCCTGACAAAGGGACAGAGATGCATATCGCACAAAGGATTACTTGCAACAGTCACTATGTTGTGTACTTAATTGAATGTGAATATGGTTTATGGTACATAGTCAGCACCGTCTCTTCTCTAAAGAAGAGGATACTTGAAAATATTAGAGTCATACAACACCAAGATGTAGGAGGCTGGCCTGGCTTGTAGTGAGTACCAAGGGGTACTTACACCTTGCACCAGGTCCAGGTATCCCTTATTAGTGTAGAGGGGTGTCTAGCAGCTTAGGCTGATACAAAATGGTAGCTTAGCAGAGCAGTTTAGGCTGAACTAGGAGACGAGTGAAGCTCCTACAGTACCACTAGTGTCATATGCACAATATCATAAGAAAACACAATACACAGTTATACTAAAAATAAAGGTACTTTATTTTTATGACAATATGCCAAAGTATCTCAGTGAGTACCCTCAGTATGAGGATAGCAAATATACACAAGATATATGTACACAATACCAAAATATGCAGTAGTAGCAATAGAAAACAGTGCAAGCAATGTATAGTCACAATAGAATGCAATGGGAGCACATAGGGATAGGGGCAACACAAACCATATACTCTAGAAGTGGAATGCGAACCACGAATGGACCCCAAACCTATGTGAGCTCGTAGAGGGTCGCTGGGACTGTAAGAAAACAGTGAGGGTTAGAAAAATAGCCCATCCCAAGACCCTGAAAAGTGGGTGCAAAGTGCACCTAAGTTCCCCAGAGAGCACAGAAGTCGTGATAGGGGAATTCTGCAATAAAGACCAACACCAGCAATGCAACAACGATGGATTTCCTGACGAGAGTACCTGTGGAACAGAGGGACCAAGTCCAAGAGTCACGATCAAGTCGGGAGTGGGCAGATGCCCAGGAAATGCCAGCTGTGGGTGCAAAGAAGCTGCCACCGGATGGTAGAAGCTGTGGATTCTGCCAGAACAACAAGGGCTAGAAACTTCCCCTTTGGAGGATGGATGTCCCACGTCGTGAAGAGTTGTGCAGATGTGTTTCCGTGCAGAAAGAACACAAACAAGCCTTGCTAGCTGCAAGGGTTGCAGTTAGGGTTTTTGGATGCTGCTGTGGGTCAGGAAGGACCAGGATGTCGCCAATTGCGTGAGGAGACAGAGGGGGCATCCAGCAAGACAAAGAGCCCACTCAGAAGCAAGCAGCACCCACAGAAGTGCCAGAACAGGCACTATGAAGTGGAGTGAACCGGGGCTCACCCGAAGTCACAAAGGAAGGTCCCACGACGCCGGAGGACAACTCAGGAGGTCGTGCACTGCAGGTTAGAGTGCCGGGGACCCAGGCTTGGCTGTGCACAAAGGAAATCCTGGAAGAGTGCACAGGAGCCGGAGCAGCTGCAAAACACACGGTTCCCAGCAATGCAGTCTAGCGTGGGGAGGCAAGGACTTACCTCCACCAAACTTGGACTGAACAGTCACTGGACTGTGGGAGTCACTTGGACAGAGTTGCTGAGTTCAAGGGACCTCGCTCGCCATGCTGAGAAGGGACCCAGAGGACCGGTGATACAGTTCTTTGGTGCCTGCGGTTGCAGGGGGAAGATTCCGTCGACCCACAGGAGATTTCTTCGGAGCTTCTAGTGCAGAGAGGAGGCAGACTACCCCCACAGCATGCACCCCCAGGAAAACAGTCAAGAAGGTGGCAGGATCAACATTACAAGGTCACAGTAGTCGTCTTTGCTACTTTGTTGCAGTTTTGCAGGCTTCCAGCGCGGTCAGCAGTCGATTCCTTGGCAGAAGGTGAAGATAGAGATGCAGAGGAACTCTGAAGAGCTCTTGCATTCGTTATCTAAAGAATTCCCCAAAGCAGAGACCCTAAATAGCCAGAAAAGGAGGTTTGGCTACCTAGGAGAGAGGATAGGCTAGCAACACCTGGAGGAGCCTATCAGAAGGAGTTTCTGACATCACCTGCTGGCCCTGGCCACTCAGAGCAGTCCAGTGTGCCAGCAGCACCTCTGTTTCCAAGATGGCAGAGGTCTGGAGCAAACTGGAGGAGCTCTGGGCACCTCCCAGGGGAGGTGCAGGTCAGGGGAGTGGTCACTCCCCTTTCCTTAGTCCAGTTTTGCGCCAGAGCAGGGCTGGGGGATCCCTGAACCGGTGTAGACTGGCTTATGCAGAAATGGGCACCATCTGTGCCCATGAAAGCATTTCCAGAGGCTGGGGGAGGCTACTCCTCCCCTGCCTTAACACCTTTTTCCAAAGGGAGAGGGTGTAACACCCTCTCTCTGAGGAAGTCCTTTGTTCTGCCTTCCTGGGCCAAGCCTGGCTGGACCCCACGAGGGCAGAAACCTGTCTGAGGGGTTGGCAGCAGCAGCAGCTGCAGTGAAACCTCTGAAAAGGCAGTTTGGCAGTACCCGGGTCTGTGCTAGAGACCCGGGGAATCATGGGATTGTCTCCCCAATACCAGGATGGCATTGGGGGGCAATTCCATGATCTTAGACATGTTACATGGCCATGTTCGGAGTTACCATTGTGAAGCTACACATAGGTAGTGACCTATGTGTAGTGCACGCGTGTAATGGTGTCCCCGCACTCACAAAGTCCGGGGAATTTGCCCTGAACAATGTGGGAGCACCTTGGCTAGTGCCAGGGTGCCCACACACTAAGTAACTTAGCACCCAACCTTTACCAGGTAAAGGTTAGACATATAGGTGACTTATAAGTTACTCAAGTGCAGTGGTAAATGGCTGTGAAATAACGTGGACGTTATTTCACTCAGGCTGCAGTGGCAGGCCTGTGTAAGAATTGTCAGAGCTCCCTATGGGTGGCAAAAGAAATGCTGCAGCCCATAGGGATCTCCTGGAACCCCAATACCCTGGGTACCTCAGTGCCATATACTAGGGAATTATAAGGGTGTTCCAGTATGCCAATGTAAATTGGTAAAATTGGTCACTAGCCTGTTAGTGACAATTTGGAAAGAAATTAGAGAGCATAACCACTGAGGTTCTGATTAGCAGAGCCTCAGTGAGACAGTTAGTCATAACACAGGTAACACATACAGGGCACACTTATGAGCACTGGGGCCATGGCTGGCAGGGTCCCAGTGACACATACAACTAAAACAACGTATATACAGTGAAATATGGGGGTAACATGCCAGGCAAGATGGTACTTTCCTACACAAGATCAAACCTATGCTGTTGTGAAACATTATATGAGACATCACACTAGGGATTGTAAAAGTATTAGATTTTTTGGCCTAGCACAAGTCAACAAGGATGAAGAGGGGGAATGAACTCTTAAACTCCTGCAACTCGAGAGTAGATATATCATCCAACTCCGTACGAAAATATTTTATGGGCTGAATATGGATTAGGAACTGTATGTTCATTTATAAATTGTCCTGATGTATATGTAGTTAGGTATCATATACACAAGTGACTGGGAGACAATCAGAAAGGACACATAGGTGGTCATTATAACCCTGGCGGTCGGTGTTAAAGCGGCGGTAAAACCGGCCACAGGCCGGCGGTCATAAAATTGGAATCACGACCGTGGCGGAAACCGCCAAAATAGACAGCCACTTTAACCCTCCGACCGCCACGGCGGTACAAACAAACACCGCGGCGGTAACTGCCAACAGACAGGCGGAAGACAAGGTTCCACCCACTGTATTACAACAGGCCAATCCACCACCTTTTCCGAGGCGGATTCACCGCGAACAAAAACACGGTGGAAACAGGACTTGGAAGGGAAAACGCTCACCTCTACACACCCCACGAGGAATCAGGACGCCATGGAACCTGAGCTCCAGATACTCCCAGCCTTGATCTTCCTGCTTCTCTACCAGGAACAACAAAGACGGCGGTGAAGACCACGGTGAGTACTGCACCTACGACACAGGGGGGGGGGATGGGAAAAAGAGTGACACGCAACACGCGACACTCCCACCCCCACCCTCACCCACTACAACACACACACAATTACATGTTGATACATTACATTAACAACCCCAACCCCCCCAGGAAGAATGCAAGGACAAAAGGAAATGAGTCGAACGTTTGTAATCTATTCAAATACAGTAATCAAAAATATATATATATTTACACTAGAAATAAATATATACACCAAGAATACAAGTCCAAGGTATTCCACCATCATAGTCCGTAGACACTGGGCCCAAAATGCATGGGCGAGGCCCACACTCAATACCCGATCAAAACGGAGAGAACACTGCTTGGGCATCAGATAGAAATACAACAGGCACCTCAGGGGGAAGCGAAGGGGGGCACCTCAGTCGGATGAGTGCACAACGCCAGATCCACGAGGGGGCACCATGCCCACTGCTTTATCCTGGGGAGTGCAAAGCCACAGTCCCTCAAGTCTCTCCAGTGGGTGGTTTGCCCACTGCTTTATCTTGGGGAGTGCAAAGCCACAGTCTCTCAAGTCTCTCCAGTGGGTGGTTTGTCCACTGCTTTATCCTGGGGAGTGCAAAGCCACAGTTTCTCAAGTCTCCAGTGTGTGGTTTGCCCACTGCTTTATCCTGGGGAGTGCAAAGCCACAGTCTCTCAAGTCTCTCCAGTGGGTGGTTTGCCCACTGCTTTATCCTGGGGAGTGCCAAGCCACAGTCTCGCAAGTGGATGTAAATCTCCACTGGTTCTGGAGGGGGCTTTGTGATCAGAGTGCTTCATCCTGCCAAGGACAGAGGTAGTGGATATGATATTCCACTGGTTCTGGAGGGGGCTTTGTGCCCAGAGTGCTTCATCCTTCCAAGGACAGAGGTAGTGTATGTAAATCTCCACTGGTTCTGGAGGGGGCTTTGTGCCCAGAGTGATTCATCCTGCTCGTGGCGGCCTCAGTAGCGTCGGAAGCTTTGGCGCCTACTGGCCTGCGGTGCTTGTTGCGGCGGTGTCCTGTTCAGCGGTGCTGGTGGCGGTAGTGTCCTGTTCAGCGGTGCTTGTGGGGGCGGTGTCCTTGGCAGCGGTGCTTGTTGCGGCGGTGTCCTGTTCAGCGGTGCTGGTGGCTGTAGCGTCCTGGTCAGCGGTGCTGGTGGCGGTCTTGTCCGCCGTGTAGGTTTTCCCAGACTTGTCTGTTTTACTGTGCCCCTTCCCCACCTTGGATGGTGGAGCAGCTGTCTTCACACTCCCAACTGTACCCCTGGGAGAGGCTTTGGTGGAAGATATTTTGCCTCTATCCCGCTGGGCTCTGGCCAACTTTTTGTGCTTTTGAGGTGGGGGGCTGTCCGTGGTCTGGCTCCTTGGCACACTGGCTGCCCTGCTGCCTGGCGCACTCCAGAAGCTGGTTACTACTAGCACCACTGTTCCCGCAGATGTTGTGGCTGAGGTGCTGGGTTGGACCTGGAAAGGCGGGCCCTAGGGGACTGAAGGGGTGGGGGAGGTGAGGGGAAGAGGTCAAGGTTGGACAGGAAAAGTTTTTGGGACACTGGGACGGGTAGATGGAGGGGGTTTGGGAGTGGATGAAGAGGTAGTCGTTGTCGGAGGTGTACGTTTGGTGACTTTGGATGAAGGTGCATGGGCTGGAGGCTGTCGTGAGGTGGATGGCTGTTGGGTGGGTGTGTGGCTGCGTTTGTGTACCTTGGGAGGTGGGCTCACAGACACACTGGGAGAGGACACAGGGGATGTGTGAATGGTAGTGGGGGTGGTGAGTGCACATGAGCGGGGTGTGGTGGTGGGTGTGCTGGTGATGAAGGTAGTGGCTGACGATGTAGTGCATGCAGGTGTAAGGGGAGACGAGACTGAGAGGGAGGAGGGAGACGAGGAGGAGGGGGACACTGTGGAGGCAGTGGCTGTTGGTATATCTGCAAGGGTATGATGCTTGCGTGAGTGCCTGTGGGATGTGTGGTGCTTATGTTTGCCTGAGCTTCCCTTGAGTGTTGAGGTGTGTGCATGCTGGTCTGATGGTGTGCTTGGGATAGGCTACAGGGGTTTGGGTCTGGGTGGAGGAAGTTGGAGGTGGGAGGCTAGAGACAGGGACAATGGTTGCCATCAGTGCTGAGGCCAGAGTCTGAAAAGCTCGCTGTTGGGCTGCCTGACCAGAATGGATGCCCTCCAGGTATGCATTGGTCTGTTGCAACTGCCTCTGTACACCCTGGATGGCATTCAAAATGGTAGACTGCCCAACAGTGAGGGACCTGAGGAGGTCAATGGCCTCCTCACTGAGGGCAGCAGGGCTGACTGGGGCAGGGGCTGAGGTGCCTGGGGCGAAGGAGATGCCCACTCTCCTGGGTGAGTGGCCACGGGGCACACGTTGAGGGGCTGCTGGGAGGACGGTGCTGGCAGGGGGGTGGCGGCTGTACCTGTAGATGCGGGGGCACTGAGGGGCCCGCCACCGCAAGGGAGCTCCCATCAGAGGAGGGGTCGGTGTCGCTGGCCTCAGCTCCTGTCCCCGCCATGGAGCTCCCCTCGCCCTCCGTCCCACTGGTGGCTTCTGACTCCATTGTGTCGCCCTCCAGGGCCATGTGGGATGCAGCTCCCTCCTGCTCCGGTGGCACTGCTCCTCCGCCTGATGATGCTAATGCACACAAGAACAGAGAGACCACAAAAAGGGGTGGAAAGACAGAAGAAAGACATGTTGAGTGCATCCAATACCGCTACCGCTGGCGGACACTACAGACACAGAAGCCCCCTGCACTACGCCGTGCACTTGGAGTTCCCTAATTAATCACAGGGACATGGGTTACAAGGCCTATGCCCGATTGCTGCACACATGGAAGTCACAGGAGAGTGAATGTGTAGTTGGCTCTGAACACAGGTGGGGTCGGGTGCCACAGGGCCTGCCTTAAGAAGGGACCTAGCCTACTAAACTCGACCTGGCCTAGGGGAAACCACAGCCCACCTCCCCCACCCAGACACCTACAATGCACGCTGAATCAGCAGAATGAGAGTGTACTCACCCCCTTGTGGCTGCTGTGATGCCCTCAGTCGCCCATCCAACTCCGGATACGCCACCTCCAGGATCCGGAACATCAGGGTGGTCATGGTGCGACGGGCACCCCTCCCACGTTGGGAGGCCATCTCCAGCTGGGCCTCCGCCGTCTTCTTGCTCCAGCGGGGAAGGTCCTCCCATCTTTTACGGCAGTGGGTGCTCCGTCTGTGGTAGACCCCCAGGGTCCGGACTTCCTTGGCGATGGCACGCCAAATATCCTTCTTCTGGTGGGCGCTGACCTACACGAATAGTAGAGGGGAAAAGGAGAAGATATAGCCGTCTGCACCATCACAGTCATTGGCCCGCATCCCTACCCTTACCATGACGCACATGCACTCACCATCATATCATGCACGCCTTATTCTCCCCCCCATCTTTCATCAACACCACTCCAAACAGGCATTGCCCATACAGCATGCTCACAGTGTACTCACCTGTTTGTCTGGAGGACCGTAGGGTAGCGTGTACTGGGAGAGGACCCCATCCACTAGTTTCTCCAACTCCTCCGTGCTGATGGCAGGGGCTCTTTCCCCAGACACACGAGCCATTGTCTCTTCCAGACCGAGTTCACAGCAGCACTTGCACTGTAGGTCCTCTCCTGTCGAAGATCGGGTATCGAGTGATTGAAAAGAGAGAAAATGGCAGTGACGTCTGTGGCGGTGCGTACCGTCACCGCTGGCATACATCGTCATTGGCTCCTGGGACCCATAGGGTCCAGTGTTAACCAATGCAGTATTGCGCCGTGGTCTTCGACTGCCTACCGCGACGGTGTACAACGCCAGTGCAGTTACCTCATATCCCCTTGTCCCACATTACAGGTCAGACAGCCGCCATTTCAGGGGGCCACATGGCATTAATGTTGACTGTGTCACACATATCTAGGCCTTGCTTAAACACTAATACAGCCATGTGTCGATTTTCAAACATTTTCCGATAAAGTTGTGTTTACCTACCTCAGTGTTGGTTGACTCTCTGCTCGCTGTTCTCCTCCATAGAGCACGTCCGCTGGGGCAGGTGAGGAGGTGGCGGCATCCTCCTGTGTACAGACCACTGGTGGACCTGTCGACAATGGAGGAGCGACATGTAATTATCACCTACAGACTTGATCGTACCACAATCCTGGAACTGTGTGCCCAGTTGGAGCCAGACCTGATGTCAGCTATCCGCCATCCCACAGGAATCCCCCCTCTAGTGCAGGTGGTGTCAGTACACCATTTCCTAGCAAGTGGGTCTTTTCAAACAACAGTGGCCATAGCATCAGGGTTGTCCCAGCCTATGTTCTCCAACGTGTTGTCCAGAGTGTTGTCTGCCCTGCTGAAACACATGCTCAGCTACATTGTTTTCCCTCAGGTGGAGGATTGGCCAACAGTGAAAGGTGACTTCTATGCCCTAGGACATATCCCCAACATCATTGGTGCCATTGATGGGACACATGTGGCCTTGGTCCCCCCATGCAGGAGTAAACAGGTGTACAGAAACTGGAAGAGTTACCATTCTATGAATGTGCAGATGGTGTGTTTGGCCGACCAGTACATCTCCCATGTAAATGCCAAATTTCCTGGCTCAGTGCATGACGCTTATATTCTGTGGAATAGCAGCATCCCTTATGTGATGGGGCAACTCCAGAGGCACAGTGTTTGGCTATTAGGTGAGGACATTGACCCAATACAGTGTGACTAGGTGTCTGGGTCTGGGGATGTCCCTAAGAGTTTCTGTGTGTCTAACAGTTGTCCCTCGTCATTTGCAGGTGACGCTGGTTACTCCAACCTGTCATGGCTACTGACCCCAGTGAGGAATCCCAGGACAAGGGCAGAGGAACGCTACAATGAGGCCCATGGGCAGACTAGGAGGATTATAGAGAGGACCTTCGGCCACCTGAAGGCCAGGTTCCGGTGCCTCCATATGACAGGTGGTTCCCTATTCTACTCACCAAAGAAGGTGTGCCAGATCATCGTGGCCTGCTGTATGCTTCACAACTTGGCTTTGCGACGACAGGTGCCTTTTCTGCAGGAGGATGGTCCAGATAGAGGTGTTGTGGCAGCTGTGGAGCCTGTGGCCAGTGAAGAAGAGGAAGCAGAAGAAGAGGAGATAGACAACAGGAACACGGTGATCCAGCAATACTTCCAGTGAGACACAGGTAAGAAGACAACACTGCCTGCTACATCTGATTTAATTCTTCTACCTCTCATCTGTCTGTCATTTTCACCCAGTGTATGGACACTCAGTTGTCACTTTTGCTTTCGAATTCACAGATGTGGGTCCCACTGTGTGACCTCTGCTTTGTTTCTGCATGGACTAGAGCTGTGTGACATAGGTATGTTGACATTACATTGGATATAGCATTTTGCCACAGTTATTGCTAATACACATTTTCGAAAGCACAGACTGACTCCAGATTGTTTTGTGATTTAAGGGTGTTTATTTAAGTGCTAAATAGTGGAGGTGGTTGTAAAATGGTCAGGGGTGATGGTGGAGGAATGTCCATGGCAGAGTCCAGTCTATGAGTCTCACAGGTGCATTGTCCAAAGGGGCATAGGAAGTGGAGCTAGGGCAGTTTAAGTATGGACAGGGTGACAAAGTGGGTCAGAAGGATGACAATCAGGTTGGTCTCATTTCTTGGCGGGGGTCTTGGCATTGTTTTCTGTCTTTGTCCTGGATCTCAAGGACCGCTTGCGGGGTGGTTCTCCATCTGCAGGGGGCGGGGTGCTGGTGTCGTGGTCCTGTAGCGGTGCCTCCTGTCCACTAGCACCGGCGGAGGTGGTGGGCAGTTCATCGTCCAGGCTGGTGTCAGGGGCCCCTTGTTGTGCCACAGTGTCCCTCCTGGTGTTGACGAGTTCCTTCAGCACCCCTACAATGGTGCCCAGGGAGGAATTGATGGATTTGAGTTCCTCCCTGAGCCCCACATACTGTTCCTCCTGCAGCCGCTGGGTCTCCTGAAACTTGTCCAGTACCGTTGCCATCGTCTCCTGGGAATGTTGGAAGGCTTCCATGATGTTGGAGAGGGCCTCGTGGAGAGTGGGTTCCCTGGGCCTGTCCTCCCCCTGTTGCACAGCAGCTCTCCCAGTTCCCCTGTTTCCCTGTGCCTCTGTCCCCTGAACCGTGTGCCCAATACCACTGCCCCCAGGTCCGTGGTGTTGTTCGGGTGGTGGGGTAGCATGGGTTCCCTGTAGTGGTGGACACACTGCTGCTTGACGTGTCCTGGGGACAGAGGTATGGGCCCTCTGGGGGGGGGGGGGTGCTGTGTTGGTGTTTCCAAAGGGGGGAAGCTCTGTAGTGGCCTGTGCCAGTGTGAGGGGAACCGACTGTCCCGAGGTCCCAGATGGGCCGGGCTGGTCATCTAGATCCAGTTGGAAAGAGCTGCTGTCATCACTGTGGGCCTCTTCTGTGGGTGGAGTGGACATGTCTGGACCCTCCTGTCCGGTGACGTTGGGTAGGGGTCCTGCATGGGTGTAAAGGCATGATTATTGCATCTATGTGTGCCATGGTGTGCAATGGGTGGGTCACCCTGTACCCCAGTGCTTCCATTCTTGTGTGGGACCTTCTATGATAATGGTTTAGGGGGGTGTATGGGTATGTGCAGTGGACATGCTTTGGTGATGGGTGTCCATGTTTTGTTGTTACATACAGGGCTTGGGTTTGGGATGTGTGGTTTGTGATAGTGGGACATGTGTGAGGAGTTGGAGTGATGGGGGTGAGGGTGGGGGTATGTGATAGCATCCAGGTGGGTGGGGGATTAAGAAGTTAAAGGTTTGACTTACCAGAGTCCATTCCTCCAGCTACTCCTGCGAGGCCCTCAGGATGCAGTATAGCCAAGACCTGCTCCTCCCATGTTGTGAGTTCTTGGGGAGGAGGTGTGGGTCCGCCGCCAGTCCTCTGAACCGCAATCTGGTGTCTTGAGACCACGGAACGCACCTTCCCTCGTAGGTCATTCCACCTCTTCCTGATGTCATCCCTAGTTCTTGGGTGCTGTCCCACTGCGTTGACCCTGTCCACAATTCTGCGCCATAGCTCCATCTTCCTAGCTATGGTGGTGTGCTGCACCTGTGATCCAAAAAGCTGTGGCTCTACCCGGATGATTTCCTCCACCATGACCCTGAGCTCCTCCTGGGGTGCCTTTGTGGTGCCATGGGTTGGTGTGGGTGATGTGTGGGGTGGTGTGTGTTGTGATGTGTGGGGTGATATTTAGAGGTGTGTTGTGTGAGGTGCGGGGATGTTGTGTGAGTGATGGTGTTGAGTGCCTGTGGATGCTATTGTTCTTTCTGGTGGTGTCTCTCTCTGGCCTTCTGTCGCAATTGTTGTCATAGGGGTTTGTGGGTGATGTGGGTGTGTGTTTTATAGTGTATTGGGTGTGTGGGAGTGGTGTGTGTATGTGTATCAGGTGTGTGTATTTTGAATTGGCCAATGTGGTAGTGTTTTGTAAATGTGTATGTATTTTGAGCGCGGCGGTGTGTACCACCAGTGGAATACTGCGGTTGAAACACCGCCACGTGGATTCGAGGGTCGTGATAGTGTGGGTGTATTCCTGTTGGCGTGACATTGGAGGTTTTGTTATCACCAGTTTATCACTGACCTTTGGTGTGGTGGACTTGTGTGGGTGTTGGCGGTCTTCTCCGTGGCAGTAAGCGGCTTTTACCGCCAATGTTGTAATGACCTCCATAATGTGTAGAAAGGGTGATGTACATACTGCAAATATGAGCCTAATTATAATGTCTCTGCAACCTTTTTTTTCAGTGAATTTCAAAGTTTTTTTTTAACATACAGTAATTTTTTATTACTAAACATTAATCCAACCATCTCCGTACACGGCTTTCGGCCATGCGCAGTGGCAGTCGGTCACAGAGCCTGTGACCAACCCCTTATAAGCACACAACCGTGAATGTCCTTCGCCTGTTCTCAGCATCGGGTTGCCCTCAAGGCCTGGCATGCAGCCAGTCCCTGCAGCCATAACCACCCAATCCTAATCTTCACACAGCGCTTTGACTGTGCTCGACAGGAGTTGACCACAGCCTATCTCTATAGGTGTGATAATAGGTTTAAGAGGATGTATCTGGGAGAGAGAGCGGCTCTAAGAATCTTTGCCTGGGTGTGAGAGTGCATGCTTCAGTGTCTTAATGGGTGTGTCAGGTCTATGAGTGGCTGCATGAGGGTGTCAATAGGTCTGCGAGTGGGTGTGTGAGTGGGTGTGTGAGGGTCTGGGTGGGGTTGTGAGTGGGTGCACAAGCGTCTGAGTGGGTTTGTAGGTGGGTGCCTAAGTTTCTGAGTGGGTCTGTTAGTGGGTGAGTAAGGGTGTGAGTGGATGTGTGAATAGGAGATTAAAAGTGAGAAAGAGAAAGAGTATGAGTTACATAGAGACTTATTTAGGCTGTGATGAATGATATACTTAGAATGGGATACCTCTGCGCAAATTGCAAAGAAAAATGTATTTGTCAATTAAAAACAATAAGATCACCTTTCAGTATGTGCCTTAAACATTTGCAGTTGAAAAAAAAAAGAAGGGAAATGACTAGGAATACATCTGGACTCGAACCCTCAATGTGATCTGTGACCTTCACACTGAAGCTATTCTTTTAAATATATGTATATTTGTGCTTTTTATGGACTTTCTGGCACCGTGAGGGGAGCCCCAAGGCCTCCTCCATGGTCCCATTGCTCCAGGAAGGAGGCAGCTACTTTAAACAGCAGCTCCCTGTTCGCAGGAGCAATGCTTTCACCTCTGTTCGAACAGAGATAAAAACTCTGGGCCATATTTATACTTTTTGACGCAAAACTGCGCTAATGCAGTTTTGCGCCAACAAAAATTAGCGCTGGCTAACGCCATTCTGAAGCGCCATCCGGCGCCGTATTTATTGAATGGCGTTAGCCGGCGTTAGCCGACCGGCGCTGCCTGGTGTGCGTGAAAAAAAAACACGTACACCAGGCAGCGCCGGCGTAGGGAAAAATGGCGTTTGGGCGTCTAAAAATGGGGCAAGTCAGGCTGAGGCAAAAAAATCGTCTTAACCCGATTTGCGCCATTTTTTTACGACGCCCATCCCCCATTGAAATGACTCCTGTCTTAGCAAAGACCCCTGTCCCCTGGGCATGGCCATTGGGCATAGTGGCATGTAGGGGGGCAAAAATCAGGCCACAAAAAAAAAAAAAATACTTACCTGGACTTACCTTTTCTTCCCTGGGGTGGGTCCCTCCATCCTTGGGTGTCCTCCTGGGGTGGGCAAGGGTGGCAGGGGGTGTCCCTGGGGGCAGGGGAGGGCACCTCTGGGCTCATTCTGAGCCCACAGGTCCCTTAACGCCTGCCCTGACCCAGGCGCAAAAATCCGGCGCAAATGCGGGTTTTTTAGACCCGCCCACTCCCGGGCGTCATTTTTGCCCGGGAGTATAAATACGACGCAATAGCATCGGAGTCATTTTTTAAGACGGGAACGCCTACCTTGCATATCATTAACGCAAGGAAGGTGTTCACGCAAAAAAATTACGCTAATTCCAGGTACTTTGGCGCTAGACGCGTCTAACGCCAAAGTATAAATATGGAGTTAGTTTTGCGTCGAATTTGCGTCGAAAAAAACCACGCAAATTCGCCGCAAACGGAGTATAAATATGCCCCTCTGTTTTCTGACAGCAGGAAAAGATGCCTTCAGAAAGCAGAGTGTTTGCTGTGACTTGGCTGGACCTGTCAAAGCTGCAGCCAAGCCACAGCAAACAGCTATGTCCCGGGAGTGTGAACCCTGGAACATAGCAGGAGCTGGCCCTGGGGGGTGAAGGTCCCCAGGGCCATCAGTGGCTCCTTGAGGGGGGCCGCACGACCCACCTCCAGTGTGACAGACCTGGGTAGGCAGTGATCCCCTGGGATACAGAGGGCCCAAAATGGACTCCATTCACTTCCTTCACTTTTTGCCCCAGGGAGGTGGTGGTCAATGGGGCAGCGCAGGGCAGTGACCCCCCTCACACAACATAAAGACAGCCCTGTGGAGGTGATGGTCCCCGGGGCTGCAGGGAGCTGCGTGGCCCCCCTGCACACAATATAAAGATAGCCCCGGGGATGTCCTTAGGGCTCCAGGGGGTCAGAAATGGCCCCCCTCACTATTTCTTTTTACTCTTTGACCCAGGAAGGTGGTGGTCCTCAGGGCTGCAGGGGGCATATGGCAATATTTTCAATGTCCTGGGGAGGTGGTGATCCATGGTGCTACTGGGGGAGGCCCCCACATTCAAAATTATGGATACCCCCGGGACCCGTCCCACCCTAGGGCTTATTAAAAAACAAGCACTGGAGTCGGTGGTTGTTTTTGTTTAATTTTTTTGTCGCAAATATTGAGATTTTATGGCAATATTTTTTTTAAAAGATGCTTTTTTGCTTGGGGGGTATCTGGGACCCCACCACCAGAGCTAAGGGGTCAGAGAGTCCCTACCCTGGCCCTATGTCTTTTTTAAAACTTGTTTACCGGGACTCAGCTCACTCTGGTTGAAGTGTTGGCAGCCAATCAGAGCTGTGCATTTCCCTGCATGATATTGTCTTTTTTCGCGAATACTTTGAGCTGAGAGACATATAAATTTAGATTTCCAGAAATTTCAGAAAAACAACTGAACAAATTTACACCAAATAAGCGAAAGCACAATTTGCGTACCAAAAGCTAGCTTTCTACCAAATTTGGTGTAAATCCATCTAGGTATTTGGTCTGTAGTTGTGTCTAAAGGTCCTATGGGAATTAACATGGGAAATGCTACTTTTGGACCCCAATTTTTCTTAAACCCTGTTTGACACATCACCCCAAACATTTTTCCATGTGCATGAAGAATCACTGCAACACTTTTTGGGGGAAAATTCTGTGAAGATTCGTCAAATGGTGCCAAAGATATAGGCAAGTAAAAAAAATGCTTTTTCGATGGACACATGGTCCTCGCTATATCTACCTAGTGGTTATATATTATATTATATTATATATGTATCAATGCTAAGTGATTTTTATACTGTATAGGTCATGTAGGTAGAAATTTAAAAATTTTAAAACAGAAGTGCTTTGTGTAAATGTTGTTTTATGTATATTAAATACATTACACACAATGCATTTTTTAAACACTATGAAATCCTGAAATGTAACATTTTTTGAAAATGTTTTCGCATCTTCATAAAGAAATAGTAATTTGAATATTTGGAAAAGATGAGAATTATTAAATATCTTTTTAATACATTAGGGCCTATGTCATCCTATACATACCATCTATCTCTAAATCCCATGTCCCTAAATTTCTTTTTTTAGTTTCTTACATAAGATATTTTTAAGCCAAACCTAATCCTGTTTTCAGCTTGTGCACTCTATATGAGCATGACTGTTGAAGGATACAGAATTCAGCACACATACAAGTAGCAAATAGTAATTATTTAATGATTTTTCATGTGCAGGAAGGGAACGTTCGGGCACATAAATAAATGCAGCACACATAGGAAAAGCAAAAATGAGGGGAAATAAAAGTATTTCTCCTCGTAGTGCCATGCTAACACCATTCCTGGGGTGGCGTTAGTTTTTTGCACTGCCTCAGGATTCCGAGTACTCGTAAATCTGGGGCAGCATCAAAATCCAATGGGCGTTGCAGTGGAAGACCCACAGCAATACCCATTGCATGCCCCTCTGCAGCAGAAAACTGTGTTGTGCCCATATTTACATGGTGTTAAGCCATGCAAAGTGCCTTAATGCCGTCTTGTAAATATGGAAAATGGCACAGTGCCAACGAGCTTCACTAAAAGTGATGCCCCGGTGGTGCTAGGGCCTCGTCAATGAGGCCCTTAGACCTCGCATTCTTAGGGTGGTCTTACCCCTGATGTTTTGCCTTTCACTGCTTGTTTCTGTTGTGTCTTTTTGTTGGCCTTAGGACTCTGAGCGCTTTACACTGGCAACCAGTGCTAAAGTGCATGAGCTTCTCCCCTAAACAATTTCCAACATTGGTGTATCCACAACTGGCATATTTGATTTATTTATAAGACCCTTGTAAAGTGGTATACCATATGCCCTGGGCTTGTAAATTAAATGCTACTAGTTGGCCACCCAATTAAGTAGCCCTGAAAACATGTCTAAGGCATGCCACTGCAGGGCCTCTGTGTGCAGTTTCACTGTCATTTCAACTTGGAATTTGAAACCTCTTGCCAGGCCTTAAGCTCCACTTTTATTACATATGTCACCCCTACACTAGGGCCTGGGCAGCCCATAGGGCAGGGTGCCATGTACGTAAAAGGCAGGACATGTACTTTTAAGTTTGACATGTCCTGCTAGTGAAAAAACTCCCAAAGTTGTTTTTTACTATTGTGAGGCTTACTCCTCTTATAGGCCAGCCTTGGGAATTCCTTATTATATTTTTAAGATGTAATTCCTGATCAGAAAGAAGTAGAAAGGAGAAACATCATGTTTCATATCATTGGAGTTGTAATGATTAATCCTCTTTACTGGTAAAGTCAGATTTAATAATACTATTTTAGAAATACCTCTTTTAGAAAGCAGGCATTTCTCTGCTCTCACTGCTCTGTTTGCCTGAGGGCCTGTCTCCAACACATGTCTGGACTGGGCTTGGGTGACAGCTACATTTGTGCATTCCTCCAGACTGCCACAACACAGGACACTCAGCTACATCTGTATTTATCTGCTTCCTGGGCAGAAAGGATAGGAAGAGTTCACACCTTCACTTCAATGGGTTGTCACCTGCCCCCATAAAAAGGGCTGATTACCCCTAACTGATAGTCTGAAGCCAGGGCTGGGATAAAAAGGGGACCCGTGCTGTTCAAGGTGTTGAAGTAAGCCTCAGCAAGGCCTACTAGTGCAAGGGGTTCACCTTTCTCTGCACAAAGTCCTCAGACCATGTAGGAAGAAGTTGGCACAGAAACTGGAATAAAAGACACACGTTTATTAACCTCATGAGGTGGTACTACAGTTCAAACAGTACCCTAGGGTAATGTCTGAAGTAGCACACTGAACTGAGAGAGCATGGTTCTTTTATACCCACACAGGGGCTAATAGGAGATGGTACAATTATGGAAACAAGACTTGTATACATGTAAGGTCATGTGGAAAATGCACAGTCAACAGGTAGGAGGAGCTAACAGTTTCCAAGGACTAACAGCTGCAGACCTTACTGAGCATGTGCGAAAGTAAGAGATGCTAAATATAACTTGTCACTAGGCAGATTTCAAGAGCAGTTAACAGAAAGGTAGGACAGAGCACATGGTGAGCACATGGCAGCATGAAGCAGAGAAAATGGCTGCCATGAATACAAAATGGATTCCGCAAAATGTTCACAATAGTTACTAAATACAAGATGTCTTCTGCTAATGCTTAATCTAATCACTGCTAAATTACAACAGACGACCCTTTCAGCATTAGCTGAAGACATTCGTCTTTCTGGGATAATCTAAATATTCATCCTGTATATTTATGCTCATCATTTCAGCTATTTCCTTATCTAACATATGTTGTGCCTTCATTTCTGTAATATTTCTTTTGGTAGGCATACAAGCAGTAATACACATGGAGCAGAACATTGGACCACACTGAATACAGATACAGCATGTAAAAAATATTGCAATTATTACACACAGGATAGTCAGTAGTTTCCAGCCCCAGGCGGAAACAAGAGCCCAAAACCATCCAGAAAAAGTCCAAGTACCAGTCTCTGTATGGATTTCTGCAGCAATTTTATGCAATTTAGATATTGCATCATATACTGAAGGTGAGTGATCTGGGATAAAAACACAACAACTACTACCGATGATTCGACATGCACCACCTCGATCAGCTAATATCACATCTAGTACCATACGATTTTGGAGCGCTACAATCCTCGCAACTTGGAGCTCCTCTGTAATATTCCCAAGTGACAGAGCTGCCTGATTGGTAACAGCTTCCACAACCCTAGTCAATTGTCTCACTTTCCTACTGTTTAACGCAACACCTACAAAGGGGAACAATCCTAAATTAAAATCAACATATTGTTGCAGGCTAGTATCCATTTGGTCTACCTCATTTGTACTTATTTCCCTTTTATATCTATTTTTAATGATGTCATTGAACAGTTTTAAATCTCGGTGACATGATGCAGGAGCCAAAAACACAGGGGGTAATAGAAAAGATACATAACACACACCTGACCACCCAACAGGTAGTTGGTAATATCCATAGTTACCACAAACAAAATACGTATTATGTGAAGCTGTAAAACTACTATTATTTACACTCTCAATAGTTAAAATCAAGGTACAATCGCTTATCCCTACTGGAATTCGTCCAATGCTTTCTATACATAAATCTGCTTTAGTTTTTGTAACAGAAATCACAAATTGTTCTTTCTTGTCAGAGTCTCGTATATTTGTGAAGACATATGGGGGGTCATTCTGACCTCGGCGGTAAAAGGCTCTTACCGCCGGTCAGAAGACCGCCATTCTACTGCCGCGGCCGCGGTAACCCGCCACGGTCATTCTGACCCACAACTGCCAAGCCGCCAAAAACCCGACATCCACGGAAGGCCGCCTCATCAGCGGGCAGCGATAAACTGGAGATGACCAAACCTCCACCGCCACGCCAACACAAACATGCCCATGTCATTACGACCCACAAATCCACGCGGCGGTCATTCAACCGCGGTATTCCATTGGCGGTACACACCGCCGCAGTCAAAATACACACCCAGCTCCAAAACCCAGCCACATTGGACAATTTGAAATACACACACCTGATACACATACAAACACCACCCCCACACATCCAAGCAACTATAAAACACACACCCACATCACCCACAAACCCCCACTATTTGGAAATCGGAGAAAAGGCGATAGAGAGAGAGAGAGCGAGCACAGCAATCGAAAACCCCAACACACACAGGAACCCAACATCATCAACCACACCACATCTACGCACACATCACCACACACCACCACTCACATCATCACAAACACCACCCCACACCTCATCCACACCACCCCATGGCACCCCAAAGACACCCCAGGTTTTCGGACCAAGAACTCCGGGTCATGGTGGAGGAAATCATGAGGGTAGAGCCCCAGCTCTTCGGCACACAGGTGCAACACACCACAATAGCCAGGAAGGCGGAGCTATGGCAGAGGATCGTCGACAGGGTCAACGCTGTGGGACAGCATCCCAGAAACCGGGAAGACATCAGAAAGCGCTGGAACGACCTACGGGGGAAGGTACGGTCGATGGTCTCCAGACACAACATCGCTGTGCAGAGGACTGGCGGCGGACCACCACCCACCCCTCCCGAATTCACAGCATGGGAGCAAGAGGTCCTTAACATCCTGCATCCTGCGGGCCTCGCTGCATTAGGCGGAGGAATGGACTCTGGTAAGTCTAGTCTCAACTACTCCCCCCCCCAACCACCAGCATGCCAACCCACACCCCCACCTTCACCCCCAGCACACATCCCCCCTGCCAATGTCTCACCAGCACAACCCACCCAACCCAAAACCAAACCCTGAATGCCAACACAAACCATGGACACCCATCACCTATGCATGACCACTGCACCTACCCATCCCCCCCACAAACCACCCTCACAACTCCTGCCACAAGGGAATGCCAGCACTGGGGGACAAGGCCACCCACAAATCGCACACCATGGAACACACAGAAGCAATAACCATACTCTTTCACCCCTGCAGGGCCCGAACGCCAACACACCGGCCAGGAGGGTCCAGATATGTCCATCCCACCCCCAGACCAGGCCCGCAGTGAGGACAGCAGCTCTGTCGACCTGGAACCTGATGACCAGCCCGGACCATCGGGGACCTCTGGACAGTCGGTTCCCCACACATAGACACATAGACACAGGCCACAGCAGACCTAACCCCCTCTGGGAATATCAGCACAGCTCCCACCCAGCGGGCCCATGCCTCTGTCTCCAGTACAGGTCAATCAGCGGTGTGTCCGCCACTACAGGGCACCCAGGCTGACCCAACACCCCAACAACAACAGGGACCTGGGGGCAGTGGTAGTGGGCACACCGTCCAGGGGACAGAGGCCCGAGGAAACAGGGCAACTGGGAGGGCTGCAGTGCGACAGGGGGGGGAGGACAGGCCCAGGGAACCGACTCTCCAAGAGGCCCTCACCACCATCATGGGAGCATACCACCGCTCCCAGGAGACGATGGCGATGGTACTGGCCAGGTTCCAGGAGATCCAGGCACAGCAGGAGGAACGGTACA
Organism: Pleurodeles waltl; assembly: GCF_031143425.1. NCBI lineage: Eukaryota > Metazoa > Chordata > Amphibia > Caudata > Salamandridae > Pleurodeles > Pleurodeles waltl. The sequence goes on along the minus strand of NC_090437.1, from coordinate 733,824,183 downwards.
TGAGGTACAGAGAGGAGCTCAGGAACATCGTCCAGGCCCTGAACCTAATAGTCACCACATTGCGGGACCATGTGGCACCCCAAAGGGCCCCTGTCACCAGCCCGGACCAGGAACAGCCTACCACCTCCGCCGGCGCTAGTGGACAGGAGGCCCCCACACAACGACGGGCCACCAGAACCCCACCTCCTGCTGAAGATCAACCACCCCGCAAGAGGAGCCTGAGATCACAAAGGAAGACAGAGTAGGATGCCAAGACCCCCGCCAGCCTAAGATCCCCCCGGATGTCATTCCATTGTCCCACATCGTCACCCTGTCCAACCTTGAACTGCCCCTGCTCCATCCTTCCACAGGCATATGGACAATGCACCTGTGCGACCGAGAACTGGACTCTGCCATGGACATCACTCCACCCCCACCCATCACCGTTTTACTATCATGGACCTATATGTAGCACTTTAAATAAATCACTAATTGCACTTAAAACACTCAGGAGTCTGCTTGTATTCTTAACAAATGTATTACACATAACGGTTCAAAATTGTTCAGTTACATTGTGATGACAACATACCAATGTCAATGTGCTTTACTCCATGGCCGAACAAACCAGAAGTCACGCAGTGGGTCATACAGCTCTGAAAAGCCAAGGGAAAGTCACAATTCAGTTGAAAGGAACTGGGGGGAAACACAGAAAGTAGAGATGCAGGAGGCCAGAAGTAAATGTAAAATGGCGTGGGGGATTCTTACCTGGGTGCTATTGAAAATACTGTTGTATGACTGTGTCCCTGTTGTCCGTGTCGTCCCCGTCGTCTTCCTCCTCTTCACTCTCCACAGGCTCCACAGCTGCTACAACACCACCATCTGGACCATCCTCCTGCAGAAAAGGCACCTGGCGTCGCAATGCAAGATTGTGAAGCATACAGCAGGCCACGATGATCTGGCACACCTTCTTGGGTGAGTACATTAGGGATCCCCCTGTCATATGCAGGCACCTAAACCTGGCCTTCAGGAGGCCGAAGGTCCTTTCTATGATCCTCCTAGATCGCCCATGGGCCTCATTGTACCGTTCCTCTGCCCTGGTCCAGGGATTCCTCACTGGGGTCAGTAGCCAAGGCAGGTTGGGGTAACCAGAGTCACCTATTAGCCACACACGGTGTCTCTGTAGCTGTTCCATAACATAAGGGATGCTGCTATTTCGCATAACATACAAGTCATGCACTGACCCAGGGAACTTGGCATTTACATGGGAGATGTACTGGTCAGCCAAACAGACCACCTGGACATTCATCGAATGGTAACTTTTCCTGTTTCTGTACACCTGCTCATCGTCTTTTGGGGGTACTAAGGCCACATGGGTCCCATCAATGGCACCAATGATGTTGGGGATATGTCCAAGGGCATAGAAGTCAGCCTTCACAGTGGCCAAATCACCCTCCTCAGGGAAAATAATGTAGCTCCGCATGTATTTCGTCAGGGCAGACAACACTCTGGACAAAATCTTAAAAAACATAGGCTGAGACATCCCTGATGACATGGCCACTGTTGTCTGAAAAGACCCATTTGCCAAAAAATGGAGGACTGACAGAACCTGCACCAGAGGGGGAATTCCTGTGGGTTGGCGGATGGGGGACATCAGTGCTGGCTCCAGCTGGGCACACAGTTCATGTATAGTGGCTCGGTCAAGTCGGTAGCGAAGTATTATATGACGTTCCTCCATTGTCGACAGGTCCACCAGCGGTCGGTACACGGGAGGATTCATCCTTCTCCTCGCAAGTCCCAGCGGACGGTGCCTAGGAAGGACAACATGGAGCACAGAGTCAAGCAACCCACAGGTACGTAACTACAGCTTGCACAGTACACGATTCTCAATGCATTGAATGGCTTGTATGAATGGCAATGCAAGGCCTAGGCCTGTGTGACGCAGTAGTAATTAAGCCCTGTGGTCCCTTGTAATGGCGGCTGCCTGACCTGAGAAGTGTGACAGTGGGATGTGAGGTCGTGACACACCGTGGCGGTAGGCGGTCGAAAACCGCGGCGCAAAGCCGCATTGGTTAACATCGAACCCTATGGGTTTCACGAGCCAATGACTAGCTGCGCCAGCGGTCGCGGAACGCACGGCGGCGGTACGTGCCGCCGCGGGCGTGACCGCCATTTTCTATCTGGTTAATCACTCGAGACCTGATCATCCATAGGAGAGGACCTAAACTGCAAGTGCTGCTGTGACCTCGGTCTGGGAGATACAATGGCTGCTGCGACTGGGTAAAGGGCCCCTGCCTTCACTACAGAAGAGTTGGAGAAACTTGTGGATGGGGTCCTGCCCCAGTATGCGCGACTCTACGGTCCTCCAGACCAACAGGTAAGTACACTGTGTGCACGTTGAATGGGATATGCCTGGGTTGTGTATGGTGGATGTAAGATGGTGGGGTGGAGAGACAATGACGAGTGCAAGGCACGACAGATGAGAGCATGTGCCACATGGCAAGGTTGGGGAGGGGGGGCCAATCGCATCTATCATGCGGAAAATTGATGATATTTCAATTTCCACCCTGTACATGTCAAATAGGTCAGCGCCCATCAGAAAGTCGACATTTGGCGTGCCATCGCCAAGGAAGTCTGGGCCCTGGGGGTCCACAACAGACGGGGCACCCACTGCCGCAAGAGGTGGGAGGACATCCGCCGCGGGACCAGGAAGACCGCCGAGTCACTGCTGGGGATGGCCTCCCAACCTAGGAGGGGTGCCAGTCGTACCCTGACCCCCCTGATGTCCCGGATCCTGGCGGTGGCCCACCCCGATTTGGATGTGCGCGTGAGGACATCACAGCAGACACAAGGGGGTGAGTACCAGCACATTCAGCTATCTTTACGCGCAGTGGAGGTGCCTGGGTGGGGGAAGAGGGCTGTGGGTGACATTAGGCCAGGACGCTTTCTGTAGTGTAGTCCTCTGCTTTAGCCATGTCCCTGTGCCCCCGCCCCCACCTCTGTAGGGTGACAAGTACAGCTATCCATGGTCCTGCATCACCCATGTGCGCATTTGTTGTCCCTAGACCTGTTGGCCTAGTCACAAGTACTGAGTAGTGTACCCCGATTGCGCGGCTTAGTGCATGAGGCTCCTGTGTCTGTCTTCTCCGCCAACGGTGTTGACAATGCATGCACTCAACCTGTTTTTATGTCTCCCCCCACCCTTTTTCTTTATCTTCTTGTGCATGTGTGCATTAGCATCATCAGGCGGAGGAGAATTGGCACCGGAGCACGAGGGAGCTGCAACTCACCAGGCCCCGGTGGGCCATGGCACAGACACCGAGGCCACCAGTGATACGGAGGGCGAGGGGAGCTTCAGAACGGGGAGCCGTGGTGACACCAGCGACACCGACACGTCCTCGGATGGGAGCTCCCTAGCGGTGGCGACAACATCCGGGCCCCCCGCCTCTACAGGTACAGCCGCCACCCCGCGCACCAGCTCCGCCCTCCCAGCAGCCCCTCCGCTTTTGCTCTGTGCCAGCTCGCCCAAGAAGGCGGGCGTCTCCTTCGCCCCAGGCACCTCAGGCCCTGCCCCTGTTACCCCTGCTGCCCTCAGTGAGGAGGTCATTCACCTCCTACAGACCATCATTGTTGGGCAGTCTACCCTTTTGAATGCCATCCAGGGGGTAGAGAGGGAGGTGCATCGTAGCAATGCATACCTGGAGGGCATTCATTCGGGTCAGGCTGCCCATCAACGATCTTTCAATGCTCTGGCCTCGGCACTGATGGCAGCCATTGTCCCTGTTTCCAGCCTCCCTCTTCTAACTGCCTCCAGCCTGTCTCTGTCTCCTGTTCCTCTGCCTATCCCACCCACACCATCAGACCAGCCTGCACACACCTCAACACCCAAGGGCAGCTCATCCAGACATAAGCACCACAGATCACACAAACATTCACCCAAGCAACACCCAGATGCAGACATGCCAACAGTCACTACCACCTCTGTGTCCCCCACCTCCTCATCTCCTTCCTCCCTCCCTGTGACGTCTCTACTCACACCTGCATGCACACCACCAACAGCCAGTACTTCCATCACCACCACACCCTCCAGTACAGTCCGCACACGTGCAGTCACCACCCCCACTGCCATTTACATGTCCCCTGTGTCCTCTCCCACTGTGTCTGTCACCCCCTCTTCCAAGACACACAAACGCAGGCAGCCACCCACCCAACAGCCAAGCACCTCACGACAGCCTCCAGCCCATGCACCTTCACCCAAGGACAGCACACCTGACTCTCCTACAACCACCTCCTCTTCCTCCACTCCCATAACCACTACACCTACCCTTTACCCTGGTCCTAAAAAAGTTTACCTCTCCACTCTTGACCTCTTTCCCTCCCCTGACCCCCCCCCTCCATCTGCTAAGAGTCCCAGGAGCGCCTCAGCCACCACCAGCCCGGCTTCAAGGGTCACCGTAGTGCATGGCTTCTGGAGTCCCCCCTTTGCCAGCAGTGATACATCGGTCAGCAGCAAGGGGACAGCCAGCCCCCCCCCCCCTGGAAAGAGGACCCGTAAAGTAAGGGGACGACGCGGGACGACTGACACGGCTGCCCCCAAAGACCAACGTTCTGCCACTTCACCTGCCACAACATCCAGGGGAGGCAAGGGCCAGAGAGCCAGATCAAAGGAGGGCAAGGGCGGCAGGGCGGAGAAGTCAGCCAGCAGGAGCGCGGACCAGGAGGGCCCCACAAGCCCCATCCCGGGTGTGAGGGAGGACACCCAAGGGCCCAGCACACCGTCACCGAAGGGTCCAGCAACTGCACGGTCGGAGGGCGACTGAGCAGGGAGTTGTGGCCAGGTCTGACTCCCTTGACTTACAGAACAAGCACCGCTGAACAGGGCCCCGCCGTGCAGAAAGGCACCGATGAACAGGGCACTGCCGTCCAGAAAGGCACTGCTGAACAGGGCCCCGCCGTCCAGAAAGGCACCGCTGAACAGGGCACCGCCGGGAGGAGCACCGCTGAACAGGGCACCGCCGTCCAGAAAGGCACCACTGAACAGGGCCCCGCCGTCCAGAAAGGCACCGCTGAACAGGGCACCGCCGGGAGGAGCACAGCTGAACAGGGGCCCTTCATCTCAAGCCCCGCTCCGCTGGGCCCCGCCGTCTCAAGCCCCGCTCCGCTGGGCCCTTCATCTCAAGCACCGCTCCGCTGGGCCCTTCCTGTCAAGCACCGCTCCGCTGGGCCCTTCCTGTCAAGCACCGCTCCGCTGGGCCCTTCCTGTCAAGCACCGCTCCGCTGGGCCCCGCCGTCTCAAGCACCGCTCCTCTGGGCCCTTCCTGTCAAGCACCGCTCTGCTGGGCCCCGCCGTCTCAAGCACCGCTCCGCTGGGCCCTTCCTGTCAAGCACCGCTCCGCTGGGCCCCGCCGTCTTAAGCACCGCTCCGCTGGGCCCCGCCGTCTCAAGCACCGCTCCGCTGGGCCCTTCATCTCAAGCACCGCTCCGCTGGGCCCTTCCTGTCAAGCACCGCTCCGCTGGGCCCCGCCGTCTCAAGCACCGCTCCGCTGGGCCCTTCCTGTCAAGCACCGCTCCGCTGGGCCCCGCCGTCTCAAGCACCGCTCCGCTGGGCCCTTCCTTTCAAGCACCGCTCCGCTGGGCCCTGCCGTCTCAAGCACCGCTCCGCTGGGCCCCGCCGTCTCAAGCACCGCTCCGCTGGGCCCTTCATCTCAAGCACCGCTCCGCTGGGCCCTTCCTGTCAAGCACCGCTCCGCTGGACCCCGCCGTCTCAAGCACCGCTCCGCTGGGCCCTTCCTGTCAAGCACCGCTCCGCTGGGCCCCGCCGTCTCAAGCACCGCTGGCCCAATGACAGTGCCGGTTCTGTGTCGTGCTAATGTTCACGCTGCACTCGGGCCACCCTGCCTTCTCCATTGCCTGTGGAGACTGTTATCCACTTGATGGACTGTGGCTTTGCACTCCCCAGGATATGACAGTGGGCAAGCCACCCACTTGTGAGACTTGAGAGACTGTGGCTTTGCACTCCTCAGGATATGACAGTGGCAAGCCACCCACTGTAGAGACTTGAGAGACTGTGGCTTTGCACTCCCCAGGATTGAACAGTGGGCATGGTGGCCCCTTCTTGGATCTGGCGTCGTGGACTCATGTGGCTGTGGTGCCCCCCCTTCCCTTCTCCCTGAGGTGCCTGTAGTTTTATCATCTGATGCCCCTGCAGTGTTCTCTCCAACGGACTCAGGTCTCCTGTGTGGGCTTTGCCCATGTGTTGATACACTTTGGCCCACGGACATTTGCAATTTCAGTGACTGTGCGGGACTTTTTGCCTCTATTTATCGGTTACGCAATGTTTACACTTGGATTTTTTTGTTTCATTTTCCTATTTTACCATGACTTCAATGAACCTATTTTTTACATAAATGTTGTTTCTCACTTTAATCATATCTTTTCGTTATTCCGGGGGGTTTGGGTGGGGTCACTTTGACTTGGTGCTCTGCATTGGTGTGTAGATAGTTGGGGGGTGGGTGTAATGCGTATGTGTGTGCCCGTAACCCTTCCTCCTCCTCCCCTCCCCTGTGTCGTAGGTGTGGTACTCACCGTTGTCGTCTGCGCCGGAGTTCGTACTCGTGGTAGATGAGCAGGTAGACGAGAGCAGGTAGGATGTTCAATTCGGGCTCCATGCTGTCCTCCGTCCTCGTGGAGTGTATAGAGGTGAGCGTTTTCCCGTTCGTAGTCTGTTTCCGCCGTGTTTTTATCGGCAGGACTCCCGCCCCGGAAAAGGTGGCGGATTGGTGAGTTGTGATAGGGTGGGCGGTACATTGTCTGCCGCCTGCCTGTTGGCGGTGACCTCCGCGCTGTTTGTGTGTCCCGCCGTGGCGGTCGGAGTGTTAAAGTGGCGGGCTCTGTTGGCGGTTCCCGCCAGGGTCAGAATTCAATTTTTTGGACCGGCAGCCTGTTGGCGGGTTGGCCGCCGCTTTATCACCGACCGCCAGGGTCAGAATGACCCCCATGGTATTGAAACATTGTCCGGTTGATACTCTTCCGATTCCCATTTAGTTCCTTTAGCTTGGGGATACCCATCTTTGTCTTGGTAGCACACTTTGTTAAGGCGAAAAAGAAGTCCGCCCTCTGTACGTTTTCCAGATGCAAACAAAAGCATGTACCAAGCTTGACAAGAACCATTGTGTGAAAAAGGAAGAGGAATGAAAGGTGTTCCTCCTTTCGTTTGATGCGCAGGTATCATTCCACATACCCAACAGTTAGTAGTATTTGTAGCATTATGAGTATGATGCAACATCTGAATGAAAGTATTATTGAAGTACGATTGACGGTGCTTCTGCTCCTGATAGGGAAGCGTAAAGTAATAGTGATCCTCTGGTACTGGAGTAGTGGCAACAAAAAACTCATGAGCAGGAGACTTCTTTTCAATAAACCAGGTGATTGTTGCTGTAACCACCAAAACAACAACAAACCCCATAATACTAATGATCAATTTGTTATTCATTTTAGCAACAGTGATAATCAACCCTTTCAGAAATGAATTAAAAACAATCGTTGGAGCTCTCATCCCTGGGCAGCCGCTGATTTCTTCACCACGTGCCAAGACGGGTGTCACTACTCTAATGCACGGCTGATCCACCCCCCTTGCCACATTGGCTCTCCGTTTCACTAACCCAGGGCGGTAGCTCAACCAGTCTTTTCAAAACAATTTTCAGATTCTTTCCTTGGTCTCAAATTATATCGCGACACTCCAGAAGTTGTATGGTCCGGGAAGACCTCTGCAGATTCGTCAGGTGATATAGCACGGCCTTTCTCCGTAGTCAAAATCTCTTGATGATCGGTCAGCACAGCAGGTTCCACCAAGGTAGGTAGCACTCTCTTGCATTGAGTACTATGGACCCAATTCTTTCGGTTCGTCACTCTAACTGCTGTCCTTGTCGCAAGGAGCACCTGTTCTGGGCCTCGCCACCTTGGTTCCAAGCTGCTTGATCTTTCAAAAGACTTAATCATCACCTGGTCACCAGGTCGGAGTTCATGGCCTTCACCTGTAGATCTGTCAGGAAGTGCTTCTCGAACCTGTTGATGAATAGAAACCAAATTGTCGGTTAACTGTGCCAAATAATCATTCATCAGGACACAAGGTACATCATATACAGATTTTGGTTTAGGAACTCCCCAAATATTAATTGGTCTCCCAAATACTACTTCATAGGAGCTAAGGCCAAGTCGGGAGTGTGGCACTGACCTAATAGACAATAATGCCAATGGTAATGCATCCGGCCAAGTTAAGGATGTGGAAGCCTGTATCTTCGCTAATTTCAGCTTCAATGTAGCATTATACCTTTCCACCAACCCTGCTGATTGTGGGTGGAAAACCGCATGGAACTTCTGTTTGATCCCTAATCCTTTCAGGACATACTTAATAACTTCCCCAACAAAATGAGGTCCGTTATCACTCCATAAAAGTCTGCAAACACCAAACCTAGGGAAAAATTCTTTCAAAAGCACCTTCGCTGTGGTAATGGCAGTATTATCCTTTGTGGGGTACGCCACTATCCATTTACTGAAGGCACAAACCACCACCAAGACATACTTTAAATTGTTGCAGCGTTCAAGCTGAATATAATCCATTTGTAGAACTTCAAAAGGTGCAGTTGGTGTAGCAAACCCTCCTGCAGGAGTACGTGTCCCTTTTCCAGGATTGTATTGTAAGCAGATCAAACAAGACTGTACTACTCTCTTAGCTGTACTGGAAATTTCTGGATGCTCCCAAACTTGCGTAAGCAACTTCGTTATTGTTGAAGCTCCAACATGTGCCAGCCCATGTGCCATCTGAACCATAGGTTGTACAAAAGCTATAGGCAATTTCCATTTATCCATCTGCTTATTCCACCAACAGCCCTCATCATCCAATTCTCCATCTTTAGACCATTGCTCACGTTCTTTCACAGAAGCAGATTTCTGTATATCTAATACGTCTTGTCTAGCATTATGCCAACGTTCAGCTTGTGACTTCACTACATACATAGAAGTAGTACTTCGCTGCATCGCAGTCTCACGTGCTACACGGTCTGCAAGAGAATTACCTTGCCCTATCTTATCGGTCACTTTCTTATGTGCACTACATTTCACAATAGCTAGTTTATTTGGATATGTCAATGCAGTCAAGAGGTTATGCACTAATTCTCCGTGCATTATCTGCATCCCGTGGGATGTGAGAAAACCTCTTTCCTTCCAAAGCAAACCAAAATCATGAGCCACTCCAAAAGAAAGGCGGCTGTCTGTGTAAATGTTCACACTTAAATCAGTACTAAGCTCACATGCTTGTGTCAAAGCTATTAGTTCAGCTGCTTGAGATGACTTCTGTGGTATACGAGCTGTCTCCACTACCGTGTGTATTGTGGTGATTGCATATGCAGATGAGGTCATACCATCTGGCAACTTCAAACAAGACCCATCAACCCACAGTTCCCCGTCTACATCTAAAAGGGGCGTATCTTGTAAATCAACACGACCCTTTCTCTGTTCTTCGGTAAGGAATATACAATCATGTGTTTATTGTGACTGAGGCTGAGTCACCGGATATGGCAACAAAGTAGCTGGATTTAGTGTCGCACATCTCTTCAGTGTAATGTGAGGAGCCAACAATGTCAACTCATAACCTGTCATACTGACGCTAGTTAAATGTTGTGTCTTTGTTTGATTTAAAAGAGCATCAACCGCATGGGGTACTAGCACCAACAGCTTATGTGACAAAACTATCCCTTCACTCTGACGTATTGAGACAGCTGGTGCGGCAACTGAACGAAAACACCCGGGCAACGCTCGAGCGACAGGATCAAGTACTGCTGAAAAATATGCACAGGGACGCTGCTTATCGCCATGTGTCTGTACTAAAACTGACAATGCACATCCATCTTTCTCGTGTACGTAAAGTGCAAAAGGCTTCATGTAATCTGGAGTACCTAACACTGGTGCAGAACAAAGGGCTTGTCGCAGCTGCCGGAAAGCAGTCTCACATTCATCTGTCCATGGGAGGGGCATTGGAGTATCTTTAGTCAAAAGTGCTAGCAAAGGTTTGGCAATGTGTGAAAACCCTAATATCCATTGCCTACAAAAAGAAGTAAGACCAAGGAATGCACGAACATCTTTCTGAGTAGAGGGTACTGGTGTGTCTAAAATTGCTTGAATACGATCTGATGTAAGTGCACGGCCCTCCTTAGACAAAAGACCTAAATTTCTTTCGTGACACTTTATGATGGTGTGAAGCAAGAAAAGAAAGTAAGGACAAAGTGCACTTTTCACATTGCTCCGGGGTATCAGCTGCCAACAAAATATCATCAACATATTGTATGAGAGCCACACCTTCAGGCAAAACAAAAGAATCAAGTTGTCGTTTTAACGCCTGACTATAAATACTTGGACTCTCCGTATAGCCTTGAGGAACTCTGCAAAATCTACATGATCGTTTATTCAAAGTAAAACCAAACAAATATCGGCTGTCAGGATGAATAGGGATCGAAAAGAAAGCATTCTTCAAGTCTATCACAGAGAACATAGTTGCTGTCGGGGGAACCAAAGTAAGGAGTGTTGTGATGTCAGATACCACAGGATATTGTGGTATCACAATCTTATTGACTTCTCGTAAATCAATAATGAATCGGTAAATCCTAGTATCAGTATCCTTTTTCAGCATAGGAAGAATCGGACTGTTACAAACATTCTACAGAACTTCCTCGACAACTCCAACTGCAATAAGATCATGCACAATTCGTGTGAGTGCTTCTTCGCCCTCCTGTGAAATTTTGTATTGAGGCAAACGTGGCAATACAGCTCCCTCCTTGACACTAATATGTACCGGTGGAATAATCATTTGTCCCACATCAGTATCTGAAGTAGCCCACAAAGTACTAGGGAGTGAAGCTAATGCAACATCCTCTTTAACAAGACAAACTCTTTCCATCACAGGATGATTATCATTTAAAATAACACGCACCCCTTCAGGAGAGCATAGTATTGTAGCCCTGAAATACTTGAGCATATCAAGACCCACAATATTGTCTGGTGTATTTGGAGAAAGCAAAAATGGACATGGAGCAGGAAATTTATCAACATGGAATGCAAGTCGTTGTGACAATGGGCTAGGGGAAGGTGTTCCATCGAAACCTATCGATGTAATGGTTAAGCCAGACAGGGGAGCCCTTGAAATCAATTGTTTAGAGAAGGTGCTATGAGTAGCTCCTGTATCAACCAGAAACTGATCAGTAAGACCCAAAACATGTGCTGTAACATAGGGACCCCTCTGATCTACTGGAACTTCAACTGATTCCTGACCCCATCGTAGGCAATCCTATGAATAAGCAGAATCTTGGAAATCAGGCTGCACATGATCAGACATCTGGTATTGGTTCCGTCTATCAAAAGTGTTAAACCCATCCTGCCCTAGTGTATTAGCATCAACCCTAGCATGATCATTTGTGCTTCTTCTAGGTCCTGAATATCCTGAGCGATTTCTCATTTGTCCCCGACCACGTGAACACTGCTGAACACGTAGTGCTGGACAATCGGCAGCCCAGTGCCCAAATTTCTTACAATACGCACACTGATCATCAGACAAATTCGAACGAGTGTAAGAAGAACCATAAGATCCACGTCCACCTCTATCACTACCTCTAAAAGGCGGACCATAAGCTTGAGCCAACATAACCTTCGTCTTTAATTCTTTAATCTTTTTCTCCTCGCTACCTTTTGCTTCTAATTCCTGTCGTTCATAATACTGAGCCATAGTCAAAAGAGAAACCGGAGTAGAGGTAGTCCATGAACTTTCACTAGCTTTTAGACGACTAGCTATTCCTGGTAACAGATTTGCAACATATTTATCGACGAACAAATGTCTGCCCGTATCATCTGACAATGACTGACCGCTAAAATCATGAAATGCTTCTTCAAAGCGTGTAAAGAAATCAGAGACCGATTCATCTGCCTTTTGTTTACAAGACGCTAGAACAGTCCAATCTATCTTTTTAGGGGGAATAATCGTTTTCAACTTAACTAATATGGCTGCAGGAAGATCTATAATCAACTGATATGGCTTTTTCGCAGGTTCGCTATCCCTGTCCATCTGTTCTATTTCTTTCCATGATGCCCCAAAAACTGTACGATCATCAATTTTACGAACAGTTCTCCACATATCTGGGGGTAATATCAATCCGAAAAATAAATCAATGTCAGCCAAAGTCATAGTACAAGAACTAATTGCTCCCTCAACTTCCTCATAAAAGGCGGCTGGATTTTTCCGCAGGTCAGGTAATGCTGTTTTAAGTGCCATTACATCTGCCCTATTCCAAGGAGTATACACCCAATTATAAATAAAATAACCCTTAGCATCAACAGAAGTTTTATCATCATTTGTACCCAATCCTTTAGGAGGAACATACAAAGGCGCGGCCTCCCGCATTGGTTTCGCGTGAACTATCATAGTCTTATCTGCTTCAAAGATGGAAGCTTGCGCCCCTTCGGTCTGAGATGCTCGTGCAACTGCGTCCGCAGCCCTTTTCTCTTCTTGCAAACGGACTGCCACAATACGTAATTTCATTAAACGCCTGATTGCATCAGCCACCTGGGAGAAAACAAAAAGACCATCACGCATTTGCTTATGATCAGCTGCTACATCATCGGGCTCTAACTCATCAGAATATTTCCGAATAGTTCAATAACTTCTGAGCCAAATGCCTCAGTAAAATATAGCTGCTCCTTTTCCGTCCACCCTTTCATGTTGTCTGAAAGTTCAGAAGCAGAAACAACGCTACGAATTGTTTTACGAGCAATAGATCTATGCTCAGACGCACGGTCAGCAGGCAGCATAGAGCGACTGTCCCGCATCTTCTGTTGCTCCGAACTGGAGACTTTTGGTAACTCATGAGGGGCAGAAGGGACGACATACGGAGGTGGAGGGCGATCTAGTAAGAATAAATCATCATGTGGTTTATTAAGGATAGGATAGAGAGGTTGCCTAACAGTGTATTGGCCAGTTACCTGTAGCTTACATTCTTTCTCTTCTAGCTCCGTTAAGTCATTTATTTATTTCTTTCTCATTTCCAATGCTTTCACATATACATTCTTCCGCTGCTCTTTCTCAAGCAAAACTTGCTCACGCTTCACTCGTCCACGCGCTTCTTTCTCCCACATTCGTACACAGTCAAACATATCTTGCCTAGACTTTCGCTTACACATACATTGTTCCACATACTCAATCTTTCGCAAATCAAATGACCCATGCATAGGCCAACGTAACTCAGGATCCGCGCGGGTGTATTTATTCCATAATGTGCTGTACATTACAGAAGAAAGACCATGTTTAACATACATATCTCTATTTGGCGTCCCCTCTGGGGGTGCCGGTTGTGATTCTTCCAATCTCAAATTGGTACCATTACAAAAGCAACATATCCTACGAAGTGCGCTAAAAACAGGCATGCCAAAAATAGTGCAGAATATGCAATATTATAATCAAAGTAGCACTTAAGGTGCTGTTCAAATCAAAATTAAATTCGAGAAAATTCTCCTCGTTACCTGCCTATATAAATTGCAATTTATATATCAAATCCAAAGAATACAAATTGACTAGTCACCCAAATCACGAGAGCCACAGTAAGTAGTGCTAAACTACATTACCAAACACAGGCATCAAAACCCACAGCAAGTGCCGTAAAACAGCTCTTACCAATCACAGGGTGTCCAGGTTCCAACTGCCAAGTTCTAAAATCGACCAAATGGTCACTGCATGACGAATGAACAAAAAGGATCTCAATGGAGGACCGGCGCCACCTGGATGGTCAAATCAGAAAGAAGGGAAAAACGCCGTGGTTGCCAAGACTCGGGTCTCCTCAGGCATTGATCGTCCGCAGCGAGATTCCAATCCTTCGTTGCGACCAATCCATTGGGCATCCGAGTCGCCGATGAGTCCCTGTTCAGGCGCCAATTTGTTGAAGTAAGCCTCAGCAAGGCCTACTAGTGCAAGGGGTTCACCTTTCTCTGCACAAAGTCCTCAGACCATGTAGGAAGAAGTTGGCACAGAAACTGGAATAAAAGACAAAAATGTATTAACCTCATGAGGTGGTACTACAGTTCAAACAGCACCCTAGGGTAATGTCTGAAGTAGCACACTGAACTGAGAGAGCATGGTCCTTTTATACCCACACAGGGGCTAAAAGGAGATGGTACAATTATGGAAACAAGACTTGTATACATGTAAGGTCATGTGGAAAATGCACAGTCAACAGGTAGGAGGAGCTAACAGTTTCCAAGGACTAACAGCTGCAGACCTTACTGAGCATGTGCGAAAGTAAGAGATGCTAAATATAACTTGTCACTAGGCAGATTTCAAGAGCAGTTAACAGAAAGGTAGGACAGAGCACATGGTGAGCACATGGCAGCATGTAGCAGAGAAAATGGCTGCCATGAATACAAAATGGATTCCGCAAAATGTTCACAATAGTTACTAAATACAAGATGTCTTCTGCTAATGCTTAATCTAATCACTGCTAAATTACAACAAAGGAGCTGTTTTGAAGCCACCCTTACTTCAAAGGCACTTTCGGGTATACGTACTGGGGCTCTGACCCTAGCAAATCAGATCACTACTGGACTGGTTCCAAGGAACTGCTTCCCTGCTTTGCTGAGCTGCCAGGCTACCTTGTGATCTCTGCCCTGCTGAGGACAGGTACTAGACCCATCCTGCTGACCAGAGTGACACCAAGGGCTTGCTAGCTTGCCCCCTGTTCGCCTGCAGTCTCAGAGATATCTAAGACTGCCTGAAACTCTCCTGGTGCTGCTGGACTCTGCAATCTGTGAGCCCTACCCTTGACTGAGGTGCCCCTCTCCAGTCCTGGGCCTCAGAAGTAGCTTTCTGCAGCTTCTCCCATCTTGACGTGGATGCATCAGAGAATTTGTGCCAGCGAGAGCTGACACATTCCCCTTCCAGCACCAACACAGGAGCTGCTCAACAACGCCTCAACTCCTGGTGCAGTGCAACACCGATGGACAGCACAACTCAATATCAACGGCAGCGGATTCACAGTTAACGCAGTTCAATGATTGCACCCACTGTGGCTCGACGATAATGCATTGCATTCACTTCAACAGGGCTTGACATCAATGCAGGTCCCCACTTTGCACTACTTGACGGTGACCCTGCTGACTCTCGACAATAGCTCCTTCCAAGGTACTTTATTAGCAGGACCTGTCTGGGTCCTGTAGCCAGCCTACCCTCCGTCGCGGTTGGCCTAACCTTTGGATGTGCATCGGTCCCTTATGACCTCAAGTGACCTTTTGACTGCTAGTGACCTGTGAGCACTATTTTTACATTTAATCTTTAGAAATTAATATCACAAATTCTACTGATTGGATTTTTGTCATTTTGGTCTTGTTTTACTCAGATGCATGTTTTTCTAAACCTGTGTGGAGCCTTTTCTGATGTTTTCATTGTGTTGCTGTGGGTGCATGTTGCACTAATACTTTATACATTTCCTCTTAAGTTAAGCCTGACTGTGAGGTGCCAAGCAACCAGAGGAGGAGCACTTGTTAATTTAGGGTGTGTGTCTGACCTACCCTGACTAGGATTGTGGTCCCTACTTCAACAGGGTTCATACCTCTATCAGCTAGACAACCGACTTCTAACAATCATTCACACTTATACAACACTGCATCTCCACTGCTGTTAAATAAAAAAATGACATTGTTTTACAAGCATATATACAATCGGAGCTCTTCAATGAGCCTTCTTGGCATCTGATAACTCATCCCGATCGTGTCTTCAGAATCTGGGAATCAGCAACAAGAGTTTCAATGATCTGCATTAGCGATGTAGAAGCAACACAGACTGGGGTTTTTCAATTATATTTTCTGAACCAGTCTCCATGCTGACATCAGTATCTGACAAGTGATGAGGCACCGGTCTGAAATGCAAGGAATCTCCAGTAGGAGGTTGGGCAGTAACCATGTGTCCTTTGCTGGTTGTGACATGGAATAGCTCAGCATCAAACAGGGTATCCGACTTATGCTTTCTCGGCTGACGGACCATCCCCTCTTGTGAAAACAATGTATTTTTTTATGTTGTCTCTTGTCAGCATAGGCCTTCATTTTCTTTTTATGATCCATGTCTTTTGTGCAGGTTTCTTCTTCAGTTCTTGATCTTGTGTTGGTCCATTGAGGTAACTTGGTTGTCATTGCTCACCCAATCATCAATGTTTCAGGGCTTTGACCTGTGGTCGACCGAGGAGTCAAACGACAAGCTTGCAGGGTAAAATTCGAGTCTTGAGGTCTGACTTTTCTACTGCAGCATGCTTTTTTTTTTTTTTTATGTACTCAAGAAACATTCAACCAAGCCATTAGCCTGTGGCTAAAGAGGAATGTTCTTCTATTGCTTCACATTAAGCAGATTGAGAAAGTCTCGGAATTCTTGACTATTGAAAGATGGACCATTGTCAGATTTTAAAATCATTAAAATGCCACATGTTGCAAAGATGACATCTAATCTTTCAATGACTCTTTCCTGAGTGATAGATGCAAGACCGTCTACTAATTGGAAACAGGAGTATTCATCCACAATCACCATCAGGTGATGTCCATTGTCTAGTGGACTGAAAAGGTCAACTGCAATTCTTTCCCATTCATGATTTGCCAACTCTGACAAGCTTATGCGGTGTTGAGTGGTTGAATGACAGGCAGTTGCATAAATGACAGGCCTTGTATTCTCTTTCAACTCTTTCATCGAGATGAGGAAATCAAACTCGATCTCGGAGAGGTTGTTTTGTGACAACAATGCCGCAATGTCCTTCATGGGCCACTTCAATTATCTGTTGTTGTAGACTCTCCAGAAAAACAGTTCATCTTTGACATTTTTAAACTTCTAGTATTCACTGTCACTGGTAAGAGGTTGAGTTTGTTGGTTCCATGACTGATGTGTAATAACGTCTTTACATTTTAACATGCCACTATCTTGACTCATGGCAGTGACAATTCGTTCCAATGAAATGGCAGAAGGCAAGTTTGATTTCACA
The DNA here is from genome assembly GCF_031143425.1 of Pleurodeles waltl. Taxonomy (NCBI): domain Eukaryota; kingdom Metazoa; phylum Chordata; class Amphibia; order Caudata; family Salamandridae; genus Pleurodeles; species Pleurodeles waltl. The sequence goes on along the minus strand of NC_090437.1, from coordinate 733,807,159 downwards.
AGGAAATTTATATAGGCTTCAGCTGTCTTAGAACGGTTACCGTGACACTGTAAAGGCAATCTGGATAAGTTGTTGGCAGCTTTTTGATCTTTCCCTGAATGGTGCAGAATTGTGTAGTTGTACTCTTGTAATCGTAGGCCCCAATGTTCAATGCATGGAGGAATATTTGCCTTTGGATTGCAAAAGAGGGTCAGCAATGCTTGATGTTCTGTCACAAATGTAAAAGGGTTTCCATATAGGAGCATGTGGAAATGTTCACAAGCAAACACTACTGCTAAACTTTAGGTTGGGAGTATGCACATTCAGGGGGTCATTCTGACCCTGGCGGCCGGTGGCCGCCAGGGCCACCGACCACCGGAGCACCGCCAACAGGCTGGCGGTGCTCCCACGAGCATTCTGACCGCGGCGGTTCAGCCGCGGTCAGAAGCGGAAAGTCGGCGGTCTCCCGCCGACTTCCCGCTGCTCGGGGGAATCCTCCATGGCGGCGGAGCGCGCTCCGCCGCCATGGGGATTCTGACACCCCCTACCGCCATCCTGTTCCTGGCGGGTCTCCCGCCAGGAACAGGATGGCGGTAGGGGGTGCCGCGGGGCCCCTGGGGGCCCCTGCAGTGCCCATGCCAACGGCACTGCAGGGGCCCCCGTAAGAGGGCCCCACTGTGTATTTCAGTGTCTGCAATGCAGACACTGAAATACGCGACGGGTGCAAACTGCACCCGTCGCACCCCTGCAACTACGCCGGCTCAATTCTGAGCCGGCATCCTCGTTGCAGGGGCATTTCCTCTGGGCCGGCGGGCGCTCTTTTGGAGAGCGCCCGCCGGCCCAGAGGAAATGTTTGAATGGCCGCCGCGGTCTTTTGACCGCGGTGCGGTCATTTGGCGGCGGTACCTTGGCGGACGGCCTCCGCCGTCCGCCAAGGTCATAATCACCCCCTCAGTCTGGGACAAACTTTTGCTTGCATATGTCACAATATGTCTGAAAGCATTTGGGTGTCTGCTGTGCACCTAACCTGACCGGGATAGCATCATCAACAACTTCTATATATAGCTTTGGATCGAAATGTGCCATTTCCGTAGCATTTAAAAAGCTTGTTTGATTCTCTTAAAGCTTTGCTCAAATTCATGTGACCAGTGAAATGAAACATTCTTTTTCATCAACTCTCTCAATGGAGCATTCACAGTGGCAAAGTATGGTACATATCAGGAACAGTAGCTGGCCATGCCAAACAATGAACATAACATGGAAACAACTTGGGGGAGACTGGCAGTTGACAGCACTTGCACTGTAGCTGGATCTGTTGTCATGTCCCCATCAGAAAAGATATGCTCAAAGAATTTCAGCTGCATCTTATTGAATTCACATTTCCCCACATTCTGCATTAAACCTGAAACAACAGGTAAACAACACACTTGTCTGAGAGCTTTATAGTGTTCCTTCTTTGTACCTACGAAAACTAATATGTCATTGCTATTGTTGAAAGCATTCATGACAGGCTGTATGATATGTCTAATGACATCCTGAAAAATCTATGTGGCTGATGACACCCTGAAACTGAGCCTTTTGTATCAAAACAGATCAATATGTGTACAAAAGGTTGTAAAGTACCTACAATGCTCCATGAGTTCCAACTGAGGATATCCTTTATTCAAATCAAGATGAGAGAAGACTTTTGCACCATTAAATTGTGTTACCGTGTCAGCAATCTGTGGACCTGGATATTGTTCTCATTCAATTGCCTTGTTCGCTTGACACATATCCCCACAGATGTGTACAGCTCCTTCACTGTCCTTTTTTGGAACTACCACAATGAGAGAAACTCATGGTGTTGGACTGGTAGAACGCTCAATGATATCATGCTTAAATAATGATTCACAGCTTCTTATAAATTAAATGCATTTTGTCTCTGTTACTGAGCAACAGGACATACGTCCTCATTAATATCCAATTGTACTTTCATATTCTGAAGTTTTCTTAATCCATGAAACAATGAAGGGAACTGACTTCCTATTTCATGATGAGCATTCATATTGTAATTCACAGAGATCATTCCTGTATCAGCAGCTATGCTGAAACTGAGCAAAAAGGCACTGCCCACAGTACCTTGGAGCATGTGGATGGGCACTTCCTCTTTTGTTTTCTTGAGTTTCATAGATGATACAAATGAAACTTTACTTTTCAAAGAATTCAATGCAGCCCATGTGTACACTTTATTGTTAAATGGTGTCAGTGATGGCAATGGAGATAGTTCATTATATTTCTCCTCATGTATAATATTAATCAATGCACCACTGTTGATGATGAAAGGTATGGAACAACTGTATATTTTCAGTGTAATGTTCGTACAATTTTTGAATGACTTTGGTGCTTTTTCAGTTTGACTGGTTTTTGACTAGTATTTTATTTCACATGCGGCCAGTCAAACATGTGCACACTGTTCTGAGGTAAACATTGACTTTGCACAATCACCTTCTTCACTTTCACTTGATATTGACACTGACAAACTTTTTGACAATGATTTAGATGACGATTGACTTTATTTGGTGTACATTTGTCTCAACTGATGTTGTTGCTTAGCCTTGTGGGGGGGGTGCTGAACGTCGCTTTCTCCATCCCCTTTGCAAACGGTTACAAAATGGCTCTCCTTACCACATCCTTTGCATATTTGTCAAATGGCGGGACATTTAACTTCATATGGAATGGCAAACACAACTTGTTTTTCTTTAGAGACATCACCTTGTGTCTTTCAGGTCTGTGTTTCTTTTTGCTTTTCATGTTCTTTGACTGACTCATTGTGGGCACCACATGTCTCCATGTCAGCAACTTGTCATCCAGAACGCTTTTCAGCTCTGCCAGCCATGAGATCTTGCTCAGACTGAGGGCCATAGTTATAGGGTGGTTTGCATTAGTCTTGCACCACACAACGTGGTGCAAGAGTGACAGAAACCTTGAGTGAAATTTATGAAGCCATGAACGGCTTCCTTGTGTGACCCTGCGTGGCTCCATAAATCATGAGTAATGTAACACAGCGTAAATTGCTGTGTTATATTACTCTGTGCTAGAGAGGCATTCCCCTGGGTGTTGCTTTGGTGTTCCCACATAACATCCATGGATTCTAATGCTTTCCCGGATTTTCAAGAACTTATAAACCTGGGAAAGATCCCAAAAAATATGCCTTTGTTGGAAAATGGGTTATTGGTAATGGCAGGTAGGTACCTACACTTAGCAATAGGCCACTAACCTCCACTAAGGTCCAGTTAGGTCTCAGTAAATTAAACCCAGCTCAACCCTTGGTAGCTTGGCAACGAGCGTCAAGGCTTAACTTAGGAGACAGAGTTTAAAGCATTCAAATATCACAAAACAGTAATTAAATAAAACACAGGAAACAGTTTAAAAATCGAAAACCAATTTATAAAAACAGATTATATTGTTATCTTTAAAATGACACAAAAACGAATACAATCGGATAAGGGGAACCGGAGATATGATTTTTTAAAGAATTATTGTTTTTTAGCGCCTAGAAACAAAAAGCGCCAATCGGGTCATCTGGTTGCACCTTGACCGGGGCAAAGTCATAGTTGAAGGCCAACCGCGATGGAGCCCTGCTCGGCTATAGGCCGCGGGAGGCCTCGGTTAAAAGTTTACCTTCACACTTAGGGGGTCAGGGCCAGGGTCGGCGGGAGCACCGCCGACAGGCCGGCGGTGCCCCGCAGGGCATTCTGACCGCGGCGCTTTGGCCGCGGTCAGAAGAGGCAAACCGGCGGTCTCCCGCCGGTTTACCGCTGCCCTTTGAATCCCCCATGGCGGCGCAGCTTGCTGCGCCGCCATGGGGGATTCTGACACCCCCTACCGCCATCCTGTTCCTGGCGGTTCGCCCGCCAGGAACAGGATGGCGGTAGGGGGTGCCGCGGGGCCCGTAAGAGGGGCCGTAAGAGGGCCCCGCAAAGTATTTCAGTGTCTGCTAAGCAGACACTGAAATACGCGACGGGTGCAAACTGCACCCGTCGCACCCCTGCAACTCCGCCGGCTCAATTCTGAGCCGGCGTCCTCGTTGCAGGGGCATTTCCTCTGGGCCGGCGGGCGCTCTTTTGGAGAGCGCCCGCCGGCCCAGAGGAAATGTCTAAATGGCCGCCGCAGTCTTTTGACCGCGGTGCGGTCATTCAGCGGCGGTAGCTTGGCGGGCGGCTCCCGCCGCCCGCCAACATTAGAATCAGGCCCTTAGTCTCTTTTTCAAAGATTTTCTTCAGCGGGACGAACCTGCCAGTCCAATCCGACCTCCTGGAGCCCTTCTCCGGATACACGTCGTGGGAATCCTCGGTGGAGATTTTTATCTTCAGACTTAGTTGTTTTTTTGAGGTGAAAATCCTTCGACCGGGGTAAAGCTGGATCTTGATCCGACGTCCCTGGAGCCCTCCTCAGATACGCTGGCTGGGAGGTCCCGGTCAACTTTTTACCTTCGGACTTAGTCTCTTTTTCTGAGATTATCTTTACCGGGAAAAACCAGCAAATCAGGCCTGGTCGCGGTTGAGGCAAGCCGGCTAGAGTTGCCGCGGCGGGTCGGTCCCTCTATTGGGCCTTTTTTCAAAAGTTCTCCAAACTTCTCCAAACTTCTGGGGTTCTCCCAGATGTTCTTTTAAGGTTCTTTTGAGGTACAGAGCTCACCCCAAGGGTCCAGAAGTTCTGAGATGGTCCTTGGGGGTGCAGACTACAACTCCCAGAATGCACCTGGTGCAAACTCCTTTTTGGCCACTGGGCAGTGGCCAGCTGGTTGATTTCTTCAGGAGTTGGAGCAGGGGACTCTGGTTAGCAATTTTTCACCTTTAGCAAACAGGGAGTCCCTCCTTGAACCAGTTGAAGCCAGGCAAAGTCCTTCTTGTGGTGAAGCCCAAGTGAGCAGCTGGTGCAATCCTTCTGAGTGCAGGGTCCAGGTGCAGCCCAGGGGTCCAGCAGGGCAGTCCTTCTTCTCCTTTGGTTCTTCCTTGTTGTAATCCGATGGGGATCTGAGGTGTGGGTGAAAGTCTGCCAGTTTTATCCTTGCTCCTGGGTGAAAAGCAGGGGGGTCCTGGTTTCCAATCAGGTGCAGGGTCCTTCCCCCTGTGATGACCACTTCCTAGGAAGTGTGACAAAAATCAATCCCAGGAGGCAATATTCTCCAAAAATCCATCATGGCTGAATCTGATTTTTGGAGGTTACATCTGGCTGAGCCCACCCACTGGTGTGGCTAAAAATCATAAACACACCCCTCTCCTGCCCTCTCCTAATCTAATCAAGGGGGCACCTAGTTGTCTGGGGTTGCAGGATGTGGGGGTGCTGCTGGTCACTCCAAATGTCCTTCTCTGCCTTTGAAGACCAGTTTGGCAGCCCTCCCCCTTCCTGCCTCACCATCTGCTGAGGGGAGATTCCCTCCCACAGGCACATTCCTTTGTGTGAAGCCAGGCCACTTCACACCTCATCAAGGCAGCCTGGACAGGCTGCTAGAGGCTGGCCAATCAGAGCACAGCAGCAAAAACAATGCAGGGCTGAAATTGGCAACTTTTCAGGTAAAGTTTAAAACTCTTTACCTGAACAAGTTATATTAAATCCAACAGCTGGAAGTTGTGGGATTTGTTATAACAATTAATTTGATACCAAACTCTTGGTATCCATCATTTAAGGGGACTTTAAAAATTAAAATAAATTCTCCCCATTCTAGCCTATGAAGGCCATTTACTACAATGAGGGAAAAACGAATTTGGCTGTTTTTACCTCACCAGGGCTTATAAAACTATTTTTATAAGGTCCCTGCTTATAGTTACATGGCACCCAGCCCTAGGGGCACATAGTGACTTATATGTAAAAATAAGGTAGTTTAAGACTTTGGAACTACTTTTAATTCCAAAGTCGAATTTGCATATAACTTTAATTTAAAAGCAGCCAGCAAGGCAGGCCTGCCTTTAAAATGACATTGGGCACCTCAGCAGTGCACCTATGGGTGCACTACCTATGCTGTGGTCCCTAAACCTACATGCCCTACCATATACTAGGGACTTATAGGTAGGTTAACGTAGCCAATTATAATTAGCCTAATTTGCACATTGATTTTACACAGAGCACAGGCCCTGGGACTGGTTAGCAGTACCCAGGGCACCATCAGAGTCAGGAAAACACCAGCAAAAAGTGAAAAATGGGGGCAAAAAGTTAGGGGGCCTCTGCAATCAGCCCTGTTTTCTCACAGCCTCCAAAGGAGAGATGTAACAAGGAGAAATTTCTTTACTTCTCCTAGTTTAGTCCTCTTTCGATGTGTGCTGTAGTCTGCAACACACACAAAATGAGGAAAAAGCCTCTCAGGATTCTTTTTGTGGGGGAAAGTAACCTTTCCTACACAAGCAAATCCTGCATGTAATGCAGGCACCCTTGCACCATGGTGCAAGGATTCCTGTGTTGGTGATAAGCGCCCAAAACGGCATCAGCACAGGGGGAAAGTACAGGAATATGCTGTATTGAATAAATTCAGCACATTCCTGCCTTTCCCTGTGATGTAGGGCAGCATAGCAAGGTGACATGATGTGCTGCCCTGTGCCAAAAAGCCCATAAATATGGACCTAAGACTTTCTCTCCACATTTGTCACCTCAATGAATCTGACAGGCATCCATCAATGGCTCTGGGATGTAATGCTTCTTCATCATTAAATTCATTGAATCTACAGTGTTCGATGAGCATATCCAGTCTCTCAACAAATCTGTCTATGGTTTCACCAACTCTTTGTTATTCTTGACTGAAAATGTAGGTTTCATAAATTACATTCCACATTGGATTGAACTTGAGATTCAAGGCTTCTTTAATTTGAGAGTATGTAATTTCATCAACTTGCAGCATTTTCTTTATGACTTCTTTTACACCATCACCAGCAACATTCTTGAGGTATTTGACAATCTTTTTGTAATCTGTTTCTTCTAGCGCATCAATAAAATCATCAAATATCTCTATCCAAGCAGCCCGTTTATCACCAATATTTTGTTTTTTTGTGGTGTCAAATGGTAGTAGTGGTTTCAGGAAGGCAGCAGCATTGTAACCATTTGTGGGACTTACTGCCATTGATACTGAATGTCTCTCCAGCTTCATCTGTCATTCACAAGGACCTGTTCCATTCATCATCCAGGCCCTGTGATGTGCTGGCCTAGGGGTCATCTTTTAGAACTGTGGGAAATGTGGCCTCTTTCTTGGTCTCCATTGGAAGAACATCCTTCTGCAATGCCTCTCGCCACTTCAGGTATGGACGCATCTTTAAGCTCAACTGTGGACACTTCTCTGTGGGACACTTCCCAGTGCTGCAGTTTGATGACTCTCTTTAATTGGTTTCTGGTAAGCCAATGACCTTTCCTTGTACCTGACTTATTGTGTTATTTTTTGTTTTTTGACAAATGTGTGATCTCTGCCTCACAGCACTGCTGATCGCAATGTTATTGTGTAATTTGCTGCACTTTTAGAACCTGGTCATATCCGCCTTCAGCAGTAGCACTCTGTGTACTGTATAGCTTTATACTGCATAGTAGCACGCTACCTCTCAGTACAGCCTTGCCAGTAGATTATTGACCAATGATGCGTAGACTTCTCAGTGAAGCTTTTTTTTTCTTCAAACGCTTCACTCAGGCTGGAGTTGTGTTCTGACTATCCATAATGAAACGTGGATTCTACATTTCTAAGAAGGCACACGTGGAGCGCATGAGCAGTTTGCTTGGACCAGGGCAATCTCCCTGGAAGAGCGGTGTCAGTCTTCAGATTACTTATCCTCTATCTTGTCACCAGTCATTGTGTCCTACCAGCCTGGATACCCACCAATGAATATATGACACATAAAGCTATCTATTACATATTTGTATTCATCTATGTGTAACTGCAAACTCAACATCCTGAACCTGCATTCACTCCATCATGTTCTAACACTTACGTCACCCCTCTATGGAGTTCCTGAGGAGGCAAAATTGTTCCATCATTCACACTCATAGGACACTACAACAGTTAATTGCACAATATTAAAGAGGGTCCTCTGAGACTTCTGGCTAATTCCTAGATGGCAACAGCTACAATGTACAAGTGGGCACTCTCCACTAAGGGCTGCTTAGATTTATAAATGGTTAACAGTACCACATCAGTGCTTAATATGTGCAGTGCATAATAACTCACTTTAGTTTACTCACAGGAAGTATTGGCAATTGTTGGTGCAGCCAGTGTATGTATTTCTGGCCGTGCGTTTCTGTATTATTGTTCTTCATCAACAGTTTAGATGCAATAGTTTTCTACCTCAACGTCAGTACTTCAAGTAATTTGAGAGACCAGCTCATTCTGAAGGATGTAGCTATCAGTTCTTCAGCCGATGCAGTGCTACAAGGACCTACTAGCAAGTAGGGGGAACAGGCCTGCTCTGCACCAGCTGTGGTTATTCTGCAAAGCTGTCACCTCTGATTTTCAGGTATTTTCTGTGAAGGTCCTCCTAGGGCCTGGTTCTGTGTTTAGTCTTGGACCAGTTTGGGGAGTTCATGGAAAAGAAACATTGTAGGACCCCATCCAGACAGCAGAGTGGCAAATTCATCGGCTACGTATTGTGTAGCTTTAGAAAAGACCTTTGAACACACAACAGGGTTATGAACTGAAAGTTGGAGAGAGCCACTGTAAATTACAGTAGGGAGGCATGGAAAGATTCTCCACCCAAATATCATCGACATTAGTATGCATAATAATATTTATAACAATATGTTTAGCAATAGTAACACTTTTTTTTTACAGAAGTTTAGTTTGCTATTGGTGCGAATTTTAAACAGGCAAAGTCTCAAGTATAGGCAATACACAAAAGTGTCTTTTTCAAAAGTGACATATAATCAAGAGGAGCAGTTTTCGGCAGCTTCTGCATTTGGCAGCACCTGTGATCAGCTTAGAAGAAAACCTGTTGGCTCCTGTATTTTCTTTTTAATTTAGAAGTTAATCACTAGCCTGAACCGTTAAACGTTCTCTCAACACACAAGCAGCCCCAAAGCATTGTCACATTTTCTTCATTGAGACGTCGTCAGCAGTGGTTTTCCACTCACGTTGGGAACTTTGACATCACATGCCAACTCATTTCCCTGGCCTTGGCTTCTACAATGCAAAGCAGTATTTTTTTGCATATCTGGTCGCAAATAAGTCAATCTATTCAGTAAAACAATGCCAGATTAGACAAAGGAAAATAGGCACATGTGCAAGAATACTAAAAAGCAGACAGATTAGGTAAGCAATCTTTAAATGAATTGTTACATAAATTGTGAACATTTATTTGAAATACACTTTTTCTTGAAATACATTTGTTGACATATTTGCAATGCTAATTTGCATACTGCTTCACGATTTCAAACAGCGGGGGTAAAAAAATCAAAAACAGTGAGTCATAAAGAGCCGTTTTGATGAGACGCTGCAGGCGTAGAACGTTACCCTTATCCATAGGTCTGCTTTCATCCCTTTTGATACTCATTTCCATGGTAACATACTCAGTATTCTTTTGACTTAAGATAGATCAGGAAAAAAAGTGAAATATTACTGCAGTTTTGTGTTGACGAGCTTAAATGGAACCTTACACTAACGAAAATAATTGATCTGTAGGCCAGATTCACAAAGCAATTTGACAATTTATGTTACACAACAACTAGTTATGCAAGTAGCTAAATGTGAATCTAAATTCAAGACTGTAATTCACAAAATATGTATTTTCAATCATAAATAAAATTTTCACATGTGGTGTAATTCTAAGTGCAAATAAATCTCACTTGGTTAGGTTACCACCCACAAACTTTAAGATTTGGGACACTTTTGATTGTAAATGTAGTCCTTGAAAGAACAGGAAGTAATCTGCTTTCAGGGTGCGAAGGGGACACCAGAAAGGGAAATATTTTCTGGGAGTAGGAACAAAACAACAGTTTAAATGTGTAAGTGCACATCTATGGTACAATTGCACATTGGAAATATACATTTATTACACTTTCAAATGTTTATACGTGTATTCCTGAGTTGCAGTGTTAGTTCAAGCTTTGCAGAGTACTTTTTAATTTTTTTAAGAACGCCAAGAAAGTGTGATATGTGCTTCAAATGTAGAGGTAATGTTACCAGAGCATATTTTCGACTTTCTATGAGAATAAATCATGGATGTTTCCTAGTTTTACTAAAAGTATTATGTTCAATAGCCAAATGAAAGTAGTAATGTTACAAATTATGAAAAGTTACTACCACTCAAATTCCACAGCTACTCAAGAAAGTATACGAAACCATCAATTTAAAAACCTACATCTAACCATAAGCATATGTTTTAACACAATATAGCTGGCGGTTGATGCTGCTTTCAAGGAGTAAATGCACCTTATTGTTTTTCTTTTTCATTCATATTGTGACCAGAATGATTCTCAACCTCCCACACCTTCCTCACAGCACATCACACCTGAAGGAGGTCTACTGGTTCTCCATACACAAGTGAGCATAATTCAGACTCCTTACCCTCACCTTCAAAGCACTACACAATAGTGGCATAGCATATCTTAACAATCGCTTCTGCTTTCACAAATATTTCAGAAACCTGCTTTCATCTGTACTCCTGGTTGCACATATCCTACGCATATAGAAAATCAGGTCCTTTGGTTGAGTGCTTGTGCACGTCGTTCCTAGAGCATGGAACCACCTGCCACTGCACAAAAGAGCCTCCTCAATACTTGAATTCCACAAGAACCTAAAGACCTGGCTTTTCGAGTAGTGCCACTAGTCCCTAAATTTGGCTAGATTTTCACCTGCTCAGCTCCAAGATACCCTCCCAGATGACAGTGCACTCTTCAAAACTGCAAATCATAACATATAACATGTAATTTATATGTTCCCTTCACAGTATTACATTTTCCTATTCCCCTTTTGAATATCATATACTGAATGCTTTGTGGTGCTAGGTAAGAATGTGCCAAATGCACGTGAAAAATCATTAGGAATGTTTATAAATACCTCCAAAGTCATAGCTTTGTGGGTGTCCATCATCTTTCAATGCATCAGCAGCAAAAGCACCTTTGTGTCAACCTTTTACTATGTAACGTGTTGCAGTTCAAAAATGGAATTGTGGGTTGAAAAATTCACAAGTCCCGATGTTGTCAATGAGGAGTCATAATTTGCATTTACAAATTTCACAGCTTGCATATCTAAGTTCAACTCAGATGGGCAAAATGTATTTTGAACGAGGCTTCAATTGCTTTGTTATTTTCAGATTTTTTTCTGCAGTTATACTATTTCATTCTAAACCTGCTAAAGAGCTGACACGTGTCTTTGTTCGTATTGGCTTTAGGGACTTGATACCAAGTAAGGCATCCTTCCTGTATCAGGTACAAACTGCCATTTACTCTTGAAACAACCAGGAGCTGTATCATGAATCTGATTCCTGTGCTACACCAGGCAATCAGTTTCCTTTGTTTTGGCGCTCTGCTGACAGCAAACCTTACATCAACTCTGAGATTTTTCTATTTAATATAATGCTGAAGATTTTTAAAATAAGCACACAGATGCCTTCTACAGTGGTGCAGCACCGAAAATGGCATAATGATACAACACTTGGCTCTGAAACTGGCGCCTGGTATATTTGGTGTGCATAATTTGGCCAGTTAGATCTGCTGAACATTATGTAGACACATAGCGCAATAAAATTTCAGCAACAAGGAATGGAGAACCGTGTGCATAGTAATCCCTCCATTCTCCATTGTAATGTCTGAGTGTCATAATCGAGGGCTAATTACACACCTTGTAACAATGGGACCACACACAATCGGTATTACTGGTTGCACAATTTGTGGTCAATGTTTGAGCCCTGAATCGTGCCTTCGACTTCTTTTGCTTACGTCATTGCCATTATGATTTGCTATATATTTCATTAGTTCTTCTTGTAGATAATCGAATAAGGACAAACAATTCTTGTTAGAATCTGTGAAATATGAGCAGACAGACTATATTAGTTCGGGACATGACATACGTGTTTATGTAAGGTGAACAGGGTTGCATGGTGCTCAATCTTATTGCGCGTGATAATCACTGAAAAACTGGACAAGAAAGAAATAGGAAGTACGCAGTTTGTGTCTGGAAAATGAACACGCTGCTTTTCTCTGGAGCTTCCTTGTCTAAAAAGTGATGTAGCTGTGTTGCAAAATAGCAGTTGAGCAATGCCAAGGGGCTGAGGTAGTTACAAAAAAGTGATTACTGAAAAGGTTATGCCAAAACATGTCATTGTAGTGATGCTGAACAGGACTCTAAATTTTACGGAGTGAAGAATAAACTAAATATTTTTTTTACAGAAGTACACACATGGGTATGTAGCACTTAATATACACATTGAAAGCATGTTAGTACCCTTACTTGCAGTAGTATGCACAAGTAAACCTTTCCAATGAACCAAGATAGTGTCTATTTGAGACGAAATCTGTTTTGCAGACTATTTGATAGTGACATTCCGCTCTGTGAGATGAGTAGAGGTGACCTTATTAAATTAGCTTCTGACAGAAAACTGCAGTCTGTTTGGACACATTACTTTGTTGTTGTTTTCTAATTATGTTTAAATGGTCTAAGTCTTGCTCCATACTTTCATAGAATATGTGCAGGAAATAAATCTTTATTGACCATGTCGTTGTCCAACATCCAGGAGAAAGACCACCAACGACTAAATAAAAAGCCTGACTATAAAATACACTCAGAGGTAAAAAGAAGGCAAAATGATATGAAAAGAATTTCTTTGTATCAAAGCAATTATAAAACATATGTAATAATAATGTATGAACATACAAAATGTTTGCAAAATGCAACTAGTATTGTAAAAAAATATTAACAATTTATTAAAATAAATAAAATGTAATTTACAATATGTTACCAAAAAAAAGCCAAAAAAAACAAAATTAAACTGATATACAGTACTCAGAGGTATATTAAAAAGTTCATTGCATGAAAGTGTCTAATAGATGAAAGTATGCAATGCTGTAAAATATGTTATTGCAAAATATATACAAATAAAAATCTGCTACATTGTTAAAAAACATTTACTTTAAAACATAATATATAAAGAATAGAATGTTGACATTTAAAACAGTAAATATATCATTATTATTGAAGAAAATTAACATTTTCCCATTGTGCTTCACGAGCTCAGTTCTTCAGTTTTGTAGGGTTAACTTTTTTCTTGAGGGGAGCAATTCATTGACATACTATATGTTTTGTAAAATTTACATTTGTAACTCAAGATAACGAATTCACTCGGCTAGCGATTGGGGAATAAAGGGAAATCCATATAGCCATTCAAACAAAAGAAGTCATGTTTGTCTTGTGTTGGAGCAGCATTCTTCCTGTATATTATTTAGGCACCAAAACAAGTAAATGATATTCCTAGTGCAAAAAGGTTTGTATTCACTGCAAATGATGAAACCTAATGTTAACATAAATCATTCGGGTTAATATAAGGACATGGTCTATACATGATCTGTCTGACAGTGTTGTTGCAATCATGAGGCAGTGAACAACTCTTATTATAATTTCATGTCAAGCAAATCCAAGCCCCCATTAAAGTGCACATTTCCATTAGAGCTTGTAGTTGTATCTATGAAACTTCCACATGAAATTGAAGCATTTAAATACTCCAAAACGAACTTGAATTATAGTAATGGGGTTGTATTTAAATGTTTTTCAAATCTCAGTTGTTCCATTATGGGTATTTAATGCACTGATATAGAAAACGAAAAAAATATATTCACATCGAGATTAAAAAAAGATATTGGCCTAATTCACAACAGTAATCAAAAAGGTGTACCCACATGTTTTCCACCTAACGTGGGGGAAGATTTCTGACATTTGGGACTTTACAAAAGGTTCCAGGTTATACCCGGAATAGTGAAACATATTGCATGTTTCCAGTCATACTTCTTAAACACTTTTATGAATTCCATTTTAGTTTACATATACACTTAAAGAAGTAACTATTTGACCATTCGAGAGCGCCCAGAGGTTGGGGGTGCTAAGAATATCCACAAGCCTGTAAGTTTGTAGATGTTCACAAACTCTACGGGCATTGTGGTCCTGTTTCTCACACTCCCTGCCCTTAACTGCCCCCACCCGTTCGTTTATGCCAAGTTTAATTACATGTACATAAGCAGCTTTCTGCATAGGAAACGTGGTTTTCGCACTGTTAAGTCTGACTTCCACGTGAGGTTACCTTTAAGAATCGGGTCCCATGTCAGATGATGATTTTAATAAATGCAGTTTTATTCTCATTAAAGTTTAATCCCTTTGTACCCTGATTTGCTGCAGTGCATCTTCTGTATTTGCAGATCTGCCTTCAAGGGAAATGATCGAATTAGTCTCTGGCATGCTGTGCTCCACAGATTTATTATCCATATTCCCTACCATGTCATGTGGACACATGAATTATTGTCAGATCGAATGCAAATTTCTTTGGTGTTTCTTTCAGCACTAATTCCTGTGTTCGAGTCATTTGGATTGTTAAATTGTGAGGTAGAAAGGTCACAGTCTTGATATGAAATCAAAAAGCTCACACAATATCCACACATCCCCAACTGCTAAAAGGGAAACTGGTTTCTCTGTGGAATCTCTGACTCACAATTGGTGGATTGGCGTCTGTGGTGAATGTGTCACATCTGATCACATCAACAATACATATAATAAATAAATAGCTTCAGAGAACCAAATTGTGTGATGTGAAAAAATAATTCTGAACCTTTTCTGGCCGCTCAAGATGTTCAGTGGGATAAGTGAGAGAGCTAGGGCTAAGAAGGGCTCCACAAGCTGAACTCTATCAGTTATACCTGAATAGTGAAAGTGTCTTCAGCCTTGAGGTCCGTGCAGGAAAATGTTAAGGTGAAGCCACCAAAGTCACATCTTTTTTGGCTAGATTTGGCACCTTATCCTTGACTTCCACAGATTTCATTTTTCTAAGCCAATGCCTGTATATGAAACCTTTTGCGGAACTATTTCTCTGATGCAAAGTTACCATATCTTTAGAACTGGTTCTTCAGATACCAATCCACATATTCTAGATGAAATAGATTCCTATTTCATCTAGAACTCTAGTACATGTCCAGAACATTTGTTTATAGTTTCTTCTGTCCCTGGGACCAAGTATACTCAATAAACACTGGTGAGGATTTTCGTGCGAGAAAGAAAATATATGTCCACTTGTCACTCATCCATTTTTTTTTTATCTAGGTAGGCAACATTATTGTCTGGTGCATGACCATCTCCACCCTCTAACCACAAGAGAAAAGCTCTGCATGGGCACGGAGGCAGTACTCGTAGAACATGGACTCTTGTTGTTATTCAGGGGATGATCTATCAAAATGTTGAGTTTCTAATATCGACTTACAAGAAAATGGACTGTTAACTATCGACTACTGCTGCTTTATCTATCTAAATATGTATAGTTTTGTGTAGGTTTACAATTCTTAAGTTCATATCTATATCCCTTGATGATATATACAGCAACAAGATTTTAAAGCACCGAGAGGTAAATTAACCCTTTAGAATTCAGGTTGCATGTATCCTGTTAGTCAAGAAAAACATGAATATAATTCATTCAAGGAAAACAACAATTCTATACCTTCAACCAACAAAATCATGTTTGTTCAAGTATTCATGGTAGAACTGATCACTTTATAACTTCAACAACAAACCTAATCTATCATAGCAGGATGACATTAAATACCTTTATACTGATTACGATATTGATGTATTGCTTCTTTTGACAAACTAGTAATATTAGCACCTAGAAAGCAGTTTGGGGGATTGTGCACAGTAAAGGTGTTGCCTTAATTTTACTAACAGTAGTCTATAAATACAAAGACATTCCACTTATTCTAAAGGAAAGCTCTGTGCACTTAGACTTTTTCATTGGGAAGATATATTCACTCCCCTCTCATGTCTGCCATTATATTTGTGTTTTTATACCCAGATAGCATTTCTGAGATGCAGATAGAAAGTCATTTGGCCTTTACTGGTTTTTGTTTTTATTTCTCATTCTGTGGGTTTCCTTCATGGTCTATACTAATTCTCTCTTCATTTGATTTCAGGCAAATACCTTCCTTCTTTTCATAGGTACTTTGATACTCATTTTTCTGACCATGTATATTGGAAGAAGCACATTTACTCTAAATGCCACAGATGTTCTCCTCCAGGGTAGCTTAACCAGTGTCAAAGTTACTGCTACACTTTGCACTGTATGTGACAGAAGTAATGGCCTTCTTTCTTGAATACAGATAAAAAAGGAATGTAGTTTGACAACTAAAAAACTACTGTCTGGGAGATTAGTTTATATACGCGCATGTAAAAAACTAGATGAAACTTAATGAAAAACTAATCTCTGCATCTAAAGTCTTTGAAGGGTTTTAACGTTATATCAACATTGATTTGTAACTGGGATGCAGGAGATAAAGATCTGACCCCAAGAGGGACAATCCCTGAGTTAGAATCAGAATCTGAATTTGTACCCTCTCATTGTGCTTTTAAGCCATCAGCTCCTGATGCCAAGTGCGTATGTACGCACAGTTACTGTGGAAAATGCACTGCCCATTAAGGAGTTCACCCTTACAGACTTTGACATTGATCTAATGCAGCACCGATTGGTTCCTACCGCATCCCCCCTCCTGGGAAAGGCTCCCCTTTGGGTCCCCCACCTAAGGATGCAACTTTTCGCTAGCATCCATCTGAGAATTTTTTGTCTACTTCTAGGATGTCTGCCACACCAGAACTGCACCGAAACCTTCAGTCATGATGTAATTTCCCTGGAAATGTACAATACTCTGTAGTGACAGAGAGAAAAGAATCCTGTCCTTTACACTGGCTGTTTTGGAAAATTAGTTAAAAACTCAGACCATATCCCGGACTCTATATTAAACTCTTTGACTCAGGAACAAGGGTATTATTAGATAAATCTAGTTCACCTCTAAGTCCCGAAGGAAGGTGGGAAGTTTGTGTGTCTCAATTCGATGCCAAACCAAGTACCCAACAAGTAGATTCCAGTGAGGAGCTTTCATCCAACCATTAATCTAGCGGCATGGGAATACAAGTGAGTACTCCTTACTGTCGGAAAGGAAACAAAGAGCCTGCCAGCCCAATGGATAATGTCACGTCTTTCTCTTTTCAAAACCTCTTCAATCCAAGGCCCACAGAAGTACTACTCCATGCCTCCTTGTATATGTAAAATGGTAATCTCCAATTTTTCAGAAGAAAAATTATTGTGTCATTAAATTCCAAGGGGAAGTAATTAAAGAAGAATAATGAAGGCAATAAACAAAAGGCTAAAAGTAGGAAAAACAACATAGAATCTGCAAAAAACTCTTCTTTCATGCAAATTCTGATCCTGGTGGAGAATTGGAGAGTGAAGGGGGTAATGAGAGTGACCTGATGAGTGAAAAGGGTAGTAGTCACATCAAATCAACTGTCTTCAGTCCATTCTTCATGCTTATGGGTTGAGGACACTATGGCCCTCATTACAACATTGGTGGTAAGAGCCGCTTACCGCCGTGCAGAAGACCGCCAACACACCGCCGTGGCCGCGGAATTCCGCCACAGCTATTATGACCCACATCTCGAAATCCGACAAAAATCAGACACCCACACAAGTCCGCCACACCAAAGGTCAGTGATAAACTGGCGAAAACAAAACCTCCACCGTCACGCCAACAGAAATACGCCCACACTATCACGACACACGAATCCACGCAGAGGTCTTTCAAAAAACGGTATTACATTGGCGGTACACACTGCCGCGCTCAAAATACACACACTCTTACAAAACACAGCCACATTGGACAATTCGAAATACACACACCTGATACACATACACACACCACTCCCACACACCCAATACAATATAAAACACACACCCACATCACCCACAAACCCCTACTACCAAAAATCACAGAGCGAAAGCCTGAGAGAGACACCAGCATCCACAAACTACCATCCACAGGCACTCAACACCATCACCCACACAACTTACACGCACAAAACACCACACACCACTATATATCACCACACTTATCACCACACACACCACCCCACACATCACCTACATCACCCCATGGCACGACAAAGACACCCCAGGTTCTCGGAGGAGGAGCTCAGGGTCATGGTGGAGGAAATCATCCAGGTAGAGCCACAGCTATTTGGAGCACAGGTGCAGCACACCTCAATTGCAAAGAAGATGGAGCTATGGCGAAGAATAGTCAACAGGGTCAACGCAGTGGGACAACACCCAAGAAATCGGGACGACATCAGGAAGAGGTGGAACGACCTACGGGGGGAGGTGCGTTCCGTGGTCTCCAGACACCACCTGGCGGTACAGCGGACTGCCGGCGGACCCCCACCTCCTCCCCCACAACTAACAACATGGGAGGAGCAGGTCTTGGTGATTCTGCATCCTGAGGGCCTCTGATAAGTCATCAAACCTACAATATCCCCCACCCTACCTGCATGCTATAACAGACCCCCACCCTCGCCCCCTTCCATATCACTCCAACTCCTCACAAATGTACTAATATCACAAACCACACATCCCAACACCAAGCCCTGCATGCAACACCAACGCATGGATACCCATCACTAAAGCATGCACACTGCACATACCCATACACCCCCCTAAACCATTATCACACAAGCCCCCACACAGGAATGCTAGCACTGGGGTACACGGTCACCCACCCATTGCACACCATGACACACACAGATGCAATAATCATGGTTTTACACCCCTGCAGGACCACTACCCAACGTCACCAGACAGGAGGGTCCAGACATCTTCACCCCACCCACAGAAGAGGCCCACAGTGATGACAGCAGCTCTGTCCAACTGGATCCAGATGACCAGCCCGGACCATCGTGGGCCTCGGGACAGTCGGTTCCCCTCACACAGGCACAGGCCACCACAGACCTTCCACCCTCTGGTAACACCAGCACAGCACCCACTCAGCGGGCCCATACCTCCGTCCCCAGGACACGTCAATCAGCTGTGTGTCCACCACTACAGGGAACTCAGGATAACCCACCACCCCAACAACAACAGGGACCTGGGGGCAGTGGCAGTGGGCACACGGTCCAGGGGACGGAGGCACAGGAACACAGGGGAACTGGGAGGGCTGCTGTGCAACAGGGGGCCGGCAGGCCAAGGGAACCCACTCTCCACGATGCCCTCTCCTCCATCATGGGAGCATACCACCACTCCCAGGAGACGATGGCAACGGTCCTGGCCAAGTTTCAGGAAACCCAGCGCATGCAGGAGGAACAGTAGTTGGGGTTCAGGGAGGAACTCAGAACCATCAGCTCCGCCCTGGGCGCCATCGTAGGGGTGCTGAAGGAAATACTTAACACCAGGAGGGACACTGTGGAACTCCAAGGGGCCCCTGACACTAGCATGGACGATGAACTGCCCACCACCTCCGCCGGCGCTAGTGGACAGGAGGCACCACCACAGGACCACCACACCAGCACCCCACCCCCTGCGGATGGGGAACTACCCCGCAAGCGGTCCCTGAGATCCAGGAACAAGACAGAGTACGATGCCAAGACCCCCGCCAAGAAATGAGACCACCCTGATTGTCAAACCACTGTCCCACTTTGTCACCCTGTCTATATTGGAACTGCCCCAGCTCCACTTCCTATGCCCATATGGGCAATGCCCATGTGAGACTAATAGACTGGACACTCTGCCATGGACACCCCTCCGCCATCACCCCTCACCATTTAACTCCCCCGCCAATATTTTGAATGTAAATAAACACACCTAAAGCACCAAAAGATCTGGAGTCTGTCTTTGATTTAGAAATAGTGTATTTGCAATTACAGTGACATAATTTCCAGGAAATAGTAATGTCAACATACCAATGTCAGACAGCTCTAGTCCATGAGGAATCTAAGAAGATGACACACATTGGAAACTACACCTGTGAAACCGTAAGGGAAAATTACAACTTAGTGACCATACACTGGGTGAAATCGACAGACAGGATAGAGGTAGAAGTGTAAAAGTACTTGTAGTAGGCAGGAATGTATTCTCACCTGTGTGTCACTGGAAATATTGCTGGATGACTGAGTCCCTGTTGTCAATGTCTTCTTCCTCTGCTTCCTCCTCATCACTGTCCACAGGCTCCACAGCTGCCACAACATCGCCATCTGGACCATCCTCCTGCAGAAAAGGCACCTGTCGTGGCAAAGCCAAGTTGTGAAACATACAGCAGGCCACGATGATCTGGCACACCTTCTTTGGTGAGTAGAATAGGGATCCACCTGTCATATGGAGGCACCTGAACCTGGCCTTCAGAAGGCCGAAGGTCCGCTCGATCACCCTCCTAGTCCACCCATGGGCCTCATTGTAGCGTTCCTCTGCCCTGGTCTTGGGATTCCTCACTGGGGTCAGAAGCCATGACAGGTTGGGGTAACCAGAGTCCCCTAATAGCCACACCTGGTGCCTCTGGAGTTGACGCATCGCATAAGGGATGCTGCTATTCCGCAGGATGTAGCCGTCATGCACAGAGCCAGGGAACATAGCATTTACCTGGGAGATGTACTGGTCTGCCAAACATACCATCTGTACATTCATGGAATGATAACTCTTCCGGTTCCTGTACACCTGTTCACTCCTGTGGGGGGGGGAGGGGGAAAGCTACATGGGTCCCATCAATGGCACCTATGATGTTGGGGATATGTCCCATGGCATAGAAGTCACCTTTCACTGTAGGCAAGTCCTCCACCTGAGGGAAAATTATGTAGCTCCGTATGTGTTTCAGCAGGGCAGACAACACTCTGGACAACACGTCGGAAAACATAGGCTGGGACATCCCTGATGCCATGGCCACAGTTGTTTGAAAAGACCCACTTGCAAGGAAATGGAGCACTGATAGCACCGGCACTTGAGGGGGGATTCCTGTGGGATGGCGGACTGCTGACATCAGGTCAGGCTCCAACTGTGTACACAGTTCCTGGATTGTGGCACGGCAAACCTGTAGGTGATGATCAAACTTCTTTCCTCCATTGTCAACAGGTCCACCAGCGGTCGGTACACCGGAGAATGCCGCCATCTCCTCACATGTCCCAGCGGACGGTGCCTATGAAGGACAACAGCGACCACAGAGTCAAACAACTCAGAGGCATGTACCCACAGTCTACACAGAACACCATTCATACACAAAATGTGGCCTGTATGTGTGTTGTGAGACTAGGCCTAGGTATGTGTGACGCAGCTGGTAATTAGGCAATGTGGGCCCCTGAAATGGTGGCTGCCTGACCTGTAAAGTGGGACAATGGGATGTGAGGTAACTGCCCTGGCGTTGTACACCGTCGCGGTAGGCGGTCGAAGACCGCGGCGCAATGCTGCATTGGTTAACATTGGGCCCTATGGGTCCCAGGAGCCAATGACGATGTGTGCCAGCGGTGATGGTACGCACCGCCATGGACGTGACCGCCATTCTCTATCACTTCAATCACTCGATACCTGATCTTCGACAGGAGAGGATCTACTCTGCAAGTGCTGCTGTGACCTCGGTCTGGAAGAAACAATGGCTCGTGCGTCTGGGGAAAGGGCCCCTGCCTTCACTGCAGAGGAGTTGGAGAAGCTCGTCGACGGGGTTCTCCCCCAGTACAAGCTACTCTACCGTCCTCCAGACCAACAGGTAAGTACACAGGGAGCATGTTGTATGGGCTATGCCTGTGTGGAGAGGGCTGGTTGTAAGAAGGAAGGGGGCACAGTTCTGCGTCCATGAAAGATTGTGAATGCATGTGCCACATGGCAAGGGTAGGGATGTGGGCCACTCAATTTGATGGTGCAGTTGGTAATGACTTCTCTTCTTCCCCTGTACATTTCATGTAGGTCAGCGCCCACCAGAAGAAGGATATTTGGCGTGCCATCGCCAAGGACGTCCGGACCCTGGGGGTCCACCACAGACGGACCACCCACTGCCGGAAAAGATGGAAGGACATTAGCTGCTGGAGCAAGAAGATGGCGTAGGCTCAGCTGGGGATGGCCTCCCAACGTGGGAGGGGTGCCCGTCGAACCATGACCCCCCTAATGTTCCGGATCCTGGCGGTGGCCTACCCGCAGTTGGATGGGCGCTTGAGGGCATCACAGCAGACACAAGGGGGTGAGTACACTATCATTCAGCGGACTTTGAGCGCAATGAATGTGTCTGGGTGGGGGAGGAAGGCTGTTGGTTCCCCTAGGCCAGGGCGAGTTCCGTAGTCTAAGCCCATTCGTAAGGCATGGCCCTGTGGCCCCCCACCCCACCTCTGTAGAGTGCCAAGTACAGCTAGTCATGCCCCTGTGTCATCTATGTGTGCAGATGTCGTCCATAGCCCTGTAGGCCATTTCCCAGGAATTGCACTGTAGAGCCCAACATCGCGACGTAGTGCAGGGGGCTGCTGTGTCTGTATTGTCCGCCAACTGTAGCGGTAAGCCATGCACTCAACCTGTCTTTCTTCTGTCGCCCCACCCCTTTTTGTGGTCTCCCTGTTCTTGTGTGCATTAGCATCATCAGGCAGAGGTACAGTGGCACCGGAGCACGAGGGAGCTGCATCCCACATGGGCATGGAGGCCAACACTACGGACTCAGAATACACCAGTGGGACAGAGAGCGAGGGGAGCACCACAGCGGTCACAGGATCTGCAACCAGAGACATGGACTCATCCCTCACCCTCCGATGGGAGCTCCCTTGTGGTGGCGGCAACATCTGTGCCCCCCACTTCTACAGGTACAGCCACCACCCCCCCTACCAGCAATGCCCTCCCAACAGCCCCTCTGCCTTCGCCCCGTGCCCGCTCACCCAGGAGGGTGGGCATCACCTTCGCCCCAGGCACCTCAGCCCCTGCCCCTGTCACCTCTGCTGCCCTCAGTGAGGAGGCCATTGACCTCCTCAGGTCCCTCACTGTTGGGCAGTCTACCATTTTGAATGCCATCCAGGGTGTAGAAAGGGAGTTGCAACACACAAATGCATCCCTGGAGGGCATTCATTCTGGTCAGGCTGCCCTTCATCGAACCGTTCAGACTCTGGCCTCAGCACTGATGGCAGCCATTGTCCCTGTGTCTAACCTCCCCCCTCCAACTTCCTCCACCCAGACCCAATCCCCTGTACCTCTGCCTATCCGAAGCACACCATCGGACCAGCCTGCACACACCTCACCACACAAGGGAAGCTCAGGCAAACATAAGCACCACACATCCCACAGGCACTCACGCAAGCATCACACACATACAGACACACCAACATCTACTGCCTCCACTGTGTTCCCCTCCTCCTCGTCTCCCTCCTCCCTCCCAGTCTCGTCTACACTCACACCTGCATGCACTACCACTACAGCCACTACGTCCCTCACCAGCACACCCACCACCACACCCCGCTCACGTGCACTCAATCAATCAATCAAAGGCATTTGTATAGCGCACTGCTCACCCGGAGGGTCTCAAGGCGCTGGGGGGGGGGGGGGAGAACGCTACTGCTCGAACAGCCAGGTCTTGAGTTGCTTCCTGAAGGCGAGATAGTCTTGCGTTGTCCGGAGGTGGATGGGGAGGGAGTTCCATGTCTTGGCTGCCAGGTAGGAGAAGGATCTTCCTCCGGCGGTGGCTCTGCGGATGCGGGGGACGGTGGCGAGAGCGAGGCTGGCGGAGCGGAGCTGGCGGGTGGGCTTGTGGAAGGTCAGGCGGCTGTTGAGGAACTTGGGGCCCAGGTCGTGGAGGGCCTTGTGTGCGTGGGTGAGGAGTCAGAACGTGATTCTTTTGTTGACTGGGAGCCAGTGCAGGTCTCTCAGGTGTCCGGAGATGTGGCTGTGTCGGGGGATGTCCAGGATGAGTCGTGCTGAGGCGTTCTGGATCCGTTGGAGTTTCTTCTGGAGTTTGGCGGCGGTGCCGGCGTAGAGGGCGTTCCCGTAGTCCAGCCGACTGGTGACGAGGGCCTGGGTGACCGTCTTCCTGGTCTCGGTGGGGATCCACCGGAAGATCTTTCGAAGCATGCGCAGGGTGTTGAAGCATGAAGATGAGACGGCGTTGACTTGTCTGGTCATCGAGAGGGAGGAGTCCAGGATGAAGCCTAGGTTGCGAGCGTGGTCCGTTGGCTTGGGGGTGGCTCCCAGGGCGGGGGGCCACCAGGAGTCGTCCCAGGCGGAGGGTGATGATCCCAGGATGAGGACCTCCGTCTTGTCTGAGTTCAGTTTCAGGCGGCTGTTCTTCATCCATTCGGCGACGTCTTTCATCCCTTCGTGTAGGCTGGCTCTGGTGGCGTCCGGTTCGCTGGTGAGGGAGAGGATCAGCTGGGTGTCGTCGGCGTAGGTGATGATCTTGAGGTTGTGTTGACGTGCGATGGTTGCGAGGGGGCTCATGTAGACGTTGAAAAGAGTGGGGCTGAGCGATGACCCTTGTGGAACGGCGCAGATGACTTCGGTGGCCGCTGACCGGAACGGGGGGGAGGCGGACTCTCTGGGTTCTTCCGGCGAGGAATGAAGTGAGCCACTCCAGGGCCTTCTCCTGGATGCCGGTGATGTTCAGGCGCTGTACCAGGGTGCGGTGGCAGACAGTGTCGAACGCTGCGGAGAGGTCCAGGAGGATGAGGGCCGCAGTTTCCCCATTGTCCATTAGGGATCTGATGTTGTCTGTGGCTGCGATGAGGGCGGTCTCCGTGCTGTGGTTGGCTCGGAAGCCAGATTGCGAGTGGTCGAGGGATCCGTTGGTCTCGAGGAAGGCGGCTAGCTGTCTGTTGACGGTCTTCTCGATGACTTTGGCAGGAAACGGGAGGAGCGAGATGGGGCGGTAGTTCTTGAGGTCGGAGGGGTCTGCAGTTGGTTTCTTCAGCAGGGCACTGATCTCGGCGTGTTTCCAGCACTCCGGGAAGGTGGCGGTGTTGAAGGAGGCGTTGACGATGTCGCGGAGGTGGGGTGCGATGATGTGGTTGGCCGTGTTGAAGATGTGGTGTGGGCAGGGGTCCGTAGGGGATCCGGAGTGGATGGTGTTCATTGTGCGTGTTGTGTCTTCGGTGCTGACTGGGGTCCAGGTGCGGAGGGTGGCGGTGGGGGGCATCGGTTCGGTGGTGGGGTTTGTGGTTGCTGGGCCGAAGCTGTTGTGAATGTTGGCGATCTTGTCGTGGAAGAAGGCTGCGAGGGAGTCGCAGAGGTCTTGCGAGGGAGTGATGTCATTGTTTCCGGCTTCGGGGTTGGAGAGCTCTTTGACGATGCTGAAGAGTTCCTTGCTGTTGTGGGTGTTGTTGTCCAGTCGTTCCTTGAAGGCTGTCTTCTTTGTGGCGCGGATCAGTTGGTGGTGTTTGCGGGTGGCGTGTTTGAGGGCCGTCATGTTGTCTGTGGTCTGGTTGGTGCGCCAGGTGTTCTCACCACCCCCACTACCATTTACACGTCCCCTGTGTCCTCACCCAGTGTGTCTGTGACGCCCCCTCCGAAGATACACAAACGCAGGCACACACCCACCCAATAGCCATCCACCTCACCACAGCCTCTAGCGCATGCACCTGCACCCAAATCCTCAAAAGTTACACCTCCTACAACCACCACCTCTTCCTCCACTCCCAAACCCTCTCCAGCTACCCGTCCCAGTGTGTCCAAACAACTTTTCCTGTCCCCCCTTAACCTATTTCCCACCACCCCCATCCAACTCATAGGTCCCGTACTAGCACCTCAGCCAAAAAATCTCTGGGACCAGTGGTGCCTGTTGTTACAGGTATGTGGAGTGCACCGGCCACCAGGGCAGCCAGTGTGGCACGGAGCCACAGAACAGCCAGTCCCCCCCTTGTGAAGCACCAGAAGTTGGACAGTGCCTGGCGGGAGAGGGGGAAGACTTCAGCCAGCCAAGTTGCTCACAGGGGTTCCAGGGGGGAGTGTGGACTCAGCAGTGACTCCTCCCAAGGTGGGGAAGGGGCAGAAGAAATCTCCAAAGTCTGGGAGGAGCAGCACGGCGGAGAAGACCGCCATCATCCCCACTGCCCAGGAGGCCACGCCAGCCCCATCGTCACTGCCCATGAGGCTACCGCCAGCCCCATCGTCACTGCCCAGGAGGGCCCCGCAAGCCATAGCCCAGCTGACCCATGAAGGACCGGCAGCCACAGCCCAGCTGGGCAATGATGGACCGCCATGGCAAGGACCGCTGAACAGGTCAGAAACTGGCAACTCAAGCACCGCTGAACAGGCCAAGGACCGCTGAACAGGGCAAAGACCGCCGTGGCAAGGACCGCTGAACAGGTCAGACACTGGCAACTCAAGCACCGCTGAACAGGCCAAGGACCGCTGAACAGGGCAAAGACCGCCATGGCAAGGACCGCTGAACAGGTCAGACACTGGCAACTCAAGCACCGCTGAACAGGCCAAGGACCGCTGGACAGGGCAAAGACCGCCATGGCAAGGACTGCTGAATAGGGCAAAGACCGCCATGTAAAGCACCGCTAGCCCATTTGCGGCAGGGGCAGTGACGCAACTGGGACCGTCACGGGGTGAGTGCTGCACTCTGGGCACCAGTCCCCCTCCAGAACCAGTGGAGACCTGCATCCACTCCGTCTGTCCTGCACAGGATGAAGTACACTGGGCACCGGTCCCCCTCCAGAACCAGTGGAGACCTGCATCCACTCCATCTGTCCTGCACAGGATGAAGCACTCTGGGCACCAGTCCCCCTCCAGAACCAGTGGAGACCTGCATCCACTCCATCTGTCCTGCACAGGATGAAGCACTCTGGGCACCAGTCCCCCTCCAGAACCAGTGGAGACATGCATCCACTTGTGAGACTGTGGCTTTGCAGTCCCCAGGATGGTACAGTGGGCAAACCACCCACTCTAGAGACTTGAGAGACTGTGGCTTTGCACTCCCCAGGATGGTACAGTGGGCAACCCACCCACTGTAGAGACTTGTGAGACTGTGGCTTTGCACTCCCCAGGATGGTACATGGGCAAACCACCCACTGTAGAGACTTGTTAGACTGTGGCTTTGCACTCCCCAGGATGGTACAGTGGGCAAACCACCCACTGTAGAGACTTGTGAGACTGTGGCTTTGCACTCCCCAGGATGGTACAGTGGGCAAACCACCCACTGTAGAGACTTGAGAGACTGTGGCTTTGCACTCCCCAGGATGGTACAGTGGGCAACCCACCCACTGTAGAGACTTGTGAGACTGTGGCTTTGCACTCCCCAGGATACATCAATGGGCATGGAGGCCCCTCGTGGATCAGGCGTGGTGCACTCATCCGGCTGAGGTGTCCCCCTTTCCCTTCCCCCTAAGGTGCCTGTTGTATTTCTATCTGATGCCCCTGCAGTGTTTTCTCCGTCATGTTCGGGTATCTTGTGTGGGCCTCGCCCATGCATTTTGGGCTCAGTGGTCCACGGACTATGAATGGTGCAAAACCTGCACCACTAATCGTGGTGTATATTTTGTTTATTGTGTATATATATATATATGTATATATTTGCTTACTGTATTTTGATATATTACAATGGTTACACTCATTTCCTTTTGTCTTTGCATTCTTCTGGGGGGTCAGAGGGTGTTACTGTAATGTATAGATAAGCATTGGTGTGTGTGTAGTAGTGGGTGAGGGTCAGGGTGGGGGTTGGGGTGTTGCGTGTGTGTGTCCCTGTGTATTTGCCTCCCCCCTCCCCTATGTCGTAGGTGCAGTACTCACCGTGGTCTTCGCAGCCGGCGTTGATGCTCCTCGTAGAAGAGCAGGAAGACTAGCGCTGGGAGAATATGAAGTTCCGGCTCCATGGTGCCCTCATTCCTCGTGGAGTGTGTAGAGGTGAGCGTTTTCCCTTCGAAATAGCTGTTTCCGCCGTGTTTTTATCCGCGGTGAATCCGCCCCGGAAAAGGTGGCGGATTGGCCTGTCATAATAGTGTGGGCAGTACATTGTCTCCCGTCTGTCTGTTGGCGGTTACCGCCGTGGTGTTTGTTTGTACCACCGTGGCGGTCGGAGTGTTAAAGTGATTGTCTTTGTTGGCGGTTTCTGCCATGGTCGTAATTGCAAAATGTTTACCGCCGGCTTGTAGGCGGCCTTACCGCCCCTTTAACACTGTCCGCCAGGGTTGTAATGACCACCTATGTATGTACACTCACAAGCTGACTCCCTTATCTGTCTCAATCTCTAGGCTGATTTTTTTCTTTCAATTTGGGCAATAATGTGATTTGTAATTGTGAAAATGCAGGGGTTTAACACTTGATGTAATGTATTGAATGCGCCTCTTCTGTTGGAATTTAGTGCTATCTTTGAGAACAGACATTTTCTGAATAGAGCACTTTTATTGGGCTGCTTTGCTGAGATAGCTGAAATACAAATGGTTCAAAGCAGCAGTATCTCCATGGTGCATATCAAGAACTCAGCTCCAAGAAGTAGGACTAGAGTAACCATCAATTCAAAAGTGCTATCCAATCTAATCCTACCAAATAGTGACAAGTTATGCAGTTGAGGCATTGATGTATTGTAGCCTGCAGGAACAGAAGGCTAACAGAGCTTTGTTTTAAAAAATTATGGACCAAACACATTGCCCTTCAGCTGCTCATCCCCAACAATCTATGTCAAATGAGAATCTAACAAATCTGCAGGTGTCCATGGCGAGAAGGGGCAGGAGGGTGTCTCTGCTTGGCAGGAATGGGAAGGAGGTTTCTTCCGACTCAGATGATGAGACTGGGAGTTGGATAGCAGGTGTCCTTAACTCTAAGGGTGTCAATGGGTTTAGCAGCAATTCATACCTTTTTTTATCTTTATTTTATTTTAGATTTTCTGGTCACACAGCAGTACACAAAGTTTCATCATAATAAATAGGCATCATGGCTCATACAACAAATCTCCACAATCAAATATTACCATCTATAACATGCACAGAGAGCAGTGTGCAGTGTAGAATTCATTTTTTTCACTAGGCTTATACAGTGGGGGATCTGATTTCCGCCAATCAGATCTGATTTCCGCCAATCGGATGCAACGCATCTGCGTAACACAGACATTGCAACAAACAAAAAGTATCTGCCTTGATTCTTAAAAAACTGAGTGGTCAGCCCCCAGCAAGACCAGTTGAGGTGTTAGGTAGACAACCTGTTTCATAATTTTCTTCAAAAATTTGGATATTTCATAGATCAAACTTGATACTTTCACACAATCAAAAAATATATGGCAAAGGTCTGCCTTCAACCTACCACATCGCGGGCAGGTAGTACCAAGAGTCTTCCCCCAACTGGCAATCTTAGTCTGTGTGTAGTATAAATTATACAGAACCATGTAATGCTGAGCTTGTGGGCCGGCTGACAATAAGGGATTCTGTGACATTTCTATAGAATCACAAACTTCCAGCTCATTAGCACCTACCCATACTTCCCATTTCTTGACAAGTGTGGCCATGTCGTCCTGTATTGAATTTAGAAGAGGTGGATATAAGTTCTTAATGCCACAGCCGGTGGGTTGACCGCTAACCTCCATTAGCTTGATCTTGGCAACACAAAAGCCTTGTTTCAGAAAAGTTGATAAAAAATTACTGATCTGTAAAAATTTGTAATCTTGCATTAACCTGCGTCCAAACCTTAAAGGCAGAATTGATCGTTTTGAACGTAACCTTTTTGTAATAGCTTGGTTCCAAGATCCGTAAGAAAACTACATCTGCCTTTTCACCCAAGATTAATGTGTAGATTGAGGGGAGGGTGTCTTGTATAGATCTATCCATGACATAAAGGCCCTGATTCTAACCCCGGCGGTCTTCGACCGCCCGGGCGAGGGTCGGCGGGAGCACCGCCGACAGACCGGCGGTGCCCCGCAGGGCATTCTGACCGCGGCGCTTTGGCCGCGGTCAGAAAGGGTAAACCGGCGGTCTCCCGCCGGTTTACCGCTGCCCTCAGAATCCCCCATGGCGGCGCAGCTTGCTGCGCCGCCATGGGGGATTCTGACCCCCCCTACCGCCATCCTGTTCATGGCGGGAAAGCCGCCATGAACAGGATGGCGGTAGGGGGGGTCGCGGGGCCCCTGGGGGCCCCTGCCGTGCCCATGCCAATGGCATGGGCACGGCAGGGGCCTCCGTAAGAGGGCCCCGCAAGGTATTTCAGTGTCTGCCTTGCAGACACTGAAATACGCGACGGGTGCTACTGCACCCGTCGCACCTTCCCACTCTGCCGGCTCGATTACGAGCCGGCATCCTCGTGGGAAGGGAGTTTTTCCCTGGGCTGGCGGGCGGTCTTTTGGAGACCGCCCGCCAGCCCAGGGAAAAACTCATAATACCCTCCGCGGTCTTCTGACCGCAGAGCGGTATTATGGGGGCGGAATTCTGGCGGGCGGCCTCCGCCGCCCGCCAGAATTAGAATGACCCCCAAAGTGTCTGTGCATAATGCAATACTGCCGCTAGATAATATAGCTTAAAATTGGGGAGTACCGACCCCCCTTTCTCTCTTGAAAGCGTCATAAAATGAAAGGCCCAACGTGGTTTTGTATAGGACCATATAAAGCTGCTAGTCAGCCCTTCCATTAATTTAAACCATTCCTGTCCAATTTCTAATGGTATAGTTCTAAAAAAATAAAGCAGCTTAGGTAGAAAGGTCATTTTGATCACATTGCAGCATCCCATGAGAGATAAATGCAAATTATTAATACGGCAAAGGTCTTTTCTAGTCTTAGTTAAGACCGGGCCAGATTTATTTCTGCTAACTCGTCGAGGTTTGCCATCAACTTAACTCCTAGTTACTGAACCTGGGTCTTTATACGCGCGTCCTTAAAAACTGCCCATTCATTAACTAATATTTGGCATTTGGTTTTATTCAATAGATAGCCAGACATTTTCCTGAACTGCACAGCCTCCTGCTCTATTTCAGGTACAGAAGTCAAGGGATCGGTTGTAACCACAGCAATACCATCTGCATATGCTAGAATCTTTGTGCTACCCCCTCTCAATATCAATGGGCTAATCAGGTTATTGTTAATCAATTTCCTTATCAAGGGGTCAATATACAGGGCAAACAGCAGTGGTGAGCACGGACAGTCCTGCCTGCCGTGTACCTCTCTGAATAGTAATTGGAGCTGATTTTAACCCGGCTATTTGCAAGGTGGCAACCAGCTTATGATAGAGCTGCTGTATTGCCTTAACGAACCCAGAGCAAATATTGTTCTTATGCAAAACTGTCCATAAAAAGGGCCAATGGACCCAGTCAAACGCTTTTTCTGCATCGAGCAGTATGACCGCCATTGGGAGCTTGCTCACAGCCCTGGCATCGAGCAATGTAATGACCCGTCTCACGTGATCAGCCGTGCTTTTCCCTGGGATAAAACCATGCTGCCATGGAGATACTCAGCTAGAAATCACTGAACTTAATCGATTGGCCAATATTTTAGCATAAATTTTGGCATCGCTATTGATCAGCGAGATCGGGCAATATGAACCAGGAAGATGTGAATCCTTGTCCTTTTACAAAAAAACTATGATCTTGGCCTCTTCCCAAGAGGTCGGTTGGGGTGACCCTGACTGTATTTCACTAAATAAGATGAATAGCTCCTTACGTAGTTCCAAGAAGAAAACCTTATAGAACTCAAGTGGAATTTGATCTCCCCCAGTCGCCTTACCGCTTGCCAAAGCATGGATTGCTGTGCCTAGTTCTTTAAGTGTCTAAGGAGTTTCCGGTACCTCCTTATCTTCCTCTTGTAATTGGCCTAGTGACATATTGCCCATAATACAGAACCAGTAGTCCTCCTGAAATTGCCCTTCATGCGTGTATAGTTTTTGATAAAATCGTCTAAATACTTCTATAATCTCTGGACTGCTATGGACTATCTGTCCCTCCTCATTTTCCAAGCTGTTAATACTACCATAAGCCTGCTTCTGTCTTATTTTCAAGGCTAGCTGTTGCCCAACTTTCCCGCTATATTCATAGCATTCCTGCCGATATACCAAATATTTCGCAGCCGCCTTTTCCATAAAAATCTTAACTGCCCCCGCTTTGATAACATTTAATTCACACGAAATGTCTGTAGTCTCCCCTTTGCACCGGATCGCCTCCCCTAAGTGTTGCTCAATTATACTCACTTTTGTCTATATTGATTTTAATTGATCTGTACGTATTTTCTCTTTCCTTACTGCATATCTCAATATTTCTCTTCTAGCGGCTGCTTTAAATGTTTCCCATACTACCTGCCGGGGGGCTGAACCCTGATTTATCTCAATTTTTTGTACATAAACTGGGTCCGCTAATAACACCCTGTCAAACGTCCAGGACCTAACTTGGGGCCTCTCTTTCCCTACCTCCATCGCCAAAACCAATGGATTATGATCTGATATGATTCTGGGATATCTATCAACCCGGATTCCCTTTTGCAAAGATGCTGATACAAAAAAATTGTCTAGCCTAACTAACTTATTGTGTGGAAAAGAAAAGAAGGTGAACCCTGGATCCTGCGGCCAGCACCTCTGCCAAGCATCAATCAAACCATGATTAACAACTAATGTCTGAAGTGCCATAAAACTTGGGTGGTCATTACAACCCTGGTGGTCGGTGTTAAAGCAGCAGTAAAACCGCCAACAGGCCGGCGGTAAAAAAAATGGAATCACGACGGTGGCGGAAACCGCCAACATAGACAGCCACTTTAACACTCCGACCGCCACGGCGGTACAAACAAACACCACGGCGGTAACCGCCAACAGACAGGCGGAAGACAAGGGTCCGCCCACTGTATTACAACAGTCCAATCCGCCACCTTTTCTGGGGCAGATTCACAGGGAACAAAAACACGGCAGAAACAGGACATGGAAGGGAAAACGCTCACCTCTACACACCCCACGAGGAACCAGGATGCCATGGAACCGGAACTCCAGATACTGCCAGCCTTTATCTTCCTGCTTCTCTACCGGGAACAACAAAGACGGCGGCGAAGACCACGGTGAGTACTGCACCTACGACACAGGGGAGAGGGGAGGGAAAAAGAGTGGCACACACATGCAACACGCAACACTCCCACCCCCACCCTCACCCACTACAACACACACACAAGTACATGTAGATACATTACATTAACAACCCCCAACTCCCCCTGGAAGAATGCAAGGACAAAAGGAAATGAGTCGAACGTTTGTAATCTATTCAAAAACAGTAACCAAAAATATATACATTCATATACATATATTTACACTAGAAACAAATATATACACCAAGAATACAAGTCCAAGGTATTCCACCATCATAGTCCGTGGACCACTGGGCCCAAAATGCATGGGTGAGGCCCACACTCAATACCCGATCAAAACAGAGAGAACACTGCTGGGGCATCAGATAGAAATAAAACAGGCACCTCAGGGGGAAGGAAAGGGGGCACCTCAGCCAGATGAGTGCACAACGCCAGATCCACGAGGGGGCTCCATGCCCATTGATGTATCCTGGGGAGTGCAAAGCCACAGTCTCTCAAGTCTCTCAAGTGGGTGGTTTGCCCACTGCTGCATCCTGGGGAGTGCAAAGCCACAGTCTCTCAAGTCTCTCCAGTGGGTGGTTTGCCCACTGCTACATCCTGGGGAGTGCAAAGCCACAGTCTCTCAAGTCTCTCCAGTGGGTGGTTTGCCCACTGCTTTATCCTGGGGAGTGCAAAGCCAAAGTCTCTCAAGTCTCTCCAGTGGGTGGTTTGGCCACTGCTTTATCCTGGGGAGTGCAAAGCCACAGTCTCTCAAGTCTCTCCAGTGGTGGTTTGCCCACTGCTTTATCCTGGGGAGTGCAAAGCCGCAGTCTCTCAAGTGGATGCCTTTCTCCACTAGTTCTGGAGGGGGCTTTGTGCCCAGAGTGCTTCATCCTGCCAAGAACTGAGGTAGTGGATGTTAATCTCCACTGGTTCTAGAGGGGGCTTTGTGCCCAGAGTGCTTCATCCTGCCAAGGACTGGGGTAGTGGATGTGAATCTCCACTGGTTCTGGAGGGGGCTTTCTGCCCAGATTGCTTCATCCTGCCAAGGACTGAGGTAGTGGATGCCTTTCTCCACTGGTTCTGGAGGGGGCTTTGTGCCCAGAGTGCTTCATCCTGCTCGTGGCGGCCTCAGTAGCGTCGGAATCTTTGGCGCTCACTGGCCTACGGTGCTTGTTGCAGCGCTGTCCTGTTCAGCGGTGCTGGTGGCGGTGTCCTGTTCAGCGGTGCTGGTGGCGGTGGTGTCCTGTTCAGTGGTGCTTGTGGCGGAGGTATCCTGTTCAGCGGTGCTTGTGGCGGCGGTGTCCTTGGCAGCGGTGCTTGTGGCTGCGGTGTCCTTGGCAGGGGTGCTTGTGGCGATCTTGTCCACCGTGCAGGTTTTCCCAGACTTGCCTGTTTTACTGTGCCCCTTCCCCACCTTGGATGGTGGCGCAGCTGTCTCCACACTCCCAACTGTACCCCTGGGAGTGGCTTTGGTGGAATAATTTTTTCCTCTCTCCCGCCTGGCACTGGCCAACTTTTTGTGCTTTTGAGGTGGGGGACTGTCCGTGCTCTGGCTCCTTGGCACACTGGGAGCCCTGCTGCCTGGCACACTCCAGAAGCCGGTTACTACTGGCACCACTGTTCCCGCTGATGTTGTGGCTGAGGCGCTGGGTTGGGACCTGGAGAGGCGGGCCCTGGGAGACTGAAGGGGGGGGGGAGGTGAGGGGAAGAGGTCAAGGTTGGACAGGAAAAGTTTTTTGGACACAATGGGACGGGTACATGGAGGGGGTTTGGGAGTGAAGGAAGAGGTAGTGGTGTAGGAGGTGTATGTTTGGTGACTTTGGGTGAAGGTGCATGGGCTGGAGGCTGTCGTGAGGTGGATGGCTGTTGGGTGAGTGTGTGGCTGCGTTTGTGTACCTTGGGAGGTGCGCTCACAGACACACTGAGAGAGGACACAGGGGATGTGTGAATGGTAGTGGGGGTGGTGACTGCACGTAAGCGGGGTGTGGTGGTGGGTGTGCTGGTGATGGAGGTAGCGGCTGACGATGTAGTGCATGCAGGTGTGAGTGGAGATGAGACGATGAGGTGAGGGAGGAGGGAGACGAGGAGGAGGGGGACACAGTGGAGGCAGTGGCTGTTGGTATGTCTGCATGTGTATGATGCTTGCGTGAGTGCCTGTGTGATGTATGGTGCTTATGTTTGCCTGAGCTTCCCTTGTGTCCTTAGGTGTGTGCATGCTGGTCTGATGGTGTGCTTGGGATAGGCTGAGGTACAGGGGTTTGGGTCTGGGTGGAGGAAGTTGGAAGGGGGAGGCTAGAGACAGGGACAATGGCTGCCATCAGTGTTGAGGCCAAAGTCTGAAAAGCTCACTGATGGTCTGCCTGACCAGAATGAATGCCCTCCAGGTATGCATTGGTCTGTTGCAACTGCCTCTCTACACCCTGGATGGCATTCAAAATGGTAGACTGCCCAACAGTGAGGGACC
Source organism: Pleurodeles waltl (assembly GCF_031143425.1). Taxonomy (NCBI): domain Eukaryota; kingdom Metazoa; phylum Chordata; class Amphibia; order Caudata; family Salamandridae; genus Pleurodeles; species Pleurodeles waltl. The sequence goes on along the minus strand of NC_090437.1, from coordinate 733,771,806 downwards.
CGAGGAGGTCAATGGCCTCCTCACTGAGGGCAGCAGGGCTGACTGGGGCAGGGGTAAGGTGTCTGGGGTGAAGGAGATGCCCTCCCTCCTGGGTGAGCGGCCACGGGGCAAATGCTGAGGGGCTGCTGGGAGGGTGGTGCTGGTAGGGGGGGGTGGTGGCTGTACCTGTAGATGCGGGGGCACAGAGGGGCCCGCCACCGCAAGGAAGCTCCCATCAGAGGAGGAGTTGGTGTCGCTGGTCTCAGCTCCTGTCCCTGCCTTGGAGCTCCCCTCGCCCTCCATCCCACTGGCGAATTCTGACTCTGTTGTGTCGCCCCCAGGGCCTTGTGGGATGCAGCTCCCTCCTGCTCCGGTGCCACTGCTCCTCCGCCTGATGATGCTAATGCACACAAGTACAGAGAGACCACAAAAAGGGGGGGAAGACAGAAGAAAGACATGTTGAGTGCATGCAATACCGCTACCGTTGGCGGACACTACAGACACAGAAGCCACCTGCACTACGCTGTGCACTTGGAGTTCCCTAATCAATCACAGGGAGATGGGTTACAAGGCTATGCCCGATTGCTGCACACATGGATGTCACAGGAGCCTGACTAGGTGTAGTTGGCTCTGTACACAGATGGGGTGGGGTGCCACAGGACCTGCCTTAAGAAGGGATTTTGCCTACTAAACTCGCCCTGGCCTAGGGGAACCCACAGCCCACCTCCACCACCCAGAGACCTACAATGTGCGCTGAATCAGCTGAATGAGAGTGTACTCACCCCCTTGTGGCTGCTGTGATGCCCACAAGCGCCCATCCAACTCCGGGTACGCCACCGCCAGGATCCGGAACATCAAGGGGGTCATGGTGCTACGGGCACCCCTCCCACATTGGGAGGCCATCCCAAGCTGGGCCTCTGCCGCCTTCTTGCTCCAGCGGCGAATGTCCTCCCATCTTTTACAGCAGTGGGTGCTCTGTCTGTGGTAGACCCCCAGGGTCTGGACTTCCTTGGCGATGGCACGCCAAATATCCTTCTTCTGGTGGGCGTTGACCTACAGGAATAGTACAGGGGAAAAGGAGAAGATATAACCATCCGCACCATCACAGTCATTGGCACGCATCCCTACCCTTGCCATGACGTACATGCACTCACCATCGTTTCATGCACGCCTCATTCTCTCCCCCCTATCTTTCATCCACACCACTCCAAACAGGCATTGCCCATACAGCATGCTCACAGTGTACTCACCTGTTTGTCTGGAGGACTGTAGAGTAGCGTGTATTGGGGGAGGACCCCTTCCAATAGTTTCTCCAACTCCTCCGTGGCGAAGGCAGGGGCCCTTTCCCCAGACACACGAGCCATTGTCTCTTCCGGACTGAGGTCACAGCAGCACTTGCAGTGTAGGTCCTCTCCTGTTGAAGATCAGGTATCAAGTGATTGAACAGACAGAAAATGGCAGTCACATCCACGGCGGTGCGTACCATCACCAACGGCGTACATCGTCATTGGCTCCAGGGACCCATAGGGTCCAATGTTAACCAATGCAGGATTGCGCCGTGGTCTTTGACCGCCTACCGCAACGGTGTACAACGCCAGCGCAGTTACCTCATATCCCCTTGTCCCACATTACAGGTCAGGCATCCGCCATTTCAGGGGGCCACATGGCATTTGTTTTGACTGCGTCACACATATCTAGGCCTTGCTTAAACACTGATAAAGCCATATGTTGATTTTAAAACATTTTCCGATTACGTTGTGTTTACGTACCTCAGTGTTGGTTGACTCTCTGCTCGCTGTTCTCCTCCTTAGAGCATGTCCGCTGGGGCAGGTGAGGAGATGGCGGCATCCTCCGGTCTACAGACCGCTGGTGGACCTGTCGACAATGGATGAGCGACATGTAATTATCACCTACAGACTTGATCATACCACAATCCTGAAACTGTGTGCCCAGTTGGAGCCAGACCTGATGTCAGCTATCCGCCATCCCACAGGAATCTCCCCTCTAGTGCAGGTGCTGTCAGTACTCCATTTCCTGGAAAGTGGATCTTTTCAGACGACAGTGGCCATAGCAGTGGCCATAGCATCAGGGATGTCCCAGCCTATATTCTCCAACGTGTTGTCCAGAGTGTTGTCTGCCCTTCTGAAACACATGCTCAGCTACATCGTTTTCCCTCAGTTGGAGGATTTGCCTACAGTGAAAGGTGACTTCTATGCCCTGGGACATATCCCCAACATCATAGGTGCCATTGATGGGACACATGTGGCCTTGGTACCCCCCGCAGGAGTGAACAGGTCTACTCACCAAAGAAGGTGTGTCAGATCATCGTGGCCTGCTGTATGCTTCACAACTTGGCTTTGCAACGACAGGTGCCTTTTCTGCAGGAGGATGGCCCAGATGGAGGTGTTGTGGCAGCTGTGGAGCCTGTGGACATTGAAGACGAGGAAGCAGAAGAAGAGGACATAGACAACAGGAACACAGTGATCCAGCAATACTTCCAGTGAGACACAGGTAAGAAGACAACACTGCCTGCTACATCTGATTTAATTCTTCTACCTCTCATCTGTCTGTCATTTTCACCCAGTGTATGGACACTGAGTTGTCACTTTCCCTTTCGATTTCACAGATGTGGGTCCCACTGTGTGACCTCTGCTTTGTTTCCGCATGGACTAGAGCTGTGTGACATAGGTATGTTGACATTACATTGGATATAGCATTTTGCCACAGTTATTGCAAATACACATTTTCGAAAGCAAAGACTGACTCCAGATTGTTTTGTGATTTAAGGGTGTTTATTTAAGTGCTAAATAGTGAAGGGTGCTGTAAAATGGTCAGGGGTGATGGTGGAGGATTGTCCATGGGAGAGTCCAGTCTATTAGTCTCACAGGTGCATTGTCCAAAGGGGCATAGGAAGTGGAGCTGGGGCAGTTGATGGACGGACAGGGTGACAAAGTGGGACAGAAGGATGACAATCAGGGTGGTCTCATTTCTTGGCGGGGGTCTTGGCATTGTTCTCTGTCTTTGTTCTGGATCTCAGGGACCGCTTGTGGAGTGGTTCTCCATCTGCAGCGGTTGGGGTGCTGGTGTCACGGTCCTGTGGCGGTGCCTCCTCTCCACTAGCGCCGGCGGAGGTGGTGGGCAGTTCATCGTCCAGGCTAGTGTCAGGGGCCCCCTGTTGTGCCACAGTGTCCCTCCTGGTGTTGACGAGTTCCTTCAGCACCCCTACAATGGTGCCCAGGGTGGAATTGATGGACTTGAGTTCCTCCCTGAACCCCAAATACTGTTCCTCCTGCAGCCGCTGGGTCTCCTGAAACTTGCCCAGTACAGTTGCCATTCTCTCCGGGGAATGGTGGTAGGCTCCCATGATGTTGGAGAGGGCCTCGTGGAGAGGGGGTTCCCTGGGCCTGTCCTCCCCCTGTCGCACAGCAGCCCTCCCAGTTCCCCTGTTTCCCTGGGCCACTGGACCCCTGAACCGTGTGCCCACTACCACTGCCCCCAGGTCCCTGGTGTTGTTGGGGTGGTGGGTTACCCTGTGTTCCCTGTAGTAGTGGACACACTGCTGCTTGATGTGTCCTGGGGACAGAGGTATGGGCCCGCTGGGTGGGTGTTGTGCTGGTGTTTCCAGAGGGGGGAGGCTCTGTTGTGGCTTGTGCCAGTGTGAGGAGAACCGACTGTCCCGAGGTCCCAGATGGGCCGGGCTGGTCATCTAGATCCAGTTGGACAGAGCTGCTGGCATCACTGTGGGCTTCTTCTTTGGGTGGAATAGACATGTCTGGACTTCCTGTCCGCTGACTTTGGGTAGGGGTCCTGCAGGGGTGTAAAAGCATGATTATTGCATCTGTGTGTGCCATTGTGTGCAATGGGTGGGTGACCCTGTAGCCCAGTGCTTGCATTCTTGTGTGGGACCTTGTGTGATAATGGTTTAGGGGTTGTATGGGTATGTGCAGTGGACATGCTTTGGTGATGGGTGTCCATGCTTTGGTGTTACATGCAGGGCTTGGGTTTGGGATGTGTGGTTTGTGACAGTGGGACATATGTGAAGAGTTGGAGTGATAGGGTGAGGGTGAGGGTGGGAGTATGTGATAGCATGCAGGTGGGTGGGGGATGAAGTAGTTAAAGGTTTGACTTACCAGAGTCCATTCCTCCAGCTACTCCTGCGAGGCCCTCAGGATTCAGTATAGCCAAGACCTGCTCCTCCCATGTAGTGAGTTCTGGGGGAGGAGCTGGGGGTCCTCTGAACCGCAATCTGGTGTCTTGAGACCACAGAACGCACCTTCCCCCGTAGGTCGTTCCACCTCTTCCTGATGTCATCTCTAGTTCTTGGGTGCTGTCCCACTGCATTGACCCTGTCCACGATTCTTCGCCATAGCTTCATCTTCCTAGCTATGGTGGTGTGCTGCACCTGTGATCCGAATAGCTGCGGCTCTACCCTGATGATTTCCTCCACCATGACCCTGAGCTTTTCCTCAGAAAACCTGGGGTGTATTTGCGGTGCCATGGGGTGGTGTGGGTGATGTGTGGGGTGGTGTGTGTTGTGATATGTGGGGTGATATTTAGAGGTGTGTTGTGTGAGGTGCGTGGATGTTGTGTGAGTGTTGGTGTTGAGTGACAGTGGATGCTATTGTTCTTTCTGGTGGTGTCTCTCTCTGGCCTTCAGTCGCAATTGTTGTCGTAAGGGTTTGTGGGTGATGTGGGTGTGTGTTTTATATTGTATTGAGTGTGTGTGAGTGGTGTGTGTATATGTATCAGATGTGTGTATTTCGAATTGTCCAATGTGGTTGTGTTTTGTATATGTGTGTGTATTTTGAGCGCGGCGGTGTGTACCGCCAATGGAATGCCGTGGTTGAAAGACCGCTGTGTGGATTCGTGGGCTGTGATAGTGTGGGCGTATTCCTGTTGGCGTGACGGTGTCGGTTTTGTTATCACCAGTTTATCACTGACCTTTGGTGTGGCGGACTTGTGTGGGTGTCTAGATTTTAGCGGATTACGAGCTGTGGGTCATAATGGCAGTGGCGGTATTCCGCGGCTGCGGCGGTGTGTTGGCGGTCTTCTGCATGGCGGTAAGCGGCTTTTACAGCCAATGTTGTAATGACACCCTTTATATTTTCTACCCTGATATATCGTCTGTTCCTGTATGGGATTTGCGTTGTCCAGATGTATGTTCAGATCCCCGCATATTATGGCTGGGGTTGCCCATGATGCAAGTTCCAGATCAAGTAACTCCATAATTTCCGGATCGTCTACATTTGATCCTTAAATTGAACATATAGTAAACTTTGACCCTCTAGCAGAACATTCCAGCAAAACCAGTCTGCCTGACTTCTCCGTAAACTGCTTGTGGATAACCAGAGATCTAACTTGTGTAAGTATGGCCACCCCTCTACTAGTGGTATTCTGGCGTGTGTAACAGCAATTCATACTAATGTTCATAATTTCACAGTAATGTCCTCAATGTGGTTCCTGGAATGCAGCAGGATTCCCGATTCATGATAATAAAATGTTTTTTAATAGTCTGGCTAATTTATATCTAGGAAACTTGCCAACAAATGATTTTGTGCTAGAAGGGTAATTTGTTCTGAGCTGTCTCGCTATTCCCTCTAGGAGTGGCCACGTAAAAAGGGTTATAGCAGTCCTCTTAAGTAATAATTACAGATGGTCTTATAGTCAGTTTCCTCACAATTAAAATTTAGCCAAGGTTATTAAAAATATTCCAAAGGGGTGACCAGGACATTAATGATGCTCTTCTGGTGGTGAATGAGTAAATTCCCCCTGACTCCACCTACAAGCAACTAGCACTGGAAAGATTTTCTTTTAACACTGAAATTAAAGAATTACAAGGTTGTAAATAAATATTACTGGTGGGTTATTTTAATACCAAAATATCAAACCATGCTTTAAGGCTATTTACAAATGAGTCCAACGAAGAAACATTTAAAACCACCCCGTAATCTTCCTTCCCAATAGTAATTCCAATAAAAGAGGTCTCTTGTTGATGGAAATCCTAAGGAATAAGTAATTTTTAATAGTTATTTGAAGAACTGAAAATTATATTTCTGCAAATTGTACACTTAAATCTTCTGTTAGCTGCTTTATCACTGATTATATTATTGCCTATCTTACAACTTTTAGGAGGAACTCAAATATGAAAGTCATTAATAACTCCTTTAGCAATCATAAAGTACTTTCATTCTTAATCTACTTGGCTCAAAAGGAAATAGGGTCCTGGAACCTTTAAGATACAACAGTGATCATTGATAAATCTAATGGTAGCATGCACTGGAATTTTATTGGAATTGCTAATTTGAAAAAAAACATTTGCAGTATTAATCATGGAGCCACTGTCCCTATCCCATGATCCAATATTCAAGTATACAAGGGATATGAAATCCCTGGTGGCTAAATGTCAATTAAATAACCAGGTTTTGTTAAAGAGACCCCGTTTTATTCCTGTCACTCCCCTAAATAGGGAGATAAATAGATCAGTGAGAAGAAGAGTTATCTCTTTATCTACTGAAAGAGGCAAATAAATCATTCTAATGAAAAGAAGAAGCAGAGATTGAAGTTGGCTCTTAGAAGTAGAAAGACTGGTTCAATGTAAAAGAAGCTGCCTTCCAGAAGGACACAAAAAGTTAGTGGGAAATTATCTACTTGCTGTGGATGTATAATAAAATGCCTTCCACTTCCTATAAAAAAAGATGATTACTGTGAAAAAATAACGATCTGTGAGACATATCAGAGGGGACGCATATCAATTTAATCAAATAAATAATTCTCCCTGTGGTAAAATCTTCCATAGAATATTCTGCCACACCCCCCTCATTGACCATTGTCAGGCCCTCCTTGGGACATGACCCATTGACACAATGTCTTAGACAAAAGAACACAAAATACTTTTCTCCCCCCTCAATCAGGATATTCTCCCACCTCCCCCTCTTCTGCTCCCTACCCTTCACCGAAAGTGACTGTCCTTACTTGTCCTGTCACCTCCTGGGAGAAGCCCTCGGCCATCTGTTATGTTCTACATTGTTTTGTTTTATGTGGACTTCATTTAGATTCCAAGCATGCATAAAATTTGAATTGAAATTGAGAAATGTTTCTTATGAAAATCATTTAAACACAGTATGATTTATGCAGCTTCTGCTTCTGCCCACACACAGTTGAAGGAATATTCAATATTGAAATATTAATTTTAACCATTTCCTACATGCCAGGTCTTACATCACAGAAACAGATTAACTCTCAAATCCATGGCCTCATTGAATGTAGTTCTGAGTTCTACTTTGCTTAGTCTTTGGGAACTCCAGGATAACATTGTCTCACTTTTGTTGAACTTTCTGGTGCCTGCTCCTTCCGAACTATGAAAATGGTGATAATACAGTCTAATGAAGCTCTGCTTGTCAGCTCATGGTGCTAGATCTGATGCACTTAAGAATAGCAATATACTCCACATCCCTATGATTGATCCTCTCCAGACCCTTCCTCAATGATAATGTGGTTGACTCCCTTCACATTAACACCCTCTCATGTACTTAGTAGTAAACAGAATTTATCATCCACATGAAAATACATGACAAATTAAAACATTTCTCCATATTAAAAAATAATTCATTTTTCTAAATTTGAACAAAAAGCTTAGAGAAAAAAATCAAATGATAAGCATTTTAATGCTTTTCCCTAATATGAACTTGGTATTCAGGAGCATTAATTGTAAACTTTATTCCTCCTAACTCAACATACTATGACTATTTTTCAAAGGCATCAATGTGTTAGGCAACTGCCAATGCAACATTATGGACACTACTGCAATTACATAACTGAAAGCTGGGATTATTAAACAAGACCTGCAGCTTTAAATAGCTACTTCAGAAACATTTCCCTCTCAAGCAAGGTCTTAGGACAAAGTGCCATAAAATGTTGTAATTCGATCGGGGTCTTTTTCTCAGAATTACACTTAAAGAAAGAATGTGATTTTCCAAGAAAGCACACATAAAGAAGTAGTCTAATGGAAACAACAATAAGGAGCCAGATTATGAGTTTGGCGGTCCATGTACTGCCATGGTGGCAGCAGTGGTTCAACTGCCATTGGTCTGATGGTCGAACGGCTGTATTACGACTTTGTCATACTAACAAAAGCTTGCCAGCATTCCACCGGCACTGCCAGGCACAAGAGACTGCCAAGGTCATGAGGAAGCACAAACAGGCTGGAAGAGTCCATGCTTCCGCTGGACCCATTACGAGGTTTCACACTGCCAACTTGACCGTGGCGGTTCAACCACCATGTACAAGCTGGCAGAAAGGGAGACACTCACCTGCAGAAAGTCTTACACGTCTGGTGCTACCATGGACCCCTTCACAAACATCATGCCACTGCTGATGTTCATTGAAAGACAGCTAAATCAATGCCACCATGGACGCCAACAACAGTAAGTACACACACCTGTATTCTAAACCTTAAAAACTGTTTGTTGAGCCAGCGCTCACATCATGGGGGGGGGGGCATTTCACAGGCAGCAGGTACACATCTAAACCTACACACGCTCACAAGCATACATCAACAAGGACATGCACACTGTCACAATACGCCCCCTTTGGGTAGCACACTTACACTGCACTGCAGCACTACAGAAATACACACAGCCGCACAGCTCAGGCACATGGAGACTGAAGGCTACACAACTTTGTCATAAACATCAACCAAAACACACCCACAGCATGTATACAAATACAAATCAAACATTGACACCCACCACTGGCCAGGGTCCGTCCTCACATACAACACACATATGTAATGATGTGGCATGCAACACAAACAACATCACCATTAAACAACCCTGCAGTGGACACATACTTCACACACACAGCACAATGGAAGCACAATGGCATGAACAAAACATAGAGGCACAAAAATACAAAGAACAACAGGTCAACTGTACCAGCACAATTGGGAGGGAGGCATCTGAGATACCCAGAGAAGGAGATTGCACTGGGACATATGTCACTTTCACTAGGTTCTTCAAACAACATGTGCACAGGAAATGGCCCTACATGGGTCTCAGGGACAAACAATGCTAAACCCAAATGTCATGCACATCTGCACAATGGGGAAGGGGAAGTCAACAGAGCACGTACAACTCCTACTGCATTGGTCATACCTCTACAGGAACAAGCTGCAAGGGGCACTCACCTGAATGGGTACATGCACAGGCAAATGCAAACACGGCTAGCACAATTTACCACATTCCATGGCTGCACAAACAAGAATATACCCTTCTCAACTCATGGGCGACACCAGCTCTGCTCAAAAACTCACATACTGCTAACAACAGCACATGGAGCAGCAAGCAGGCTCAAACCCACACAACTGGAGGCATGTAACACAAGTCAATCAGGTACAACATAGAGGTAGAAAAGGTATTGCAGGACATATGTATACCCAAAATAACTGTTTGAGATGTATTCAATATAGAAATATGAAAGTCCAAATGCCATTGGATGCTCCATGCAATGCTGACTCCTAAATGCCAGGGAACCTCCACATGACGTGACATTAAGGGGGCAAGCAGTACCTCAGGGATTACCTTGGGGTGTGGGGGTTGGTGGACTGGATTTGAGAGGGGGATTATGGCTTGGTAGGGGTGGAGTTCGTCTTGGGAGTGGTGGGCTTCTTCTTCAGGGGGAGAGGTATGACGACTTGTAGGGGAGAAAGGGTTGTGGAGTTGGAAGGGGTAGCCTGGGAGCTGGGTTGGGTCCTTCTGGATCTCGGAGGGGGGAGGCCAAAGATTAGACAAAAAATTTTTGGGGTACACACGGGGGCAGTCATCAGTAGGGAGTTGAGATTTGGGGGTTGAGAGAGTGGTTGTAGGCTGTGTAGGTGTGGATGTCATGGGTGTGTGCTTATGGAAGGTATGCTTGTGTGTGGTGGGTGTCTGTTGGGTGTGTGAGTGTGGGTGTTTGTGTGTCTTGGTGGGATGGGAGGAGGAGGTGCTGGGGGATGTGGGAGTGGTGTGTGTCTCTTGGGGTGGTGACTGAGAGTTGGCTGGATGGGGTGGATGTATGTGTGTCTGTAGTTGTGGTATATGCAGGGGTGGTGCTTGTGGTGGACTTCTGCAAGTCTGCTAGGGTGATGTCTGAGGGTTTGATGGGTGTGCTGGCTGTGCCTGTGCCTGTCAGAATGCTTGATGTAGTGTCTGTGATGCTGGGGGTGGTGGGAGTATCCAGGGAAGTGAGGAGTGTTGTTGTGCCTGTAGGGGGATGTTGTTTGTGTGTGTGCCAGTGTGTTTTGTGGTGCATGTGTTTGTGTAGGCTATTTCTGAGTGTTGAGGTGGATGTCTACCGATCTGTTTGTGTGCCTTGGGTTGGTAAGGGTAGGGGAGAGAGATTTAGATGGGAAAGAGAGAGGTGAAGGGGGGTGGAAGGTGGGGAATGACTGCCTTCCATCAGTGAGGAGGCTAGTGCCTGAAAAGATCTATGTAGGTCAGCCATTGCACCATGTGTTTTGTGGTGCATGTGTTTGTGTGGGCTGCTTTTGGGTGTTGAGATGGATGTCTACAGATCTATTTGTGTGCCTTGGGCTGGAGATTTGTATTGGGAAGAAGGAGGTGGAGGATAGGTGGGGGATGACTGGTTGCATCAGTGAGGAGACTAGGGTCCTCAATACAACATTGGCAATAAATGCCACCTACCTCTGTGCTGACGCCCGCCAACATACCGCGACCGCTGCAGTATACCACTATGGTATTGTGACCCACACAGAGAAATCCGCCACTATATAGACACACACACCAGTCCGCCAGACCAAAGGTCAGTGATGAACTGGTGGTACCAAAACCCACACCGTCATGCCAACAGAAATACTCCCACAGTATCAGGACCCACGAATCACTGCAGCAGTCTGTCAACCGCGGTAAACCATTGGCGGTATACACCGCAACACTCAAAATACACACACACTAACAAAACTACACCACATTGGACAATTCAAACTACACACACCTGACACACATACACACACCACACCAACACACTCAGACCACTATAAAACACACACCCACATTACCCACAACCCTTTCAACGAAAAAAAAGATTGCTAACTGAGAGAGAGAAACAAACAGGAGCACCAACTCAATCTGAGCCACAGAACACCATCACCCATACACCATCCATGCACCTCACAGCACACAGCCCAACACATCACCCCACACACCCTCACATATACCACTCACACCACATCCATGGCACCCCAAAGACACCCCAGGTTTTCAGAGGATGAGCTAAGGGTCATGGTGGATGAAATCATCCGGGTAGAGCCACAGCTATTCGGATCACAGGTGCAGCAGACGTCCATTGCTAGGAAGATGGAGCTATGGCGGAGAGTGGTGGAAAGGGTCAACGCCGTGGAACAGCACCCCAGAACAAGGGACGACATCAGGAAGAGATGGAATGACCTACAGGGGAAGGTACGTTCCATGGTTACAAGACACCAGGTAGCCGGACTGAGGACTGGCAGTGGACCCCCACTTCCTCCCCTACAACTAACAACATGGGAGCAGCAAGTCTTGGCAATGATGCATCCTGAGGGCCTTGCACGAGCAGCAGGAGGACTGGACTCTGGTAAGTCAAATCTTTACAATTATATCCCCCACCCTACCTGCATGCCATCACAAACTCCTACCCCTATCCTCACCCCATCACTACACCACCTCACATAATATCACAACCCACCCAACCCAAAACCAAGCCCTGCATGCCACACCAATGCATGGACACCCATCGCAGACCTGCATGGACACCCATCACTAAAGCATGCACATTAGAGAGAATCACCTAGCCCACAAAATCACCACTCACACAAGGCAAAGCTGACAGGGCTATCACACCCATACAGGGAAACACACCCATGCACAAGATGGCACATGCAGATACAATAACACTGCAGTTACATCCCCACAGGACCCCCACTCAACATCACTGGAGAGGAGGTGCCACCAACATCCAGTCCCTCCCCAGAAGAGGCCCAAAGTGATGACAGCAGCTCTGCAAGCCTGGATCACGATGACCAAACTGACCCATCAGGGACCTCTGGACACTCGGTTACCCTGCCACAGTCCCATACCACCACAGAGCCTCCCCTCTTAGGTAACACCACCACAGCGACCACCCCGCGGGCCCATACCAATGTCCCCAGGACACGTCAATAATGAGTGTGTCCACCACCACAGAGACCTCAGGCGAACCCCACAAACATAGGACGATCATGGAACTGGGGTCAGTGGCAGTGGGCACACGGTTCAGGGGACAGAGGCACAGGGCAACAGGGAATCTGGGAGGACTGCTGTACGACAGGGGGAGGACAGGCCCAGGGAACCCACTCTCCACAAGACACTTCCAGGGATCCTGGGAACATACCACCATTCCCAGGAGACCTTGAGCCAGATACTGGCCAAGTTGCAGGAGACCCAGCGGCTGCAGGAGGGACAGTACCTGGGGATCAGGGAGGACCTCAAACACATCCACACCATCCTGGTCACCATTGCAGGGGTGCTGGCTGACATGGCCAACACCATGAGGGAGGCAGTGGCACACCATCGGGCCCCGGACACTAGCCACACCGAAAATCAGCTCTCCACCTCCACCTGCGCTAGTAGATATTAGGACCCGCCACAGGACCAACAGGCCACTAGCACCCCACCCTCTGCAGAAGAAGAACCACCCGCAAACAGTCCCTGCAATCCAGGCAGAAGCCAGAGAACATTGCCAAGACCCCCACCAGGAAATAAGACTCTCCTGAATGTCTCCCTTTTGTCCCACTATGTCACCCTGTCCACCTTGAACTGCCATTGCTCCCCTTCCTATGCCCCCTTGGACAATGCACCTGTGATACAAAGGGACTGGACCCTATCTTGACATTCCTCCACCATCACCTAAGCCCATTGCACATCCCCCTCCACCTCTTAGCACTTAAATAAACACCCTTGGAACAAATACAAGTATGGAGTCTGTCAATTGATTGCAATATTATTAGTTTAACAAGCTGTAAACATTTCAATCCATATGTGCAGTTGTATATACATTGGTATGACCTGTAGTGGGTAGCAGTAAACACACCAGGAGCCAGAGTGGGCCACAAAGATCTGAAAATAGAGATGCCAAAGGGTACAGTAAGTGGCCATAGACATAGGGAAATCAGGCTGCCATGTTCAATGTCTAACACAAAACTGCAATGTAAAGTGAAGTTACAGTGTCTTACCTGTGTGTCACTGGAAGTACTGTTGAATGAGATAACATCTGTTGTCCACATCTTCATCCTCTGCCTCCTCTTCGTCACTGTCCACAGGCTCCACCGCTGCCACAAGACCATCTCCAGGCTCATCCTGCTGCAGAAAAGGCACCTGGCAACTCAAGGTTAGATTGTGCAACATGCAACATGCAAAGATGATCTGGCACACCTTCTTGGGTGAGTAGTACAGGGATCCACCTGTCAGATGGAGACACCTGAACCTGGCCTTCCAGTGGTCAAAGGTTCTTTCATTTATCCTCCTTGTTCGCCCATGTGTCTCATTGTAACATTCCTCTGCCCTTGTCCTGGGATTCCTCACTGGGGTCAGTAGCCACGAGAGGTTGGGGTAACCAGAGTCACCTGAAAATATCAAGGGATAATGTTAGCCACACACTCTCCCTTAGGGACAACCCCATACCCATACACCAACATATACTGGGTGGGGACCATGGGCTCACCTGTTAGCCACACCCGGTGCCTCTGGAGTTGACACATCACATATGGAATGCTCAAGATAAAGGCATCATGAACAGAGCCAGGATACTTGGCATTGAAATGGGAGATGTACTGGTCCGCCAAACATACCATCTGCACATTAAAGGAGTGAAAGCTTTTTCTATTCCTGAACACTTTTTCATTTCTCCAGGGTGGGACAAATGCTACATGTGTACCATCAATGGCACAAATGATGTTGAGGATATGTCCCAGGGCATAAAAGTCAGCCTTCACTGTGGCCAAACCCTCCACCTGTGGGAATACGATGTAGCTGCGCATGTGTTTCAGCAGGGCAGACAACACTCTGGTCAACATGTTGGAGAATATTGGCTGAGACATTCCTGATGCCATGGCCACTGTTGTTTGGAAGGAACCACTGGCCAGGAAATTGAGCACTGACAGGACCTGCAATAGAGGGGGGATACCTGTAGGCTGGCGGATAGCTGAAATCAGGTCTGGCTCCAATTGACAATCTTGGATAGTGGCCCGATCAAGTCTGTAGGTAAGGATAATGTGCCTGTCCTCCTTAGTCACCAGGTCCACCAGGGGTCTGTACACGGGGGGCTGTCTCCATCTCCTATTCATCCTCAGCGGATGAACACTAGGGTGGAAAACGGTAAGCAGAGGGTCATATTCACACATATGTGACAATAAAAATGCTTTTCTTCCTTTACAGAAACAGTATGTGAAGTTGAAAATCAGTTGATGTGCCAATGTCTGCTGTGGCTAGGTGCTATGCCCTGTGCCCCCCTGGAATGGCAGCTGCCTGACCTGTGAGGATAGACAAGTGGAAATGAGGTAATTCCGCTGGCATTGTGCGCCGTTGCGGTCGACGACCGCCGTGCAACTTCGCATTCGTTCTCTTTGGGGCCTATGGGTTCCAGGAGCCAATTGCGATATACGCAGGCGGTGACTGTACGCACTGCCCCCGATGTGACCGCCATTTTCTATCTGTTCAATCACTTGCTACCTGACCTTCGACAGGAGAGGACCTGTGCTGCAAGTGCTGCTGTGACCTGTGTCTGGAAGCGACAATCGCTCAAGTGTCTGGGGAAAGGGCTCCCGCCTTCACTTTGGAGGAATTGGAGAGACTGGTGGATGGGGTCCTACCCCAGTATACTTTACTCTATGGTCCTCCAGACAAACAGGTGAGTACACTGTGAGTATGAGGCGTGGGCCATGAATGTATGGATTGCTGTGTGTGTAAGCCTTGTGCTGGGGGGCTGAGGGGTCCTGGGCAGAGTGCTGCAGGTCTGATGGTCAATGTCTGTGCATATGGGGATGGGAGGGATATTGTGGGACATGAGTGTAACAGTCCAGGCGGTATAACTAATCCCTTTTTTCTATGCATATTTTCCTGCGGGTCAGCACCCATCAGAAAAAGAGTATTTGGTGTGTCATCGCCAAGGAAGTGCGGACCCTGGGGGTCTTTGTCAGGCGGAGCACCCACTGCCGCAAACGGTGGGACGACCTGCGCCGCTGGGCAAGGAAGACGGCGGAGGCCCAGCTGGGGCTGGCCTTCCAACGAAGAAGGGGTGCCCATCGTACCCTGACCCCCCTGATGTTCCGCATCCTGGCTGTGGCCTATCCGGAGTTGGATGGGCGCTTGAAGGCATCACAGCAGCCACAAGGGGGTGAGTACTGATTCAGATTCATTACTTTGCGTGTGTTAAGGTTGTACCTGGGTGGGGGATGTGAGCTGTGGGTGCCCCTAGGCCAGGGCGAACTGGCAGGGTTAGGTCCCTTGTTGGTCAGGGTCTGAAGCACTCCAAACCCAATAGTGTTAGTGGGCATCTACTACTGGGCAGGGTCCTGTTGGTTTCAGGTGTGCAGCCAATCGCGTTGCGCAATGTACCCCATGGGCTGGTGACTAGCATTGTAACTGGTGGTGCATGGCCTAGTGCATAGGGCTGATCCCTGTGTGTTGTGTACGCCAACTGTAGTGTTGTTGCTGGCATTCACCAAGTGTATCCTCTGTCTCTCCACCCCTTTTTTGTTTTGTCACACTGTCCTTGTGTGCATTAGCATCATCTGGCGGAGGAGCAGATGCACCGATGATGGAGGGAGCTGCATCCCACATGGGCCTGAAGGCCGAATCCACTGATGGTGAGGGCACCAGTGGGATGGAGGGTGAGGGGAGCACCACAACAGAGACAGAAGGGCACACTACAGACAGCAACACCTCCTCCGATGGAAGCTCCCTGGTGGTGCCGGACACCTCTGTGCCCACCGCAACAACAGGTACAGCCGCCACCCCCGTACCAGCACCACCCTCCCAGCTGCCCCTCAGCATGTTTCCTGTGCCCCCTCACCCAGGAGGGTTGGCATCTCCTTCACCCCAGGCACCTCAGGCCTTGCCCCAGTCAGCCCTGCTGCCCTCAGTGAGGAGGCTATTGACCTCCTGAGATCCCTCACTGTTGGGCAGTCAACCATACTGAATGCCGTCCTGGGTGTCGAGAGGTATTTGCAACAAACAAATGCATACCTGGAGGGCATTCACTCTGGCGTAACGGGCCAACAGAGTACATTTCAGGCTCTGGCCTCCACACTGATGGCAGCCATTGTACCTGTCTCCAGCCTCCAACTTCCTCAACCCAGTCCCAATCCCCTCAACCCCAACCTATCCCAAGCAAACATTCAGGCCAGCATTCACCCAGCCCAGCACCTCGACCACCCAGTCCACGTCCGCTATGGGTTCTGCAGCTCTGTAAGGCTCTAAAGAGGCACTCATAAGCCCAGCCAGTGTGCCACCAACACCTGCCAAGGCCAATAAGGGTCCGCCACCAGGAAAGGGCAAAAAGGGGAGAGCATCCAGCAAGGAAAAGGAGGCACTACCAGCAAGGCCAAGGCAAAGACTCCAGCTGGAAGAAGCAAGGAGGCACCACCATCTGCCAAGAGCCAGAATGGGCACAGAACACCAGCCAGGGTACTTCAGGCATCCGAGGCTGCAGGGAAAGGGCTGGAGCCTCCCCCCTCCACTGGCAGCCCCGCCACCTGCACTGCGGCCAGCACCATGGCCAGCACCGCAAGCAGCACTGCCACCAGCAGCAGCAGCCTCAGTGGGCAGCCGTCCGAGGCTGCAGAGGAAGGGCTGGAGCCTCCCCCCTCCAATGGCAGCCCGGCCACCTGCACCACGGCCAGCACCGCCACCTGAACCGCGGCCAGCACCGCCACCTGCACCGCGTCCAGCAGCGCCGCAAGCACTGCCGCAAGCAGCACCGCCACCAGCAGCAGCAGCCCCAGTGGGCAGCCGTCCAAGGCAGCAGGGGAGGGGCTGGAGTCTCCCCCTCCACTGGCAGCACAGACACATGCACTGGCACTGCAAACACTGTACAGCTGTCCCCGCCGGCGGATGGATTGTAGTCCTGCATCCATGCTGTGTCATGCATCCTGCCCACAGAAAATCGTGTGGATCTGACACCCAGGTGAGTGACTGTGACCTTGCACACCCCATGTGCTGCATCACTGGGCAAAAAGCCCCCTCCAGAACCAGTAGAAGGAGGCATCCACTCACCCTATCCTTGACAGGATGAAGCACACTGGGCACAAGCCCCCCTCTAGAAACAGTGTAGGAGCCACCCACTTGAGAGACTGTGGCCTTGCACTCCCCAGGACCAAGCAGTGGGCAACCCTCCCACTTGAGAGACTGTGGCCTTGCACTCCCAGGACCAAGTAGTGGGCAACCCACCTACTTGAGAGACTGTGGCCTTGCATTCCCCAGGACCAAGCAGTGGGCAACCCACCCACTTGAGAGACTGTGGATTTGCACTCCCCAGGACCAAGCAGTGGGCAAACCACCCACTTGAGAGACTGTGGCTTTGCACTCCGCAGGACCAAGCAGTGGACAAACCACCCACTTGAGAGACTGTGGCCTTGCACTCCCCACGACCAAGCTTTGGGCATGGAGCCCCCTCCAGGAGCAGCGGTATTTTACCATCTTCTGGCTGAGGTGCCCCCATTCCTTGTCCCCCTGAGGTGCATGTGTGTGTTCGACCTGATGCCCCTGCAGTGTTCTCGTATTGAGGCCGGAGTCCAGTGTGGGCTTAGCCTGTGTGTTTTGGCCCAGTGGACACTGTCCCACCTTTTGTAAATATTGTATATTTTGTAAATACTGTTTTTGAATTGTAAACATATTCATAACTATTTCTAATATAACACTAATTTTACTCCATTCCTTTTGTCCTTGCATTATTCCTGAGGGTTACGGGGTGTATATGCAATGTTGTTGCATGTGTTTGTGTGTGTGGTATTGGGGGTGGGGTTGGGGGGGTTGCGTGTTGCGTGTGTGTGTCACTCTCTTTTTCCTCCATCCCTCCCCTGTGTGCTAGGTACAGTACTCACCGTGGTCGTCGTCGCCAGCATTGGTACTCCTGGTATATGAGCACATACACCAGCATGGGAAAGACGTGCAGCTCAGGCTCCATGTTGTCCTGGTTCTTCCTTGAGTGTCGAGAGGTGAGTTGTTTCCCTTCAGAACACTGTTTCTGCTGTGCTTTTGATGGCGTTGGTACCGCACCAGAAAAGTTTGCGTATAGGCCTCTTGTAATACAGTGGGCGGAACTTTGTCTTCCGCCCTGACTGTTAACGGTGAACGCAGCGGTGTTTGTTGCTACTGCTGTGGCGGTCGGAGTGTTAAAGTGTCTGTCTGTGTTGGTGGTTTCCGCCGTGGTCATGATTCAATTTTTTTTACCGCTGGCCCGTTGGCGGTGTTACAGCCGCTTTACCACCGACCACCAGGGTTTGTAATGAGGGTCTAGAGTCTGAAAAGATCTCTGTAGGCCAGCCATTGCTCCATGAATGCCTTCCAGGAATGCCTTTGTCTGTGGGAGCTGAGTTGCCAATCCCTGGATGGCATTCACAATGGCTGACTGACCCACCGAGATACTCCTCAGGTGGTCACTAGCCTCCTCACTGAGGATAGCAGGGGTAACAGGGGGCTGGGGTGTTGGTGCCTTCTGTGAAGGCGATACCCAACCTCTTAGGTGAAGAGGCACGGCCAACTGGGTGGGGAGCAACAGGGAGGGCTGGGATGGAACAGGGGAGGCAGACAAAGATAGTGCAGGGGGTTGCCCGAATGGTTCTGCCACCATTACGGAGTGGCCACCGTAGGAGGAATTGGAAGATTATGAGGATGCAGATCTGGTCGCCCGTGGCATTTTCCTCACCCTCCAGGCCACTGGGTCCATCTATGTCGGTGATGTTTTCACCGGAGGTCCCGTGGCAAGATACTTCGCTAATTGGCTAGGCACCGTCTCTTCTGCTTGCTAGTGCTGACGCTGCAAGGACAGAGAGGAATTGGGTCGTCACAAGTCCATGATAACACTTGACCCACAACTCTGCTTGACAAACAAAACCATTATGTCAAGTAGGCTCCAGCAAAAAATTGCACATCGGTGACACTATATGTGCCATTACATATGCATGCATGCCATGTGGATTTCCGAAAGGTGCCCACAGGAAAATTAGGATCTTAGATAACTACAATTGCATGGCTGAAGTTTTAGAACCATAATACCCATACAACAACTACGAGACCTCTTCATTCTCAAAGCTGTCCCACATGCATCAGACCACAGTCAACTAATAGCAAACAATAGTATCCCATTCTATAGTCCATTCCCACATACCCCACAGAAGGTCATTCACACATCGCCCTGGGTCACATGTAATGAACCAACTATGAGAAATTATGCCCTGACACCCTGCAGTGTTACTTACAAAATTACAATATCCTCAAGTAGGTGACTTGGAAATACCTATGGCACACTGGAAAAATATTAACACTGTACACTTCTCCAAGTGACATCTGTCCCAAGAGAGTCAAGGAGATACTATAAAGTCACTCAGATAATCCACAAATGAGGCAAGGAACACTGTTGAGATCAGGTTCAAAATGTCAAGGAGAGATGTCTCTAGAATACACAAAACAATGATTCAGCAAAGCCCCAGGATAGTCAAGTGTTTCTGTTGAAGCCATCCATCCTTGGCATGTTGGAGGGACACAGAAATTGCAAGGACTAAGAGAAGCCCCTTAACCTGTTCCCGAATGAGAAGCCACAACACTATCTATATCTTGGACATGTCAACCCTGGTGTCTGTCTGTGGATGAATGACTGTACCCAAACACATGCAATGTCAATATCACTGCAAGTCACTACATGATGCATGCTAACAGTCAGGCCACAATTGTTAACCATTACACATACGTAGTGCACTCTTCCACATGATTCCATGTCAAGGGCATAGATATACACACTCTGGGCCTACCTCATTGCTGCTGCAGTTCTACATGACAAATTACATACTATGATGTATGAAGTCTTTTCTCAGACATAAAACAATGGTTACACTCCTGGATGTGGCACAAGATACAATTGAACCCTATTGTAAATTTGCAATTCCACAAACAGGTTGCCCTGCACATATGTGAGGGAATACAGACATCATCCCATCAATATAGGCACAATCAATGTTGGAAACAGTGATGGCACATAAATCCAGCCAATTGACATCCCCCACTTAACAAGGGAAAGTACTTTGCTACACCAGCAAACAATTAACCATGTAAGCCATGCCACATGTATGATGGATACCTACACATCACATACTGCAATGAGGCACAACCACCCATCACACACTGAAGATAAGTAGCTTTTCTGTGGCAGATGTCTACATAAACAAATACACAGACACATGAATACCATGATCCATAACCCACTTACCTTTGGGCCTATAACATGTAGGAGTAGTGATCTCTTGGTTATACATTGTACCAACTACAACAACAAACAGTACCTGAATGATCACAGCCATTTGTGTTCCCTACAAAGCAAGTGGTTTATGGATTCACCCCAGTTGTGTCCTAGGTACCAAGGGCAAAAAGATAGGCACACCAGTTTAATACACTTGACATGTCAACACAAACAATTTCCCAACTACTGTGTGACACATGGCTCTTCCCTCAATGTCAAGGGGAGCAGTCAGTACCTCACTCAATCACCTTGCAATGGGACAGGCAAGACTTTGCTATGTACTCACTACCTTGTGGCTGTTGTACTGCCCTCAAATGCCCATCAAGGTCTGGGTAGGCTACTGCCAGAATGCAGGCCATTACAGGGGTCATGGTCCAACAGGCACCCTGTCCACATTGGGGAGACAGCTCCAGCTGGGCCTCTACGATCTTCAGGGCCCAGCGTCTAAGGTCCTCCGACCTCTTGCGACAGTGGGCGCTCCTCTGGCCGTGGACCCCCAAGGTCCGCACCTTCTTGGCGATGGCTCTCCACATCCCTTTCTTCAGATGGGCATTGACCTGCATGGATGCAATAGACAAGACAAGAATTTATGTCCACAAGTCTCATTCAAAATTTCTGATTCACACACGTGTCAGTATATCAACTGCATAAGTGTGGCACATGCTCACCATTGAGTACAAGGACATGACTACAAACCCTTCCCAATCTGCAGACCAATCCATCACCCTGCTCATTCCCTGCACTGACTAGGTAGGTCAACTCACATCTTGTGGGACATGATCTACCAAACTCACTGAGATCTGACAAACTATGTGATACATCACACATCTCTAGCTTCTGAAAGGTAGACTCATTAGGCAGGAATGCAGCAAAACACTCATAATCTGTGAGAAAGGTCTTCTGCATACAGTCCCCACAGGCTACTGCCAGGGTACAAACTCAAATATTACATATGGGTAACAATGAAAAGACAGGCAGTGTGGGTACAAAAAGAGTCTAGGCTGTCCATGTGTGGACATGTGCAGAAACAAATGCAGATTCATTCCACTTCAGGGGGTGGGGTTCTGTGTGTCTTATCATTAACACATAACACACTTTTAGACATATGTGTCCACATTACGTAACTTATAGTCAAAACAACATAGGCATACATTGTCCATTTCTAGCTATGTGACTAGGGGCCACATGTACAAAAATCAGGTTTTGTGACTCGCAAAATGACCTACCTCATGAATATTCATGGGTAGGTTTCAATTTGCGACTCCATTGGGAATGGCTGCTCTCACAGGGATGGTGGCCTGCTGCAGATAGCAGACCACCATGTCTGTGACTGCTTTTGAATGAAGCAGTTTTTCCTTTTTGAAATGCAGCCCGTTTTCCTTAAAGGAAAACGAGATGCATTTCAAAATAAAAAATGAAAAGTTTTCTTTTCATTTTTTCAGAGCAGGCAGTGGTCCATGGGACCACTTCCTGCTCTAAAAAAATATTTTTGCTGCCATTCATAAAGGGGAAGAGGTCCCATGGGGACCCCTTCTTGTTTGCAAATGGGAACTGCGATTGTTTTGCGATCGCATTCGCGGTCACAAAACAATCATATATGGGACTGCAACTCGCAATTAGGAAGGGAATACCCCTTCCTAATTGCGACTCGCAAACCCTTTTTACGATTCGGTAAATAGATTACCGAATCGCAAAAATGGGTCTGTACATCCCAAATAGCATTTTTCAAGTCACAAACTTCCTGATTCGCCGTTTGCGACTTGAAAAATGCTTCGTACATCTGGCCCTAGAATACTGAATCACACATCATGGTTTCCCAGGAAACAGCACACAATTTGCACTTTTGAAATGTCAGAAATGTAATGAGCCTCCACAGGACATATGTGACTGGTATGAAAGTGACAATAGGGCTGTCAGAGGTCTGAGACACACATTGATAATGATATCAAGGGTACATTCGTCACACAGATCATTAACTCTCCCCTAAAACCATTTACATTCTCATCAGAGGAAAGAGCCTCATTAAGCTGCATATTAGCACATAGCCAAGATATGGCCTCTTAACAGTATATGGTGGGATACAAGTAGTGGGCACATTGCCACAGTTGCATAGCAAAAGTAATAGGACACCAGCGTAGACTTGGACCCATACTGTGAGATACATTTGACAGGCCCTGGTCTCTGCAAGCTGAGCAGACAGAACCTAAATTAAACTCCTTTCCCATCACTTCCATGCATGACAGTACATTATGCAGCCAACAACATTTTGTCTAGTGGTGTGTGTGTTGCAACCTGAGGGGCAAAGTGAGTCAGGATATGCATTCCAAGCAAGTTTAACAGAGGCAGATGTGGGTTTAAATCTCTGTGGCAACATACACATTGCTCACTTCAGACACAACAGACACATACAACATGCATCCACAGCTCATGCTGTCATGCAAATACATGTTGTCTCACATTGACAATATCCAGGAGGTAAGAGATGGATGGGGATGACTGTAATGTCACCTCAACCAGTCATATGTACATTGACTCTCCCATTGATACCAGACTGACTGTACCTACATGGCCTTGAATTTGCATTCTGGCACACATGGGAGCAAGTTATCCTGTGAGGAGGGAATATATGGTGAAGAACTGAGAAAATGTGTGCACATGAGGCGCTTACCTGCTCCTTTGGTGCACCATAGAGTTGTCAATACAGGTATAGTATCTCTGAAACCAGCTTCTCCAACTCCTCTCGTGAGAAGGCTGAGGCCCTATCACCTGTTGGACGTGGCATGATTGCTCCCAGAGGTGGTACACAGCAGCTCCGATAGTGGAGGTCTTGTTGGCAGCAGTGTCAAGAGTCAAGTGAGGGATTTTGCAGAACATGTCAGACACGTTGCCACGCATGCAGCTGTCACTGCCGGCACACACAACCATTGGCCTGTGACCACCACTGGCAACAGCGTTAACCTATGGCTGTGTCCGTCATGGTTGTAAACGCCTACAGCCATGATGACTCCCGCCGACTCCCGCCGGCGGTCACGGATGGTTCCTATTGTTCAGTGGAGTAGGTCAGGCAGCCGCCATTTTAGAGGCCAGAAATGTATTACATGGCTCCGAATTATGCATCACACCTCTGAAACTATTTGTATTTGCAGTAATGAGTGTTTGTCTTGTCCGGCCATGTAGTTTCTACTCCTCAAACACCATTGATGTAAATTGCTAGGCACATATGGCAATTTGCATTGGGCACAGCTTCCCCCCACCGACAAAGGTAATTTTTAAGCTTGCTACCTCAAGTCACAGTCCGAGTGACAATTTGTATGCACAAAATGTTGATTACCAGATAAAGATGTGTACATATGTGTTGCAAAGCAAGGGTGTAAAATGTGACTTTTGTGTGATATCAGTTGTGATGTCTACTGCGTATCATGTCCACACTTAGTACATGCCTTGTCACATTTTATCATTGACATGCATCCTGTATGTTCGATGAGACACATTAGATAATGGCAAAACCCATTTCTTGTCGTACATAGGTACCCAGGAAGAGGGAGGACGCAACAACCTCCTATCTATCATCCACTGCCAGACCTTCAGACCATGGAAGGACATCACATCATTCAGATCTATCATCTGAATAGGCAAACCATTGTATACCTAAGTTGTCAGTTGAAGCCAGATCTGATGCCTGCTCTTCGTTATCTAACAAGCATACCAGCCATTGCTTAAGTCATGGCAGTGTTGCACTTAATGGCCACAGGATCCTTCCAAAATACAGTGGTCCTATCTGCTGGGATGTCCCAGCCCATGTTCAGTCTGGTTTTGAAGAATGTACTCTCAGCAATGTTGAAACACCTGGACAGCTATATCCGGTTGCCTCACATGAGGATTTTGCCCATGTGAAGGCTGACTTCTCTGGTTTGACACACATCCCACATGTTGTGGGAGCAATTGATGGTACACATGCCGCCTTGGCCCCCGCAAGGCAATGAGTAAGTGTACCACAAAAGAAAGAGCTTCCATTCCATCAATGTCCAAGATGTTTGTTTGAGGGATCTCTACATTTCACAGGTCTGTGCCCGTTTTCTGGGTTCAGTCCATATGCTTTCATTATGCGGAACAGTGCAATCCCCCAGCTGATGTCATAACTATACCCAAAGAGGGCCTGGCTGGTTGGTAAGTCACATCTGTCCTGTTTGTGTGTGTACAATGTTTGCTACAACAGATCCGATGAGAGGGACTCATAGTTGCACATATGTCCCATTCCAACTCAGGAAACTCTACATACCCAAACACTCCATGGTTGTTGATGATTTTGAGGAATCCATCTACTCCTAGGGAAGTCTGTCTCAACGATGCCCATGGAAGAACACAGCGTGCTGTGGAGTGGGCTTTAGGGCTCAGGAAGGCCAGATTTAGGTGTCGGGTGAGTAGAGTCCTCCTCTACTCACCTGAAAAAGTGTGTAAAATCATTGTGGCCTGCTGCATGCTTCACAACATTGCCCTGTGGGGGAATATCCCATACATCACTGACAAGGGGGAGCTAGCAGTGCCACTAGGTGGGAATCCTGAAGTGAGGATGACAGTGATGAGGAGGAAGGTGAAGTCTTGCGGGCAGATCTCATCAATCACTACTTTATCTTAGTGTAAGTATGTCATGTGATGTGATTACTGTGACTGTATGAGGAACTGTAGTTGTCAGGGTGGGTTGAGTACGGTGTTTTTCCAATAGATAGAGGATCTGATGCTTTGCAGTATACAGCCAAATATTACCTGCTAAGTCAAACGTGAACATTTCACTACTTTGATTATCTGCTGGGTGTGTGTCAGTTTCATGGCAAAGTAAGTGTATCAACTGAATGTTTGATATGAGCTTTTGGTCATAGGTATGAATTTCCAACCTAAACACCTTATATTGGTTGTATCCAGGACCTTCACCCTGACATCCTCATTTGGACATTTCAGAGTTGTGACATTAAAAGGTATCCAATGCTGTTCTGACTTAGGAAGTGGACATGGATTGATCCTGGTAATGTTGGTCACAAATTTGGGGTGTGTGAGTCCTGTGCCAAACCTGCTTGCACAGTAGGTGGGTGGAATTCTGAAGTGCACAATACACAGGTTTGATGTGGGGTGTTGGGCCAATTGCCTCATGTTTGTGATCACATGGCTTTGAGATATGTTGTCATTAAGTGCAATCCATGCATTGTCCCTTTACATTGTGTAGACAATGAGCTTGTATGATCTGTATGTAGCTGTAGATGTGTTTCATCACTGCCGGTCACAGTGCCTGTGCCACAACACTGACATAGGTTTGTGTCATACCACCAGATGCTTGATCATTATAATTGGATGGACCTATGGTCAGGGACTGTTGTACGGCCCTCTGCCTATGCCATGGCTTATGTTATGTTGGCAGACCTGGGTTTGGTATGTGACAAGGCTGAAGCTGGTGACAACATCCACAATTCTGTTAGCCTATTGTACAGGACGGGGTCTGACAAAGCCTTTTCTTCTGTGGTCTGGGGGACTGTACCTTGGTATATCTAGCCTGACTCATTATGGTTCATCTATATGCCAGTCCAGACATTTTGACAGCCTATGTGCTGTACAGTGCAAAAAAATGTTTGGTGTGACCAGACACTTGTGTCAGTGTCTTGCTAGTAATCCTCATGGCACTACCTGTGACATATCCCCCTTCCATTACTATCTTGTGTCTTCTTCATGTGCATCACACGGGCTTACATCTCAACATTTCAAAATGTAGTACAGAAGCAAGCAGGCAATGATTTTCTGCTAGGTGAGTTTTTAGACATAGGTGCAGGAATTAATAATGCCATGCAATCCAAAAGGAATTTGAAGGGATCACTCATAGCGGATGTCATAATTTTAGTAGATATCACAATATTTGAAGTCCAAAGTCCAGTGCCTACTACCATGAAAATGGAAGTGGGTGAAGAACAGTCAACAGAGTGAATTTGTGGCACACAGAGGATTTCCTTCAGGAAGAGGTCACACTTTATGGCAGTGGTTGGTGCCTTACCATCCGATGCCCCTGGATTCTTGGCTGGAAGTCTCCGCCTGCAGGGGGTGGGGGTGTCTGCTGCTACAGAGGCATGGGTGTCTGAGACAGGTTCTTCCCCTGGCAGGGACTACTTTCTGGGGACTGCCACTGATGTTGAAGGGATTGGTGTTATTTGGCCAAAGGTAGGGGTGTGGTTTGCTTACAGTCCCTGATCATGGTACTGCTTATTTCCCTGAACACCCCTGAGAGGGAAGCCAGTGACTCACTATGGAAATCCCTCTGCAGCTGCTTCATTTCCTTCAGTTAATTAAGTACCTGGGCCATCATACCTTGGTAATTTTGATAGGCTCCCAAGACTTGTTTGATGGTTTCCTGGCCAGGACCGTCCCCAGTGGCCTCATGCCACTGGCCCACAACATCATTCCCATGCACCCTACCCCCATGTGCATGCACCCTTGCCACAGATTGTCCCCTACCACTGGTTCCAGGACCATCATTGTCAGAGAT
Organism: Pleurodeles waltl; assembly: GCF_031143425.1. Taxonomy (NCBI): domain Eukaryota; kingdom Metazoa; phylum Chordata; class Amphibia; order Caudata; family Salamandridae; genus Pleurodeles; species Pleurodeles waltl. Next base: position 733,744,781 of record NC_090437.1, on the reverse strand, counting down.
GTGTTGCTGTGACTCAGGATCCTGGACTGGGGGCACAGGATGGTTGTCACTTTTCTAGGGACACAGGTTGGGGGGGTGAATGGATGCCTGCTATGTTGATGCTATCGGGCTGGGAGGAGTTGATGTGGTCATGGTGAGGCTCACTGGTGTCATCTGACCAGATTGCCCTGATGGGCCAGAACCATCCTCAATGTCCAGGCATCCAGGAGTATTGTCCTCACTGAAGGCATCATCCATGAGGGTAGTGGCAATCTCGTCAGAGGTCTCGGTGTCCCCAGTGGCAGCTCGACCTATTGATCTGAGAGATATAATGTTGGAGCTTGTATTTTGACATCTACCTACAAAAGCTGACAGTGACATTTAGCAATGGCTGTGCACACATTGGATTAGCAAGTGTCCCTTATGTTATGGGTACACATGGTATAAATTGTAGTGACCTAACATTTGTGAAACATGCCAATTCCATTTCAACTAACCAGCTGCAGGATGTTATGAATTCATTAGCACTTGGAAGGGTGGGCATAGACTTACATCTTGTCGCCAGTGCAGCAAACCAGTGGCTGGGCAGGATGCAGCTTTGAAATTTTTATGGCCTAGTTGACTGTTATGCAGGCAGAGACAGCACTTAGTTGCAAATGTGATTGGAGTCATCATGTGGTCAGTGCATTGTGAATGTGTCCGCTGCCAATAAAATTCAGGTGTTGAATCTTGAGACCTTTGGTTCTCCTGTTTTTTTCACACAGGTTGAGCTGTCCTTCATCTTGGTTTAACTGCTCAAGATACATCTTGGTGGTTAGCCAAATCACAGAGGGTACCATGATCTGAATCTTGGTCCCTCCCTTGTGAGTAAACTTCCTTTCTAAGTTCACAGACAGATGCTATATGGCATATGGACACTGGTCTGGTGATTGGAGCTGCAGAGACTGGCCCTCCTGGGATTTACAGCCATGTTTCTCCATGTACTAAACACAGCATACATAACTCATCCTCTCAGGTGAGTTTACTTCCATTGAGAGTTGACAAACAAGGATATTTGAGCGGGCTGTGCTTGTGTTTGAAGTTGGAGAGACAGAGCCTCCGGGCCTTAGCAGTCATGTCACTCTCTGTACTTCAAGCACTTGTTATATGTCATCCCCCCAGGTGAGTGAACTTCATGTGTGAATTCCCAAAGAAGGGTATATTTACAAGTATACCCTGGACTGGTGGCTGGAGTGATAGTAAGGGAGCCTCCTGTGATTTGCAGCCATTTTAGATCCTTTATTACACCCACTATACTTATGGTTTCATCCCAGGTAAATATACTTCAATGATGATTTGATACACAGGGGTATTTTGGAGAGAACACTGTTGTTTTGCTTAAAGTTGGCAGAACTGCGCCTGGTGTGATTTGAAGTCCTGTTACTCTTAGTGATCCCCAATACCAGACAGATGCCTACTCCCCCAGTGAGTACAAATCATATGAGATTTAAATGTATAGTGGACTTCAGAGAATAGGAGACTGTTCTGGTGTTTGTATTGACAGTACCACTGCCTCCTGACCTAAGCAATCCTATCAGTTCCTGTACTACACACAGTATGCAGATGTTATCCATCTGGATGAGTAGCCATCAGCAGAGGGTTGTGACACAGGGATCTTTGTTGCGAGGGACACTGGGTTGGCTGAATGGAGTAACAGTGACAGAGCCTCCTAGCCTTAGAAGTCCTGTCAGTCCCTGTGCTATTCTGCAGTTTGGTATTGTTAGGATATGCTCTGGCTTCTGTGGTTGGCATTGGAGATGCAAAGGATTGTAGTGTGTGAAGAGGTGTGTTTTATAGTGTGCTTTGCAGGTGAGACGAGGGTAGCAATGTGTGCCAGGAAACGGCCTTTTTAACGAAGCCGGAGCAATGGGTAGCGTAGCCACGCAAGCGTTACCACACTTGCCTTAACCAGGTATGTGCCTGAGCTACACAAATGCGTGATTAAGGCACCATTCATACATGTGATTCAGGCACATGGCAGGAACAGCCGGGAGAGGAATGCGGTGGACGGGTAAGTGGGGCTGGGCCTGGGGCAGGTGGGGTGATATTTAAGGACAGGGTGGGATAGGTTTTGGAGTTCAGGGCAGTGGTAGGAGGGGGTCAGGGTATTCTTTAGGACAGAGTGGGGTAGGTTTTAGGGTTCAGGGCGTGGGTGATGAGTCGGGTAGGTTTTAGGACAGGGTGGGGTAGGTTTTAGGGTTCAGGGTGGGGCAGGTGGTTGGGGTAGTTTTTAGGAAACAGTGGGGTAGTTTTTAAGACAGGGTAGGTTTTAGGGCGGGGAGTCAGGGTAGTTTTTAGGACAGGGTGGGGTAGTTTTTAGGACAGGTTTTAGGGTTTAGGGCGGGGATGGGGTTTGGGATACTTTTTAGGACAGGACGGGGTACTTTTTAGGACAGGTTTTAGGGTTCAGGGCCTGGGATTTGGGGCGTTTTCAGGACATGGTGGGGTATGTTTTAGGGTTCAGGGTGGGGCGAGGGATTGGGGTAGTTATTATGACAGGTGGGCTGGTTTTTAGGAAAAGGTGGGGTAGAGTTTAGGGAAGGGGCGGGGTCAGGGTAGTTTTTAGAACAGGGTAGGTTTTAGGGTTTGGGGCAGGATGGGGGATGGGTCTTTTTTTTAGGACAGGTTGGGATAGTTTTTTGGACAGGGTATGTTTTAGGATTTAGGGTGTGGGTCAGGGTAGTTTTTAGGACAGGATGGGGCTGTTTTTAGGACAGGGTAGGTTTTAAGGTTAAGGGTGAGGCGGTGGTCGAGTATTTTTTGCAGGACAGGGTGGGGTAGTTTTTTAGGGCAGGGTAGGATTTAGGGTTTAGTTCGGGTTTGGGGTAGTTTTTAGGACAGGGTGGGGTACGTTTTAGGCAAATGGTAGCTTTTAGGGTTTAGTATGGGGTAGGATTTGGGGTAATTTTTAGGACAGGGTGGGGTAGTTTTTAGGACAGGGTAGGGTTTAGGGCAGGGGTGTCGGGTAGTTTTCAGGACAGGACTTGGAAGGTTTTGGAACTGGGCAGGGTAGCTGCTAGGATTTAAGGTAGGGGTGTGGATCAAGGTAGTTTTTAGGACAGGGCAGGTTAGGTCTTAGGGTTTAAGGTGGAATCGGGGTCAGGTAGTTTTTAGGACAGGGCTGGTAGGTTTTAGGGTTTAGGGTGGGGCAGGGGTCCAGGGTAGTGTTTAGGAAAGGGCAGTATAGGCTTTAAGGTTTAGGGTGGAGGTGGGGTAGTTTTAAGGACAGGGTAGGTTTTAGGGTTTAGGGCAGGGGCAAGCGGGTCAGGGGGATTGTATCACACAACCATTCATGACCTTTAACAAGCATGCTTTTCCAGCTAAATTTGTTGTAAGGGCATGCATGGTGAAGACGCAGTCGTGGTTCCGATCGCATTAAGCCATGCATGGTTCGGCCATACATGGTTTTGCCATAAAACCATGTGTGCCAGCTGTGTTGTTTTTCAATCCATCAAGTGTGGTGTTGTGTATTACTTTGGGGGCCGCAAATCACCGTGGTTCGAACTGCCATTGGTGGATGGCAAGGCTGACCACCACTGCGACTTTTGACTTGTAATACGGTCAGTGGTTGGTTGACGGGCCGAGTTCCATCAATGGGCTCATTGATTATCCGTTACATCTATCAGATCTACGAATTCCACAGATCACTGCTAGTCCTATACCTACAGCCAGTTGTACATGTTCTTTAAAGGTGAGTATTCATGATATGTAACTCCAAGGTTCTTGTATGATACTACTCACTCCAATATTACTTTGTTTGAAAACACCACACAAAAGAGCACTTTTTCCTACCATTACTATATCATCTAGGTTTTACCTGTATTAATTGTCACCTTCTACGTCCACTCTTAGTGATTTTCTAGCTTTCATTTCTACTTTCAGTGATGCCGTCTTCAGTGCTAGAACCACTGTTGATTATATTATTAATGTTCATGACACCATCATCAGACATAATATCTGATTTTTATCCTCAGTAAATCATGGATGGCTGAACCCGCTGCTCTTATCTTCATATAGCCAACCAGAAGGCTTCAAACAAATTTTAAAAATTAAGAAACCAACTGTGAATGACGTTTGGCTTTAAGCAGAAAGGCAAATATCATTCGCAATGCACTCTAAGGTTTTGAACATCAGCCTATGAAATACATATTTGGTCCTCTTCTATCATCTGCACCTACCCAACCCACTATTTGATCCTCGAGGATCCTTTCAATTCAGTTAACAAATAAGTTTGTTTAAATCTTGGTCCATAAACATATATCAATAAAACAGCATATTTCAAGATTTAAAAACAATAAATACCTATATAACAATTTAAATATGGGCAAGGATTAATTGGCGATATAAACCAACCTACTGTACAGATTATGGGGGTCATTCTGACCCTGGCGGTCATTGACCGACAGGGTGAACGACCGCGGGAGCACCGCCAACAGGCTGGCGGTGCTCCCAAGGGCATTCTGACCGCGGCGGTATGGCCGCGGTCAGAAACGGAAAACCAGCGGTCTCCCGCCGGTTTCCCGCTGCCCTGAGGAATCCTCCATGGCTGCGCCACCATGGGGATTCCGACCCCCTCACCGCCATCCTGTTCCTGGCGGTTTTGACCGCCAGGAACAGGATGGCGGTGAGGGGTGTCGTGGGGCCCCTGGGGGCCCCTGCAGTGCCCATGCCAATGGCATGGGCACTTCAGGGGCCCCCGTAAGAGGGCCCCTAAAAGATTTTCAGTGTCTGCCGTGCAGACACTGAAAATCGCGACGGGTGCTACTGCACCCGTCGCACCCTTCCCACTCCGCCGGCTCCATTCGGAGCCGGTTTCCTCGTGGGAAGGGGTTTCCCGCTGGGCTGGCGGGCGGCCTTCTGGCGGTCGCCCGCCAGCCCAGCGGGAAACACAGAATAACCGCAGCGGTCTTCTGACCGCGTAGCGGTATTCTGTTGGGGGAACTTTGGCGGGCGGCCTCCGCCGCCCGCCAAAGTTAGAATCACCCCCTATATCACATTGCCAGCTTTAAACAGGAGCAAAAGGGACAAAGACCAATTCTAAATCAAAATATTCCCTTCCATACTGCCGGGTTAGCCATAAAAAATATATAAGTATATATGATATGTTATTTTGCCATGGATCCAATGTCTGGGTTGTCCATTTCTTTGTTAGGATGTGCCTGACATTCTTAAATGTGTTTCACTTTTTAGGATTTTTGCTGATACTGTTATATTGGGAAAGTCCAAGTAAAAATGACCTTCTACATTTGTCTCTCCCAAACTGTCAACCCATTTTAGTTCCCTTCTCACAACCTCATACCTAAAATATGATGCTATCTTATCATCACTAATTTCTTAAACTCTATTCCAGAATTTAAATTTGTCTTTCGCAGAGAGACAGAACCAGGACGTCAAACCGGTCTCCAACCTTATCGCTTGAACAATAGCCACTTTAGGCAAATTCAAAACCATTTTTCATTACTAGCCTTCTATACTTTTCCAGTTCTGCATCCCACTCTGATATGGAATTTTTATGCCATGTAACAGTTTTATTTACACCATTGCTTTAACTGCTGTTGACACTGGATAAATATTTGAACCACCTTGCTCCTTTTTAAAATTATATAACTCCACTATTCCACTATAGTTGGTAAGACATTTGCCTTCACCAATTGACAGTGGGATTACCAGCTCAGATTGGCTGAAAAATGCATACACAAGGATCAATACATATTCACCTCATTAGTCAGTCAATGGTCCCTGATATAATTGTAATTCTTTCATCTTCCACCCAAATATCAATATTTTGGTTTCCTCCATTTAGAAAATGTGTTTTTGATGGAGGGGTTGGAGATCCTTCTCAAGCAACAGCTACGATCCCTGCCAGGGTTAACTACAAAAGTCACTAAATGAAACTGTGCGTAACACTCTGGTAGTGTTCCACAATAGAGTCCAGGCTTAACTAAGAGGTATTAAGTATTTATGCAGCACACAAACATTAATGAAGTGAAAATACAACACATACAAAATTCCACACCAATTTGAAAAAAAAAAAAACAACAACACAAAAACAAATTAAGTCCAACAGTAAAAATAGAGATCTGAACGTTTAAAGTTTCAAGTGCAAAATAGTACCTATAATATCAGAGCACCAGCCACGAGTGTCTGGTGAGGCAAGACTGGGGCAAAGGCGAAAGTTAAGGCCTACCACGATGGAGCGCAGTTGTGGTAAACGAAGTGGATTGGGCCCAGTCTCAGCATGCCTCCAGGCTTAGAAATAATATTGAAGAGAAGTTCCTGAGAAGGAAAGATTCAGTGGGGAGAGGCAGTCAGAAGTGTCTGAGGAGGAGGCGCAGTCAGGGAGCCACTAGATGAAGTCACATTGAAGATTTCTACCTTTGAACTTTGTCACATTTTTGGAAGTTGAAAATTTTCAGCAGGAGGAAACTACAGGCTGTTGCTGATGAGAGCTCCAGAAGGCCAGATAACATATCTTTACCTAAAAGGGAGAAGAGCACCGACTTTGTTACTTTCCTTTCTTTGTTCATATTAAACAAAGTTTGCACAGCTTACATCATTAGATGAAATTGAGGACAGTGCCTTATATTCCAAGGAGGTGTTCTCTATTCAGTTTTCTCATTTTTGCATGTTTTTCTTCTTTTTTAAAAACATCTATATATACCCACATATTCCTATCGCCCTCCATGGTTGGTTATTCTAATTTCCACATCTTCCCATTGACTTCTTCCCTAAACATTTGGGGGGCTGATGGCTTACCTTTCTTTGGAATTTGGGCATACTTTTTTATCACAGTTTCCCTTACCTTTCAATCTTCTCTCTGCTTTAGCCTGTGTCCCATTTTGATCCCCATATTTATGCTCCATTGGCATGATCCTACTTTGTTTCCCGTCTTGGTCATCATTTCTTTCTGTGCTAAAACTAGGGCTTTCTGCTTCCTACTCTGGATATGTTTTATATTTGTTCTTTCCTTCTTTTTTGCGGTACTTTACCATTCTTTCCTCTACACCTCACCCTATTCTTTGAAAATAAAAGGACCAACCTCTTCTATAATATGAAATAAATACTGTGCTTGCCTCAATTATATTAACATCAGAACCCTTTGCAAGATCTTCCATCGGCCTCACAAGAGCTTGCATACAAGAATGTATCATTTTTAACTCAGCAGCTATTGCTTTTAGTGGGATTGCTTGATTTTATATTGCATCATTGTTCAAGAACACTGATTCCAATATTCCAGGAAGTGTTCTATGCATTAATAAGTATATCAAACATCAACTAAGATGGGCGGGCTGAGGTGCTTGGAAGTTTTTGAAGAGAGGCAATGTAATTCTGGCCAGGTAGGTTATCCTGAGAGCTTCCGTCCACTGATTCCTTCTCTAGGTGCCTGCCATTTCCTCACAAAACAGCTTAGGAAGCGGCTTCACTATTTCCCTCCCATTGCTGTAACCACTCAACTTATTCATTACTCTTATAAAACTCTGCATCCCTGTTATTAGGTTAGGGAAGATGAAAGCCTACAGCCCAACAGGTCCACTGCCTGGGACAAAGGACCACTAAGCTGCAACCTATTTTGATTTGGAGGGCCGTCTTCTTGAAAGGGTATATTAAGGCCCATATCTTTATGAGATTTGGTTGAGTCTCCATCTTGTCTTCCCCACAAATGTTTTAATAGAGGCAGCCAGGGAGGATAAAGATGTTGACTTTGCTTCTTTGACTCCTTCCTGAAAGGATAATTGACCTCCTCCTAATTTATTTACCAATCAATAGTCTATGTGGGAAACCATAAGGCTTTTGGGGATCCTATCTATCAAACTTAGATCTTGCAAGACTGGTTTCATCGCTAGATTTAATTCCTCCCTTTTGTGAAGTTTTAGGACATCGTCCTTGCTTTTTCAAATCTATTGGCATTGTGGTGTATCCTGTTATACCCACATTACAATGCACCACCAAGTAATCTCCTAAGATATTTATAATTGTAGCACTGCATCCTGGAGGGATACACTGCAGAAAGACTCCAAACTGCAGCACTTAATTTGATTTACAGCACCAAAATGCATTGACACTCCCATTTACCAGATTGAAAGTTTACCTATAGCCTCCTTGCCGTACACTGCCTACACATATTATAGTGCTACTGCAGCCTCCATCCACACCCTCTTTCCAGAGTCTAATGGGTTATCCTAGACATTGACCACAGCCCTTTGTACTCTTTCCTTCTCCTGCAGTCAATCCTAGACATTTTTTACATTTTTTAAAGAAAAATATTTTGTTTGCATAAGCTGTCAGCACTTTTCTTAAGTCAGAAACTGGAGAGGAAATTGCCTAAAATACAGTGACCCATATATTGGCCTAAATCCTCTCAACAAAACAGCTACTCTGGCTGCAACTACCATAAAATGCCACCCTGCAGTATGCTCTCTTCTTGCTCCAGATCGGGGTGAACATAGCAATTCCAGTGGATCACAGTACCAGCGAAAGCTTATGCACAATGTGCTAAGTGTCTGATGAGACAGGGACTGCAGAGTCTGTCTAGAACCCAATCATGACTCCCCCAACCACTCACTCCTAGGCAAACTTGCCACTTTAAGAAAGACAGGAGGGAGAGAAGCATCTGCTCTATACTGCTCTCATCCTTACCCCCTTTTGTCTTTGAGTTTTTCAATTCTTTTGTTCACTTGTCTGGATCAGCTTGTTTGGTCGAGTTCTTTAAACGTATGATGGGTGCCTGCCAGTGACTGTGAGCGGGGGCGGCTGTCAGGTAATAGGCTCGCACTAGACCTACACCAGTGCTAGAGCTGGAGCTGACATGTGGACGGGTCGATAGGATGACACTGATCAAGCTGTAGTGCTGAAGGAGGGAACAGCTGGCAGAGAGAATGGCTTGTGGGAGGAATCCCTTCATCTTGGTACAGACAATGGTGTCTTTCAATTTAGGAGACTTTAACATTTGGGTTGATGACTACCAGAACTCCTACACACCTACAACTGTGGATAACATGGAGAAACTGGGCCATGCTCAATTGATCACCTCTCATGTGTTTGATTATAGTATCAGCCTTGACCTACTATTCTCATATGTCTCCAACATGGTCAGTACCAAGTGACAACCACTACTTGGATCAAATAATAAACTCATTCATTTTGTCTAACAAACTGAATTCATCTCAATAAGATAAAATTAAAAACTGTTTCTGCAGTATCCTGGAGAGGTAACCTAAATAATGTGTACACTAATGATAACATTCATGCTCACAATTACAAGAAGCATACATCTTCAGGTGCCACAAACACATTATTAAAGCCCTCCTCTAAATCATTACTGCCTCACTGGATCAGGTACTACTCTTGTTAAAAATAAATTAAGACCTTACAAAACTTCCTAATACAAATGTTTCTCTAGACAGCTCCAGCTGCTAAATAAAGGAGTATAGTTATTAAATGTCTTACCATTCTTAATGTTGCAGGTTAGAAAGTAAATTTAATAAAAAATAAAAAAGACATACTTTCATACTCAAATTACCAAGTTAATAATTCTACAAAAGACAATCTATCACGAAATGATAACATCTCATTCGCCTAGTCCTCATGTGATGACTTGATGTGTGATGACTTGATTTATGATGACGTGATGTATTTTTATTGGCAAAAACAACGTGCTCTGTGCTTGGCTCTAATACCTACCCTCAGTATGGAATAAGACCCCCAACATTACTCATATCATTCTTAATCCTATTGCTCAAGTGTCTGAGGATACTGTTATTTACATCATCATAAAACTCAATACAAGGGCCACCCATTCAGATTGCTCTAATGATAAAACCACTCATTTAACAATTGTGTATTTTTGCACTCACCATGATATGCACTCATCATGGTATCCATCAATGCCTATGAACATACAGGAGATGTTCCAGATAAATGTAAACACACAATTTTAGCTATTCTTCTCAGGAAACCTACTGCTGACCCAAATGCCTCTTTTTTAATCACAACAGTCTTTGAAGCTGTAGTCACTTCACTATTCTATTCAGAGAGGTACCAACACAGTTTCAATGCTTATTGACAAACTGCCCCACCCTGGGTAAGAATCAAAGCTGAACCTTCCAAATTCCAGGTCTGTCAACTGTCTTCATCACTGGTGTCCATGGCATTCTTCAATCACAGATGGAGTCTATGTATGAGTAGAAGGCTGTTATGTTTCAATGGTTGAAATCCTTTCTCTCAAACCACACCCATCAGTTACAAGTTGATCCGTTCCTATCAAAACTAATCATCAAGTTACCTGCAGAAGTTGTCATAGTATCTCCCTCCTGTGGGCTTTCTTCATTACCTTAAGGTCACACTTGCAGCAATCCTTAATATATACATCTCTGGATATCATATCTTTGCAGGTGATACCCAAATTCACATTAGGATGATGAAAGACTTGGAATACAAAAAGGTGGTCCACAGCTACATATACCAGTTGAAAAGTGAACAACCAGCTTTCCATGACTATCAATACAACTGAAATTCTATTCTCTGGTAAGGATGAACCTGAGACACTTGCTATAATATAACCTTAATCTTTGAGCTCTCTTCCCAGTCCCTCAAACTGAGTCACAAATTTTGGAGTCATTGGGGTGTGACATGGTGGGTTCCAATATGAATGTTCCACCTTCTCTCATCCCCCCACTAAAATCCTAATGTAATTTCTTTGCAGGGCTAGTGATTCAAGGACTGACAGCTGAAAATGAAATCTCTGGTTGCTGTGGAATCCTTCACCTGGGACTGCTCCAGAATGTAATTCCAGAATCTGTGTCAGAAGAGAGTGCAGCTGGCCTGGGTTGATGTGGCCCCAGAGGAGCTCACTTGTAGGGATGGTGTGACAGAGCAGGCAGTGATTCTTGGCAGGTGAGTTTCACCACAGTCCTGCAAGGATTTAGAACAGTGGTGCAATAGGTGGGAAAACTGGCATGAAGAGGTGGAGAATCTAGAAAGGCAGTGGTGATGTAACACGTGGCCCTCTTGTGACCACATGGCAGCTCTTGTGGATAATTGTGACCAGTATCAAGTGTGCCTGGGAAGCACAGTTGCATTCGTCCCCCAACCTCCACTTGTGCTGAAAGAGCACTGGAGAAAGTGCTCTGGTAGCATGCTGGCACTGTTCCTTTCTCTGTGATGGACTTCAGCTTCATCTGCGGAAACCGGGAGCTTTTATGGGTTCCCGACCTCACTGGCTTAGAGTGGTGACCCACTGGGAACTGAGCATGGGACTCCATGGGACCATGATGCTAGGCCTCTTTTCTAGCCAGTTGTGAACTGATGTGCACCTGGAAGATACTACCTCTAACACAAAAGGAGGTAGTAGTGCAGTGAGTACTTGAGAGTTTGACAGGCAGCTCTCTTCCTCTCAGTGGGTAAAATGACCTGTGCTGGGGCAATATGTGAGCCCCCCAGATTTTGGAGAAGACCACTTGCCTCACGCTCAAAGTCATCATGTGATGGATGCAGTTGACAGACCTGACAGGGAACAGCAAATGATGCTCAGTGGGGAGGCACAGGGTACATTCTGGGTTTCAGGAGTGGCATGGTCTGTGCGATTTGCACTGGAAAATTGTGATGACATCTATTGCTAAGTGAATATTCAAAAGTGCCCTTGGCTTCTCCTGACATGCTGGTGAAGTACAATGGATCCCATCCTGAAGCTTCCTGCAGAGCAAAATGTGAGTAGAGAAGAGTGTGTCTGCCTGGAGCTCATGCTAATCTGATATGACTGTTGGTGTAGTGGGTAGCTCTGTTTGAACAAAGGGACACCTCTGTGCAGCAAGCTTTCTGATAACTGAAGGCAGAAATGGAGATCCATCTCTTGGCAACATGGCTTGTTCCCCACCTCCAGTCACAACTGATTCTCATGGACCAGAGCTGTCATCAGTGGCGAAGTGCCATAAGCAGGGACAGGGGAACAAAAGTGAATCAAAGCAACTGAATGTATAAATGCACTTTCCTTAAGGTGCCACAGAGAAATAGCAAGACTATGACATTAAATGAGAAAAATAGTACTACAGATATGTTGCAGGAACATGAGCTGCCCCTTAGAGAAGTGCTAACAGCTGCTCTGGACTTTAGTACAGCACTGGAACATAACATCAGATCCATGAACACTGAAGTGAATCTACAGAGGTTTTATTTTTAAAATTAAGGACCTAATTTAGATTTCGGTGGAGGGGTTACTCCGTCACAACAGTGATGGATATCTCATTTGCCAAAATCTAAATCCCATTGTTTCCTATGGGATTTAGGTCTTGATGGACAGGGATAACCATCACCATTGTGTCGGAGTAACCCATCCGTACAAATCTAAACCAGGTCCTAAGTCTGAGAGAGTGGAGTTGATGGAGAAAGGGCTCTAGCAATTGTCAGATGAGGTGGTACAACTGAAAAGGTGTGTAAGGAAATGTCTGGCTCCTGTTACGAAAAATTACATTTATGGTGGGACACTTGGGTATAGTAATGTGGCCTGGAGTCCTCTGGGTCTTGTATACTGCTAATTGTTGGTACAACTAAACATACTGAAAGGTGGACTTTACGGCAGTGGAACTGGATGATTATGATTGATGAATAGTACAATGCTTCTATAAAAAACATTCCCTGCAGGGATATAATAGCCAATTGATGAACACTGGGATTGAGTGTATTTGTAAGCCTTAATTAGAGTCTCATTGATGCGCTGGCCCAATAAACAAAAACCTAATCTTTTTTTAGTTAATATGCAGGAGTGTTATGTAGTAGGAAAGGTAGAGTGAGTGGTATTTAATGTTTGTCTCCTTGTTTTATCAAGGTCAATGAGAATGTGATGCATCAACACATATGTGACTTGATTAACAGCAGTGTAGCAAATACAATAGAGTGGCCCATGTACGTTTTGACATGGAATGTGAACATCAGTGTTTTTAATGAGGCTATAAAAGGTTGGGGGGATGGGCATGAAATAGCACAGAGATATAGACCTCTTCTGCTAATTTTGCAAACATTCACTTCAGTAGGTCCCATTGGTGTCTGCTTTCATAGGCAGTTGTGCACAAAAACATTCCAGTGGCCCCAGATGTGAGTATTTGCGGTGTGGCCTTCTGGTGATCAGTTTAGAGGCGTTATTTCTCCTCCAAGGCAGCTTCCTGTATTCTTCTTGCCCATGGACTGTTTGCACCACATCATATATGGTGGGCAGTTTGGGAAATAGATTTGAAGCACTCTGATGGATGGATTTCCCTACTGAGTTATGATGCTATTTTTTATGGATGTACATGTATTGAAATTTTTTGTATCATGTGGGTAATCTTGCTGTTGGAGTTGAACACTTTTCACACCCTCTAATTTGCAGATCTGCTTGGACATTAGGAGAGCGGGTAAACTGCAACCGTCCCTGTGCTTGTATGTTATTTCATATGTCCGAATATCTCTTATATTTAAATTACAAGTGTATCTCTTGTTAGATTTTGGAGATTTTATTTCATGTTTTCAAATCTCACATTTACATTGCTGTCAAGTGTGTTTATTATTCGTCTGAGCTGTCAAAAGTGTCATAGATTGTGTTGATTCTGCTGCAATCATGGAATTGCAAAAAGATTGCTTTAGGTGCTACTCCTCACTTTTTGTTCTTTGTTGCAAAATGCTTTTGTTTCCACCACTGCCTCTGTTTCTACTTTCACTCCTTATTTTCCTGTGCTATTGTTCCTGCAATTTCCAAAAAGCTTAGGTATGCTATACCCTTTGTTGCCCCTTCCCACATTCCTCTTCAAGTGTTCTTTAAATAAAGGTCCAATCACTTATTACAAGAGCACCTGCCACACTCCTCCTACTTCTTTTAAATTGTTAGGGTTTTTGCTGCTGTAAAAACTGGGAAAAAGCATCCTCTCTGTGAGAAAGTGACTATTAGTTGTGTTGGCTGGGTATCCAACACAAGTAATAAAGTCACTAACTTGTTAAGTCCAGTCAAAAGTTTCAGTAATTTAAATACAAGGTCAGCCTCTGATAACTGTGGAACACAGAAGACAAGCTTAACTTAGAAAATACATTAGAAGTACCTAAACAGTTAAAATTTTGAAAACACAAGAGTATAGAAATACCACTCAAATTTATAGAGATAAAATGCTAATAAGCAAAAAGGCACCAAAATTTCAAATATCCAATAAGAGAAACCAACACTATTCATTTTAAAAGATTTAAGTAAAAAAAGTGCCAAGAAGCTCAAAGTCTCAATGACAGTCAATAGTCACAGCAGACAGGACTTAGGGGTGATTTGAGGCTCACCAGAATGGAGTGCAGGTCAATTTGGATACACCTAGTATATTGGCATAGTTAGGGACTGGAATTAGGGTGGCTTAAAACATTTTTCAATCCCAATCAGAGATGGACTTTGTCAATTGTTCTGAGGAAAAAATGATTTCCCATGCAGGACAAACCTGAAATTCAATTCAATGCAGTAGAACAACCAGTTGGTACTTTTGGTGGTTAGTTCCCCTAAAAATCTAGAGAAAATGTTTTTTAAAAAGTTCCCAAACTTATTTTGCTGCCCAGACAACCATGGAAGAATACAGCCAAGGCCTCCATGATCTCAGGGGGAGCACCTAGAAACTCTCAGTTGTCAGACAGAAAGCAACAGCAACAAGTGTAATTGCCACTGACAAGTTAGGATTCTTGTGTTTTTTTATATTCTTAGAGCCACCCAAGAGGTCATCCTATGATTGATGGGGATATTTGTGTTCTTGGATTTAATGGGAAATGGGATTGAACATCCTTGAATCTTTTTCAGAGTTTACAGATGACAACAGGCGAGTGCAGCAAGTTCAGTACACCAGGAATCATTTGGCAAATCCAGCAGTCATCTGAGGAAGGCTGGGTGAGGGTCCAGCTTTGTAAGGTTCACAAGCCTTTGGGTGGGGGACACTCTATGAGCCCATTAGTTCCTGTCTGACCAATTAAGTAAAAGTTGCCAGGCCTTAACCTACCTACTTTTGAAATAGCGTCTGTTAGCTATACTGCAAACAGGCTCAAACCTCAATGTGTCAGGCAAATCCAACATGAAGAACATCTTCCATCACACTAAACTTGGGCTCTGAGGCTTGGGTTATGATTCGGGAACGTGCTATGGTAATCTTGGTATTCTTTCACATTTAACACTAAAATCCAGTTTGAATCAAGCACTGTGCCACAACCAAGCCTGCAGTCTGGTAGGACAAAAGCAAGGTCCTTCAGCAGGGAATATACAAGAATTGACTTGAAATCATGTTTACTTTCATTTGCAGGGTGCAAAATGTATACATAAGTCATCTTTGTCCGTTCAGGACAAAGTTCAGTTGAAAATTATGGGCAACTGCAGTGGAGCACAGTTCATATACATGAAATGGGTTAAGCCCAGTCTCCACTTTACAGAGGACATAGAAGAATGTTTGTAGGAAAATGTCTGAGAAGGTAAACTTCAGTGGTGAAAGGCTGAGAAAGAGGTGCCTTTGTCTAGAAGCTGCTGGACACAGTTGTGGTGACGATTTCTAAGTCTGAACAGAACTTACTGAGTTTGGGTCTATGTGCCTGTTCAAGATAGGTGGAGCCTTTTCTGTCCCTGAAGCTTTGATCAGGAGGCCAGTCAAGTAGCCCTTTGAGTCACTCTGCTAGTCATGGGTCCAAGCAGAAAAGCAGCTCTCAAGCAGTAAGGCAGTCTTTTAAGGGAACGAGGTAGGCTTCAGGCAACAGGGCAGTCCTCTTGGTGCAGTAGGGCCATTCTCTGTAGTACACATCAGGCCACAGGCAGCAGGACATTCCTCTGAGATTCCTCCCCAAGTCCAAAAGTAAACTGAAGATTATGTCTGGGTGACTTAATTTTATACCTGGTGCCAGCTGGCTTTGAAGTGAAAGAAACTT
This sequence comes from Pleurodeles waltl, assembly GCF_031143425.1. Lineage (NCBI taxonomy): Eukaryota > Metazoa > Chordata > Amphibia > Caudata > Salamandridae > Pleurodeles > Pleurodeles waltl. The sequence continues at coordinate 733,728,866 of NC_090437.1, read as the reverse complement.
TTATATTCCCCCCAAAATGTTTTTTTTTATATGCAAAGTATCTGTGTTTTCAAGCCTCCTTTTGACGCTTTAATTGGTATGCTTAGTTGTTGTGTAATTAGTATGGATGTAGTATAACTGTGATATGACTGAGTGAAAGATCTGACTTTAGCATTTGTGGGGTTGGGTTGTGATTGCTTTGAGAGTGCTATAATTGTTGAAGACATCTTTGGTTTTGATTTGTCTTGTGTTTAAAATTATTGTTCTCAAAATATGCATATGTGTAATTCAACATGCATATGTGAAAATTAATGAGGTATCAAATGATATATTACAGAAATAAATATTTTTTCAGAAAAAGTTATACTCAGTTGGGTGGGTATTTAATGTGGTGACTAAGATGAGATAATCCAACCATGAATATAGATGAGTTGTACCACTATTCAAAAATAAAGGTGTGAGCTTTGTTTTTCCACTGTTTCCGCCTCTTTAACCAACATCTCTTCCCTCCAGCAAATTCCTCCACATTCCCTGAGAACCCACACCTAAGTTATAACTTCTCTTCTCCTAAAATAACCCAGTACGGGAAAAAAAAGCCTCAACACTCAAAGCAGACTCACTTACAACCGTCTCACAGATTCTAGTTACAGAGTCCTGAATGGGAGATTTGTTGGTGATCAGCCTGCTAAACCTACATTCCGAGGTCCGATGGCATCGACAACCATCAATTACACCTTTGTCCACTATTCCAACTACTATCGTTACAACAGTTACGCTATTATGCAGAGGCCCAAAAGTGACATTGACCCACAAATGATAGATTTTAACATCAAACCAGACCAGCTTGAATTTCAGATATCGGCAAATAGTAATCATATCACTGCCATCAAAGGCAAGAAATACACATTTCTCTTAAAAATAAAGCATTACATTTACAAGAGGCATTGTGCTAATTAAATTTATCTGTTAACAGTGACTATTTCAAAATACCGGATCAATGATGACTGTACTACTGTCTAGCAGTATGCACTAGACCTCATACTGTCTGTTTTTATTGCAAAGTTAACAACTACATGGAAAAGTACCTTTCACTTGTCCAGCATTCAGAAACGAAGCCAGGGAAAAAGAACCTACCATAGGGCTTTACAACATACACTAAAATTTGCTCCTTTGATGGACTGAGATGCAAGAATTAGGAACTTCAAGACTGCGTTTTAGAAGAAAAATAAAACAGGATAGGCAAGAAAATGCTTGGGCCAAATTAGTACATGCCATCTCGTCACAAAATGAGAGGGCCTTTAGGACTATGGTCGCTAAAGGATCTGGGACCTATTGAAGGCCTTACAACCTGTTTATTTCAAATGACAAGTGGGAAACGCAAATAATGTCCCTATATAAGTCAGCAATTAACTGCTTATTTGAACCTTCAACAAACTTTGTTACATATCCTACCATCACTAAGGAAGACATAGCATAATAAATAAGAAGCTCTCGCCCTTCCAATGCTGTCAGTGCTAAAGGTATAACTATAGACCTGGTGTTAGAAATGGGGTCTTTGGTTGGAAGTCAGGTTACCCCCTGTCCAAGCAAGGACCCTCACTCTAGTCAGGGTAAAGGAGAATCACCCTCAATGAACCCCCGCTCACCCCCTTGGGAGCTTGGCAAAAGTAGGCAGGCTAAACTTCAGAGTCTATGTTCAAAGAATTTGTACCAACACACACAGTAACTCAGTGAAAACACTACAAAATTACACAACACAAGTTTAGAAAAATAGGAAAGATTTATCTAAACAAAACAAGACCAAAACAACAAAAATCCAACATACACAAGTCAAGATATTAATTTTAAAGCCAAAGAGTCTTAAATCCTTTAGTAAACAGTAAAAACACTGTTAGCATTAAAAAGTGCCTGGGTAGCATCAAAATAATACGCACGTGAGAATGTGCATTGGAAAAGGTTAGTGATGTGTCGATTTCTCACCCGCAAGCAAGACCATGCGTCGTTTCTCCTTCTCCGGTCGGGTCGGTGTGTGTTGTTTTTCCAGTCCACGGGAGAGCAATGCGTCGATCCGGACAAACACTAGGGTCTGGGCAGGTGTTGCGTCGTTTTTCTGCACCCAGCAAGGGTTGCGACGGAAATCTTGCTGCATGGTATTAGCAAAACCACGCTATATGGGTTGCGACATTATCAGCCTCCGTCAGCGGGTGTTGCGCATCGTTTCTCCAGCTGCATGCATCAATCTTCCAGCCGCGATGCCAGTGGAGTGTCGATTTCTGCTGCGAAGCCGGCAGCATGTCGTTTTTCAGCTGTGTCTCGGAAGGTGCATCAATATTTTTCCCGCACTGGCAATCTGTGAGTGGATTTTCAGTCTTGGTCTGCCAGCTTCACCTTCCAAGGCCCAGGAACTGGATAGGGCATCACTTGGCAGGGCAGGAGCCTCAGCAGAGAGTCCAGGTGATGGCAGGGGAAGTCTTTGATGGCCCTGAGACTTCAACAACAGGAAACAAGCTCATGACAAGCCCTTGAAGATTTCTACACAAGCAGGAATGCCAACAAAGTCCAGTCTTTGTCCCCTTGAATAGGCAAAAGCAGCAAATGCAGGATAGCTCCACAAAGCACAGTCACAGGCAGGGCAGCACTTCTCCTCAGCTCTTCAGCTCTTCTCCAGGCAGAGGTTCCTCTTGATGTCCAGAAGTGATCTAAATTCTGTGGTATTGAGTGCCCTTCTTATACCTATTTGGGCCTTTTAAGTAGGCCTACTTCAAAGGAAAGTCTCTCTTGTTTGTGAAATCTTGCCTTGCCCAGGCCAAGCCCCAGACACACAACAGGGGGTTAGAGACTGCATTGTGTGAGGGCATGCACAGCCCTTTCAGGGGTAAGTTACCACTCTTCACTTGCCTCCTAGCACAGATGGCTCATCAGGATATGCAGGCTACACCCCAGCTCCCTTCGTGTCACTGTCTAGAAAGTGCAAACAGCCCAACTGTCAAAATGACCCAGACAGGGAATCCACAAACAGGCAGAGCCACAGAATGGTTTAAGCAAGAAAATGCCCACTTTCTAAAAGTGGCATTTTCAAACACACAATCTTAAAACCAACTTTACTAAAATATGTATTTTTAAAATGTGAGTTCAGAGACCCCAAACTCCAGACGTCTATCTGCTCCCAAAGGGAATCTATGCTTTAATTTTTTTAAAGGAAGCCCCTATGTTAACCTATGAGAGGGATAGGCCTTGCAATAGTGAAACCCGAATTTGGCAGTATTTCACTGTCAGGACATATAAAACACATTAGTATATGTCCTACCTTAAACATACACTGCACCCTGCCCATGGGGCTACCTCGGGCCTACTTTAGGGGTGTCTTACATGTAAGAAAAGGGAAGGTTTAGGCCTGGCAAGTGGTTACACTTGCCAAGTCGAACTGGCTGTTAAAATCTGCACACACAGACACTTCAGTGGCAGGTCTGAGCCATGTTTACAGGGCTACTAATGTGGATATTACAACCAGTTCTGCAGGCCCACTAGTAGCATTTGATTTACAGGCCCTGGGCACCTCTAGTGCACTGTACTAGGGATTCACCAGTAAATAAAATATGCCAATCATGGAAATCCAATTACACATACATTTTACATAGGAGCACTTGCACGTTGGCACTGAATAGCAGTGGTAAAGTGCCCAGAGTAACAAAAACAGCAAAAACAGAGTCCAGCGCACATCAACAACCTGGGAAACAGAGGCAACAAGTTAGGGGAGACCACACCCAGGATGAAAGTCTAACAAATGGTTAAACTAGATGTTCCCTTCTGGACTTGTAATTGGAAGAGCTATTTACAACATCATAGAAAAGTATGGTAGCACAACCTATCTAAAAAAAGGGGCCCCAAAAATGATCCAACCAGCTATATGCTAACAACCCTCCTAGACTTTGAAGGCAAGCTATTCACCGAACACTTATTAAACAAATTGGCTAACTGGGCAGCGGAACAACATTTAATCCCACTAACACGAACTGGATTGCGCTCCAGCTGTTCAACTGTTGACAACATTATGGTCTTAACTTTTCTGGCACATCAATCATTAAAACATAAAACCACATTGTATGCCTGTTTTGTGGATTACTCTACTTAGTTTTATAGGGTAAATCGGCAAAGACTGTGGGCAAAGCTTACGAAGTGGAAAATTAACCCTTGTATATTACATTTACTGGTCGAGTTACACACTGACACATGGCTCCAGGTAAGGTTATCCACCGACAATGTATTGTCATCCAAGTTTCGCACTGTGAAATACCTTAAACCTAAATATTTTGGCACTACTACTGCAGAATACATCAATAGCGTCATGGGAAATGACACTATTGCCCCCTACCCTGCGCAATGGTGAGCTGTACTTTAAATATAGTGCACACATGGTGGCGGCAAAGGGGTGCTAAAGGGTGCAGTGTATGTGGCGCTGTACTAGGTGCACCGCCACTCCCTAAAAGTCTGCCCCTGAACGTTTTATCCTCAAACACTGCTCTGGAAACACATGAAAAACCTGATTTAGAGTCATTGGCAAAGTGAAATCGACCAGCTTGGAAAATTTGACTTTGTGGGATTCTAAATTGCAGACAGAGGGTCACCAAGCTCGCTAAGTCAAAACAATACCACCATATGGACTTAGTCTTTGACACTTTTGCTTTACAGAGTCAAGATTATCTTTTAAAATAGGCTACCCCAGGCTATGTTAAAATACAATTTCTAAGATGTAGACTGCTCTTTATCCTGATTTATGAATTTGAGACCTTAAAGGAAAATCTGCTTGTCGACTGCATGGACTCACATTGAAACTCTTTTGCATATTATATGTGTTTGCTCTAAACTATATTATACTTAAGGAAAATGTATCTACGACCAATTTTTAATATGGCAAAAATAAAATTGATTGTGGAGACTGTTAGATACTGTTGTAGTGTTAGAGGTTATAGTGCAATAATAAGGCAAGTGAAATTCTTAGACCAAGCCTATAATTAATTTAATGAGTTAAGCAATTTGTTCTTAAACATTGATTCTAGTTAATACACAATTTGATTTTTTTAAATCATTACCTTGTATTCACACTAGTCAAGTGACCCAGGAAATAGGGTGCAGTCATTAAATGGTTAGTGCAAGAAAATGCCAATTTTTTTAAAGTTGCATTTTCAGAATTGTGACTTGGTATCTGACTTTACCATTAAAGAGGATTTTAAATTACAGTTCTGTAGACACCAAACATGAAATTTGTACAAGCTCCCAACATACAAAAAATATCACATAGGAAAAGTATTATGGTATCCCAATGTTGTCTTATGGGAGAGGTAGGCTTCTTAGTAGTGAAGAATACATTTGTGATTGTTTCACAACCTGGACATGTAAAACCTAAAAGTACATGTTGAACTTTTTAACTATAATGCACCCTTCCCTATGTGCTGTATAGTAGTGTAATTCTGTGATAAAGCATCCTCCATTTCTCACATCATGTGCATACCCCTTTGCTGGATACAATTCAGATTTCATTAATGAGTAATAAAGAAGAATAGGGATATTAGAAGGGTGACTGAGTAAGTCTCACTGTGTGAAGCTCTGTAGTCCCTGGCCACGTATATTATTCCTGCTGAACAGTGGTCTCTTCCTGTCTGGTCCTTGCAACACCGGGGCACGTGCTGAGCTCAAGGTGACCCCTTCCTATCCTGAATGGTTGTCCCCAGGTTGTCGGACATGGTTGCTGCCATTTGGGGGCTACACCGCCTACATGAGAGGCTCAGCAGAGATGGGTGAACAGGCCTGCACGGACCGAGTGCAGACCCCCTGTGCTGTGGATGGATACGCTGGATGTGCTCTGCTGGAGGTGATCGGAGCGGTGAGGAGGGACTGTAACCTAAATCTCAATGAGCATTGCCGGTGAGGACGCCACTGGCCCACGGTTGCAATCCTGCTTGTGCACTGCAACTTGGCTGCACAATAGGCAGTAATACTACGTGGAGGACCGTGGACCGAGTGCAGTGGTTGCTACATGTGAACTACAGGTGACTGCTCAATTGGAGCAGTATTGTTCCTCCAGAAGGCACAGTGAAAAGGAGGCTCCCAGGTGAGCGTGGGGTGAATGTATGCGGCCCCGGTGATGCAATTGGCGAGGCCCAAGTGAGGCTCACAATTATGGGAGGCCCAGAAATCAGATTGGCTTGGTGACTCTGAAGAGTGCAGCAGTCTGTGACACAGTGTTGGGGGGCGTGAGAGCAGGGCCTTGACTGTTTAATTACCCTGGGGAGAGGGTGGGCCTGCAACAACTGTCACCTACTTTCCCCACTCACAAAAGTGGTACACTACCCCTTTCACTGATGCAACAGAGTGAAGGGTCTTGCTGGACCATTTCTCTATCTGCTGCATGATTGCCACAAACTGAGGAAAGTCTGGGTCATTATCACCTTCTTTGTCATGCAAAGCAACTGACATCCAATTCAGGACACAGCTACCATGCTTTGCTAAAGGACCCCTAACAAGGAAGCTTTAATGACTAGATCAATACACAATTTAAGTCACTTGAGTGATAATTCGCCTTCACTACTGCTGCCATGTTGTAGCCATGGAACTGCATGTGCCAGGACCTCAACTGTCGCGCATAATGGCTACTCGGTGCTACTCCTTTCTCTCACACCATACGCGTTATGGGCCACACAATGCAGGATAAGATCATAGGAGGTGCAATGGAACAACTGAAGGATGATGCTTTAGAACACACTTTGGTATCCCACTCACATAAATTTGATGAAATACTGGTGGCAGTGGTGGATAATGAGAACACCATTGATCCCAAGATCGATGCACTCCAGATTCATATGAACCTATTGCGGCATGATCACAGAAAACTGAGAGACCGGGTCGAAATCATGGAATCCACCCTAGCCTCTATCAGACCTATAGTTTCAGATACCACAGCACATCTCAAGGCCCTACAAGCCGAAGTGCACCACCTCTGGCAACACGCTGAAGACGAATAAAGTAGATCCCGCAGGAATAACATGAGGATAGTAGGATTGTCAGAACACATTGAAGGACCCAGCACGGAACACTTAGAGGAATGGTTCTCCACAACAATCTTTCAGGGCAAACAATCCTTCTTCTTTTTGGTGGAGCAGGCACACAGGGTCCCAGGATGCCTTCCTCCTCCGGGATCCCCTCCTCACCTGTAACATTTCACATAGTTGGCCAGGCCCCTACATTCCATTCTAGTATTGTGTATTGTGTAGTAGAACCCATTTCCAGCAGAGACAGTGTGGGTCCAACATGCCCTTTACACAAGGTCACAACTATTCCATGTCTAGCTCCCCCAGAGGCACCTGTACCCCCAACTCCACTTTTCACAGTCCATTGTTGCCTTAGTTATAGTTATAGAAGGAGTTCAGTACAGCAAAAACAAAAGCATAACAATCAATAAAGTCCCTTCTTCCCGCTCAGTACGTCAATAGGCATCCAACCTGATGCACCTATATGCAATTAGAAAATGAAGAAGAAGGAAAAAGTCACATATAACAGAATAACAATATAAGTGGTGGTGTTAGTTATGAACTAGAAAGGACAAGAGATTATGGTGTCTCAGCCCCCAAACACGTATGCAATTCGTCTTGTCATGGGATCGTATCTTAAGTGACCCATCATTGAGGTGCCAGCGTCCCCATAGAGTGGGTGGGCACATACTCACAGTCATGGGAGAACATCAGACGTTTGGAGAGTAACACTCAAACCTTCTCCAAATAGGTGGGTAGCCAGCGTCATAGGACTATCAGGTGCACAATCATCTGCATTGTTGCTCTCTGACCTAGGAGAGAACGGAGTTGTGACTCCGCAACCCACCTCCACGACCACCTGTGCCCATTCTTTTGCTGCTTGTTCTCTGATGGGTCCCAGCATCGGTTCCGATTTCTTCGGGCAGCGGCGACCTTGAGCTTTCCAAGTTGTGGAGATGCCAAGAGGTAACGGGGCCAGAGGCGCAACCAAGGCATAGTCAGGAGTGTTGCAGTGAGTAGTGCTGTCGTCCTGAATTATTTTCAGTGTGGCTGGGAATTGGAGGGCATACTTGATGCCGTGATCATGGAGGCAGTTTTTAACAGAAAGAAAAGATGATCTGCTTCACATATACATAAGACCTTTTATATGTAGGTCTTATGTATATTTCGGGAAGGTATCAATACCTGTGCAGGTATCAATACCTGCACAGATGCAAGATTCATGTAGTATTATTACAGGACACACATCTCACTGCATTAGACCTAGAGTTCATGCAGCATTGGTGAAGGGGTATATTAAGAGGCACTATCTGCTCTTGATATGCAAGGGGCATACTCATCTGGTTAGCATTGGGGACCACTCTCAAGGTAGTACACAGAAAGATTGATCCTGAAGACAGATACACAGTCCTAGAGGGAACTCAGCCCATTTCTTGCAGTCCCTCACCAGCCCTGCTACATAATATACAGACTCACTTAATGGGGCGGAGATTTCAACTGTGTGCCAGATCTCGACAAAGAAATTTCCTACCCTCCACTTGCAGGAGCACATTCAATATCGGTTACCCAACACCTCCACATTGGACATCACATACACTGGTGACAGAAGCATGGCACAGTCTGCATCTTTTAGTCAGGGAATATTAATATCATTCACAGTTACATGACATACAGACCAGGATCGACCTCATATACTGGCACGATGATGCCCTCACTAGGGATTTCAAAGCAGAATACCTGGGTAGCCGATATTAGCCCCTTACAACTCCACCTGATGTGTGGTCAAGGGCGTCCTTGTGTACCAATTTGGCGCTTACCAGTTGAAGCCCTACAGGACGAGTCTTTTCATATGGACATCTCCAACCATATCACTACATATTTTCCACAAAATGAGGGTACTGCCTAGAACCCGGGCATTGAATGTGATGCCTTTAAGGTGGTACTGCGATGACACAGCATGAATTGGTCTATGGTTCCAAGTTGACATTACGTAGAGGACTGCATACCCTAAAATCGGACATCAAACAGCACGAACAGCTGCTTCTGGATGACCAGACAGTGTCTGCCTCTTTAGCAGGCACGTGATTGCCATATTCCACAACATTATTACAACTGTTCAAAATAGACTATGCCAAATACCAGGCCTGAAAACACAGAGAGGGTGATAAGGTGGGTAGTTTATTGGCTGGACTTCTCTGCTTCGAAGAGCCAAGATCCCCATTCACCATGATACATGATAGGATGGGCACACTCCTCAATATGCAAAAAGGAACCAACACTGCATTTCATGCCTACTATAAAGACTGATACACAGATCCACACATACAGACAACTCTCTAATTGTGTTCTTCATAGACACAGTACAATTGCTGCAAATGCATAAATCACTGTGAGCTGACTGTGAAACCCCCATTACTGAAACCGAGATCTCAGATGTCATTAGGCAAATGGTGCAGTCTGGCCAGCAGTCTGCACCCTGGGTGCAGGCTGCTGGCCAATAGAATTTTTTGCAGACTTCAACACTAAGCTCACCCCTCTACTACTTAAAATATAAAATGCAGACCTCTCAAATAAAATGGTCCCTAACTCACTCTGCAAGGCACTCTTAGTGATCCTACACAATGTCGACAATGACCCATTATTAATGCGGTTGTATAGGCCCCTCTTCCTAATGAACTCGAACTGCAAGGTTTTGGGTAAGGTGTTGGCTTATCGTCTGATCCCTGTAGCACAAAACATAGTACATCCCTTTCAAAATGGGTTTATACCCGGGCGCAGCATCTTTCTTAACATAGGTCACCTGTTCATTTTCACGGACTGAGCACGCTCAATGAATACAAATGATTGGGTGGCTTCACAGGATTTAGAAGGAGTCTTTGATACCTTGGGATGAGAATACCTACTGGTAGTTTTGGTGATGAGAATAGTCCCCAAATTATTTGCCTGGGTGCCCCAGCTTTACAACACACCACTAGCCAGGGTAAAAACAGGGCACCATTATTAATAGAACGTGGAACTCACCAAGTATGCCCACTGTCCCCTATTATATTTGTGCTGGCAATGGAACCTTTGGCATGACCATCCATAGCTTGAGCTCTGCACTGGGGGATTCACACTAATGGTCACTGGCATACAGTGCCACTGTATACTGACGATGCGTTGGTCTATTTAAAAAATGACAACACAATTCTTACCCAGGTTATTGAGCTATTCCAAGGCTTTAGAGATGTCTCTGGACTTAAAGTGAATTTTGGCAAATCCCATCTATTCCCAATAATGGCTATGACAGACGCCCAACAAGCGGCATTGTCGCCTATCCCTCTGTCGTGGTCCTGTTGGACTATCAAGTTCCTAGGGGGCTTAGGATATGCCACTGAGAAACTGATCTTTTAGAGGGTAATGTGGGCAGAGCCATTGCCACAACAAGATCCCCCCTCCCATTCTGGAGGTCATTGCCACTTACTCCGTTGGGAAGAGTATCAATCTCCAAAATTATATTATTACCCAGACTTATATACTTCTTCTCTGCCTTACCAGTGATGATCCCCACAAGGCTGTTTTCAGACTTGCTCACACTTCCTGTTTGTCTCAGATGGGATAACGGCAGAAGGAGAGTAGCACTGACTAAATTGTACAATGAAGCTGTCCAACTGCAATGGCCCATGCGATGGCTAAATGGCCATAATGCAGTTGAACTAGGGCGTTGGTGCTGGGGGACCTTCCTCCCTCCAGTTTTGCAGTGGTTCCTCCGATCAGAACTGGAGGTGCCTAGAAGAAGTGGCAATGCACTCATGTGGGTAGCCCAGAAATGTTGGACCAAAGATGTAACTAATCCAAATATTTACCCTCTGTATGCACTAGAATTGTCATTATGGGTGCTGCCATGTTGGCAGGCACTGCAAACGCAACCAGAGGCCGTGGCATGGATTACAGCAGATATAACTAGCTGGGGTGATTTATTTGTGGATAAAATTCTGACCAAGTTTGATAGTATGGTTGACAATTTCAGTATTCCCCAAGGATCCTTCCTCCTGTACGCCACTCACAGGAGACACTTACATGCATAGAACACATGACAAACCACAGACCTCCCGGCTATTCCATACCTTATTGTTGCATGGAGCAGAGTGCAGGGCAGTTACACACCTGTATGGTTCTCACCAGTCCAACAAGGAGGCACCACTCAACCAACTGCACACCTACTGGGACACTGCACTTAACGGTTCTATGACAAACAGTAGACTCAATAGAAATGCCTAAAATAACTTCCACAAATGCACACAGTTCAATTACTTACACCACACTTACCTCATTCCTGAGTGCCTGGCCCATATGTATCCAAGGTTGCCCAGTGCCTGCCCCTGCTGCTGTCACTCCCCTGCGGACTGCGGACTGCCTGCATACGGCATGGAGTTGCCCTCTAATATCCATATTCTAGGACAACCTTACACTATTCCTCACAGAGTACGCCATTCCAGAGGCTGAATGCACACTACTATTGGGAATTACCACCCGTTCTGATACCCTTAAATTGATTAACAGATTTAAAGATCTCACACTGGTGCTGCCAAAACATTGGATAACAATGTGCTGGAAGTCAGCAATAGCCCCACAGGGTCAGGTGTGGCTATCATACCTGAAATCTGCCATTCTCGCAGAACAACAGATACTGGCAGCTGTCGAACTAGGTCACACAGCATCAATGACACCTCCGGATTAGATGCATATTTAAAGAAAGTGGAGACCGCCATGTCACCAGCAACCCCACCTGAATGCTCAACTGAGCACCATGATGCCTACAATTACATTACCCCTTCTGGCCTTCTCAAATCACAAATGACATGGCAAAACCATGTCCAACCCTACTGGTGGCTACCCCTTTTGCCTACCCGAGTGTGCCCAGTCTCTACACCTCTGATGCTGGAACATGTAACTAAGACCACATACACCCCTTCCCTGCTGCCTCCTTTCCCCCTCTACACCCTCTCCAGAACTGAACATCTCTACAGCATGCACTCATACTAGACCCTCCACCCACAGCACCTGTTGTATGTGTTCTTATATGCACAGTGGATTATTGCAAATGCCTGGTTGTAGAAGACAGGTTCCTTACCTTTTTAACACTTTTCACATATCCTGCCTCCATGAATCTGCTGCTAATAGTCCTCCTGTTGCTCCTGGGCCAGGTCCAGGATGCAAATCAACCCCATCATCACTGGAACAGAAGGTAAGTCATGGGCATTCCGGTTACACTTGGAGGTGCAGCATCACAATAATACTAGACTTCTACATGGCCCAATAGTGTGTGCAAACACCACCATAATGATGAGCAGTGTTGAAGTGTGTAATGTTGTAGGCGAAAAATGTATCAGAACAGACCTCGACATGTAAGTAGCACCCACCAATCTGGTACAGACTGCCTTCATGGCAATGGACACCTACACAAAAAGTCTGAACAATCACAAATAGAATTGTGTCCACACAGGTGTGTGCAATAATGTCCTCAAAATATCAAAAGCATCAACAGAAACAGTATACCCAATCTTAAACAAACTATTCCATGATAATGTAGCAATTACACTACAATATGCTACAGGTGGGTGTACACAGAATGTACTACAATTTTTAAAGATGAATTGCAAACATGGCAGAGATGTATGAAGGTCACGTGTCCTCTGGGTATGTGCAATATATCATTTAACTGTAAAGTGCCAGGTTCCCTTAGTAATGCACGTCTGTTTATTATTGATAAATACACATGCATTCTCCAGTCACAATAACAGAAACATGATTCTGGTGTAAATGTCCAGTAACAAGATGAATGCTTGCACCAAAACAAATACGTCCATCCCTAATGTACAACACTAATGCACACATTTAAAAAACTATCTAAAATATACAACCTGTGTTTGGCAGTTTCACAAATGAGAGTAAGTGCATGTCTCACACATATGCAGAAATAACATCATAAGCAAACATTTAGTAACAATGAAAAAAAAGTCCAGGACAAAGGTATTATCAAACTAAACCTCTTAATATATGGATAAGTCTCTCAATGATACTGTATTTCTGAAAAGTCCATCAGAATAAATACACAAAGGCCCGTATTTATACTTTTTGACGCTAAACTGCGCTAACGCAGTTTAGCGTCAAAAAGTTTAGCGCCGGCTAACGCCATTCTGAAGCGCCATGCGGGCGCCGTATTTATTGAATGGCGTTAGCCGGCGCTAGCAGACCGGCGCTGCCTGGTGTGCGTGGAAAAAAAACACGTACACCAGGCAGCGCCGGCGTTGGGGAAAATGGCGTTAGGGCGTCTTAAAAATGGTGCAAGTCAGGTTGACGCTAAAAAATCGCCTCCACCCGATTTGCGCCATTTTTAACGACGCCCAGACGCCATTTACATGACTCCTGTCTTCGTAAAGACAGGAGTCATGCCCCCTTGCCCAATGGCCATGCCCAGGGGACTTACGTCCCCTGGGCATGGTCATTGGGCATTGAGGCATGTAGGGGGGCACAAATCAGGCCCCCCTATGCCAAAAAAAAAAAATTAAAAAAAAAAAAATTATACTTACCTGAACTTACCTGAATGTCCCTGGGATGGGTCCCTCCATCCTTGGGTGTCCTCCTGGGGTGGGCAAGGGTGGCAGGGGGGTCCCTGGGGGCATGGGAGGGCAGCTGTGGGCTCATTTTGAGCCCACAGGTCCCTTAACGCCTGCCCTGACCCAGGCGTTAAAAAGAGGCGCAAATGCGGGGTTTTTTGCCCCGCCTACTCCCGGGCGTGATTTTTGCCCGGGAGTATAAATACGACGCATTTGTGTCGCAGTCATTTTTTTGGACGGGAACGCCTACCTTGCATCTCATTAACGCAAGGAAGGCGTTCACGCAAAAAAATTACGCTCTTTCCTCATACTTTGGCGCTAGACGCGTCTAACGCCAAAGTATAAATATGGCGTTAGTTTTGCGCCGAATTTGCATCGAAAAAAACGACGCAAATTCGGCGCAAACGGAGTATAAATATGCCCCAAAGACTTTAGCCTAAGTGGGCCACAATGGCTTGCAGGTGCATCATTTACAGAATAAAACCTTTTCTGGGAGGGGCATCTATGGGGCAAAGAGCAGGCACATCAATGATCTTATTGGGGGGATGGGTTGTTGGGTTTGAGAGAGGTGGGCTTGGATTTGGAGGTGGTGGGTTTGGAGATGGGAGAGGTGGGGTATGGTTTGGGAGAGGTGGGTTTGGTAGGGGTGGGTTGGGATTTGGAAGGGGTGGATTTACATTTGGAAGAGGTAGAGAAGGATGGTGAAGGGGTAGTTTTGGAGGTGGAAGGACTAGAAAGACCTTTGTGAGGGGTGGTTCTGCTTTTGCAACAGGTCAGGGACAAAAGTAGGTCTTCCATTGGAAAAAGGGTGGGGTGGTCTTCAGGGAGTTGGGTTTGGGAGGTAGAGGGAGTAGCTATGTCTGTAGTTCATGTGTGTTAAAGGTGTGGGTGCTTGAGGGTCTGGTGTACGAGCTGCATCTTTAGATTTGTATCTCTTACTGAATGTCTGTTGGGTGGGTGTGTGGGCGTTTGTGTCCAATATTTGTGTGTATAAATGTATGTGTAGTGGATGTAGTATATGTTGGTATGGGTATGGTATCAGTGGGTTTGCTGCTGCATGCATGTGTGGTGGTAGGTATGCTGGCTGGGGGTATGCTTGTGGTTTGTGTGGGTATTGCTGTAGTGGTGTGTGCTGTGTTGTAGGTGTGCTGGTGCTGGGTGTGTATGGTTGTGTCATGGTGGGTTTTATGTTTGTGGGTATGCTTGTGGCTGGGCTGTGTGTGGTGTCTGCATGTGTGCATCTGTGCATATGTTATTTGCTGTGTCTGTGTTGGGTTGTGCTGCTTGTGGTTGTTGTTGTGGGTGCGTGCATATGTTTCTGAGTGCTTTGGCTAGGGCTGGGTCGAGGAGTTTGGGATGGGGAAGGGGTGGGATTATGGGCATGAGGTTGGGGTGGGTGGGAGGCTATGGCCAATGAGGTGGCCAGACCCTCGAATGACCACTGTAGGCCAGACAGGGCATCATGAATTCCATCCAGGTAAGTCAGCATCTGGGTGTTCTGGCCATCCAGCCCCTTGATGGCATTCAAAAGTGCAGTCCGGCCTACAGCGATCGTCTGTAGTAGGTCAACAGCATCCCGATTGAATGCAGCCTAGAACATCGGGGCAGGGATGGAGGTACCTGCTGAAAAGGTGATGCTGTCCCTTTTTAGGAGGGCAGCTACGACCACCTGGGGGGAGCAAGAAGGAGGGTAGATATTGGAATGGGGGGCTGATGAAGATCCAGGTTCCACAGTCCCTCCAGGGTCTCCCCCCACTAGGGAATGGTATTCATTGGAGGCCTCTGAGAAAGTTGCGGAATCACTTGTTGCCTCCTGGCTGGTCCCCTCACCCGCCATGCCACTGTCAGTGTCTGTGGTGTCCATATCTCATTCCCAGTGGCCATCTTCATCCCCGCTGATGTAGCCACTGTTACCTTCGCCTTGCCCAGTTGAAGCTGAAAAGACAGAGACAACAGTTTTAGGGTATCTGTGAGAATACAATTGGACATCAATGTACATCACACAACATTTGCAACAAGTACAGTAATTCCCCCATCTCAGCTCCCATATAATGTATGCCTTTGCCACTTATACACTTGTAGTTCACTCCATGACGAAGGGTTCCAACATCATGAGTACAAACATAGGCCTGGAGACAGCTCTGAAACTCTGCAGTACAGAAGAAAAATTGATTCACTTCTCCCGAAGGATACGTTTTTGGGATTGAAATTGTCTGCTCAAGATGGGACACCATAACATCTATGTGATGTAACCTTCAATATTCAAATGCCCCTTTCAGTATCACATTGCTCTCCATCATCAATTCCTCCTCTTGGCAGAATTGAGGACACAAAAAAGTTGTCTGTGGGACAAACAACTCTCTCACCAATGTGGACACATTCCTGTCTGTTGCAATCAATAAAGTTTGGCTG
Source organism: Pleurodeles waltl (assembly GCF_031143425.1). Lineage (NCBI taxonomy): Eukaryota > Metazoa > Chordata > Amphibia > Caudata > Salamandridae > Pleurodeles > Pleurodeles waltl. The sequence continues at coordinate 733,712,851 of NC_090437.1, read as the reverse complement.
ATAAATTCATGTTGGTAACCACAGACTGACTTACATGCAAATTTGTGAAGAACTAAAGACTCAGGTCCACCTGCTACTCTCCTGCAGGACAAACTTCTTTCAAACATGTGTCAGATTAGGAATGATGCCACGGTACACAGATACAAATATTGTTGGTGCAGATGCACATTCTTATAGCACCAACTTACCAATGTCAACTCTGATATCTCAGCTATATTTTAATTGTGCATTTTGCCACAGTTACCAGTAATGGAGCCTATATTCACTACACAAATTTGTGACATACCATCCCGCCTGACCCAATCATGACATGGGGAATGTTTGGCAAAACTCTCCCCCATGTCTTTGTGAAAATGCTGGCAATCCCTTTGTTTGTGTGCAGCCATGTGTCTGCCTACAACAGTACTTGCCTTGTCAAGAGGAATTTAGTGTCATCCTTCTGCAAAAAGCAATACACCACACCCAGTATCAGACACTGTCTGATCAACTTATGTCTTAATAAATCCTCATGGGCTTTGGATGTGTGACAACCTCATTGTTGATGGTATACAACATAGCTAGAAAGTAAAGAAGTAAAAACACAACAATATCTGCAGACAATGACTTACCCCCTTATTGCTGCTGTTGGGCCCTCAACTGCCCATCGAGATATGGATAAGCCACTGCAAGGATGCGGGCAATTAAGGGGGTCAGGGTGCAGAATACCCACCTGGATCGCTGGGAGGACTGCCTGACTTGGCTCTCAGGTGACTTGCATATTGCCAGATGCAGGTCCACCCAGCTCTTCCGACAGTGCAGGCTATGCCGCTTGTGGACCCCCCAGGATCTGCATCTTCTTTGCATTGGCCTTCTAGATCTCCCTCTTCAAATTGGTGTTGACCTATATGGGTGACAGAAAAGAACAATAAAACAGTTACAAGATTTTTTTTACCAGCAAACTGTTATGGGTAGATGTAAAATACAGATTTTCGGTGATCTCATGTGCACCATCACTACTTGCTAGCTTCTCATAATACCTAATCAGGCCTACAACATCATCTTGGCCAGAGCAATGCAAGCTATCCTGTTGTAACATCCACCCTAGATTACTCACAATCATTGTAGGTCACTAAAGGCCAAACAACTCGAACAATCTGTGCCCATAATCATATTCACAGTTACATTGCCTTCCTGCCTAAACTCCAAAGAGTCAGAACTCATGGTCTGCATCACATACAGTGACTAAGGGTAAGATAGAAGGGCTGCTAAGTATCATTGACATCAGGGATTTGTGGGATTTATGAACAAGCATGTGTTGGAATGGGATGGACTGAGATGGATGATTGTGAGCCAGTGTCATCTGAAGTTTCTGCACATAACTAACTTTACCTATGTTTGTCTCCATGACAGCTTTAAACCATACAGAGCAACCTAAGATGTGCTGGAATCCCACGTGACAGTACAGCATCAGACAACTCCAGACCGTCTACATTTTTTAACTCGTTAACATCATTCTAATGTTGGCTGTATGTTGTCAGTCAAACTACTAGTACATTGTCTACTGGCCACTGGTAATCTGTGACCTGCTGCTTGTGTGATGAAATAGGATTTGTGTGTTACATGGACACACATTACAGCTTCTACTTTCAGGTGACTTAACAGTGCCATGCACAGACATTTCAAACAGTGGCAAAAAACTATTTGTCTTAACTCTATCATTCTGATAACTCCAACCACAACACTGTCCCCATCACCAACAAAATAACCTGTGTATCAGAAAGGAAGAGGTTACTCAGTCACACACTCACCAATCAGACAAGCACCTATTCCTCTGGGGTCCCATAGAGTTGGCTGTACAGGGACAGCACCTCCCTGGCAATGAGCTCCAGCTTCGTCTTGCTGAAGGCAGGAGCCCATTCATCTGCTTTGCGCAGCAACCTGGCTCCCAGAGGTTGGTAAAAGCACCAGCAAAAACAAGGAAGTCTTGATGGCTGCCGTGTTAGGAACCAAGTGAGTGTTTTTTCACAACATGGTTTACAAGTACAAGGCGGATGCAATATATGATGGAGACGGACATAGCCCTTAGCTTTCATACACTGCCGTCACAAATGTTAGCCTATGGCAAGGTAAGTCATGGAGGGTACCACCTACTATGTGAACGGCTGTTGGGTAGCCAACGTCCAGATGGCAAGGTCAGGCAGCTACCATTTTACACTGTGAAGATGCAAATTTTTCAATTGTTAGTGCGTCACCAGCATTCAAAATGGAGGCTAATGTATATATATATGTCAGATACAAACAACACTTTTCTTGGCAAGGTATGACACAAAAAATGTGAACCGTGACTGAGTTTGACACCGATATTGCCATGGGGTAGTACTACCTCAGTTGACGGAATTTTAGAAAAAAAAAAATTATATATATATATATATATATATATATATATATATATATATATATATATATATATATATATATATATATATAATATGTGCAAATAATACAGTTCAAATGTATTATCTGCACATAATGATAAAAAAATAATATTTCAAAAAAATGTTTGAGGTCCAAATATTTGATGTTAGTTTGGGTACATGTATTACCCAATCAATTACATTTCTAGTGTTACCAAGAAGTCAGATTTGTGTTGACAATAAAAATATGGTGTGACAATTTCATATGATATTTTCTTTTCCATGCATACAGGCATTGGAACCAAGCCATGGGTAGCAGGTGACAGCATCAGGTGTTCCGGGCCTTTCCAAACCTTGCCACCATTGAGGACAGCCTGATCTCCTCCATGACAATATGAATCCAACAGCCACAACACCATTAGTGAAACTCATGGCAGTACTGCATTTTGTTGCCACTGGCACCTTTCAATACACTGTGGCTGTATCTGGGGCCATTTCCAAACCAACTTTCAGTGGTGTGCTGCAGAAAGTCCTTGCTTCCTTGATGAAACACATCAACAGTTGCATCCAATCCCACATCCACAGGATTTGGCCATCATGAAGGGAAAATGTTATGCTTTGGGTGGAATTCCACATGTGGTTGGAGCAATACAGTATGCATATTGCCTTGGTGCCACGACATGCAAGTGAACAGGTCTACCAAAAGTGGAAGAACTTCTAATTCATCTCTATGCAAGTTGTCCCCTTACAAGCCTTATACATCTCAAGTGTGTGTGCCAGCATCCCAGGGTCAACCCATGATTCATTCTTACAATGGAACAGCAACATACACATGCAGATGTCATAACTTGGACCGGTGAGGGCCTGGCTTCTTGGTGAGTACAATATGATTTGATGATCTTTTGCCTGAATCCTAGTTTAGGAAGGGACAATTGCATAATATGTGAGTAATCTGGTGATGTGTTGCTTTGAGGTTGGAGACTCAGCGTATCCTAACCGACTGTGGTTATTGGCACCGCTGAGGAATTCAACAACACCAGGAGAAATCTGTTTCAATGAGGCCCATAGAAGAACACAGAGGCCAGTGAAGCGGGTTTTTGGGCTCCTCGAGTCTAGGTTTAGGTACCTAGGCAAGACCGGTGGAGTCTTCCTCTACTCACTGGATAAATTGTGCCAAATCATGGTTGTCTGCTGCATTCTCTTTAGCATCGGCCTGCAGAGGAACACACCTGTATTTGCAGAGGAGGGAGACCAGGATGAAACCCCAGGTGAGGATTTTGAAAGTGGTGAAGAAGAAGGAGTTGACATACGTCAAGATGTGATTGACCACTTCTACACCTGAGTGTACGTTTACCTTTACAAATTGTAACCTTCAATGTCAGAACAACTTGTGACATAGGGAACACATCTGTCTGTTATGGTAATTTGTTAGGAATGGTCACTGCAGGAAAGTTCAAGGCAAATATGTTAATGGATTCCCTACATTGACTACTGTGGTCATTGACATAGATTAGCTGTGCTTGTGCTAAGTATGACTTATGACTTGTCAATTGACTTCACTTTAGTATGTGGTAAAATTAATTTTCCCTTCGTATTCTGTTCCAGAATCCTTCACTGAGTCATCTTCATTTGGACATTTCAGAGTTGCTGCATTTGCTGTAATATGTTGCTGTTTGAAAGTACAAAGTGAACATGTCTTGATCCTGGGACATACACCTGCTTGGGATGGAAAAATCTTTTCCAGAGACAACTTGCACTCTGATAGTATGGAAGTTCAGAAGAATATATCGGCCCTGTTTCTGTGAGATGATGCCATTAAGGCAATATGTGCATATAAAGCCATAGCATACAGTTCTTCCTTCACATTAGCTACATCTCCAATTGTTGGGCAGTGGAGGTAGCTGTTGTTGTGTTTCCTCATTGGTGATTGAACTTTGTGTTAGTACACCAAGGCAGGATGTTTTGCTTTAAATGAGGACATGCATCAGTGATAGTTTTCCTATTTTATTCGATACCATCGCATGTTCCCTTTCCTCCACGGTATCAAGGTCGTGGAGCGTATAAACCCGAATGGCACAGACTATTGGGTTTTGACCTGGTTATTGAAACCCATATTTCATTACTACAAGGACTTTTTGCCAACATACGTATGCTCCAAATACATTCTGAGTTGAGTTTGTTCTCATTGAATGAATTGGTCAAAACTTTACCTGTTTGTAATTTCAAATTTTTTTGGGAAACTAATGTTCAAAAGAATTGACAACACGATGGTGGATGACCAACATGATAAATGAAAGGCCACTAATCATCCAACAAGAGCCTTGTAGTCTGTGTCCATAACATTTATTATCATGACACACATAAAGAGTAAGATGAATAAAAAAACAAGATGAAATAAACAAAACAGAGTCTATCATGGTGGATGGAAACAAGGAAGTAGGGGCAAAAACAGTTTGGAGTCCAAAGTCCAAAATAGTAATGTCCTCAGAAAAGGTAGATGTGTCCCTGAAATTGTGGACACACTTAGGCTCTGTGTTTCTTGGAAGTGGTGGTCTTGGTATCCCCTCCTGTTTGTCCAGATGACTGTCCCCTCTAGGGAGGAGGGGGGTCACTGGTGCAGGTGCTGGGGTGGTAGTGGCAGGCTTCTCATGTGACAGGGCTTCCCTGTCACTTGCTGGCAGTGGTGTACTTCGCCGTGATGTAGAGGGACCACAGACAGGGACAAATGGAATGGAAAAAGCTCTGCACATATGGTGGTAAATGTCAAATAGCACCCCAATAAAGAGCTCTTTTTTCATTGTGGTTCTGTAGTCCCAAAATGTGCTCCTTCAGCACCTCCTTGATTTCCCTAACCTCTGTTACAGCGTGGCCCATCATGTCTTAGGACTGTTGGACTGATCCCAAGACTTGGTCAATGGTGGTCTGGCTGACAGAAATCCTCAGTGGCCTCTCTTGACTGACCCACAGATTCCCTCCCATAACTCCTACCCCACTAGCCTGCCCCCTTGAGGAAGTGTGCCCCATCCCACTGGGTCGTAGCAGAACTAGGGGCTGTGTTGTTGGTGTCTCAACAGCAGTCAGGACTATGGGCCCAGGATTCGTTGTACCTCATCAGTGCCCAGGAGGTGGAGGTATCCTCACACTGAGATGTTGTTGTAGCTGTGGTGGGAGGTGTAGGTGTGGGACAAGGTAGACTCACTGGAGCTGTCTGGCCAGACAGACCAGATGGACCAGCTAGCTCGTGCTCATCCTGACTTTTAGCATTGGAGTCCTCACTGACGGCTTGCTCCTGGGCTGGAGTGGAGGTGTCTTGGCTGCCAGATGGTAGTCCACTGGGCTGGATGTTTGTACCTATGAAGGTTGCAGATAATATGTATTAATGTATAGATTGTAAATTGTATGTGTCTTTGTCTACAAAAGGGCCAATCTGAAAACTAGAATGAGAGTGATATACTGATTAGGCCTTTGAGTAATTTTTATCACTTAACACATGCAGCCTGATTTACACAGAAGACAACTCCAGTGCTGATGTTGTAGAGATGCCCTGGAATGTAAAAGTGTTATTTCATATTTGAAGGTTACAGGTGACAGATAATCAACCCAACACAGTGGTGAGTAGATTAGTGTACTGGACCATTCCAAGGCCTAGCAGGCTGAAATACATTGGATTCAAAGTGGTTTATAATACATATAAAACTGCATTTGGTCATCATATGGTCAGTGCAAAATAAAGTGTGTGGCTACTAATTCTAATCAGCATGCCACAACACAGTTTTGGATATCTTGAATTCAAAAGATAATAATGTAAGCATTTTCATCAATTCAATGTAGCTATGAGCAGGTGTCAAGATGGTTGGGATACACAAGAAGTGACATTTTAATCCATAGCATGACATGGTGGTTGAAAAATACACTAGTGTTTTAAATGTGTGGACATATGGATGTAAAGGATGGTGGAACAACAATACATTGCACTATTGTTTTTCACATCCAAAAACAGTGCATCATGGCAAGTGTAGTCATCTGTTGACACTACAGACAATACTTGTTTGAAAAGTAAGTTACACATATCACTTTCAATGACAATATGGGAGATGAGCACACATTTACAATATGTTTCAACATGTACACACATATGGATGTGATGTAACCAAGAGAAAATATCACTTATAAACACTATACTTTCCTGAGAAAATGGATGTAGTTTTGGACCTGTGTTCTGAAGTACAATAACATAAATAGATAGAAGATAATGGGCAGAGCAATGCAAGGGATAACTGATGACAAACTACACACAATCTGACTATGCATATTGCAAATTGTTAAAAAAAAGAGCTATAACCATGCTGCTAATAACAGGTATGCCATGATATATGTTGTGGAGTGAAAATTTGCTACATCTGTTTTGCTGAGGTTGTTGCAGCATTCTAAATGTCTAACCTAAGGGCAGCACTCCATTAGTGAGATATACATCGGTGTAACTTACCAGTCTGCACTCCACCAGGGACTCCTGTCAAGCCTTCAGGATGTAGGATCTGCAAGACCTTCTCCTCTCAAGGAAAGAGTTGTAATGTTGTGAGGAGAGAACCACCATCAGTCCTCTGGGACTCCAATTGATGCTTGAAGGCCACTGAATGGGTTTTCCGCCACAGGTCATTCCACCTCTTCCTAATTTCTCCCTGTGTGTACAGATTGTTAGCTACAACATTCACTCTGTCAACAATTCTGGTCTACATTTGCCTCTTCTGGCATATATTAGCATTTTGAACTTGTGCTCCAAACAGTTGTGGGTCTACTCTAATAAATTCATCCACAATGACAGAAAACTCCCCCTCTGTAAAACAGTGATTTCTCCTCCCTGCCATTGTGATTTTGTTTCTAAACAAATCTAGTGCTCAGAAAATGAAGGGTACTGAAATAAATTAAATTCAACAAAAACACAGAGGAAGAGGAAAACAGAATAAAACCTGTCTTGTGAATTCTGCTGGCTGCCTTGTCTACTGTTGTGTAATGGAAAAGGGTCATGGTCTGAAGCGGAGTGCGTTTTATGGTGTGTTTTGCAGCTGTTCACAATTGTCCAATTTACAAGAGGTGTGGGCTGCTAGCATCCAAACAATGGCCACAGCCATAGTACTAAACTGAACGGGTCCCGCAATGGACTCCTGCTGTCATGAGCCCGCAGCTGACCCACCACCAGCACAACTGTGTGATTTAAGTACGGTGGTGGGATGTCAGTGTCAAGATGATGATGGAGGGACTTGTCATATGCATTGAAGTCCGGCCAATCGGCTGCAAAAGGCAGCTGATGCTACGGAGTACACTTGGTCATGGCGGTGTTTGGCTTAGCCACAATATATCTAAATACGGCGAGCAAAAGATCGCCAACGTGACAGTCTTTTTGGGCCCTCTGCCAACGCAGCTTGCCGGTAATACCGCCAAGATTCCAAATCAGGCCCTAAATATTGCTAGTTACTTATTGGATGTAATGATACAATTTAACATTCTATTTGCTCCATCAGCAAAGAAACAATAAACAATGTAGCTAATGCAGGCACGGAAGAACAATAAAACATTTTAAATTGTGTAATAAGACATTGCTCAGCTTGGCAGGTCGAATTAAGAGTCCTATTAATATGCACAGCAATGCGAAATCTTCATATTATTTAAATTCCCTGCATGTTTTAAAAAGCCATTGTTTTGTAATAGCTATCTAACTTGTTTTGATAACTAAGCAGTGAAGTGAATAGTTTAATTCTAGCCTATGTAACAACAGGTTCATAAGATTGATATAAAACACAGAGCTTCCTATACCACATGTTTCACCCAAAAGTGTGATCTACACAAAAAGTAGGTAAACATGCCATGCATGCACACAGCGCTGAAGAGAGGCAATGTTTTACTCGACTGCTTTGGTAAATTTATTTTTATTGTTGGTTTCCAGTTGGCACTAACTAGTACCTGCTGTTGGAATATTACACACAATTTGATTGACAACTTTACAAATCATAAATTGTTATTTAGTTGTCTTTAAAAACATATATACTGAATATCCTTTAGAGTAGACTGGTTTTGGTTTTAATCCTACACCAGTGGCGGCTGCTGAATTTTAAAAGTGGTGGGGTTCTCTCAAACTAGAATGAGTGAGACAGTGGAGTGAGAGAGTCTGAAGCTAAATGTAGAATGTTTGAGGGCATGCGTGGTTCTGCCCTGACAATATTTTATGGCAAACATGGCAAAACAGGACATTTACAACACAACTTACACATACTTTGTCAAAAAATAGTTCTCAAGGGGCTTCTTTGCGTAGTGTCAAGTAAGCTTTACTTTCACTAAGAGGTCTTGAAACTCCTCAAGAAAATCATCACACAACGTAGGCAAAGTCATGAACTTTGCGATGCAATTTCCATTAACAATGTGCAGTACAGGCAGCAAAGAAAAAAAACGTATTCAAAGTCAACCCTGCATTTTCCTTCACTTCAGTGTCCATCCAGTACCATCGAATTAGCTTCTCAATCATATTTTATAGCTTGGATTCTATCTGGAAGGGGTAGGGTGACCAAGTCAAAAGTTACCCGGATCTTTCAATGACAGGCCATAGACAAAACTGCTAGACATTCTTACAGGCTCACAAAGCAGTGGCACTCCTTCGTTACAAACAAATTCCATGCTCAGAGAGAAGAGTCCATCACTTTTAAATGTTCATGGCTCAGACAGTACTGATCATAACATAATAACTCCTTTTTAAATAAGGATAGTAAAATGTCTACCCCAAAATGTCCCAAATAGGGGCCAAAGGTGAGTGTACTAACCAGTGATCAATTACATACAAGTGTACATTGAGTCAAACGTATGCATTTGCAAACAGTGACTCACACTCACTGGAGTTTGAGCAGCATAATGAAAATCGTATGGCTGTAAACTAAATAACCTTGGTCCTAGGCCAACTGAGATTGCTATTACTCTACTCAGTGGTGGGCCATCGCTTCAGAAAGAATAAAAGGTTGACTACAGTCTGCTGGCATTCCAAGCTATGCATAACACACAATTCTCCGAAGTAAACACACTGTTTCAAAATAAGCTACCTTATTGTTACTTGGGCATATGTATGACGCCTTTGCATTGTCCATGAGCCACATAAGGTGATTATGGACAATGTAAAGGCTTCAGTAATATTTAGAACGCCACGCAAGGCGTGATTTGCATGGCTTTGGTGGGCTTTATAATGAAATGAAACACAAGGCAGCTGCTTGTGCTGTGTTACTTTAAAGTTCAACTTTGGAAGAGTTCCATAGGTGGAGCATGGGCATTACCATGCACCCACCCATGGATTTTGGTGCATTACCAGATTTATAAAGACTTCTAAACCTGGGAATGCATCAAGCATGTTACGCTTTCCCAAGTCAAATGTAATGAGGAGAAATATATGTATTTATCCTCCTTATTTCGTCTTTCCAAGTCTACTTCATTCTGCAGCACACATAGGAGGCAAATGCCTCTTAAATATTGTTTTTGTAGGAAGATGTTCTTTCCTGCAGAAAAACAATCCTGCTAGTAATGCAAGCACCATTGTAGTGTGGTGCATATGTGTCTTTTTTGGCACTAGGCTGCACACAGGACACCAGCGCAAGGAGGGAACAGAAACGCTTCATAGCTTTGTGAATATGGAGCATTTCTGCTTCCTCTATTCCACACAATCCAGCACAGCAACTTTGCTTGCTGCTCTGCGTTGGATGAAATTTTAGCAAATGCGCCCCCTGGTCCTCAGATTAAGGGGCATATTTACATGGAGCCTGCACCACAGTTGCATAATTTTTGATGCAGTGCCTGTGCATTCAGTGTTCCATATTTGCAACGTGATGCATTAGGCATAAGTCATTACTTTTCTCTTCCATGTGTCACTTTTACCTGCGCTACAACCGGCTGCATTAGGTCAAGTTAATCACATACAAGTTCGGTGTTTCCTCCTAAAACACGCAGAACAGATGCATCCATATTTAAAGGTTTTCAAGGAAGTGACACAACCTTAACCTCATTACTATAGGTGTAAAAATGATGCAGCAACTTTTCAATAGGAATCTGACTACCTGAAGACACTTTACACAATGGAATATGTCTGTATTTTACTTCTCCTCTACTAGTAGTAGGTCTACACATGTATGAATCATTTTGTAGGACCCCTTGACCAACTTGGGGCCATGGCATCTACGATTTCATCATCCTCTGCAGTAAACCAACGTGACGTTGTGTGCGTTTTGCAAGGGATAGACTAGGATTGTCATTTCTCCATGGATGAATGGGTCTCCAAGTAAAGGCTGCGTACAACAAAGGACAACAGGTAAATATGCACATAAGGTACGTAATGCATGTATTTCGCTTCAAATTTCAACACATGCTTGTAATCTCTTACATTACACTGTCATTCACTATGTCAGTCATATTCAGGACTCTACATACATATAAGTAGACTATGCCCACTGCAATGTGACACATAGACATACTGTATACATTACCTCTTCCATCCGGGACCAACGTAAAAGTGTATAAAGTTAGAATTCCACCATTTTACTGTCTTTTACACTGGTCCCAAAGCATTAGGCTACTAGCGTCATTTAAAACTGATGCAGCACCTCTAAATGTTGGCGCACCACTGAAGTTGCGTCAGTTCTGAGGCCAGCGTCAGCGATGCACCACTGTTGAGGCTAATCCATTAAAGCAAAGTTCCCAAAGATGCATCAGAATTTCTGCTGCACCTTGGGTCCTTACGCCATGGTGCCCCATATTGTAAATATGGCACATCCATGGTGTTACAATGGATTTCTGTGCATCGCACTGCAGCAATGCACTATTTCTTGTGAATATGCCCCTAATTTCACTGCTTCCTGCTTTCTTTTACTTCGGCTGCACGCTACAGAGGAACAGTTATAGGTTAAATTAGCATTCACAAACTGTTTATCAGAGCTCTTTCATGGAGAAATGGAAATCTGAGGTCTATAATGCATCTCAATCTCAATAAAACTTCAAAGAAAATATTTCACAAAGTGCTGTGTGCTCTTATAGTTTAACTCTCACACTACAACTGTTTTCCCTCTGCTGTTCAGGGGATTGTTTCAGTTAAAATCTCAGTTTACTGTTCACCAAGACAAACCTCTGCCACCTCAGGCTGATGGATCTGTGATGTTGGCTGAGATGATTAATTAAGAGCTATATATCACATTAAATGGTCATAACAATTTCTAGTTTATTTCAGTCAATAATTAGAGTTTGGTATGAGTTAAAGGGTTTTATTAATGAAATGTTTTAGTACTTTTTCTTTATTAAGATCATCAAAAATTCATCAACATGAGTCATTAGTGTAACATCGTCCTCAGCCTGGGTATCTGCTATTAACTTCACCACACAAAGCTGCAAATCTCATGTCTTTGTTCCTCTGTGTGTCCCTGTGAACTCCCACATTTTAAACCAAGCTTTTAATACATGCTGTTCTAGTGATTATGTCACACTGATACAGTGTCCCTTTGGAGCCACTCAAACATGCAAGATACTACATCTCCCCCTCTGATTAATGAAAAATTACAATCTTTATAAAATCGATAGACATACAGAAACATTTGCAACTATATCTCTTCAATCAATCTTCTTGGTGCTTTGATCATGTGATTTGATCATACAACCGAATCTGGTTGCTGGAAGCTGCCATCTTTAGTGTCACATTCAGTGTCAGAGATTTCTAAAAATGGTAATGAGTCAACAGCAATCACTGAGTTTTCAAGGTCAGTCTTTCTTTCACCATTTTGAACTGAAGACCAATGAATCACAGGCCTAAAGTGAGAAGAGTCGCTGGTAGCAGACTTCTGAGGGCCCTGGGCTGTCATTATGTGTCCCTTGGTAGAAACCTTTGAAAAGGGTGAGAACCATAGGGAACATCAAATTTACTTTTGCACATCTGTTGGGTGAATACCAAATCTCTTTTTCTGAAGGAGATGTACTCTGCATGTCGCCTCTTGTCTGCATAAGCTTTCATTTTCTGCTTGTTAACCAAGTCCCTTGAATGAATCATGTTTTCACTTTTGTCCCTCTTGGTGGTCCCTTGAGGTAGCTTAATTGCTATTGCTCTTCTGAACTTTACAGTGGCTAGGCTCTCACCTGTAGTCGAGTGGAGTGTTGAACGATATGCACTTAGAGTAGAATTTACTACTGTCTTCAAACTGAGCTTCTCAAGAGTTGCACACTTTACTGCTTTCTTTAAAATGCTCAACAAGTACATTGGCCTGCAGCAATTAAGTTGTACTTCTTTGATGCTTTATGGTCAGAGGCTCCAGGAACTCTTTGAATTCATTGCAGTTAAAGGGTGGGCAATCATCACTCTTCACAATGGCTGGGATGCCGCATGTTGAGAATATGCCATCTAGTTTTTCAATGACTTGTTCATGAGAAACGTGAGTATTCATCTACAGTCACCATTAGATGCAGTCCGTTATTAAAGGGGACCAAAGAAGTAAATGGCTATTCCCTCCCATGCACATATAGGGAGTTCTGACATATTCAAACTATGTTGAGTGACACTGGTGGAAAGGCAGTCGCATTTATAAACGGCCTTGAGTTTTTTCTCAACTCTTTCATCTAAGTATGGAAACCAAACTCAGTTTCATGGAGCTCTCTTTGTGGCAATGATACCATGATTTCCTTCATGAGCCACTCCAATCATTTTCTGTTGCAAACTTGCTGGAATCAGGATTCTTGACCATTCCAGTATAACTCCTTCCTAGAGTTATGGACGATTCATCTTTGACATTTTTCTATTTTTGATATTCACCATCTTCATTAAGAGATCAAGTGTGTTTGTTTCACAACTGATGTGTAATTATGTCTTTTAACTTCAGCATGTCAGTAACATGGCTCATGGCAGTGATAATCTGGGCTAACAATATAGATGCTGGTGAGCTTGACTTGAAGATAAAATTACTGTAGGCTTCAGCCATTGTGGATGGAGTACCTTGATCTTGTATAGGCACTCTAAAAAAGTCATGAGCAGGCTTCTAGTCTTTTCATGGGAAGATGCAAAATTGTATAATCGTAGTCCTGCAATCTTAGCGCCCATCATTCAATGCGAAGAGCCAGCTTGGCTTTAGGGTTGCCAAAGATGGTCAGCAAAGCTTGATCATCAGTTACCAGCTTAAAAGGCTTATCATGAAGGAATACATGAAAATGTTCACAAACCCATACCACAGCCAAGCTTTCTTTCTAAGCATGTACTGTTTGTGACTAGCCTCCACTACCATCGGACACAATATGCAGTTGAGCATTTGGGTATCCACTATGCTCTGCAATGATAGCGCCTAAACTGACTTGGCTAGTGTCAACCACACCCTCTGTTTAAAGTTTTGGGTTGAAGTATGCGATTGATTTCAGTAGCATTTTCAATTGTATGTTTGATTCTCTTTCAACTTCTCTCACATTCTTGTGACAAATGAAAAGTAACATTTTTCTTAGTCATCTCTCATAAAAGAGCACCAACAGTGGCAACGTCTTGTATATATCTTGAACAGTAACTGTCCATGCAAAGAAAATAACTCACCCTTGCAACAACTTGTGGGGGATCAGCATTTGGCAAAGCTTGAACTTTTGCAGGATCAGGTGTCATACCCCTATCAGATATAGCCAAAGAACTTTGGTTTTGTTTTGTTGAATTCACACTTGTAGGCACTCAAAGTCCAACCTGCAACACTGAGTAAACAACATACTTGTGTGACAGCTCTGTCATGCTCCTTCTGTGTCGCTCTGAAAACCAATATGTCATTGCTGTAATTTAATGCAATCTCAACAGGGCGTTTGATACGTCAAACGACATCTTGGAAACTTTCTGCAGCCGATGACACACCAATACGTAGTCTCTTTTATCTAAACAAACCAACATGTGTAGAAAAAGTTTAAATTTACCTGCAGATTTTCTCATGTTCCAACCGATGATAACCTTTATTGAAATCAAGTTAAGAGAAAACCTTTACACCATTCAATTAAGTTAACATGTCAGCAATGTGTGGTCCTGGATGTTGTTCTTGTTTAATTACTTTGCTTACCTGATGCATGTCAATGCATACGCATATAGCTCCTTCACTGTCCTTTTAGGCACTACTACAGTGGGAGAAATCCATGGTGCTGGACCAGTGAAATATTCAATGATGTTATGTTTCAGTAATGATTCAAGCTGCTTTTCAACTGCTTCTTGTAAATAAAAAGCAATTTGTGTATGTGTCTAAAAGGATGGACATCCTCATTAACATGCAGTTGCACTTTCATAGTCTTAAGCTTTCCTAAAACATGAAACAATGAATTGGCGTACTATTTTGTGATGAGCGTTCATGTTGTAATTCACAGTCCCATATCAGCAGCTGTATTGAAGCTGAGTAAGCAAGCACTTCATGCTGTACCTTGAAGCACATGGATTGGTGCTTGTATCTTTCTCTTCTTGTTGTTACAAATGCACCTTGACTCTTTATGGGCATTGATGCAGCCAAATTATACACTTTGATCTTCAACAGTGTAAGCCACAGTACTGGAGACAGTTCATTGTATTTCTCTTCAGGTATTAAGTTTATCGACACACCACTGTTGATAATGAATGATATTGTACAACTATTTATTTTCAGTGTAATCTTTGGGCAGAGGTGTATGATTTTGCTGTTTTAGCATCTCAACCTTTCTTCGACTGACTTCTTTCCTCACAGGTGACCAGTCCAACGTGAGCACATTTCTGTGAGGTGAACATTTATATGGCACAATTACTTTCTTCACTTTCACTTGTTATTAAGGTGGGTGAATTGTTTGATGATGATTTAGATGATGATCGACTTTGTCATTTTATCTTTACACACTTGCATTTTCCTTCACTTTACACACAGTCACAAAATTGTTCTCTTTTCCACAGACAATGGAGGGATACTTATCTTGATGTGGAAATGAAAATCCACTTCTGAAACACTACTTCTTTTTACATGTAGTCCTCACTTGTATCCTCCAGTTTTTTGTTTCTTATTACTTGACTGACTCGCTTTTGGTACCTCCGACCTCCATGTCAGCAGCTTGTCTCTCAGCATGTTCCTCAGCTCTGGCGGCCATTACCACTTGTTCCAGACTGAAAGTTTTTCTCAGCATTTGTCATCTAAATGAATTGGACAAACATCCATCAATAACTCTAAGACGCATAGCTTCATCATTAAATTAATTGAACTTACAGTGTTTGATGAGTGCATCAAATTTTTTCACAAGATTTGATGCACTCATCAAACGTTGTAAGTTCAATTAATTTAATGATGAAACTATGGGGCATATTTATACTCTGTTTGCGCCGGAATTGCGTCGTTTTTTTGACGCAATTCCGACGCAAAACTAACTCCATATTTATACTTTGGCGTTAGACGCGTCTAGCGCCAAAGTCCATGGAGTTTGCGTCATTTTTTTGCGTGGACACCTACTTTGCGTTAATGATATGCAAGGTAGGTGTTCCCGTCGAAAAAATTGACTCCGAGGCATGTGCGCAGTATTTACACTCCCGGGCAAAATTCACGCCCGGAAGTGGGCGGGTCAAAAAAAATGACGTCCGGCCGCTTTTGCGCTGTTTTTTAGCGCCTGGTCAGGGCAGGCGTTAAGGGACCTGTGGGCTCGGAAGGAGCCCAGAGGTGCCCTCCCAAGCCCCCAGGGACACCCCCTGCCACCCTTGCCCACCCCAGGAGGACACCCAAGGCTGGAGGGACCCATCCCAGGGACATTAAGGTAAGTTCAGGTAAGTTTTTAATTTTTATTTTTTTGTGGCATAGGGGGGCCTGATTTGTGCCCCCCTACATGCCACTATGCCCAATGACCATGCCCAGGGGACATAAATCCCCTGGGCATGGCCATTGGGCAAGGGGGCATGACTCCTGTCTTTGCTAAGACAGGAGTCATTTCAATGGGGGTTGGGAGTCGAAAAAAATGGCGCAAATCGGGTTGAGGCGAAAAATTTGCCTCAGCCTGACTTGCCCCATTTTTTGGCGCCCAAGCTCTATATCCCCCTACGCCAGCGCTGCCTGGTGTACGGCGTTTTTTTTCACGCACACCAGGCAGCGCCGGCGGCTAACGCCGGCTAACGTCATTGAATAAATACGGCGCCAGCATGGCGCTTCAGAATGGCGTTAGCCGGCGCTCATTTTTTTGACGCAAAACTGCGTTAGCACAGTTTTGCGTCAAAAAGTATAAATATGGCCCTATGCGCCTTAGAGTTAACTCTTTGACGTTCTTGACTCAAAATGTATCATTCACAATCAACATTTGGTACTAAATTGAAATTGTGATTCAAAGCATTTTTAATATGAAAGTATGTGACTTCTTCATCAGTTCTTGGCAGGTTTTATGACTTCTTCCACACCATCACAGCAAGATTTTTGAGATATTTGATCATCTTTCTGTTATCAGTCTTTTCAAGTGTATCAATGGAATCTTCAAATTTCTTTATCCAATTAGTCCATCTATGACCAATATTTTGCTTTCTGGCAGTATTGAAAGGTGATGGTGGTTGGATGAACGTGGCAGCATTATAAACTAATGGGGTACATACTGACATTGAGAGTAGCTTGCTTCCTGATGCTGTTAAATAATTATGTTTGTGCATACTTTCTTTAAAGTCTTTTGACGTGTGATCCTCTGGAACTTCTTCAACATTAATTAAAACTGTGTCTTCTGTCTTAGCTGCCATCATCAACGTTTCATAAATCCAATTGGTGCCTTCAACTATTTGCTCTTTGAAACCTTGGTGGGCACCTGCTTAGGGTATGGACTGCTCTGAGAGCACAACCCTGAGCATTTCTTCTTGAGTCACTTTGTCAAATGCTGTGGCACGATGACCATCTTTTGTGGGCTCAGTAAGTTATTTATTTCCTCCTTTCTACATGTTTTACATGTCAGTTTTGCATTTTCCAACACTTGGTTGATATCTATCTTGCAGTGCTTTGTAAATCTGATTGTGGTCGCCTGTGGCATTAATGCTCCATACACTGTATGACTTGAATTATCTTGGCAGGGCAGTACTTTTTAGTATGGTCTTGGCCATAGCTTCTTGAGCAACAATGCATAGACTTCTAGGTAAAGCTTTCTTTCCATTTAAACACCAGCTTGAGCTGAGCTTTGACTCCTCAAACGCCAACCGCCGTCTCAGCACTGCGACAAAGGCACTTGTGGCACACACAAGCAGTTTTCTTGGACCATGGGAAACTGTCCAGGAGAGCACTTTCTTCTTCAGGTTGGTTATCCCCTATCACATTGCCAGTTGCAGCGTCCTCCCCAGCATCTGTACCAACCAATGACTATGCCACACTAGGAGATGTAATTCACATGTCTTTAATCCTCAAACATGCAAGACACTACAATTAGTTTTGTCCATAGACATCTTTTAGTGTAGACTGGCTTTGTTTTTAATCCTACATCAGTGGTGACTGGTGAATTTTGAAAGTGGTTGGGTCTCTCAAACTGGAATAAGATTGTGGAGTGAGCAAGTCTGAAGTCGAATGTAGAATGTCTGAGCTTTTTACATTATTTAGCTTTATTTTTCAACATTTTGAAGAGTTTGAAAGTATACAGATTGGAAGAGTAACATGATTCCAAAAAGGCTGAAGTTAATTCACACAGCTTCCGTTTGTGGACCAAGAGTGTGAATGACCAAAAATTATTGCTGAAACCTATCCGTCTATACATCAAGATCATTTGATTGCCTGGCTCAAGAAGCCACAGCTTTCAAGCAGATCTGGCTAAAATATTACCAAATAGGCACCTGATCCTTCTAAGAGATGCTGGGACAAAACAAAAAATAAGGGTAAAACAAAAACACAGGATGGATCTCTGCAACCGGAGACCTCTGAAAAAAGATATAATTTATGTAACATGATGCACTCAAACAGCCTGATGGGTATAAGTATACTGATGCATGTCCTTCCCTTTTCTTCCAGGACTCAACTGACAAATGGTCAAAGAGGGGGATGCAGTGAGTGCTGGAGTGAGGAGTTTGTGAAACCCAAATCAGACTCACAAAGCTTCTCTGACATGATCATAAAAAAGGAAGAGAAACATCCACAACAAAAAAACAAATTTAAAAAGAAAAAGGTAGCAGGTATTTCCACTAATGTTGAGAACACTCCTTCAGAAGATGTGGGCAATGACACTATTAGACAGCACAAAAGAGGTCATAATAGTTTGCTGGAATATTCAAAAGCTTCTAGTTCCGAGAGCATGTAATGAATTTATTCAAGTTGAAACACCAGATCATGGAGTTAACCCTTATAACAGACTTTATGATCTGGACATCCAAATTGAGGGTGATATAATGCATACTATTAAAGAAATATTCTGGAAAAACTTAAGAATTATATGTGAAATTGTCTTGGCTCAGGTAGATTGGTCACGTGAGTAAGTTAGAAACGTTCCACATGGAGAGGATATAATTATATCTTCCTTCTCTCTTTTTGCCCCTGAAACTGAATGTGCTCTTTCACAAGCTTCTGCATTATATTGCCATAATGCAGGCTGGGATAATGAGTCTCCTTATTATTTTATACCTATATGTTCCAGCCCACAAGTGCAACCACAATATTCAATTGAAAATAAGATCAAAGCCCCGGTGAGAGAGAGATTCTCCCACAAGTGTAGTATCAATGCATGATTAAGCCTTGTCTGTCTCCCATGAATAATCCACTTTTTCCTGTGAAGAAAGCAAATCATTCTTATCATATAGCAGTAGACTGTAGACATTTGAACAGTCATACACACACTTTTGCAATTCAAAACTCCCACAATACAGCTTTAATGAACAACAGTGTCCGTAAAAATATAAAGGTATATTAGATATGGACAATAGGTTTTCTGTCAGAAAATGGTGCCTGAAAGCAGAGGTTTAACTGCATTTAGCACCTTAGCAGTCAAGAGCAAATTCTGCCAACTCTCAGAGGGGTATAAGAACAGTCCAGGTCTGTTTGCTGCCTGAATAACATCAATTCTACAAGAAACTGACTCTGAGGTATTGCCCTAAATTGATGACATATGCCTCACAGACGATGACTTAAACACACACTTAGCCAGGATGGATTGCATTGTTTTGGCATTTGTTGAACATGGCTATGAATTTAATTTTCAAAAAACAAAAAATGCCTTTCTCAGTGTCCTATTCTTGGTATATAAGTTATCAAATGAAGGCAAAAGCCTTGCAGCACATTTCTTTTGCAACCACCAAACAGTATAAAAAAGCTACAATCACTTTTGAGATTCCTGAACTTTGGTAGAACATACTTACCAGACTTTTGTGTCAACACAGCTATCTTGGTGATCTGTATAATTGTGGAGTACACTGGTTATACATAGGTCACCTTTATTGAGAGTGATACTGTGACAATTACTTAGAAATCTCATTTCTACTCCAATGCTGAAATGGGTTTTGCATCAACAGAAAAAATACTGCCTGCAGTTCACACAGCTAGATTGGCTCAAGGGAATCGCATGATTTTTGTAAGTACAATTCCCTGCTCCAGAGGCTGTCACAAATGTAACATTCCTAACATGAAAGCCTTACATCCAAGACACATACAATGGGCCATCTCCTTAACAACTATGGGTGTAGCCTCTGTGCCTGATTTAGATCTCAGCAGACAGGTTACTCCATCAAAATGGTGGCAGATATCCCGTTCACCAAAATATAAGTACTATTTATCCTATTGGATTTAAATTTCAATATACCTGTCACTGTTGTGATGGACAACCCATCTGTCATGATCTAAATCAGGCCCTATATCGTTGACCCCACTTTGCAAACACAAGAATTCCACAAGTATGAACAAGAATGCTCTGTGCCCAGTTACATGTTGCCTCTTGGTCATTATGATTTCACAGTAAATACTGATGGTTCAGCTCATCCCACAGTTGGAACTAAACACAAATACTCAGCTACATGTGCTGCAGTACACAGTGTCATCAAAGATAGAGTATTTCATGTAAAAAAAAAAATCATGCAATCCTTTGGAGACTGTACCGGTCAGCTGGTTGAATTGAAAGTGTAAATTCTGACAATGGAGAACACAGATCCTGAATTCCCTACACTGATAGAGTGTGATTTGCATTACTGTGTTCAGTCTTTTATTGAACATTTACATTATTGGCACCTGAGTGGATTCAGAGATTCTAAAGGAAATGCTATCACGCATAAATTGCTTTGGTGAAAGGTGGCATATCTTTGAGATTGCTTGCCACGGGCTCATGTCATTCATTACATTGAGTCATCAGCATGTTGGATTAAATGTTGCAGGGAATTCAGTGGCATTTGGAGCTGCCAAAGTGGCAGTTCAGATAAGGTTGTAGCTGTGATTACTCATTCACACACAAGAGTGGATGATGGCATCATGGCTGCTGTCACTGTGTCATGTATTGGCACTCCATTACCTAAACAATATCCAGCAAAATACTCCTATCTGTTGAGTCTCTAAAATATTCCTTTTGCTTGCATCCTGTGGTGGGTGATCGAGTGATACCCAATCAGGACCGCAGCCTAGAAATAATCATTGCTGCTCATGTGGTATTAGCATCTGCCCATGCAGGTGTGGCGGCTACTGTTTCCGTGCAACAAAAATATTATTTGTGGCATGGTCTATACAAAAAATCTAAATAATATGTCCTTAGTTGTGACATTCGTCAGCAAATTAAAAGTTCCACAGCAGCTCGCCTACCACAGACATCCCTCTTAGTCTCAAACAAACCTCTTCAATGTGTCTATTTGATTATGGCAGACCTCTGCTTTCAGATGGTACTTTCAACTTTATTCTATTGGCTGTGATTCATGTTCTAGATTCCTATACGTATGATCACAGCGATCTGCTAATGCTCGAACCGTTATTAAATATTTGCAGGTCTTTACCTGGACATATGCATTAGCAGCATTCCACTCAGACCAGGGATCAGTATTTGCCTCTAAGCTTACTGGGATACCATGGGAACACTGGGTGTTGATGTGCCATATTCTTCCCTGTATCATCTGGAGGGAAATTTGATAGTGGAAAGGAAGACCCATGACTTAAAGCAGTCCTCATCAATTAAATAATTTGGTGCAGGTCTTAGTTGGATATATCACCTGCAAGGAGTCCAGAGAGCTTTAAATAATCTGCCTAGAAGATCATTGAGTGCCCAGATCCCCTATTAGGTCCTGTCTGGTATCCAGATGTAGGTTGTAGAACTTGATAAGCACAATAGTGACAGATTTGCCTTTTGACATCAATAAATGTTTTGCTGTTTTACAGAAATTACATGACTTCCGGGAAGAGCGCTAAAATGAAATTACCAAACATTCTGTGACAAAGTGAAGGAGCAACCAGCAACTACTATCTGGATTCTTAAAGTTGGGGATCTAGTTTGAGAGAAGATTACAGACTGGAAAGAATCTGTCCCATCATACCAAGCACCAGTGCCGGTCTTTGGCATTCAGTGTTCCAAAACTGTGATTTTGCCACTGCTTGCTGGTTGTAGAATCAAAAGATTTATTTCCATATATCTTATTAAGCTATAACATGTGGCCAGCTGGGGGTAAAGGATCCAGCTTGGATCTGGATTGAATGGATTGCTAGACAGCTAAGAAGGATGTGAAATCAAGAAGAGGCTGTTCACTTAATTTAGCACCACATCTTGTCTGAGATGACAGGTAATTTCCCTCCTCCGTGGGCAGATTCAACATGTTCAAGACTAAGTTGGAATCTACTTTCAAAGGCTCTTGAGCTAACTGTAAGTGAATTTTGTCCACTATTTGAGTGAAGAAAGGAGCTAGCTCATCACACTGGCTCTGAGAAAGAGGAGAAACAGGGGAACAATACTAGTATTTGCTAGTTCTTTTACCACCTTAAAAAGTGTCTGTGGTCAATTCTGGGCATTAGTAATTTTTCCTGTTTAGAATGTAGCATGAGCAGACTTACACAGGGCTCAGTAGATTTTAAAGACTCCCTATATTCAATCTTGGCCTTGTCCATATGTGGCTCCCTCCAGAGTTTGTCTAATGCTTTGCAGCATTCGTTTTCAAATTTAAGTGCATCAGTAAACCAGTGAGCAGGACGGTGAACTCTGCCAGCGCGTTTGGCAGTAATTGGCAAGGTGACATCAATAGACTCGGTGAGCCAGTGATGGATCATAGTCTGGTCCAGATCAACCTGATGTTGTAGAATAGGCTGAATGCTAAGTAACTGCTCATTGAGTACTGAAATGTAATGTTTGGACCAATTCTTAAAATTCACTTTGGAGTTAGACTGTGTTGTAGAATGATGACAGTAAACCTCAAGCTTGAAAGGCACAAGTGATCACACCAACAAAGCGGAAGAGAACGGTCTATTACCAAACCATTTATGTTGGAAAAATGGGGTCCAAGAGGTGCCCTGCCACATGAGTGGACACAGAGTTGAGGAGTGCCAGATTAAGTACACTCAAATCCTCAACGAAGGATGTATTCAAATTATTTTGCACATCATCAAAGTGGAGATTAATATCCCCAAGTAAAAAAGTAAAATAAAATGAGCAGTCCTCAGAATATGAGGAGTCAATAAGTCAGGTAAGGAGGTACACCACTTTCCAGCGTACCCCTTGGGACAATAAATCAAGCATAGAAAACATAAAATTATGAGTGATGAAGAGTGTAAAAATCAAAACTTCACAATACTGGATCAGAAATTCTTCAATTGAACATAAATAGTTTTTTTTTTTAATGATAACAATACCTCCTCCTAGCCTGTCTTGCCTGTCTAACCTGACTAGAGGAAAGGTAGCAGGGAGTGTTGCGATAATGCCTGGCAAGGAAACTGTATGTAGCCATGTCTCAGTGAGGAATATTGCGTCTTTGGTTGCAGTCACATAAAAAGCTAAATAGATGTTGCTGGTGTTTTGGAAGAGAGTGGCAGTTAAGACTAAAAAAGTGAAATATCTTAGTATGGTGGTGTGTCATATGAGGGCTGAATGCTGTGCATGCCAGAGTTCTCTTTTGCTAAAGCATAGTTGGCCAACAAGTAGGGTAAAGTGAAAATGGCATCACAATTACTAAAAGCGGTGCAAACAAAAGTGCAGCAGCTGCAGGTCAGGGAATTCACCCAAGGATAAGTTATGCCAATTGTTAGCCTTATTGTTTCTAAAGGACGTGGCATTACCATCTGCTCAAGAATCTTCTGATCTTCAAATTGCAAGGTCATCCTCTGAAGTCCAATTGCTATTGCACACAACTTGCTGCAGCATTTCAGTGAACATGTTCACTGTATATTTAGTGCTTCAAATACCGCAGGGGTTGTACACTTTTTCAAAGCTTTTAATGGACATTTTTTTTGTTTTCAATCTGCTTTTATTATGAATGTGTATTTCATTTTCAGTTTATTCAATATTTTCGGCTTGCGTTTAGGTTATCAACCTGAGCTGAGTCTCCCACAGCCAAAGGGAGGGTGTGGTGAAGCATATTAGGACCTGCCCTGAGTCTCCATTTTAGATTGCACGTTTTAGCTTGACAACCTTTTCTAATGGTGACTTTTTACATGTTTTTACATGTATACAATAACGCACTGAGAAGACACTGTACATGCAGCTTATTCCTAGTAAGCATCACTGTTATGTAATCCGTATACCCCTAGGCTAGTCACATCGTACACAATGTGCTTGTATCCTAATTGTCCAGTTTAGATAACTCTACGCATCCAGACACACCATTGTATCAGCTCTGCACCTTTGACACAATGCAATATGAACAGTGCTTTTGTTATAACGCACTGAGAAGACACTATACATGCACCTTTTTCCTAGTAAGCGTCACTGTCATTTAACCCGTACACTCTGTCCTAGGCTAGTCACATAGTACACAATGTGCTTGTATCCTGATTGTCCAGTGGAGATAGGTCTAAGCCTCCAGACACACCACTGCATCAGTTCTGCACATTTGACACAATACAATATGAACAGTGCTTTTGTTATATAAACTGGCTCTGTGTTACATTCAACAAAGAATTACTTCTGCTGGGATTATCCTGGAACATGGTGCATTGTGACTGAGCTGCAGCCCCGCTGACTCTCACCTCCATTCTGCAAAGGTTGATAACCTGCATACATCAGACCAGCTTCCTGAACCATCATACTCTGGTATGGGGAATATGCTATGCCAAGGGTTCTGTCAAAGGTTATTCCCACTATGCTCTTGATAGTGTAGGTAGTTATAGATAGGAGTGTACCAACACAGGAACATAATCATGGTTGAACTGTTTGGCTTTTTACCATTCTCATAATTCTCTGTTTTATCTGCCTAATGATCACAGCTTATGCTATTTACACAAGAATACGATTGTTTCAATAAATGTCTGAGACACCATTTTTTAAATCTATCTTGTGTGTATCTTGGCTATGCAAAATAACAATGAAAGGTTAGATCTGTTTTCCATTACTTCCTTGAGAGTCAGTGTGGTCACGTTTGAGGTTGCTGATGTCATCTGTTGCCTTGGTAAGGTTAGCTGTTCAGATGGAGCCCTGTGAGCTAGCTAGAAATAGTGACTGCATATACTGATGGTACATGTGGACTGAGTCCCTATATTCTGAAGTTCATGCTGACTTACTACGCAGTCCTTCTTAAGTTGAAGGAACCATATCTCACTGTGCTCCATGCGTTAACCACTTTTTGTCTTGGGCAGAAAGGAGGCAGGAGCTGGAATTGGCTTTACTTGAGGAGGGAACTTCTGGTGCACATGGGGACGTTCAACCTGCTGCTGTAATGTCCATGTCTGTCATGCTGACTCAAACACAACCACAATCTCCTACTTCTGTTCCACCCAACGTTCAAGCTGCTAGGATGCAAGTTGCAGTCAACCGGCTTTGGCAGCAGTGTAACATTTTAGAGCCATATGCAGGGATGACAAACTACTGTCAGGCAGTTGTAGCAGGGGAGAGTGACTTAAACATTCATTGGGAGCTTGTTATTGCTCTCCGCTGTCCTCCCCAAAACCTGTAGGGTTTTTGCTCTCTTATTTTGGAGTATGTTTCTTGGTTCCCTGTTGGATGCCCTTTTGTTTTGCTTTAAAGTTCATCCTGTAGACCGACAGTTGATGGACAAAAAACACAAAACAAAAAGAAGGAAAAAATTTCTTGTCAGAACTATTTTTAGATTCATTTCAATAACGAGCTGCGTTTTATAGCTAACTTTTTACTTACAGGTACTGGTAGTAATTGGATTTAATCAAAGAGTAAAGGAGAAGGTAATTGAATGGTACGTTTCTTTAAATAGATACACACATAGTATTTATAAATACTATGGTTACTTCGCAATTACCAAACGATTTACTTTTATTTCAATGAAAGCACTACAGCAGAAAAGATGCAACAGACATTAATTAACATACATACATATTAAAACACACTTGTTTTATTTGGTGTTGTTCACATGTTAGAAACAGGAGCGTTACTAATATATGCTTTCATTTATCACACACCAGGGTGCAGATTATGATTATTTTGTGTTCACCATGCAACAGTGGGGAAAACACAAATCAAATGGATTGCAAAAAAATATATAAAACTGCTTTCAAGTGTGAGTTGGACTAAAACTGGATAAAGCGTCTCCTAATTTGTAACTACATTTCTTACTTAAAGCAGTAGATTTCTTCCAAAGTCATCAACCATGCAAGATCACAACATTATGTATCTACTGTAGTATATGTACTATGTACATATTTTACAATTGCCCACTTCCCAACCTACGGTTAAAACTTAGGTGTTAATATAAGAATAAAACAGTTCATTGACATTATTGGCAATCTGTGTTTAAAGGTTAACTTACTGTGATCTCATTCTGTCCTTCCTGTGTTGTTTCTTAAATGTATGGTGCAATGACCAGAAATTGTGTATTCTCCGTGGTGGAAAATTATTGCAGGATAAATAAAAGTGTGACCAGATAATGAAATTTGAATTGCAGTAACATCGTGCAATTACAGTTTTCATTTTTTGCATTATCTGGAGCCCTTCTTTGTATCATTAAACATAAATACTTACTCACCATAGTCAAAAGTTAGAGTGCACAGCTTAATATATCAGTTTCTTAACTGATGATGATTTACAATCAGGAATAGGAAGATATAGAAATATATCAAACTCAGTGACTGCTGACAAAGCATTTAAATACTAAAAACAGTCCTGTACTCAATAGTAACTTACAGCAAAATGATCAGGATGAGGGAAAGTCTCATTTGTTAGTGTTTCAAGAATACCCATCCAAATTTCTTGGGAATTCTATTGCTCATTTAGTGAGAAACTAACATTTTCATTGCAAACATTGACTATACCTCTGACACCACTTATAGACTGACACAATTGTTTGTTGGACTGAAGTAGGAAATGCAAATTACTTAGTCTTACAAAAAGGTTTATCTGTGGCCTCCAACAGTAACGGCCTAATTACAAGTTTGGCGGTCTGTGCACAGCCATGGCTGCAGTGGCAGTCTGACTGCTATCGGCTTGGTGGTCGGACCACTGTCTTGTGAGTCATGCAGGCAGGCCTATGGAGCAAAGACGGCCACGAGGCAGCACATGCAGGACAGCTGAGCCTGCGCTGGACACATTATCAGGTTGCACACTGCCAATGTGACCATGTTGGTCCAACCACCTCGTCCCAGCATGAGGAAAGTGTAAAGGGAGCCACTCACCTGCAGGCAGCCTTTCACGTCTGGTGCCACCATGGAGCCCATCATATATGTCCTGCCGCTGCTGCTGCTCATTGATGGAGCCCAAAATCCATACTGCCATGGATGCAACCGACCATAAGTACACACACCTACCTGTGTCAACCAGCTCAACAACAGACAAAGGATACATCCCCAGCCACAAAACACCCCCTTTGGGCAGGTCACTTACACTGCACCACAAAACTACACAAAAACACACATCTCACCATCTCAGGTTTGGGGATAGTGAAGTGTACACAACATCGTGTGATATGACACCAACAACACAGCAACATTACATTTACAAATACAACTGACACCCTCACATCCCGCACATGTCATGGCTTGCAGTCACATTCAACAGAAATATGTATGGATGTGTCATTGATCACAAACACCACTCCTATTAAACAGCCCTGCAATGGACACACATACCACCCACATTGCAACGCAATGGAAGTAAAATGGGATGCACATTACACATAGAGACAAATATCCAAAGCTCAAAATGCAAACAATACCTCTACAATAGGTATGGCAGCATCAGGAACACTCAGGGAAGGATGCTGCACCAGGACAAATATTACTTTGGATATGCCCCAAAAACAACATTTGCACCGAAACTGGTCTTTCAGGTATATCAGGGTCAAACAATATTAGAACCAAGTAAGAGTCCTATCTGCACACTGTGGAAGTGCAAGTCAAGAAAGCACATACAGCAGCAACAGCATGGGCCAGACATCCAGATGAAGTAGCTGCAAGATACACACAGCAAAACTGACAAATGCACATTCAAATGCTAAGAAAGCTAGAACAATTGAACACCCTCCATGTCTACACAACGAAAAGTCGAGCTCCCACACATGGAACAAATGTACAATCCACATCATGGGGACAAATCTAGCACCATACGTTCTAACATTGGACAACACAAGATGAAAAACTTGCCATACCAAACAGAACACAATGCAATGACATCACAATTGCATTAACAAACACATATCCATATAGTCAACATATAGCTATGTCTTGGGGGACACCACCACTGCCCACAAAGTCAGATTTTGTAAACAACAGCAAATGGATCAACAAGCAGGCTGAAATGCACACAACTGTAGACAGACAACACTAGTTACTCAGGAACAACATAAAAGTAGAAAACGAATTGCAGGACCAATGTGTACCCAAAATAACAACTGAGTGGGTTTATTAACTATCAGTGGCAAAATGTCCGAGGACATTGGCCATTCCAGTACTGTATCATTGCACAGTACTGTGCCAACACTTGACTCCTATTACTTCCAGGGAACCTCCACAGGAAGGGGCATCAAGAGGGCAGGCAGACACCTCAGGTATCGTCCTTTGGGGGTGGGGATCAGTTTGGGATCTATGGGTTTGGAGGTGGTTCCAAATGTCCAGTTGAATAGGTCAGGTATCCACAGTTTTGGCGACATGAAACACTGTTTTGGGCTTTTTAAAATGCATCACACCCACAAAAAATTGTTGCGGCATTGCAAACATCTTTAGTCTGTCTCATCATATATATACTCCTACACAACCACCAGCGTAGTGTGCTGCAGTGCACAAATGGCAACTGACAGCAGTGCTCGGTGCAGCACCGCTGATGGTAATTTTTGCCGACAGACTATAGAGACACAGTGGCAATTGTGTAGCAGATAGTTGAGTTTCATCCACATCTATGACCGAGACAAGAGTTGACAACCATGTGGGTCACATGTGACCCTTCTGTAGTTGCCAGCTCTGCTGTGTACTGGGTGTCATGTCTATCCATTCAGAAATGCTTTGTCCCATGACATTATTGGTATGCATATTTATGTTGCTGTGTACACACTTACTAATGTTACTAATCATGTCTTGTGACACATAGGTAGCCTGGGAGAGGGAGGTGGCGACAACCTCCTATCTGCTATCCGTTGCCAGACCTTCAGACCATGGAGCAACCTTATATAATCATGTTTTACCACCCAAATTAGCAAACAATAGTAGACTTATGCCATCAGTTGGAGCCAGATCTGATGCCATATATTGGTTATCCAACCTGCTACCACCCATTGTACAAGTCATGTCAGTTTTGCACTTTCTGATCACAGGGTCCTTCCAAAATTCAATGGTCCTATCTGCTGGCATGTCCCAAACTCTGTTCAGTCTGGTGTTGAAGGATTTCCTCTCAGCAATGATGAAACACATTGACCACTAAATTAGGTTTCCCTGATGTGAGGATTTAGACAATGTGAAGGCTGTCTTTTATGGCTTTGTTCACCTCCAACATATGGTGAGGGCCATTGATGGCACACACGTTGACTTGGTGCCACTGCAGGTCACTGAACAAGTCTATCAGGACAGAAAGAGCTTCCATTCCATTAGCGTGCAAGTTGTCTGTTTGGCAGGTCTCTGGATCTCACATGTCTATGCCCGTTAATCCCGATCAGCCCATGATTCATTTATAATGCAAAGCAGCACCACACTGCAGCTGATATCACAACTGTGACCAAAGAGGACCGGGCTGGTTTGTAAGTCATGCCTGTCCTGATTGTGTGTGTGCCATGTCAGGTGTGACAATCATGAAGTGAGTGGCTCATTGTTGCACTTATGTCCCGTTCCTCAACAGGAGATTCTGCATATCTAAACTGTCTATTGTTGTTGAAGCCAGTGAGGAATCTAACTACATCACGGGAAGTACACTTCAATGAGGCACATGGAAGAAAACAGTGGCCAGTTGAGGGGACTTTTCGGCTTTTTGGCGAAGGCCAGATTATGGTGCCTTGACAGGATTGGTGGGGCCCTCCTTTATACACCCTGGAAAGTGTGTCAGATTACTGTGGCATAATGCAGGCTCCACAACCTTGCCCTGCTGAGGTACATCCCATACATCCCAAAGGAGGGGGAGCTTGCAGTGCCACCAGTTGAGACTCCTGAAATGCCAAGTGAGGATGATAGTTGTGAAGAGGAAGGAGCTGAGTTGTGAGAAGATCTCATCAACAGCTACTTTTTATGAGTGTAAGTTTGTCGTGTAATCTGTGCCATAAACTGTAGTTGTAAAAATGTGTGTGGTTGAACATTTTGGAAATAGATAGAGAGCTGCTACTCAGCAATATTTAGCCAAAGGCTGCTTGATGAGATAGCTTGTGACACATCGCCACCTTGATGATGTTACTTTGTTTGTGTCAGTTTCCTTGCAAAGTACTTTTTTCCAGTTGATTGCTATGTGACTTGTGTCCTAGCTATGGTTTTAAGCCTATGCTCCTTGTTTTGTCTGTACATGTATCTTCACCCTGACATCTTCCTGTGAGCATTTCCGAGTTGTGCCATTGGCAGGTATCTGATGCTGTTCTGACATACCAGTGGACATGGGTAGTACCAATTAATGTAAGTTACAGTGATTGGATGTATGAGACCTGTATCAAGACAGTTTGTGTAGTGTTTAGGTGGAGGTACAGAAGTGGCCATTGCACTTGTTTTGTGTGTTGCGGTGGGATTGATGCATGATGTGTGTTATCATTTGGTCATAAATTATGTAGTCCTATCTTTTGATCGCATCATTTTCCCTTCATGTTGGCTTAACATATTTGTTTTATGACCTGCATGCAGCTGTATATGTGTTTCATCATTGTGGGTCACAGTGCCTGTGCCACAACACTGATATATGTTTGGGTCATACCACCAGATCCATGGTCATTGGATTACGAAGTCCCTGTAATCAGGGACTGCTGTACTGCCATCTGTCGGTATCTTGGATTATGTGATGTTGGTTTTAATTTTATGTGGTCTGTGATAAGGATCAAGCTGATGACATCAACCACTTCTATATTTTCCTATATTACAGGACAATGCCTGACAAATTCCTTCCTTCCGTGGTCTGTGCCTGTACCTGCAAATGCATAGATGTACTCAGTATGAGTCATACATTCTTGATTTCCAATAGTACAGACATATTGAAAGTCTATGTGCTGAACACTGGATTAAAATATTTGGTTTGAGAGGACACTTGGACTAATGTGTTGGTGTGTAATGCTTGCAATCCTGAGCTGTACAATGTGTACATGTGACATACCCCTGCTTGCACAAGTAGCTTGTATCTTCGTCGTATGGTTCACTTGGTCTTACTTCTCTACTGTACATAGCTAAATGAGTAATCAAAGCAAGTAGACAATGAGTTTGTGATGGGTGGATTTAATTTGATGCCAATACAGAAAATACATTTTGGAGTGAAAGAAACAAAAGTGAAAAGTGAAGGGGTAAGTCGAGGTGAGTGAAACCATAGGGGTAGATGCTACACCATGCGAATTCCAAAGTCCAGAGTACTTCTACCATTGGAACAGGAAGGTGGTTCAGGATCAGTCCACAGAGTGAATGTGTGGCACACAAAGGAGGTCCTTAAGGTAGAGGGTTATTACTGGCAGTGGTAGGTGTCTTGCTATCTCCACCTCCTGGATTCTTGGCTGGACATCCCCACTTGAGGGGGAGGTGGATCTGCTGCTACAGAGGCAGGGGAGTATGTGGCTTGTTCCTCTGGCTGGGCCTCCCTTCCAGTGGCTGGCACTGATGAAGAAGGGCCTAGTGTAGCTGCACCAAAGAAAGGAGTAGAGTTGTGTTGTAGGGGTGTTAATGTCCCTCAACATCACTGTTACGGTGGCCCTGTTGGTATTATGGTCCTCTGTAGCTGCTTGATTTCTCTGAGTTCAGTCAAGACCTGCCCCATCACACCTTAGGAATCCTAATAGACCCCCAAGATGTGCCTGATGCTGTCCTGGCTAGGAGCAGTCCCAGTTGCCTGACCCTGCCGGCCCATAGTATCCCTCCCATGCACCCATCCCCAACTGACCTGTGTCCTTGTCACAGGTTGCCCTCTCCAACTAGGTCCTGAACCATCCTAAAGAAGTGTTGTGCTGCATCTCAGGATCCATGAGGCATCTTGGGACCTTATGAATACTTGTTATTCACACTGTATTAGACCTGACAGGATTAGAGTGGTCACCCCTAACTTTTTGCCTGCCTCCCTCCACTTATTAGAAACGGTTTTTGCTGGTTTCTTAGACTCTGCACACTGTACCACTGCTAACCAGTGCTAAAGTGCATATGCTCTCTCCCTCTAAACATGGTAACATTGGATCATACCCAATTGGACTATTTAATTTACTTATAAGTCCCTAGTAGAGTGCACTATATGTGCCCAGGGCCTGTAGATTAAATGCTACTAGTGAGCCTGCAGCACTGATTGTACCACCCACTTAAGTAGCCCCTTAACCTTGTCTCAGGCCTGCCATTGCAAGGCCTGTATGAGCAGTTTCATTGACAATTCGACTTGGCATTTAAAAGTACTTGCCAAGCCTAAAACTCCCCTTTTTCTACATATAAGACACCCCTAAGGTACGCCCTAGGTAACCCATAGGGCAGGGTGCTGTGTAGGCAAAAGGCAGGACATGTACATTTGTAGTTTACATGTCCTGGTAGTGTAAAACTCCTTAGTTCATTTTTACACAGCTGTGAGGCGTGCTCCCTTCTTAGGCTAACATTGGTGCTGCCCTCATACATTGTTTGAGTGGTAGCTGCTGATCGGAAAGGAGTAGGAAGGTCATATTTAGTGTGGCCAGAATGGTGATTCAAAATCCTGCTGACTGGTGAAGTTGGATTTAATATTTCTATTTTAGAAATGCCACTTTTAGAAAGTGAGCAGTTCTCTGCACTTAAATCTTTCTGTGCCTTACAATCCATGTCTGGCTGGGTTTAGTTGACAGCTCCCTTGTGCATTCACTCAGACACACCCCAAACACTAGATACTCAGCCTCACTTGCATACATCTGCATTTTGAATGGGTCTTTGGGTCTTCCTGAGCTGGGAGGGTGGAGGGCCTGGCACATGCATGACAAAGGACAGTAGCCTGCTCTCACACAAAGGACTGCCACACCCCCTAATGGGACCCTGGCAGACAGGATTGAACTGAACTTGTGCACTTCGAAGCCACTCTTTGGAGTCTCTCCCACTTCAAAGGCACGTTTGGGTATTTAAACAGGGCCTCTGCCCCTATCAACTCAGACACTTCCTGGAGAAGAAACGTGAACCAGAACCTGCATCCTGAAGTCTCAGGACCAAAAAGACTTCATCTCTACAAGAAGGACTCCTTGTGCGGTGAATTGACACACAGCCTGCACCGCAGTGAAAATTTCACTGCATGCTAAATCAGGACGATGCAGCCCGACTTCGCAACGACTTTGCTCGATGCAGCACCAGCGTACCAAACGGAAATTTGACAAACAGCCCACTGGATCGACGCACAACCGAGCCGGAATGACGCAGTCTGACTTCCAGAGAGAAATTGACGCAGCGCCCGTCGTGCGGTAGAAAATTCGACGCAACGTCCACTGGATCGATGCAGCTCCTGTGACTTCGTCCTGCCAACACAGGAAATCCACGCATCATCCCGGGGCATCTGAAAGCCCCGCAACCCAAAGAGGATCCATGACTGAGCGCCGGGAATCGACGAACAGCCATCCCTGCAAGAAAACTAAATGACGCATCCCCGTGTGTGGCCCCAGAAATCAACGCACACCCCTTTGTTTCCACTCATCTCCTCCTCTGTGGTTGTTTGTGGAGATTTTTTACGCGAACCAGGTACTTTGTGCCTGAAAGACACTTTACATCACTTTTCAGTGATATTTCAACATTTACTTATTGCATTTTAATCGTTTTGAACTGCATTTATCCAGATAAATATTATATATTTTTCTAAACATTGTGTGGTGTATTTTTATGGTGCTATATGGTGTTATTGTATGAGTTATTGCACAAATACTTTACACAATGCCTTCTAAGTTAAGCCTGACTGCTCAGTGCCAAGCTACCAGAGGGTGGGCACAGGATAATTTGGATTGTGTGTGACGTACCCTGATTAGAGTGAGGGTCCTTGCTTGGACTGGGGGTAACCTGACTGCCAACCAAAGACCCCATTTATAACATTGGTGATCAGCGGTGAGGATAGGACTTGTATTTGTGCAGTGACAAACTGTAGCTAAGTATATCACTACCTACCCCCAGTTGAAGGTCAACTTGATTTTTATCTTTTTCTGCAATTTCGTTTTTCCTGACAATTTGTGACTAAAATCCTTATTCAACATGTCTCTGGCTGGGTCTAAAGCAGGAGAGGAAGATTTTCGATCTGGCCATGCTGGAGACCTACACTGTTAAACAGCTGAAGGTGTTCTGCAGGTACATGGGTGTACCTACCCAGAAAGCCTCCAGAAAGGAGGAATTCCAAATGACGCTGAGGGCCTAGGCAGAAGCTCATTCTGATGAGAATGTTGAGGAGGAGGGTCCAGAGGCTGGCCCCTCAGAGGATTTCTTGCCATCAGTGGGTGAAGTTACCACTGCAATTGTGCCCCCTGCCAAACCAGGGAGCAGTGTCTCTGATCAAGGCCTGACTGCATAGGAAAGGAGAGAGGAGAGAGAGTTTCAATTGCAGATGGCAAGGTTGAAAATTGAGGCTCAACAGGAGGAAAGAAGGGCAGAGAGAGAAGCCAAACAGGCTGAAGCTGAGAGAGCAGCCACTCAGGCTACAGCTGAGAGAGGCTTGGCTGAAAATAAACTTTTGTTGGCTCATAAACTGAGTCTCAAGGAGCTAGAGATCAAGGCGAGACAACTGAGTCCAGCAGTGATGGTGGCAGCATACATGCAGGACCTGTTGGGGAGAAAAAGGGTTGTATACTCAAGAATGTGGTGCCAAGTTTTGTGGTGGGAGATGACATTAACTAGTGGTTGGCTGCCTATGAAGTTGCACTAAGGGCCCATGGGACCTCTGAGGAGCACTGAGGGCGGACTTGTGGTTTTATGTACCAGCAGTGGGGAGGGACACACTTGTTACACTAGCTCCACCTGTCGAAATATTTATGCACCCATGAAAGCCAATTTACTGGCCAAGTTTGGGCTGACCCCTGAGAAATACCGTCAGATGTTTAGGGACAGCACAAAACTCTCCACACAAACTTGGGTAAATTGTCATGATTTCTCCAATAAGACACTGGATGGATGGGTGCTGGGCAGCAAAGGAGATGATTAAAAAGGGTGACATGACTTGATTCTGAGAGAGCTTATGCTCAGTATTTCTTTTACAGAGTTGCGCCAGCGCTTGGTAGATAGTAAGCTGACTGATCCTAGGTAGCTTGCTGAGGAGGCGGACCTCTGGGTTAGCACCAGAGTGTTTAAGAAGGCACCTGGTGGTCAGGGTTCCCAACAGAAGAAAGAGGGGGGAGAAAAAAACGTATGGATAAGGAGTTCTCAAAAGGCCCTCAAAACAATTCCCAAGAGGAGGGGGGTGGTAACCATTCATTTTTCAGATTTGGGAATAAATCAGGGTTCTTTGATAAGAAGATAGGGAAGTTCATCCCCAAATGCTTAGAGTGCTACCAGCATAGACACTTTAAGGGTGACTCCCAGTGTTCCAAGAGAGCACAGTCCACCACTGGACAGACACCTGGGTTGGCTAGTGTAGCGCTCGGGGGGAGATAGTCCCAGTTAGCTTTGGGGGGCAGACAGAGGTTTCCCTAGTATCCCTGGGAGATAGAGAGATGGTGCCTAAAGCCCACATGCCTGCAAATACTTAAAAGTATAGGCAGTGGGTCACCATTGATGGGCAAAGGGTGGAGGCTCTGTGTGACACAGGAGCCAGTATGACTACTGTCAAGAGTCAGCTGGTGTCAGCAGAGCAGATAGTCCCTAATACAGTCCACCAGGTCATAGTCGCTGACAATCGTGAGAGTCAACTACTGGTGGCTCTGGTTCCCTTTGAGTGTGGGGGGCGGTCTCTGGTACTCTGAAACTAGCTGTGAGTCCTGCCATGCCTGTAGATTGTCTGTTAGGCAATGATTTTGAGCATACTGCCTGGAAGGAGGTAAAGCTCAGATCCCACCTGGAGATGTTAGGTTTGCCTGAGTGGGTCTGCATGACCACAAGGTCCATGGCTGCCCGGGAAGGGAGTCAAGGGCATCTGGAGCCTGGAACAATGGCCCAGACAGCTGCAAAGAGGAAGGGTAAGAGGTGCGGAAAACCCACCTCAAATGTTCCCATGGTTGTGGACACGGCTCGAGGAGGAGGCCCCCAAGCCAACTGAAGAGGACATGGCTGACCTGGGCAACCTGCCTGAACTTGCTGGCTGGCAAGTAGAGGGTGAGCCAACCTGAACAGATTTCTGCAAGGCCAGAAAGAATTCCCCACCCTTGAGGGTCTGAGGCGACAGGCCACAGCCCAAGCAGCTGGTGAAGCCTCTGGTAATCACCGCATCTACTGGGAGAATGATCTCCTTTACAGTGAGCCTAAGGTTCCGGTCATTGGGGCAGCACGTGCGCTAGTGGTCCCCCATTGCTACCGGGCCTTCCTACTGGGTCTGGCTCACGACATCCCCTGGCAGGACATTTGGACCGAAGAAAGACCTTTGCCAGGCTTGTCACCCACTTCCATTGGCCTAGAATGCAGGTAGCCTCAGATAACTTCCGCAGGGCCTGCCCCACCTGCCAGGCTAGTGGGAAGACAGGGAAAAGACTTAAAGCCCCGTGATCCCACTCCCCGTCATTGGCACCCACTTTGAAAGGGTGAGCATCGACGTCATTGGTCCCTTGGACCCCAAAACTGCCTTGGGCAACAGGTTTATCCTGGTTTTGGTGGACCATGCCACCCGCTATCTAGAGGCAATCCCTCTGGATTTTGTGGAAGTTGTGTCTGACAGAGGCACAAACTTCATTTCTGCGTACATGATGTCCATGTGGGATGAGTGTGGGATGACCTACTGGTTTACCACCCCTTGTCATCATCAATCCAATGGGCTTATTGAGAGATTCAACAAGACCCTTAAGGGCATGATCACTGGCCTACCTGAGGCCATGAGGCATAAGTGGGAGGTCCCCTTGCCATGCCTGTTGTTTGCTTATAGAGAGGTGCCCCGGAAAGGGGTGGGGTTCAACCCATTTGAGCTTCTCTATGTTCACCCTGTTAGGGGACCTCTAAGTATAGTCAAGGAGGGCTGGGAGAAAGCTTCCAAGACACCTCCCCAGGGTGTGGTCAGCTACATGCTAGCCCTCCGCAACTAAACCCAAAGCTTTTGGAAGCAGGCCAAGAGTAACCTTGGGCCAGTCAAGAGATGATGAAGGAGTGGTATGACCGGAAGGCCTCTCTGGTTGAGTTCTCACATGGAGACAAGTTTTGGGTAATGGAGCCAGTAGACCCTTGGGCTCTCCAGGACCGCTGGTCTGGCCCATTTGAGATCAAGGAGCTGAAGGGGGAGGCCACTTACCTAGTGGACCTCAAGACCCCTAGGCACCCCCTAAGGGTTCTCCATCATAACAGACTCAAACCTCATTTTGAGAGGTCTGAGGTCACTATGCTCCTTGTTACAGATGAGGGAAATGAAGAGGAGAGTGAACTTCTCTCCGACCTCCCCTCTGCCAAAGAAGGTGATGGGTCAGTGGAGGGTGTAGATCTCTCTGACTCCCTGACTCTAGATCAGAGGGGAGACTGATATGAGATGTTGGAGCAGTTCTCTTCCCTGTTTTCTTACTCCTGGACTCACCCATCTGTGTGTCCATGAAATTGACACAGGAGACAGCCCCCCTTTGTAAAGAACAAAATTTACAGGTTGTCAGATAAGGTGAAGGCCAGCATCATGGAGGAGGTCTCCAAGATGTTGACCCTAGGGGTTATTGAGAAGTCCAGCAGTCCCTGGGCCAGCCCTGTGGTGCTGCTACCTAAGGCTGCTGCCCCCGGTGCAAAGCCAGAACTCCGGTTCTGTGTGGACTACGGGGTCTCAACTCAGTCACACGGACTGATGCTCACCCCATCCCCGAGCTGATGAGCTCGTTGACAGGCTAGGCGCTGCCAAGTTCCTGAGTACTTTTGATCTCAAATCAGGGTACTGGCAGATCGCCTTGACTAGGGGTGCTAAAGAGAGATCTGCATTTTGCACACCTGATGGCCACTACCAGTTCCGGGTGATGCCCTTTGGGTTAAAAAATGCTCCTGCTACCTTCCAACGGTTCCTAGCTGGCAAGGATGCCTACTGCACAGCCTACCTAGATGACATAGCTGTCTATAGTTCCAGCTGGGAGGAACACCTGCTCCACCTCAAGGAGGTGCTTCAAACTCAGCAACAGGCAAGCCTGACCATCAAGGCTACTAGGTGCCAGATTGGGCAGGGTTCCGTGGTGTACTTGGGACACCTAGTAGGTGGTGGCAAGGTGCAGCAACTCCAGGCCAAGATTAAAACTATCAAGGCCTGGCAACCACCTAGAACACAGACCGAAGTGAGAGCCTTCTTAGGCCTCACTGCATACTGCCGTAGGTTTATCAAGGGCTATGGTACCATTGTGTCAACCTTGATAGAACTTACCTCCAAAAAGCAACCTAGTTTGGTGAATTGGACAGAGGTTTGTCAGAAAGCCTTTGACTCCCTGAAGGAAGCTATGTGCACGGTCCCCGTGCTCAAGGCCCCTGACTACTTCCAGGAATTTATTGTGTAGACAGACGCTTGAGAGCATGGCATAGGGGCTGTTCTAGCACAGCTAAATGAGGAGGGCTTAGACCAACCAGTAGTCTTTATTAGCAGAAGACTATTACCACTGGAACAGAGGTGGAGTGCTATTGAAAGAGAAGCATTTGCTGTGGTCGGGGCACTGAAGAAGCTGAGTCCATACCTGTTTTGGACTCACTTCCGGGTTCAGACAGACCACAGGCCCCTCAGATGGCTCATGCAGATGAGGGGTGAGAATCCTAAACTCTTGAGGTGGTCCATTTCCCTACAGGAGATGTTCTTTATGGTGGAGCATCGCCCGGGGATTGACCACGCCAACGCTGATGGTCTCTCCAGATACCTCTGCCTTAATGATGAGAGCTTCCAGGATGTTGGGTAGCTCTCCCCACTTTCAGCAGGGGGGGGGCATGTTAGACCTGACAACCTTAGGGTGGTCACCCCTAGCTTTTTGCCTGCCTCCCTCCAATTTTTAGATACTGTGTTTGCTGGTTTTTAGACTCTGCCCACTTTACCACTGCTAACCAGTGCTAATGTGCATATGCTCTCTCCCTTTAAACAAGGTAACATTGGATCATACCCAATTGGACTACTTAATTTACTTCTAATTCCCTAGTAGAGGGCACTATATATGCCCAGGGCCTGTAGATTAAATGCTACTAGTGGGCCTGCAGCACTGATTGTGCCACCCACTTAAGTAGCCCCTTAACCTTGTCTCAGGCCTGCCATTGCAAGGCCTGGATGTGCAGTTTCACTGCCAATTCGACTTGGCATTTAAAAGTACTTGCCAAGCCTAAATCGCCCCTTTTTCTACATATAAGACACCCCTAAAGGTATGTCCTAGGTAACCCATAGGGCAGGGTGCTGTGTAGGCAAAAGGCAGGACATGCACCTGTGTAGTTTACATGTCCTGGTAGTGTAAAACTCCTAAGTTCATTTTTACACTGCTGTGCGGCCTGCTCCCTTCATAGGCTAACTTTGGGGTTGCACTCATACATTGTTTGAGTGGTAGCTACTGATCTGAAAGGAGTAGGAAGGTCATATTTAGTATGGCCAGAATGGTCCTACAGAATCCTGCTGACTGGTAAAGTTTGATTTAATATTACTATTTTAGAAATGCCACTTTTAGAAAGTGAGCAGTTCTCTGTACTTAAATCTTTCTGTGCCTTACAATCCACGTCTGGCTGGGTTTAGTTAACAGCTTCCTTGTGCTTTCACTCAGACACACCCCAAACACAGGATACTCAGCCTCACTTGCATACATCTGCATTTTGAATGGGTCTTCCTGGGCTGAGAGGGTGGAGGGTTTGACACTTGCATGTCAAAGAACAGTAGCCTGCCCTCACACAAAGGACTGCCACACCCCTTAATGGGACCCTGGCAGACAGGATTGAACTGAAAGGGGACCTTGTGCACTTCGAAGCCACTCTTTGGAGTCTCTCCCACTTCAAAGGCACATTTGGGTATTTGAACAGGGCCTCTGCACCTACCAACTCAGACACTTCCTGGAGAAGAAACTTGAACCAGAACCTGCATCCTGCCAAGAAGAACTGCCTGGCTACCCAAAGCACTCCCCTGTCTGCTTTCTGTGTAGGACTGCTGCCTTGCTGTTTCCCTGCTGCCTTGCTGCTCTCTGGCTGTGGTGAAGAAGTTCTCTCCAGGGGATGGGATAGAGCTTGCCACCTGTTCCCTGAAGTCTCTGGACCAAAAAGACTTCATCTCTACAAGAAGGACTCCTTGTGCGGCGAAATTCGACGCACAGCCTGCCAGAAATGACTCACAGCCTGCACCGTGGTGAAAATTTCACGGCACGCCAAACCGGAACGACACAGCCCGCAACTAGATGATTGATGAAGTGCCAGCATAGTGACTGGAAATTCGATGCACAGCCCACTGGATCTATTGGGCTTGACAGTCAGATCAGTTCCTCTGTCTTCACACAGTAGACAAATGTTCTCCCCCCAGGTGGGTACACTTCATTTGTGATTAGATACACAGGTGTATTTGTAAACAGGCGCTCTGTTCTGGTGTTTGGGGTTACAGAAACTGGGCCTATTGGGAGCTGTAGTTAGATCAATCCCTTTACTTCACACACCAATGTTATCCCCCTAGGTGAATTCACTTCAATTGGGAGTTGGCAAACAGCAGTAACTGGACAAGGGAGGTCTGGTCTTGTGTCTGTAGTTGGTGAAACAGGGCCTATTGGAAGCTGTAGTCAGGTCACTCCCTCTCCTATGCACTCTATACCAATGGTACTCACAGGTGAGTTTACTTCAGCTGAGACTTAACAAACAGGGATATCTGGATAAGGGAGGACTGGTCTGCTGTTTGAAGTTGGTGGGGCAGGGCCTCCTGGGAGCTGCAGTCCAGTCAGTCCATCTACCTCACACACTCTACCAATGCTCTCCCCCTAGGTGAGTAAACATAATTTATGAGTAGATACACAGGTGTATTTGTTCAAAGGCACACTGGTCTGGTGTTTGGGGTTACAGAAACAGGGCCTATCGGGAGCTGTAGTCAGGGTAGCCCCTCCAACTAACATACTCTACCAATGTTCTCCTCCCAGGAGAGTTTACATCAATTGGGAGTATCTGGACAAGGGGGGACTGGTCTGATGTTTGTAGTTGGTGAGACAGGGCCTCCTGGGAGCTGTAGTCAAGTCACTGTCTCTTCTACTTACACTATAACTATGTTCTCCCTCCAGGTGAGTACACTTCATTTATGAGTTGATACTCATGTGTATTGGGTCACAGGGACACTGGTCTGGTATTTGGAGTTGCACAAACAGGGTACTTTGGGGGCTACAGTCAGCTCACTTCCTCTACTTCACACTTTCCCTAAGTAATGCACTGCTAATAGCTTACATAGTAAAGAACTCTTGACATATAAAATGAAATCCTTGATGACATCACCGATATACATCTCAAATGACATCATTGATGACATCATGCACTCATTGTGACAGAGTCCACTGGGCTTTGTGAAATTAAAGTAATTCAACAAACTACATTTGTGAGCAATTTTCTATCACCAATAAAGTGATAATACATTTGACCACATGTTGTACACAGCATATCTTTCAAGCCATTCACATTTGATTGATGTTAATCTATTTTTACTGATATTTACCAAACTATCAAACAAGATGCCTCCATAGATTTAAATGAGGTAATTCCTTTTTCAAAACTTGAATACCCTTCACCCTTCAAAAAGATTTCATACTCTAGTCACCTTAAAAGGATCACCCTCTTAAACTCTTCATATGAGCTGCAATTTTAAGTCAAGAGATTGACATTTATGCATTTGCCACTGCTAAGAATCCTGATGAGAATTTTTTTGCCAGGTTCAAAAAACAACCCTCTGTAGTTTGGTAAATACACTACACACATTCCTGAGATGTGGACTATGCCATACAACCCAAGAGCCATGTTTACAATCCCAGTATGAGTTAGGCCAGCTCTAGGTGGACCACTCATATATTCTACAATATTTAAAAGTTTACAAGGCTTCACAATCTTCAGCAACTTTCTGCAGATAAATATCCACATCATGTTAATGTCCTTGTTGCATAAAATGTATCTATAGTGCTTTATTATGACAATATAAACATAGGCACAGGCCCTGATATTTACTGGTGGAAATCTGTTGTCAATAGAAGCCT
This sequence comes from Pleurodeles waltl, assembly GCF_031143425.1. Taxonomy (NCBI): domain Eukaryota; kingdom Metazoa; phylum Chordata; class Amphibia; order Caudata; family Salamandridae; genus Pleurodeles; species Pleurodeles waltl. The sequence continues at coordinate 733,670,551 of NC_090437.1, read as the reverse complement.
TGGCTTTCTTACAAATTGTTGCAACAGTCTCTGGCTTTATACCAAAATCCACCTTAAAATTACCTCTGCAACCCACATCAAGTGGACTCAGTTTTTACCTTTTTTTACCAAGGAGTACTTCTTGCAATTCAAACTGAATGAGTTTATAAACTCTACTCTGTATAACTTTCAACACACACAGCCACATTTGCCCCCAGAGATTACACTATTTCCATTCTATGTGCCCACATATGTTTAAACATTAAGGGGGTCATTTCAACCTCGCGGTCTTTTCACAAGACTGCTGAGGGACCGCCGTGCTGAAGACCGCCAGTGGTGGCAGTTTTCTGCTCTGCGAATTATGACTGCTGGCAGCCCTCCGTCCTTTTCTGGACGGAGAGCCGCCAGCAGCCATACTGGCGGTCGGCGGGAAGTGGAGGTTGCTCCACCTCCACCGCCCGTCAACAGAACACCGCCCACTGAATCACGTTACGTGATTCGGCGTGGCGGTGTTCTGTTGACGGGGTGCTGGCGGCGGAGCAGCCCCCATGGATCCCATCCCCTGCCGGAGGATCAACGGACCAGGAATTCCCTGGCACTGATAGTGCTTACCGCCATGAATTTCATGGCAGTGCCCAACCCTATGAAATCCATGGCGTTCAGCCGGGTCATGATACCGTCTTGTGACAGACGACAGGCTGGAGACCCAAGTCTCCAGCCCAGCGGTCGTCTCCACCCTGGCGGTCGGTTCGGGGAAGTGGCGGGAAAGTGGCGGATGACCATGGCGGTAACCGCCATGGTCATGATTCCAATTTTTTTGCCGCCAGCCTGTTGGCGGTAAGACCGCCACTTCTCTGCCAACCGCCAGGGTCGTAATGAGGGCCTAACTCTTTTATCTATATGCCTGCAAGCCCTTTATTGATAATTTTCTTTTGTAAAATAATGGAAGGGTTTATAGAGAACTGAGAACAGCAGTATCATGGATGTTGCCATTTGAGTTGTTATCGGTGATGTTACCAAAGATGTCCTTTAACATGTCATGAATGATGGAAATGTGAGATCAAAAGCAGTGCATGATGGAGTGCAAGTTGTAGTTAATTCAATTAATTATAACTGGCAAAATTCAGTTTTTTTCTTTTTTCAGTTCAACACCTCAGCCAATCAGATCCCTTGGTACCATGGGAATGGTTCTATTCCTATGATACAGAAATGGTAAACGGTAAAAGGGAGAAGAAGCTACCTAAGCCAATTAGATGGTCCTATTTTTTAAAACTTTGGTACAGCAGGTCTCCTGCAGGACCAACTGTCCAGATATACCTAACTTTTTACCTCTTCATGCCCACCCCAACCACCTCTTCAAATGGGAACCTCTTGAAAATTACATCAGATTCACACCAAATAACATAACACATATTTTCTGAGTAAAAGTTGCACTTTTTGGCAAATTTGGTGACATTCCCTTCAGCAGTCTTTTTTGTATCAGAAAGCAAAATTTGGGGTCTTTCCATGATAAAGTCGAGGTGAACAAAAGTTTGTTTTTGAACGTTTCTCAAGATTCATTATGTGAGGAATGGGACTGTTGGTTCACTGGAGTGTGAGTCATTAAATTAACCTGTGCTTAACCCTGGGTAACTAGCTACAAAAAGCAGTCAGGCTTAACTTAGAGGCAATGTGTAAAGTATTTATGCAAATACAAATAGTAATAAAGTGAAAACTACCACATCAATTTGATAAGATAGAGTAAATGTTAATAAATTATTTGACACCAAAACACCAAACATCCAATCTGTAAAACTGGAGTTCTCAGTACAGCGCAAAGAGGTTTAGGGGGCCACAAGGGGCAGGAAGCTTTGCAGATGGTCGTCGATGTAGAAAGAAAAGCAGGCCTGGCATCACGGACAGCCACCGTTGTAACACCAACATCCTGTTGTCATCACAAGCAGGTGGAGAGGAGTTTCGGTAACACTCCCCACAAACTGTTTAAGCTGTATCATGAAGAGTCGGGCTGACAGAACTTTGCATTGGCAGGCTATGCAGTTGATAAGGTTTGAAACCAATGGGCCTGTTTGTCATTTCGTAGAGCCCAAAAACGGCCACGATCAGATGGGGACCATTTGTGAGTCAGAGGCTTGCTTCATTTTGATCTGGGTGTTGGTGCAGGTGGTTGGGATCCTATTATGTCCGTTTGGCTCTGAACAGAAAGCCAGCAGGCTAGCCTGTGGAGTCAGTACGGCAGTCCTGGGATCAGATGCAGATCTAATCTCTCTGCCTCAGCAGTAGGGCAGTAATCTGGCAAAGCAGCGGTCCAGCAAGGCAGTAGTCCAGCAGGGCAGCAGTCCAGCAGAGTGGCATTCCTTTCAGCACCACAGCAGTCTTTCTTCCTGGCAGAGGCTCTGCAGGTTCAAGAGTATACTAAAGAGTGGATCTGAATGCCCTACGATTATATCTAGTGCCTCGTTTGAAGATTTAGAAGTTTCTAGACGTTTTTCCATGAAGTGCTTAGAATTTCCTGATGCCCATGTTCCAAGTTGGCTGCAGTGACAATGTAGAGGTGATAAGCCCTTTGTGACACAGCAGAGCTAAGCCTATTCAGATGCAAGTGTGGCTTTCTACCCCTAACCTGCCAGCAGATGGCCCATTCAGGCTCACCTAATTCACCTCTTGTGTGACTGCCTGGGAGGAATTCAAAAAGTCAGTCACTCACACCCAGTCATGTGACCTAAGACAGGCTGCAGATACCAAAAGGCTAAGGCTAGGACAATATCCACTTTCTAAAAGTGGCATTTTCAAAATTGTAATGTACAATCCATCTTGACCATTAACAAGGATTTCTCATTAAAATTTCGTAGATACCAAACATGAAATTCTCACCTGGTCCTAATCAAAATTTAACAGACAAGTATTAAGGCAACCCAGTGTTATCTTATGGGACAGGTAGGCCTCACAGTAGTGAAAAGTAAATTTAAGAGTTTTTCGCTACCAGGACGTGTAAAACATTCAAAGTAAATACAGGCTCTGGGTATATGGTATACCACTCTACAAGGGACTTATAAGTAAATTAAATATGCCACGCAGGTGTACACCAATTAACTAATCATTAATGGAGAGAGCACAAGCACTTTAGCACTGGTTAGCAGAGGTAAAGTACTGAACTGTAAGGTCAACAAAAATGAATTCAGCAGAAAAATTGGCGGATAAAGGCAATGAGGTTTGGGGGTGAACTTGCAGAGAGGACCGTGTTCAGCATAACCACGCTCCAGCCTTAAGCCAGGATAGGCTGATCAGTACCTTGATAAGCTACATTTGTAGGCACTATAACTTGGACAATGACCCTCTACTGCAGAGGCTCTTGCCAGTTCTATGCACCAGTGAATTCAATTGGATCCCTCAGTCAACACTTATCTGAGCCACTAAACTCACTCATAGGGAACCCTTCAACACCCCTCTGGACCCCATCTGTGCAGCAGCAAACCTTAACTTGCTCATAGATGCATCCCAGTAGGCCGACAGTACCACTACGGCTAACAAAGTGATATGGCCCACTCCAGCCCCTGGATCAGATTTCTGTTCCCAACCCAATTAAAACAAGGTCCATAAGGACACCAACCAACTTGCTGGGGCCCAATTAAGCCCTGTTAGTGCTTTTAAAAACTTAGGGGGTCATTCCGACCCTGGCGGTCATGGACTGCATTGCAGACACTGAAAATCGCGACGGGTGCAACTGCACCCGTCGCACCCTTTCCACTCCGCCGGCTCCATTCGGAGCCGGCATCCTCGTGGAAGGGGGTTTCCCGCTGGGCGGGCGGGCGGCCTTCTGGCGGTCGCCCGCCGGCCCAGCGGGAAACTCAGAATTACCGCGGCGGTCTTTTGACCGCGCTGCGGTATTCTGTCGGGGGAACTTTGGCGGGCGGCCTCCGCCACCCGCCGAAGTCAGAATGACCCCCTTAGTGCTCCCAATAAACAGTGTACAGGAATGGGTAAGAGGAAAGCCTCTGATAAAGTCGCAGGGCTAGGCAGGGCAAAGAAAAAGCTTCCTAGACATTCTGCAGAGAATTGTACTTTGACTGAAATTGATAAAACTTAGGGGGTCATTCCGACCCTGGCGGTCATAGACCGCCAGGGCCGGTGACCGCAGATGCACCGCCAACAGGCTGGCGGTGCATCCAGGCCAATTCTGACCGCGGCGGTAAAGCCGCGGTCAGAAAAGGGAAACCGGCGGTTTCTCGCCGGTTTTCCCCTGGCCTGAGGAATCCCCCATGGCGGCACTGCAGGCAGCGCCGCCATGGGGATTCCGACCCCCTTCCCGCCAGCCTGGTTCTGGCGGTTTTGACCGCCAGAACCTTGCTGGCTGGAACGGGTGTCGTGGGGCCCCTGGGGGCCCCTGCAGTGCCCATGCCAATGGCATGGGCACTGCAGGGGCCCCCTAACAGGGCCCCACAAAGATTTTCAGTGTCTGCATTGCAGACACTGAAAATCGCGACGGGTGCAACTGCACCCGTCGCACCCTTTCCACTCCGCCGGCTCCATTCGGAGCCGGCATCCTCGTGGAAGGGGGTTTCCCGCTGGGCGGGCGGGCGGCCTTCTGGCGGTCGCCCGCCGGCCCAGCGGGAAACTCAGAATTACCGCGGCGGTCTTTTGACCGCGCTGCGGTATTCTGTCGGGGGAACTTTGGTGGGCGGCCTCCGCCACCCGCCGAAGTCAGAATGACCCCCTTAGTGCTCCCAATAAACAGTGTACAGGAATGGGTAAGAGGAAAGCCTCTGATAAAGTCGCAGGGCTAGGCAGGGCAAAGAAAAAGCTTCCTAGACATTCTGCAGAGAATTGTACTTTGACTGAAATTGATAATTTAATTGAGGAAGTAGAATGTCTACTCGCTCTGAAAATTAAAGCCACTGATGGGGAGGAGGGTGGCTGAGGTTCCTGGCAAAGGCATTCAAACTTCTTTTTAAAAAGTTGTTCAACAGCATCAGGCCCCCAAAGTTATTAGGAGAATTCAATCTAGAACCCATTTGGAGGAGGATGCTGTTGTAACATCTCTGGCGACTCATTCTTATTTCTTGTAGGAAAGGCCACCTCTCGCAGTGGAGTCATCTGTTGAGTGTTCTAACCGTTATGCTCCTCTTGAAGATCCCAGGAGTATGCCCAACGCTAGTACAAATCTGCATGGGGCTGACAATGATGGTGGTAGCAAGGGAGAAGCCCCTATAAGGGTGTACTTAGCTCAACTAAGGGGTGAAATCAAGACCCTGAAAGATTACATAAGCTCCTTAGGTAAAAGGTTGGAAGGAAAACTGGAGTGCTTGTTGACCATAATTGCAAAGTTAGCATCCCCTCCCCCATTGACAGACTTTGTCCAGACACCTGTACCCCTTACTTGCCCCTTAATAAATATGATAACAAAAGAAGTGAAAAGAGGCAATCTAAAACACTCAAACCCAGCCCCCAAAGGGAAACACTTCTCGTGGGGTCTCCAGTACCAGCCACTTTACATTGTAGCAGCTTCAATTTTACAGATGGGAAAAATCAGGCTTTAGGAAGACGTAAAAGGTGTATGGTTCATGGGAAACATGAAGTTCCAGGGAGATTTTCCCCAAACAATAAGCCAGGGAAGCAGTACGACCTGTATTTGTCGAATGTCCCAAAATTGCCCGTAGGTAAAAGTGAAACCCAAAATTCACTAATAAATAAAAAATTCATTGGATCAAACAAACCAGCTGCTGCAGATCAGTGATAAGAGAGTATATAAGGCATGCCATGAGAATTAAAGGCTCAGGTCTGGGTCAGGATTTTATTGGGCTGAAGTTGGTTAACCAAGAGCTTGTGGACAGCCTCTTATCACTTTAGCAAAGATTTAGGCCTTGCACAACATACAAATAAGGGTTACATCATCAATTCCCCAGGTCCCTACAGCCTGTACAATTGTGTCACATATAGGAAGCACCCCCATCCACTTCCAAAAACGTGCTAGCCCGTCAGACGTTGATTGTCAGGAGGTGCCTCAGCAAACTATGGGGGAACAACTCATTGTAAGTAGTGTAAAGTTGGCAAATATTAAATCTGCATGGCCATTAGTGAACAAAGAGGAGGGATGCGCACCCAACCACGAAGTCCTAATAGAGGGAACCAGGGACTCGGAAGCGACACCAGGTGAAACAAATTATGTTAAGGGGTAGGACCCGGTATGTGTGTTGGGGAACCAGTTAAGCTCCTTTCATGGAATGTGGTGGGCCTGATAACAAAGATAAGTGACCCAGAGTGGTATAATTTTATAGACCAGCACCACATTATTATGATGCAGAAGACCTGGGCCCCAAGGGTGTGTTGCACAGAGTGGGATACTTGACTTTTCAAAAGCTGTCTGTCCCTTCACTCTCAGGACATGCTGCAGGAGGTCTTGCAATTTGGCTTAAACAGGATTTATTCTTGAGAGCTAAAGTAAGCCCAAGTAAAAGTATGGATACACTGGCAGTAGCAGTAGAACTTAAGATAGCAACCCAAAAGGGAATGAAACATATAGTCATCGTAAATGTTTACATTAGACCTGCCCCCTCGACTGATGGCAATGGTGGATCAAATTGCAGACATATTGACCCAGCTCCCCAAGAACACACAGGCTATTGTGGCTGGGGACTGCAATACCAAATTGAGACCTTTCATTAACAATTTATCCATATGACGAATCTTTGAGTAGATCAAGGCCAGTGCAGGAACTGACGTGTAGAGTCCCGGGGTGGCAGCCCACCTTGAGAACCTGATTATTAGTATGGGATTAAAGCAGGTAAATGACAATACAAGATCAGATACCCCGGCCCTGCCTACGTTTAGGAGGAATAAAGAGGAGATACAGGGTGCTAGGGCTCTTTATAAAAGATCCTTCAGAGATGCCAAAATGAGGTGGGAAAGCAATCAATGGGACAGACTAATTGATGCCCTTCATGAGGGGGACTCCAAACTATTCTGGAAGTTAGTAACAGATAGGAAAGATCCCCCTGCTTTTGAGTGTGAACCAACAATCCAGCCTGAGGGATGGATGACCCACTTCGAAGGTCTTTATGGAGAAAGAGCCACTGGAAAGACATCAGTAATAGCTCACAGGGGCGATGTTGGGTCCTCATTGCATAGTGAATATGGATCCTTTTGTTATAATCTGACAGAATTCACCTTAGATGAAACTTCCATGGCTTTGTGGTCCATAAATAAGGGGAAAGCACTGGGCCCTGATGGTATCCCGGGCGACTTCTATCTTTCACAACTCAAGGTCTGGACATCATATATAAACACTTTAAGTAATGCTATCTTGAAGGGGGAAGGTATCCCCGCTCGTGAAGGGGTGCAACAATTGTGCCAATTTATAAAAAGGGGGATCGTGACCTTCCAGGGAATTACAGACCAATAAATGTAATTGACATCAGTCAAAAGATCTTATGCAAACAATTTTTGGCAAGGTTGCATTCATGGATCGACGATTACCACATTCTTGCTGATTGTCAGGCTGGGTTTCAAAAAGGGGTCAGCACTGTGGACCAAGCCTTCAGGTTGAAATTGTTTTGTTGGAAATATCTGACCCTAAAATACGATCATCTGTATGTTGCCTTCATTAATTTGAGGGCGGCTTTTGACTAGGTCCCACGTGAGTCCCTTTGGAGAATCTTAAATACCTATGGAATGGATAGTGACCTCTTGGGGCTAATACGATATTTGCACGAAGGCACTTTTGCCAGGGATCAGTGGACAGTGGGAGGTGATCTCACTAACCCAATCCCCATTGCAACAGGGGTTAGACAGGGATGCATCTTGGCCCCCACTTTGTTTATCCTTTATATTAATGGCTCAGTGTAATCATGACGCTCCCAAACTGAACGGACTACCAGTGCCTATCCTCATGTTTGCTGACGACACCTTGCCCATATCAAGAACCCTGATGGGACTGCAAAATGAAATAGATTCTTTTGCAGTGTTTTGTGAAGCGAGCGGATTAGAAATCAAAATTGATGGCCCTAAACCCTCACAAATCCTTCAGGGGAAAAATGGCTATAGGGGGCACCCCCATTGAGCAGCTCAGGCAATTTGACTATCTGGGTATGAGAATGGCAGATAACCTTTCCTGGTCCCCACAGTTGGAGAAAAGTTCAGCCACTTTACAGCAGCGGGCAATTGTCATTGGTAGGAGGATAAAGAATTTGGCGGGAGGGCCTCTTTCCCCGGCACATGCAGTATATAAGGCCGCAGCAGTCACAGCTGCAACTTATGGTGCGGAGCTCTGAGGGCATTGTAATTCACGTAGATTAACCTAGATCAAAAATAGTTTTTGCGCTCTATGTTACATTTACCAGCTAGCACCCCACTCATCTCCCTTAGATTTGACTTGGCCGTAAACCAAATACATTGTGTAATTGGCTTGAAACCCCTTCTATACTGGGTACGCCTGTTGTCTTCTGCCCACTTGGGGCCTTATAGGACAGCCATGTTGGAGCTATTAGCCCTTGACAAAGTGGCATCTATCCCGTGGCTTAAGTGTATCAAGGATATGTGCCACCGGATCAAAATGGTGGAGTTGTGGAGATGCCCGATGAATATTACAAAAGGTATAGCGCCCCGTGTAAAAAGGTTATACTGGGAGGCTGTACTAATTCAAACTTGGAAAGTACAGCTAACGGGTAGTAGAACAGATCAATTCCTCTATCAAAAGTGCCTGCCTAAGTTTGAACACTACATGGATAACATACACTTGGCACCAGCAAAGAATTTGTTCATCAAATTCAGACTTGGAATTCTGCCTATCAACTCTTTTACCTCTAGATGGGAAAAAGGTAGTTGTGTTACCAGTCCCTTCCCTTACTGCCCAATGGTAGTTGAATCCTTGGCCCATTTCCTTTTTTTCGTCCCAGATATTCCAAACCCAGGAAGAAATGGAAAGTGCTTGGATTGTGAGATCTAAGAGTGGTCTCTCTAATTTATAGAATATATTTCTGGTATGACAGTAGTTGGCTAAACATGTGATATCAATAGTGGAAAGTTTTAATATTTTTTTAACATGTTAGCTCCCGCTTTACAGAAAGAGAATTCTTAATAAAGAAGACCTTTGTAAGGACTCCATTTGTGGGTGGAATGGCCATAGTGCATGTAAATTAAGTATGAATTGCTGTGATAATGTTTTTATTTTTTAAATTATTAATGGCTCTATTTATTGTGCAATATTTGTAATAGAGTATGTATTTTAGTTATTAGTAGGATGTTGCTTTTATGGCTTACAGCCAAAATAAAGCTGGTGATGAAGATGATGATGACAGCAACCAACAGAGGCTACTGAAAGCTGCCAGTGTCACGAGCCAGGCCCAAGGCTATTCACAGATCTCTGACTGCTGAAGTTTATCAGAGTGGGGAGCAACAGCCCAGATGTTAAGCACCCTATTTTCACTCTCCTCACCTGTGCAGGAGTGGAAGGCTGGTCACTCAGCTCATGGTCTGTACCATGAGAAGTGGTCAGGGGAGATTCCTTCCTTTCCCTGCCATGCCATCTGGTCCTCTGTACCCTCTGTTCTGGAGTAGTACACCTAGAATTCTGTGCTTTCAGGGCACCCTTGGTGGCTGCCCTTTCCACCTCTCCAGACACCGTTAGCAACTCATTCCCCAGAAGGCAGCCTATGAGCCCACTCTGGGTCACCTTGCCACCACTCTAGGGATACCAAGGCCATGGGGCATTCCTACCCATGGGCCTGAGTTCTCCTATACACCTGGTCAGAGTACTGCCCTGGGGAAACAAGCCTTTCCATTACTATGGTCCAGCTAGCCCCATTGTTCCTCAGAGCAGCAACTGAGCTCCCATTCACCTTGTCCTGATGGAAAAGATGAACCTTACCCTCAGGGTTCATCAGTCGACTCCCTGAGTCTGTCTCCCAATTGAAGGAGATTTGTGCATGATCACCCCCAGATGTATTCTTGGACACTCTGGTGCTGACCCAGAGGTATTAATCCTCAGCAAGTTTCATGGAGGCAGTCAGCTTGCTACAAACCAGGTACTGGCATAGCTCTGCAAAACAGGTATTGAGCATGGGCTCTTTCAGAACCAGGTTGTCCAGTCCAGCAAAATCATCCACTTTGCAGCCCTGACCCGGCCCTTCAATGTCTTGCTTGAGTATTATAAAAGGTCTCCTCAAGACTGGTTGGGGAGTTTATGGATATCCCTGAAACTTTGACAGTCCTTCTCAGGGGTCAGTGCAAATTTAGAAACAAGGATGACTTTCATGAGGGAATGCTTGGTCTGGTCCTCTACCTCAAGTACATGAAGTGAGTCCCTCCCCAATGTTGGCATGTAGTTCCACAAGATATCCACCAGTACCTTTGGTACCTTGTGCATCCTCCAAGCTGCCTCATGCACAGAAAACAATTTAGCAATATCATCTCCCACACATAAGTGGGCACCAGATCTTTTGGTATACAGACCCTCACCTATCCATTGGACACTGCAGATACGCTGCCACCATTGTTGCTGGACTCTGGGATCTGCCTGTCTTTCATGTCCAGCTTCTTCATTCCCATCTTATGTGCCATCATTTGTTTCTCATCCAAAGCTCTTTCTGTCTCAGTCCTCCTGTCCTCTGCTTCCAGCTTCATCTTGGCCAGCTTAAGTCTGAGATCTGTCTTTGCCTTGCGGTTCTCCAGCTCCTCTGGGGTTAGGCCCCTGGCAGAAACACTGCTTCCTGCTCCATCCTGGGAACTTTGGTTATCTTCTGGGGTTGGGTTGGGCTTTCTTTGAAGCTCAGGACACAGTCTTGGGCCCGCCATCCCCTCATCCTTTGATAGTTCTCATTCCTCCTCATTGCTATCACCATCATCATCTCCTGAGGTAGACTACCACCTCTGCACCTCCTCAAAGACTCTGACAGCTACCTGGAGATCAAGTGGGGTAGCCCTGGTCTGCCTTCAACCCCTTCTGTTTGCATACCTTCAGCAAATAAGCCCTGCTGGGTGTTTCAAATTTGTACAGCTCCTTCTACATGGTGCAGAAAGGAAGATAGGGCACTTACATTTGGGAAAGGGAGAAAAGATTATTTGGAAGCTAAGGAGAATTTAAAAAAAAGGTCGACTCTGGTGTTAAATTATTTATCTGGGATTTTTGTGTAACATAAATCACTGTATGGTACTGCACAAACACTATTCTTTATCCCCACCGCTTAACACCAATGTAAGAAAATAGCTTGTCGGTTGACCGAGCTGTGAGACCTGGTCAAGCAATAGCCACAGTTCAGGCCAGGGTGAAGCACAAAAAATACTAGGTTAACCTGTGCTTAACTCTGGGTGGCTTGACACAAAATCAGTCAGGCTTAACTTAAAGGCAATTTGTAAAGTATTTATGCAGCAAGCAAACAGTAATAAAGTGAAAGCACCTTGCAAGGAAAATCCCATACTAACTTGGAAAAATAGAGTCAATTTTAATCAGTAGACCCAGAGTTATGAATTAGTAAAGATTAAAAAGAAAATAGCACCAAAAAGTCCAAAGTGCCACTTGCAGCTAACTGGTTATGCCAGACAGGGGGAAAGTCACAAGTTCAAGTGAATTGTTATGGAGTATGGGTCGGATAATGGGACCAGGTGAGTCCTGCTGAAAAGTTACCTTCTCAGTCTAGCGTAAAGAGTCCCATTTGTGGTGTCCAGGCCCAGGAGGAGCAAAAAGAGTTGCATATGGTTGTTGATGTAGCAGGAAGACCAGGCTGGTCATCACTGTAGCGCAAAGATCCTGTTTTATTGGGTGGGCCAGAGCTTTGCAGCTGCCAACCCCATGATGTTGTAGTGCGAAGGGTCTGGCTGACAGAACTTTGCATAGGTGCACTGTGTGAGTGACAAGGTTTCAGTGCTAAGAGGCCTGTTTGCAGTCGCATAGAGTCCAAAAGCTTCAATTCAGCCCTTTTGAGGCCACACAAAGGGTCCAGGACATGAGGGGTGCCACTTGATGATCAGGAGCCTGCTCCAGTCGGATCTGAGTGCTGGTAATGGTGGTTTGGAGCCTGTTATGTCCCTTTGGCTCTGAGCAGGAGGCCAGCAGACTAGCTCTTGGAGTCACTGTCAGAAGCCTGGGTTTAGGCACAGATCCAATCATTCTGATCAAGGCAGGATGGCAGGAGGGCAGCAGGGCAGCAATCCAGCAAGTCAGCAGTCCAGCAAGGCAGTAGTACAGCAGAGCAGCAGTCCAGCAGAATGGCAGTCCTTTCAGCAGCACAGAAGACATTCTTTCTGGCAGAGTCTCCACAGTTCCAGAAGTGTGCCGTCGGTCTGAGGGACAAGTTTCTAGAGGTTTCTCTGTGAAGTACTTAGAATTTTCTGACTTCCCTGACCTGGTTCCAAGCTTGCACAGCCTATACATTTGCAGGTGTGGCTGTGCCCAGCTCTGCTCAACCAATCCCACCAGCAGATGGCCCATTCAGTCACATCTAATCCATTTATTTTGTGACTGTCAGGGAAAAATTCACAAAGTCTAATTGTCAGATACACCTAGTCATGTGACCTAAGACAAGCTTCATACACAAAAAGTCCCTACAAAAAGCATCAACAGTTATACTGTAGAGTTATAATTTACATCCCACCTTCAATTTACTATACATGGCCCACCTCTGTACACAGGTTGCATCACTCGCCACAAAGCTACCATTTCTGTTGCACTACTTATCCATCATTTAGAATATTTACAGCTCAAGATGATAACATGGTAGTAGTCATCATGAAACAGTGGAGAAAAACAAATCAATTGCATTGTGAAAAACAACACATAGAAGCTGTGCATGTCTAACTTTAATATATCTGACTAAATAATTTTGTATATGAAACCACAGAGGACAACAATACTGTTAATAGAGGAGAGTTTTAGAAATATCTTTGTCTATGTCAGGCTCTATGTTGAACTATCTATGGAATTATATAACTACAACTCAAAAGTACCAGATTTTGTTTTGTAACAATGGCAACATTGTAACTTAGAACATTTGATGTAAAATAGGAAGGTAACTGTCTTCTGAATTTTTAGGCAATCTCTGCTTAAAAGTAAGAATGCACTTATTAAATTCTGTGCAATCTGTGTTATTCTTTAAGTAGATTGTTTAGTGTGCCAATGTTGCAGTCTCTCCATGATAAAAAATGACCCCGCTAGTAGTATAAGTGTTTTCTGAAATACCAATTTCTACATCCGTAAAGTTAGAAATAGAAGTATTTATTTTTCTGTTATTGACAGTACATCTTTGAATGATACAAATGACATATTTTGTTCTCATTGTTAACTTACGTGTTGAAAGAAATTCTAATTTACACTGTTGATGTGCATTTTTTTGCACAGCTTGTAATATTCAATTGTTAAATGGATTTTTTTTTAAATCAGGTATTGTTAGACATGCACATCTTTCAAAGTAGGTACCAGTAATGCTTGAATGTAGACAATCTAAGCATTCATATTCTCAAGATTAGCTTATACCAAACAGATCACAACTGGGGTGAGTTTTGGAAGCTCTCATTACTAGAACAGCCATACAGAATTCATGAGCATCTTTTTATTCATTGATCATAAATTGAATAGCATCTCTACATATAACTACCATATCTTTTATGGGCGATGTATAGTGGCATATGTTCTTGTCCAGCAGTATTTGTTCATGAATATTTATCAAAGTTTTGCAGAAGTTTTGATCTATATGGTGGTGGATAATGTATTTGACATATGGTAGGCAAAAAAGAAGATTAACAATTACATTGCCATAACAATATATACTATTCTGATTTTGAAACTGATATCCTTTCACTTCGGAGAGTTTGGTTTTCTGGTTTTTTTTTTGGTATTTCCAACTCTACTTTGTTATTGTAGTGTAGTTTGCTTCAATTTTTGTTTTATAAGACATTTCAGGTTTAATCAAAAGGGTAATAGACCAAAATGAATAGAGTACCTGTTTCACAAACAATTGCATTCTGTTACACAGCTATTGTCTACATTCATTCTTGTCTCATCGAAAACTGTAATATACAGTTCTATATGTTTTTTAACTCAAAAAAGACCCAATGACCCAATAATCAGTGCATAATCTAAATTAAGTCCTTGCAATTTGTGTATTGTTACCAAACAAGCCAGGTACAGAGGTAACTATTTTTTTATGAATATATAAATTATTCAGAAGTAAGAATCTTGCTGCTCCTTGGGAGATATCTTTTTGCTATTTAATGTTCTCAAATTTGACCAGACTAATTAAAAATCTTGATTTTTTCCAGATGTAAAAAGTCCAGTAGAAATCCCATTGCTCCATTTACAACTCCTTCATCTACATTTAAATTTAGATGTAAACTCATATAAACATTTTAACATGGCTGTAAATCTTTCTCTAATCCTGCTGTTTGTGAAACAGATTTTCTATCTTTTGTCATTTATTAGCTAAAGTTTTACTTATATGTATATTTAGTCAATGAATCACCACTTCATCTTGAGAAAGATGTATAACTGTTGCATTTACTAGATGTAGTATTTCATAGTTGAATTTTGCACATTTGGCTGGAGTTGGCATTAAACAAACAACAGCTTTTGATTTTGAGAGAAGGTAAAGCATACTTCAGCAGGTGATTGAAGATTAGGACATATTATTCTTCTATTTTACTTCTTCAGCATATCATTTGCCTTTGTTATAATTCCAATGTGAATATCTTTCAATAACGTGGCATATTCTTCAGCCTTAGAAATACCTCAGATTTTGTGCTACTTCTGTATATGTGAAATGCAACCACATATTATCATTGCCTATACGTTCCAAACAATTCAGAGTTTGGTCTTGCAAATGTTTGTTGAAAATCAGTTGCCCTTTTACTTGTTATAAACCTCCAAACACAATCACATGTTAATTTCCAAACACCATATTATAAGACATTTTGAGTACCTCCTCTATACAAAGATGAACAAATATTAAGTTAGAAACCATGCTAACGTCACCCATAACCAAAATGCTTACTTTTTTAGGACTCTACCAGGTTCCTGGGAAGTATTAGAATTAACTTTTAAGTATTTTAGTTGCCTTTGTGCTCCACAAGCAGAAAAATTAATATTTGAGATGTCATCAGTGATATCACTGACCATGTCATGAGTGATGTAATATGTGAGGTAAGAAGCATTGCACTGTGGAGATAACTATAACTGCTGAATTTCAATGCTTTTTCTATGTAAAGTCTGAGCCTAACTATAACATCCCTGTAACATTTTTTTCAGTGAATTTCAGAGTTTTTAAAATTCTTTTTCCTAACAATAAAGTCCAAGTAACCTTTTTTTGTGTGAATTTCAATGTTTTTTAATGCTATTTCCTAACTATAACACCCTATAACCTTTGCTTTTTTCAGCTAATTTCTACAGTTTTCTAATGTAATTTCCTAATTATAACCTTTTTTAGTTGAATTTCACAGTTTTTGTAATCTAAATTGCACTACAATTTCACCTATAAGTTACATTTAGTAATACACATTTTACAAGTTTGTAAATACATTTCATTAACAAGCTAACTCTTATACATTTTAAAAGTAACAAATAACAAATCAACATAAAGTAACATGAAGGGGCATATTTATACTCCGTTTGCGCCGGAATTGTGTCGTTTTTTTTGACGCAATTTCGACGCAAAACTAACTCCATATTTATACTTTGGCGTTAGACGCGTCTAGCGCCAAAGTCCATGGAGTTTGCGTCATTTTTTAGCGTGGACACCTACTTTGCGTTAATGAGATGCAAGGTAGGCGTTCACGTCTAAAAAATCGACTCCGAGGCATGTGCGTCGGATTTATACTCCCGGGCAAAATACACACCCGGGAGTGGGCAGGTAAAAAAAAATGACATACGGCCGTTTTTGCGCCGTTTTTTAGCGCCTGCAAAAGGCAGGCGTTAAGGGACCTGTGGGCTCTGAAGGAGCCCAGAGGTGCCCTCCCATGCCCCCAGGGACACCCCCTGTCACCCTTGCCCACCCCAGGAGGACACCCAAGGCTGGAGGGACCCATCCCAGGGACATTAAGGTAAGTTCAGGTAAGTGGTTTTTTTTTATTTTTTTTGTGGCATAGGGGGGCCTGATTTGTGCCCCCCTACATGCCACTATGCCCAATGATCATGCCCAGGGGACAGAAGTCCCCTGGGCATGGCCATTGGGCAAGGGGGCATGACTCCTGTCTTTGCTAAGACAGGAGTCATTTCTATGGGGGTTGGGAGTCGAAAAAAATGGCGCAAATCGGGTTGAGGCGAAAAAATTGCCTCAACCTGACTTGCCCCATTTCTTGACGCCCAAGCCCCATATCCCCCTACGCCGGCGCTCCCTGGTGTACGTCGTTTTTTTACATGCACACCAGGCAGCGCCGGCGGCTAACGCCGGCTAACGTCATTGATTAAATACGGTGCCCGCATGGCGCTTCAGAATGGCGTTAGCCGGCGCTAATTTTTTTTACGCAAAACTGCGTTAGCGCAGTTTTGCGTCAAAAAGTATAAATATGGCCCGAAATTTCTACAAATGCAGTACAGCACATCTGTCTCTTTTTTTGTATTCATTTTATGGACCCACCGATCCGTCACAATGCCACCATGAATGGGCAGCAATTCCAGGAGCACACCCAAACCTCAGCTTCTCATTGGATACTCTTACTCCCCACCCATCCACATTGCAAACCACACCCTAAACCAGTTTTTTGGGTTTCACATCTCTCTGGGGGCAGACTGAAAACATTATTTTTCTGGTTTTCGTCCAAAAGAAGAGAGTTTCAAAGGTTAATATGTCTTCTACTGATAGATAGAAGAGAAGGGGAAGAGCAGGACAAAGAAGACTTACCACCTTCAAAAAATTCCTCTGATCTTTGAAAATATTTCCCTATCCCTTCAGGAAAAAAGAAAGTTCATCCAAAATTTGTCTAATTCAATATATACAACAAAAAACTGTCAAGAGGTACGGTGATGAAGTATTCACATGACACATTCTCTATTTGGAAACACCAGAAAACTATACATAGAAGGACTTAGCACAGGATGATAAGAGAGAGGGAAGGTGGTGCATTATCATTAGCAGCTGGACTATCTGTGGGACCTTTACCACATGACCTTTCACCAAAACTGTAAGACATGGTCACTCATTGTGGCAAATGCCATATGCCAGTTGTAATAAAATGCCTCTGTTGCCCAGTTTATGGATGCTGTCAACAAGCATAATTCTGAATTATTTTTTGTTCACCATCTTTCATTCCTCTTTAAACACAAGTAAATATCTAAAAAGTAAACATGGAAAACATAGAACGTTACATTATCTACTATTGTATTACATTCTATAAGCAAGTGAGTAGCTTCTGAAGTGGTTATGTCAGTGTGTAAGAGGCTGTGTAAGTGTCTTAATATGGGTCTATAAATGGGTTAATGAGTGGCTGTACGGGTGGGTGACTAGGTGTGTGACTGTTTGAGTGAATATGTGTGTGAGTGTTTCAGTACCTCTGTGGGTGTGTCACTGGATGTGTAAGTAGCGGTGTGAGTGTGTGACTGGGTGTGTTAGTGACTATATGGGTGTCTAAATAGGTATGTAAGTGTTTTATGGATTGGTAACTGGCTGTGTTAGTGGGTGTTTGGGTGTGCAACTGTGTGAGCAAGTGGCTCTGTTAATGGTGGATACATAAGTGTTGTGTGGTGTGTGAGTGGATGTGTAAGTGCCTCTGTCACTGTCTGACTAGGTGTGTGAGTGGCTGTATGGTTTTGTAAATAGGTATGTGAGTAGTTGTTTGGGTGGGTAACTGGGTGTATAACTGAGTCAATAGGTGTGTAAGTATGTGTGTAACTGACTGAGTGCTGGGTACATGAATGGCTGTACAGCTGTGTGAGTGGGTGTGACAGTCCCTGCATAGGCATGTGAATGATTATGTAACTGGATGCATAGGTGAGTAAATAGGTGTGTGAATTGTTTTATGAGTATGTGACTGAGTGATTCACTGTCTGTCTAAATGAGTGGTGGGTACATAAGTTTTTTTGTGGGAATGTAACTGGGTGAATCTGTAACTGCGTACTGTGTGAGTGGGTGCAAATTATATACTAATAACTTACATACTCTAAGAAAGTACCTACATCTATTTTCAAACACATTCATTCATGCTGGTTTAATAAAATAATTATATTTTCAGTATAGCAATTGCACTTCCTCCTTTTTTCCTCACTATAATTTTACTTAATGGTCTCATGTAGCCTCCCTTCTATTTTGCCTTTTACTGTAGTGTCTAGAAGATATACATTTTCTTTCAGCTTTAATAGAATTATAGTTTTTGTTTAAAATATATGTTTTTATTGTACAACCTAATTAATATACCTGTGTTAGACTTTTCATCCTTGGTGTGGTATCCCTTATCTTTTTGCCTCTGTTCCCCAGGTTGTTGATGTGTGCTGGACTCTGATTTTACTGTTTTTGTTACTCTGGGCACTTTACCACTGCTAACTAGTGCTAAAGTGCAAGTGCTCCTTTACAAAATGTGTATGTGATTGGTTTATCCATGATTGGCATATTTGATTTATTAGTAAGTCCCTAGTACAGTGCACTAGAGGTTCCCAGGGCCTGTAAATTAAATGTGACTAGTGGGCCTGCAGCACTGGTTGTGCCACCCACATAAGTAGCTCTGTAATCATGTCTCAGACCTGCCACTGCAGTGTCTGTGTGTGCAATTTTAACTGTAAATTCGACTTGGCAAGTGTACCCACTTGTGAGGCCTAAACCTTCCCTTTTCTTACATGTAAGACACCCCTAAGGTAGGCCCTAGGTAGCCCCAAGGGCAGGGTGCAGTGTATGGTTAAGGTCGGACATATAGTGATGTGTTTTATATGTCCTGACAGTGAAATATTGCTAATTTCGTTTTCCACTGTTGCAAGGCCTGTCCCTCTTATAGGTTAACATGTGGAGTTTGGGGTCTTTGAGTTCACAATTTAAAAATACATCTTTTAGTAAAGTTGATTTTAAGATTGTGTGTTTGAAAAGGCCACTTTTAGAAAGTGAGCATTTTCTTGCTTATACCATTTCTGTGACTCTGCCTGTTTGTGAATTCCCTGTCTGGGTCAGTTTGACAGTTGGGATGGTTGCACCTCACACTAGATAGACAGTGACACAAAGGGAGCTGGGGTGTAGCCTACATATCCTGATGAGCCATCTGTGCTAGGAGGGAGGGGAGGAGTGGTCATTCACACCTGAAAGGGCTGTGCCTGCCCTCACACAATGCAGTCTCCAACCCCCTGGTGAGTGTCTGGGGCCTGGCCTGGGCAAGGCAGGATTTCACATTACAAAGAGACTTTACTTTGAAGTAGGCCTACTTCAAAGGAGAAATTGGGTATGAAAAGGGCACCCAAACCCACAGACTTTAGAAACACTTCTGGAACCAAGAGGAACCTCTGCCTGGAGAAGAGCTGAATAGCTGAAGAAGAAGAGCTGCCCTGCCTGTGACTGTGCTTTGTGGAGCTATCCTGCAGTTGCTGCTTCTGCCAGAGTAAGAGGGCAAAGACTGGACTTTGTGTGCCTTCCATCTTGAGAAGAAATCTCCAAGGCCTTGATCTAGAGCTTGCCTTCTGTTGTTTGAAGTCTCAGGGACAGCAAAGACTTCTCTCTGCCAGCACATGGAGTCTCTGGAGAGACTCCTACTCTGCCCTTGGTGCTCATCCAGTTCCTGGGACCCTGAAAGGAGAAGCTGGCAGCCTAAAGACAAGAAAATCCACGCACAGAGTGCCCTGCGGCGAAAAGATTGACGCAAATCCGATCTGCGGCAGAAAAAACAGCGCGCCGCCGGCTCTTCAGCTGAGAAACGACGCTCGCAGGAAATGCGATTGAAGAATCGACGCACAGAGCAGGAGAAACAACGCGCATCATCGCTGACGGAGGCTGGGAGATCACAACTAGCGATGCAGGATTTTCGGATCATCGTGCGGCTGGATTTTTTACTCAAGTACTGCGGTGCTGAGTTATTTTTGATGCACACCCGCCCGTGCGGGGTTATTTTTGACGCACACCAGGTACATTTTCACTCTAGCAGCGCTAGTGTGTTTTTAAAAATACTTAAAGACTCTTTTTTATTTTTTTATTTATAACTTGACTTGTGTATGGTGGATTTTTGTCGTTTTGGTCTTGTTTTGTTTAGATAAATATTTCCTAGTTTTCTAAACTGGTGTTGTGTCATTTTGTAGTGTTTTCATTAAGTTTCTGTGTGTGTTGGTACAAATACTTTACACCTAGCACTCTGAAGTTAAGCCTACTGCTCTGCCAAGCTACCAAGGGGGTAAGCAGGGGTTAACTGAGGGTGATTCTCTTTTACCCTGACTAGAGTGAGGGTCCTTGCTTGCACAGGGGGTAACCTGACTGTCAACCAAAGACCCCATTTCTAACAACCTGCAAAATCTATTTGCTGTTGTCCAACTTTTATTTTAATATCTGTTAACATCGGATTCACATTGCCAACCTCAAGTCAGAAATATGGCAATGCTCCACTACTCTCAGTGGAAACGTACCAATAATGACTACCCTTATCACTGTGCTGTCACTCATACTTCAGTACCTAGCAAATACAAACTTCCTTTCATCTTTTATTTTTGTTATACCACTTCTAAATGGTCATTAGTTTTAACCATTTCTATGTTTCCTGTAAAAAATCCCAATTTAGTAGGCTTTTTTGCAGATCCACAGATTCACCATGGAACTCAGTATATCCCCTGTGTGGTCAGAGGTGGATCCACTGATCCATACAAGACTTCTTGAAAGCATTCGACAGTCTGTTGTCAAAGCTTTTCATTTATTTTTTATTTTCTAAAATATTGTCATTTACAATTCCCACTGCACAATTTTTAGGCACCAGTCAGCTTTTCAGTTTCACACTTCAGAGTCTCTTTTGTTCCATTCCCCCATACCCTTTTAGCTTGGTTTCCATTGTATCCATTTTTCCAATAGTGTTTCTTTCAACAGCATATTAGATTTACATTAACTGTAGCAATTGTGGTTGACTGTTTACAGCCGTACACATATCCCAAGCAACATCACTTTGCTTCCCAAAGCCAATGACATAGTTAGTTACTTTTTTCTTAACATCACTACCTAATTTTAGTTCCCTGCACATCTCCATCATCCAATCAAATATGTTCTTTTATATGTGATTTGCTGTCCTCAATCAAGCAATCAGTAGATTTGTAGAACCCTACTTCTCACCTGTGATGGTATCCAGATGCGGGGTCTGGTTGATTAGTTAAAAAGCCAGGTCTTCAGGGACTTTTGGAACTCTGGAAGAGATGGTGAGGGCTGTAAATGAAAGGCTAAATCAGTCCATGCCTTTGCTGCTAAGTAGGGGAAGGAGTGACCTCCGCATCTGCTATGTTGGATGTGGGGGTGAGGGTTAGTGAAAGGAACTTGGTGCGGAAGTGTCTGGTGGGCTGATAAAAGTTCAGACAGTGGTTCAAGTAGGCAGGGCCACAGTTGTATCAGGCCTGGTTTGCATGAATTAGGAGGTTGAACTGGCATCTTTTCTGTACATGTAGCTAATGGAGTTTCTGGTGCATAAGTGGCTGCATCGGTGGGTAAGTGGGTGAGTGACTCTTTGTATGGGTATTTGAGTGACTGTAAGTAGGTGTGTGAGTGGTTGTGTGAGTGTGTGTATGGTTCTGTGAATGGTTCTCTGTGTCTCTGAGTGGATGAGTGACTGTATTGGTATGTGAGTGGGTGTGTGAGTAGCTGTATGGATGTCTGCATGGGTATGTCAGTGGTTTTCTGAGTATCTGAGTAGGTGTGTGACTGGTCATGTAGGTGTGTAAATGGGCATGTGGGTGTGTGGTTCATGGGTGCATGAGTGGGTATGTAAGTAGTTGTTTGGGTCTGAGTGATGTGTTGTGGCTATATGGTATTTGAGTGAGTGTGCAAGTGGCTGTGTGGGTCTGTGAGTGGGTGTGTAAGTGGCTGTTTGAGTATGTACATGGCTATGTTAGTGTGTGATTATGTGAGTGTGTGTGGGGGTCTGTGAGTAGGGGGATGATTGGTTCTCTGGGTCCCTGAGTGGATGTGTCAGTGACTGTATGGGTGTGTGAGAGGTTTGTGACTACATGGATGTGTGAGTGGGTGTGTGAGTAGTTGTGTGTGTTCGAGTGAGCCACAGATCTGCTGAAGATTCACACAGGGGCTACACGGAGGGCCGCTGACGATCTGTGGATCCTTGCATGCCCCCTAAAAATATTTTGGGCAATTTCTTGCATGAGTCATCCCTCACAGACCTCTCCATCAGTCTCATGGGGTCAGAGTACCTCTACCTTGACCCCTTTTATCACTTTTCAGTATTATTTTTTCCCCCACAACTAAGCCTCAATGCATAAAATGAAGGCTGCAACTTTCCGGTCAGGTTGCGGCACGCCAATCACGCCATTGCTGCTGGTGCTACTATCTGTGGATTAGCAACTTAGGGTAAGAGGGGCACACAGCCCCCTTCCTGGGCAAATTTCAGCCCTGGGGACCCCATCCCCTGGCGCACAGCCTCTTGATATATTGGAAGGGAGACACATGGCCCCCGGGCCAATTTTCGCCCTGGGGACCACCAACACTGGGGCCTAGCCATCTCTTGATATACTCGGAGTGGGGCACGTGACTCTCCTCCCAGGCAGATTTCAGCCCTGCAGACACAAGGCCACAGCCCACTCTCCAGGCCGTTTTTGGCCCCAAAGGTTCCAAACCCTGGGCCTGGCTGTGCCAACAAATGGGAGATGGGCTCTGCGGCCTCCCTCCGGGAGCCCTCTCTAATGCAGAAATCAGCTTAGGGAGGGGGCCTGCATGCCCCCCTCCTTAATTGGCTACCTTTCAGTGGTTGGCTACAGGGCCTGGTCGCAATCCAGGCCCTGCAGCCAAGGCTCTGCCACACACAGTCAATGGCCTGCCCAGCGTGGGGTTGGCTGCATATGCGGGGTTTGCTCTAAGGCCTGGCCACAGGCCAGGCCTTTCAGCCAATCCCCCACCGCACACAGCCAAAGGCCATGTGCTGCATGAGGCTGGGTGCATGTTGGGATTTGCCACAGGCCAGGTCCCATGGCTAATCACTAGCTGCATTAAAGAAACCATAGAAATTTGCTGAAAAATACAAAGGTTACAGAACATTATAGTTAGGAAATCAAATTTTAAAAACCTTAGAAATTCACTAAAAAAACAAAGGTTATGGGGACGTTATAGTTATGTTTAGAATTTAGACACACAAAACCATAGAAATTATAGTTATGACTGCTTTTCCCTTGATAGAGCATTTTTGGTTTGCTGATAACTTTAGCCCCGTTTGACAAATCTCAACAAAACCTTCCCCCCAAAAAAAGTTCATCCACCTCAGCTCCTTTTTCTGGGTGATCCATCAAGCAGGAGCCAAGAAAAAAGTGGGATCCCAAAATATAAAATCCCCATGCATTTTCCATGGACTTCTTTAGACACTGCTACAACAAAAACTACAAAACAAAATTACATCAAATTCGGCAGGAAGCTGGATCCTGGCCTGCAGATTGTGATTTTAGTAATTTGCAGTAAATCCATTTAGTGTTTTTGGGGAAATGAAGGGTAAAAATAATTGTATATTGAGACAGTTGGGGTTGTGCGAGTCCTGCGAGACTCCTAAAAATGGAGGCCTGCGATTGGTTGTGAAGCCAGTTTAACCCATGACCCTTCACCCTCTTGCAGGAGCAAAAGGCTCCCATGTGTCTTTTGAGCAATCTTATTGCCTGGCTTTTGGAATGTTACAAATAAAGTGGCTGCCATTACTGCTCACTGTCAAGATTTGGAGATGTTGTGGAAATTAAATAAATGATCTGTACAAGGGATCAGCAGAAAGGCATGCTGCCCCCCTAAGTTTTGAGAGAACGTGTCTAAGGGATAACTACTGTGAAGAAAATAAATGTATATTGCTAGGACTCTTGTAGGATCATGAATAGTAAAAAGGGGTAGATGAGTTCTGAATATAATCCATTAGTAGGAATGTATATTGTGCTCATTGGTTTTGAGATGTAGGGGCAGATTTAAGTGGAGCAGCACCTAATGCAGAGCCACATTCCTTGTGCCCCTTAGTGCCCCCTTACTGCCACCATATGTGCACCACATTTAAAATATGGTGAAGGGTAGGGGGCAATAACATCATTATTTTTAACGGTATTGATGTACTCTGCAGGAGAAGCACCAAAATGTTGGCACTACTACGACAGAGTACATAGGGGCCCATTACAAATATTGGTCTGTCCTCTGAGCAAGCATTAAAAGTGCGGAACAAAATGGTGCAAGGAAATCTCTTAGATTTCCTTGTGCTATTTTTTGTCCCCCTTACTGGGGACCGCCCCCCTTGCATACATTATGCCTGGTACAGGCATAATGTTGTGCAAGGGTTTACAAAGTGGCGCAATGCATGCATTTGTAAATGTAAATATGGCACGAGGAAAATTCCACTTTGGCGTGCCTTAGCGTAAAGAAATGACGCATTGGCAGCATTAAAGAGGCACTAGGGGCTCTTAAATTTGCCCCATTGCATGTTTGAGATAAGTATTAAGAAGAATAGATTGATTAATTCCCGTTTTCAAAAACGTTAGGGCCTAATTTAAAAGAAGTTTTGCTGCTTGGCATCAGTGATCCATAAAAAGAACTTGTGCTTTGGTAAGACAGAATCCTACCTCATGGCTGCATCAAATTTACAATACGGTGCCCCTTGGAGTAAAGATCCTGGTTGCGTTTAAACAGATAATGCCTCCATGTGCACCATGTTGTAGGAAAATGTAATGCTTCTGCTGCAAAAGTGACACAGGGCTGACTTTAGGCACATAAAGTGAAGCTGATCTGCCCTGTGTCTTTTTTGAGTGAGGAATGTGTCAAAAAAGTTTAAAAAATGACGCTTTCTGGAAAAAAATGGCACACTTAGCAGAAAGCAGCCATGGAGCAGGAAGCAGGCAGCAGAAGCAAAGACAACAATCCCAGCATCAGCCAGGATGTCCAGATAGATTCCCAGGGGGAGATTAAGAGGAAGTGCAACTTCAGTGAGGAGGAGAATGAAATCTTGATCACTGAGGTGATAGAGCACCAACATCAGCTCTTTACCACCTCTAAATTGCCACCAGGGAGGAAAGAGGCCATTTGGTAGTCCATAGTGGAAAACAAGCAAAGAGGACTGTCACTGACTGCAAGAAGTGCTGCATGATTAGAAGTGCAGGACGAAGGTCAAACTGTCCAGCAAACTGAAGGCAGCAACGCAGACCAGAGAAGGGAAGAGCTGGATGCCTTGGAAGAGCGGGTGACAGCTGTCATCCCAGATTAGTTGGTGGCTGGAATACCAGGACATGACAGTGCAGAACACAAGGGATAAACCACAGACACAGGGTAAATATTAGCAAGGGGCCATGTGGGCAAAAAAATCATGTTGTGCAGTGCAACTAGTTAAGTCCTAGCGCTCCACTGTGCTGTGTGCAGGGCAAAGGGGAGGAATCTTGATCATGTCCCATTAAGTGGCTCAGAAATATCAGTCAGACTGCCCAGTTACAAATTGCACAGCTCAGTCAGGCTCTGTCACTTTTCTACATTATGGGGGTCATTATGAACCTGGCAGTAAACACCATTCCCTGCCGTTGCGACGCTGAACAGAATCCCTCTATTGGCGGTGAATAGAAACCTGCCATATAAAGATTCAAAAATCAGAATCCGACAAAACTTTCCCTGCCACCAGTCACCGCCAGGACCTTGTTGGTGAAAATGCTGGGCATCCCACCCCGCCACCGCCGAGCACACAAACTCCCCGCCCTCCAAATAATGATGCACAAAACACAGCGGCAGTCAGTGGAAGTCAAATGACCATTGGCGGTACAGACCGCCACAGCCAGCAATGGGACCCAACAGTAAGAATTGCACACATTGGCAAGTTTGAAACCCACACACTTGACACACATCCACACCACTATAAAACACTCACAGACACACCCCAGAATCCTTTGCACCACCAATAGGACAACTGAGATTGAGAACCCCACAAGCAGACACTGAACGCCATGACACACAAATAACACACCCCACCACACAACAGCATCTTCACCTAGATCCACAAAACACACCACTCACAACACACACCATGGCACCCCCCAAGCACCCACGCCTCACAGAAAGGGAGCTAAGGACCCTGGTGGATGAAATACTGAAGGTCGAGCCACAGTTATTCGGGGCACAGGTCCAGCACACACCCAATCGCCATCAAGATGGAGTTATGGCAGACCATAGTCAACAAGGTCAATGCAGTGGGACACCATCCATGCACAAGAGATGACATCTTCAAGAGATGGAACGACCTACGCGAGAAGGTGAGGTCTATGGCATCCCGGCACAACATTGCAGTCCAGAAGACTGCGGGAGGATCTCCACCAACACCACCCGACTACACTGACAGGGAGGAAAAGGTACTAGCCATCCTGCACCCTGAGGACCTCACTGGACTCACTGGAGGAATGGACTTGATTAAGTCGTCTACAATTACCCCATATCTATCACACCTGTAATTCACGCACCACCCAACCCCTCCAACAGCCACCAGGACTACTACCCCACCCAGGCCACAATCACAAAATCCAGTCACCCTGCATGCCCACAATTCCTCCAACAGGCTCACATACATCCCCCTGTGCACAGCCACCTACCCCTGCAAGTAATCACAAAGGCACTACACCACCCACAATGCACCTCCACATCCTAAGCAAAATGCAATGGCAACCTCACAAAGGCCCCCTGCATGACCCAAAAGTGGAAAATCTGCACAAAACAGCCCAGCCCTGTGCACCCTATCCGATTATGCAATTGTAACAGACATGTCCATTCCCCCCAACAGGCACCACCACCCATACCACCCTGACAGACAGGACAAGGAGTGGCAGTGCCCCATGTGGAGACAGAGGCACCACCCAGGACACTGGAGAGGGAACCCTGGACAGTGATGAATACCCTGGCCCCTCACACAGTCCTGGACTGTCACCATCCAGCAGCCCCACCCAGGACACCACTGACACCCCTACCACTCACCCGCCAATATCAGGCCAGGGCAACGGGCCCCACACCTGTGTATCCAGGCCTCATACTGGTGGAACACAAGGACAGAGGCCACAGTCACCACTTACCAACAGACAGGAAGACAATGGCCCCAGTACAAGTGGTACCACCAGACCTTTGCAGGGGACACAGGCACAAGGGGCTAGGCCCAGTGGGAGTGCACCAGTGGCCCAGGGGGGAGGCCACAGGATGGATGCTGCAGCCCAGGATGTGATCTCTGAGGTCCTGGGAGCATACCACCAGACCCAGGACAGGATGGGCCAGATTGTGGCCACCCTAGAGCAGAGTCAAAGGCTGCAGCTAGTCCAACACCAAGAGACCATGGAGCAGTGGAAACTGCACAATACCACCATGACCACCATAGCAGGTGCGCTGCTGTACCTTGTCCCTACCCAGCCTGAGACACCCACAGACCAGGAAGACCCTATTACAGGCCAAGATACAGACCAGCCAACAACAACAGCAACAACAGCAACTGGACTTGTGCCACCATCTGAGGACACACAGTAGACCAGCACCTCAACCCGTACAGGCCAACACCAGGCACCCAAACGGTCCCTCAAGCCCAGACCTGCCAAGACCAAGGCCCCCTCTAAGAAGTGACTCTGACAAGAACTGTCTCCCAAGTGTGCCACTGAACCACTATCCACACCGTGCAATAACAACCCCAAAACTTGTAAATAACAGATGGACATATTACAACTGCCAACAATCGCTGAGACCATGTAGCCAATATGGACATCCACCAGTAGCCCACTCCCATCACTGTAAAGAGTACCATGGCATCCCTGACACCAAATAAAACACATGTTCACCAATGTAAATGTCCCCTGTTATTATGTTGAATCAAATCGAAGTGTGCATGCAATTGTCATTGAAATAATGTATTCAAATCTTTATTGTAGGAATGGTACCCCAAGCATAACATTGGGTGGTGCCAACAGAAATCTCTAACAAGTTGTCTATAATGTCACATGTCCCATGCAAATCTGGTCACAGTGAAAATGTCGATAGACCCACACCCCCATAGATGATATGGCATACAGACAGTATGCAGCACAGACAACCAAAGCATCAAATAGTACTACTTAGTTACTGGAAGTACAGTTGGATCAGTTGGTTTCTGCAGTGTACATCTTCCCCCTCCTCATCATCACCATCACTCTCATCCCCTCTTTGAGGAAGCTGGTCTGGATATACAGCCCCCTTCTCCTCCAAGAGGGGAATAGATTTCCTCACAGCCACGTTGTGCAGCATGCAGCAGGCCACCACTATTCTACACACCTTCTCAGGCTCATAGGCCAGGGATCTCCCAGCGATATGGAGGCAATGGAATCTAGCCTTCAGGAGACCTATTGTGTGCTCTATCACCCTCCTAGTATGTCCATGGGCCTCATTGTAATTCCTCTCTACATCTGTCCTAGGATTCCTCACTGGTGTCAGGAGCCAACGCATGTTGGGGTAGCCAGAAGCACTTGCAAAAGGGGGCAAAACAGGACTGTCACTGACAACCCTCAGTTTCAGACAGCCTGGCTGTCTGCTATGTGCCAAGAAGTGTCAGACACACTTACCTATGATCCATCCTCTGTCAGCCTTGTAGTTGTTCCATCATGTGTGGTACACTGCAGTTCCTTAGCACAAAGGAATCATGGAATGATCCAGGGAACATGGAATTCACATGTGAGATGTACTGGTCTGCAGTACACACCAATTGAATCTTCATGGAGTGAAAGTTCTTCCTGTTTCTGTACACCTCTTCAATTACTCTTGGGGGGATGAAAGCTATGTGGGTTCCATCGATGACACCTATCACATGGGGAATGTTGGCAAAGGCATAGAATTCTGACTTGATGGCAGAGAGGTCAGCACTTTGGGGAAACTTCACATAGGACTGCATGTGTCGTACAAATGCATTCAGGAATCTGGACAGTATAATGCAAAACATTGGCTGTGAAAAACCTGCACCCATGCCCACAGTCACCTGAAATGAGCCCATGGCCAGCAAATGGAGTGCAGACAGCACTTGCACTTCTGTAGGGATGGCATGCTGATTCTGATTAGCCGGTCTCAGTGCTGGATCCAGTAATGCACAAAGTTCATGAATAGTAGCACGGTTGAGTCTGTAATTTATAATGATGTGACACTCCACCATGGTCCCCAAATCAACAAGTGGTCTGTACACCGATGGGGCACTCCCTCACCACATAGGTCTGTACCTTAGAGGAGCTGAGAACACATGTGAGGAACACACATCCATCTGCCCAACATAATAAATATTCAGCACTGCTGGCATACAAGTCGATGACACATATCCATAGTAGGATGTTAAACTGGAGTGACATGTCCTCAATGATACATCAGGACTGTTGTGGTGAGTAAATGTATATTTGTTCACGCCTATGGGGGTTGGGGACAATGGGCCTGCATGGGGCAAATGAGAAATTAATAACTGTGTAGTAATGGCTAAAATGTCTGCCCCTGTAATCCAGAAATGTTGTAGTGGAAGTGACCTCATATCGCTAGCGGTTGTCGTAATAGCGTAAGGCGGTGTTCACCGCCATGCGACCATTCATTGGTTAACATGGTTGTCAATGGGGGATATGAGCATATCATGATCACCGCCAGCGGTGACGGTGCATACTGCCGCGGAGCGTACGCCATCTCGTCACCACAATTTCACTTGACTCCCGGATTACGTGCATGCAGGTACTCCAATGAGTGTGCTGCTGTGTCCTGACTCTGGTCCTGGAAATGGCACGAGTGGCAGGGGAAAGGGCCCTGGCCTACACCACTGAGGAACTGGACAAGCTAGTGGACGGGGTCCTACCCCTGTATGCCAAGCCCTATGGTCAACCAGAGGTGCAGGTAAGTAGGTGGATTGGGGGGCATGGATGTGTGTAATAGTGGTAGATGGCCGTAAACATGTGTGCATGTTTGACACTGTACAGTCGTGGGATTCATGACATGCTGCTTGTGTGAGGTCCTGTTATGCTGTTGTGAGTGTCCATCCCATAGGGGACGTATAGCCAGCTGTATCTAATGGGCATTGTCTGACCCCTGTGTTACTTTTTCTGTGTGTCCCATATAGGTCAGCGCCCATCAGAAGAGGGGACTCTGGGATGCCATCGCCAGGGAGGTGCTTACCCTGGGGGTCTACAATCGGTGGAGCACCCACTGTAGGAAGCTGTGGGAGGACCTGCGGGGCTGGGCGAGGAAGACCTGCGAGGCCCAGCTGGGGAAATCCTCCCAACAAGGAAGGGGTGCCCACCGGGCCCTGACACACCCTAATGCTCTGCATTCTGGCGGTGGCGTATCCAGACCTGGATGGGCACTTGAAGGCTGCACAGCAAATACAAGGGGGTGAGTACAGAATCCATCATATGCCTCTTTGATGGATGTGTGAGGGTGCTGTAGTATGTATTCTGTCTATTGGCAGGGACTCTGACTGATGTCATTTTACATAATGGCCCCCATGGGAAGTTAGGTTGTAAGGGACAGGTCTGCAGTACTTCAGGTCCTTCTGTGATGTTGGAAATGGCTGTAGAGTAGGATTGTGGCCACTAGTCAGGAGCATAGCCATGTGTATAGCGGTAGGTGCTGCATGGTGGAATATTTGCAGGGTGGGAGTATGTGTGAACCAGTTACGTACCTCCATTCAGCTGTTTACAAGTGTCTCTCCTGTTTTGTCCCCCATCCCTGTTCTCCTGTGTTGTCTGTGTACATCAGCTTCATCTGGCGAGAGAACTGTGGCACTGGCGAGTGGGGATGCATCGGCCCATGGTTCACAGAGGCAGAGTTGAGTGACGCCAAGGGAACCAGTGGGTTTGAGGGCGAGGGGAGTACCACGGGGAGGTAACTACCACTGGAGGTAGTGACTCTGATACCTCCTCCAATGGGAGCTCCCTGGTGGTGGCGGACCCTAGTGGGCCCACCCATTCTGTGCCATCTTCCGCCACCCCCCATACCACCACTGCCCTCCCATTTGCTCCCCACTGAGTTGCCTGTGCCTGCTCACCCAGAAGGGTGGGCATCTCCTTCACCCCAGGCACCTCATCCCCTGCCCCAGTCAGCCCTGCTGCCCTCATGGAGGAGGCTATTGACCTCCTAAGGACCATCTCTGTAGGGCAGACAATCATCATCAATGCCATCCAGGGGCTAGCATTAGAGGTGCAGCAGACCAATGCCTACCTGGATGGCATTCATGGTTCTGTGTCTGGCCGACAGAGATCTTTTCAGGCTCTGGCCTCCTCTTTGACCGCAGCCAGTGTCCCTGGTCATTCTGCCCCCCTCTCCAACCACCTATACCCCTTCCGGCACCCCACTCCCTTCACCCGTCCCAAGCACACATTCTGACAGCCATGCACACACCTCAACACACAAGAAGCTCACTGAAAAACACAAGCATCACACTTCCCATGCACACAGCCAACATACAAAGGCACACACATCAACATCCACTTCCCCCAGTGTGTCCGCCTCTTCCACCTCTCTTTCTGTCACCTCTACGTGTACACTCACAGGCAGTTCACCCTCATTCACTGTTGCAGACTGCATTCTGGCAGTCACCACAAAATCAGACATCAATTCATGCACCCCAGACACCACACCTACACTCACCACAACGAATTTGGTTGACACATGCAGCACACTCACCAAACTTGCAGACACAAAGACAATATACATTTACACTGGCAGCCTGTCTTGTCCCACTGTGTTCAACCCCCGCCTCCCAAGACAATCAAACCTTCCAAGACACCCACGTCACACACACCTACACCTGTCACAACCACTCCCTCTACCTCCTCTCCCACCACGATTGCCCCTTAAAATCTTTTCCTATCCCGTGTTGACCTATTCGAACCCAGTGTCCCGCCCCGTCTCATCCCTAAACGTGCCCACCTCCTTGCCTTTTCCACGTCACAGCCCGCCCCTGTCCGCCCTTCCCATTCCTGTGCTACCTCCCCTGTGAGCAAGAGACCCCGTGCTGGCCCAGGTACATCTGCCACACCACAGTTCAAGGCTGCTCCACCAGCTTCAAAGGCCAGACCCAAGCCCCCTCCACCTCCCAAACGTAAAGCCAAGCCCTCCCTCCCAGTCATAAATCACCTCCCTTGCCCCTTTTCCCTGAGGTGCCTGGATGCCCCATTGTTGCCACTTTAAGGTGGAGTACCATTTACACTTGTGGGAGTCAAGTTGGGGCCATTTGGGCCCATCAGACTGTGACATATGGACTGGCCATTGGTCTTCTGTTGGACTTCTGTTGCTCCTGGAGCTCAATAAAAAAGTTTGTGTGGCCAGTGTTGATTTTGGCACACTCTGGATCCGTGGTTCATTGTTCCTTTTTGGGGGGGTGTTGTGCACATGTGTGTACTTCGGGCAGGTTGTCTTAGACTTGTGTCGGGTAAGTACCTCTTACTCTGGGGTATATGGCTTGTGCTGTTGTGAGGGGATGTTGGTGCTTTGCGGGGTGGATGGGCATGTAACTGTGCCCTTTCTTCCCTTGTTTAGTAGGTTGCAGTACTTACCATCGTCGTCTACGCCGGTGGTCTCGGTCATGGAGGTATATGGCAAGGAGCAGGACTGGCATGATTTGCAACTCTCACTCCATGTCTGCTTCGGCGTGTTGTGTGAGCCTCCGGTGAGTGTTTCCTTATATTTGGTTTGTTTCTTCCTGGCTTTGCCTGGTGGTGGTTCCTGCCCTGGAACTGACGGCGGTCTAGTGCTTCATTATTTGATGGGCGGTAGGGCCTTGCTGTAGGCATGTGGTCAGCCTCTGCTGTTGTTGTTGGCACTCCTTTGCTGGCGGTGATTGGTTTTCAGGCTGCCTGTTTTTCAGGTGGTTCATAATTTGGCAGGCCAGACCGTCTGACTGTTGGCGGTACTTACCGCCACCGCTGGCGGAGTGGTGTTTACCGCCATGTTCATAATGAGGGCCACATTAGTCCAGGTCCACCTTTGTATACTGGCACATGCAGTGGAATGCACAACATGAGTCACCAGAACTACAAGTCCCACAATACAAAGTAAAAAAAACAATGGGAGCCCAATTACAGGGCAAGTTGCGCTGGGCAGCACTGTAAGTCACCTTGCTGCACTGCACTGTGTCACATGAGAAGGGGAGGAATGGGCTGCACTTAAAAGATAATGTGCATTCCTGTCTTCTCCCTCTGCGCTGGCACACACTGGGATGCCTAGTGCTGATCCAGACACCCTTGCATCATGTTTCAAGAATGTCTGCATCACAGACAGGATTGTCCCTGTGCAGGAAGGGACACCTTCCTGCTCAACAACAATCATGTCAGGCTTTGTCCTCATCCTATGTGTGCTGCAGAATGCAGCACAGATAGAAAGAGGAAAAAAGAAGGAGAAAATAAGATAGTTCTCCTCATTACACCTCCTCTGGGGATGCATAAGATTTTGTTGCATTCCCAGGTTTACAGATCCTGAATTCAGAGAATGCAACAAAAACCATAGCTTCTGCCTTGGAAAATCCATCCCAATGCCCATGGTATGCCCGACACAGAATAAGGCAACACAGCAACATGTGCTGCCTTGCCTTCCTCTATATCTACATGGCCATTAAAACCATGCAAAATGGCTTTCTGTGGCCCAGTAGATATGGGTCTGCAGTCTGCTCTGCTGCTGTGTCGCTAAAAGTTAAGCACCAGCAGCAGAAGCTGCATGAAAATATGCCCCATGGATTGGGACAACACATCATGCATGGACACCTGAAGCCTACACAACCTGACAGTGACAACGCAGGCCACCCTGGTTCAATCTGGTGCGGGAACTGGACAATAGACTCCTTCCTGAGCCTGCAAAAGGTGATGACGTTCTCCTCCCTGAGGTCAATGAGGGTAGTCCACGGCCGGTATGTCCACTCCCTTCTCCTGCATTGCCTCCATGGTGGTGGTGGTCTTCTTGGTGCTCCTAGTTGCAGGATGAGTAGCTCCATGGAGTAGTTGAGTTTGCCAAAGGGCCTTGGGTATGTTCTGCTTATGAACCAGTGCCAATGCATCACTTTTATGCTTGGGATGCTGGTTTGCAGTAATTTTGACACATTGTGGACTCTGCGTATCATTTGACAATGATGCATCACTTTCACATAAACTTGTAATTATGGATGCATCAGTTCAGCATTGGATTTTAAGGGGGAACGCCTACTTTGTATATGATTAACGTTACCTGATGCAGCCAGTTGTAGCGCATGTAAAAATATGATGCTCCTTCTAAATATGCCCCTTAGTTTCTATCGAAACTCTTACAGGATTGTGAACAGTAGAAAGGAACAGGTGATCTTTGAATACACTGTAGTATGGCAACATGGTACTGTAGGAAGACGTATTACTGGAGATGGTGTTTATCAGAATGTGCTATTTATGCATTGTAAGAATTTTGAGTATGGTAATGTCTCTTTCCACACCCTAGTATGTACACCCATTATCTGAGAGAGGGGAGTTAGCAGGGAGGATAGTCCCTTGACAGAGCATACTATGCACACCTGTCATCCAAGAGAGAGGTCTCATTGCTGAGACAGAGGTGTGACAGAAGAGGCCAGTCCAGGTACACAGTTTAATATGCACGCCTGTCATCTGAGAGAGAGGTCTGACAGGAGAGGCTAGCCCATGTACATGTTCTACTATGCAGAGCCACCATCAAAGACAGAAGTCTTACTGAAGAGGCCAGTCTTTCTCCACATGCCCTACTACATACACTCGTCATCTGAGAGAGAGGTCTGGAAGTAGAGGCTAGTCTATGAACACATTCTACTATACACAGCCATCATCTGAGTCAGAGGTCTCACAGAAGAGGCCAGTCCATGTACACACCTTAATGCGTACATCAGTAATCTAAGAGAGAGCACTTAGTGGAGAGGCAGTCTTTCTCCATACATCCTAATATGCAAACCATCATCTGAGAGAGAGGTCCGGAAAGAGAGGGCAGTCCATGAACACACCTTACTATGCACCCTTGTTATCTGAGAATGAGGTATAGAAAGATAGGACAATCTATGCAGACACCGTACTATGCATATCTCTCATGTAAGAGAGAGGTCTGAAGAAAGAGACAAGTCTCTCCTCACACCCCACTACACACACCTATCATCCAGGAGAGGGGTGTCAGTGGAGAGGTGAGTCTTTCCATGCACATTACTATATACACCTGTCATCTGAGACTGAGATCTGTTTGGAGAGGCTAGTCTTTCCCCACACCCTACTATTTATACCTATCATGCAGGAGCTAGGTCTCAGTGGAGAGGATACTCCTCCCCACATACTACTAGTTCCCTACAATTCTGTTGCGCTCCTGTGCAACCCTTGCAAAAGTAGCTCACAAGCTTCAGGGTGTGAATAATGTGTAATAATGTGAGAAGCTCACGAGACTCCAATGGCAAATTACTGAGCCTGCCACAAGATGTTTTACAATCCCGCAAGTCTTACAAAATCGTAATGGGGAGAAGTAGAAAAAAAGACTTAAGACTCAACCAATAGCTACCATTTTCATACATGGCAAAATAAATGTTGTGATGTGATTGGGTGCAGAACCAAAGATAGTTCACATTGTTCTTGGTGATTTAGAGAAGGAAACCTGTTATAGCTTTGTTCAACAGAAGTGAGTGAATTCGGAATTGAGACAGACTGGTGTCTTCAGCTGCAGCTAGGAAACTGTTCTAAGTTCAGGTAATTAAAAATATACATTATGAAATTTGTTGAGAAGTGTCAGTAAGTGCACTAATGTTAGTAAACTTATTCTATACAACATTTAGTGAGTCAAACGCTGTATGTAGAGGTGAATGTTTATTAATATAGGTTTTGAGAGGTACAGTTAAGAATGTAGAGAGATATCACCAAGTGTTAGACATTGTGTTAAAAAAATGAAATATTCAATATGTATGTATTTGTAAGTAAAATAGGCAGTATTTCTTATAAAGCAAAGATTCTGCAATGTGTTAATAGACGACCTAAAGATCGAGTGTCTCTATGAATATTACTATACACATAATTTACCCCATGAGTTGTATGACTGGAGATATTGGTATTTATAGAATAAAGTACTGTCCCCAATGTTAGGAAAGGTGTGTCTAGAGGAATGTGTTACATTATAAACTGTTAGGAAACATGTTTGGCATGTTATATTTTAATTGTGAAAAAAATGCATTGGTTGAGGGTGTTGAATTCTTCAAGAGAAAGGAATACAAAGTTAGCGGGACAGTACATATAAATATATGATTGAGGGTGAAAAATGTAAAAGAGAATAAGTTAATATTGATGTATCACTGTTGTCAATAATTGATCAGTATGTAACATTAAATTATTTTGTTATTTTGTCTTTTTGTAGGTGGGAAAAAAACAGAAGTTTTAAAAAACAAATGTATCATGTCATACAATATATGGAGGAGGTAAACAAACATTTTTCACTTTGGAAGAAAGAGGGAACAGCAACTGTGTAGAAAATCAGGAAAAAAATAATAATTGCACAACTGATGTTGTTGTTACTGCCTACAGAGACTTGTTCTGTGTAGCTCTACTTGGTTTTGATGACAAAATGATTTCCTAACTTAAAAAGCAAAAATGTGTTTTATTTAGAAAAAGAGGGTTGTTATGTGTGTCTGCAGTAAGTACCTGAGGAGAGGTTGCATCTGCCAGTTGAAAGAATTTTAGGCAAGTGAAAAACTGTACTTTGGCTGCATGAGCTATGTTTGACTCACCTATCCTTTCAGCGTGACTGTATCTACAATAGTTCCACATTCCTGTAATGGATGTAATACACTGGTTGCTTGGCATTTCCCAGCTGAACTCCTTTATACACATTTTTATTTTATTTCAACTGACTCTTTTGCCACCTAGCCTGCCATATAAAAAGACTATTAAAGAACACATTGTTTGGCAGGCTAAGGTGGCTGAAACAAAGGAAAAGAAAATCTATGTACATAAAAATCCAGTCGGCAAATGAAGCAAAATGGGAGGAGGTTTGTTGTCTGTTGATCAGAATAAGAAAAAAAGTTATAGATAAGTTGTTTGGTGTTTTTGTTTGTTTTACAGTTGTAGTTTGCAAATGTTGTTGTTTTTTGTAATGTTGTTCAATTGTTTTTTGTAATAAAAAGTCTAAAGTCACTACTGTTTTTTTCCTTAATAGGTTTTAAAGATTGTATTACTATTACCGCCTTGTGATATTGACTTAAAGTGGCGGTTCCATCTTCAAGAACTGTAAATGTGCTGCCTTATGTATTTGTATAATAAGGTACTATAGAGCAATTAGTGCTGCTTCCCACTGTAGCATAAAGATTTTTGTACAAGAAAGAGGTTTTGACACATAGTTGAATGCATCCTCATAGTATACTATGCACTGTTGTCAGTTGGTGGAGATGGCAGTTCTTTTGCACATCTTAGTATATATGCTTGACACTCTAAAGAGAATTTTAAGCACAGCGGTCTGTCTCTGTGTAGAACTTACTACACATGCCCATCCCCATAAGTAAGTACCTGAGAGGGAGATGAGTGTGTCCTTACTCTCAAATATGCACACTGTTTGTCCAAGATATAGTTGTCAACAGAGAGGACACTCTGTTTTATACTCTACTAATGGCATTCATTATCATGAAGAGAGGTATGAGCAGAGAGAGCAATCTCTACCCACAAACGATTTTGCACATGTGCTACGTTGGGGAGATGTCTAAGCTAACCCGGTAGTCCATCTATATCCTAGTCTGTATGCTTGTCATCCATGAAAAGAGGCATGAGGGGAGAGAGCAGTCTCCACCCACAACCTATTTTGCACATGTGTTACATTGAGGGGATGTCTGAGCTAACCAGGCAGTCTATCTATACCCTTGTCTGTATGCTTGTTATCCAAGAGAAATGTCTCAATATAGAGCTTCATATGTCATTCAAAATGTTGTCTAGGCAGAGATGTCACAGCAGACAGGCCAGTCCTTACAAACACCCTACTATGCACACCAATCATCCAAGAGAGAGATCCAAGGATAGGGTCCAGTCCCTTCCCACACCTTACTATATGCACCTGTCATCACAGGGAGAGCTCTCGGAGGAGAGGCCAGAGCCTCCCCAAACCCTACTACATACACTGGTGATCTCAGTATAGAGGCCAGTTTCTTCCTATACCCCAGTACACACACACTTTTTCCAAGAGAGATTCCTCAGTGTTGAGGCCAGTCCTTTCCACAGTTTATTGTGCTTTCTTGTTGTCATAGGGAGAGGCCTTAGTGGAATGGCCAGTCCCTATTATACCCTACTATGCAAAGTGTTTTTCTTGTGGCGAGGTATTTTTGAAGAGTCCAGTCTCTCCACAAACCCTACTATATACTGCTTCCATACTGTGGAAAGCTGGGACCGGAGTTGTCACTTTTTCCTAAAATGCTAGGAGAAGGAAGTAAAAGCTGTAAGTAGTGTAAATAAGTAGAGTGTACAATATGTGACCTAAAAAAAACTTTACAATCTTGTGAGAGTCTCACAAGATCGTGGAAAACAGTGGATGGTAGACACAATTGTTTAGCGAAAGGTGTCAGTGCACAGGCTTATGTGTTTGATTACTCTACTATTCATAAAGAAGGATACAGACCTGTCAAGCTCACAAGACTCTTCGGGTACACAGAGAAATACACGGTTGAAGAAAGGAGTTTGGGTGCTCCTAAATTCATGGCAGTCTCACAGCATTGCAAAAAAAAATAGTGTGGTAGAGAAAATCTATCCCAAGAGAGAGGTTTTAGTTGAGACTGATGTTTGTGTGCTGACTATAGAGATGAGGTGTCTAAGGGATAACTACTGTGAAGAAAAAAAATGTATATTATTTGTAACTAATATTTTATGATCCTGTGGGACTCTTGTGGAATCATGAATAGTAAAAAGTAGTAGATGCGTTCATCAAACACTCCATTCATTTTAATGCATATTCTGGTGCTTGTTTTTTAGAGAAAGTGTGTGAGATAAGTATTGTGATAAATAGATGGATAATCTATACTGTCATTCAAACTTGCTAGCATCCAATGAGACTCACATGAAAAATTGCTGGGCCAGCAACAAGGTGTTTTGCAGTCCAGTAAGAGTCTCATGAGATCATATGGGGAAAGGTGAAAAAAGAGGCAAGGCTTAATCAATAATTACCATTCTCATTACATGGTTGGAGAAATGCTGTGATTTGATTGGGTTCACAGAACCAGAGAAAGTTCAGTTTGTCTTTGGTGCTTTCTAAGAGAAGGAAGTGTCTTTGAGTTTTGGTCAGCAGAAGTTCATTTATCCGGAGTTGAAAGAGACTGGTGTGGTCATTTTCATTTAAGAAATATGGACTTAATTTGAAATACACAATCTTACAAGCAGATCAGAAGAGCCGGCCAGCAAGCACAGCCCCCTTGTAGTCCACACAGAGGACTGTGGGGGTCATTCTGACCCTGGCAGTAATTACCGCCATGGCGGAGGTTGGCGGTAGCACCGCCAACAGGCTGGCGGTGCTCCGCCGGGCATTCTGACCGCGGTGGTACAGCCGCGGCCAGAAGCGGAAAGCCGGCGGTGTACCGCCGACTTTCCGCTGCCCATGGGAATCCGCCATGGCGGCGCAGCTTGCTGCGCCGCCATGGGGATTCTGACAGCCCATACCGCCATCCTGTTCCTGGCGGTTCGCCCGCCGTGAACAGGATGGCGGTATGGGGTGTCGTGGGGCCCCTGGGGGCCCCTGCAGTGCCCATGCCA
The DNA here is from genome assembly GCF_031143425.1 of Pleurodeles waltl. NCBI lineage: Eukaryota > Metazoa > Chordata > Amphibia > Caudata > Salamandridae > Pleurodeles > Pleurodeles waltl. The sequence goes on along the minus strand of NC_090437.1, from coordinate 733,630,806 downwards.
ATGGCATGGGCACTGCAGGGGCCCCCGTAAGAGGGCCCCACAAAGAATTTCAGTGTCTGCTTTGCAGACACTGAAATTCGCGACGGGTGCAACTGCACCCGTCGGACCTTCCCACTCCGCCGGCTCCATTCTGAGCCGGCTTCCTCGTGGGAAGGGTGTTTCCCGCTGGGCTGGCGGGCGGACTTTCGGCGGTCGCCCGCCAGCCCAGTGGGAAAGCCAGAATGACCGCCACGGTCTTTTGACCGCGGAGCGGTGTTTCGGCGGGAACCGCTTGGCGGGCGGCGACCGCCGTCCGCCGCGGTCAGAATCACCCCCTGTGTGTTCAGCTCTCAAGATCGTATTGCAAGAGCCTTAGGTTTGTAAACAAAATAATTAATGCAATATACATACTGTAACTACTTTATTATTAAAGATTATCATTCAATAATAACTGGCCACACAAAAAAGATCTCCCATAAAACAAATTGGAATGAAATGTATAACTCTATGATCTTGTGAGTCTCCCACAAGCCACCCATGAAACTCCAGCAAGAGCGAGCACACTCCTTAAAAATTGAGTGCAGTATAGGAAAAACTGATCATTATTTTATTGAAATATAAATAAGATGCTTATGTAAAGATAGAAACAAAGGCTAGGTCATACGCAGTGCATGGCATGGGTTCATGTTATAGTTGGTGCTGCCTACTAAAAATATATCTATACATATTTTCACTGAAAAAAAACTAAGGTTACAGGGATGTTATAGTAAGGCTCACATTTCAAACCTACAGAACCATAGAAATTCAGTAGTTATAGTTAATTAACTATAATTCGCACCACCGCCATGCACAGTTTCCTCATCAATAAATGTATTCAGAGTGTTGCAATGTTCATTTCATTGATGCCATAGAAGATGTCATGACTGATGTAATATATGGGGCAACTAGCTGTGCATGATGAGGGAGCAAGCTATAATTACTTTAAGGCATGGGCTGACCCCCATGGTGGTGGTCCCAAGGCAGGTATATGACCAATGGGGTGGGGAGCTGCACGACCCCCTCCCATTTTTAAAATGCTATTTGGCCCCGGGGAGGTGGTGTTTTCTAGGGGCTGGGGGTTCCACGCAGCTCACAGGCATGCTTTTTAACTTTGCCCTGGGGAAGTGGTGGTCCTCAGGCCATATTTAAGTCCCAGATTTTTAGTTTTTTATTTGCAAATGTTCAAATCCGTCACAATTTTGCAGCAAAAAAAATAATAATAATGCTTTTTAGCCCTGGCATGGTCCCATGCGGAGCGTGGCACCAAAGCCATGGGGACAGGTTCCCACCCTGCCTCCCTTTCTTTTTTCAATATTGTTTTTTTTGGGGGGGGAGGGGCTCGGCTGAGTCCCTAAGTGGCTGCCAACACTTCCTGGTTAAAGTGTTGGCAGCCAATCAGATAGCTGCATGAAGTGTTTGTCCCCCTAGATATAAAAATGTGGATTTTTTTAGATATCTCAAGAACTACGGAACGGATTTACACCAAATAACAAAAAGGTCAGTTTCTGGACCAAGAGCTGCCTTCTCACCAAATTTGGTGTAATGCTGGTGGTTTGGGTTGTAGTCACATTTAAAATCACTATGGGAAAAGTGGTTTGAAACCACCATTTTTGTTGCCCCCCCTGACTAATTACCCTGAAACTTTCAAGACAGCAGCTGAAGTGAATTCTGAACATTTCGTGAAGATTCGTCACACGGTGACAAAGTTATTGCCAAAACAAAAAACTATTTTCCTATGGAAATTAGGTCTAGGTATATATATATATATATATATATATATATATATATATATATATATATATATAATTTATATTTAATTATTTATATATATATATATATATATATATATATATATATATATATATATATATATATATATATATATATATATTCACTTAAAAAAACAATGGTTCCAGGCAAGTTATAGTTAGGTTTGAGATTTACTCACACAAAAACATAGAAGTTTAGCAGTTAAAGCTATGGTTAACTCACGTAACTATAACTAGCGTCCTAAGGTACAGATGACTTGTGTCCTCGCCATGCACAGTTTTCTCATCAATAATTAGACTTCTAGTGTTACATTGATATGTTTGTTGTTGTAATAAAAGATGTCATGAGTGCTGTAATATCTGGGGTAATTCGCAGTGCATAGCCCTGCATGGCTCTTTTTTAATGTGCATTGTAGCCTGATGGAGATGGTGGTCCCTGGGGCATAGGGGGTCTGCACAGCCCCTCCTAACATTTTTTTATGTAGCCCTGAGGAGGTGGTGGTACCTCAGGCCCAGGGGGGTCAATGAGCCCTCTTCCCGTATAGCTATTAAATGTAGGCCTGGGGTGGTGTTGGCCCATGGGGCTTTAAGAGCCCTAGGAGGAGGAACCTGTGCACCCTTCTCCTTTCTTTTGGAATGTGGTATGACCCCGGGACCCGGCCTACCCGGGGGACAAAAGTACTAAAAAGATCTAGCTTCTGCCAAATTTGGTGTAATTCCATCCAGCTGTTCAGGATGTTGGCTTGTCTAAAGAACCCATGAGAAAATGCATGGGGAAATCACATTTTTGGACTCACCTTTTTCCCAGCCCCCACTTGACGGATCACCCCAAATCTTTGAAGACAGCAGCTGAACAGACTGTTGTATTAGTTGTGAATATTTCGTGAAATTTCGTCAAACAGCGCCAAAGTTATTAGCAAAAAAAAGAATGTTTTTCCTATGGAAACTAGGTCCTATATATAAATAAATAAATAAATAAATAAATTATATATATATATATATATACATATATATATATATGTGTATCCTATATATAAATAAAGAAATAATATATATGTATGTATATACATATATGTATACAATAACAAGTCGAAAGAAGTAAAGATGCTCACTCGGAAAATGCGGAGAAGCATTCACAAGTTGTTCATAATGCGTTTCACCCGTTGAATGGGTTTGATCACATGAACTCAAAGCATTCAAGTGTGTATTTTAAACATTTTGTGATAAACACAAACAAGAGACTAGAGTTTGCAGTCTTCGTTCAACATCAGACAAACTATGGTGGCCATTTTATATTGTGTAAATACCATTGAGTAAACATATGAAAATGCAGTTTAGCCCCTTCGCTGCCAGGCCTTTTCCCCCTCCTGTGCCGGGCCTTTTTTTGCCTATTTGGGGCAGTTCGCGCTTAGGCCCTCATAACTTTTTGTCCACATAAGCTAACCAAGCCAAATTTGCGTCCTTTTTTTCCAACATCCTAGGGATTCTACAGGTACCCAGACTTTGTGGGTTCCCTTGAAGGAGGCCAAGAAATTGGCCAAAATACAGTGAAAATTTCGTTTTTTTCAAAAAAATTGGAAAAAGTGGCTGCAGAAAAAGGCTTGTGGTTTTTCCCCTGAAAATGGCATCAACAAAGGGTTTGCGGTGCTAAACTCAGCAGCTTCCCAGCTTTCAGGAACAGGCAGACTTGAATCAGAAAACCCAATTTTTCAACACAATTTTGGCATTTTACTGGGGCATACCCCATTTTTGCAGTTTTTTGTGCTTTCAGCCTCCTTCCAGTCAGTGACAGAAATGGGCATGAAACCAATGCTGGATCCCAGAAACCTAAACATTTCTGAAAAGTAGACAAAATTCTGAATTCAGCAAGGGGTCATTTGTGTAGATCCTAAAAGGGTGTCCTACAGAAAATAACAACTGAAAAAGAAAAATATTGAAATTGAGGTGAAAAAAACATAAATGTTTCTCTACGTTTTACTCTGTAACTTTTCCCTGCAATGTCAGTTTTTCGAAAGCAATATACCGTTACGTCTGCTGGACTCCTCTGGTTGCGGGGATATATAGGGCTTGAAGGTTCATCAAGAACCCAAGGAACCCAGAGCCAATAAATGAGCTGCACCCTGACGTGCGTTTTCAATCTATACCGGGTATAAAGCAATTCATTTGCTGAAATATAAAGAGTAAAAAATTGCTATCAAGAAAACCTTTGTATTTCCAAAAAGGGCACAAGATAAGGTGTTGAGGAGCAGTGGTTATTTGCACATATCTGAATTCCGGGGTGACCAAACTAGCATGTGAATTACAGGGCATTTCTCAAATAGATGTCTTTTTTACACACTCTCCTATATTTGGAAGGAAAAAATGTAGAGAAAGACAAGGGGCAATAACACTTGTTTTGCTAATCTATGTTCCCCCAAGTCTCCCGATAAAAAAGATACCTCACTTGTGTGGGTAGGCCTAGCGCCCGCGACAGGAAACGCCCCAAAGCGCAACGTGGACACATCCAAATTTTTGGAAGAAAACAGAGGTGTTTTTTGCGAAGTGCCTACCTGTAGATTTTGGCCTCTAGCTCAGCCGGCACCTATGGAAACCTACCAAACCTGTGCATTTCTGAAAACTAGAGACCTAGGGGAATCCAAGGAGGGGTGACTTGCGGGGCTCGGACCAGGTTCTGTTACCCAGAATCCTTTGCAAACCTCAAAAATGGCTAAAAAAACACATGTTCCTCACATTTCTGTGGCAGAAAGTTCTGGAATCTGAGAGGAGCTACAAATTTCCTTCCACCCAGCGTTCCCCCAAGTCTCCCAATAAAAATGATACCTCACTTGCGTGGGTAGGCCTAGCGCCGGCGACAGGAAACACCCCAAAGCGCAACGTGGACACATCCTAAATTTTGGAAAAAAACAGAGGTGTTTTTTGCGAAGTGCCTACCTGTAGATTTTGGCCTCTAGCTCAGCCGGCACCTAGGGAAACCTACCAAACCTGTGCATTTCTGAAAACTAGAGACCTAGGGGAATCCAAGGAGGGGTGACTTGCGGGGCTCGGACCAGGTTCTGTTACCCAGAATCCTTTGCAAACCTCAACATTTGGCTAAAAAAACACATGTCCCTCACATTTCTGTGGCAGAAAGTTCTGGAATCTGAGAGGAGCTACAAATTTCCTTCCACCCAGCGTTCCCCCAAGTCTCCCGATAAAAATGATACCTCACTTGCGTGGGTAGGCCTAGCGCCGGTGACAGGAAACACCCCAAAGCGCAACGTGGACACATCCTAAATTTTGGGAAAAAACAGAGGTGTTTTTTGCGAAGTGCCTACCTGTAGATTTTGGCCTCTAGCTCAGCCGGCACCTAGGGAAACCTACCAAACCTGTGCATTTCTGAAAACTAGAGACCTAGGGGAATCCAAGGAGGGGTGACTTGCAGGCCTCGGACCAGGTTCTGTTACCCAGAATCCTTTGCAAACCTCAAAATTTGGCAAAAAAAACACATGTCCCTCACATTTCTGTGGCAGAAAGTTCTGGAATCTGAGAGGAGCTACAAATTTCCTTCCACCCAGCGTTCCCCCAAGTCTCCCGATAAAAATGATACCTCACTTGCAAGGGTAGGCCTAGCGCCGGCGACAGGAAACACCCCAAAGCGCAACGTGGACACATCCTAAATTTTGGAAAAAAACAGAGGTGTTTTTTGCGAAGTGCCTACCTGTAGATTTTGGCCTCTAGCTCAGCCGGCACCTAGGGAAACCTACCAAACCTGTGCATTTCTGAAAACTAGAGACCTAGGGGAATCCAAGGAGGGGTGACTTGCGGGGCTCGGACCAGGTTCTGTTACCCAGAATCCTTTGCAAACCTCAAAATTTGGCTAAAAAAACACATGTCCCTCACATTTTTGTGGCAGAAAGTTCTGGAATCTGAGAGGAGCTACAAATTTCCTTCCACCCAGCGTTCCCCCAAGTCTCCTGATAAAAATGATACCTCACTTGCGTGGGTAGGCCTAGCGCCGGCGACAGGAAACACCCCAAAGCGCAACGTGGACACATCCTAAATTTTGGAAAAAAACAGAGGTGTTTTTTGCGAAGTGCCTACCTGTAGATTTTGGCCTCTAGCTCAGCCGGCACCTAGGGAAACCTACCAAACCTGTGCATTTCTGAAAACTAGAGACCTAGGGGAATCCAAGGAGGGGTGACTTGCGGGGCTCGGCCCAGGTTCTGTTACCCAAAATCCTTTGCAAACCTCAAAATTTGGCTAAAAAAACACATGTCCCTCACATTTTTGTTGCAGAAAGTTCTGGAATCTGAGAGGAGCTACAAATTTCCTTCCACCCAGCGTTCCCCCAAGTCTCCCGATAAAAATGATACCTCACTTGCGTGGGTAGGCCTAGCGCCGGCGACAGGAAACACCCCAAAGCGCAACGTGGACACATCCTAAATTTTTGAAAAAAACAGAGGTGTTTTTTGCGAAGTGCCTACCTGTAGATTTTGGCCTCTAGCTCATCCGGCACCTAGGGAAACCTACCAAACCTGTGCATTTCTGAAAACTAGAGACCTAGGGGAATCCAAGGAGGGGTGACTTGCGGGGCTCGGACCAGGTTCTGTTACCCAGAATCCTTTGCAAACCTCAAAATTTGGCTAAAAAAACACATGTCCCTCACATTTCTGTGGCAGAAAGTTCTGGAATCTGAGAGGAGCTACAAATTTCCTTCCACCCAGCGTTCCCCCAAGTCTCCCGATAAAAATGACACCTCACTTGCGTGGGTAGGCCTAGCACTCGCGACAGGAAATGGCCCAAAACACAACGTGGACACATCACATTTTTTCATAGAAAACAGTGCCTACGTGTGGATTTTGGCCTCTAGCTCAGCCGGCACCTGGGGAAACCTAGCAAACCAGCGCATTTTTGAAAACTAGAGACCTAGGGGAATCCAAGATGTGGTGATTTGCGGGGCTCTGACCAGGTTCTGTTACCCAGAATTCTTTGCAAACATCAAAATCTGGCTAAAAAACACTTTTTCCTCTCATTTCGGTGACAGATAGTTCTGGAATCTGAGAGGAGCCACAAATTTCCTTCCACCCAGCGTTCCCCTAAGTCTCTCCATAAAAATGGTACCTCACTTGTGTGGGTAGGCCTAGCGCCCACAAAAGGAAATGGGCCAAAACACAACATATTTTTTCACTGAAAACAGAGGTGTTTTTTGCAAAGTGCCTACCTGTGGATTTTGGCCTCTAGCTCAGCCGGCCCCGGGGGGGGGGGGGGGAATGCCCTAAAATAAATTTGACCCCCCCCCCAAACCCCCCCTGCCCAGGTGCAACCCTTGCCTACGGGGTCGCTACCCCTGCGTGACATTGGCGCCAAAAAACAAATTCCCGGTGCCTAGTGGTTTCTGCCCCCTTGGGGGCAGATTGACCTAAAATCGACCAATCTGCCCCCAAGGGGGGCAGAAATGGTCTAAACACAGTTTGCCCCCCAGGGGAGCGACCCTTGCCTGATGGGTCGCTCCCCATCTCTAAAAAAACAAACATACACAAAAAAAAACCACACAAAAAAAATTTGCCCTGGCGCCTAGAGGTTTCTGCCCCCCCCTGGTGGCAGATCGGCCTAATAATAGGCCGATCTGCCCCCAGGGGGGGCAGAAATGGCCTAAAATAAATTTGCCCCCCGAACATCCACCCCCCCGCCCCCGGAGCGACCCTTGCCTATGGGGTCGCTCCCCCTGCGTGACATTGGCGCCAAAAAACAAATCCCCGGTGCCTAGTGGTTTCTGCCCCCTTGGGGCAGATTGACCTAAAATCTACCAATCTGCCCCCAAGGGGGGCAGAAATGGTCTAAACACAATTTGCCCCCCAGGGGAGCGACCCTTGCCTGATGGGCTGCTCCCCATCTCTAAAAAAAACCAAACAAACAAAAACAAAAACACAAAAAAAAAATTTGCCCTGGCAACAAGAGGTTTCTGCCCCCCCTGGGGGCAGAAATGGCCTAAAATAAATTTGCCCCTGAACACCCACTCCCCCCCCCCGGAGGGACCCTTGCCTACGGGGTCGCTCCCCCTGCGTGACATTGGCGCCAAAAAACAAATCCCCGGTGCCGAGTGGTTTCTGCCCCCTTGGGGCAGATTGACCTAAAATCTACCAATCTGCCCCCAAGGGGGGCAGAAATGGTCTAAACACAATTTGCCCCCCAGGGGAGCGACCCTTGCCTGATGGGTCGCTCCCCATCTCTAAAAAAAACCAAACAAACAAAAACAAAAACACAAAAAAAAATGTTGCCCTGGCAACAAGAGGTTTCTGCCCCCCCTGGGGGCAGATCGGCCTAATAATAGGCCGATCTGCCCCCAGGGGGGGCAGAAATGGCCTAAAATAAATTTGCCCCCCGAACACCCACTCCCCCCCCCCCCCGGAGGGACCCTTGCCTACGGGGTCGCTCCCCCTGCGTGACATTGGCGCCAAAAAACAAATCCCCGGTGCCTAGTGGTTTCTGCCCCCTTGGGGCAGATTGACCTAAAATCTACCAATCTGCCCCCAAGGGGGGCAGAAATGGTCTAAACACAATTTGCCCCCCAGGGGAGCGACCCTTGCCTGATGGGTCGCTCCCCATCTCTAAAAAAAACCAAACAAACAAAAAAAAAAAAAAAAATTTTTTTTGCCCTGGCAACAAGAGGTTTCTGCCTCCCCTGGGGGCAGATCGGCGTAATAATAGGCCGATCTGCCCCCAGGGGGGGCAGAAATGGCCTAAAATAAATTTGCCCCCTGAACCCCCCCCCCCCCCCGGAGCGACCATTGCCTACGGGGTCGCTCCCCCTGCGTGACATTGGCGCCAAAAAACAAATCCCCGGTGCCTAGTGGTTTCTGCCCCCTTGGGGCAGATTGACCTAAAATCGACCAATCTGCCCCCTTGCCTGATGGGTCGCTCCCCTTCTCTAAAAAAAACACCAAACCAATAAAAAAAACACAAAAACATTTTTTGCCCTGGCGCCTAGAGGTTTCTGCCCCCCCTGGGGGTAGACCGGCCTAATACCAATAGGCCGATCTGCCCCCAGGGGGGGCAGAGATGGCCTAAAATAATTTTGCCCCCCCCACCCCTACCCCCCCGGGGAGCGACCCTTGACTACAAGGTCGCTCCCCTTGTGTGACGGCGCAAAAAAAAGATCCCTGGTGCCTAGTGGTTTCTGCCCCCCTTGGGGGCAGATTGACCTAAAATCGGCCGATCTGCCCCCAAAGCGGGCAGAAATGGCCTAAATACATTTTGCCCCTCCAGGGGAGCGACCCTTGTCCAAGGGGGTCGCTCCCCATCTGTAAAACAGAAAAACAAAAAAATCCCTGGTGCCTAGTGGTCAGGGGGGCAGAAATGGCCTAAAATAATCCCCCCCCTACCCCCCCCCCAGGGAGCGACCCTTGCCTAAGGGGTCGCTCCCCTTGCGTGAAATTCACGCAACAAAAAAAAAACTCCCTGGTGTCTAATGGTGCCTCATCAAAATAGGCCAATCTGCCCCCAAGGGGAGCGACCCTTGCCTAAGGGGTCGCTCCCCACCTAAAAAAAAAAGAAAACATAACAAAAAGAAAAAAAAAAAAAAAAGATCCCTGGTGCCTAGAGGTTTCTGCCCCCCCTGGGGACAGATCGGCCTAATAATAGGCCGATCTGTCCCCAGGGGGGGCAGAAAAGGCCTTCCCAAAAAATTGCCCCCCCTGGGAGCGACCCTTGCCAAAGGGGTCGCTTTGTTGCGTGACATTCGCGCGCAAAAACAAACTCCCTGGTGTCTAATGGTTTCTGCCCCCCTTGGGGGCAGATTGGCCTTATCAAAATAGGCCAATCTGCCCCCAAGGGGGGCAGAAATGGCCTAAATATATATTGCCCCATAGGGGAGCGACCCTTGCCTAAGGGATCGCTCCCCACCTAAAAAAAAAGAAATCATCACAAAAAAAAAAAAAAAAAAAAAAGGTCCCTGGTGCCTAGAGGTTTCTGCCCCCCCTGGGGGCAGATCGGCCTAATAATAGGCCAATCTGCCCCCAGGGGGGGCAGAAAAGGCCTTCCTAAAAAAATGCCCCCCTGGGAGCGACCCTTGCCCAAGGGGTCGCTCCCTTTTGCCAATTTCAAGGAAAAAAAAAAAAATCCCTGGTGTCTAGTGGGGTTTCAAAAGCCGGATTGCAAGCAATCCGGCTTTTGAAACCTGTGAGAGACTTCAAAGGGAAGGAAATACATTTCCTTCCCTTTGAAGCCTCTCGGGGCCTCCCCCATGGGATTGAAAAAGAAATGCAGAAGCATTTCTTTTTCAATTGCGCTGGAAGCTCTGCTTCCAGCGCGATGGGGGAGACCCTGTGACTAATCAGCGCGCGCTCGCGCGCTGACGTCACAGGGGGGGTTGGGGGGGTCGGGGGTGGGAGGGGAAGGGCTTCCCCTTCCATCCCTGACTTGGGGGGGTGGGGGGGAACCCCACAGAGGGAGCGAGAGCGCTCCCTCTGGGCTCTGTGCACAGGACGTAATGGTTACGTCCTGGGCACAGCAGCACTGTGCCTCAGGACGTAACCATTACGTCCTGGGCACAGAAGGGGTTAGGCTAAAACTCACAAAACTACATGTGCCTATATCATTCCTGAAGGCCTTGAATTAACCCCTTTGCAGCCAAGGACGTAACGGTTACAACCTTGGCTGCGGCGCAGAGGCGCCAACGACGTAACCGTTACGTCCTGGTACCGGCTCATGGGGGAGTGCTAGCACTCCCCCCATGGACCTCGCATCAGCACCCCCACTGCAGGGATGGAAGGGGAATCACTTCCCCTTTCACCCCTGTCCCCTCCCTACCCCCCATGGCATCTTATGACGTCAGCGTGCGATCGGGCGCTGACTTCATCAGAGGCATGCCCCTCTGTGCTTTTACATTTCTCCTCTGATCACTGGAGGGGCCAAGAAAGTCATGAAAGAAGAGGAAAGGCCTTCACTCTCCTTTCATGTCTCTCCCAGCATTTCTGCTGCCCGATGGCGATGCGATTGGGCAGCAGAATTGCCCACTAGACACCAGGGATTCTTTTTTTTTTTTGCAATTGACATGATTGGAGTGCCCCTTTGGGCAAGGGCTGCTCCCCAGGGAGCCAAATTATTTTTAGGCCATTGCCCCAGACACCAGGGATAATTGTTTTTGTTTATTTATTTATTTTATATGTGGGGAGCGACCTCTTAGGCAAGGGTCACTCCCCGGGGGAAAAAATAACTTTTAGGCCAGAAGCTGCTAGACACCAGGGATTTTTATTTTTTTACATCAATTTCATGCGAGGGGAGCGACCCCTTAGGCAAGGGTCGTTCCACGTGGGGGCAGAACGGCCTATTTCTATTAGGCCAATCTGCCCCCAAGGGGGGCAGAAACCACTAGACACCAGGGATTTTTTTAATATATATTATTCAATGAGGGGAGTGGCTATTTTTAGCCTTTTCTGCCCCCCCCGGGGGCAGATCGGCCTATTATGATTAGGCCGATCTGCCCCCATGGGGGGTAGAAACCCCTAGACACCAGGGATATATTTTTGTTTATGTTTATTTATTTTTTTATACATGGGGCACGTCCCCTTAGGCAAGGGTTGCTCCCCTGGGGGGCAAATTGTATTTAGCCCATTTCTCCCCCCCTTTGGTGGCAGATCAGCCTATTTTTGTAAGGCCAATCTGCCCCCCACGGGGGGCAGAAACCGCTAGACACCAGGGATTTTTATTTTTTTACATGAATTTCATGCGACGTGAGCGACCCCTCAGGCACGGGTCGTTCCCCTTGGGGGAAAATGTATTTTAGGCCATTTCTGCCCCCCTTGGGGGCAGACACCACTATGCACTGGGGATTTTTTATTTGTGCCAAATTCATGCAAGGGGAACGACCCCTTAGGCAAGGGTCGCTCCTCTGGGGGGTGGCAAATTTATTTTAGGCTATTTCTGCTCCCCTTTGGGGCAGATCGACCTATTTCTATTAGGCTGATCTGCCCCCGGGGGGGCAGGAACCACTTAGGCACCAGGGATTGGTGTGTGTGTATGTGTGTGTTTTGTTTGGGGGACAGCCCCTTGGGCAAGGGTCGCTCCCCATGGGGCACATTACTGTTGGCCATATTTGCTCCCCTTGGGGGCATATCGGCCTATTTTTGGAAGGCCTATCTGCTCTCAAGGGGGACAGAAAGCCCACCAGAGACTAGGGAAGATTGTTTTTTCAAAATAAGAGGGTGGGGGTATGGAGCTAAAGCTGTTCTGCCCACCAGTGGACAGATGGGGCAATTGCCCCCGATCCACACCCCAGGGGGGCAGAAAGGCTACTAGATGCCAGGGAATAAAAAAAAAATATTCGGGTGGTGGCTAACAACCAGTATGGGCCTGGTTATGCCCCCACCCCAACTGAAGGGGGTAACAGTCTTTCAGCTCTCCCCCAGCACACTAAAACATCTTATCCAAAGGCAAGCAAGAGTATGTTTGATTATTTTGGGTTTTGGTTTTACATTTAGGCCATGAGAGCTTGGCTAACTCTCGAAATCGTCCCACTGGAATGGTGAGAGCGTCACTTTTTGGACTTTGGGAAGCTGCCATGTAGGAAAAGCCACAAGACCTAGACACATCTGACAACTAAACATCTGGGTGAGTCCAGGGTGGTGTGCTTCACATGTAACCCACACTGTTTTCTTACCCACAATGCCCTGCAAACCTCCAACTTTGCCAGAAATCACAAATTTTTGTTCCACATTTTTGTGATGGAACCTTTTGGAATCTGCAGGAATCCACAAAATTCCTACCACCCAGCATTGTCTCATCTATACGAATAAAAATTCTGCTGCACTTGTCAGCCTAAAATGTTTTTTTCAAACTGCCCTTTTGGACCCACTTTGGTTCCCCCTCAATTTCAACATGTTTTTGGCTCTTCCCTGTCACAGGCACTTGGCCCACCTACACAGGTGAGGTATCATTTTTACCGGGAGACTGGGGGGAACATTGGGTGGTAGGAAATGTGTCCCGGTGCGGTGATCCTACAAAGAAATGTAGGAAAAATGAGATTTTTTAGCTAATTTGAGGTTTACTGAGGATTCTGGGTAAGAAAACATTGGGGGATCCACACAAGTCACACTTCCATGGACTCCCTCAGGTGTCTAGTTTTCAAAAATGTCTGGGTTTGGTAGGTTTCCCTAGATGGCTGCTGAGCCCAGGACCAAAAACGCAGGTGCCCCCCGCAAAAACAGGTAGTTTTGTATTTGATAATTTTGATGTGTCCAGATAGTGTTTTGAGGCAGTTCCTGTCGTGAGAACTAGGCCTATCCACACAAGTGAGGTACCATTTTTATCGAGAGACTTGGAAGAACGCTGGGTGGAAGGAAATTTGTGGCTCCTCTCAGATTCCAGAACTTTCTGTCACCGAAATGTGAGGAAAAAGTGCTTTTTTGGCCACATTTTGAGGTTTGTAACCCGATTCTGGGTAGCAGAACCTGGTGAGAGCCCCACAAGTCACCCCATCTTAGATTCCCCTAGGTGTCTAGTTTTCAAAAATGCGCAGGTTTGCTAGGTTTCCCTAGATGCCGGCTGAGCTAGAGGCCAAAATCCACAGCTAGGCACTTTGCAAAAACCAGCTGTCTTCTTTGGGAAAATGTGATGTGTCCACGTTGTGTTTTGGGGAATTTCCTGTCGCGGGCGCTAATCCTACCCACACAAGTGAGTTACCATTTTTATCGGGAGACCTGGGGGAACGCTGGATTGAAGGAAATTTGTGGCTCCTCTCAGATTCCAGAACTTTCTGTCACCAAAATGAAAGGAAAAAGTGTTTTTTGGGCCAAATTATGAGGTTTGCAAAGGATTCTGGGTAACAGAACCTGGTGAGAGCCCCACAAGTCACCCCATCTTGGATTCCTCTAGGTTTCTAGTTTTAAAAAATGTGCAGGTTTGGTAGGTTTCCCTAGGTGCCGGCTGAGCTAGAGGCCAAAATCTACAGCTAGGCACAGATTTCAATGTTAAAATGTGATGTGTTTCCTGTCGCGAGCATTAGGCCTACCCACGCAAATGAGGTACCATTTTTATCAAGAGACTTGAGGGAATACAGAATACCAAAACAAGTGTTGTTGCCCCTTGTCTTTCTCTACCTTTTTTCCTTCCAAATCTAAGACAGCGTGTAAAAAAGACGTCTATTTGAGAAATGCCCTGTAATTCATATGCTGTATGGGCACCCCAGAATTCAGAGATTTGCAAATAACCACTGCTTCTCCTCACCTTATCTTGTGTCCATTTTGGAAATACAAAGGTTTTCTTGATACCTATTTTTCACTCTTTATATTTCTTCAAATGAATTGCTGTATACCCGGTATAGAATGAAAACCCATTGCAAGGTGCAGCTCATTCATTGGCTCTGGGTACCTAGGATTCTTGATGAACCTACAAGCCCTATATATCCCCACAACCAGAAGGGTCCAGCAGAAATAGCAGTATATTGCTTTTAAAAATCTGACATCGGAGGAACAAGTTACAGAGTAAAACGTGGAGAAACATTGCTGTTTTTTTCACCTCATTTTCAATATTTTTTTTATTTCAGCTGTTATTTTCTGTAAGAATTCAGAATTGTGTCCACTTTTCAGAAACGTTTAGCGTTCTGGGATCCAGCATTGGCTTCACACCTATTTCTGTCACTAACTGGAAGGAGGCTGAAAGAACAAATAATAGTAAAAATGGGGTATGTCCCAGTTAAATGCCAAAATTGTGTTGAAAATTTAAGTTTTCTGATTCAAGTCTGCCTGTTGATGAAAGCTGGGAAGGTGGTGATTTTAAAACCGCAAACCCTTTGTTGATGCCATTTTCAGGGAAAAAACCACAAGCCTTCTTATACAGCCATTTTTTCCAATTTTTGTGAAAAAAACAAAATTTGTGCTGTATTTTTGCAAATTTCTTGGTCTCCTTCAGGGGAACCCACAAAGTCCGAGTATCTCTAGAATCCCTAGGATGTTGAAAAAAAAGGATGCAAATTTGGCTTATGTAGTTTATGTGGACAAAAGGTTATGAGGGCCTAAGCGTGAACTCCCCCAAACAGTCAAACAAATGCTTGCCACCTGAGGGGGAAAAGGCCTGGCAGCGAACGGGTTAAGGCCACTTATCCTTAGCCAAAGTCTCCACCGAGCAGGACTAAATAAATAAGTCCTTTCTCCAAATCACGTGCTCAACTATATATTGTTTGCAGAACATATACTATCAACACTTATGAGCTCATCAAAATACCAAAATTAATAAAGGAAAATAAACAAAATATAATATATGACAGGGACTCCCCGCTTGTGAGTTTAAAGAGAGCAGTTTTGGAATAACACCCTTCTAGACGAATTCTAGAACACCGCCTAAATTGAAGAAAAATTGAAATGATAATGCATTACAATTGTGACATTTCCCAAGGCAAGTACACATAATCCATAGTCCAACCAGAGAAAACAAACAAGGACACTCTTTTCTGCATTTCTTCGCTGTGCGTAGTGATGAAGAAAAGTGTAGGGAACTATCTTGCAGGTACTTCATGCATTCTCACAAACCCCTTCCCTTCCTCCTAAGAAGACAAGCAAAGAAAGGTATAGAACCTACTACACCTTGTATTAAAAAATAACAAAATTGCATAAACCTCAGACAACTTCAACTCCAATTATAAGACAAAGCATGCAGTCATTAGTAATTTCAACTGTTTTTATTTAAAATAATCAATGACATGATTTAGCCAGTCATTAGTGATGTAAGATGTAAGGTCGTTTGCAGTGCATGGTAGGATGATGGGGTCACAAATTATAGTTAGTTCATCAACATTAACTGGCATATGTAGTGGGCTCCCCAGCCCACGATCATGCAAAGTATATGCCACATATGGAGTTCTTGGTTAGACATCTTAATTCCTCTGCATACAATCATACACTAAGGGGGTCATTCTAACTCTGGCGGGCGGCGGAGGCCGTCCGCCAGAGTTCCCCCTCCAGAACACCGCTCCGCGGTCCGAAGACCGCCGCGGTGATTCCGTGTTTCCCGCTGGGCTGGCGGGCGACCGCCAGGATGCCACCCGCCAGCCCAGCAGGAAACACCTTCCCACGAGGAAGCCGGCTCCGAATGGAGCCGGCGGAGTGGGAAGGGTGCACGGGTGCAGTTGCACCCGTCGCAAATTTCAGTGTCTGCATGGCAGACACTGAAATTCTTTGTGGGGCCCTCTTACGGGGGCCCCTGCAGTGCCCATGCCATTGGCATGGGCACTGCAGGGGCCCCACGACACCCCATACCGCCATCCTGTTCCTGGCAGCCGAACCGCCAGGAACAGGATGGCGGTATGGGGTGTCGGAATCCCCATGGCGGTGCAGCAAGCTGCGCCGCCATGGAGGATTCCTAAGGGCAGCGGAAAACCGGCGGGAGACCGCCGGTTTTCCCTTTCTGACCGCGGCCAAACCGCCGCGGTCAGAATGCCCTTGAGAGCACCGCCAGCCTGTTGGCGGTGCTCTCGCGGTCGTTGACCCTGGCGGTCAATGACCGCCAGGGTCAGAATGACCCCCTAAATCACTGATTATGCCATAACTGTTAATAACCACACCTTAACACCTCCCAACAGATTACACAATCTCTCTCCTAAGTCCATCCAGAATTGAGAGGGGCCTAGCGCATCTAGTCTCACAACACTATATTTTCCCCCTTGTTAAATAAAAAGTGCAAACACTAGTTATATCAGATCTCTTCAATAAGTTGTTGAGGTGCTCGCACTAGTCAGCTGGATCTAGTGGTATGATGTAGTTTAGATACACAGGTCATGCATCGATAGCATAGGTTCTGATGCTTGATCTGGAACGTGAGGTGGAATTGCCTCATCAAAGTTTGCAGGAGCTGACAAACATTGGGGTAATTGCTTAAACTGTGACTAGTCCTGTGTGATAGATTTTCCAGGAAGATGGGATGTCACCATGTGTCCTTTCCACGTCACCATCCTCGGAGGTTTGACATCAAACAGAAGGACTGTTTTCCTCTTTTGCTTCCGTTTGACAAGGACCCAGTCACCTCTATTGAAGACTGCTGAGCTCGTCAACCCCAATCGGCACACATCTTCATCAGCATTCAAGGATCAATCCACTATCCACTGTTGGCAGGATTCCCAGAGGACGCTGCAAAGATGTCGTCAAGCCGTTCAATAACCTTGTCATGGGTGGTTTATGACAATTCCTCCACTAAAGGAAAGTGTGAATGCTCATCAATAAATACCAAGAGATGATGTTGATTTCCTAGGGGCCCCAGGAAATCAAATGCAAATCTTTCCAAAGCCTATGTAGGAAAGTCAGCCATTGTCAATATATGTTGAGTCACTTTAGGGGAAAGGCAGCTGCAAAGATGGCACTCCTTTAGTTCCCTTTCAACTTGCTCATCTAAGGAACCACGCTCGGACTCTTAGGGCTCTTTTGGTGGCTACAATACAATAAATGACTTGCTATTGTGGGCTCTCAGGTATCATAATTCTCGAGCCTCTCAACATAATGCCTTCTTTGGTTATAGACAGTTCATCCTGTACATTTGAAAACATTTGAAATTCAATGTTGTCATCAAGAAGTTGAAGATTGCTCTTCCACGATTGAGTTGAAATGATGTTTTTAAGAATGTTCTTCTTGACATTAGTAGCATTAAAAAACTGCTCAATGACTAAGGCTTCCAGCGTGCTGGACCTTATGATAAAATTAATTTACTCTTCAACTGTTTTGGATGCCGAACTGTGTCTGTGTAGAGGTACTTGTGAAAATTAATCAGCAGGGCTCTCAGCTTTACCCAGCTTGTGTTCAATCACATACTCTTGCAGTTGCAACCCCCACCTCTCAATGCAAGGGGGCATCTTGGCTTTCAGATTCCAGAAGCTAGTGTATAGCGCTTGGTGGTCTTTAATGATGGTGGAAACTTGTCCGTATAAAAACACATGAAAATGTTTGCAGACACAGAGAATAACCAGACTCGCTTTCTCCAGCTGAGAATAGGCAGTTTATATGTCAGACATGCTTTGACTGGCATAGGCCACAATGTCTCTCTGGCCATTCAGGTAACCATTATGTTGAGCTAGGGTTGCCCCCAGCCAAACCACCCTCGCATCTATGGTGATCTCAGTATGTAACTTGGGTTCGAAGTAGGCCATCTCAGTTGCATTTTCAATCGCATGTTTAATTGTTTTGAAGCTCTGATGACATTCAACAGACCACTGAAAAGGAACATCTCATCTCGTCAACTATCTCAATGGTGAACTCACTGCAGCAAAGTAACCAACATACATTAATCAATAACTGCCCGTGCCGAAGAAGGATCGCAGCATGGCGACATCTTGTTGGGGCAAGTAGATAACAGTGCTTATACTTTATCTGGGTCAGGAGTTACTCCTCCATCAGGGAATATGTGCCCAAAAAATGTAAGTTTGTCCTTGTGAAACTCAGAATTTGCTGCATTCAGAGTGAGACCTGCATCAGCAAGTAAATGGTACACTTGTGTAAGAGATTTGTCATGCTCCTCCTGTGTTGCTCCAAATATCAGTGTCATCACTGTAGTTTAAAGCATGTGCACAGTTTGAATTATTCAACCTATAACATCCTGAAATATTTCTGCAGCTGACGACATTCCAAAGCTCAATCATTTATATCTGAGCAAACCAATACGAGTTGGAAAAGTAGTGATGTACCTGTAGTTGTCTACCAGCTCGAGTTGGTGGTTTCCCCTGTTCAGGTCAAGGCGAGAAAAGACTTTAGCACCGTTCAGCTGCATGATCATGTCTGCTATATGTGGACCAGGATGTCTTTCTCCCTCGATCACTTTGTTGGCCTGGTGCATAACAACACAGATCCACGCGACACCTCCACTGTCCTCTTCGCGAACCACCACAATGGGCAATATCCATGGCATAGGACTGGTGGAGAGCTCAATGATCTCATGCTTCAGCAGATTTTTCAGTTCTTTCTCAACAGCTTCTTGCAAATGAAAGGCAATTCTGCGGTGCTGCTTGGCAACAGGGCAAATGTCCTTGTTAATGTGAAGTCACACTTTCATTCTTTTGAAACTTCTTAGGACATGAGATAATGATGGAAACTGAATTTCAATTTCAGACTGAGTGTGGAAGTTGTAATTAAGAGATATCAGCCCCATGTCAGCAGCAGTGGCAAAGCTGAGCAGGCATGCACTGGACGAAGCTCCTGGAAGTATGTGAATTGTTGCTTGCACGGACACTGCTTTGTATCTTATTAGCTCTGTGAGTGATTCTTGACTTCGCAATGGCTTAGAAGCAGCCCAAGTGTATACTTTCGTGTTTGACAGATTGAGATGTGGCACAGGAGATAGGTCGTTATCCTTCTCGACTGTCATGATGTTAATTGACGCACCACTGTCTAGTTATACTGTTACCTTTTATGATAATTTTAGGGCAGCGTCCAAATGGTTTCATTTGATGATCTAATTTAAACTTTTTTTGTTCCTCACACACTGCCAACCCAACATCTGCATAGTGTCTTTTGGTAAACATCATCATCACACATCCATCTGCCTTACTGGCACTTGATAATGACGTTAAAGAGCTTTTCCAGAACAAGCTTGATAATGGTCGACTTTGTCTGGTTTCTGCTTGTTGTAACTGGTGTTGTTTTTTGGCCCTGTGAGCCTGGCAATAAGGCTTTTGGAAATTTCTGGTGTCCACTTTCTCTTCTCTCTGTGATGCACTTGGTTTTTCTTTCGATTTCCAAACCATTACAAAGTGTTTTTTTTTTCTGCCACCCTTGCACATCTGTCCTATGGCTGGACATTTACCTTCATGGGGATAGGAAAACTCACATTTGAAGCACATCTTTTCTTTAAATTACTTAATGATTTTCTTATCATATACTTCTTCTAGGGAATCTACCAAATCATCAACCGTCTCAATCCATGCAGCGTACCTACCACCAATATTCTGTTTCTTGGTGGTGTTGAATGGCAGTGATAGTTTCAGGAAAGGCAGCTGCATCGTACTTGGCCCCCTTTTCCATGACGGTTGAGAGTATATGCTATTCAGGCGGTGCCCATGCTCACCGGTGGTAGCTGCAAGTTCTGCAAGAACAGGACGTGTGCTTGCACTTGGGTCACCTTGTCCAAGCAGAGGTCCAAATCATTGTGCTCTTTCTTGACGGTGAGTAAGGATTTTGTTTCTCACACTTGATCACTGTTGCATTTAGCTTTTTGCCTTGTACCTAGTTGTCAATGCCTTTAACGTTTCGCTTGTATCAATTATGGATTTGTGTTATGGCCCAACACAGTCTTTTTTCTTGCGTTCTCACCACTGGATTCAGGTGGGCCTTTTGAATGCTCTACTCCACAGACTTTCACTTCTTTGAGGACCACATAAGGGCTGGAGCAGAGCTTCAATTCCACACAATCCAACTCTGCATTATTTCTCATTAAGTTGAGTGCACGTGGGACACAGGAGAAGTCTCCTGTGTCATTGCACACATTCAGGGAGAGCAGCCTTGTTTCTGTGGGGTATGTATCCCATTCTCATCACCAGTTGTAGAGTCCTCCTCAGCTCAGGAGCATGCAAATACTATGCCACACACTGAACTCTTGATTAGATGCTTTTATTGCTCTGAATCTGATCACACCCTGAGGGCCAGATTATGAGTCCGGCGGTCCAACTGCAGTACTCGTGGTGGCAGTCCAACCGCTGCATCCTTAGCAGTCCACCCACCAGAATATGATGCTGACAGTCAGACGGTGCAGAAGGCAGTGGTCACGCAAGATCAAGACTTTCCTTTCCACGAGCCTTTTCATGGCGGTGACACCATCATGAAAAGTCTGGCAGAAAGGCAGAGTTGGGGCCAGAAGGGTCCCTGCGCTGCCCACAACCATGTTGTATGCAGTGGAGGGGCTCCTCTGTCAGCACACTCTGAATTTACACAGTCTGCTGTTGCAGACAGTGCTCATTCCGAGTGTGATGTGTGCAGTGGCATTGGCCTCTGCTCTCACTGAGAGCTGAAGCAAATGCCATTGCACTGGTTCCATTGGTCCAGCCCAGTGGAAACGTTATAATACGGCGGTGGGTAGGC
Organism: Pleurodeles waltl; assembly: GCF_031143425.1. Classification (NCBI taxonomy): domain Eukaryota; kingdom Metazoa; phylum Chordata; class Amphibia; order Caudata; family Salamandridae; genus Pleurodeles; species Pleurodeles waltl. The sequence continues at coordinate 733,609,994 of NC_090437.1, read as the reverse complement.
CATCGGCTTTGCGGCTGCCTCCCCACCGCTGTATTGGCGGTCCGGCAGTTGGACCGCCAAGATCGTAATGAGGCCCTAAATCACAATTACATCATAAACGTTAATAGCCACACCTTAATACCTCCCAGCAGATTACATAATCTCTCTCTTAAATCCGCCTAGGGTCCTAGCTCACCTAGGCAGCGCAATCTTACAAAGTATAGTTGTGTTTTGTAAGTCTGCGCCACTTTTGCATGAAAAAATGGAGCAAATATGGCCCAAAAATGTATAAATATGGGCCATAGTCTCAACACTACAGTATACTTCACTACTGTTTTAGCTTATGTCTCATTTTAACAGCTAACTATAAACTCACTTTAGATTATGCTTTTTGCAGGCAATATATAAATAAAAAATAAATATGATTTATGTAATATTCACTGAAAAAAACAAAAGTTTAAGTGCCATTATAGTTAGGTGAAACATCATATTTTGAATGCAAAACAAACTAGTGAAATGCACCATTTATAGTTTACTGAGGTAACTATAACTTGCACCACCATCAGGCCCTGCGAATGACCTCACATATCACAGGGATAAGACTGTCCGCAGCACAGGCTTGGCAACTTGGGTCTGGTTAATTGCCACATGAGTAAGGCTATCCACAAAGTGCTCAGTACAATCAATCAATCAATCAATCAATCACAATATTTATAGAGAGCACTACGTACCTGTTAGGGTTTCAAGGCGCTGAGGGGGGGGGGTGCTGCTACTGGTCGAAGAGCCAGGTCTTGAGGAGTCTCCTGAAGGTGAGAAGGTCCTGGGTCTGCCGCAGGGGGGTCGGGAGGGTGTTCCAGGTCTTGGCGGCGAGGTAGGAGAAGGATCTGCCGCCGGAGGTCTTGCGTTGGAAGCGGGGAACGATGGTGAGGGCGAGGTTGGCGGAGCGGAGTTGGCGGGAGGGGACGTAGAAGTTGAGACTGTTGTTCAGGTAGGCTGGTCCGGCGTTGTAGAGTGCCTTGTGAGCGTGGGTGAGGAGCTTGAAGGTGATCCTCTTGTCCACGGGGAGCCAGTGGAGGTCTTTCAGGTGGTGGGAGATGTGGCATCGGCGGGGTACGTCGAGCACCAGTCGGGCGGAGGCGTTTTGGATGCGTTGGAGGCGACGGATGTCTTTTACTGGGATGCCTGTGTGGAGTGCGTTGCCGTAGTCTAGTCTACTGCTGACGAGGGCCTGGGTCACTGTTTTTCTGGTTTCCGTCGGGATCCATTTGTAGATTCTACGGAGCATGCAGAGGGTGTTGTAGCAGGAGGAGGAAACTGCGTTGACCTGCTTGGACATGGTGAGGGCGGAGTCGAGGACAAAACCCAGGTTGCGTGCGTGGTTGGCTGGCGTTGGAGGGGGTCCCAGTGCGGTGGGCCACCAGGAGTCGTCCCAGGCAGAGGGGGTGCGTCTGCGGATGAGGACCTCCGTCTTGTCGGAGTTCAACTTCAGGCGGCTATTTCTCATCCACTCGGCGATGGACTTCATTCCCTCGTGGAGGTTGGCTTTGGCGGTGTGTGGGTCTTTGGTGAAGGAGAGGATGAGCTGGGTGTCGTCAGCGTAGGAGAGAATGTTGAGGTAGTGCTGATGGGCCAGTTGTGCGAGGGGGGCCATGTAGACGTTGAACAGCGTCGGGCTTAGAGAGGAACCTTGGGGTACGCCGCACAAGATGTTGGTGGCTTCGGAGCGGAAGGGTGGGAGTCGGACTCTCTGGGATCTGCCGGAGAGAAAAGAGGAGATCCAGTTGAGGGCTTTTTCTTGTATTCCGCCTTCGTGGAGGCGTGTTAGTAGGGTGTGGTGGCAAACCGTGTCGAAGGCTGCGGAAAGGTCCAGGAGGATGAGGGCTGATGTTTCGCCGTTGTCCATTTGCTGTCTGATGTCATCTGTGGCGGCGAGGAGAGCAGTCTCGGTGCTGTGGTTGCGTCTGAAACCGGACTGGGAGGGGTCCAGGATGGAGTTGTCCTCGAGGTGGTGGATGAGCTGAGCGTTGACGATCTTCTCGATGACCTTCGCCGGGAAGGGGAGGGGGGAGATCGGGCCGAAGTTTTTGAGGTCATTGGGGTCTGCCTTGGGTTTCTTGAGGAGGGCGTGGATTTCGGCGTGCTTCCAGCTGTCCGGGAAAGTCACGGTTTCGAAGGATAAGTTGATGACCTTTCGAAGTTGGGGGGCGATGGTAGATTCGGCTTTGTTGTAGACGTGGTGGGGGCATGGGTCTGAAGGGGATCCTGAGTGGATGGAGTTCATGATCTTGCAAGTTTCAGCGTCATCTACGTGGGTCCAGGCGGTAAGGCGGTTGGCACAGGTGGATTTGTCGGGGTGGGGTCTGACGGAGGCTTGGTGTTGAGGCTGTTGTGGATGTCGGCGATCTTCTGATAGAAGAAGGTGGACAGGGCGTAACAGAGTTCTTGGGATGGTGGGATGTCGTTGACGTTGGCGTTGGGGTTGGAGAACTCTTTCACGATGCAGAAGAGTTCTTTGCTGTCATGTGCGTTGTTATTCAGGCGTTCTGTGAAGTGGGAACGTTTGGCGAGTCGGATTAGCTGGTGGTGCTTGCGGGTGGCCTCCTTGTGGGCTGCCAGGCTTCCGTGTGTGTGTTCGAGGAGCCATTTCTTCTTTATTTTCTGGCAGGTGCGTTTGGAGGTGAGGAGTTCGTCAGTGAACCAGGCGGCTTTTTTCTTTCCTTGGTTGTCGGTGGACCTCTTGAGTGGTGCGAGGGTGTTGGCGCATTCGTTGATCCACTGTCGTAGGTTGAGAGCGGCGGTGTCTGGGTCGGTGGAGTCGGTGGGCGGGTTCTGGGCGAGGGTGCTGGTCAGTTGGTCTTCGGTGACTTTGCTCCAGCGGCGGTGTGGTGGTAGTTGGGTGTGGTGGTGTTCGATGTGCTTCTTGAATGTGAAGTGGATGCAGTGGTGGTCGGTCCAGTGGAGTTCGGTGGTGTGGCTAAAGGTGACGTGGTTGCTTGCGGAGAAGATCGGATCGAGCATGTGGCCGGCGATGTGGGTGGGTGTGTTGACCAGTTGTCTGAGGCCGAGGTTGGAAAGGTTGTCGATCAGGGATGTGGTGTTGGCGTTGTTGTTGTTCTCCAAGTGGAAATTGAGGTCTCCAAGGAGGATGTAGTCCGTAGAGGTGAGAGCGTGGGTGCTCGTGAGGTCGGTGATGGAGTCGCTGAAGGGTGCTCGTGGTCCTGGGGGTCGGTAGATGAGCGTTCCCCTGAGGGTGGTGTTGGGGTGAGTGTGGATCCGGAAGTGTAGGTGTTCAGCGGTCTTGATCGTGTCGTCCGTGTGGGTGTGGATTTTGAGGGTGGATTCGTGAGCGATGTCTATTCCTCCTCCGATACCGTTGGGGCGATCTCTTCTGGTGATCTTGTAGCCGTCCAGGATGGCTATGGCGATGTCAGGTGCTGAGGAGTCATTCCACCAGGTTTCGGTCAGTAAGGCTACGTCTGGGGTGGTGGTGACGAGCAGGTCCCAGAGCTCGATGGCGTGCTTGCGTGCGGAGCGTGTGTAGAGGAGTATGCAGTGGAGGTGGTTTGTTGCGGTTGTGGCAGGTTTCCTTGTTCTGTCGCAGGTGAAGTGGCAGGCGAGGAAGGAGAAGAGTCCCTTGGTGTTCTTTGGAGATGACTGGAAACATGTTGTGGAGTGGCCGGGGTTGAGGGCGCTGAGTTGGTTCGCGGAGTAGCGACATCTAGTGGTGCGGGGGCGTGCGGACTGGGGTGGCGCTGGGCGCGGTCCAGTCGCGGACGGGCTTGCCAGCGGCGCGGACTCGCATCGCCAGCCATTAAGAAGGGAGGGGGAGGGAGGAGCAGCTGGAAGGTGGGAGGGAGCGGCGAATGGGGGCGCGAGGGGGGCAGGCCGCAGGGAGGCAGCGGCAGGGAAAAGCGGCAAGGGGGAGCGCACAAGGGGCGAAAAGCGGAATACAGCAAACTAAGTAAGGCACAATTGGAAGCAAAAAGCAGAAAAAAGCAAGACACAAAATACAGAATACAGTCACAAGTACGGTGAACAACGGCACAATGCACACGAGTCCACTGACAAGCAGCAGGGGGGAGCGCACAAGGGGCAAAAAAGCAGATTACAACAGTCTAAGAAGGCACAAATGGGGCAAGAAAGCACAAAAAAGCAAGGCACAGAATACAGAAAAACAGTCACAAATACGGTGAAAACGGCACAATGCACACAAGTCTAGCGACGCTTACCAGAACCCCACTAGACACCAGGGATGAGGCGCAGGGGAAGCCTGCGGGTGGAGGAGGGCCTCGAACACGCTAGCAACAGCGTGGGCGAGGGTCAGGGACACGGACACAGCAGGGTGGTGCTGCGGACGTGTGGGTGCGAGCTCTTGACCGAAATCAGGTCAGAGGTCAATCACCCTCGACGCGCAGCGCCAGCCATTAAGAAGGGAGGGGGAGGGAGGAGCAGCTGGGAGGCGGGAGGTGGGAGGGAACGGCGAATGGGGGCGCGAGGGGGGCGGGGCCGCAGGGAGGCAGCGGCAGGGAAAAGCGGCATGGGGGAGCCCACAAGGGGCGAAAAGCGGAATACAGCAGACTAAGTAAGGCACAATTGGAAGCAAAAAGCACAAAAAACCAAGGAACAAAATACAGAATACAGTCACAAATACGGTGAACAACGGCACAATGCACACGAGTCTAGCGACAAGCGGCAGGGGGGAGCGCACAAGGGGCAAAAAGCGGATTACAACAGTCTAAGAAGGCACAAATGGGGCAAGAAAGCACAAAAAAGCAAGGCACAGAATACAGAAAAACAGTCACAAATACGGTGAAAATGGCACAATGCACAAGAGTCTAGCGACGCTTACCAGAAGCCCACTAGACACCAGGGATGAGGCACAGGGGAAGCCTGCGGGTGGAGGAGGGCCTCGAACACGCTAGCAGCAGCGTGGGCGAGGGTCAGGGACACGGACACAGCAGGGTAGTGCTGCGGACGTGGGGGTGCGAGCTCTTGACCGAAATCAGGTCAGAGGTCTCTCACCCTCGACGCGCAGCGCCAGCCATTAAGAAGGGAGGGGGGAGGGAGGAGCAGCTGGGAGGCGGGAAGGAGCGGCGAATGGGGGCGCGAGGGGGCGGGCCGCAGGGAGGCAGCGGCAGGGAAAAGCGGCAAGGGGGAGCGCACAAGGGGCGAAAAGCGGAATACAGCTAACTAAGTAAGGCACAATTGGAAGCAAAAAGCACAAAAAAGCAAGGCACAAAATACAAAATACAGTCACAAATACAGTGAACAACAGCACAATGCACACGAGTCTAGCGACAAGCGGCAGGGGAGATCGCACAAGGGGCAAAAAAGCGGATTACAACAGTCTAAGAAGGCACAAATGGGGCAAAAAAGCACAAAAGAGCAAGGCACAGAATACAGAAAAACAGTCACAAATACGGTGAAAACGGCACAATGCACACGAGTCTAGCAACGCTTACCAGAAGCCCACTAGACACGAGGGATGAGGCGCAGGGGAAGCCTGCAGGTGGAGGAGGGCCTCGAACGCGCTAGCAGCAGCGTGGGCGAGGGTCAGGGATACGGACACAGCAGGGTGGTGCTGCGGACGTGGGGGTGCGAGCTCTTGACCATTCAGGGGGAATGCTGTGCTTAGGAGGACCCTGGTTCACTTAAAGGTGCCTGTGTATGTGAATAGGTGAATGGTAATTAATGGTTTGCTTGGTTCTGCATAATTTAGTATTTAATCTCATATCTTAAATCCTGTACTGTTGCAAACAGGGCATTTAGGTGGCCTGGGTAATAGTTAGCTCAGCACACTATTTTTGATAAATTTCTTTTTTGTATGTAAAATGTTGTTGGAAATAGCCTTTCTGCAGGGTCACCCCCAAACTTTTTGCAATCCTCCTTCTCTTTTTCTGACCTCAATTTTGCTGGCTTTAGGACTCTGCGCACTTTACCACTGCTAATCAGTGATAAAGTGCATCTGTTCTCTCCTTAAAACATGGTGACATTGACTCATGCCCAATTGGCTTATTTAATTTACTTGTAAGTCTCTAGTCAAGTGCACTACATGTGCCCAGGGCCTGTAAATTAAATGCTACTAGTGGGCTGTAGCACTGGTTGTGCCACCCACATAAGTAGCCCCCTAACCATGTCTCAGGCCTGCCATTGCAGGGCCTGTGTGTGAAGTTCTACTGCCATTTCGACTTGGCATTGCAAATAATTGCCAAGCCTTAAACACCCTTTTTTCTACATGTACGTCACCCCTAAGGTAGGCCCTAGGGCAGGGTGCTGTGTAGACAAAAGGCAAGACATGTACCTGTGTAGTTTACATGTCCAGGTAGTATAAATCTCCTAGATTCATTTTGCACTGCTGTGAGGCCGCTCCTTTCATAGGCTATGGATGGGTGCGGGCAGAAAAGTAAATGATTACACAAGGCTATTTAATTTAATTCTGAGAGAGCAGATGCTCAGTATTTGTTCGACAGAGTTGCGCCAGCACCTGGTTGACAGTCCTAGAAAAATCGCTGAGGATGTGGACCTCTGAGTTAGCACCAGAGTGTCCAAAAAGGTACATGGGAGTGACCCCAAGAAGGGTGGTACTGGTTCCCCCCAGCAGAGTGAGGGGGAGGTTAAAGATGACCCAGACAAGTCGTAGAGTCAGGTGGGAGGAAAGGGTTCCCATGCCCCATCTAAGAAACAGGGTGGTGGTACTGGTAGGTAGTGGCCAAAAGCATCCCATTCCCAACCACGCTGCTTTGAGTTTTCCCAGCTAGGACACAGGAAAGGGGACTCTGTCTGTCCAAATAAATCACCCACTGGTGGGACCTCTACAGGGGTGGCCAATGTAGCCTTAGGGGAAAGTAGTTCCCAGGTGCAGGTCATAGACCATGCCTTCATATCCTTCAGTTGGTAGATAGACTCAGAGGGTAAGCTGGTGATCCCTGAGGGTGGAAGTCATCACTTCCATCTGGTGGGACTGAATAGGGTCGCAGTCACCGCTCTGAGGGACACAGGGGCTAGTCTTACCATGATGATGGAGATACTTTTTATGATATGCATGGTTTAATACTGTCTTATCTTATCTTCCACTTTTGTTATCTATTATTAACAATTCAAGCATGATGAGAACATTATACAACATCATTCTTTAGGGTGGACACCTTTCTTTTCTTCAATTATTCAAAATAAACTTGTTTAAGGCAAATATCTTTCATTAGAGCTTGTTCTTTTGGGTGTATAGAGAGTACTAACAGTCTGTTCACCTAAATGCTTATCTTTTCCCATATTTAATCTTCAGCAATTTACCACGGTATCATGAAGGGACAGAATAGTATTTTCCGGTTTTGAACAGTTGTGTAGGGCTGAATTCGGATCAATGCCGATTTAAACACTCCATTAGATGGTCACGCTAACACGAATACGAGCGCTTTGCTATGATTCACAGAATAGGATACTCCTTGTAAGATGGCCACGTTTAGTAAGAACAAGTCCTTTCACTGTTTCGGCATCCCGCGTTCGCCCCGCTTACGTGGGGACTTTTTACAATGAAGAGGAGCTCACCAGTCCTCTTTTAATTTTCAGCAATTAAGATAAAATTATCGGCGGGAAGCATTTCCGATGCGTACTCGAGTTCGGTATGGATACGGTCCACACTTTGCTACAGATACAGGTGGGTCCGATTGAAGAAGGCACGGATCCAGTGATTTAGGCTTTTTGGCAGTAATTCTTGCTTTACTGTAAGAATAGCATAGTTGGAGCTGTACGGCATATACTAATAGTAGTGGTACATGTTTATTTATTCACAAGATTCACTCATAATATGAGTGAGATTAAAATGTGAAGCGGAGGTATACTTTGGCTGACTCATAGATGAACTATGTCTAGAATACTGATGCTTGTTGAAACATGCCAAAACTGTATATACAGGTAATTTGGTTACTATTTTTCCTATTTTAACCTCTATGGTTGTCAGCCCGCATGTTTTGTGCACAGACTATACTTAGTATTAGGCCTTTTCTTTCTACCTATGGAGCACCTTCATACATTCAAAAAATATTTTAGCTCACACTATAAACACAACTATTTTTACACTTTTGGGTTTTCTTTTTGGGAGACTTGCAGTGACTGCTCACGTTTGGATGACACATTCACAGGTTCACACAGAGAAGGGTGTGTTTCTATTCTATTTTAAACACTTCTATTTTATTATCTATCCATCCCATGTTTTCTGATATGGTTATGGGTGTATACTTTATTCTAGTATATGATATTTGTTCCAAATTGGTTATCAGGTTCATTTTGATACAATTGCAGCCCTGACAAAGTCATTGGGGTATCCCCCAGATGAAACACGTGTTGGCTGTGGAATCAGGTTGGATCATCATTTCTGGCAATTTATCGCAGAAGAACTTACTGGACTAGATTTGGACATTGATATTTGACTGTGGGGTCGAATTGGAGCATCACCCATGGCAAATTTTCGCTGATTGAACTGATTATATTGGAAGGAGACACTGACATTAAATCATAAGAATTGTGGAATACATTGGAGACTGCCTTGCCTCTCAATTTACATATTGATACTCCACACAACTTCAATGTTACTTGGCATGGGGCCATATCACAAAGGACATTTACAGTAATTTTGGCATATATTATTGTACTATTTGGTATACTAATGTTAATTCAATGAGTTCTTCTTGTTTGTTTACTTATTGTAGCTGTTTGGTTAACCACACAGTTGGGGATAAGGGGTGTGGTCCTCTTAGAGTGCACCGTATCATAACAGTTCTAAACTTATATTCACCTCGTAGTCTAGAGCGCCACTCTTTCCCATAAGCAACACCCTCACTAAAAAGGTAACATGGTGGAGAGACTAGTTTCACCAGAGTAGTACACCGGCCAGGTGTGTAGGATGACTCCAACCCATGGGGAGGATTTCTTCTGCCCCATGGCCCTGGTGTCCCTGGAGTGGGGTGGGGAGGTGACCCAGAGGTGGTTCATAGTTAGTCACAAGCTGCCCATTGACTGCATTCCGGGGAATGAGTTACTCTTAGTGTCAGGAAAACTGAGATGGTTGACCCCCAAGGTTGCCCTGACAGTTCAGTTATCTGGCAGTACCACTCCCCAGAGGAGGGTACGTGAGCCCAGATGTGGGGGCAAGGTGAGGAAGGACTCACCCTTGTCCTCTGTTCAGCCTCAGGGTACAGACCCTGGGCTGAAGGACCAGTGTCAGGGTAGCACACCTGAACTGGTGGAAGGTAGAATGGAAAAGGGGTGCAAGACCTCTGGGGCTACTGCCCCCATTCTGAGATGCCTCAGTAGCCCCTTGGGAACTCCTTTCCAGCCCACCAGCTGGAGGAGAAGCTCATCCAAAGGCCCCACTCAGGGTCTCCACTTAGCAGTGGATGGTCTGGGGCCTGGCTCCTGACACTGACAGCTGTCCGTGGCATATTTTGGTTACTGTCTTGGGGACAGAGTTTTCCCTGGGTTTGGGACAGAAGTCAGACCCAAGGAATGGAACGGGCCACATCACTTTGTTGGCCCTGGTGATACTGTCTACCAACTTGGATGCATCTGTGAGCAAATTAAAGTTAGGAGCTTCACAGATGGGGTTCTCAGATGAGGAGAAGGGTTCCCTATGGGTCAGTTCAGTGGCCCCAGAGAGTATACACAGAGGTAGCCTCTCTGAGTTCAGAAAGGCTTAGAACTGGCAAGTGCCCCTGCAGTAATGGGTCATTGTCCATGTTCTATCGCCTTAAGCAGGGAAGTCCATCAGAATGTTGATTAGCCTACCCTGGCTTTAGGCTGGAGGGGGGATATGTTGGAAATGGCCTTTCTACGGTGTCACCCTCAAACTTTATGCCTTCCTCCTTCTCTTTTTCTGACCTCATTTTTGCTGGCTTTAGGACTCTGCACACTTTTCCACTGCTAATCAGTGCTAAAGTGCATCTGCTCTCTCCTTAAAACATGGTGACATTGGCTCATACCAAATTGGCTTATTTAATTTACTTGTAAGTCCCCAGTCAAGTGCACTACATGTGTCTCGGGCCTGTAAATTAAATGATACTAGTGCGCTGCAGCACTGGTTGTGCCACCCACATAGCCCCCTAAGCACGCCTCAGGCCCACTGTTGCAGGGCCTGTGTGTGAAGTTTCACTGCAACTTCAACTTGGCATTTAAAAGTAATTGCCAAGCCTTAAACTCCCCTTTTTCTACATATAAGTCACCCCAACGGTAGGCTCTAGATAACCCACAGGGCAAGGTGCTGTGTAGACAAAAGGCAGGACATGTACCTGTGTAGTTTACATGTCCTGGTAGTGTAAAACTCCTAAATTCATTTTGACTGCTGTGTGCTCCTTTCATAGGCTAACATTAGGGCTACCCTCATATCCTGATTGAGTGGTAGCTTCTGATCTGAAAGGAGTAACAAGGTCATATTTAGTATGGCCATAATGGTAATACAAAATCTAGCTGACTGGTGAAGTTGGATTTTATATTACTATTTTAGAAATGCTACTTTCAGAAAGTGAGCATTTCCCTACACTTCGGTGCCTTCCAATCCATGTCTGGCTAGGTTTAGTTGACAGCTCCCTTGTGCATTCACTCAGACAACTTCAAACACAGGATGCTCAGTCACACTTGCATACATCTGCATATTGAATGGGTCTTCCTGGGCAGGAAGGGGGGAAGGCCTGACACTTACATGTCAAAGGACAGTAGCCTGCCCTCACACAAAGGACTGCCACACCCCCTACTGGGACCCTGGCAGACAGGATGGAACTGAAAGGGGGCCTTGTGCACATCTAGGACACTCTTTGAAGTCTCCCCCACTTCAAAGGCACATTTGGGTATTTAAGCAGGGTCTCTGACCCTACCAACTTAGACACTTCTGAGGTAGACACTCTACCTTACAAACACTTGTTGGAGAAGAGTATCTGAACCAGAACCTGCAACCTGCCAAGAATAACTGCATGGCTGCCCAAAGGACTCACCCGACTGATTTTCGGAGACGGACTGCTGCCTTGCTGTTGCCCTGCTGACTTGCTGCTCTCTGGCTGTGCTGAGAAGTTCTCTCCAAGGCTTGGATAGAGCTTGCCTCCTGTTCCCTGAAGTCTTGTGACCAAAAATACTTCATTCCTGCAAGAGAACTCCCTGTGCGGAGAAAATCGACGCACATCTTGCAAGAAACGACGCACAGCCTGCATCGCGGTGAGAAAATCACTGCAGGCTAAACCGGAACATCACAGCCTGACTTTGCAAGGAGAAGATTAATGCAGCGCCAGCGTATTGACTGGAAATTCGACGCACGGCCCACTGGATCGACGCAAAGCCGAGCTGGAACTACGCAGCCCCTGTGACTTCGTACTGCAAGCTCTGGATTTCAACACATCATCCCCTGGGTGTCCGAAAAGCCCGCAACCCTAAGAGGATTCCAGTTTAAGTGCTAGAAATTGACACAAAGCCTACACTGCGTGAAAACTCAACGATGCATCGTCTGTGTGCACCGGAAAAATCAATGCACACTTCCCCGCTTTCCATGCATCTCCTCCTTTGCTGTCCCTTGTGGAGAATTTGAACGCAAACCAGGTACTTTGTGCTTGCAAGAGACACTTGTTGCTTTTTAAGAGACTAAAGACACTTTATATCATTTTTACAGTGATATTTCAACATATACTTATTGTATACAATCGTTTTGACCTGCTTCTTATCAGATAAATATTATATGTTTTTCTAAACACTGTGTGGTGTATTTTTGTGGTGTTCTACTATGTTATTGCATGATTTATTGTACAAATACTTTACACATTGTCTTCTTAGTTAAGCCTGACTGCTGAGTGCCAAGCTACCAGAGGGTGGGCACAGAATAATTTGGATTGTGTGTGACTTACCCTGACTAGAGTGAGGGTCCTTGCTTGGACCGGGGTTAACCTGATTGCCAACCAAAGACCCCATTTCTAACAAATGTGATTTTAGATAACATCATGTTAACTTTTGTTTTTTCAGTGAATTTCTAATATTGTTTATAAAGCTGTATAAATGTAAAGTTAGATAGAATTACCATACCTAACTATAATGTCCCTTTAAACTTTTTTCAGTGAGTTTCTGTTTTTTTTTAATGTAAAGTAAAATCTTATTACCATACCTAGCTCTCGCTAGCAGGAAACACCCTGCTTGCTTTGGCTGTGTGCAGAGTGGTGTTAGCTACAGGGCCGTGCGGCCAACCCCTGAAGGGGCGCCATTCCCCTGATGTAGGAGTCCAGAGGGAGTTTCATGTGCCCACATGGGACACCCACAGGAGAGTGAGGAACAACAACATTTTAAAGAAAATGTTGTTCCTTGGGATGCCCATACAATCGCCTTACGGTTAGGTTTTCCCTTCTCTGATTTCTTCTATATGATTTTTTAAATGTTTTCAGAACTTAGGGTTCGAGTCCCCACATCCTTTAATGGTAGTCTCAATATATTTCTTCATATTGTGGGTGCCATTCACATTACTTGGTCCCACTGGACTGCCATGGGCCCGACCAATCAGAATTCGTTTTTTGTCTTTTGCTCTCATGAGAATCCCCGAGGACTCCTGAAGTGAGAGATATATATATACATTTCAAACCTTAATTTCTCTAAAACTGGTTGTCACAGTGTCAAAGGATGTGCCTGGTGTGGGATGGTCACCTACAGGGGATTGGGTGGAGAGCCTGGCCATTGCGCCATGCACTTTTAAGATTAAACTCTATATAGTTTAAAGTAAAATATTAATGTAAAATTCCTAAATAATTATTTTATTATTTTAAAACAATTTAATACAATTAATTTGAAGAAAAACAAATTACACTTTTGTTAAATATGTGTTATTTAAATCACTTTGACATATAACTTGTAATACATAATAATAAAAAATGATTCATTTGGGTGCCAATTACTTAAAGTACTCTTTGAGTAATATTTGTAGTTGTAATTATTATATGTAAAGTAATAGATTTAGTTAGGACACATTTACTTTAATTAGTTAAGATGTTTACATGTATGTATGTTTTGTGTTAATATATTTATAATAATAATGTTTTGTAGAGTATTACATTGTAATTATTTTCCCTTTACTTTCTTAAAAGGAGATCGCCACCTACGTGTGAAAGGTATTGGTAGTAATTCTACAATTGTAAATTCAGTCTTAGATGTCTCAGCCCCCGAAAAAGGGAGTCTACCCTTAGGTATAAATCCACACACAGAAAGGGTGAATAAGCCAAAAGGTACAGATTTACAATAAGGTCAGTGCTTAATTGGAGCCGGTGGTTATTTTTCTGAGAGTAAAAAAGACACATATAGGAAAGATGGAGGAAGAGAAAAACGAAACGAAAAGACGTCTCAAAGGGAGAAAGGAGAGAGCTGCAAGAGTGAGCTGAAGGGGCAGGGAGTCACTGTAAATTGTTTAAAGAGGCCCGAGATGATTCCAGGATTATGCTGCCTCAGTATTCTGTGCTCGCACATCTAAATACAGCAGCCGTCTGTTTCAGAAGAGAGCTTTAGGCAGGCACGTGTTTATTTTCAAACTAAGCACTGGCCTAGGAGCAGGAGTTGGTTTGCCAGTGAGTAAATTAGTCGTTGTTCATAGACCCCTGTTTATCTTGAATCATGCTTGTTAAAAACTCATTTACAAAATGAGGATACACTTTTAGTGCTGCAACCGAAAATGGTGGGGAGAAGACATCTTTTAGAAAATGTGAACTTCTTGCGGCTATGGTCGAGCACACAACACCCTCTATTCTTCATCCATACACGGTTCAATGTATGTTTAGCTCCAGCTTCGCACTTTGGTTATTATACTTTATTGTGATCTTAAGCAGCAGGTCTCACCTAATCCTTTAGAAGCGAATTTATCAATATTCTCCTTGAACATCAATAGTGTCGACTCACTGTTCCTGGGAAGGTATTGGTGTGTTTTTTCCTACGACTGGAGCTCCCGTTGCTTCTGTAGATCAGATGTGCCCAACTATCTATTTGCCTACAAGCTGTGCAAGACTTATTTCTTCCATATATAGCATTCTTGTTGCTGCTTGTTCTTTTATTGTATTAATATGAAAATAACTCTCACTCTTATGTTGTGAGTCGTACAGAACCCGAAAGGCCGCCAAAGAAGTAAATAAACATGCAATCCTCCAAAGGCAACGATGCTATGTTAATAGAATGACCGATTAAATCCTTAATCTCCTCCATGGCCCCTCGAATTCTAAATAAAATACTACTGGGCAGAGCGTTCCGCACTTTTAAAGGGCACAGAGTCTCTACCTGTATGATAGATTTTCAAAGTCATATCTTATGGTGAAAGGCACGGAATGCAGACAGCTTCATTAAAACTATAAGTGTCTATGGATTTCTAGTTATTATGCTCTGGAGAACTAGCATAATACCTCTCTCCACTGAAAGAATGCAAGCTGCATTAAGCATATGGCAGCAGTTTGTTCGTCTTTCACATCTGCTCATATCAATTTAAGGATACGTATGTAATTCAAAGACACTGAAACAACTTGCTTGAGAAGTGATTACAGATCTTTTTATTCTTTCTAAGTGAAAATATTGTTCTTGATACCAAATTTGGAACTAATTGATAATAAAGCCGGAATACATAATGAGGGATGCCTGTTGCGTAAGTATGACCTGTGCGATTATAATGTATTTCTTTAGAAAATGCAGATTTTTAATAACTATATATTTTAGTGATTCGCAAGCATTTCATACTTTTTAGTGCATCTTCAGAGTTTCTTCAGCCCTATGCTTTGTCCTGTCAGAGTTAGTGTTGGTGTGAATCTGGTCATCAAAGCGTCATCTGATAACTATATGGACACCATAACTTCTAGCACATTTACAGCGGATCACGTCTGTACCAGCAGAGATTTTAGTAGTAGTCTAGCGGCAGAGAGTATGCAAATAAAGATCATGTGTATTAGACTTGTGGAGAGGAGCTCAGGTAAATAGTGTAATCCTCATGGTGACTCATGTTTACTGTTCAAGAAAAATAACAATAAATGCTAGTTTTAAATCAGTGATACATGATGGCTTCAAGATGATGTATCCAATAAATCTTTGTATTTGGCAGTGCAAGGTAGCATAAGTATGCCTGTTATACCTTGTCAATGTCGATGATGACATTGTGCTATAAATGGAACTGATAGAGATATAGTTAACCCTGTGAGTGTCTCAGCCTTATGTAACTCAAACTTTTCCTTAGGTCGTGTAATTTTAAGTGTTCATTGTCATCTGTTCGTAATACACCCATCTAATGTCAGACAGGCCCTAGAGAACATATCCACCCTCTGTGAAGTCGTAGGGCCGCATTACAAGACTGGTAATCCAAGGTCGGCCAACGTCGCCGTGACGATTGGACCACCACAACTGTGGCTGTCCAACTGCCACATTATAACCCTCAGAGTCGAACCACCAGGGGACCACCGTACCCGCCGAGAACATGGGTCCTGAGAGTCCGATGGTGGTCTGAGTTGTACTCAGCAAGGGTGATGCTGAGTTCAGTACCTCCTGGCAGATTACAACTCTAGTTACTGCCAGACTTTCCATGGCTGTCTGACTGCCATGGATATGCTGGTGGTAAGCCAGTGCTCGGGGCCACAGGGAGGCCCCTACACTGCCCATGGCATGAGCAGTGCAGGGGCCCACCTGTCCAGCACCATCAGAATGTGAACTGTCTACTTTGCAGATGGTGTGCATTCTGAGGGTGTTGTGTGGCCCGCCTGTGCTCTGGTATTGGCCTCAGCTCCATGTGGAGGAGAGACCAATGCTGCTACACAGTTTCCCCTGGGCTGAGGGGTGGAAACCGTGATTTCTGTTGGTCAGCCAAGTGGAAACCTTGTAATGGGGCTGTACGACCGCCAGACTCGTGATGAAGCTCCTAGTCTTTACTTATAGGAAACAGATTCACTAAGGACTTGCGCTGTCTTTGCATGGCGAAAATTGTCTCAAGGAAATGCAAGTCCCTAACAGGGACTTACTAAGCCATGCAAAGCCTCTTGGGTAGTCATTACATGGGTGGAAAATAGTAAATCCTGTGCATCCACCCATATATTTTAACACAGATCCAGACTTACAAACCCTTGTCAACCTGAGTGTGCTCCAAAATGCTGTGCCTACAAAACAGTGGCATAACGGGGAGAAATCTAACAAGGAGAAATCTTTATTTCTCATTAATAATTCCTCTTTCCACATGTACTGCATTCTGCAGCACACATAAAAAGAGTAATATACCTTCAGGGACTGTTTTTGTGGTTCTCCCTTCCTGCAAAAAAAACATCTTGGTCTTAACACAGACACCCTTGCATTATTGCACAGGGGTGCCTGCGTTGGCATCTTTGCCCTCTCCCTTTCATACAGCACAGTGCAGCAAATTGCCTTGCTGCTCTGTTTTGCATGAAAGAATGGTAAATCCTCCCCTTGTTGTTTTGGTACTACATTTCAGTGTTATATGCTTCTTTAGGCTAATTCTTAAGTGTAATCTTACTCTGCCCACTATGCCACTATGTCACTTCTTGCATTCCATAGCACAGTCCTATGAACAGCATTAAGTTGTTCGCAGTTCCTAAAATCCATATTATATATTGATATTTGTATGGGGAAAACCTAATTGGGGAGAACTAAATCACTTTACATAGCATTAGGGTGGCTCTGGAACTATGTGAGGAGAGGGGAGAAAAGATTTAAGATTGAATGTAATGAAAGAAGAGGGGCACAGGGAGAATATTACTGTACCAATGAAAAGCTTGCTCCTTCGAAATGGTTGATCATGTGATTTTTTAAGAGGATTTTTGACTTGTGGGTGCAAGCCCAATAGTATCCCATTTTCATGGTGTATAGAGAAAGTATTCTTTATACCTGTTTTTCTCTTGTGTGCAATTTTGATTTGGAGTCTGGCTCTGTCTTGACATCATGCATTATACTGACTACCTGAACTGATCAGCTACAGACACCTGCTACATTTTTGGTGGTGCTGCAGGATTACATATGGAGTATGGTTGGGGATGGAGCCACTGCAGGTCCTTCAGAGTCAGTGAAAGTGGTCATATTTTTTCAGTGCTTTTATAAGGTAAACATTGGCTTGCATGACACACTTCAAATGGCCCTCTATGGAGATAGAAATACTGAATATTGGAGACTGGGTTGTTGGTTGACTGGGGTGTGAGCCCTGGTGAACCAACACCCACAATATCTTGCAGGGTGAACCACAAAACAAAATCACTAAATGAACTTGTGCTACCAACAGCAGTGCTCGGTCCTGAGGGTTGCCTTCCCTTTAGCTAAAGCTCTTTCATGTTTTTCTTATGCTCCAAAAGCAGCCTCTTTTCAGCTAATGCCCTCCCAGCCTTCTCCTTCTCCAGTTCTAGCTTGCTAGCTCCATCTTGAGTTTTTGCTCCTCCCTCCTGTCTAACAATTCCACTTGTGACAGGCCCCTGGAGGACACACTGCCCCCCCCAACCTGGTTTCTCTCTGGGGGACAGCTGAGCCGTCCATGCAGGTTAAGGTCCCCCTACTGGTCCTGTTCATCATCGTCTCTTAAGTCCAAGTCCTCCTGATTGTCTTCACCATTATCCTCTCTGGAGGTGGACTACCACTTTTGCATCTCCTACAAGGCTCCAATGTGCATTTAGTCATACAGTTTGGTAGCCCTTCTGTCTGCTTTCAGCCCCCTTTATTTGCAGAGGTTTAGCAGCTCTACCCTACTGAGGTCCTCGGAGTTGTGCAGCTCCATCTCCATTGTAAAACAAAAGAGGTAGGCTTACTTAAATTTAGAAAAGGGGGGGAAGGTCAATGAGAAACTAAGACATTTTAATTTAAAAGGGGGTCACTCTGATGTACATTTATTTATCTGGGATTTTTGTGTAACACAAATCACTATATGTTGCATAAACACAAGTCCTCATCCACACTGCTGAACAGAAGTGTTAGAAATTGGGTTGTTTGTTTACTGGTGTGTGAGCCTTGGTCAAGCAAAAGTCACAATCCATTGCAGGGTGAAATATAAAAAGTTATGAAATTAACCTATGCTTAGCCCTGGGAGTTTGGCACAAAAAAAGCAGTCAGGCTTAACTTAGCAGCAATGTACAATGGATTTATGCAACACACAAACAGCAGTAAAGTGAAAACAAAACACAAGGAGAATCCCAAACTAATTTAGAAATATGGAGTACATTTTACTAAATTATTTGACACCAATGCAACAACAACAAAACAATCAGTAGAACTGGAGTGTTAGAAATGTGGTCTCTATTTGGCAAAGGTATAGATCCTGTCCAAGTAGGACCCATAATCTTGGTCAGGGTAAGTCAGATACACACTCTAAATTAACCTCTGCTCACCCTCTTGGAGCTTGGCACAGAGCAGTCAGGCTTAATTTAGGAGGCCATTTGTAAAGTATTTGTGCAACACACTCATAACAACACAATGAAACACCACAAAAAGACTCCATACGTATGAGGAAAAACAGAGTATATATACATATATATATATATATATATATATACATATATATATATATATATATATCAGAATAGTCAAACGCAAAATTATAAAAATCCAATGAATATGTCTTGAGTAATCATGTTTAGCAAATCGACTACCAGTGCTTTAAAATATATGAGTATTTCAGGATATGATAATTCTAGAATCTGGTGTGCTTCTATTAAGGCAGTTAGGGTATCACTGAGGGTCAAATCATCAACGAAAGGATAATACAATCTCCCCAACTGCAAGGAGCGTAGTATCATGATTCAGGGACTGGTCTGGTCTGATCTAGATGGGTAAAACAAAGTCCTTGCACTCAGCCCAGTGGAGCGCAGTGCAGTCCCCCACAGCAGCTTGGGTCTAATCCCTTAGAGCAGAACCCACAAACAGTATTCACAAGCTGCTGTGGGGAGTGCAGTGTGACTGTCAGGCAACCTGGGTTGCCCCCACTTGGAAGGAATGGAGACACTAGGCTAAGGTCTGCTGTCTGCATGTTTTGATCCTCGGACCTGTGATGTCAGATGGTCCTGCCTCTTTCGTTAGCAGTAGGGCCAGCGAATGCTACAGACTCCAGGGACTGGGGCATACATGCCGGCCTTGATGATAAACGTTCACATCTCAGCTCACCACAGGTGAAATCACACTGAGACTCAGACACAGAAACTAGGTCAGAGCTCACTGCGCTGAGTGAAGTGAAGAGCATCAACCTTCCGAGTGCTTGTCGAGAAGTAGGGCCGAATCAGAGTCACATGCAGGATGGCCAGACTCAGCAGGCCCAGATATGCGGAACTTGGGTTTGTGAGGTCTTTAACATCCCTGAGACCTCAGTGAAAACAGAGGGGCAAATCAGCAAGCCCTTGGGGACACTCTGGGGTTGTGCCATTTTTTAAACAGGGTAGAGGTCAGGAGGCAGCAGGGTAGCTTAATCCGGTAGATCAGCGGTTCCTCTGAACAGTCAAGCGCAGCAAAATGGCAATCTTTCAGCACAGAAGCCTTTATTCCTATACTATACTTGTATTGGAGACAGGCTGTCAGGTACACAGGGCAGTGAGAGCAGAGACATGTCCACTTTCTAAGCGTGGTATTTTTTAAATAGTAACAATAAATCTGACTTTTGCAGTAAAGAGGATTTATCATTATAATTCCAATGATATCAAACATGATATAGCTACTTGCTTCTAATCAGGAATTACAGCTTAAAAGTATATTAAGGAATTCCCAATGATGGCCTTTGAAAGGAGTAGGCCTCACAGTAATGAAAAACGACTTTGAAAGCTTTTCATTACCAGGACATGTAAAACTTGAAAGTACATGTCCTGCCCTTTACGTACAAGGCACCATGCCCCATGGGCTACCTAGTGCCCACTTTAGGGATGACTTGTATGTAAGAAAAGGGGAGTTTAAGGCTTGGCAAGTCAAAGTGACAGTAAAACTGCACACACAGGGTCTGCAGTGGCAGACCTAAGACATGTTTATAGGGCTACTTGAGTGAGTGATAGAATCAGTGCTGCAGGCCCACTAGTAGCATTTAATTTATATGACCTGGGTATATGGTAAACCACTTCACAAGGGGTTTAAAAGTAAATTAAATACACCAATTAGGGATACACCAATGTTGCCACATTTTAGGGGAGAAGCAGATGCAATTAAGCACTGGTAAGCAGTGGTAAAGTGCTCAGAGTCCTAAGGCCAACAAAAAGATACAAAGAAAAACAGGAGGTGTAAGGCTAAATGTTTTGGGTAAGACCACCCTAAGGATGCCAAGTCTAACACTGAATAATTCATTTTTAAAGGTTTTAGTAAAAACTAGTGCCTAAAACATCAAAGCACCAATCAAGGACATCTAGTTGTGCATGACTGGGTCAAAATTAAAAAAAAAGTATGACTGACCATGATGGAACACGGCTTGGATAAATGGACAGGATTAAGCCTGGTCAGCACTGACTTTTGGACTTAAACGAATTTCTGAGAAAAATATTCTCAGAAGGTAAAGTTCAGAGGGCTGGGCTACAGGAGGTGTCCGAAGAGGTAACATTGTCACCGGATAGCCTTAGGTTAAAGCCACGGTGAGGATTTCTAAATTCAGACTTAGGGCCTCATTACGAGGACCGCCAGCCTCACGGTGATGGCTGGACCACTGCAACTGTGGTGGTACGGCTACCACATTACAACCCTGGCAGTGGGACCCACCCGGGGACCACCGTCACCACTGGGAACGTGGTTCCCAATGGACTGACGGCAGTCTGAGTTGTACTCAGCCAGGTGGCACTGAGTTCAGTGCCGCTTGGCAAATTACAACTCAACTTTCCACCAGCCTTCTCATGGCAGGCTTTCTACCCTCATCCTGCCAGCAGATGGCCCATTCAGGCAAACATAATCCCTTTATTGTGTTCCTGTCTGGAGGAATTCACAAAGTGTAACTGCCAGTTACAACCAGGATGTAGGCACAAAAGGGCTTAGGGCAGAAAAATGCCAATTTTCTAAATGTGTCATTTTTATAATTGTGATAAAAAACCCAACTTTACCATTAAATAGGTTTCTTCACCACAATTCCAAAGACACCATTGCTACCATCTCCCATTTGGATTTTACAGCTTTTTAAATGCAATAAAGAATCCCCTATGTTACAGTATGGGAGGGGTAGGTCTTACAGTAGTGAAAATCAAATCTAGACGTTTTTCACTACCAAAACATGTAACACCTAAAGCTACATGTCCAACCTCTTAATTGCAGAGAACCCTGCCCCTTGAGCTACGTAGGGCCTACTTTAAGCATCAATACCTTAGCTTACTTTAATGAAAGGGGAGTATAAGGCTTGGCAAGGGGGTTTTAATGCCATGTCAACATGACAATTTGAAATGGCATTCAGGTTGCAGTGGCAGGCCTGTGACATGATTTAGGGTGCTACCTAAAAGGGTGGATCAATAAGTGCTGCAGTCCCACTAGTAGCATGTAATTTACAAGCCCTCATATATGGTACAGTATACCACTCTATAAGGGATTTACCTGTAAATTAAATATACCAATTGGGTATTATTCAATATAATCATGTTTGAAAGGAGTGAGTACAAGCATATTAGCACTAGTTAGCAGTGATAAAGTGCAGTGAGTCCTGTGCAAAGTATTTATACAGCACCCAAACAGCCACAAAGTGAAAGCTGTGCCCAAGAAAAATCCCATACCAATTTAGGAAAATAAATGACATTTTAATACATTATTTGACAACAATACTACAAGAAATCCAATCAGTAGAAATGGAGTAAGGATTTTTTTAAAGTTTCCAGTAAAACCTAGTGCCTAAAAGATCAAAGCACCAACCAAGAACATCTTGTCGCGTGAGACTGAGTCAAAGTTGAAAAATATAGCTGTCCTGCAAAAATGGAGTAAGTGAGGCAAAACATTTGGGGAAGATAACCCTAAGGCTGACATGTCTAATACTGATGAGCAGGTGTTGGAACTGGCTCTTTTTCTACCGTCTCCCCCAGATATTTCCCCCCTGTTGCTGGCCCCTTTCTGTTAG
This sequence comes from Pleurodeles waltl, assembly GCF_031143425.1. Lineage (NCBI taxonomy): Eukaryota > Metazoa > Chordata > Amphibia > Caudata > Salamandridae > Pleurodeles > Pleurodeles waltl. Next base: position 733,588,006 of record NC_090437.1, on the reverse strand, counting down.
CATTAGGACTCTTCCATGCCAACCAGTGGTAAAGTGCTTGCGCTCTCTCCTCAAATATTGTGAAATTGGTCTACTTCTAATTGGTATATTTAATTTACTTGTAAGTCCCTAGTACATGGTTCTACATCTACCCATAGCTTGTCAATGAAATGCTACTATGGGCCTGCAGCACTCATTGTAGCCTCCCAGTACAGTAGCCTTTTAAACTATATCTCATGCCTGCCACTGCATTATGTAGTTCAATTTTAAACTGCCATTTTAACCTGGCAAAATAAACATTTGCCAGACTTAAACATTTCTTCTTGTTACTTATGAGTCACCCCTAAGGTAAGCCTAAAAGCTCATAGGGCTGGGTGCGTTGTATTTCAAAAGCAGGACATATGTATTTATGTTTCACATGTCCTTGTGATGAAAAACTCATAAGCTTGTTTTTTATTACTGTAGGGCCCATTTCTCCCATTGACTAACAGTGCGTTATCTTACTTTATTCAATAAGTGCTAACTTTGGATTGTGAGCAGATAGAGATAATCTATTTACACTCAAATATATTGGAATTTAAAAGCCTCTTCCATGGTGAAATCAAATATTAAGTCATCATTTTTTTAAATTCCACTTTTAGAATGATAGCATTTTCTTTTCCCAACAATTTGTGCCTTCTGCCAGTGTTCTGGGTCACAATACTCTAATTGGCTCTGCTCTCGGAGTTTATGTATTCCTTCTAGACAGTGAAATAAATGGGCTAAGGTGTGAACAAGGAGGCCATCTTGACAGGATGACTGGGAGAAATTGCACCTAGCCCAATCTACTGTTCAAAGGACTCTGCCTCTCACACACAAAGAAATCTGACACCAGATTGTCTCCATTTTTGTCACTCCACACTTCTTGGACTTATGACAAGGGAAGAGGAAGAATTTTTCAGAACCAGAGATGGAGGTAGTATAGGGAATCCCCCCATCAAAGGCTGGCACCAGATATAAATATTGGGCTTCCAGAGCCATTCTGTAATATACTCTTGGACCTGTGGGAGGCTCCAGAAGCACTTCTCTGACCCCATGGGACTGCCTTGCTGCTAAGAGAGAACTGCCCTGCAGCTTGATCAATCAATCAGTCAATAAATCAGGTATTTATAAAGCATGGCTTATCACCCAGAGGGTCTCAAAGCGCCTTGAGGAAAGGTGCAGATCAGTCAAAGAGCCAGGTTCTGAGGTCCTTCCTGAACTGGATAAGGCAAGGAATTGCCTTCGATGGAGTGGCAGCGTGTTCCAGGTCTGTGCCGTGAGGTAGGAAAAGGATCTGCCTCCAGATGAGTTCATACAGATCCTTAGGGTGGAGGTGATGGCGAGCTGGGCAGAGCAGAGCTGTCTGATGGGCGTGTAGATGGAGAGTCGGTGGTTGAGGTTGACCAGTCCGATGGTGTGCAGGGCCTTGTATGTATGTGTGAGGAGATTAAAGGTTATTCTTTCATTGACTGGTAGACAGTGGAGGTCTCTCAGGTGTGCGGCTATGTGGTTGAGTTCTGTTTGGAGTTTCTTGGTGATGCCAGCATAGAGTGTGTTGCCGTAGTTGAGCTAGCTGCTGAGAAGTGCCTGGGCAAATGTTCTTGCCTCAATAGGGATCCATTGGAAGACCTTTCGGAGCAGGCGAAGCGTGTGGAAGCGCAATGATGGGGCGGAGTTGACTTGGTGGGACAGTGAGAGCGAGGAGTCGAGGATAATGCCAAGGTTGCGTGTGTGATCTGTGGGAGGGGGGGCCGAGAGCTGCAAGCCACCAGGAGTCATTCCAGGCAGAGGTGGTAAAGCCCAGGATGAGGACCTCAGTCTTGTCGGAGTTGAGCTTGAGATAGCTGTCTTTCATCCATGCGACAACTGCATTAATTCTGTTGTGGAAGTTGTTCTTGGCTGTTGATGGTTCATCAGTGAGGGAGAGAATCAGCTAGGTGTTGTCGGCATAGGTGACGATGTTGAGACCATGGTGTAGGACAATGTTAGCAAGCGGGGTTATGTAGATATTGAAGAGAGCGGGGCTCAGGGAGGAGTCCTGAGGGACGCCACAGGTGTCTTTGCCGGTTTCGAGGTGAATGGTGGGAGCCTGACTCTCTGGGGTCCACCGGTGAGGAAAGAGTAGATCCATTTGAAGGCTTTTCCACGGATGCTGGCATCATGCAATGTTGGGCAGAGGGGGGTGTGGGAGACAGTGTTAAAGATGGTGGAAAGGTCCAGGAGGATGAGGCCTGCTGTTTCGCCGAGGTCAAGGAGGGGGCGGAGTGTGGTCTCAGTGCTGTGGTTGCTCCTGAATCCAGTTCGAGAGGGATCCAGGATGTGGTTGGTCTTAAAGAATTTGGTAAGCTGGGGGTTGATGGTCTTCTCAATGACTTTGGCTGGGTAGTGGAGCAGTGAGATAGGTCTGTAGATTTCAGGTCTGTCGGGTTGGCAGAGGGCTTCTTCAATAGGGTGGTTGATCTCCACCTGTTTCCAGTATTCTGGGAAGGTAGCTGCCCAATGGAGCAGTTGATGGTGCAGCACAGTTCGGGGGAGATGGTGGAGCTGGCTCGGTTGGAGATGTGGTGGGGGCAAGGGTCCCAGGGCGTCCCGGAGTGGATTTATTTCATGACCTTGAGGGTGTCTACCCAGGTAAGGAGGATCCAGTGGTAGAGAGTTGGCAGGGGATGGAATTTTTTAGTGTGGTGGCAGTAGGCAGGGTGGGTGGGTCTTGGGTGGTGAACCTGTCAAAGATAATGTGGATCTTGTGGTGGAAAAAGAGGCAAGGTTGTCACAGAGGTCTTGAGAGGGTAGGAAGTCTGCGGTGTCCGTGCTGGGTTTGGTGAATTATTTGACCATGGTGAAGAGTTCCTTGCTGTTCTGAGCATTGGCATTGATGCATTCCTGAATGGCCGAATTTCTTGCTGTTCTGATGAGGTGGTGGTGTGCAGTGACAGGGATTTTGAAGGCTTTGTGGTCTGCCGTGTTCTTGCTGCTCCTCCACTTTCTCTCGAGTTGTCTGCAGGTACACTTGGATTCTTGGTGGTCAAGGGAAAACCAGCTAGTTTTCTTGTGGTATTGATTTTTGGAGGGTTTCCTGAGGGGGCCAGAGTGTTGGTGCAGTCGGAGATCCATTGGTGGAGAATGTGCGCTGAGGTGTTGGTGTCTGTGGTGTCGTGTGGTGGGGCATGGAGAAGGGTTTTTGGTGAGTTGAACTTCGGAGACCTTGCCCCAGTTTCTGCAGTGGTAGTGGTGGTCATGGTGGTGTTCGGTGTTCTTAGTGAAGGAGAAGTGGCTGCAGTAGTGGTTAGCCCAGTGAAGTTTGGAGGTGTGTGAGATGGAGATGTTGTTGCCGGTGGAGAAGACTGGGTCAAGTGTGTGTCCTTTTGAGTGGGTTGGTGAGTTCACTAGTTATTTTAGTCTGAAGGTGGTGAGGTTCTCTAGGAGGGATGAAGTGTTCTGGTCGCTGAGGATGTCTAGGTGTAAACTGAGGTCATTGAGGAAGCTGTAGTCTGTCGAGCGAGGGCATCGGTTATGGATTTGCTGAATGGGAGACAGGATCCAGGGGGGTCTGTTGATGAGGATGTCACAGAGGGTGGTATTCGGGTTGGTCTGAATCTTGAAGTGGAGGTGTTCCATGCCGGAAGAGTGGTTGTCGGAGGTGTTCTCGAGGTGGAGGGTGTTTGTGTGGAAGATGGCGACACCTCCTCCTGGTTAATTGACACAGTCTTCGTGGATGATCTTGTAGCCATTGGGGATGGTGGTGGCAATGTCTGGGGCTGATGTGGGGGTTATTCTGGTTTTCATGAAGAAGGCGACATCTGGGGAGATGGTGTCGAGCATATCGCATATCGCTATGTCCTGTCTGATGAGGGAGAGAGTGTTGAGTAGCATGTAGCTGAGATCTCTGGGTGGGCTTGTGTTGGGTGGGTCTGGTGTGTGAAGGCAGGTGAAGGTACAATTGCAGGAGAGGAAGGGGTCCTGTGTGTTCATGGACGAGGCATGGTGGCAGGCATTGGATACTCCGGTGTTGAGAGCATGGAGGGCACTGGAGTTGTACCTTTGGATTATGCGGGAACTGCGGCGTTGGGCACAGTCCAAGCACGGAAGGGTGCAGATGGCTTGCCTTTGGCATGCCAGCGACACGCTGAAAGCATGTGGCTGCCATTAAGAGGGGCATGGGGGTGAGAGGGTCTGGTCAGCTGGGAGGTGGGAGGTGCAACACTGAGAGGGGCAGGGCCACAGGAGTGAAGCAGGGCAGAGGTAGGAAGGGAGAGGAGCAGCAGAATCGAAGGCAAAACAGAATAAAGAGCAAAGCAGTATAAGGAGGTAAAAACAGAAATAAGAGGCAACAATTTGAAATCAAAGGTGTTAGAAATGGGGTATTTGGTTGGCAGTCAGGTTACCCCCTGTGCAAGCGAGGACCCTCACTCTAGTCAGGGTAAAGGAGACTTGCCCTGAGTTAACCCCCACTAACCCCTTGGTAGTGTGGCACAAGCAGGCAGGCTTAACTTCAGAGTCTAGGTGTAAAGTATTTGTACCAACACACACAGTAACTCAGTGAAAACACTACAAAATGACACCACACAGGTTTAAAAAATTAAGTAATATTTATCAAAACAAACAAGTCCAAAATGATAAAAATCTAACATACACAAGTCAAGTTATTAATTTTAAAACCAAAAGAGTGTTAAATCCTTGAAAAAAAGGCAAATACACTGTTAGAATTGAAAAGTACCTTGGTAGCGTCAAAATAACACACATGGGTGAGTGTACATCAGAAAGGGCTAGCGATGCATTGATTTCTCACCTGCAAGCAAGACTGTGCGTCATTTCTCCTCCTCCGGTTTCATTGGCATGCATCCTTTCTTCTTTTCGCAGGAGAGCGGTGCGTCATTTTTCCATGCCCAGCGATGTTGCGTCAAAAATCTGGCCAAACGGTATCAGGAAAACCGTGCTGTGTGGGTTCTGACGTTATCAGCCTCTGTCAGCGGGTGTTGTGCGTTGTTTCTCCAGCTGCGTGCATCGATTTTCCAGCCACAATGCAGGTGGAGAGTCGATTTCATCCACGAAGCCGGCGGCGTGTTGTTTCTCAGCCGCATCTCGGAAGGTGCATCAAAGTTTTCCTCTTACAGCGGTCTGTACGTGGATTTTCAGTCTTGGTCTGCCAGCTTCACCATCCAAGGTTCCAGGAACTAGATAGAGCACCACTTGGCAGGGCATGAGTCTCAGCAGAGAGTCCAGGTGCTGGCAGGAGAAGTCTTTGATGGCCCTGAGACTTCAACAACAGGAGGCAAGGTCAGGACAAGCCCTTGGAGATTTCTTCACAAGCAGGAATGTACAACGCAGTCCAGTCTTCGTCCCCTTGCTCAGGCAGAATCATCAACTGCAGGATAGCTCTACAAAGCACAGTCACAAGCAGGTCAGCACTTCTCCTCAGCTCTTTAGCTCTTATCCTGGCAGAGGTTCCTCTTGATGTCCAGAAGTGATCTAATTTTCCAGGGCTTTGGGTGTTCTTCTTATACCCATTTTGGCCATTGAAGTAGGCCTACTTCAAAGGAAAGTCTCTCTTATTTGTAAAATCCTGCCTTGCCCAGGCCAGGCCCCAGACACACACCAGGGGGTTGGGGACTGCACTGTATGTGGGCAGGCACAGCACTTTCAGGTGTAAGTGACCACTACTCCCCTACCTCCTAGCATAGATGGCTCATCAGGATATGCAGGCTACACCACAGCTCCCTTTGTGTCACTGTCTAGAGAGAGGTGCAAACAGCCCAACTGTCAAACTGACCCAGACAGGGAACCCACAACCAGGCAGAGTGACAGAATGGTTTAAGCAAGAAAATGCATACTTTCTAAAATTGGCATTTTCAAACAAACAATCTTAAAACGAACTTTGCTAAAAGATGTATTTTTAAATTGTGAGTTCAGAGACCCCAAACTCTAAATGTCTATCCACCCCCAAAGGGAATCTACGCTTTAATCATGTTTAAAGGCAGCCCCAATGTTAACCTATGAGAGGGAGAGGCCTTGCAGCAGTGAAAACTGAATTTGGCAGTATTTCACTGTCAGGAAATATTTTTAAAAAACAGGATATGTCCTACCTTAAACATACACTGCACCCTGCCCATGGGGCTACCTAGGGCCTACCTTAGGGGTGTCTTACATGTAAGAAAAGGGAAGGTTTAGGCCTGCCAAGTCAAATTGGCAGTTTAAAACTGCACACACTGCAGTGGCAAGTCTGAGACATGATTACAGGGCTACTAATGTGAGCGGCACAACCAGTGCTGCAGGCATTTGATTTACAGGCCCTGGGCACCTCTAGTGCACTGTACTAGGGACTTACCAGTAAATCAAATATGCCAATCATGGAAATCCAATTACACATACTTTTTACATAGGAGCACTTGCACTTTAGCACTGGATAGCAGTGGTAAAGTGCCCAGAGTAACAAAAACAGCACAGAGTCCAGCACACATCAACAGCCTGGGAAACAGAGGCAAAACCTTAGGGTAGACCACACCAAGGATGCCAAGTTTAGCAAAAGGCAAAAGCAGAATAGGCAGAAAGGAGCCACAGACAAACAAAGGCTCACCAAGGATGAGGCACAGGTGGGAGCCTGTGGGTAGAGGAGGGCCTCTAATTCGCAGCAGGAGTGCTTGCAGAGCAGAGCGAGGGGCAGCAGCACCCTGGTGGAGCTTTGTGGTGAGAAGCAGCAGACTTTGACCAGAGGTCAGTTAAGTCGCTTAATGGACTGCCTTCTGCTTGAAGGGGAACTTGACTATCTCCTTGAACCCAGGGCACAAAAAGTGACTCCTATGGCTAATTGGCTGGCCTCCTGTGATACAGAAGCATATCAAGCTCCTGAGGCCTTGAACCTTGCACCTGCCCTCTGTTGGATTGAGACCTGACCCCGCAAGTGGTACCTCCAGTTCCTGGAACTTTGGGAGAGGTGTTAGAGGTGCTGCTCCTGCCTAACTCTAAAACTTATAACAGAAGATGGGACCTACCTGCCAGCCTCTCAAGGTGATTCACTGGTGGGACTAATTTTGAGTAGCTCCTGATATGCTCTATACAGCAGCAAATCATGTTCAGTGGGAGTTTTTGGTGATTCAGCCTTGTAAGGCCCTCTTTGGCTACACCCTGAAGCTCCATCCCTCTGGAGGTTTTTGACTTCCGAAACGTTGTCTTAGTTCAACTGTAGAAATTCTTACTGGGGTCTACAGCAACCAGCTGCCCTTCAACAGCAATGCTCCTTCAGCCTGGAAATCCAGCTTTTCCCACTCTGAGCTTTTTCCTCTCATCATCAATGGCTTCACCAAGAATCATCTAGGAGCTCCCCGGTGATGGCCACTCCTCTTCAGCTACAGTCTGCTGCCTTGCCACACTGAGTTCTACCTTTTCTGGACTCTTGTTCAAGAAATGTTATAAGTCCAAAGTTAAGCCAAGACCGGCCCTCATTGACCTTTTTTATCGTACCTAGTAGGCCTTAACATGCTAAGTTGATCCAGTCTTGCGCGACCAGATAACCAAGGTTTTCATTTTGATCTTTTAGGTGCTAGACTTCACTAAAAACCTTAAAACTTCATCACTCCTGTTCTACTTATTTGATTTAATTCATTTTAGTGTCATTTTATTTATTACAAATTACTCTATTTTTCCCACCTGGTTTGGGATTTGTCTTCTTTTGTGTTTTTACTTTGTTACTGTTTCAGTGCTGTATAAATACCTCACACATTGCCTCTAGGTTAAGCCTGACAGCTTTTGTGCCAAGCTATTAGAGGGCTAAGCACTGATTAAGATAGTGACTTGTGGTCTATGCTGGAGTGGTCGAATGTGGGAAAAGATACGCAAGTATTGTTGTATAAGGATCAAGACTATGATAATGACTGAAAGTCATTCTTAGTAGACGTAGGCTAACATTGAGCAAACCAACAAGATCAGGCACTTGCTGCTTGAAATTTTATAGTGACCAACACATAACCTATGCCCGACTGCTACTGTTATCTTAGAGTTGCCCTGTAGGGCTCAGCCTTTATCAACTTTAGGCAGGTCCATTCGAACCTGCCCACTTGGATGTAACACCAACCCTATTAGAAGCTTCACAGTAAATGCAATGACCTGTGCTTCTTTTGATACCTTTACACATTGCACTTGTAAAAGGCATTCCTCAGAAGCCTGAGTCATTGTGAAGCCAAAACAGATGCATATGACTAAATAACAGGGCTAAAACAGTTAGAATGAAAGAGGACCTACAATGACTTCTGTAGAGAATAAAATTAATTGTAGTGGAAAAATAGATTTCACATGACTAAATGCAAACCTTCCAGACATAATAGATTTGGAGATGTGGCAGCTGCAGCAATAGATGTACTCATCATTCTGGATTTATTGATTCTTTGCATTGTAAAATCTTGTAAACCAATCGAAAGTTTAGTTTTAATACTAAAATATGCCATTCAATCCTGTGTAACCTATGTCTCCTTTTATTTTAGCAGTAGTAGAAGGAATGCTGTGATCTGGGAAATGCTTTATAATTTCCAGGACGTTGGATGTGAATGCAGATTTATTGTTTGCAGGAACGCTGTGTAGGTTTCTGGAAAATGAGAGCTGATGGAATTATGACAGATTCCTAATGATTTAGTCATAAAGTGTCCAGATATAAGATAATACAGTGGAATTATTCTTCTTCGCAAGCAGTGTTTTTTTAGAGCCATTAGGAAGCAGCTTGAAAGACGCAATAATCCATGACGACCTTTGTCACACTATGGTCCAACTAGTTGACCTGGGTTCATGCAATCAGTATGTTTCATCAGACGAAAGCATTAGAAGTTCTAGTTATTGCCATGCACACCTACCAGAACAGAATCCGTCTATGATTAGGAGGGACGCTTTCCCTGACTCTTCTTACAATATTCTCAGTATACTATATAAACACTGGCCTTCTGATTTCACTTCTGCTTCCTTAGAAATCTCTAATCACATAAAGAGGGACAAACCAAGCTATCTTTGGTTTGTAAACACTCCTTGAATTTGGTGACTTTAGGAAACTAATTTCTTGCCACCGCTACATTAAAATATTTTTATGTGGCTTTACAGAAAGGGATGTCACAGATGACTTTTTCAACTCACTGACGCTTTTGTTTGTAGCAGATGATATTTCCCAAATTCTGTTTATTTCTAGTTTGTTTCTAGTTCGATGTTTCTATAAAAATGCCACATGCCATGATAGCTATCATGATAGAAATTATCTGATTATCCTTCCCTTCAGAAATCTGTATCTGTTGTTGAGACTTCCAAAAAGATGAGTCATTCCTGCAAATTTCTTATAACAGGAATACATATGATAAGCCAGTTTTCATGGGCAGACTCAAACTTTCAAATTGAAAGATAAGGAGAGAACAAATCAAGGAGGTAGTGTGATCATCGGCCATGTAGAACCTTTTGGACGAAAACAGACTTGATTTGAAGTTCAATTGTTCTTTTTCTGGGAACTAAAAAATGGACTACAGAGCAAGTGCGATGTGGTTGAGACATTAAAGACCAAATGTAAGGAGAGTTGCATAGTTCTGAAGTGTTTCGAGTTAGAAGAATGATTTGTTGGGGAGCCCTAAATAGATGTTGTTGCTATAATCGAGGAGGGGGGAGAAAATACCTGTAAGGATTCGAACAATTTTCTGAGAGAGGTGAAGAAGAGGAAGAACATTGCAAAATCAAAACAAAAATCCCATTACTAAAACAGTACTCAACCCCCTCCTTCAGCCAGGAAATCACCATCAAAAACGAGAAAAAGAACCTAGGAGTGTTAATAAACAAATACCACTTGATGGAAAGCATCACTCACACTAACTTCTACATCTCCCACTTAAAGAAATTACATGTGAATATATCTATTTTACGGGCGTTATGGGTTGATTTTCTGGGCTTTGCCATGATGGACAATTCTATGGGCCTTGTTTTGAGTTTGGTGAAGTGGGCCATTTACCATCTTGCATACCAATGACAGCAATGCACTCAATAGGAAGGTGGTTCATCCCTCAATTTTTTACCAAACTCTAAATAATGCCCTAAACCTTTACACATAGGAGCATTCAAAAATATAATCTGTACGCTTCAGGAAGACCAAAAAGTTGGGGTATGCTTAATTGTCAAGCTCAAAAGATAGAAGCATGTCTCATTCACAAGTTTCTTTAATGAAGACTCAGACCCGACTCTTCTTCTCATATTGTTTGGTTAAGAAGCGCTCTGCTAATCTCCTGATGGCTTTGACTTTTGCAGGGACCAGCATAGCAGTGTATAGAGGTCTTACCATAAACTGCACTGCATAAAAAACATCACAACCATCAATTGCATCATCATTATATTAATTTGAATTGTTTTAGAAGACCCTATGTCAGTGGGTGTATTTTATTAATGGCGATCGATGCAGCAACCCTGTATGTGAAATGTATTCGGTTATTAGTGCCAGTTGCACACGTCTTTCCGTGGAATTGTTCTGCACTTTTGAAAAGTCCGAGACTCTCCTGGAACAGCTCAGAATACTAAAACAGAAGGCTTCAAAACTTCAACAGAAGTCATCCGAGATTTGTTGAAAGTAATAACCTGCTGCACAAAACACTGCTGAAAGCATTTAGGCTTCTAAATTAAATTCAGATTAGCTTTTAAATAGATTAGTTGGGCTAGCATTAATTTCAGCACAGATCGTTCTCTGAGACTCATTGTCCCGCACCTCGTGCCGCTATGAATGTTTTATACCTTATTATTCTGACAAGAGCGTGATCTCAAGTTGTTGTTTTCTGAAATCAGTCCACCGGGGCAAACAACCGACAGAATCGTGTTTTGGAACTCGTGTTCCACTCCAAGAGAGCGAGCAGTAGTTCATGTATAAACATTAAGCAAGGGGCCGTTTTAAAACATAAAGATTTGAGCTTGAGTTAAAAATGTTGTTCATATAGTGCGCTGTACGAGTCTAAAGTTCGGCACTGTGTCAAGGAGGCTGTTTAACTTCAGGTAAGTAATGAAAAGGTCACCTAGTTGAGTTGCATTGAAAAGCATTGACTTTGGGCATTTTGGCCTCTCTCCTTTGCAAAATGTAGCGCATATTATTCAGTTCTCAAGAGGCAAGTAGTAGGCAAGAGTACTCTATTTATGACATCTTTATTAGCAGTTGCTTAGCTAAAGAGAAAGAAACGTAGCAAAGAAACACAATTTACTGATCACGTGTGCTGTACGTTTGTTATTTCCTCATCTGTACGGACTCTTTCTTAATTAGAGATAATTTAATATCAGAGTCTTATGGCGAATCCTTTGCATAATGAGTGTTTTTACCTACAAAAACATTCTTTCTCTACCACTTCGTATGTTATCAGTGCTTCCTGCATCACCAGTAACCCTTTTTAATCTCTTCCATTTTTAATGAGATTATTTATATACACAGTTATTTTAATGTGCAATGTAGCTCTGCAACCTACCTCGTTTATTGTTTTTTCAATATACTTTCCTCCCTCCAAATGCGTCACAGTTCTCACCCCTCCTGCCACTGCCAACAATAGAAGATGGTATTTCTTACCCTTCAACATCCAGCCATTTATTTTTTCCTTTTCGTCACTTTTTGCACATGCTTACTCAAGGTATCTGTTCGCTAGTTTGCACTCACCAACCACTCTCAGATGTCAGCAATACCTCTATTATGCTTAAAAACGCCACTGCTCTTCACAACCCTCTGCTGACACTTTGTACACACAGGCATGGGTCAAGAAGGAACACAAATTGATAAAAGGTATAGGCAACTGAGTTTTAAGACATCAGGGAAAGTGCTCAGCATCAACACACCTTTTAACCTTGGACAGGAGCCATCACCCACATGTCCTGGCACCGGCACCCTGAAAGTTGTTTCATCAGGAAGGGCTAAGTCAATAGTGTGGGATCTCTTGGTGTTTAAACTATGGAATGGCAGTATGCAGTCAGAGTATACAATACAATTATCTGATGGGTTATATGTTATGCACATCTTTATTGGACCAGAACTCCAGATAAACTTAATAACAAAGAAGGATACTCACTGAGTGCAAATTACTCCTGTATCTTAATCAAGTCTACATGTTTCCCCCATCAGAATGCCTGGTGAGTCTGTTAGCTTTCATCAGGATTAAAGGATCCCTAACCTACCCAATTAATTTTCAAAATACAGCATGTTCAAGTGTTACATTGAACTGGTGCATGCAACTCACATTGGCACTTGATAATATTCAGCAAAATAAAATGCCCCCCTACTTTAAACCATGTCCCAAATGATACTCAGAGAGCGAGTGAGTACTCATTTGGGTGCCACACAATGGAATTCTGAAAATAATGTGATCAAATGGTGTTTTTTACACCACATCTCAATGACTGTAATCATCCATCCATTAATTCTCTCCATCCATTCTTCCTTCATCCTTCCGCTCCACATCTTTCATTCCTCTCCATTTGGCCTCTCCTTCCATCCCTCCTCACTTCTTTACATTGATCCATTCATCTATTGATTGATCAATACAGCTATTCATCTTCAGCATTCACATGTCCGACTCTCCATACTTGCTTTCAACATGCTCTCCATCTTTCCACCCTTCTCTCCATGCATTCATCAATCAATCCATCTCTCCCTCACTAAAATTCTCCATCATCTCTTCATTCACCCATCCATCTATCTCTCTTCATCCATGTATTCTTGTCTCATCCACCTCACCTTCCTTTTTTTTCTATCATTCTCTCTTTTGGAATTTGATCCTCTGCTCCACATCTCTATAATGTTGTTTTCTAGCAGGATATTTGTGAGATTCAATTTCAGAACTAGAATCTCCAATGAAACTCCAAAGAGCCATAAACAACATTTTAAAAGTATACTATTGCACACTCTGCTCATTGGCACCCACTCCCTACTGAAGCTGCTTAAGTTGGAAGTTCATGGCTCCCCTTTTCACTCTCTAAATACAGACAGTTCACACTCTAAGTACATACATATGTTCATACATTGGGGGCTAGTAATAACCCATAGGCATGGAGAGTTAGGAAAACGTCCTGTATTCACATATTCTTCAAAGAGATCTGCATGGGCTAACATGGCCTGGGGGCGTCCAACCCAGCAGGTGCCTGGCTGATTCAATTAGGGGGCGGAGGGACCTCTCTCAGGCCATGTTCGGCCCTTGGGCCACCACCTCAGCAGGGCCAGGCCCATTGCTAGAAATTCCTCCCCCACAACTCCCTGGGCTGAGATAAGCCACAGGGACCCCATTCCCTGGGGGACAACAGTGCACTTTGAAAAGGAGGGGGGCCACAAAGCCTCCCTAACCGAGCCATTAATAGCCCTAAGGACCCCATCCCCAATTAAAGACCAATTCATTGGTGAAGTTAGAATTTTATTAATATTTAAGAAAAGTAATCTTTGGAAAATTACCTTTTCCTTGCCTGATGCTCATGGAGGTTGTTAGAAATGGTCCTCTTTACAGGGTCACCCCACAAACCTTTTGCCTTCCTTCTCAAATCTTTTGCTGGATTTTTACTTGTTGGCTTTAGGACTCTATGCACCTCTCCACTGCTAACCAGTGCTAAAATGCTTGTGCTGTCTCCATAAAAAATTATTTGATTGGCATATACCTGTTTGGCATATTAAATTTACATGCAAGTTCCTTGTAGAGTGGTATGACATATACCCATGGCCTGTAAATTAAATGCTACTAATGGGCCTGCAGCACTTATTGTGCCACCCATTTACGTAGCACCTTAAAACATGTCCCATTCCTGCCACTGCAGCCTGAAAGCAGTGTCACACTGCCACGTTGACTTGGCATTTAAACCCCTTTTCTAGGCTTTAAACTCCCCTTTTATTACTTATATGCCACCCCTAAGATAGGCTCTAGGTAGCCCATAGGGCAGGGTGCTGTGAAATTAAAAGTAGAACATGTACTTTTAAGTTTTACATGCCCTAGTTGTGAAAGATTTCCAAACTTGTTTTTTCACTGTTGTGATGTCTACCCCTCCCATAGGGTAACATTAGGGATTACTTATTGAAATGAATAAATTGTAATCCCTAAACCAGAGGTGGTAGATATATCATGCTTGGTACCTAGAAACCTATACTGATAAACCCTTTTTAATAATAAGGTCAGATTTATCCTTGCAAGTCTGAAAATGTCACTTTTAGAAAGTTGGCATTATCCCGCCCTTAGCCCTCTGTGCCTGTAGCCTGCCTTAGGTCACATGACAGGGTGTAACTGACAGTTGATACTTTGTGAATTCACTCCAGACAGCCGCACAATTGTGGGATTAGCAGAGCCTGAATGAGCTATTAACTGACTTGATGGGGGGCAGAGCTAAACAGAACCCCACTTGCAGCTGAATAGGCTGACCTCTGCTGCCACACAATAGGCTTAACATCCTTGCATTGTTAGTGCAGTCAGCTAGGAGCCAGGGCAGGGGAGGTAGGAAATTCTTAGAATTTTAGAAAACCCTTCTGAAAGCATCTCCCAACTTCTAGGATCAGGGCACAAGGACTCTCAGACCAGCTCCTAAGCTCGCTACTAGACTTGTGGAAGGACTGTCAGAGGACTGCCTGCTGCTGTGATCTAAAGGGCACTCTACAAGACTGCTGCTGTACCTGGAAGGACTGCTTTGCTGCATGGAGCCTGCTTGAAACTTTCAGATGCCAGCCCTGCTATAGAGCCCTATATCACCACCTGCACCCAACACTTCAAAAGTGACTCCTAGGGCTAGTTTAGTTGGACTGCTGTTTGGAGGCACATGGACTTATTGGGCTCTTGACATCCTACACGTGCACCTGGACCTGAGTGAGTCTTGAACCTCCAAGAGGTCTCCATCCATTCCAGCACCATTGGTTGTGGCGCTATACGTGCCCAGGTGGCCATTTTCCAAAACTGAGGACTTGTTATTTTGAACCTTAAACTTTAAAAAAATCAGAACTCTTGTTTTTACTAATAGGATTTTCATGGTTTTGGTGTCAAATAATGTATTAAAACTTACTGTATTTTTTTAATTGGCTTGGGATCTGGAATACAAGGCACTCACTCAGAGGTGCTCCACAAGTCCAGGAGTGTACTGAGGAGTGGGCTTGAGGGTCCTATTATAATACCTAGTACCAGCCTTGAAGTGGAAGAAACCTCTAGTGTCTTCCCTCCACAGTTGGTTTTGAAATGTTCTTTCTCAAAGCCCAGGTTTCAAGAGGTCTAAGGTGACAAAGCTGATGTGAATTTCTTTGCAAGTGTGTAATTTAGGTAGGAAACAGCTCTGCTCTTCCCATCTTGGCAGGATGACATATGCTTCAAAAACTAGTCCCCTTGTGTCTTACTGTCTGGTAGGATACATGGAGGCCAACTGCCAAATACACCCAGTCATTTGACCCAGGACACAGGCTGCAGACACCATATGGTTAGGACCCGAAAATGTCTACTTCCTAAAAGTGGCATTTTCAGAGTTGTGACTTAAAATACAACTTTAACATTAAAGAGGGTTTTAAATTTAAATTCATTTGAGTATAAACATAATATTCCTATCTGCTCCCAATCAAAGGTTATCACGTATTAAGTGTAATATGGTAACCCAAGGTTTTCCTGTGGAAGCAGTAGGCCTTGCAGTAGTGAAAAACAAATGTAAGAGTTTTTCAGCTACCAGGACATGTAAAACTTAAAGGTACATGTCAAACCTTTCGGATACACTACATACTGTGGTCAAGGTACAAACACCTGAATACCAGGATCTGTGGAAGCAAAAATAGTCCTCCTTACCGCATGTTTACTAACCCTCAGCACACAAGTATAAGCATGAATGCTAGCAGTTAGATGTTGGGGAGAGATGGTCCCTGTTTCTGAATGGTCCCAGTATTGCCTGCAAGCCACAAATCCGACTTCCAGTTCACACAACAAGGACCCCGTAAGATTAAATACACAACAAGAATGATTTAGCCAAAAGAATTAGTGCAAACAGGTCATACTCTATAACTGTACATTAACTTTGTGACGGCATCACTCATCAGTTATTACCTTGAGAATGTGGAAGGTACCACAATGAAACAGCATTGAAGTCATAGGATGTGCCTCATGTATCTTTGTCCCAATGTGTAACATATTTCTCTCTGCCACAAAGGATTGGTGGTCAAACTGTTTACAGAATGAAAGGTTCTATCCATGAAATGGCATTTGAGGCCCTTTACCAAGGTCTTTTTAGTCATTTGGCACAGTGCACTGACCTTATTTTGCTGTGTTGGTGAAGCTCACACACTGCAGTTTGCTCTCTTTCTCTTTTTTATTTTAAGGTGCTGGATGCAAGAGCTTACCAGCAATGCTGTCGGGATTTGGGAAATCCGGAGGATGGATTTGAGGCAGGAACCAGGAAGGGAGAACCAGGCTGCAGGTAAGTTGAACATAGGAACTCGGCAACATGATCAGCTGTCTTTAAGGGTCTTAAAGTCAAGCATGGCTTGAGGAAGATAGCTGTACATGGACTGAATCCATAGTATGGCTGACAACTCTCGCAAGAGTTCGAGATCTTGCAAGATCTCAAGGACTGTCAGGTCTAACAATTGGTACCAACAAGACCCTCCTGGATTTATCTGGTAGCCCCTGCTGGAGTGACACCTGATCCCAAAGTGTTGTCACTGAGGTCCTGGGAGCACCAAAAATGGCCCAGAAGAACTGATCAAAAAATCCTGAAAGGTAGAGACTTATGGACAAATTTTGGACTTCCAATTCCCCTGAAGCCATCATGAGGACCTCAAGGCAAAGGTGTCCAATTATGATGCACCTTCCTCAAATACAGCCTCAGGCTTGCAGGATTTTGAGTTCCATAACAAAGAATAAGTCAGAAAGTAAAATATTTGATCAGAATGAACCATCTTAGATTATCTAACCTGCTTCCAACATGGTGGGACTGAAAATAACATCTAGATCCTGGTCTACCACTTCTGTAGACTGTCATTGGCACTTAGTGCTTTTGATGCTATTTTTACTTAAAACATTCACATCTCCAGTTCCCTTTATTGGATTTTTGATGTTTTGGTCTCATTTTATTTATTAATTTTTACTCTAATCTTGTTTTATAATTGTCATTGTTTGATGCTTTAGCTTTACTTTGGTTTTGGTACTGCATACATACTTTACGTATTCGACTAAGTTACGCTTTTGTCCTGTGCCATAGCTATCATGGTTTTGAGCTCAGGTTAATTTAGTGACTTCAGGGTTCATCCTGACAAGTTGGTGTTATTATTGCTTGAGGTGGGCAACAGTCCACTCTGAATAATCATCCACTTTCTCGCAATGCACTTCAAGGTTTGAGATAATAAAGTTAATTAGGGAATAGGATTCTTACATTTTATAGCCTGTAGTGTATTAAAGTAGTATCTATAGCCTACTTTTGATATCTTGTAGTGCCTGAGAACTGGAACCTGAGATCCGGCAGAATTTGAAGAATTTAGTTTGCTGAGACCTGTGAGAAAGACTGACTATTAGAAAGAGAAGTTCAGACTGCTTATCGTCTGATAGCGAAGATGCTTATATGAGCCAAGTGTGTACTCTGAACTGACTTGGCAGTTGGTCTGTCTCTAGTTCCTTTATGATGCGAGCTAGTTCTGTTATGTATTTACTATAGAAGTCTCGCCTAGAAGAGCTAATGCAATATATCTGTATTACAGTGTCTGTTAATTTCCAGAAAACCGAATGTCGGTGTGATACTGTCCAATCAATTAGGTGAAAGAGCTCAAAGTTTGTTTACTGAAAATTGTACTGATGATCTATGACTACATGTGGGAAGCAAGCTCAGTGTAGCAGGTTACTTACAGCGTATTTCATACAAATGTAGCACATGAGCATTCGTGATTAAGACATGTATTCTGTAGCCGCCAGTATTGATAATTTTGGTGATGTTGTCATAAGGTTAGTCATTAGTCACATACACTTATTTTGCTCATTCTAGTTTAGGTCTGAGGCCTGTGACCCTTCACTGAGTCATTTGACACTGTTTTCCTTTTATTATTTTAGTGAGGCCTAATTTTAGTGGTGATGTTTTATTATTCTTATCCTTTGTCCTTCTCTGCAGGACTTTGTTCTTTATTACTTTGAATGTTTCATTATGTGCTCCCGATAGGTTCCCGGGTATTGCCGATGTCTTGTCATTTTGGTGAAAGTCTAATGACAATGTAAAATGAGATATGTGGAGGTCACACTGCGTTTGAATTAAAATATGGCCACTCTATATGCTTAGTGTTGAGGCACAGCATTTTTAGGGGGATGGACAAGTAAGGGAACTGCTGTAAGCCTTTTGTTAGAGTTAAAGGCAAACAGAAGAGGGGGGTGGCCATTGATGTGGTGATTATTCTGAAAGTTAGTCAAAATAATAAATTTGATTAATAATTAATTATAGAAGCACATTAAAATCCCATACAATCACAAAAACAATGCATACAAATCAATTGTCCATAACACATTGAAAAGACTCAAGTTAAAAAACATGCAAAGTACAAAGGATACAGACTTAAAAATTAATGATGTCCGGAAACAAATAAGAGCTTTTAAAAAAGGGGAACCCCTGATACCAAGGGTGTAGTGAAACCCCCACTTTAGCAGTTACAGCAGGGGGGTAATGGGCCTGTTTTATCTGTAAGCTAGCAGATAAAAGTTCATAATTAACACAAAAAGGGTTGGCTTTTAGAAATGGAAAAGAAGGTTGAACAAGTGGATGTATTAGTGGGATGGGTGAAAGGATGGGAGGATGAAAGGATGGATGGGTGGGTAAAAGGATGGAAGGATGGATAAGTGGGTGAAAGGATGGATGGGTGAATTAAAGTATAAGTGAGCAATGAATGGGTGGGTGAAAGGATGGATCTGTAAAAGGCTATATGAGTGGGTGAAAGGGTGGGTGGGTAAAAGGATTGTAGGGTGGGTTGTGATGAGTAGGTGGGTAGAAGAAAGGATGGCAGACTGAATTGAAATCTGAGAGGATGGATGGTTGCATAGATGGATGGATGGGTATGGGTGAAAGATGTCAGAGGGTAAATTAAAATTGAAAGGATGGATGGGTAATTGGATGAAAAGGTGGCAGACTAAATGGATATCTATGAAGATGAATGGATGTGTGAAAGGATGGTAGAGTGAATGTAAAACTCACAGGATGGCTGGATGTGTGGTAAAGTCAATGGAAATCTCAAAGGATGGATGGGTATGGGTGAAAGTAAGGCAGAGTAAATGGAAATTTGAGAGAATGGATGGATGGATGGATGAAAAGATGGCACAGTAAATGGAAATCTAAAAGGATGGATGAATGGGTGGGTGGAAGGATGGTAGAGTTAAGGGAGAAATCAGAGAATGCATGCATAGAAGGAAGAATAGAAGAGTAAATGGAAATCTGAGAGGATGGATTTATGGAATTATGGCAAAGTAAATAGACATTGGAAAGAATGGATGTATAGGTGGATGAGGATGACAGAGTAAATGGAAATTTGAGATGATAAATGGATGCTTGGGTAGGTAGTTGAGGGAAAAGATGAGATAGTAAATGGAAATCTAAAAGGATGCATGTATGGATGAATGAAAGGATGGTAGAGTTAATGGAAAACTCAGAGAATCAATGGAAAAGTAAATAGAAATCTGACAGGATGGATGACGATAATGTAAAAGGAAACCTGAGAAGCTGGATAGAAGGATATGGATGGATGGGTGGGTGAGAGTTTCGTAGTATAAATGAAATAGGAGAGGATGGATGGTTGAGTCCGAGGGCAAAAGGATAAAGTCAATGAAAACCTGAGAGGTTGGATTGATCAATGGGTGAAAGAACAACAGAGCAAATGTAAATCTGAAAGGATGGAGGAATGGATGGACAAAAGGATCAATTGATGGATGAACGTCTTTATTGATGAGTGGCTATGTCAAAAGATATATGTAAGAGTGAATGGATGTTTGGATGGATGAATACATAAATAATGGATGTGTGAATGGATGGATGGGTGGATGAAATGGCCAATGGGTGGATAGAATGGTGAAAGATAGAGTGATGGATGAATGAATGAATGGATGACAGAATGTAAGGATTGAATAGTGGATATCAGTGGGTAGATTGAAGGGTGAAAGTATGAATGAATAGATGCCTGGATGGAAGAGAATAGTGAGCTCTTCTGAAGAGATTGAGGATCATTTGCTTAGTTTGCTTGCTGCCTTCAGATAATTGGTTCAAAGTGGGGGTATTTAAATTTTCTGGCTGATCCCTTGCCTGCTAAATACAAGTCGAGATACGAGCAGCTGAGGAACAATTAGGCATGGTTTGAACCTCCTAATGCCAATATATCCTCTAAAACTGGTTCAGTCAAAATTTTCTAGGCCAATTTATAAAAAGCATAACATGTAACAGAGATTGCTGTGATGATTAATCACATGGACATAAAGTCAACATGCCTGAATCAAATTGGTTCAGAGGGGGGCTTAGTTGCCAACATATTGAACGCGTTCCAAGTCTATTTAATATAGAATGCTTCCATAAACTGTTAACCAAGACTAGCTGTTTCCATACAGGAACTTGTCATGATCCCCACATATTGTCTATTGGTAGGTTTTTCGAGCTCCAACGTACTCCGCTTTCTACCCTTATTATTGGTGAAATTGTGTTCTACCATAGTGTATCCAGCTCAGGCTTTCTAAAGGCTTATTGAATAACACGTCCCTACCCAATGATTCAAGATCAGACATAATGTACTGGACCCACAGGATCTTTCATTCATGCTCACAGGACAAGTGGTCCTGAATGATGTCCTTATTTAATAACGTGTACTGGTTATTCCATAATCAACACCACATTAAAAGTGTTGCAGCTTGACCCGATTGTGTCACAACCTACTCCTAGCTCCTCTTGGATGAGATATTTAGAAGTGCTGAAGGGTGCCCCAACCAGAAGCTGAAAAAATGTTTTTCTTCTACCTGGAAGGCTACTAACATCCCTATATCCCAGATACTGGAGCCATAACACACAATAGAGAAATTTAGGGTTACAAATGTCCATAAGGGCCTGCAATCGGTTTATCCCCACCAATATTGATTTCCAGGTTCAGCAAAAATATGATTGTAGGAAACATTGTTTGCTTAAACACAAACAGGGGTCCCATGTCCCAGATCTGCAAAGGGTCACTCCCAAATAGAAAGTGCATATAATTTCCCCTAAGCAATTACCCTTGATGGAAAAGAGTGCTAGATGTTTCACGACCTCAGATCATAAAAAAAAGTTTTACTGAGATTAGTTTTAAGATTGAGGCTATCCTTAAATTCTACAAAGACATTGTTAGAAATTGGGTCTTTGGTTGACAGTCAGGTTACCCCCTGTTCAAGCAAGGACCCTCACTCTAGTCAGGGTAAAAGAGAATCACCCTCAGCTAACCCCTGCTTACCCCCTTGGTAGCTTGACAGAGCAGTAGGCTTAACTTCAGAGTGCTAGGTGTAAAGTATTTGTACCAACACACATAGTAACGTAATGAAAACACTACAAAATGGCACAACACCAGTTTAGAGAAATAGGAAATATTTATCTAAACAAAACAAGACCAAAACGACAAAAATCCACAATACACAAGTCAAGTTATCAATTAAAAATCAAAGAGTCTTTAAGTAGTTTCAAACACAAACTAACACTGCCAGTGTGAAAAAGTACCTTGGGTGCATCAAAAATAACCCCGCATGGGCGAGAGCGCGTCAAAAAGGGCTTTTGATGCGTTGGCTCCACTCACAAGCGGGACCTTGCATCGTTTCACCTTTCGCCGGGTCGGGCATGTCATTTCTTCTCTCCGCAGGAGAGCGATGCGTCGATCCGGTCAGCACTCTCGGGTGCCGGCAGGCCTTGCGTTGTTTTTCCAGGCCCAGCAGTACTTGAGTCGGAAATCCAGCCGCACGTTGAGCCAAAAATCCCACAGCCCGGGCTGTGATCTGCCAGCCTCCGTCAGTGATGCTGCGCGTCGTTTCTCCTGCTCCGCGCGTTGATTCTTCAGTCACGTTTCCTGTGAGCTTCGATTCTCAGCTGCGGAGCCAGTGGCGCGTCGTTTCTTCAGCCGCAGATCAGAGTCACCTCGATCTTTTCCCCGCATGGCGCTCTGTGTGTGTATTTCCTTATCTTTAGGCTGCCAGCTTCTCCTTTGAGGGTCCCAGGAACTGTATGGGCACCACAGGACAGAGTAGGAGTCTCTCCAGAGACTCCAGGTGCTGGCAGAGAGAAGTCTTTGCAGTCCCTGAGACTTCAAACAACAGGAGGCAAGTTCTAGATCAAGCCCTTGGATATTTCTTCTCAAGATGGAAGGCACACAAAGTCCAGTCTTTGCTCTCTTACTCTGGCAGAAGCAGCAACTGCAGGATAGCTCCACAAAGCACAGTCACAGGCAGGGCAGCTCTTCTTCCTCAGCTCTTCAGTTCTTCTCCAGGCAGAGGTTCCTCTTGTTTCCAGAAGTGTTTCCTAAAGTCTTTGGTTGTGGGTGCCCTTCTTATACCCAATTTCTCCTTTGAAGTAGGCCTACTTCAAAGTAAAGTCTCTTTTAAATGTGAAATCCTGCCTTGCCCAGGCCCGACCCCAGACACAACGACTCCCTTTTTCCCTGCCTTAACCATGCATGTGCTGAACAACGCACATGCGTGGTTAAGGCTGAGAAAAAGGGAAAGTGCATCAGGAGAGGACTCGGTCAGGTAATTGGGGCAGGAGCAGCGTTGGGGGCTAGTTTTTAGAGGTGGGGGTGTATCAAGGGCTTGAGGCAGGGGGGTCGGGGTAGTTTGGTTTTTTAGGGGGCGGGGCTGGGGATCGGAGTAGTTCTGGTTTTTAGGGGTGGGGGATTGGGCAGTTCTGTTTTTAGGAGTGGGGGTCTGTGTAGTTTTTTTTTGGGGTGTGGCAGTCGCAGTATTTTCATTTTTGGGGGTGGGGGATTGGGGTAGTTTTGTTTTTGGGGGTGGGGGATGAGGGTAGTTAGGTTTTTGGGGGTGGGGTGGGGGATCAGGGAAGTTCGGTCTTTGGGGTGGGAAGGTCGTGTAGTTTGGTTTTTGGGGATGGGGGATCGGGAAGTTTGGTTTTTAGGGGTGGGGTTCAGGGTAGTTTGGTGTTTGAAGGTGGGGTGGGAGAATGAGGTAATTAGGTTTTTGGGGTGGGTGTCGGGGATCAGGGTAGTTAGGCTTTTAGGGGCAGAGTACTTTTGTTTTAGGGGTGCGGTAGGCGGCTCGAGGTAGTTTGGTTTTAGGGGGATCGAGGTAGATTTGTTTTTAGGGGTGGGTGGGAGGTTGGTTGTTTTTGGGCAGGTGGGGGAGATCAGGGAAGGGTTTTAGGCTCAGGGTGGGTGGGCGTTTTCTGGGGTAGTTTTGTTTTTGGAGTGGGGGCCAGGGTAGTTTTAGTATTAGGGGTGGGGTACTTCTGGGCCTCAGGGCAGGTGGGAGTGCAACATAAGGCTTTGTGAAGCAATAGGCGCAGATCAGCTCCCTTCAAGACTAATCATGTTCCATTGTTTTTGGTTTCCATCTTAGCAGGACCCATTGCTATAAAAAAAAATCCTTTTGGGGCAATGAAAGCAAGGTTCAGGGGAATATGGCCCCTGTAGGTGTTTGCCATAACAGACATTGTTAAAATGCAGAGACGAAAGGCCTAATTATGAGTATAGTGGAACTAAGATCACCGAACTTGCTGTGACGGGCTGTTATGTAGCCATTTTAGCTTTAGCTCCATGCACGTTATTTTAACACACTAGGCCAAGCCGATGTGCACTCTAACCTAGATATATTTTATTCAGCTTTATTTTATTGTTACAATAGCCACTTTTACGGTCTTGTTTTATTTTCTGTTTATCTAACTGTTTTGGCCTAGGACAGCACTCTGTTCTCAAACAAGACATTCTTGCTCACTCTGTGCTTCTTCCAAGGCTACAGCACGGTACAATGCCGGTGAACGTGATATAAGTTTAGTCTCCGACATTCGTAGGAAACACACATCCTTACGTAGGGAGATTTTCTCAAGACATCAGCTGTGTTGTTATAAAAACACTTCCTTGTCCCTTACACGTTAGAGGGAGATTCCAGCCAGAGAACCACGACTGTATGCTGATTGCCGAATGCTTCGCTACAGATGCTAACGCAGACCACAGGCCTTTGCTGAGGTATGGGGGATGATGTCTTCACAGGGGAACCTGTAGGGCAGAATTAGAGCTCAACATACTGTGCTCTATCATAGCCTAGGTAGGAGTTAGACTATTGACCGTAGAGACAATATGATAGCGTTATTTCTATGCTTCACTCTCCTTGTCCCAATTTTAATACTGTCATGCTGTGCCATTCCGGTTATTGCAGCTCATGCTTTGCTATCTAAGATGCAGTTGTTTTATTGAAAACATTATTGAAACATATACTGCCTCTGTTTGTCATTTTATATATGAGACTAAGATAATTGAGAGAAACGGATAAGACCTGAGTGACCATGGTTTCCCTGAGAAACCAATTATGTCATGCGCTCGGCTGCCCAGTCATCCCTGCCCTCGGGTAGGGATGAGGCAATGTGAGTTGGCCAGAGCAAAACCCGGATTGGCGCAACAGGTGTCTCCTGCAGTGGGTCAGACTCAGTCTCCCACACTGCGGGCGATTCTGCCGCTCAAAATCCAGTAGTCTCATTAGAATAATGAGAGCCTACGCAACAGGTCGACCACTGTAATCTTGGCAGTCAGACCACCAGATTACAGTGCTTGAGGTCGGACCGCCAGATGTCCACCGCCACTGCCAGGGTCATGGATCCCGCTGGGTTGGTGGTGCCAAAAGTAGTGGTCGAGCACGGCAGTGCTGAGAGCTGAATCCAATGCTGCTGCACTATCTGTGCTGGCCAGCCCAGGGGGCAACTCGTAATAAGGCGGCCAAGGGCCCACCAGCTTGGCAGCAGCATCTCAACCATTGTAGTGCTGGTACAAAAGTCAGACCACCACACTCATAATTAGAGTCTAAGTGATCAGGAAATAAAAAATCGTCTTTTGTTGAGCAAGCCCTGTGACCCACAAACATGTGACGCAAAGAGCTTCCAGGTATACTAATTTCAAACACATTACATGGATCCAACTTCACTAGACAATTAATAACAGTAATCCTCTGGGTTCCTCAGTGAAAGTACAGATGTTCACATCAAGACATACAAAAGAATTATAAAGAGGGCACAGTAATCTATTGTCCAGCTTCGCATTGAAAACGCTCCCTTTTCTTTTAGTCTGACCTTAAATTAGATAACTCATCAATAAAAGAAAATAAGTTATGAAAGTTTCTATTATTGAAACCAGAAGAAATCAGTATTAAAAAGATAATTAATACCATACATTTTGTCTGGCCCTTTCAATACGAATACTTGCATGAGTAAACTTTTAACTGGCAACTGGGGTATCAGACAGGGTGAAGTGGTTTTAACTTAGCATGCCAGACTCACATTAACTCTGCTGGATTGGGATAGCAGAGCAGCCAACGTTAAACACATATAGACATTGATAAATGCACCCCTAGGTACACATATCTCTTGAAGCAACAGAATTTCAATTTTACTGATATGCTCTAGTGAATTGTCATCCTTTGTTTTTGAAAATAGCCCCACAAAAATTCAAGCTTGCAATTTTCACACAAAAATAGTGGCACTCCCACCAGTCACCAACATAGGTGATGTTATCTTCATGGACTGGGCACTAGGCTCAAAGGGGTCTCTGCATGTCACTCATTAGCGCACAAGTCAACTAACACATCAAACCTATTTTAAGATGGAGCTTAAGTAACAGGTGGTTGGGCATTATTTGACTCTGAGGTCTGCCTGGGTCAGCTCAAAATCATCCTCAAGTGGCTGTAAAAAAGCCCACTGGCAACATTTTGATCTGACTTGAAAGCAACTTCCTGGCCTTCAGGATCCCCAAAGCCATATTTGGTTATCTAAAATTTACCACTACACAAGACCCTGTGGGCCTATCCATGATACCCTGTGCACCATCAAAGGTTGTTAGGGCTGAACCTTAGATCACTGGTTAGCCCTTGTGCTACCTTGTTTTTAGTTTAGGCCATTGATTGAGTTTGGACTGATTTTAAGTGAGGAAACTTACCTAGAACAACCACTGAGGGTCTGTCAGCATAAGGTAGATTTATAGAAGTCTGTGAAGTGGGTAATAGCGAAGAGGCCACCCTAGCCTGAGATGGGCCACTGGGGGCCTCCTCACTGAACCAGGTCTACTTTAAGCTGCTTGCGGATCTAGGTCCTGATTACCCATAATGGCTGAAGCTTCGATTTCGCCAACTCCTTTACAACATTTTGATGCATGTGAAGTACTTGTAAGTAGAGTAACTTCAATACTTAGTTCAGGCTTAGTTGTTGCATACCCCTCCCTAGCATTAACAACCTTAACGAGATTGCTCTCAATAGCCTCCAGTCGGGAGTGCAATGGTCCAAAATAATAGTTTAAAAGAGATTTGAACTTCTAACACAGTAAATCAACCAAAATGTACTGTTCCTTTGCAAAAGTATCATGGACTGCTCCTCTACCAAAAGACTCCAAGGCACCTCTCTTCTGGGACTGTTTCATAGATTTTGAAATTCTTCTCTCTTGGGAGTTGGTTCAAAGTCCATTCAAAAGGTAGTAGCATGAAACTCAGGGTCAATAATAACATCAGGGACAGATGGCGAGTCAAAGGTGGCGGCAGAGATAGGGACCTAATTTGAGGAAACAAGGGGTATTCTCAAGCAGTGCAAAGCATTATTGAAAGATAGGTGCCTGTTTATGAGCTACATTTCCTTTGAGATAACTCTGAAGAAAAGATGGCCAAACAAGGTATGTTATATATGTATCTTTATTTAAGATCAGTACAACTTGAAGATGGAGCAGCCAGCCAGCACTTCAACTATCTCACTGTGGTCTGTTTTGTGGTTCCTCGACCACCTGTTCCACAACAGAATGTGGGGGCATTCCCTACGTATCTGAACCCCAAGAAATTTTCACTTGGGAGTTGGTTCCAAATCCGTTGGAAAGGTAGTAGAGTGAACCTAGGGGTCAGTAATAACATAAGGGACAGATGATAAGTCCAAAGTGATAGCATAAATAGGGGCCTTATTTGAGGAAGCGAAGGGTGTTGTCAAGCTGTGCAAATCATTATTGAAGGACAGGTGCGTATCTGTGAGCTATATTTCCTTTCGGACAACTCCAACAGCTCTGGCTGAAAAAACATTATGCATGTGTTTTTAGGCTCCTTGCTGCTTGTACCAATGAAAGGGGGTTGCCTGACTTAATCTCCTTCGGGCTCTGATGGGTAGACAGGCTGCTCTTTGGTCTGTTTTTGCCCTATCAACACCAGGGTACCCTTCTGCTGCGGACTCATTAAAGTGCTTTATAAGTAAACAATTTAAATATCATGACCACTATAACCATAAACAAAATTCCAAACTGAATAAAGTTTTAAAGCTTTCTTACAACCACAGAGCTAATGAATGTAAATGGTGCGCAACACTAAGTTATAAACTTACATGAAAACCATAGGCTGACCAGAACGTCTAAAGATAGTAAGTCTACCATACATCACTAATGTTAAGCATTCCAAAAGAATAACAAAGATTTACAACACTATAATATGCACATAATAGTCTGATTTCAAAGCAGATGATGGTGGCATCAGTAAATTATCAAAATTCTATTATTATCATTCAGTTTTTATTCTTATATTTAACACAAATTTGGACGTGAATGTCTAAGAACGGGCTACAACATGCAGGCGAAACAAAAAGATAGGACAGAAACAATTTAGAAAAACTGTCTAAATAGGGTAACTCACTATAAAAATACACTAGTGTAATTATTTAAACTGACGAGGAAACAAGAAACCACATTTAGTTTATACCTCTCCTTATGGTACAGCAGACAGGAAAGTTTCATCAAGCAGAGCGTTCACCATAGCGCAGCATCAGTAGACAGAAGCATCAAGACATTGCAGAACATGGGCTGCACATAGGGCCGGTCAGCAGTTCATAATTCATTGGGCATATAAGTACTGAACAGGATAATCAAGTTGGGCAATTAGGAAAGATAATTTTACTACTTTAAAAGACACCTAAGGAGCATAGAGATAGAGAGAAGAAAGAGCGCACCACCACACCAAGGGTCATCAGCAAGCTAGCACAACGACGACTGTTAACGTTTCAAAAGTCTCCCACTTACTAGAAATGTCCATGCGATTGGTTCTCCAGGTAGGCTTATCTTGCACACAACAATCAATATCCAATACGATTTCCATCTGCATCATGTGTGCAAGGGAGGATGTTTGATGAATTCATACAGTTCTGCAAAATTATCACATTTTTAACTTGATTGTAACTTTAGGATGGTATAAAGGTTTATAAGTCATCTTATGCTAACTTCTATGCCACTAATGTAGTAGTAAAAATTGATCTCTATCAGTTTCATTTGGCATCTTCTCAGCGCAACAAGTGTGTTGACTTTTGCTTTTGTTACCAAGTTCAAAATCTTCTTCTATACCCTCTGAAGATATTTTACTACCAGCAGTTCAGCTAAGGATCATTTGGATTGAAACAGGCTACATCAGCCTCTATATATGACGGTTTTCCTATTTCGTTTCATTTCTTACATAGGATTTATTAACAATCAGCTAAGTGGCCTTGTACAGGCACAACACATGGGCAATGTCTATGAGCCCCTGACCACATAGCCTTTAGTTGCCATTGCTTTCTGTTTTTCAGCATGGTGGAGCATTCTTTAGTGCAGGCAGGACTCCCAGACTACATTTTGAAAGCTTTTCTTAATTGAGTTGTTATCAAGCTCTCATAGGTAGCTAAGTGGCCTTGTACAGGCACAACACATGGGCAATGTCTATGAGCCCCTGACCACATAGCCTTTAGTTGCCATTGCTTTCTGTTTTTCAGCATGGTGGAGCATTCTTTAGTGCAGGCAGGACTCCCAGACTACATTTTGAAAGCTTTTCTTAATTGAGTTGTTATCAAGCTCTCATAGGTAGCACTGGGCCTTGAGGTTCATGTAAGTATTGAGAGTTAGCCAGCCATGTCTAAGCTAGCTAGAGTGGATTAATTCTCCAAGAGTGACAGGGTTTTTGGTGCTGGATTTAGATATTTTTTAAACTTCTCCCTGCTCAGTCATAGGTCCCACACTGAGGAAAGGCCCAAATTAGTTAATGTTGATTGTAGATGAGGGATGTTAGTTCTGGCATCCTGGGCGTGGTCTCCGCTAATGTTTTGCCCATGATTCCCAGGTTGTTCTGTGAGCAAGACACTATTTTTGCTGTTTGTGTTACTCTGGGCACTTTACCACTGCTGCCCAGTGCTAAAGTGCAAGTGTTACCTATGTGAAATTATATGTGTAATTGGCTTTTTCATGATTGGCATATTTGATGTACTAGTAAGTCCCTAGTAAAGTGCACATAAGTGCCTAGGGTCTGCAAATCAAATTCTACTAGTGGGCCTACAGCACTTATTGTGCCACCCGCATGAGTAGCCCTGAAAACAAGGCTCAGACTTGCCACTGCAGTGTCAGTGTGTGCAGTTTTTTAAACTGCCAATTCGACTTGGCAAGTATACCCATTTGCCAAGTATAAACAAACCCATTTTATATTTGTTAGGCACCTCTAAGGTAGGCCCTAGGCTGCCCTGTGGGACAAATACAGTGTATGTTAAAAGTAGGACATGTACTGGTGTGATTTTACATGTCCTAACTGTGAGATACTGCCAAATTCGATGTTCACTGTTGCAAGACCTATTTCTCTCATAGGTTAACATGGGGGATACCTTTACAAATCCTTAGAGTGCAGTCTCCCCTGTTGAAAGCAGATAGAAATAGGGAGTTTGGGGTCTCTGAACTCACAATTTAAAAATACATCTTTAGGGAATGTGGTTTTTAGATTGTTAGTTTAAAAATGCTACTTTTAGAAATTGTGCATTTTCTTGCTTAAACCATTTCGGGACTCTGCCTGTTTGTGGATTCCTTTTCTGGTTCAAACCAACAAGTGGGCTGTTTGTGCATCTCCACTAGGCAGTGACACAAAGGGTGCTGGGGTGTAACTTGTAAATCCTGATGGGCCATAGAGTGTCATACAGCCGATGTTCGTGACACCCGTTGCAGCACTTGTGACCCTTTGGCGTGATCATGGCCCCGTGAGGCTACCCCGCAGCATCTTGAGTTCGTCGGACATCGACCCTGCTGGAGGTGCAAAGGGACCAACACCTTGCAATGGATGCCGCCTCTCCTCCACTGCTCCACAGTAGGAGTTTGACGCCTCTCATTGAAGCCTTCATTCCTTTGCCCTACAGCATCAGAACTGATGCCGCCTCGGACCCAGCGACACCTCGCTCCCCGACTCCATACACCGGCCTGTCTTTCCACACTTTTGCAAAGGAACTGTACCCGGGGGTCAATGTGACTCCGTAATCAGCGCCAGTGGTGTTGCATTGTGGAAAATGACTCCGTCACGACATCGCTGTAACATCAAATTGCAGCATTTGTTCCTCTAGGCACAATTTTTGTGTTTTTACTGCACAATTCATATCTGTTCTTGTGTATGTCAGATTTGTATTGTATTTGGTCTTGTTTTATGTAGATAAATATTTACTATTTTTCTAAACCTATGTGGTGTCCGTTTTGTAGTGTTTTCACTGTATTACTGTGCGTGTTGGTACAAATACTTTACACAATGCTCCTGGGTTAAGCTTTACTGCTCGTGCCAAACTACCAAAGTGGTGAGCAGGAGTTAACCAAGTGATTCTCTCCTTTACCCTGACTAGAGTGAGGGTCCCTGCTTGGACAGAGTGCTAGATGACTGCCCACCAGAGACCCCATTTCTAACAGGGGAATTGTATGTGGATTGTGCTTGGGAAACTGGACAAAGGAAGTGAATATTTTTTAAGGCATGATTGCCATTAGAGCCACCATTTCTCTGTGTTCTAGTTGTTGCCCGGCACACCTTAAATTAAGGACATGGTGCAGATGCGCAACCTAATAGACACTGCCTCGGCTGCTGTGTGGGGGTGGTCTAGTCTGCCAAGTGTTGCTCTTGCTGTTATTTTTAATGTTCGTTTTCAAAAATATTGGAAACGCTGATCTTTTAAAATCCTTGGTTGTTTTTAATTCTGTTGGGCGAATTATGCTGATTTGTACTTGGAAGACGAGAAAAAGGAAGGGAATAATTTTTACAGCATTATTGCGATTGGAGCAGCCATTTCTCTGCGCTGTAGTTGTCATCAGGCACCCCTTAAATGAGCGACTTCGCGCAGACACACTTTAGATTCCTGCTTGGATGACATTGACCTTTGCCTTCCATTACTGCCTTGTAAACTGTGGGCTGGTCAGCGCAGTCTGGCCAGAGTCAGCCTTAGGCCTCCCTTACCTACTTCTCGGTAGACTGGTGCTTTGACCTTGTCAGTTGTTGCTCTCTGGCTGCCCATAAGCTTGAGGTATTCTCCCTTTTACTGGATTCTAGTCATGATGTTTTGTTTTTAACTGAGATGTGGCTGTCAGAGGACTTTGGGCCTGATGTTGTTCAAGCCCTTCCTCTCAGTTAACGCATTTTAAGGCTCTATAGGCAGGGTAAAGCTGGTGGTGGGACCGCAATTGTCTATAGGGAATCTTTTAAATGCACATCATTGTTGTCTTCTATTCCAAACTGTGAGAACTTGGCTTTTTCCCTAATGCTGTGCCCAACCTTCGCCGTGGCTGTAATCCTCCTTTATAGACCTCAGGCCACTATACTAATTTTCTCTAAATTTTCCCAAAGGCCATCACTGGATTAGCCATGGATAGACCGAATTTCACTCTACTTGGTGATTTCAATCTCCATATGGACAGTCTGAGCGACAATGCCCCCAAAACAATACTCCATGATAAGGGGCACACTATTGACCTTCCCGTCAGCAATATTAGGAACCTAAGGGTTCAAACCCCTCTCCCCTCGACCTGGTCAGATCATTTCCTCATTCCTTTTATCTTACCCATGTCCACCTCTCCCATCCCTCTTACCCTGGCATAACGGCTGGACCACGCTGGTTCAAACTCAAGCTGGAGAATTGGCTAGAGCTCCTGGAAACCACTAAACCCGATCATTTGGATTCTGTAGATTTAGCAGCTCACCATTTTAATGAGTGGTTGGCCAACTCTTTGGATGAGGCCGTTCTGGTAAGGTGGCATAAAGACGTTCAGCGAACCCATAAATCCCCTTGATTCACTGCTGATTTATTTTCCCAGAAGAAAGAATGCAAGTGCCTATAAAGAAGATGGAGACCTATGATGCAACCAGTAGAGCAAAATATATGAACTCCATTAAGCATTATGATGTGGAGATCAAAGCATCTCAAGCTGTCTTCTACTCCACTAAAATTGCCAATTCTTCCAGCTCCTCAAAACAAAACTTTAAGATTCTTAAAGATATCATTGAGCGAATAGCAGTCAGCTCCACTTCAATGGTATCGGGTGAAAACTGCGATTACTTGGCCTAATTCTTTCAGAAAAAGATCATGGACATCTATTATTCCTTCCCTAATACTTCTAATTTGGCAGACATTTGCCCTAGTGGACTTCCTCGGGACCCTCAAGAGTGTTCCCTTTTGGCTTTTCAGCATCTCACCACGTGTATGGCTAAGGATCTTTTAAATACTGTAAAATCAGGTTTGCCCATGGATCCTTCTCCTCTCCATATTCTTTGTCTAAATACTGATGTCATTGCCCCAGTATCTATTCAATCTCTCCCTATCTTGTGGGATGGTCCCTCTTCAATGGAAACATGCAATTGTTTAGTCACTTTTACTTTTAAAGAAACCCAACTTAGAACCTTCTAATCTGAGCAATTCTAGGACAATCTCCCTGTTACCTGAAGTATCTAAACTGCTTGAAAAATATGTTAATAAAAAACCTCTTCGTCTTTCTTGAATCAAAGGAACTTCTTCATCCCACCCAGAGTGGCTTTCTCCCTCTGCATAATACAGAACAGCGCTGTTTTCAGTGGTCAAGGAACTCAGGCTCCTCCTGAATCAGGGAGGATCAGCAACCATTACCCTGCTAGATCTCAGTGTAGCCTGTGATACTGTACACCATCTCAACCTCTTGAAGGAAAGGTCTAAAGTTGGTATTGGGGCAGAGCACAGGACTGGCATTCCCTTCCTCCTTCTTGCTGAATTGCTCCTTTCAGGTCCATGACCAGCCCTTCTTCTCAGCTAGCCTTCTGTCCTGTTGTGGAGTGGCCCAGGGCTCAGCTCATCATGTCAATTTCCTCGGATTTAAATTCTGGTCACCTATCTTTGACTTCTTGTCCTCAGAAAGTAGCCAGCTGGATGGCTGGCTGCAAACTGAAACTCAATGAAGACAAATAGAGGTTATGGTGTTGGGCAACAATCTCAGTAATCCAGTTCTAAGCTCTCTCCCAGACTGTCTGAGTAAACTACCCACTCCTAAATGTTCTATGAAAAGCCTCAAGATCTGGCTTGGTTCTGGCCTCACCATCAGGTCCCTGTGTTATCCCAGCTCGACTATGGGAATGCCCTGTTCTTAGGCTCACCTTGTTATGTTGTCAGGAGGCTGCAGATTGCACAGGATGCTTCTGCACACCTCCTGATGAATGTTCCCAAACATCTATCAGCCACCAAGGCCTTGTGAGACCTATAGTGGCTTCCTGTGGAATGCTGAGTGCAGTTTAAGTCCGTTTGCATCATGCATTGGGCAATCAATAATAAGGGCCTCTCTGTTAAGATCTTTAGCCTCCCTATATCGCCTGAGAAGAGCCCTTTGACATTCATCAGCTCATTTACTGAAGGTCCCCAGGATTCTCAGATCCCACTGGGGTGGTTAGTCCACTTCTTCGCTGGCCCCCAGAATTATGGGATACTTTACCCTTTGAATTGCACATCCTGGAGCATGAGCTTCCTTTCTGCAAGGCATTGAAGACCTGGCTTTTTTGGCATCTCAATCTCCCTGCCAGCGTTATTCCAATCACCGACAATGTCTGGAAGCAATGGGAGTCCTCTGGGTAGCCATGCACTATATAAGACCTTAAGAATAGAATAAAGTTAAAGAGTCTTCGCTTGCTGATTTGAAGTTGCAGCAGCAGTTCACAAAGGCTGCCTGCCAGGGGGGAATTGCAGACCCTTTCCAATCTGATCTGCACAGGGGATGTGTATGTTGGTGACTATTGACTATTGATCGTATTTAGCTCTAAAGGTCAGAAATCAAAAGGGGTGGGCTGAAGCACAGAGCCCTGCTTTAGACCTTGCACTATTTGTATGGCTCTTAACAGCTGAGATCTGTCTTCCAGTTTTATCCAAACCCACATGTTACCATGTTATGATAGAGCATTGGATGGGGGTGTGGCCAGTATGGCAGATGGAATGAATGTGCAGTGAGGGAGTTCCAAATGTCTTGGCCACCTGGCAGCACCCTGATGCCTCAAAGACCCCCATACACTTCTGCTGGGGATCCCTCCAACATTTGGACCGGCGGTGGAGGCCGGGTGATGACAGCAAACATTGCATTTTCCTGTGGGCGTGGCAGCACCCTTTTTCACCTGTGTGCTGAGATCTGACATTTTCCTGTGGCCTACGAGTTCCATCGGGGGTATCTGCTCTCTGGCCCAGTGGATGCCATTGTGGTAGACTCAGTGTATGCCAATGAGACTGCTCTGCTTGGCCCCATCTGTGCCAGGAGCCCTAACCTGAGCTCTTTGCCCATGACTTTGGCAGCTGGCTGTCCCTGCATTGCCACCAGGGGTGGCCCATGTGATGGGCCAGGCCATCTGGCCCCACCTGGTGCAGTATTGGCACTTTAAACAGAATGTTACTGGGGGGGCAGACACCTTGTCTCCAAAGTGGGGGAGACCAGGCAATGGAGATCAGGAGGTGTGGCCCCCCCTGCCGGTGCAGATTTTTTCCTAACTGGAGTGAGGCTGAGGGGGCCTAGCATGGTACTGTGGACTGAGCATGTGGTGTTAGTGGGTGACCCACTGGGTTGGTGAGGGCAGTTCATCCTTGACTGTCATGAGAGAAGCACAAAAATAGTCTGCTGGGCTCCCTTTGTGGTGCCTCTGGCTCCAGGGAAACACCTTGGAGCACAAGAGCCCAATCCTGCCTACAGGTGTAACTGTCTCTGGCCTGTGTGAATGAGCCTATCCCTTTTTGGCCCAGGAATTTATGTTCTCCTCTGCTCGATCTATGCTGCCCCTCCCCTTCTAACTTTTGGTTGCTTGTGGAGGGTCTCCCACCGGAAACAAGGCCTGCCACTTTTGGGGGTTCTTGCCTTTGTGGTTCTTGCTGAACTCCTATGAGTCATTAGGAACATTAAAGTCACACTGTATCCCAAGTTGGATGAAATGACAATTGAGATGAGTATTCTTAGGGTAGACCAAGCAAAGGTAAGGGACAGGGTGTAATCCAATGAGCCTGCACTGGCTGGCCTGTGATGGATATGCAATCTCAGTTGAAGGTTCTTCTTGTAGAGGGCAGTTCATGGTGAAATAACATTTGCATAGTGGTGCTCCGAGGAAAGGGTGGAGGGCCCCACCATGTACCTCTTTCTGGAGGATTGGCTACTCAACACTGTGCTTGAGAGGTGGAAGTCCACTTTCTTCTCAGTGGAGTACACCCACAGAGTGCCTTGTCGACTGACCCCCCCCCCCCAGGACCCCACTCAGCCACAGGTGGCAAGGCTCTTCAGTTATTGTGACCGCAATCAAATCTTGCAGCTAGCGCATACCAAGGCCCATTGGAAGTGGAACATAGTCCTGAGAACATGTACCCGAACTACACAGATGATGTGCAGTCCCAGCATAGCTCCTTTATGCAGGTCAAGATCGGCCTGCAATACACCTTGATGTTCCCAGCCAAACTGTGGGTCATGGACTTTGGCACCACTTGATTTTTCATGTCTGCAGCTGAGGACTGGGTCTGGCTAGAGTCCAAAGGGGTATCACCACCATCGCATTATGCCATGGATGCTGATAAAGGGAGACACCGTAAACCCCCACCATAGGGGATTCACGATTCACCCAGTGGTAGGCTGACAGAGGAACAGTCCACAAGATAGTAGGCTCCGGTGGTGGCTGAATTCTAATCCTGTAACAGCCACACCAAAGACTTGCCTGCTTGGTTCATGTCCTCATTTAATGAGGAGCAGATATGTGAAATGGCTGCCATTCCCTCTGAATTACGAGCTGGGATGGCTCTCACCCCAATGTTTGCAGATCAGATGATCTGAGCGGTGGCCCCATGTCCTTTTGGTTGTACGTGGTGGAGTCTTGATGGACTGCACCCTGTGGAGACGAGAGGGGTCCCATTAGTCCCTGAGTGTGGCAGGTGGGCCGGTCTCCCCACACTTTCCATATTTCTGGATTCCCTGCCCGACCTTAGTGGACTGCAATAAACTTGTTTTGTGTTATGATTTATAATTGGCCTGGGACTTTTTCTTGCCTTGACATGGGAAGGCAAGTTGGGACTGATGTTATTGTTTTTCTTTCTGTTTTATCTTGTTTTTCTGTCTGCAAAGGTTTGCGGATGCATTGCTGGAAGAGGATGAGATGTGGAGACGTAGGTGGCATGGGGTGGGAAGGCGCTTTGGCGATATAGTATTGGCATCCAGTGATGTTTGTTCTCCCCCATCTAGAATTTCTGATCCGGGAATGGGAACTCCAAAGTAGCATCATCAGGCGTTTTCTTACATAAAACGTAGACATGTTCACAGCATGTCTCCAGGAACTACACAAGATGACAGTGGAGCTGCTGCCCTTGCAGCGTTGCTTTAAGGGTCAGTTAGTAGAAACTCCCTATTAGGGGTATGCTTAAGGGGTGTTGATCTGGGTAGGGCCTACAATACCCATTCACAATGCGTGCCAGAGGGTAGACCCCGAGGGATGGCATGTAGTGGTTGCGGTGAAGTTGAATGGTGTGCCCATTGCTCTTGTGGCACTTTATGCATCTAATGAGAATCAATCCCATTTTCCTGAAACCCTTTCACCATTGAGGATCCATGATGTACAGGCAACAAGCCTTTGGGGATTAGATTTTAATTGCATGCGTGATATACACATGGACAGGTTCACTCCCCTGCTTCCTGACACACAGTGACACAGAATGCGCACTCCTTCGCAGATTGGTTGACACATGGTAGAATCCAAGATGTCTTGTGTTCCCTGTACCTTGTTGCATATGAATACTCTCACTTTACCAGTGTCTACCAGCTCCGTACTAGAATCAGTTTCTGTAGGAAGCTGTCCTGGTTTGTAGTGGGTACCTTGTTTACTTACACCTTGTACCAGGTCCAGTTATCCCTTATTAGTGAAGTAGCAGTGTTCTAGCAGCTTGGGCTGATAGAGGTAGCTATAGAAGAGAAGCTTAGGCTGAACTAGGAGAGATGCAAAGCTCATTAAATACCACTTAGAGTTACATAGTACTTATACACAAGTAAGGACAATACTCAGTGTTACCAAAAATAAAAATAGTTTATTTGGGTGACACAGTACCAAAAATATCTTAGAGGCAATATTCCTTATGGAGGTAAGTATTATACACAATATATACACTAGACACCAAAATTCGACAAGTATTTAGTCATAGGATATTGCAAACAATAGGAAATGCTATATAATGCAATGGGAGAAATTAGGACTAGGGGCAACACAAACCATATACTAACAAAGTGGAATGTGAATCACGAATTCCCCCCCTAGACAAGTGTAGTGTGTGCAGAATCGCTGGGAGAGTAAGAATATAATAAAAGTGAGCGAATTACCCCACCCCAGAGCCCAGAAAAGCAGGAGTAAAGTACTGCAAGTTTCCTTAGGACACACTACACCTCGTGATATGGATTATTGCAGCAACCAACCAAGTCTGCAAACAAAAAACTGCTGGATTCCTGGACCTGAAGACCTGCAAAAGAAGGGGACCAAGTCCAGAAGTCGAAAGAAGGTCCAGAAAGGACAGGAGCCCTTGCCAACCCAGAAGAGGGTGCAAAAGAAGAGTCGCCAGTTGGACGAAGACTGCAGGAATGCACCTTAGGAAGATGGCAGCAGGTTCCTGCATGATGCAAAAGATGTCCCACAACGTCAAGATGGACGCAGATGTGAGTTCATGTTGGAAGTCGCCATCAAGCCTTGGATACTACAAATGTGCGTTTTGCATCAAAATGGCACTGGCTGGACCCAGGAGGGACCTGGGGGCCTCAACTCTTTGTGAAGAGGAAGAGGTGGCTCTCAGCACTTCAGAGAGCCCTCGGGATGCCAGACAGCACCCACGGGAGTCCCAGGACATGGGGAAAAAGGGTGTGCAAAACACGGTTGGTGCAGCACTACAAAGACGGGTCCCAGGCCACCGGAGGTCAACTCAGTGAGTTGAGCATCGCAGGATAGAGTGCTGGGGACCTGGGCCAGGATGTGCATGAAGGAAATGTGCAAATAGTGCTCAGAGGCCTCCGGAGGTGAAGAAGACGCTGTGCACAGGGGTACTGTCACTCTCAGGGAAGGCAAGGTCTTACCTCCTCCAAATTGCGTCAGCAGGACCTCAGGACAGTATATGTCGAAGGAGTATACTCTCTGTGTTTCTAGGAACAGGTTCTTCACTGTGAGAGGAGTCCAAGAGTACCGGTCATCGACTTGGAAGGTGCCTGCATGAGCAGGGGAGTGACTTCATCACCCCACAGGAGATTTCTTCAGTCCTTCTGGTGCAGGGTGAAGACAGGAAGACTCCAGAGCGTGCACACCATGGAAACTGTTGCAGTTGCTGACTGGAGCTGAAGTTGCAGAAGAAAAGTATCCCTTGTGGATACTTTGTTGCTGTTGTAGCGGTTCCTGGAGCAGGCTGCGGCTGATCCGAGGTCAGAGGATGAAGTAGTAGTTGTGAAGGATTCCTGCTGCAAATTGCAAGTAAAATCTAAAGAGAACCCACAGGATAGACCCTAAATAGTGCTGAGAGGCGGATTGGCTACCTTATCAGGTAACGACGTATCAGGACGGGTGTCAAAAATAGTTTGTCACTCACTTCAGCTGCTGTCTTGAAAGTTTTGAGGTGATTCATCTAGCCAGGGCTGAGAAAACGAGGAGTCCTGAAATGCATTTTCTGCATGCAATTTCCCATAGGATTTTAGACAAAGCTACATCCTGAACCGTTAAACTTGGCAGAAACTTAGATCTTGGTCCCGAAAGAGTGTTTTTTTGTAATGTGGTGCAAATCCATTCATTAGTTTTGGAGTTATTAAAGGGAAAAAATATAGATATCTAGGGGCACAAACCTGCCACGGATTTTCCACAGATATGGGTGGATTTGCAGATCCATGCACCAACTGCAATGTCATGATTGGTTGGCAGCAACCTAGGTGGAAATTTGCAGCAGCCATTTTGTTAATTAAAACTCGGTTCCCAGAAGGGAAAATACAATTTAAAAGTGATAGAGGGGGTCCGGGTAGACCCCATGGGACTAATGGAGCGGTCTGTGAGGCAAGGGTCAAAAATTGTCCCAACATTTTTCTTTAAGAATCCTTCACCACTGAATTTTCATGTTTTAAATACACATGATGCACACATAGTCAAATTTAATCATGTTTATATTGTGAATTTAGATCATCCCCAATCATCACTAAAGAATTATATACTATTACATTCAATTAGCATGTACAAAAAGATGAATCCAATCGTGCAGATGATGCAGTGCTCGCATATAATTACCTAAACACAAACATACCAACATACACTGTATATTCCCAAATGATAGTCACAAAGGCACAAGTACTGAGGGTTTCTGTATGTCAAAGCTACAGCCCTCTTAAGAAATAATCATTAATCATATGGGAAAATTTGTCAATGTTTCAACCCCAAATTACTAGAGGGGTCTCTGCAGGATGCTATTGTCTACCTCTCACACATATCCATTTTAGTGCCAGGCAAAATGTTGTGAAAGTAAAGGTGGGGAAACAATTCTTTATTTGATGCCACTCTGAACTATTCAAGGGAACCTCAAGCCCCTTCATACCAGCAAAACATTCCTGTCCAAGATGACAATTGCATGGTATTGATTGAATTAGGCCAGAAAGCACAGTAGGAGACTCTTCTAAACTAACCTCTGTCCCAGGTGTCATGAGAGGGCCAGTGTGAACATGGGTCTTTGCAGCACAGTAATAAATGTGCTGCTCGCAGACCCTCTTTAAAATCTGGGACATTTATTTATTTTTGTAATAAGTGTAGGGATGTCAAGACAGTCATGAAAAAACTGCGACTGTTCAGACTAATCTGGGACATCTGGTCACCCTACACATAATGCCTCGTGGCAGCTATTGGGGCTGTGTGGGGACCTGAGCACGTTGAACCATCCATGTCATTGGCGCGTCAGGTGTTGTTAAGACATGGTGACATGAGGCGCACAATCATGCTGCTTTATGGTGGATCGCTAGAACTTTGTAAGCCACCTCTTCAGTCCCTGAAACTCCAAAGAGCTCGGTCTCTGGGCCACGAGTTAGCAGATGTGCAGTGGACTAGTGTGCAAGGAAATGTGCAGGGTGACTCCAATACCTTCCACCTGAAAAATAACATTTTGAGGGGATGTCACCAATGGGAATTGTGAGGACCAACAAATCAATAGCAAATCAATAACATTCAATATTATGAAGCTTCAGTCAATACCCACACGAGTTTAGTAACAAGAATTCATAGATTTATTTCCCTATTTTAACAATGCTAAGGTCACAAAGATGACTCTCAAACACAAATGCTAAGCATATAAGATCAATAGCAGCTGATTGAAACAAACGTATATATCTCAATTTCATTAATACAATTAAACAAATTATCTCCAAGAGAATCCCACTTAATAATAACACAAAAAACAGTAATAGTGGTAGAGTATGCATGAGTTCAGCATCAAAATGATTTCAAAACAGATCATAAGCATATCAAAATGATTTACTCCCTAACTAACCACAGATTAGCATTACATTTTGGATTTCATGTGAAAAGATTTTAGTAACACAAATTTAGAAAAACTCCTAGCTTGATTATGTCATGTACAAAAAAAACTATTAATGTGCAGCAATATAATCATTAGTTGCAGTTGGTACCTGAAAAGCAAGAGAGACACAATTCTTATTTAATAACATAAATTACCACAAAAGTAGTAACATCAAATGATCAGCTTCCACTTGAGGTCACTATCAGCTATCTCATCTGAAGTTTAGGCCTAACGACAGCTAATCACAAAACCCGTCTGCTCTTGAAGAACAACGAATCACACTCCCCATGATCTACTCTACCCTCTAATTAGTCTACACAGATTATTATACTAAAATCTAATCAACTCCTGATTGGTCGGTCTATGAGGTGGTTTCATTTCAGCCAATCAACAACTACATTGATGATCTAAACTTGACAAACCTACGTTAACTATAACATTTTCTTTCGGTGGACACACACTCCTTCCGTCTCGTCTGTAACTCCATTGTCTCATCCGCCTCTCATATATCTTGTTCTCAGGAAGAAACTTTCTCTGATACTTTTACTTCCATCCTCGAGGAAAGACCAGATATTAGTATCATTCTCGAACAATAAGAAATTTCAACACATGCAATGCTTGGTTAATATATGACCTTGTAAGACATGACACCGCAACCCACTTAGGGTAGCTGTGGATACGTCTACACAAGCTTGAAAACATTTATTATGAAAGCTTTGAATCATGGAAATTAACTACAGCATCTGAGTATAATTTTGCTCAACCAAAAACAAAAAAACAGGCATTTTAAAAGTTTCTTGTTTTACACGTTAGTTCATCACTCATTATTAATATGAAAACCATTAATAAACATATTAGAAAATTCACACTCTCACAATCCCTCCCCTGGTGACATGTCATCACATTACTCTTTTATAAATGTATTTATCATCATCAAATTCAAAACTTTGTTTCATCTATTTCTGAATTTTCTCCTTTTCTCTTCTTATTTTCTTTGTAAAATGTATTCATTTCCATTTCAAATTTTCTTTTATTCCTTTCTAATTTTCTCTTCTTAATACATTTCATTACTCTGAAGGTGCCCCAAATTCTAATTAAACTAAACACAATTATAGACACCCGTTTTGCAATTTTCAAGATAACAGTTCTTCCCACACTGATAAACCAATTGCCCACAGCTTCAATTCCTTTTCCAGCCTTCACCCAAATTGTAGTTTCTCTTAGTCCTTTCAAATCTTTATTCTTAGTGTTAGTCACATTAGTGATTAATTCTTTAACCTTCCCCGAATTATCAGGGATAACAGAACAACAATGATTAGAACTAATTAGTTTACAAACTCCTCCCACTTTCTCCAAAAGAATATCTAAGGCAAGGCGATTCTGTTTGTCCCATAGCTCTCGTAGAAGCCAACTCTGTATCCAAAGGAATGATAGCTCCAGAATATCTTGTCAACATGTTATCATAATCGAGTTTAGGACCACTCCCACTGTTTGAATTATAGCCCCAAATATGTCTCCCACAATGCCAGAAATTGATTTGCGCTTGTGTCTCGTTTCTAATTTCATGGAGTCAGGAATTTTACTCAAGTCTTCCAACTGATAGATTTTCGGAAAGACTACTCCTAGATAACATGTCCCGTACCACCCTCTAGGAAGATGGTAATATGCATTTATTACATAAATATAGTAAATGCCAGGTATCGGAGGATCCTGTCCATTCATCATAAAATCCCACTTACTCTTAAACATAAAACATGTCTACATTCACTCTTTCCAACAAACAACCTGTCATTCTTGCTCCAAGGTCTCTGTATACACAGTTTTCCTACATGCTCAGCATCTATTGTTAGTTTCCCTGTTTAGTGATGTCATTATAAGCATAATCTACTCCAGACTTTCTACTTCTAATTCCCATATCCATTTTTGCCTTTATTTCTCTCCTTCTGTCTTCTGTATTATCTAAAAATTTCTTTTCCACTGGCGTTAGTAAACAAGGTAAATTATTACGGTGAGCAAAGGCAGTTCCAAAAGTTAAAGTCGGCTCAAAGAAATCTCTCATAATTACTATCTTATTTTCTTTGGCCATTTTAGTCAAATATTCTATGACAGGTACAAAAGATAATACCATATCATAGTTTGAATAAAAATATTGAATACATTCTTGATTATAGAAACATGTTAACAAAAGACTGCAGCTTATAGCGTAAGTCACAGGTAAACTATGATACGTAGTCCCTCCTTCTACTGAAGCTGGAATCTAAGTACATACATAACAATCAGTCGCATCCATCACCTCAACATACTCATGCAATAAGCGATGGAAAACATTAGAAGAAAGCTCTTTTTCCTCATGCAAATATTTTACATCTATTCTCAACCTATCTTTGGTTAATGACTTATCAGCCAAATCTAAAGAATCAATTTTCGCAGTCTGATTTACTCCATCAATCTCATAAACAGACACTGCCACGAATAACAATAAACATATCAACACACTCATTACCACTTAACCAATACTAAGCACTTTGCAACAACTAATCCTACAGTTTTGGTCATGTAAATTACTCATTTTCTATGTTAGGAATTAAAAACAAAAAAACAAAAAAAAAACAATAAAACAAATCCTTCAATTTCAAAAATTTCAAAAAACTTCTCCTAATTTCTATTTTTTTCAAAACCCCTCCTAATTTTTTTTATTTTTTATGAATTAATTCACTCTTGGACAGTTCCTTTGTCAATTCCTGTATAGCAGCTCATCTAAGTTCAGTTTTTCATTTGTCTTTTCCAGTAACTTTCAATTTTCCAATTTTCTTTAACCCAATATCTCTTTTGTGAATCTTCACGTCCCAAAGTCTGAATTTTTTCAGTCTCTGTCAAAACAATAACTCTAAAATTCTTCTTCCAGTCACTTGAATTTAAGTATGTCCATTCAGGTCCAGCATATCTTCTGCTTGCTACTCTTTTCCTTTTTGGTCATCTTCCACTATCACTATTTTTTCCACTAGCTTGTTCTTCCCCCGGCAATTCTCTCTCTTCTGGTACTGATGGTATAACATCAATCTTTCCTTTTTCCACAGTTTCCTCTGGCCAATTGTCTCCTTTCAATGTTCCTTTTGTCTTCTCAATATCGAATCATCACTTGCCTTTGGACCCTTCTACTTAGACGTTCCCGCAATTGGTTCTAGAAGAGTATAATCCACTCGGGCAGGATTATTCTTAATTTCTTTCCCAACGGGGTCTATCTCATCTTCAGTTTGGT
Organism: Pleurodeles waltl; assembly: GCF_031143425.1. Taxonomy (NCBI): domain Eukaryota; kingdom Metazoa; phylum Chordata; class Amphibia; order Caudata; family Salamandridae; genus Pleurodeles; species Pleurodeles waltl. The sequence continues at coordinate 733,543,797 of NC_090437.1, read as the reverse complement.
TTGTCAAATATCCTGCTACTGAGGTCACCCTCCTTCAAGTAGATCTATCTTCTGTGGTTTCCTCTTTTCCATTCTCCTTCGTGGACACTCTCCTCTGATCGGATCAGTCTCACTTCTTTCTTCCTGGACTGATTCTTCTACTCCTTTTGCAGCTTGTTCAATCTCTTTATCATTTTGTTCTCTTTCATCTGTTATAGGAGACAGTACATCTCTGTCGTTCTCGATATTTTGCTCATTCTCTTTCCTTTGGTTCCAGTTGTTTTCAACTGTTGGCAATCTCAACAGCTCTCTTTCTCTTTCTGTTGGATCATGCACTTTTCTCGTATGGCTCGCATGCACCCAGTCCGGCAAACTAGAACACTTTACTGCAGTTGTTGTAGTCAGCACAATTTGATATGGGCCCTTCCAACGTGGTTCAAGGCAAGACTTTCGTACGTTTTTTGGTATAGGCACCCAGTCTCCTGCTCTCAGACTATGTCCTTGACCTTGTATTTGTTGGGCTGTTGCAACTTCCACCTGATGAGAAAAAGACCGAACCACATCAGCCAGGCTTTTGCAGTAGTCTAGCACCATATCATTTGTAATACTTACAAGTGCCCTTTGCAGGTATTGCTGGTAATCTCATTGCTCTCTCCATCAGTATCTCATGTGGCGATAACCCAGTCTTTTTGCCCGGTGTACTTCTCATTGACATTAGTACTAGAGGTAGAGCATCTGGCCACTTCAGATTTGTTGATGCCCACACTTTTGCCAATCGTGATTTCAATGTTCCATTCATTTGTTCTACTAGACCTGAAGCTTCTGGGTAGTAACTACAATGCAATCTCTGCTGAATGTTTAGTGCTGAAAAAAGCTATTTTATCACCTTTTTATTGAAATGAAATGTGTACCCCTGTCTGATTCAATTGAGATCGGAAAACCAAAACGTGGAATTAGTTCTCGCAAAAGCAACTTATCCACAGTTAGACTGTCATTCTCCTTGTTGGGTAAGCCTCAATCCAATGACTGAAAATGCACACAATCACCAACACATATGTTAAACCAGCACATGCAGGCATTTCAATTAAATCCATTTGCATTCTACTGAATGGACCTCCTGCCATCCCTATGTGACCCATGTTGACAATTGTCCCTTTGCCGACATTCATCTGCTTGCAAATTATGCAACTATGGCACACCAGCTCTGCCGCTTGTCTGAATTTTGGATTGTAACAATATTGTTTAAAACTCCTGATCATTGCATCCCTTCCTATATGAGTTTGGCCATGGTAATACCTAGCCATTTGCGTCAGTAGACTATTTGGCAAGACTACCTTTCCCTCCATTGTCACCCAAATCTCGTCTTCCCTTTGTAAGCATCAATGTTTAATCCAATCTCTCTTTTCCTCTCCTGGAACATTGTTCTGTATTGCTTTCAATTAATATAGTGTCTCCACTATTTGTACAGTGAAATTAGCATACATTTCTTCATTTTCAGACATCAATTCCCAGTTTCCCTTGAATGAAATTCCATTAAGAGCACAACATTTTGCAACCTGGTCTCCGTAAGCATTTCCCAATGTTACATAATATTGTCCTGTTGGAAAATGGGTTATTGGTAGGGCAGGTAGGTACCTACACCTAGCAACAAGCCACAAACCTCCACAAAAGTACAGTTAGGTCTCAGTAAATTAATCCCAGCTCTACCCTTGGTAGCTTGGCATCGAGCGTAAAGGCTTAACTTAGGAGACAAAGTGTAAAGCATTCAAATATCACACAACAGTAATTAAATAAAACACAGGAAACAGTTTAAAAATCCAAAACCAATTTATAAAAATAGCTTATATTTTTATCTTTAAAATGACACAAAAACGATTAAAATCGGTTCAGGGGAACCGGAGATATGAATTTTTAAAGTATTATTATTTTCTAGCGCATAGAAACAAAAAGCGCCAATCGGGTCATCTGGTTGCACCAGGACCGGGACAAAGTCAAACTTTCAGGCCGACCGCGATGGAGCCCTGCTCGGCTACAGGTCGCGGGAAGCCTCGGTTAAAAAGTTACCTTCTGACTTAGTCTTTATTTTGAAGTTTTTCTTCACCGGGACGAACCTGCCAGTTGGATCCGACCTCCTGGAGCCCTTGTCCGGATACGCGAAGTCGGTTTCCTCGGTGGTGATTTCTACCTTCGGACTTAGTCGTTTTTTCGAGATGAAAATCCTTCGACCGGGGTAAACCTGGATCTTGATCCGACGTCCGTGGAGCCCTTCTCGGATACGATGGCTGGAAGGTCCCGGTCAACTTTTTACGTTCGGACTTAGTCTCTTTTTCTGATGTTTTTCTTGACCGGGACGAACCACGAAGTCAGGCCGGGTCGCGGTTGAGGCAAGCCGGCTAGAATTTCCGCGTCGAGTCGGTCACTTTATGGAGCTTTTTTCTAAAATTTCTCCAATCTTTTCCAAACTTCTGGGGCTTCACCCAGATGTTCTTTTAAGGTTCTTTTGGGGTCCACAGCTCACCCCAAGGGTCCAGAAGTTCTGTGATGGTCCTTGGGAGGTGCGGACTTCAACTCCCAGAGTACACCTGGCGCAAACTCCTTTTTGGCCACTGGACAGTGGTCAGCTGGTCACTTTTTCAGGAGTTGGTGCAGGGGACTCTGGTTAGCAATTTTTCACCTGTAGCAAACAGGGAGTCCCTCCTTGAACCAGTGGAAGCCAGGCAAAGTCCTTCTTGTGGTGAAGCCCAAGTGTGCAGCTGGTGCAGTCTTTCTGAGTGCAGGGTCCAGGTGCAGGCCAGGGGTCCAGCAGGGCAGTCCTTCTTCTCCTTAAGTTCCTTTCTTGTTGAATTCTGGAGGGGATCTGAGGCGTGAGTGCAGGTCTGCCAGTTTTATCCTTGCTCCTGGGTGAAAAGCAGGGGGGCCCTGGTCCTCCAATCAGGGACAGGGTCGTCCCCCTGTGATGACCACTTCCTGGGAAGTGTGGCAAAAATCCATCCCAGAAGGCAATAGTCTCTAAAAATCCAAAATGGATGAATCTGATTTTTGGAGGAGAGATCTGGCTGAGCCCACCCACTGGTGTGGCTAAAAATCATAAACACACCCCTCTCCTGCCCTCTCCTAATCTAATCAAGGGGGCTCCTAGCTGTCTGGGGTTGCAGGATGTGGGGGTGTTGCTGGGTGCTCCAGATGTCCTTCTCTGCCTTTGAAGACCAGTTTGGCAGCCCTCCCCCTTCCTGCCTCACCATCTGCTGAGGGGAGATTCTCTCCCCCAAGCACATTCCTTTGTGTGAAGTCAGGCCACTTCACACCTCATTAAAGTAGCCTGGCAGAAGCTGCTGCAGGCTGGCCAATCAGAGCACAGCAGCAAAAACAATGCAGAGCTGAAATTGGCAACTTTTTAGGTAAAGTCTAAACTTTTTACCTGCACTAGTTATATTAAATCCAACAACTGGAAGTTGTGGGATTTATTATAACAATCAATTTGATACCAAATTCTTGGTATGTAACACTTAAGGAGACTTTAAAATTTTAAATAAAGTCTGCCCATTCTAGCCTATGAAGGCCATTTACTTCAATGAGGGAAAAACGAATTTGGCTGTTTTTACCTCACCAGGGCTTATAAATCTATTTTTATAAAGTCCCTGCTTATAGTTACATGGCACCCAGCCCTAGGGGCACATAGGGCACAACTTAGGGGTGACTTATATGTAAAAATAAGGTAGTTTAAGACTTTGGAAGTACCTTTAATTCCAAAGTCGAATTTGCATATAACTTTAATTTAAAAGCAGCCAGCAAGGCAGGCTTGCTTTTAAAATGACACTGGGCACCTCAGCAATGCACCTAGGTGTGCACCACCTATGCTGTGGTCCCTAAACCTACATGCCCTACCATATACTAGGGACTTATAGGTAGGTTAACTTAGCCAATTATAATTAGCCTAATTTGCATATCCATTTTACACAGAGCACAGGCCCTGGGACTGGTTAGCAGTACCCAGGGCACCATCAGAGTCAGGAAAACACCAGCATAAAGTGGAAAATGGGGGCAAAAAGTTATGGGGCCTCTGCAATCAGCCCCAGTTTCTCACATGTCCTCTCTGGTGTGCACTGCATTTAACCACTTCAATTTGCTCAGGTTTCTGCACTGCTTTCAGTAAATCATGTATCCTTTCCCATTTCTTACAGGTGATCCTGAAGAAGTCAGGAACCCTTTTTGTGACCAAATTTGCCCAAAATCATGCACAATTCCAAATCCATATTGACTATCAGTGTAGATTGTAACCTTCATTTGTTCTGATAATTAGCATGCTCTGGTAAGAGCCACCAACTCTGAGACTTGTGCGGTTATTACTTCTTTAAGCCATGAAGCTTCCAGTACGCCTGTGACTGTACATACTGAATACCCCGCTCTCAATACACCCCTGTTGTCTCGCAAGCAGGAACCATCAACAAAAATAATTTGATCACTGTCTTCCAAACAAGTATCTTTAATGTCTTCCCTTAGTTTGGAACAAAGCTCTGTCACTTCCAAACAATCATGTTCAACATCATCCATGTTGGACAGATCTTCCCCCTCAATTGGTAGTAATATAGCTGGGTTAAGCACTGTGCACCTTTTAATTGTCACATTTGGGGCCATATTTATACTTTTTGACGCAAAACTGCGCTAACGCAGTTTTGCGCCCAAAAAATTAGCGCCGGCTAACGCCATTCTGAAGCGCCATGCGGGCGCCGTATTTATTCAATGACGTTAGCCGGCGTTAGCCGCCGGCGCTGTCTGGTGTGCGTTAAAAAAAACGACGTACACCAGGCAGCGCCGGCGTAGGGGGAAAATGGCGTATCGGCGTGCACAAATGGTGCAAGTCAGGCTGAGGCAAAAAAATCACCACAACCCGATTTGCGCCATTTTTTTACGATGCCCATCCCCCATTGAAATGACTCCTGTCTTAGCAAAGAGTCATGCCCCCTTGCCCAATGGCCATGCCCAGGGGACTTCTGTCCCCTGGGTATGGTCATTGGGCATAGTGGCATGTAGGGGGGCACAAATCAGGCCCCCCTATGCCACAAAAAAAAAAAAAAAAAAACTTACCTGGACTTACCTTAATGTCCCTGGGGTGGGTCCCTCCGTTCTTGGGTGTCCTCCTGGGGTGGGCAAGGGTGGCAGGGGGTGTCCCTAGGGGCAGGGGAGGGCACCTCTGGGCTCATTCTGAGCCCACAGGTCCCTTAACGCCTGCCCTGACCCAGGCGCTAAAATCCGGCGCTAATGCAGGTTTTTTAGACCCACCCACTCGCGGGCGTCATTTTTGCCCGGGAGTATAAATACGACGCATATGCATCGGAGTCATTTTTTAAGACGGGAACGCCTACCTTGCATATCATTAACGCAAGGAAGGTGTTCACGCAAAAAAATGATGCTAACTCCATGAACTTTGGCGCTAGACGCGTCTAACGCCAAAGTATAAATATGGAGTTAGTTTTGCGTCGAATTCGGCGCAAACTGAGTATAAATATGCCCTTTGGTGTTCCTAGAATAACTGTTTCATAACAAGTCAATCTTGCATTTGTCAAATATTGTGTCTTTGACCTAGTCAACAGAATTTCAATTGAATGTGGTACCATTACTGTCAGAGGATAACCCATCACAATACTTTCACTTTGATTCATACTCTGTTTAACTGCTGCAACATCTCACAGACATCCAGGTAGGGCTGCTGCAACATTATCTAAGTGTTAGACTTATCATCCTTGGCGTGGTCTCCCTTAATGTTTTGCCTCTGTTTCCCAGGTTGTTGATGTGTGCTGGACTCTGATTTTGCTGTTTTTATTACTCTGGACACTTTAGCACTGCTAACCAATGCTAAAGTGCAAGTGCTTCTTTACAAAATGTGCATGTAATTGTTTCATCCATGATTGGCATATTTGATTTATTAGTAAGTCCCTAGTACAGTGCTCTAGAGGTGCCCAGGGACGGTATATCAAATGCTACTATTGGGCCAGCAGCACTGCTTGTGCCACCCAATTAAGTAGCTCTGTAATCATGACTCAGACCTGCCACTGCAGTGTCTCTGTGTGCAGTTTTAACTGTAAATTTGACTTGGTAAGTGTACCCACTTGCCAGGCCTAAACCTTCCCTTTTCTTACATGTAAGGCACCCTTAAGGTAGGCCATATATGGTCCCAAGGGCAGGGTGCAGTGTAAGTAGTTAAGGTAGGACATGTAGTAATGTGTTTTATATGTCCTAACAGTGAAATATTGCTAAATGTGTTTTTCACTATTTCAAGGCCTGCCCTGTCATAGGTTAACATGGGGGCTACCTTTAAATTTGATTAAAGTGTGAATTCCCTTTGAGGGAGGATGGACGTGTGGAGTTTTGGGTCTCTGAGCTCACAATTTAAAAACACATATTTTAGTAAAGTTGATTTCAAGACTGTGTGTTTGAAAATGCCACTTTTAGAAAGTGAGTGTGTTCTTGCTTATACCATTTCTGTGACTCTGCCTGTTTGTGGATTCCCTGTCTGGGGCAGTTTGACAGTTGGGCTGGTTGCACCTCACACTAGACAGTGACACAAAAGGAGCCGGGTGTAGTCTTCATTTCCTGATGAGCCATCTGTGCTAGGAGGTAGTGGAGGAGTGGTCACTCACACCTGAAAGGGCTGTGCCTGCCCTCACACAATGCAGTCTCCAACACCCTGGTGAGTGTCTGGGGCCTAGCCTGGGCAAGGCAGGATTTCACATTCAAGAGAGACTTTGCTTTGAAGTAGGCCTACTTCAAAGTAGAAATTGGGTATAAGAAGGTCACCCACAACCACAGACTTTAGACCACTTCTGGAAACCAAGAGGAATCTCTGCCTGGAGAAGAGCTGAAGAGCTGAGGAAGAAGAGCTGCCCTGCCTGTGACTGTGTTTTGTGGAGCTATCCTGCAGTTGCTGCTTCTGCCAGAGTAAGAGGGCAAAGACTGGACTTTGTGTGCCTTCCATCTTGTGAAGATCTCCAAGGGCTTGATTTAGAGCTTGCCTCCTGTTGTTTGGAGTCTCAGGGTCAGCAAAGACTTCTCTCTGCCAGTACCTGGAGTCTCTGGAGATACCCCTACTCTGCCAAGTGGTGCACATCCAGTTCCTGGGACCCTGAAAGGAGAATCTGACAGCCTAAGAGGAAGAAATCCACGCACAGAACACAGTGCGGGGAAAATATCAATGCAACTCCGATCTGTGGATGGGAAATTGATGCACCGCCGGCTTCGCGGCTGAAAATCGATGCTCTCCTGTTACGTGACCGAAGAATCAATGTACGGACCTGGCGAAACGGTGTGCAGCATCGCTGACGGAGGCTGGTGAGATCGCAACCCACACTGTGTGGTTTTCGGATCATCGTGCAGCTGGATTTACGATGCAAACCCTGCTGGGCGTGTAAAAACAATGGAAGGCCTGCCAGGATCCAAGAGTTCTGACCAGATTGATGCATCGCTGTCCTGTAGAGAGAAGAAACAATGCGCCCGACCCGACGAAAGGAGAAATGACGCAAGGTCTTGCTCGTGAGAAATCAATGCATCGCAAGTCCTTTTTGACGCACACTCGCCCGTGCAGGGTTATTTTTGACGCATCCAAGGTACATTTTCACGCTAACAGTGTCATAGTGTGTTTAAAACTACATGAAGACTCTTTTTGCTTTTTAATTGATAACTTGACTTGTGTATTGTGGATTTTTGTCATTTTGGTCTTGTTTTGTTTAGATAAATTTCTCTATTTTTTTAAACCTGTGTGTGTCATTTTGTAGTGTTTTCATTAAGTTACTGTGTGTGTTGGTACACATACTTTACACCTAGCACTCTGAAGTTAAGCCTACTGCTCGTGCCAAGCTACCAAGGGGGTAAACAGGGGTTAGCTGAGGGTGATTCTCTTTTACCCTGGATAAAGTGAGGGTCCTTGCTTGGACAGGGAGAAACCTGACTGCCAACCAAAGACCCCATTTCTAACACTAAGGTTGCTGAAAAATAAGCTACCGGGAGATTGACACCACCATGTTTTTGTGTTAAGACAGACAAAGAACATCCTTCTCTCATGACAAAACAATAGGAAAGGCTTTGTATAATCAGGCATACCTAAAGCAGGTGCTTGACACAAACTTTCTCTCAGCTCATTAAAAGCTTTCACACACTCTTCATCCATCATTAATGGATCTGAAACATCCTTATGTGTCAACCTTTGCAATGGCTTTGAAACCGCTGAAAAATTTGGGATCCACTGTCGATAATAACCTAACACTCCCAAAAACATTCTCAACTCCTTTTGGGAACTCAGTATTTTCATTTTCATTATTGCCACCACTCTCTCTCTGGAAATTCTCCTTGACCCTTTCTCAATCAAGTGTCCCAAATACTTCACCTCTTGCTGACAATATTGAAGCTTAGCTGGAGAAACTTTATGACCATCGTCTCCAAGGGAATTCAACAAAGAAATCGTATCCTCCCTCCAGCCTTCCTTTGTCTTTGACACTATTAATAAGTCGTCAAATAAACCCTTGAGGAATCCTGCACCAACAGTAGACTCTAGTCAGGAATTTGAAACAAAAGAGATATCTGCTGTCTTCATGAAGAGGCACTGAGAAAAATGCTTGACACAAATCAATGACTGTAAACCACTCTGCAACACATGGAATCTGAAACATTATCACTGCTGGATTGGCTACCAATGGACAACATTTCACCACAATGTGATTTATTTTCCCTAACTCTTGAACCAAACGTATTTTCCGTTTCGGCTTCTTCAAACCCATGATTGGTGAATCACATGGACTGCTCATCACCTCTTTCAAAACTCCTGGTTCCAGAAACTGATCTATCAGTGGTCTTTTCCTTCAATGATCTCATTTGTCATCGGGTATTGAGCTGTTGGCGGAAATACCACATTCTCTTTCACTGCTACCTTGACTCGCTCAACTCCTTTGATCAAACCAATTTCTTTCCCTGTCAAATCCCAAACCTCCGGTTTACTCTTTCCTGTAAATCACTCGGCAAGTCCTTCCTTTCGAACATTGGAAAGAAATTAATTAGGTCTTCCAAATCACGTTCCTTAAGTGTCTCACCTTCTTTGACCACTTGGTCCTCCTCCACATTCAACAAAGCTAGTTCACAACCTGTCATTCGTTTTCCTTCATCAACTGACAAATCCTCTCCATCAATACTAATGGTGTCTATTGTTATTCCCTTTCTGGAACATATAATTGTACAATTTATTTTACACAACAAATCTCTTCCCATCAGCGATACTGGACTGGAATCACAAACAATAAAAAACTATGGTAGTCTCTGAAATTTCCAGTCTTCACAAGGACTGGTTCTGTAAGGGCATTAACCAATTGTTTGTTTGCAACCCCTACTATCTGCACTGTCCTCTCAGAAATAGGTATGTTTGGTACTTCAACTGTTCTTATTGTTGAGCGCGTTGCTCCTGTGTCAACCAAAAAACTAACCTCATGGCCATGCACTTCACCCTGCACATAAGGACCTCTCTGATCAATATCTAATGATGCACCCATGATGAACTCCTCCTCATCTGAACAACTCAACGGCCATTCAACGTTTATTTCACTCTCACTCTGTAATGGAAATTGTTCAACTGTGTTTACACCTTTTTTTTTACACTGTTTCGTGACCACCTGTGAAAGCATAACATGCTGCTGCTCCATTGGGCTCTGTATTAATTGAACCTGTCTATGTAATTGTTTTTGCTGTACAGGCACCATTTGCACCTGTGGCTGCATTTGTTGTATTCGTGGCATTTGTACCTGTTGTACCTGAGGTTTCACATGTTTTGTTTGTTGCACTGGCTGTAAAGGCTGGAAACCTTTCATGTTATGCACATTATTCTGAAAAGTTTGATTTTGACCTCCCGTTCTAGGTCCTCTCATGCCCTGAAATGAATTGACACCATTTGTTTGCTGAACCATTCCTCCTCCCTGATTCAACATCGGACACTGTCTTTTCCAATGTCCCAGCAATCCGCAAATGTGGGAAGGTAATACCTTTTGCCACTGCTGTTCATCCTGCTTTACCACTGAACACAAATCCACATTCCTATTCACTACTGGAATCATCATTCCTCGTCCTCTTCAACAACCTTGATTCAGAAACAAACCATTTCCCTGTGCTGGCTGCTGTAAGTTTCCCCGCATCCCTGTCTGTGCTGGCTTAATCTGCATTACCATCACCTTTTCTTTCAGCTTCTTCTGTTTTAACTACATTTCAACACTACAGTACTTAGCATATTGCAGGACCTCATCAATCGGCTTTGCTTGCAAACATATCAAGTGAATCTTATTAATTTGACTCACTTCTGGTTTCAACCCGTCGACAAATCTGAACACCAAATGATTCATGTTTTCTTTTTCAATAGCTTCTGCACCACTAAACTGTTCAAATGCCTTCAAAAATCTTTCATAGTACACATGAATTGACTCCTTCCCTTCTTGTGTTGTTCTATCAATGCATTGCCAATCAACACTTTCTGGCAAAATTCTTGTTTTCAAAAATTAAATGACTCTATAGTAATATGTCATTACTTCAGGTGATGGCCACCACTTTTCAAATCTCTTTGCAGCTCACTTGGCCAATTGACGCTCCTTTTGCATTCAACCAACAAATCTGCTAGAACCACAATGTCAAAAGCATATTCAAATCTTCCCAAAGACACTTTGAAAATTTAAAAAACCTATCTGTCTGCTGATACCACTCCATTGGCTTCTCTCTCAGTCTCAGATAATCATTTGTAAAATGCATAATGTCACGTCTATTCCAAGGTACATGAATAAAATTCCCTCCTGGTGTTTCCCTCATTGGTAACATTTTTACTGTGTCTCCTTCCTGTGTCCCATCATCTTTCTTAGGTCTCTCTCTTTTTCTGTCCCATTTACTCTCCCATTAATCCAATGCCTTCCAAATCTCTACCTTCTCAAGTACCTCTTTGAGATGTGTTCTCATCCCTGCAGATCTCATGTGAACAAAATCTTCTTCCTCCAAACTCTATAACTCCTTTTCAATGTTTTAATTTTTGTTAAATCAATGTCATAATCATCTGCAACGTCTTGTAACTGTTGATAAACCCTGTTCGCTCCTTTTGTAATAACCTTACACAGGTATCTCAATTGCCCTTCAGTATAAGAGTCAAGTCTGTTTACTCCCATTGTTCCCTCTAAAAGTTCACTCCCTTCCATGTTTAACCTCACTCTGTTTATAATTTCTTCTTCCTTTTTTCTCTCTTGTTGTTGTTGCTTTAAACTATTTAAGTCCTCAAACCATTCTGTTATTTCCTGTGCGGACAAACCTTTCAGAGATACTCTGCTAGTTTGTGCACCTGCTCCTCGCCTAGTCCTGAACTCGGACTCGGTTGCTGAGCCATCGTTCCTGATGTCTCGACAGGTGAAAATATATTAGAGAATTCGACTTGTTTAAATTTGGTCCCTGTCTATTCTGCACATTTAATAATGAATTCTCTCCACTATTGTTTACTCATACATATAATGGAGTCACTGGACCCATCGTAATAGGTACAGTAATTGCGTCTGGATTCATCACTGTTCCAGCTCCTAATGTTTGTTCTGCTCTCGTGTTCTGCATTTGTGAAATCTGTATATGTACAGGCTCTCGTATCTTTGTCCCTTGACAACCCTGTGACAATACTATGTTTGCCGTTGTCCTCACTGTCTGGATCTCTGGCTGTACCTCAGGAATGTTAATTGAAATCTGTTTTCTATTGTTCAACAAGTCATTAAAAGTACTCTGCATCTGCACTCTTTTGTGACTCAAGTCAACCCTCCTGATTCTAAAGTCAATGCTACGGCAGGAATTATGTTGCTCATACCGCTCCAATTCGATCCACTTATGTTCTGCTGTCTCATATTGGGTGGAAGATATGTCTCTACAACATGGTTAAGCACCTCATCTTCCTCCGTGTCATCATCGTTAAACATAACCCTTTTCGGCTCTTTTGCATTTGGTTCTAATGAACCCTTCTTCTTTTTCTTTCCATCTTTTGTTTTCACCTAGTCTTCACCTGTCCTTGCTGGAAATAACCTAACTCCATGTAATGTATCTTTCCTCCACCTTTTCTGTTTCTCATCCCAAAATGTTTCAGACAGCGTTTTTTCCACCCTTCTCATTTTCTTTTCATGTTTTGAAGCTTGCAGTTCCTTCACTACCAGCTCCCATACAGCTAGAGCCTCATACTGCGCTGTCCACAGTGGAGGTTTGAGACTGTACATCTTCGTTCTCAGATTATCCAGAATTCTTAAATGGAACGTACCATGTACTGGAAAAGTTAAACAACCCTCTTTCTTTGTCATTTTGACCCAATGCTTCAACCAAAGACATGTCGCTGCACCTCTCTCCTCAAACACAATGTATGCTGGAGTATTTTCTGGTGGACAAATCTCACCTTCAAGTACTGGAATGTATATATAACCCCTCAATGCACATTTCAAAGCTTTGAAAAACTTCATTTTGACTCAATTTATCCAAACACAAAATTCACAGAAACGTTTAACTTCAAAACAACTCGACAAACAGTAGGCAAGTTTAAAGAAAGAATAACCAATCATGTGGAGTGACTACTATCCTCCAATTCTCTTAGACATCCTTGCCTTCCAATCGTGTTACACTATTATCGGACTGATTGACAATCAACCAATTCCAGCGTGGAACCACTACGTCACTCTCAACACATTCACTTCCCTTCAGCACCCTCGCTGAGATGCTGACAAAGTCTATTCTACTAACCCTTTCACAACCCACACATACAACAACCAACACAATATTAATTTGTGAGCTATCTCAAAAATAAGAAAATAAATTTGCTCATTTACTACAGGTAGGGTATTACAAATGCTTCAGAACCTTCCAAAGAAACCTTCAGCTTTTGCCTACTCCTTTTTCACAGTTCCCACAATAGCGAGTAAACTTCAACCAGCAAATTTTACTACTCCACTTTTTGCTTGGATTATTGTCTAGTGCACTTAGTACGTACCACGTCTTCAGTATATTTTCATTTCCACCAATTTCTCACAAACTCAATTTACTAATCCCGACAGATCGGTCTACTAAATGAATGAATTACAACATATAAAAAGTGTCTCTCTACACTTGTCAATATACTCCAGAGTCCCAGACCTCTCTCTCTAGGTCTGTCATCAACAACAACCATGTGGATAATTTTTTCCTGCATCAAGCGCCACACTCAAATGAAGAACATGGCTTCCCTACTCTCATACCTATAGGAGTACACCCACTCCACCTAATCACTAATTTGAGTATCTATACTCCTCTAAGCACATATTCAACACGATCATCTGCACATTAGCTAAAGCTGTGCAAGCGCAAACACTTTATTCACCTCATTCAAATACAATCAAACACTGCCAAGAACGTACCCATCAACCTAGGGGGTTTCCAAGAACTGGGGAAAGTCACTTAAGACAACTAGCCACTCATGTTAATCTGTTTAACAATTTTGAAAAAGAAAGAATGAACAAACCACTTTGACACAATCGAACCTCACAGTCCCATTATGACATCATCAAAACAATGACGTAGCCATCCTCTGCTACCAAAAACTGCAAGGGCGCCATGAGATCCTAACTTTTATCAATACTGAGTAATGGATCCTGCGCTAGAGGACGATGGATCGAAGCGACATAGATTTGAGGGGATGTCACCAATTGGAATTTGCGAGGACCAACAAATCAATAACAAATCAATAACATTCAATATTATAAAGCTTCAGTCAATAACCACACCAGTTTATTAACAAGAATTTATAGATTTATTTCCTATATTACCAATGCTAAGGTCACGAAGATGACTCTCAGACACAAATGAGAAGCATATAAGATCAATAGCGGCTGATTGAAACAACGTATATATCTCAATTTGATTAATACAATTAAACAAATTATCTCCAAAAGAATCCCACTTATTACTAACACAAAAACTGGTAATAATGGTAAAGTATGTATAAGTTTAGCATCAAAATGTTTTCAAACCAGATCATAAGCATTTCAAAATGATTTATTTCCTAACTTACCACAGATTAGCATTACATGTTGGACTTCATGTGAAAAGAATTTAGTAACATAAATTTAGAAAAACTCCTAGCTTGATTATGTCATATATAAAAAAAACTATTAATGTGTAGCAATATAATCATTAGTTGTAGTTGGTACCTGAAAAGCAAGAGAGACACAATTCACTTTTAATAACATACATTACCTCAAAAGTAGTAACAGCAAATGATCAGCTTCCACTTGAGGTCACCCTCAGCTATCTCATCATAAGTTTGGCCCTAACTACAGGTAACCTCAAAACTTCTCTGCTCTCGAAGAACAACAAATCACACTCCCCACAACCTACACTACCCTCTAATTAGTCTACACAGATTATTATACTAAAATCTAATCAACTCCTGATTGGTCAGTCTATGGGTGGCTTCATTTCAGCCAATCAACAACTACATTGATGACCTAAACTTGACAAACCTATGCTAACTATAAGAATTTCTTTCGGTGGACACACACTCCTTCCGTCTCGTCTGTAACTCCAATGTCTCATCTGCCTCTCACATATCTTGTTCTGAGGAAGAAACTTTCTCTGATACTTTTACTTCCATCCTCAAGGAAAGACCAGATATTAGTATCATTCTCGAACAATAAGACATTTGAACTTATACAATGCTTGGTTAATATATGACCTTGTAAGATATGACACCGCACCCCACTAGGGGTAGCTGTGGATACGTCTACACAAGCTCGAAAACATTTATTATGAAGGCTTTGAATCATGGAAAATAACTACAGCATCTGAGTATAATTTTGCTCAACCAAGAACAGAAAAACAGGCATTTTAAAAGTTTCTCATTTTACAAGTTAGTCCATCACTCATTATTAACATGAAAACCATTAATAAACATATTAGAAAATTCACACTCTCACACCCGCTACAGAGGGACCGCAGTCCAGGCCCTGTCCGATACTATGGGTCATCCCTGCAGTGCAATCCAAATCACTGCTACCATACGGTGACCACACTGACATGCAAGTATAGATATGTTGTCAGGTCCCTCGACTTGCCATTTGTTGTACTGATTGCTCCATAGCCATGGCGTGGAAGTCACCTGTCGCACCCCTGCTTTCACTCTGGCTGATAGATCTGCTCAAATGGGCGACTGCTGCGACAAAGCATGGAGATCGCTCATTTATAGCGGCGGGCGCCACCACAGCTGGATGCTTGGGATGCCTATATTGAGCAATTGTCGACCAAGACAAATGAAAGACGCCCTTGCGACATTTGTGATCGCTTTCAAGCACCAACTGGCACTGCTGGGTGGAATTGGTACCCCTAAAATATGTATTTCCACCTGTTCCCCATCTCAGTTGTCAGGAGCAGTCCCTTACACCTATTGCTCTCTCATTAATACCGTGGCAGGAGGTCCTGGAGGCATTGCTTTCCTTGGTTCTACCACCCCAAAGGGATTGTGGCTAAGCCATTGTGTTTTCCCTCCTTTTCCTACATCTTCAGTGAGCTCTCACCCTAACCCGGCACTTATGTTCCCTGTCTTGATTGATGTTTTGCTTACACAGAAATTTTTTGATTGATTCTCTAGGTGGGCAGAACTCACGCAAGATTCCACAGAGTTAGCTAATAACTCTGTGAGATTCTATTGAGTTCTATAACAGTGGCATTCTTATCCATAACACTGAGGACAGATTTTTTTCATCAGCTGCCCTGCGCGGCCTTTGATTTATTTAACTGGAATTGAAAAACTGTCATCCCCACGTTCCCCCATCTCTCCAATCCCTCCTCTGGTCCTGATGATTCAACTTGAGGTCTGCCACAGAGGCTGCAGCCATCTACTGTGGTATGCCAGATTGCGCAGACACTGCCTGGAGGGAGACTCCGTCTTAAACCTGCCAGCCTTTTCAGAGGCAGGGCCCTGACAGAGGACAGATTCTTTCCCAGCCCTTCTTGCTCCCTAGAGAAAGAAGCTAGATCCGGGAAGATGCCGCCCCAAACCTGCAGGCCTTTCAGCGGCAGAAGAATGACATGGGACAGACACCACACCAAAACTGAAGGCATCCTAGTGGCCTGACACGGTACAGAGAATCAGCATAATAAACCATGTTCTTCAGCATAATACCTGCAATCATTCCTCCTTAAAAAAGAACCCATCACTCTCCTACATGGCGCAGCAGGAGTAGGACCACTGGGTAACCTTTTGAACCACATTCCCGTTCCTAATTTTGCCGCCTTGTTACAGGCTTATATGATTAACATTGGCAAGAAAGCTGCAAGCATAGCTTCATTAGGTCACCGAAAAGTATATTTTTTCTGTCTCTTTTCTAGGTCTCTCTCAATATTGCACTCTTTGTAAAACATAAACTCAGAGAAGGCAATATTCATGACTCGCGATTCTATGTTGAAGCTTGCGCTCGATAGCAGTGCCTGACATGCTGCCCTATTTCTCCCTGGATATGCCACCTCACATCTGTGCCGCTTTTCCCTGGATGATGGCATCATCTGAAGGTGTCAGAATCTTCAATGAAGAGCGGCGGCAGCCACAGCTGGAGACACTGTTTGAATGGATGGGAGGGGCTCTGCGGACCTCTCTGCCTCACTCTTATAGAAGCCTCATTTCTCCCATGCCTGCTCGTACCAAAGAGAGTATGTTATATTGTGCCACCATGCTGGTAAACTCTGCCACACAGTGGTGGCAGAGCTTTTGCTGAACTCCGCATTCCAAGCAGAGCACAGAGTGGACAAACTTTGCTAACTCTGCTGGCCGAGTGGAGTTTGCCACCCACCCCTGGTTGTTTTTTGCATGCTTAGATGTGTTGTTGCATCACAGCTCCATTCTGTGTGCCTAACTGATGGCTCTGTGGGGCTTCTTCCCTGCTGCTTCCCCTGCATGGCCTAGCAGATGAGAGTGAGATTTTTTGGTAATAGATTTTTTTACCATTGCAACACACATATACTGGACATTTAGGGGCACCGAATTAACGTCATTTTTTAAAACTTTAATTCAGTGCAAAACAAACTCCTTATTTATACTTTGGCACCAGACCCGTCTAGCGCCAAATTTTGAAGTTAAAGTCATTTTTTGGATGTGGAAACCTACTCTGCCTTAATGAGATGCAAGGTAGGCTTTCCCGTGCAAAAAATGACTCTATGGCCTTAACGCCATATTTATACTCCTGTCCAAAAATGGTGCACGGCCGGGAGGAGGGGTCATAAAATGGTGCAAAGCTTATTTTACCCCTTTTTTTAATGCCTGGGTCAGGGCAGGCGTTAGGGGAGCTGTGGGCCTATTTCCATGGTGGAACACCAGGAATAATCCCACAGGTGCCCTCCTCAGGCAACAGGGACACCCACACCAGGGAGACAGTGGTGGATGGGAGGGCCCCATCCCAGGTAAGTATAGGTAAGTACAAGTAAGTATTTTTTTTCTTAAAGTGCCATTGGGGGCCCTGAAATAGGCCCTCCCACATGGCACTGGGTGCAATGACCATGACAAGGGGACCCTGGTCCCCTGTATTGGCCATTGGGGTGGTGGGCATGACTCCTGTCTTTTCTAAGATAGGAGTCTTGTGGCATGGATGGTTTTGCATCAGAAAATGACTCTAGACCGGTTAGAGTCTTTTTTTTTTACTCTAACCTGCCTAACGTAATTTTTTGGTGCAAAACCCCATTCTGCCATACCGCCAGCCGCACCCGACTAACCACATTTTTTTCTTTTTACACTAGCCTACCCTTTGCACCGGCTTGCACCATTCCATAAATATGGTGCCCAGCTGGTGCACAGAAATGGTGCAAGCCGGTGCAAATTTTTTTGGTTCAAAACTGCGTTAGTGCAGTTTTGCCCCAAAAAGTATAAATCAGGGCCCAATTTTTAGCTGCTTGTGTTCAATATGAGCTCTCTGAATTAGATGAACGGCTTACATGCATCTATAGCCCGATGACATTAATGTGTTGCCTATGATGTTTGTACGAGTCCAAAAATTCAATAAAGAGCTACTTGAAATAAAAATAGATCATCTCTATTGCCCTTAGCAGGCCCGATGGTATGTTCCATTTTGCTAGTATGTTCCATAGTTTCTTCCAGTCTACCCTGACAAAAGCAGCATTGTAATATATGAAGCATAGGTTAATTGGTTGTTTGTAAGTAATTGCAAAGTCTGTCAGCCGGGAGAGGGTTGTGATTTTGATGGTTGTTCCTGTACTTTTGGTAAAACCCATTTGGTTTAGTGGAATTATTGCATTGTTTTTCGCCCAAGACAGGAGTTCTTCCAATAAAGTCCAAGCAAAATATTTGTCCCCATTATCAATTAAGGCTACTGGGCTGCAGCTTCCTAGATTACTCTTATCCTCTCCTTTGTATATTGGTGAGATTATGGAGCCATTTCATGAAGTGCGGATACTATTGCTGCAAAGGATGTACGTAAAAAATGGGGACAATCGATCTGCCCAAAAAGTGGTGCTTCTTTATAGATCGCAGGGGGAATCTTATTTGGGCCCAGAGCCCCTTCTTGTCAACCCTTAACTATTTGATTTGAATGGCACCTGGACTGATGAAAGATGTACTGCTGCAAGACTCTGCCTTCAATCGTATTTTGGAGGACATCACCAGTGGGATTGTTACTCTGTTTGCTTCATTGAAGCTGGTTAACTGTGGGCTGAGCTTTGACCTCAAGGGTGCTATTTTAAATGTCCTCAGCACAAAGATGATGCTTCTGGTACTCCACACGGGCTGATTGCAGAAGGGGAGGTCCTTCCTGAATGGGTTGTACTTCCCATGTAGGAGTGTGCCCATGTAATTTATGGGTTGTTCAAGTTTAACACACTGGTTGAAGATCTATTAATATAATTTACAGTCCACCAGAAGAAGATCAAATTCTTCCTTTTGATGTCCCACAACAATTTTCCCCAAAAGCTGCTATTTCAATTCCTTGCCAGTATCACCCTTTATGCTTTTTTTTCTTTCCTAAGTTTGAGCTGTACCGTGAGGTTCCTTGGGACTCTGTCCTGAGAAGTTTGTTTATCCACTTTCTTGATTGCTAAGAAATAGACTAGGTGCCATTGTGGCTGAAGACCCACATTCAGAGTTTTACCGACTTTGCATGTAAATTGAGAATGCTTGGTCAGCTTAGCTCTCATGATCACTTACTTCGTTATCTCGTGAGGAAGTTGATTGCTGTCAGTCCTCTCTTCTAGCTCAAATAAGTGTGCATGTTTTACTAAAGGCAATCTTACAAAAGGTATAGTCCATTAGTAATACTCCTGTCTCTGAGTGGTATGAAAATCCAGGTAGCACATCAGGGCTAAAGCAGCCATTTATTACTCACAAGACCTAGATCCTCTAATTTTCCCAGCAATAACTGACCTTTTGTGTCACTTGTTGCTGGTGCATTCTACCCATTGTAATATATACCAATGTCACTGGGTTCCAATGAGCCCATAAGTCAAATGTTAAAGTCTCCCAAGACTTTAAGTTCAGACCTGGTGTTCTTATTCCATAGGTTTGTGATTTCATCTGCCAGGCATTCCAATACCTCAGTTCCTGTCTTCTTTTAACTTAGATTAAATAGATATCCATGGGCTAATAAACTTGTTAGGATTCCTCTGATTGCGTTCTACTTTTGAGTCTCAGTAAGGCTGGAATATCAGCTCCTGAAAAAAAGAAAATCACTGTCTCTGGTCAAAGACTGCTCAAAGAGCATGGTGGGTTGAATAGAATAGAAATTATTTTCCCTTTCATCTGGCAATCAAGAAGGAAACTAAGGAGAGTTTTACTCTGTCCAAACCTTGACACTCCTTCCCAGAGATGTGTGTATGTGATTTGTGCATGTCTGGAAGAACTCACATTGCATATTCCTAGTGTCAAATCCTACACTGCTGGGAGGACTTGTTGGGTGGGTGGGGAACTCCTGAAGTACCTTGAAATTGAGATGTAAGTGCCACTGATAAGGTATGTTTAATATTTTTTGTTTTCTATCTAAGTACTGTAATAGTTACACTGGAAACAATTAGCATGAGTACAATTAACATGAGCGGTCACCATATCCCGCCACTACCTCATCAGAGCCACCTGGAAAGTCACCCTTCATAGCTGTACCAGTGCTACTGCTCAGAACACCAAAGAGCTCTTTGCTTTGGTCAAAGAGTTTGCTAATCCCCAATCAGAAATGGCAACCATCCCTCCATCTCAAGATCTCTGCAACAGGCTAGCCAACTTCTTTCACCGGAAAATCAAAGACATGAACAACAGTTTCGGTTCCCAAGCCCTTTTGAGCACTCCAACAACTGTCCAAATTTGACCCATCGAACCACCACAGACACTGCACCACTGGACCACCCTCCCCACAGTTTCAACCTGCACCATCAAGAGCAGCATCCACTTCGGAGCCCTAATGGACTGCTGTCCTCACCACATTTTCAACAAGGCTAACACATCTATTGCACCCAGCTCCGACACACCCTCAACTGCTCCATAGAGACTGCCACTTTCCTAGAGGACTAGAAGGATTTCAAGATCTGCCCCCTCTTGAAGAAACCCATGGCCAACCCCCAGGACCTAAAGAATTACCTCCCCATCTCTCTGCTGCTGTTACCAGCCTAAGTCATCGAAAAGGACATCAACGCTCAGCTCCGTAAGCACAATATCCTGGACACCTCCTAATCAGGCTTTAGAAGCAATCACAGCTCGGAAAGCACCCTCTTTGCTGCCACAGATGACATCCTCTCTGTCCTTGACTGAGGCTATATAGCAGCCCTCATCCTACGGGATCTATTGTCCTCCTTCAACACACTCTCTCACATCTTACCCTTTCCTCCAGGCTCCATGCAGCCGGGATCCAAGTAGAGACCCTACAATGGATATACTCTTTCCTGTCTAGCAGAACTCAGAGTCAGACTCCCGCTTTACCTGTAAGAACCTATGGAGATCAGCTGCTGAGTTCCACAGGGCTCCTCCCTGAGCCCCACACTCTTGAATATCTACATGGCCCGCTCACATCCAAGGTCAGGAACCACAGGTTGAATATCGTCTCCTATGCCAACGATACCCAGCTGATCATCTCACTGACTGAAAATCTCACTACTGTCAAGAAGAACTTCCACAACGGGATGAAAGCCGTTGGAGCCTGGATGAAGGACAGCTGCCTCTAGCTCAACTCTGACAAGACTGAGATCCTCATCCTTGGAACATCAGCCTGAGATGACTCCTGGTGGCCATCAACCCTCGGCACCCTTCCAACTCAACAAACCATGCATGCAACCTTGGCTTCATCCTGGACTCATCATTCAACATGACCCACCACGTCAACTCAGTTGCATCCTCCTGCTTTCACATACTCTGACTTCTCCTGAAGATCTACAAATGGATCCCAAAGAACTGCTGCAAAACCATGATCCATGCCCTGGTTACCAGCAGACTCAACTATGGTAACGTCCTCTATGCCTGTACCACCCAGAAGACCCTGAAGAAATTACAGCACATCCAAAACACTTCTGCCAGACTCATTTGGGACATTCCTGGCCACGAACATATCTCCAACCACCCAAGCGACCTCCACTTGCTTCCTATCAAGCCCATGCTTACAAGACCCTCCATAACCAGGACCCATCTACCTCAACCACCACATCACCTACTCCTCCACTAGACCTCTCTGCTCCGCTCAACAAGCACTAGCCACCATACTCCACATTGAAAGGCCTCGGTTGGTGGAAGATCCTTCGCCTACCTCACAGCAAGGAGCTGGTACACCCTTCCCCTGCACCTCAGGCAGTCACCATCACTGACTCAATTCAGGAGGGATCTTAAATCCTGGCTTTTCAACTGAAGCTCAAAGGACTAACCCCCCTAGCGCCCCAAAATCCCTGATTGAATTTGATTTGATTTTGACAGAATACTACAAAATCACAATAGTCACTGTTATTTTGTTTCAAATGTTGGGACATCATAAATAGTAAAGTTTGATTCCAAACTCTACTCTGTCTCATACAGGCCACAAAGACTTGTGCTAAACACTCGGATGGCAGATGATAGGCTAGCATCTTAGGACTTAACAGACCTGAGAGAGAGGGGGTGAAATGAGAGTGGTGATCCTGAGTCACCATTTGCTGTTTCTGCTATCAGCCCTGGGTATGTTTATTCCCACGACTAGCATAAGATGACAATCCCATGTTCATGTGACTCTCTGACAGTCACTCTCAGCATGGATGCAAGTTCTCCAATCTTTAAGTGAATGTGAAAGGCACAGTAGATGGGTGAGGAAGGATGGTCGAAACGGTAATGAAGAAGGGCAACTGAATGGCAGGTATCAGGATCTAAAAAAAATTGGACAATTCATGGCAGGTTTAACAGACAAAGGTGAAGGAGGTTGACAAAATGCCTTCTTTACTTATCTTAGAAAGAATTTGTATTGGAGAGGAGAGTACATCGTTTAGGTTGGATGGACCGGGGGTTGACAAATCTCCAGTTTTTTATTTAGTATTTAGATTTGCTTTGGCGGTGAACTGGCACAGTGTAATAGGCAGGATTTGATAGAGAAACAGCCGAGGGGAAGTGGGATGTTAGTGTGTTGCTCCCACATGCGTTTTCTCTCACTGCAAAGATTCCGCATTTTTAAGAAGGTCCCAGTTTTACAAATTTTGTGGTCATCTCTAACATGAATGGGGAAATGTATTAAGGTGATGTTGAGAAGTAATATTTCTATGACAAGAAACTATTAATAGGATAATAATGTTTTCTTCACTCCATTAAAGGTGTTTACCACCGGATTAACTGTGAAGAAATTTCAAAATAGCAGATGAATCTAGAAGTGATAGTAATAGTAGACATTGTATTATTTACTTTAGAATGTCTTGATTTTAGAAATATTAATCACCTGATTCTTGTACAGCATCCCGCTGTTGCTAAAACTATACAGCAGTGCTTTTCAGATATGTTTTTAAAACGTTAACAAGTGTTGCACAGATGTGGAGCTGGCAATGATAAACAATATGAGGCTAGAAAGAAGATGTTACAACCACTCATGGCTTTAAGAAGTAGTTCATAAGCTCCTAAAGGAGGCCTACCCAACAAACAGTATATTTTCTGGTTGGCCAGAACATTTCAGGGAGCAAGAGGTGCAACTACAAGTTTGCTAGTTTTCATGAGCTAGCGTTCTCCTGCTCTGACTTAGGGGCATATTTATGAGCCTCTAGCGGCACCGAAACGGCACTTTATGCGATGCTCCGGTGACGCTATGCTCTGCGCCGTATTTGAAAGGTGCCGTTAATACACTCAAAGTTTTGCGTGGAAGGGGCGTGCAATGGGTGCTGCTGTAGGCGTGCCACAGCAACACCCATTGCATTTTGACGTTGACCCAGATTGACCTGTTTTAGTAAACCTGAGGTAGTGCCAAAATCCAACACCACCTCAGGGGTAGTATTAGCAAGCGGCAACGAGCAGGAATACTTTTGTTCTTCCTCATATTTTGCTTTTTCTATGTGTACTGCATTCTTCGGCATGAATAGAAAGAACAAAATCCCAGAAATTATTGTTTATGTGCGGGAATGTGTTTCTTTCTGCACATAAACAATCATTTCAAAATGAGGTTTTGGCACTTCTGTGTGTGCTACATTTTGCAGCACTCACAGAAGTGCCAAATCACCACTAGTCATTGTTTATGTACAGGAAGGGACACCTTCTTCCACATAAACAATCGAACCCTTCAATGCAGACATCCTTGCACGATGTTTCACGGATGCCTGAGTTGGCGCTGGCAGCTCAATTTAGCACCAATGCAGGGGACAACACAGGGGTGCACTGTATTCAATTAAATACTGTGCATCCCTGCGTTGTGAAAATGACATTAAGTTGCAAGGATATATGGGTTGGTTTCTGCTACAAAACAGTGCCACGAGTGCAGTAGTCCGTACATGTTGCCTAGTTTGTGAAGGCCCATGCTTAACATTGTATTTGTAAAACAAGGGACAATAGTGGAATGAGGTTTACAGAGTGTCGGATGGGTATGGTTTTTGAACTAGCAAATTAGTATATCTCTTTGTGTTTGTACATGTCCTTGCTGTGGTGCATGTTGTTCATCAGTTTCTTGAACAACAGAGCAATATAAGACCGCAATGGGGGGGGCAGAAAGTGCCAGTCGGGAAGACAGGTAAATCATGTTCCTTTTCTCCTAAATGGAATTATTAATCAATGAAGGTTTTAATTTTAGTTGTGTAAACTTACTGTTTTTACCAACTGGCAGCAGGCATTGAAATTGTGAGGTGTCGATGTTTCACATATTGTTTTAAAAAATGTTGAAAAACAGAAATAAATAGAAGAAAGAAGTTGTGAGAAAATAGGTTGTTGCTTGAGTGGTGTATAAACCCTTCTCAAGCAACTGCCAAAATCCCTGTCAGGGTCAGCCACTTACATCACTATATTAACTATGCTTAACCCTCGAGTAACTTAGAAAATTACAGTACATTTTAATAAATTTTTGCTACCAAAAATCCAATTAGTAGAACCATTGATATTAAACTTTAAAGATTTATATAAAAATGGTGCTTAAAAGTACAAAGCACAAACTGTGATTATCTGGTCACATGGGACTGGCTCAAAGTCAGAGGTTCAGGCTAACTGTGATGGAGCCCAGGCTGGATACAGTGGCCTAGTCAGTCTGGCTGATCAAAGTGCTCTAAATCCTGGTTGCAGAGCGTTGCAAGGTCCTGCTTCAAGGATGTTTCACACAGTGGCTGTACTTAAGGCCTGAGGGCTGCAATTCAAGGTCCGGCATCGTCCTCCATCAGTAGTTCTGTAGTACTGCGGGCAGTGATGTGGGGTCCTGCAGTGAGGATGAATCAAGTCCTGGTGTTTTCACAAGGAGCTACAAGGTTCTGCGGCAGGGATGTGTCACTCAGCAGCAGTTCCGATGCCGAGCTGCAAGGGGATGCATTGTGCTGTGTCAGTTCTGCTAGGGCCACAGCTGGGCTGGCAGAGAAATTTTAGTCTGACTTTCAAGGGTCCAGGACTGAGGTGGCACTATTTTGGGAGGTAGGACATAAAGCAGGCAACGTCCAGGTGCAGGGTTCAGGATGATTGGAGCCTTTTCTTTCCATGATGGTCTGATCGGGAGACCAGCCCACTAGGCCTTAAAGTCACTCTGGTGTCATTGGGTTAAAGCACTGAGACAGCAGGGCAGCAAAGTAGCAGTCCTTGCTGCAGAGCAGAAGAGTAGCACAGCAGCCCTTCTTCTGAGACTTCCACAGGTCCAAATGTGTACTGAAGAGTGGGTCAGAGTGTCCTGCCTTTACACCTGGTGCCTTCTTTGAAGTAGACATAACTAGAAATTCCCTTAGTGCTCAGAATGACCTGCCTCCTGTCTAGCTGCAAATAGAATGAGCTAGTGTAAAGTCTTCACTGTGAAGGCAGGACACAGACTTTGGTGTGTAAGTGGGGCAGTTTGCAGCCCCCGCCCCTGCCAGTACTAGACCATCTAGGCACACCTCATCTTTTCATCATTCTGTGGCTGTTTGGGATGAATATACAGAGTCCAACTGTCAACTACACCCACTGTGTAACCCAGGCACAGACTGCAGGTACCAAATAGTTAGGGCTGTAAAATGCTAACTTTCTAAAACTGATATTTTCAAAATTGCAATTTCAAATCTGACTTTACCATTGAAGAGGATTTTATATTACAATTTTTAGACATCAAACATGAATTTCCTACTTGCTTCCAATCAGAAATTATCAATTACTAAATTTAATAAGGCAGTCAAATGTTATCCTAAGAGAGAGGTAGGCCCCATAGTAGTGAAAAACAAATCTATGAGATTTTCACCACTAGGACATACTGGGATATGTAAAACTTAAAGTTACATGTCAAACATTTTAATTATAATATACCCTGCCCTATGGGCTACCTAAGACCTACCTTAGGAGTGACTTACATGTAATAAACAGGGAGATTTAGGCTTGGCAAGGTTCTAGCTGCAAGCATGTTGTACTGGCAGGCATCAGACATGTTTTAAAGGGGTTTTTAAGTGTATGGCACAATAAAAGCTGCAACCCACTTTGAGCATTTAACTTACCAGCCATGTTTATATGCTATATCACTTAATTGGAGATGAATAGGTGATTTAGATATGCCAATAGGTTCAAGGCAATTTTAAAATGTTTTAGGGAGTAAGCTCAAGTGTTTTCGCACTGGCTATCAGTAGTAAAGTGCACAGAGCCCTAATGCCAGCAAATACAAATTCAGAAATATAGGAGGGTGAAGGCAAAATGTTTTGGAGAACACTACTACCTTAAGGCTGACAGGTCAAACAGCTGTTGAATGTCATTCTATAGCTGTAGCTCATAATCTCTGTCTGGGGAAGACCCTTGGAATGCACAGTATTATTTCCCACTCCTATACTAACAGAAGACTTTTGGGAGCAGGAGGTGCAATGGGCAAGAGGTATGCTTATCTTTGTGTGCTAGTTTTGTCAAATGTGTTTCCCCACTGCCAATAAGGGGGTTTAAAAAATGGCAACACTTCAGAGACAACTGAAAAGCTAGTCTCTGTAGCCTGGTCTAGAGACACCAAAGCAGCATTGGGTGGAGATGAAGATAGCAATGGGCAGCTGGGGAGACTGGTAAGTCATGTTCCCTCTTTCTCATGTGTAAGTATTAACCAAAGAATATTTTGACTTTGATTGTGTAATTTCACCTTGTAGGAAAGTCCTCCTTTTTACCCTGGTCACCCCCAAACTTTCTGGAAAGGTTCTGGTGGTTACTGACTCATGGCTGTGCCCTGGGTACTGCTTACCAGTCCCAGGGCCAGTGTTCTGTGTAAAGTGGATATGCAAATTAGGCTCATTATAATTGGCAAAGTTAACCTACCTATAAGTCCCTAGTATATGGTAGGGCATGGAGGTTTAGGGACCCCAGCATAGGGAGTGCTCCCATAGGTGCACTGCTGAGGTGCCCAGTGTCATTTTAAAGGCAGGCCTGCCTTGCTGGCTGCTTTTAAATTAAAGTTACATGCAAATTCGACTTTAAAATTAAAAGTAGTTCCAAAGTCTTAAACTACCTTATTTTTACATATACGTCACCCCTAAGGTGTGCCCTGTGTGCCCCTAGGGCTGGGTGCCAGGTAACTATAAGCAGGGACCTTATAAAAATTGTTTTATCTGCCCTGGCAAGGTAAAACAGCCAAAATCGTGTTTCCCTCATTGTAGTGAATGGCTTCCATAGGCTAGAATGGGGAGACTTTATTTTAATTTTAAAAGGCCCCTTAAGTAACAGATACCAGACGTTTGGTATCAAATTAATTGTTATAATAAATCCCACAACTTCCAGTTGTTGGATTTAATATAACTTGTTCAGGTAAAGAGTTTTAAACTTTACCTGGAAAGTTGCCAACTTCAGCCCTGTAGTGTTTTTGCTGCTGTGCTCTGATTGGCAGCATTTGGCAGCCTGGCCAGGCTGCCTTGATGAGGTATGAATTGGCCTGGCTCCACACAAATAGATGTGCCTGTGGGAGGAGATCTCCCCTCAGCAGATGGTGAAACAGGAAGGGGGAGGGCTGCCAAACTGGTCTTCAAAGGCAGAGAAGGACATTTGGAGCAACCCAGCAACACCCTCACATCCTGCAAACCCAGACAATTAGGTGCCCCCTTGATTAGATTAGGAGAGGGCAGGAGAGGGGTGTGTTTAGGATTTTTAGCCACACCAGTGGGTGGGCTCAGCCAGATATAACCTCCAAAAATCACTTTCAGCCATGATGGATTTTTTAGGAATGTTGCTCCCTGGGATTGATTTTTGCCACACCTCCCAGGAAGTGGTCATCACAGGGGTAAGGACCCTGCACCTGATTGGAGAACCAGGACCCCACCTGTTTTTCACCCAGGATCAGGGACAAAACTGGCAGACTTGCACCCACACCTCAGATCCCCATTAGATTCCAATACAGAAGAACTACAGGAGAAGAAGGACCACCCTGCTGGACCCCTGGCCTGCACCTGGACCCTGCAGTCTGAAGGACTACACTAGCTGCACACTGAGGCTTCACCACAAGAAGGACTTTGCCTGGCTTCAACTGGTTCAAGGAGGGACTCCCTGTTTTCTACAGGTGAAAACTTGCTAACCAGATTCCCCTTCACGAACTCCTGAAGAAACCAACCAGCTGACCACTGTCCAGTGGCCAAAAAGGAGTTTGTGCCAGGTGCATTCTGGGAGTTGTAGTCCACACCCCCCAAGGAGCATCTCAGAGCTTCTGGAACCTTTGGGTGAGCTGTGGACTCCAAAAGAACCTTAAAAGAACATCTGGAAGAAGATCCAGAAGTTGGAGAACTTTGGATAACTTTTGAAAAAAGCTCCATAGAGGGACTGGCCCACCGTGGCAACTCTAGCCGGCTTGCCTCAACCGCTTCCCGGCCTGACTTGTAGGTTTGTCCCGGTGAAGAAAATCTCCAAAAAAGAGACTAAGTCCGCACGTAGGAAGTTGACCGGGACCTCCCCGCCAGCGTATCCAAGGAGAGCTCCAAGGACGTCAGATCAAGATCCAGGTTTGCCCCGGTCAAAGGATTTTCACCTTGAAAAAATGACTACATCCGAAGGTAAAAATCTCCACCGAGGGCTCCCCCGACGCGTATCCGAGGAAGAGTTCCAGGAGGTCGGATTGGACTGGCAGGTTCGTCCCGCTGAAGAAAATCTTCAGAAAAATGACTATGTCCTAAGGTAAACTTTTGACCGAGGCCTCCTGCGGGCTGTAGCCAAGCCGGGCTCCATCGTGGTCGGCCTCAAACTTTGACTTTGCCCCGGTCGAGGTGCGACCAGATGACCAGTTTGACGCTTTTTGTTTCTATGCGCTAGAAAACAATAAATCTTTAAAAGATCATATCTCCGGTTCCCCTTATCCGATTTTATTCGTTTTTGTGTCATTTTAAAGATATAAGTATAGTCTATTTTTATAAATTAATTTTGGATTTTTAAACTGTTTCCTCTATTTTGTTTAATTACTGTTTTGTGATATTTGAATGCTTTACACTTTGGGGGTCATTCTGACCTCGGCGGTAAAAGGCTCTTACCGCCGGTCAGAAGACCACATTTCTACCGCCGCGGCAACCCGCCAAGGTCATTCTGACCCACAACTGCCAAGCCGCCAAAAACCCGACATCCACGGAAGGCCGCCTCATCAGCGGGCAGCGATAAACTGGAGATGACCAAACCTCCACTGCCACGCCAACACAAACACGCCCATGCCATTACGACCCACGAATCCACGCGGCGGTCATTCAACCGCGGTATTCCATTGGTGGTACACACCGCCACGGTCAAAATACACACCCAGCTCCAAAACCCAGCCACATTAGACAATTTGAAATACACACACCTGATACACATACAAACACCACCCCCACACATCCAAGCAACTATAAAACACACACCCACATCACCCACAAACCCCCACTAGTTGGAAATCGGAGAGAAGGCGAGAGAGAGAGAGAGAGAGAGAGAGAACAGCAATCGAAAACCCCAACACACACAGGATCCCAACATCATCAACCACACCACATCTACGCACACATCACCACACACCACCACTCACATCACCACAAACACCACCCCACACCTCATCCACACCACCCCATGGCACCCCAAAGACACCCAAGGTTTTCGGACCAAGAACTCCGGGTCATGGTGGAGGAAATCATAAGGGTAGAGCCCCAGCTCTTCGGCACACAGGTGCAACACACCACAATAGCCAGGAAGGCGGAGCTATGGTAGAGGATCGTCGACAGGGTCAACGCTGTGGGACAGCATCCCAGAAACCGGGAAGACATCAGAAAGCGCTGGAACGACCTACGGGGGAAGGTACGGTCGATGGTCTCCAGACACAACATCGCTGTGCAGAGGACTGGCGGCGGACCACCACCCACCCCTCCCGAATTCACAGCAAGGGAGCAAGAGGTCCTTAACATCCTGCATCCTGCGGGCCTCGCTGGAGTAGGCGGAGGAATGGACTCTGGTAAGTCTAGTCTCAACTACTCCCCCCCCCCAACCACCAGCATGC
The DNA here is from genome assembly GCF_031143425.1 of Pleurodeles waltl. Taxonomy (NCBI): domain Eukaryota; kingdom Metazoa; phylum Chordata; class Amphibia; order Caudata; family Salamandridae; genus Pleurodeles; species Pleurodeles waltl. The sequence continues at coordinate 733,513,735 of NC_090437.1, read as the reverse complement.
CAACCCACACCCCCACCCTCACCCCCAACCCCCCAGCACACATCCTCCCTGCCAATGTCTCACCAGCACAACCCACCCAACCCAAAACCAAACCCTGAATGCCAACACAAACCATGGACAACCATCACCTATGCATGACCACTGCACATGCCCATACCCCCCACAAACCACCCTCACAACTCCTGCCACAAGGGAATGCCAGCACTGGGGGACAAGGGCACCCACAAATCGCACGCCATGGAACACACAGAAGCAATAACCATACTCTTTCACCCCTGCAGGGCCCGAACGCCAACACACCGGCCAGGAGGGTCCAGATATGTCCATCCCACCCCCAGAACAGGCCCGCAGTGAGGACAGCAGCTCTGTCGACCTGGAACTTGACGACCAGCCCGGACCATCGGGGACCTCTGGACAGTCGGTTCCCCACACACAGACACAGGCCACAGCAGACCTAACCCCCTCTGGGAATATCAGCACAGCTCCCACCCAGCGGGCCCATGCCTCTGTCTCCAGGACAGGTCAATCAGCGGTGTGTCCGCCACTACAGGGCACCCAGGCTGACCCAACACCCCAACAACAACAGGGACCTGGGGGCAGTGGTAGTGGGCACACCGTCCAGGGGACAGAGGCCCGGGGAAACAGGGCAACTGGGAGGGCTGCAGTGCGACAGGGGGGGGGAGGACAGGCCCAGGGAACCGACTCTCCAAGAGGCCCTCACCACCATCATGGGAGCATACCACCGCTCCCAGGAGACGATGGCGACGGTACTGGCCAGGTTCCAGGAGATCCAGGCACAGCAGGAGGAACGGTACATGGGGTACAGAGAGGAGCTCAGGAATATCGTCCAGGCCCTGAACCTAATAGTCACCACATTGCGGGACTATGTGGCACCACAAAGGGCCCCTGCACCAGCCCGGACCAGGAACAGCCTACCACCTCCGCCGGCGCTAGTGGACAGGAGGCCCCCACACAACGACGGGCCACCAGAACCCCACCTCCTGCTGAAGATCAACCACCCCGCAAGAGGAGCCTGAGATCACAAAGGAAGACAAAGTAGGATGCCAAGACCCCCACCAGCCTAAGATCCCCCTGGATGTCATTCCACTGTCCCACATCGTCACCCTGTCCAACCTTGAACTGCCCCTGCTCCATCCTTCCACAGGCATATGGACAATGCACCTGTGCGACCGAGAACTGGACTCTGCCATGGACATCACTCCACCCCCACCCATCACCGTTTTACTATCATGGACCTATATGTAGCACTTTAAATAAATCACAAATTGCACTTAAAACACTCAGGAGTCTGCTTGTATTCTTAACAAATGTATTACACATAACGGTTCAAAATTGTTCAGTTACATTGTGATGACAACATACCAATGTCAATGTGCTTTACTCCATGGCCGAACAAACCAGAAGTCACGCAGTGGGTCATACAGCTCTGAAAAGCCAAGGGAAAGTCACAATTCAGTTGAAAGGAACTGGGGGGAAACAGAGAAAGTAGAGATGCAGGAGGCCAGAAGTAAATGTAAAATGGCGTGGGGGATTCTTACCTGGGTGCTACTGAAAATACTGTTGAATGACTGTGTCCCCGTCGTCTTCCTCCTCTTCACTCTCCACAGGCTCCACAGCTGCCACAACACCACCATCTGGACCATCCTCCTGCAGAAAAGGCACCTGGCGTCGCAATGCAAGATTGTGAAGCATACAGCAGGCCACGATGATCTGGCACACCTTCTTGGGTGAGTACATTAGGGATCCCCCTGTCATATGCAGGCACCTAAACCTGGCCTTCAGGAGGCCGAAGGTCCTTTCTATGATCCTCCTAGATCGCCCATGGGCCTCATTGTACCGTTCCTCTGCCCTGGTCCGGGGATTCCTCACTGGGGTCAGTAGCCAAGGCAGGTTGGGGTAACCAGAGTCACCTATTAGCCACACACGGTGTCTCTGTAGCTGTTCCATCACATAAGGGATGCTGCTATTTCGCATAACATACGCATCATGCACTGACCCAGGGAACTTGGCATTTACATGGGAGATGTACTGGTCAGCCAAACAGACCACCTGGACATTCATCAAATGGTAACTTTTCCTGTTTCTGTACACCTGCTCGTCATCTTTTGGGGGTACTAAGGCCACATGGGTCCCATCAATGGCACAATGATGTTGGGGATATGTCCAAGGGCATAGAAGTCAGCCTTCACAGTGGCCAAATCACCCTCCTCAGGGAAAATAATGTAGCTCCGCATGTATTTCATCAGGGCAGACAACACTCTGGACAAAATCTTAGAAAACATAGGCAGAGACATCCCTGATGACATGGCCACTGTTGTCTGAAAAGACCCACTTGCCAAAAAATGGAGGACTGACAGAACCTGCACCAGAGGGGGAATTCCTGTGGGTTGGCGGATGGGGGACATCAGTGCTGACTCCAGCTGGGCACACAGTTCATGTATAGTGGCTCGGTCAAGTCAGTAGCGAAGTATTATATGACGTTCCTCCATTGTCGACAGGTCCACCAGCGGTCGGTACACGGGAGGATTCATCCTTCTCCTCGCAAGTCCCAGCGGACGGTGCCTAGGAAGGACAACATGGAGCACAGAGTCAAGCAACCCACAGGTACGTAACTACAGCTTGCACAGTACACGATTCTCAATGCATTGAATGGCTTGTATGAGTGGCAATGCAAGGCCTAGGCCTGTGTGACGCAGTAGTAATTAAGCCCTGTGGGCCCTTGTAATGGCGGCTGCCTGACCTGAGAAGTGTGACAGTGGGATGTGAGGTCAATGCGCTGGCGTGACACACCGTGGCGGTAGGCGGTCGAAGACCGCGGCGCAAAGCCGCATTGGTTAACATCGAACCCTATGGGTTTCACGAGCCAATGACTAGCTGCGCCGGCGGTCGCGGAACTCACCGCTGCGGTACGCGCCGCCGCGGCCGTAACCGCCATTTTCTATCTGGTTAATCACTCGAGACCTGATCATCCACAGGAGAGGACCTATACTGCAAGTGCTGCTGTGACCTCGGTCTGGGAGATACAATGGCTGCTGCGACTGGGGAAAGGGCCCCTGCCTTCACTACAGAAGAGTTGGAGAAACTTGTGGATGGGGTCCTGCCCCAGTATGCGCGACTCTACGGCCCTCCAGACCAACAGGTAAGTACACTGTGTGCACGTTGAATGGGCTATGCCTGGGTTGTGTATGGTGGATGTGAGATGGTGGGGTGGGGAGACAATGACGAGTGCAAGGCACGACAGATGAGAGCATGTGCCACATGGCAAGGTTGGGGAGGGGGGGCCAATCGCATCTATCATGCGGAAAATTGATGATATTTCAATTCCCACCCTGTACATGTCAAATAGGTCAGCGCCCATCAGAAAGTCGACATTTGGCGTGCCATTGCCAAGGAAGTCCGGGCCCTGGGGGTCCACAACAGACGGGGCACCCACTGCCGCAAGAGGTGGGAGGACATCCGCTGCGGGACCAGGAAGACCACCAAGTCACTGCTGGGGATGGCCTCCCAACCTAGGAGGGGTGCCAGTCGTACCCTGACCCCCTGATGTCCCGGATCCTGGCGGTGGGCTACCCCGATTTGGATGGGCGCGTCAGGAAATCACAGCAGACACAAGGGGGTGAGTACCAGCACATTCAGCTATCTTTACGCGCAGTGGAGGTGCCTGGGTGGGGGAAGAGGGCTGTGGGTGACATTAGGCCAGGGTGATTTCTGTAGTGTAGTCCTCTGCTTTAGCCATGTCCCTGTGCCCCCGCCCCCCACCTCTGTAGGGTGACAAGTACAGCTATCCATGGACCTGCATCACCCATGTGCGCGTTTGTTGTCCCTAGACCTGTTGGCCTAGTCACAAGTACGGAGTAGTGTACCCTGATTGCGCGGCTTAGTGCATGAGGCTCTTGTGTCTGTCCTCTCCGCCAACGGTGTTGACAATGCATGCACTCAACCAGTTTTTATGTCTCCCCCCACCCTTTTTCTTTATCTTCTTGTGCATGTGTGCATTAGCATCATCAGGCGGAGGAGAATTGGCACCGGAGCACGAGGGAGCTGCAACTCACAAGGCCCCGGTGGGCCATGGCACAGACACCGAGGCCACCAGTGATACGGAGGGCGAGGGGAGCTTCTCAACGGGGAGCCGTGGTGACACCAGCGACACCGACACGTCCTCGGATGGGAGCTCCCTTGCGGTGGCGGCAACATCCGTGCCCCCCGCCTCTACAGGTACAGCCGCCACCCCGCGCACCAGCTCCGCCCTCCCAGCAGCCCCTCAGCCTTCGCTCCGTGCCCGCTCGCCCAAGAAGGCGGGCGTCTCCTTCGCCCCAGGCACCTCAGGCCCTGCCCCTGTTACCCCTGCTGCCCTCAGTGAGGAGGTCATTGACCTCCTACAGACCATCATTGTTGGGCAGTCTACCCTTTTGAATGCCATCCAGGGGGTAGAGAGGGAGGTGCATCGTAGCAATGCATACCTGGAGGGCATTCATTCGGGTCAGGCTGCCCATCAACGATCGTTCAATGCTCTGGCCTCAGCACTGACGGCAGCCATTGTCCCTGTTTCCAGCCTCCCACTTCTAACTGCCTCCAGCCTGTCTCTGTCTCCTGTTCCTCTGCCTATCCCATCCACACCATCAGACCAGCCTGCACACATCTCAACACCCAAGGGCAGCTCATCCAGACATAAGCACCACAGATCACACAAACATTCACCCAAGCAACACCCAGATGCAGACATGCCAACAGCCACTACCACCTCTGTGTCCCCCACCTCCTCTTCTCCCTCCTCCCTCCCTGTGACGTCTCTACTCACACCTGCATGCACACCACCAACAGCCAGTACTTCCATCACCAGCACACCCTCCAGTCCAGTCCGCACACGTGCAGTCACCACCCCCACTGCCATTTACACGTCCCCTGTGTCCTCTCCCACTGTGTCTGTCACCCCCTCTTCCAAGACACACAAACGCAGGCAGCCACCCACCCAACAGCCAAGCACCTCACGACAGCCTCCAGCCCATGCACCTTCACCCAAGGACAGCACACCTGACTCTCCTACAACCACCTCCTCTTCCTCCACTCCCATAACCACTACACCTACCCTTTACCCTGGTCCTAAAAAACTTTACCTCTCCACTCTTGACCTCTTTCCCTCCCCTGACCCCCCCCTCCATCTGCTAAGAGTCCCAGAAGCACCTCAGCCACCACCAGCCCGGCTTCAAGGGTCACCGTAGTGCATGGCTTTTGGAGTCCCCCCTTTGCCAGCAGTGATACATCGGTCAGCAGCAAGGGGACAGCCAGCCCCCCCCTGGAAAGAGGACCTGTAAAGTAAGGGGCCGCCGCGGGACGACTGACACGGCTGCCCCCAAGGAACAAAGTTCTGCCACTTCACCTGCCACAACATCCAGGGGAGGCAAGGGCCCGAGAGCCAGATCGAAGGAGGGCAAGGGCAGCAGGGCGGAGAAGTCAGCCAGCAGGAGCGCGGACCAGGAGGGCCCCACAAGCCCCATCCCGGGTGTGAGGGAGGACACCCAAGGGCCCAGCACACTGTCACCGAAGGGTCCAGCAAATGCACGGTCGGAGGGCGACTGAGCAGGGAGTCGTGGCCAGGTCCGACTCCCTTGACTTACAGAACAAGCACCGCTGAACAGGGCCCCGCCATGCAGAAAGGCACCGCTGAACAGGGCCCCGCCATCCAGAAAGGCACTGCTGAACAGGGCCCCGCCGTCCAGAAAGGCACCGCTGAACAGGGCCCCGCCGTGCAGAAAGGCACCGCTGAACAGGGCCCCGCCGTCCAGAAAGGCACCGCAGAACAGGGCCCCGCCGTGCAGAAAGGCACCGCTGAACAGGGCCCCGCCGTGCAGAAAGGCACCGCTGAACAGGGCCCCGCCGTGCAGAAAGGCACCGCTGAACAGGGCCCCGCCATGCAGAAAGGCACCGCTGAACAGGGCCCCGCCGTCCAGAAAGGCACCGCTGAACAGGGCCCTGCCGTCCAGAAAGGCACCGCTGAACAGGGCCCCGCTGTGCAGAAAGGCACCGCTGAACAGGGCCCAGCCGTGCAGAAAGGCACAGCTGAACAGGGCCCCGCTGTCCAGAAAGGCACCGCTGAACAGGGCCCCGCCGTGCAGAAAGGCACCGCTGAACAGGGCACCGCCGGGAGGAGCACCGCTGAACAGGGGCCCTTCATCTCAAGCACCGCTCCGCTGGGCCCTTTCTGTCAAGCACCGCTCCGCTGGGCCCCGCCGTCTGAAGCACCGCTCCGCTGGGCGGTGACTGCCGCGCTGTTTGTCTGTCCCGCCGTGGCGGTCGGAGTGTTAAAGTGGCGGGCTCTGTTGTTGGTTCCCGCCAGGGTCAGAATTCAATTTTTTGGACCGCCAGCCTGTTGGCGGATTGGCCGCCGCTTTATCACCGACCGCCAGGGTCAGAATGACCCCCTTTGTCTCCTAAGTTAAGCCTTGTCGCTCGTTGCCAAGCTATCAAGGGTTGAGCTAGGTTTAATTTACTGAGACCTGACTGGACCTAAGTGGAAGTTAGTGGCCTGTTGCTAAGTGTAGGTACTTACCTGCCTTTACCAATAACCCATTTTCCAACACACCTATATTTTTTACAGGACGTGTCTGCCACTGAAATTGTGACAACCGACTATAAAATTTCACATATTTTTTTTTAACTTTCAAAGGGGCTCAAAAATTAAAAGAAAACAGAGCAACAAAGTTTATGTGTCCCAGAGGGTCACAGGAATACTTGTATGGAACCCCCTTGATCACCAGATATTTCATCCAGTGAGGTTTTTAACAATAATCTGGACTGCACGTTAATTCACAGGGACATTTATGGCTTTTTAGGCCAGCAATAGACACAGACTGGGTCAAAGTAAAATTTTATTACATTCTTGAAAATCCAAAAAGGAAGTTAATATTTGGAAAATGTACTTTCCCAAATTGTTCTTACTTTTCAGGTACTTTAGAATCCAGGATACTTTGGCGCAAATAGAGATTAAGTACTACTCTTTGCAACATTTGTTTTTTGCATCTCACCACCATTTATACGCAGTCCTCTTTTGTAAGGGCTTTTAATTTTTTTGTTTTACAGGTCCTCAGTGTTCTCCTGAGTAGAAGACATGTACAGAAAAGCAGCAGCTGTGGGCAAAATTTGAGGCATAAAGACTTCAAGATGTGCCAGAAAGAAGACCTAGAGCAATAGAAATCAGGTAAGTGAAACAAGGTTTCCAGGCAATCAGTTGCAGGCACTATGGGGCTCTTGAACACTGACTTTGTACTCTGTTGCATCCAACAATCATGGCTGCCAGGTACATTGAATTCTGGGGATGGAACTTCTGATGCACAGGACCTGACTGCAACAACTAGACGACATGCTGGGTCCCAGCGAAGGTATGTTCCTTCTTTCCTAGCTAACATTATTAGGGTTTTAAGCAATGGGGATATTAGTTGAAAGGGGTGAGAACCCCATACAAGAAATAAACACAGTTTTTGTCAGGGTGAACCACAAACGTCACTAAATAAACCTGTGCTTAATACCCTGGTAGATTGACACAAAAGCAGTCAGGCAACGTGTTAAAGATTTATGCACACAGCACTCCAACAGTAAGAAAGTGAAAACACAACAAAAGAAAAAATGCCACCCCAATTCAGAGAAATAAAGCTATTTCAATAAATACAATGACACAAAAAGCTACAGAAATCCAATAACTAGAAATGGAGCATCGAATTTTTAAATTTCAGGTAACCAACTGCATCAAATAACACAAAGCGCCACTCACATTTATCTAGTCATGCTGGACCGGGTCAAAGTCACAGGTTCAAGACTACCGCAATAGAGAGTGGGTCGAATACAGGGACCAGGGTCTTCCTACTGAAACATTTACCTCCTCACACAGTCTGAGTCAGAGCTTCACGTTGGTGGGAGCTGCAAGAAGATCGTTGTATGCACAAAGAGCAGGCTGCCATCAGAACTTTGTATTAGTGGGAGACACAGGTGGTCATTGCTGACATGAAGAATCCACTCATTACTGTGAAGTGCCCAGTACATCTGAATTTTCACCTGTAGTTCAGTCTTTGCAGTTTTGAAGTATGAACAACACACTCTGATGCCAACCAAGGCTCAAGAACATGGTGGGACATCTCTTAGTGATCAGGACTCACTTTAGCAGAGGTCAACCTCAGGTCTCAGGCAGGTCCAGTTGTCGCAATACAGCTGGGCAGTTGCAGAGAAGGCCTCTGGAAGTTTGTTGTGTCCCTGTAGTTCACAAAGGAAATAAGACAACTGACCCTTGTAGTCACTTCTGGGGCTTCTCTGTTCAAGGCAAGAAGGTCCGGTCTTCCTTCCTCAAACAGCAGGACAGTCCTTTTTCTGAATCTTCCACAGGTCCAGGAGAGTTCTGATGAGAAGTTCTGAGGGTGCCACATTTAAACCAGTGCCAGACTGTGTTTTTGGGTCTCTCTCTCTTTGTTTACTCCTAAACTTGTTCGGGTCAGTTCTGCCCTCTACTTCTGGATGTGGCTTCAAACTGCCTATGATAACAAAAGGCAAGCAGGCCAAGGGTCAGATGCACTTGCCAGTAACAGAGCAGGCAGCTGCAGATGTCAGGAAGGGGTTGGACACAGCCATAAGGTTACCCTTTGAAGCCCATGAAGGGCTGAGTACACCCCCCAGGCCATGCTGCTGAGGAGATAAGCACCTTCTCCACATAATGGGCCCCTTTTTATTCCCTAATTAGAAGAAATACACATTACACAACACAAAAGCCATAATCAGTCATGTGATCATGGACACATTTGGTTTAGGCAGCATATCTCACTTTTTAAACGTACCTTTTTCAGAGAAGTAACTTAAAATCTGAATTTTCCATTAAAGAAGATTTTAATTTGGAATTCAAAAGAGTGGAAGATATACTTCTTTATCTGCTCCCAAACCGAAGTTATCACTTATTAAGTATAATGGGGTAAACCCAGTGTTAGTCTATGGGAGAGGCAGTCTTGCTGCAGGAAAAATGACTTCAGGATATTTTCACTGTCAGGACAGTAGAACTTAGGTACGCACATCTTACTTTTGAAATACCATGCACCCTGCCCTATGAGTCTTCAGGGTCTACATTAGGGGTTACATATAAGTATTAAAATGAAGATTTGGCCTTGAAAAAGAGTTTCTTGCTGGGTGTAAATGGCAGTTCAAATTTGACCTACAGACTACAGTGGCTGGTCTGAAACACGTTTTCGAGAGCTACTTTAGTGGGTGGTTCAATGAGTACTGCAGCCCACTTGTAGCATTTCCTTTACGGGCACAGGAAACACATTGTAACATATCGTACGGATGTAGAAAAAAATCAGTGTGCCAACTAGGTGTATACCAGTTTCACCATGCTTCAGGAAGAGAGCACAAGCTCTTTACCACTGGTTAGGTGTCCTAATGCAAACAAAAACATGTCAGCAAAAATAGGGTAGTGAAGGCAACTTTTATGGGGAATACCAGGCCGAAGGTGGCAAGTCTGACAAAGGAAAACCATTTTTTCTACAATGCCTATGTTAGGAATTTTCTGACGTCACATTTTGCATCTTTTTTATTGGTGTACAAATGCACATAGCATAATAAGTAACAAGTATCAGTCACATGGCAAAAGGTCATACAAATGGCCCGTAAGGTCATTGCCCTGAATGGGACATGAGTGATCACCTGTACATTTTGGGAATAAGAATAAGGAGAATCTTTACCCATTATTGCTGCAGTCAGGGACATCGTCCCCATGTGAATGAGGTCCGCCTCTGGCAGCACACAACGGGGACAAATAAGGCATAGTTTGGGAAATTCCTTCTAGCCTTGCTGGCCCAAGGTAGACCCTGTTGAGGATATTAAACTGTGAATACTGGAACTGGACCCCACTGGTAACCCTGCAAGGGTAGAGAAGTATCTCATGTCAGTCAGAATCATAGAAAACACAGGCAGGATCCCCCTCCCAGGCACCCAGAGCACCACATGCATCTGGTCCCTCTATTGCAGGAAGGCTGTGTAAAGCCATTGAATGAGCTTACTCTACGTACTTGCTATGTGGAGGATTTGGACAACTTTGTGTGTGGACAGTGCCACATCCTGGATGCAAAATAGCTGCTGAAATGATCGCTTAATTCACTCATATGGCAAGAATTGCCCAGGTGGGAGGTCATAGTCTAACACTAAGAAGGGACGGTCATCAGCTCTCCATTTTGGAAGAGGTCAACCACTGTGGGAATGCTTGTCATGTGTCAAGTCCACAGACGACTGATCCATAACTGACCTTTGGCATTCATGAGGTCCAGTAAAGAAATAGTCGGAGTCCTTCGTAACTTTACCCATCTTAGATAGACACACAGTTTTCCCATGAAACAAGCCCGTCAATGGAAATGTAGCTCATATGGAGGGGTAAAGAGCATAATACAGGCCATTCTGGAAGTCTCTACTAGTCAGACCTGTCTCATAGAGAGAGCTGCCTGCCAGCTATCAGGACACCCTTTGCAACTGAGCGACCAAATAATATCATTCAAAATCAAGGAGACCAAGCCGCCCTGCTTCCACCAGCAAAACAAATCAGTGACCAGTACCTCATAGCAGAGTCACCAGAGAAGAATCAAGTTCCTGAGAAAAGAAGGAGGGATAAAAAGATGAAGGTTATCAAAATAAGAAAGGAGGCGAGGCAGAATCACAATATTTGCCTAGGCCACCCTCCCAATCAACGACAGAGGCAGAGATTCCCATAATGCAATTTGAGACCAGAGAATACTAGTAGCTTTCTTTGAGTTAATTTCTAACAAATCTGCCAGTGCATGATACATCTGAATCCCAATGCAGTGAATCATTGTATCTTCTAACAACAGGCAGTGGTCTGGGGGGACAGCAAAGGTCATGGACAAGACTGTTGGAGTGAGAAAATACAGGATTTAGCTCAGTTGACCTGGAGGCCGGGAAAAATGCAAAATCTGAAAGTATCTGCATAATAGAAGACAGGTCCACAGACATATCCCAAACTTACAAACTGTAAATCGTCTGCATACAACATCATGTGTGTCCGGCAACAGATAGGGATACCCCACTCCACCCCACCCCGGTGCATACAACCTACCAATGGTTCCATGGCCAAGGCAAATAACAGAGGGGACAACCATCAGCCTTGGGTGGTGCCCCTGAAGACAAGCAATGATACGGAAATACACTATCCTGTTTTAGTAGTCAGAGCAGCATGTAGGACATGAACCCCCTTACACCTCCGAAGGCCTATATCACAACATCACAACACTCTATGCATATAGTCCCAGCCAAGAAAATCAAAAGCCTTTTCCAAGTCCAGAGCAATACACACCATGGCATCCTAGGAAGAGGCCAATTTTCCCTTGAAACGCAAACAATAAAGATTATGCACAATGTTTTGACCGTGAAAGAAAACCTGTCTTGTCCACATATATGAGATCAGGCCAAAATGGAAGCAGCTGAGTAGCTAGAATATTGGCCAAGAATTTATAATTGGTGTTGAAGATGGAAATTGGACGATGGGAGCCAAGGTTCATCAGGTCTATATGAGGTTTGAATAAGGTGGTAATAAGTGTGGCATTAAGAGATGGGGGAAACAAACCAGCATCTTAACAGGCCTGAAACCACGTAACATTGATAGACTACTGAGTGTGAGCAACTCCTCCAGTCTGAAGATGAACAAGAAGTGGAGTAGGCTCACACTAACAGGTTGAGACCAGTTGCACCAGCAGGTGACCAGCTTTATCACCTAAGTTATGCCTTCTCATGATATACATGACATGATCATGACAGCAAATTAATTCAAGTTTATCATATTGTAAGGACTCTCTTATCTCTTCAAGACTGCTGGATTATGGGGGCAGCACCTCTGATTGTAGGCAACTGAGTCACTCCCACATCAATTGGTATCAGTAGGCCCAATCCTTCTGGCTCTCTAGCAGTACCACACCAAAACCCAAATAGTAAAGGTGATTCTGGCTGCCTAGCCCATGGACTCTGAAAACCTCTCAGGGAAGGTGCAGTGGAACAAGTCTTACCCTTTTTTTCTCATTAGCAATAAGTCTCACGAAGGCAAGAAAGAAGATGCAGGCTAGTTTTCAATACATTTATTGAAAACACTGCAATCTGTGATAAAATGCATAAGCTGCAATGATTAGGATAACAACGAATAACAAAATCTGGATTGTGAAATTAAGCGATATAAATATTGCAATAAACATGAATATACAAATTCCTCCCTAAAGCACATTTTCTACCCTAAAGGGAGCAATGAACGAGAAACCTAATTTGCTCATGCCATGTCCATGAGAAGCACTCCAACCCCAATTACCTTAGGACAAGGTCGGCCTATAGTCAGGCTCCGTAGAGACAAAAAGGCTGATGTCTGTTGCAAAATGACATGCAGTATAGAAGGAATATCCTGGGTGGAACCCCCTCTAATGGCCTTGGCCTAACAAGGTGTTTTTATATGGCGCATGTTATTGTTCATAAAGTCATCCCGACGTGGGTATGTATCTAAATGTTAAATTGTGTGCGCATACTTGTATCAGCAATATCATTACAAATGCATGACGTTCACATTCTGTTTTTGTCAACGTAAAGCAAAGAACATGATGGCAAACTAATTACTGATAACAACACTTTCACAGAATGGCAACTGATTATGAAATGAAAAAATGTCTTCTAAAATGCAAGCAATGCTCAAATGAATAAAAATGAATAAAAAAACAGAGTATGTTATCTAGGTAAAAGGGCAGAGTCGTGCAAGCCAAAGCTAAGCTAAATCCCGTGCCCAGGCAATACTAAATTGGACCCACAACAATCAAGGAGAGAAGCCCATGCCATTTTCAGGGAATCCAAAGCCCCCATGTCAGCTGCCACCGCCCATTCTGCTTCCTCCAGGGCAGCCTATGCCTTCTGAACCTCCCATGTCAAAACCCTATGCACCCGACCATAGTTTTAATACAAAGCCCTGTGGTAACTACCTTAAAGGCGTCACATTTGACCAATTGCAAGGGAGCTGTCCCTGTAATAACCCTGAAGAAGGAGTTGATGTGATCCAGCAGTGTCTACCAGAAGATCGCATCCTCTAGCATCCTGGGCAATAGCCTCCAACTGGTAATCGAAGAGGGAGGGGCCCCACAAACCAACTCCATCATTAACGAATTATGGTCAGCGAGCAGTTGGGGACAGTAACCAATGAAGGTCACAGCTTTATGAATAGATGCAAAACAAACAAAATAGTGAAGGCAGGATTTCAAAACTGGAGAACAAAAAGAAAAATTGAGGTGCAACCGTTATTTAATACACTAAGGGGGTCATTACGACCCTGGCGGCCGGCGGTATTTCGGCGGTAACACCACCAACAGGCTGGCGGTGTTCCACCAGCAATTATGACCGTGGCGGAATTGCCACAGCCATACCGCCAGCCCCTCCATTTTCCCGCCAGGATTCCGCCTGGCGGTCATAATCCCCAGGGCAGTGGTGCAAGCACCGCTGCCCTGGGGATTATGAGTCTCCGACACACCGCCATGGAAAGGCCGGTGGTAAGGGGACTTGGGGTGCCCCTGGGGGCCCCTGCACTGCCCATGCACTTGGCATGGGCAGTGCAGGGTCCCCCAGGCATAGCCCTGTCGCGCATTTCACTGCCGGGGCTCCTGCACCCGCTGCACATCAGCATTGCCGCTGGCTCTATTACGAGTCGGCTGCAATGTTGATGTGACATTTCCGCTGGGCCAGCGGAAATGTCATAATAGGGAGACAGAAATACCGCCGGCAATGGCGGTATTCTGTCTCCTGCGGCCTCAGCGGTCTTTTGAAAAGACCACCGAGGTCGTAATGACCCCCTAAGTGTCATCAACGGTCCATTGGGTCAGCATGTGGGATTGAGGCAGCAACAGTGTAGACCGATCAAAGGAAGCATCAAGAATAATATTAAAATATTCACCAATGATCCAAGGTACAGCCAGTCAGTCCACCACAGCAGAAGTGACCAGGAATCAAAAGGATACACCACCCTGCGGCTCAACAGCAACCAAGTAAGGGCCTCCAAACCAGTAGGAACCGGCTGTCCTTGACCACAGATGTACTGTCCACCCTGAAGGGAGTCCCTGCCCTAATCAAGACTACCACTACCTGGGAGTGGGAGAAAAATCCAGGACCAAGCACCAACTTCTCTATTTGGATTATAATTTAACCACCTCTGTATCCAACAAATGTGCCCCTGAAAAAGGGCTACATACACCCCCAGTGGAGCAAGTCAACATGAACTTTATATCAAGGTAAGGAATTTGTAAGTGGTAACCATCATAGTGCAACAGGCATTGCTTAATCCAACATGCAACATGGGAGATTCCAGTGGAGAAGAATCAACAAAAGGACAGAAAAGGGGATAAGCAGGAGGGCACCATTGAATCCTCAAATGGACAGCTAAGCTTGCATCCATCCAAAAACAGCAAACAACCTAAACAAAGGAAAGAAAAGGTTCAGGGAGAGGGAAAAGCCACAATAACCGTCTTAACTCCCCTGCGGATCCAATATCGAAGTAGGTTTAGGGATGCAATGGTGCAGTCAGTGTACCCTCAGCCCAGAAGATGAAGATATAACATTAGTGATAAGGAGGCCAGCCATCTCAGCCGTGGTCAACAGATCTATGAGGAACTTAACCCTGAGTAGACATACAAAGTCAACAGTACCAAAGGCTATGTGTATAGCAAAAGAAAGGCCCAAATTGTACAAACACAGTTGGAGCACAACAGAGCACAAGTCTATACCAAAGTCTCAATAATTTAATCTGTGAACATCAAGGTGGGTAATATCACTGGAGCCATCAGTCAGCCCGTTGTACCCAGAGGCATCCGAATCAGATGGTAGGAGATGAGCCATCAAGAAAATCCCCTGAAGAGATGTTGCAGATGCAACAGCATTGCACTACTCCTTCTGGCATTGTGCAGGTGTAGGTTCCCCCGTTTTGAGCACCAGTGGCGCAGCTGGTGCACAGTGTTCATAACTTTAGTCATCCTTGGCCGTGAGGAGGGAGGTGATGACGAGTGGCTATGGGAGTAGCCACTGAAATACTCCACCCAAACCCAGGCCTCCTCTGGTTATAAAAAGAAATGATACATTAGCCATTGGGAACCCACAGCTGAGCAGGGAAAAGAAAGCATATCTGAGGCTCATCTCACACAGCCTCCGCTTGACCGGAAGAAAGGAAGACCTCTGCCACTGGATTGCCAGTGTGTAATCCATAAAAAATATTACCATGGCATTTTCGTTCAGGGCAGCATCTTTATCCCAAGCTGCTGTCAACAGAGAGGCCTGGTCATGATTATTCAAAATCTCACTACCATATGTCTAGGGGGCACACCAAGAGAGCGTCGCCAGATTAGTACTCTGTCCTCATGTTCGATCACAAAATAAAGGAACAGCATAGTGGGAGCCACTTCCTTCTTAATCCAATGTTCCAGAAACTGCATTGGGTCCACTCCCTCTGCAGACTCTTGGAGGTCAATAACACAAATGTTGTTGGACAAGAGCAGCCCTTGGCATCATCCAGTTTCTGCTCAGTGACACGCAGTCTCTCAGCAATGTCCAGAGTCTGCTCTTCACCTGCATGTGCAGCTGGTCGCAGCTCCCCCAGAGCCTGTGCATTTGCATTGACCTTTTCAGACACCTTGGGGGTCATTACAACATTGGCGGTAAAAGCCATTTACCGCCGTGCAGAAGACTGCCATCACAACATATACCACCCCACACATCACCCACACCACCCCATGGCATGGCAAAGACACCCCAGGTTCTCTGACGAGGAGCTCAGGGTCATGGTGGAGGAAATCATCCGGGTAGAGCCACAGCTATTCAGATCACAGGTGCAGCACACCTCCATAGCTAGGAAGATGGAGCTATGGCGAAGAATCGTGGAGAGGGTCAACGCAGTGGGACAGCACCCAAGAAATAGTGATGACATCAGGAAGACGTGGAACGACCTACAGGGGAAGCTGCGTGCCGTGGTCTCAAGACACCACATCGTGGTACAGAGGACTGGCGGCGGACCCCCACCTCCTCCACACAACTAACAACATGGGAGGAGCAGGTCTTGGCTATTCTGCATCCTGAGGGCCTCGCAGGAGTAGCTGGAGGAATGGACTCTGGTAAGTCAAATCTTTACTATTACATCCCCCACCCTACCTGCATGCCATCACATACCCCCACCCTCGCCCTCAACCCCATCAATCCTACTCCTCATATATGTCCCACTATCACAACCCACCTATCCCAACCCCAAGCCCTGCCTGCAACACCAAAGCATAGACACCCATCACCAAAGCATGGCCACTGCACATACCCATACACCCCCATAAACCATCATCACACAAGGTCCTACACAGGAACGCAAGCACTGGGGTACAAGGTCACCCACCCATTGCACACCATGGCACATACAGATGCAATAATCATGCCTTTACACCCCTGCAGGACCCCTACCCAACGTCACCGGACAGGAGGGTCCAGGCATGTCCACTCCACCCACAGAAGAGGCCCACAGTGATGACAGCAGCTCTGTCCAACTGGATCTAGATGACCAGCCCGGCTCATCTGGGACCTCGGGACAGTCGGTTCCCCTCACACTGGCACAGGCCACTACAGAGCTTCCCCCCTCTGGAAACACCAGCGCAGCACCAACCCAGCGGGCCCATACCTCTGTCCCCATAACACGTCAATCAGCAGTGTGTCCACCACTACAGGGAACCCAGGCTAACCCACCACCCCAACAACAACAGGGACCTGGGGGCAGTGGCAGTGGGCACACGGTTCACGGGACAGAGACCCAGGAACACAGGGGAACTGGGAGGGCTGCTGTGTGATAGGGGGAGGACAGGCCCATGGAACCCACTCTCCACGACGACCTCTCCAAAATCATGGGAGCCTACCACCATTCCCAGGAGATGATGGCAACGGTACTGGCCAAGTTTCAGGAGACCCAGCGGCTGCAGGAGGAACAGTATTTGGGCTTCAGGGAGGAACTCAAATCCATCAATTCCACCCTGGCCACCATTGTAGGGGTGCTAAAGGAACTCGTGAACACCAGGAGGGACACTGTGACACAACAAGGGGCCCCTGACACTAGCCTGGCGATGAACTGCCCACCACCTCGGCCGGCGCTAGTGGACAGGAGGCACCGCCACAGGACCACAACACCAGCACCCCACCCCCTGCAGAGGGAGAACCACCCCACAAGCGGTCCCTGAGATCCAGGACAAAAACAGAGAATGATGCCAAGACCCCCGCCAAGAAATGAGACCACCCTGATTGTCATCCTTTTGTCTCACTTTGTCACCCTGTCCATCCTTAAACTGCCCCAGCTCCACTTCCCATGCCCCTTTGGACAATGCACCTGTGAGACTAATAGACTGTACTCTGCCATGGACAGTCCTCCAAAATCACCCCTGACCATTTTACAACAACCTCCAATATTGAGCACTTAAATAAACACCCTTAAATCACAAAACAATCTGGAGTCTGTCTGTGATTGCAAAATAGTGTATTAGTAATTACAGTGGCAAAATGCTCTTTCAAATGCAATGGCAACATACCTATGTCACACAGCTCTAGTCCATGAGGAAACAAAGCAGATGTCACACAGTGGGACCCACATCTGTGAAATCGTAAGGGAAAGTGACAACTCAGTGACCATACACTGGGTGAAAATGACAGACAGTAGAGAGGTAGTAGATTAAAATCAGATGTAGCAGGCAGTGTTGTCTTCTTACCTGTGTCTCACTGGAAGTATTGCAGGATCACTGTGTTCCTGTTGTCGATGTCCTCTTCTTCTGCTTCCTCATCTTCACTGTCCACAGGCTCCACAGCTGCCACAACACCTCCATCTGGACCATCCTCCTGCAGAAAAGGCACCTGTCGCCGCAAAGCCAAGTTGTGAAGCATACAGCAGGCCACGATGATCTGGCACACCTTCTTTGGTGAGTAGAACAGGGAAACACCTGTCATATGGAGGCACCGGAACCTGGCCTCCTAGTTTGCCCATGGGCCTCATTGTAGCGTTCCTCTGCCCTTGTCCTGGGATTCCTCACTGGGGTCTGTAGCCATGACAGGTTGGGGTAACCAGAGTCACATGCAAATGGCGAGGAACAACTGTTGGACACACACTGACTCATAGGGACACCCACAGACCCAGACAACTATTCCCACTGATTTGGGTCCAGGTACTCACCTAATAGCCACACCCGGTGCCTCTGGAGCTGCCCCATCACATAAGGGATGCTGCTATTCCGCAGGATGTAAGCGTCATGCACTGAGCCAGGGAGTTTTGCATTAACATGGGAGATGTACTGGTCTGCCAAACACACCATCTGCACATTCATCGAATGGTAACTCTTCCGGTTTCTGTACACCTGTTCACTCCTGCGTGGGGGGACCAAGGCCACATGTGTACCATCTTTGGCACCTATGATGTTGGGGATATGTCCCAGGGCATAGAAGTCACCTTTCACTGTAGGCAAATCCTCCACCTGAGGAAAACGATGTAGCTCCGCATGTGTTTCAGCAGGGCAGACAACACTCTGGACAACACGTTGGAAAACATAGGCTGGGACATCCCTGATGCTATGGCCACTGTTGTTTGAAATGACCCACTTGCTAGGAAATGGAGTACTGACAGCACCTGCACTTGAGGGGGGATTCCTGTGGGATGGTGGATAGCTGACATCAGGTCTGGCTCCAACTGGGCACACATTTCCAGGATTGTGGCACGATCAAGCCTGTAGGTGATGATCACATGTCTTTCCTCCATTGTCGATAGCTCCACCAGCGGTCTGTACACCGGAGGACGCCGCCATCTCCTCACATGCCCCAGCGGACGTGCCTATGGAGGAGAACAGCGAGCAGAGAGTTAACCAACTCTGAGGTACGTAAACACAGCTTACTCTGAAACTATTCATAAATCGAAATTTGCCTGTATGAGTGGTTAGGCAAGGCCTAGGTATGTGTGACACAGTCAAAAATAAAGCCATGTGGACCCCTGAAATGGCGGCTGCCTGACCTGTAAGGTGGGACAAGGGGATATGAGGTAACTGCGCTGGCGTTGTACACCGCGGCTGTAGGCGATCGAAGATCGCGGCGCAATTCTGCATTGGTTAACATTTGACCCTATAGGTCCAAGGAGCCAATTACGTTGTACGCTGGCGGTGATGGTACGCACTGCTGTGGACGTGACCGCCATTTTCTCTCTGTTCAAACACTCAATACCTCATCTTCGACAGGAGAGGACCTACACTGCACGTGCTGCTGTGACCTCAGTCTGGAAGAGACAATGGCTCGTGTGTCTGGGGAAAGGGCCCCTGCCTTCAGCACGGAGGAGTTGGAGAAACTTGTGGATGGGGTCCTCCCCCAGTACATGCTACTCTAAGGCACACCAGACAAACAGGTAAGTACACTGTGAGCATGCTGTATGGGCAATGCCTGTGTGGAGTGGGGTGGATGAAAGATGGGGGGGGGGTGAGAATGAGGTGTGCATGAAACAACGGTGAGTGCATGTGCGTCATGGCAAGGGTAGGGATGCCGGCCAATGACTGTGACGGTCCAGTTGGTAATTACTTCTCTTTTCCCCTGTACAATTCCTGTAGGTCAACGCCCACCAGAAGAAGGACATCTGGAGTGCCATCGCCAAGGAAGTTCGGACCCTGGGGGTCTACCACAGACGGAGCACCCACTGCCGGAAAAGATGGGAGGACATTCGCCGCTGGAGCAAGAAGACGGCGGAGGCCCAGCTGGGGATGGCCTCCCAACGTGGGAGGGGTGCCCGTCACACCATGACCCCCCTGATGTTCAGGATCCTGGCGGTGGCGTATCCGGACTTGGATGGGCACTTGAGGGCATCACAGCAGCCACAAGGGGGGGAGTACACTCTCATTCTGCTGATTCAGCGCACATTTTAGGTGTCTAGGTGGGGGAGGTGGGCTGTGGGTTCCCCTATGCCAGGGCAAGTTTGGTAGTTAAGTTCCCTTCTTCAGGCAGGCCCTATGGCACCCCACCTCACCTGTGTACAGTGCTAACAACACCTAGTCAGGCTCCTGTGACATCCATGTGTGCAGAAATCAGCCATAGCCTTCTAAGCCATGTCCCAGGGATTGAATAGTGGACCCCAAGAGCGCGGCGTAGAGCAGGGGGCTTCTGTGTCTGTTGTGTCCGCCAACGGTAGCGGTAGTGCATGCACTGAACATGTCATTCTTCTGTCTTCTCCTCCCCCTTTTTGTGGTCTCCCTGTACTTGTGTGCATTAGCATCATCAGACGGAGGAGCAGTGGCACCGGAGCAGGAGGGAGCTGCATCCCACATGGCCCTGGAGGGCGAGACTACGGGTTCCAAATTCACCAGTGGGACGGAGGGCGAGGGGAGCTCCACGGTGGGGACAGGAGCTGACACCAGCGAGAAGGACTCCTCCTCTGATGGGAGCTCCCTTGCGGTGGTGGCCCCATCTGTGCCCCCCGCATCTACAGATACAGCCGCCACGCCCCTACCAGCACCGCCCTCCCAGCAGCCCCTCAGCCTTTGCCCTGTGCCTGATCACCCAGGAGGGTGGGCATTACCTTCGCCCTAGGCACCTCAGCCCCTGCCCCTGTCACCCCTGCTGCCCTCAGTGAGGAGGGCATTGACCTCCTCAGGTCCCTCGCTGTTGGGCAGTCTACCATTTTGAATGCTATCCAGGGTGTAGAGAGGCAGTTGCAACAAACCAATGCATTCCTGCAGGGCATTCACTCTGGTCAGGCAGCCCTTCATGAGCTTTTCAGACTCTGGCCTCAGCACTGATGGCAGCCATTGTCCCTGTCTCTAGCCTCCCCCCTACAACTTCCTCCACCCAGACCCACACCCCTGTACCTCAGCCTATCCCAAGCACACCATCAGAACAGCATGCACACACCACAACACAGAAGGGAAGCTCTGGCAAACATAAGCACCACACATCCCACAGTCACTCACGCAAGCATCACACACATGCAGACACATCAACATCCACTGCCTCCACTGTGTCCCCCTCCTCCTCGTCTCCATCCTCCCTCCCTGTCTCGTCTCCACTCACACCTGCATGCACTACATCCTCAGCCACTACGTCCATCACCAGCACACCCACCACCACACCCCGCTCACGTGCACTCACCACCCCCACTACCATTCACACATCCCCTGTGTCCTCTCCCAGTGTTTCTGTGAGCCCACCTCCCGAGGTACACAAACGCAGCCACACACCCACCCTACAGCCATCCACCTCACGACAGCCTCCAGCCCATGCACCTTCACCCAAAGTCAGCAAACGTACACCTCCTACAACCACAACCTCTTCCTCCACTCCCAAACCCCCTCCAGCTACCCGTCCCAGTGTTCCTAAGAAACTTTTCCTGGCCAGCCTTGACCTCTTTCTCTCACCTCCCCCACCCCGTCAGTCTCCTAGGGCCCGACTCTCCAGGTCCCAACCTAGCACCTCAGCCACAACCTCGGTGGGACCAGTGGTGCCAGTAGTCACCGGATTATGGAGTGCACCAGGCAGCAGGGCAGGCAGTGTGGCAAGGGGCCAGAACACAGACAGTCCCCCACCTGTCAAGCATAAAAAATTGGACAGTGCCCGGCGGGAGAGGGGAAAGAAACCAGCCACCAAAGCCGCTCCCAGGGGTACAGTTGGGAGTGTGGAGACAGCTGCGACACCATCCAAGGTGGGAAAGGGGCACAGTAAAACCGGCAAGTCTGGGAAGATCAGCATGGCGGACAAGACCGCCAGCAGCCACACTGCCCAGGAAGCGACCACCAGCAGCAGCACCGCTGCCACAGACAGGACCGCCAGCAGCCACACTGCCCAGGAAGCGACCGCCAGCAGCCCCGCTGCCACAGACAGGACTGCCAGCAGCAGCCCCACTGTCCAGGAAGCGTCCGCCAGCAGCCCCGCTGCCACAGACAGGACCACATGCAGCAGCCCTGCTGCCCAGGAAGCGACCGCCAGCAGCAGCCCCGCTGCCACAGACAGGACCGCCAGCAGCCACACTGCCCAGGAAGAGACCGCCAGCAGCCCAGCTGCCATAGACAGGACCTCCAGCAGCAGCCCCGCTGCCCAGGAAGAGACCACCAGCAGCAGCCCCGCTGCCACAGACAGAACCGCCAGCAGCCGCACTGCCCAGGAAGCGACCGCCAGCAGCAGCCCCTCTGCCACAGACAGGACCGCCAGCAGCTGAACCGCTGCCCAGGACATCGCAGCCAGCAGCCCCAGGCCAGGACAAGACCTCCAGCAGCTGAACCGCTGCCCAGGACACCGCCACCAGCAGCCCCGCAGTTCAGGACAAGACCGCCAGCAGCTGAACCGCTGCCCAGGACACTGCCGCCAGCAGCCCCGCAGGCCAGTCAGCGCAAATGATTCCGACGCTACTGAGTCTGCCACAGCCAGGATGAAGCACTCTGGGCACAAGGCCCCCTCCAGAAACCAGTGGTGACTGTTATCCACTTGAGAGACTGTGGCTTTGCACTCTCCAGGATTGAATAGTGGGCAAACCACCCACTGTAGAGACTTGAGAGACTGTGGCTTTGCACTCCCCAGGATTGAACAGTTTACAAACCACCCACTGTAGAGACTTGAGAGACTTTGGCTTTGCACTCCCCAGGATTGAACAGTGGGCAACCCACCCACTGTAGAGACTTGAGAGACTGTGGCTTTGCACTCCCCAGGATTGAACAGTGGGCAAACCACCCACTGTAGAGACTTGAGAGACTGTGGCTTTGCACTCCCCAGGATTGAACAGTGGGCATGGAGCCCCCTCGTGGATCTGGTGTTGTGCACTCAACCGGCTGGGGTGCCCCGCCTTTCTTTTCCCCCTGAGGTGCCTGTTATATTCCTATCTGATGCCCCTGCAGTGTTCTCTCCGTTTTGATCGGGTATTGAGTGTGATCCACAGACTATGATGGTGGAATCCCTTGGACTTGTGTTCTTGGTGTATATAATTGTATATAGTACAAATGTATGTATTTGTAAATATGTTTTATGTATGTAATTGAATATATCCCAATAATTCGACTCATTTCCTTTTGTCATTGAATTCTTCCGGGAGGGGGGTTGGGGGTGTAACTGTTATGTATTAGCGTGTGTGTTGTAGTAAGTGAGGGTGAGGGCGTGTGTGTGTCACTCTCTTTTCCCCCTGTGTCGTAGGTGCAGTACTCACCGTTGTCTTCGCCGCCGGCGTTCGTGCTCCTGGTAGAGGAGCAGGAAGATAAAGGCTGGCAGAATCTGGAGCTCAGGTTCCATGGCGTCCTGATTCCTCGTGGGTTGTGTAGAAGTGAGCATTTTCCCTTTGAAGTCTTGTTTCCACCGTGTTTTTGTTCGCGGTGAAACTGCCCCGGAAAAGGTGGCGGATTGGTGGGTTGTAATAGTGTGGCCGGCACATTGTCTTCCGCCTGGGTGTTGGCGGTTACCGCGCAGTATTTGTTTGTACCGCCGTGGCGGTCGGAGTGCTAAAGTGGCTGTCTATGTTGGCGGGTTCTGCCACAGTCGTAATTAATTATTTTTTTTTACCGCCGGCCTGTTGACGGCTTTACCGCCGCTTTAAGACCGACCGCCAGGGTTGCAATGACTGCCCTTGTGTTGGTTTTTATGGAGGATCCCCGAATTCTTGGTAAACAAATTGAACTTAGCTTCAATGGCCCCATGGGACTCACCAATGGCAGCGACAATTGTGTCCAGTTCATCAGAGGTAGGTGGTGACACAGCCAAATACATCCTGAATGGGGGTGCCAAGTCAGATGCCATCTGAATGGTGTGGCTTCCCAACCACAGTGGGGCAGTAGATGGGAGTTCCTGGTCAGGGTCTCTG
This sequence comes from Pleurodeles waltl, assembly GCF_031143425.1. Classification (NCBI taxonomy): domain Eukaryota; kingdom Metazoa; phylum Chordata; class Amphibia; order Caudata; family Salamandridae; genus Pleurodeles; species Pleurodeles waltl. Next base: position 733,489,854 of record NC_090437.1, on the reverse strand, counting down.
GACAAGGGTCAGTATGATGCCGGCAAAGTCCGCTCACTCCTCTCATGGGCCTCCCAGAGCCCTGATTCAAAATAGTGCTCCACAAGAAGGAGGGGGAGGGTCCACAAAGAGCCAATAAGGCCAACGGTGCCAGAGACCTATCACACCTAGAGCCAGCACACTGTGGGGTAATAAGGACATAAGCAGTCTCTGAGCTCAACAGCAACCAGTTAAGGGCTACCCCCACAGCAGGCTGAGAGCTGGGGCAATCTGAAATGTAGTACCCCCAAAGGCCTGAATGTGACTACTAGACCAGAGTAGGGCCTGCCAGGGCAAAGCAATACTTGGTGGGCAGCACTCATGACCTGCTGCAGGATGGGCCATGCCCCAAGTGTCCATGGTGCACAGCACTTCTCAGATAAAAAATGCAGTAGGAGCCACAGCTACTCCCCAGGGACGTCCATGCACAGACCAATGTTGTCCACTAGACTGGCCCACACACTCCAATGCTCCCACTCATGTACTCCCAGGGCCAGGGAGGCCACACTAACTGTCTAAAGATAGGGCCGGCTGACTCCCAGGTAGAACCTGCAGCTTGATCCTAGTCATGGGCCAAAGAAAATGTAGAAGAGTGCACTCACCCCACAGGTCCTCCAGCCAATGAGAAACTGTCAGCGGCCCAGTCAATGCAAGAGGTGGCTGCTGTGGGCTGTCCCACGCAGTAATAATTAAGCCAACATAGAAAGCAACTGTCTATCAGTTGTGTCCACCACGGTATAGTATATATAGGTGGTCATTATGACAATGGCAGTGACTGTTAAAGTGGTGGTAATACCACCAACAGGCTGGTGGTAATAAGCGCCAAATTATGCACATGGTAGGGATAACTCCCATAGACAGCCAATGTACCACCCAACTGCCAGGGTGTTAACACCACTGACCACGGCGGCAGCCATCAACAACCGGGTGGAAGATAAGGTACTGCCCATCATGTTATGACAAAGCAAACCACCATGATTTCCGGGGCAGTACCAGCACCATCAAAAGCCTGGCAGAAACAGAACACAGAAGACGAAAGACTCACCATCAGAGACACCAAGAAGATCAATGCCACCATGGAACCACAACTTCAAGTCTTCCCGATGCTATTCTATGCCATGATCCACCTTGAACACCAATGCCGACGAAGACAATGACAGTGAGTACAGTCACCTAGCACACAAGGGAGGGAGGGAGGAAAAGGAGAGTGACAGAAGCATGCACAACACAGACCATTCACAGACACACCATACACACAACCAGCTGCAGAGGAAAACCAATCTCACAGGGCCCATGTCATAATAATGCAAGGACAACATTTAGCTGTAACTGATATTGTAATTTGATGCCAACAGCCACCATATTGTCCATGTTTGATAAGAGAAATTGGAGTAAATGTTCAGAAAGGGCCAATGGCCAGTCCAACGTACAAATGGCCCACATGGCCACAGGGCACAGTCTAAGCCCCAACTTCTTCCCTGACGATATCTGCACCGAACTGTGCAAGGGCACGGGGTATTATGTTGGAAACGGGGTGGGGGGCACCTCAGCTGAAGTGGGAACACACTGGTTCTGGAAGGGGCTCTATGCCCATTTTCCTTTGCTGGGGAGTGCAAGGTCACAGTCTCTGAGGTGGGGAACTTGCCCACTTGTTCTGGAGGGGACTCCATGCCCATTTTCCTTTGCTTGGGAGTTCCAGGGCACTGTCTCTGAGGTAGGGAACTTGCCCACTGGTTCTGGAGGGGGCTCCATGACCAGTTTTCTTTGCTGGGGAGTGCAAGGTCACAGTCTCTGAGGTGGGGAACGTGCCCACTGGTTCTGGACGGGCTCCATGCCCGTTTTCCTTTGCTGGGAAGTGCAAGGTCACAGTCTCTGAGGTGGGGAACTTGCCCACTGGTTCTGGACGGGGCCCCATGCACGTTTTCCTTTAATGGGGAGTGCAAGGTCACAGTCTCTGAGGTGGGGAACTTGCCCACTGGTTCTGGACAGGCCCCCATGCCCGTTTTCCTTTGCTGAGGAGTGCAAGGTCACAGTCTCTGAGGTGGGGAACTTGCCCACTGGTTCTGGATGGGGCTCCATGCCTGCTTTCCTTTGCTTGGGAGTGCAAGGTCACAGTCTCTGACGTGGGGAGCTTGCCCACTGGTTCTAGAGGGGGCTCCATGCCCGTTTTTCTTTGCTTGGGAGTGCAAGGTCATTGTCTCTGAGGTGGGGAACCTGCCCACTGGTTCGGGAGGGGGCTCCATGCCAGTTTTCTTTTGCTGGGGAGTGCAAGGTCACAGTGTCTGAGGTTGAGATCTTGCCCACTGGCTTTGGAAGGGACTCCATGCACATTTCCCAATGCTTGGGAGTGCAAGGTCACAGTCGCTGAGGTGGGGACCTTGCCCACTGGTTCTGGAGGGAGTGCCATGCCCATTTTTCTTTTCTGGGGAGTGCAAGGTCACAGTCTCTGAGGTGGGGAACCTGCCCACTGGTTCGGGAGGGGGCTCCATGCCAGTTTTCTTTTGCTGGGGAGTGCAAGGTCACAGTCTCTGAGGTTGAGATCTTGCCCACTGGCTTTGGAAGGGACTCCATGCACATTTCCCAATGCTTGGGAGTGCAAGGTCACAGTCGCTGAGGTGGGGACCTTGCCCACTGGTTCTGGAGGGAGTGCCATGCCCATTTTTCTTTTCTGGGGAGTGCAAGGTCACAGTCTCTGAGGTAAGGAACTTGCACACTGGTTCTGGAGGGGACTCCATGCCCATTTTCCTTTGCTGGGGAGTGCAAGGTCACAGTCTCTGAGGTGGGGAGCTTGCCCACTGGTTCTGGAGGGTGCTTCATGCCCATTATCCTTTGCTGGGAATTGCAAGGTCACAGTCTCTGCGGAGGGGGCTCCTTGAACAACAGTCCCTGGAAGATGAGCTACATGCTCCCTGCTGGAGTTGAGGGCTGCTGTGTACCAGCTAGAGGTGAGGGCTGCTGTGTCCCAGCTGGAGCTGAGGTCTTATGTGTCCCAGCTGGAGGTGAGGGATGCTGTATCCCAGTTGGAGGTGAGGGCTCCTTGCCCACTGCTGTTTGAGGGGAAACCCTACCAGCCTCTGCTGGAGGTGAGGGCTCCTTGCCCACTGCTGTTGGAGGGGGGCCTCTTGCCTCTCTTAGTTGGTGGAGTGGGATCCTTCCCTTTCTTGGGTAGTGGAGTGGGATCCTCCCTTTCTTGGGTGGTGGAGTGGGATCCTTCCCTTTCTTCCCTACACAACTAAAAGGTGCCTCCACTGTCCCCATGGACTGTTTGGCTGAGGTGCTGGGCTGAATCATTGTGACCCTGCTCTTACAGGCAGGACGGGGATGGAGGGGAAGGGAAGAGGTCATGTTGTGCAAGGAAGAGCTTCTTATGGATGGTGGGGCGAGATGAGGGAGGAGGGACGGGAGTGCAGGTTGATGGAGTAGTTGTTGGAGGTGTATGTCTGCTGGACTTGGGTACAGGTGCATGGTTAGTGTGCTGCTGTGAGGTGGGTGGCTGTTGGAAGTCTTAGTGTGTGCGTTTGTGTCTCTTAGGAGGGGACAGACAGGGTGGGAGAGGACACAGGGGAACGCGTGGATGGATGTTGTGGATGAGTCTGCAAGTGAGGTGTGTGTGCTGCTTGGCATGGTTATGGTGGTGGTGGCTGTTGATGCAGTTCATGCAGGTGTGAGTGTGGATGTGACTGTGAGGGAGGAGGAGGATGAGGAGACAGTGGAGGCAGTGGATGCTGTTGTGTGTGCAACTGTCTCTTGTTTATGTGAGTGCTTGTAGCCTCAAGTGTGCTGCCTGTGTTTGTCTGTGCCACTCTTGTGTGATGTTTTGTATGCATGCCTGTCTGTATGTGTGCCTGGGATGAATTGGGGATACTGGGACTAGGAAGTGGTAGTTGGAGGGGGGACAGTAGGAACAGGGACAATTGCTGGCATCAGAGAGGAGGCCAGAGCCTGAAACTATCTCTGTGGGGCCGCCAATCCACTGCGAATGCCCTCCAGGTATGCATTGCATTGCTGCATCTGGGATGCCAGCCCCTGGATGGCATTCACAATGGTTGGCCGCCCTACAGAGCTGGATCTCAGGAGGTCATTAGCCTCCTCACTGAGGGCAGCATGGCTCACTGGGGAAGGGTCTGAGGTGCCTAGTGAGAAGGAGATGCCCAACCTCCTGAGTGAGCGGGCACAGGCAACTCGGTGAGGGGCTACTGGGAGGGTGGTGCTGGTATGGGGGTGGTGCCTGTACCTGTACCTGGGGTGGTCCCAGGTGTGTCCACCACCACCAGGGAGCTTCCATCGGAGGAGGAATCAGAGTCAGTGTTGTCACCTCCTGTCTCTGCCATGGTGCTCCCCTTGCCCTCCATCCCACTGGTTCCCTTGGTGTCTGTGGGCTCTGCCTCCTGGGTCCTATGGGATGCAGCTCCCTCTGCCTACGGTGCCCCTGCTCCTCTGCCAGATGATGATAATGCACACATGGGCAGGATGACAGAAGAAAAAAGGGGGGGAGAGAGAAAGGGACCACACCAACCCCACAGACACATTACCGTCATACTCAGGGATCAGGATTGAGCACCATGCATCGCACTGGCATTCCATTGGCTAGGTACCGCAGCAAGATGAGAGCCACCAACCGCCAGCTGCACCCCTCCTAGGACCCACCAAGCCCTGTCTGACATGGAATGCAAACTAGCTAGGTTACCAGATTTTGCAATACAACTGTTACCCTTGAGATGGATCACACTGCAATGTCTGAGCTGGAATTAAGGGGCACCCACTAACTGAAACCCATCACCAGGATCCCATGCCACCTACCAACTATAGTTGTAACACTCACTGTACTCACCCCCTTGTGGCTGCTGTGATGCCCTCAAGCGCCCATCCAGCTCTAGGTAGGCTACCGCCAGTATGCGGGCCATTAGGGGGGTCAGGTTCTGATGGGCACCACGCCCTCGTTGGGAGGCCATACCCAGCTGGGCCTCTGCAGTCTTCCGGGCCCAGCGTCTCAGGTCCTCCCACCTTTTCCTACAGTGGGTGCTCCGCCTGCTGTAGATTCCTAGGGTCTGCACATCCTTGGCGATGGCACACCACAATCCCTTCTTCTGATGGGCACTGACCTGCAGAGGAAACACAGACAGGAGGACACCATTACACATACAATTCAGCCTGTCACACATATGGCCCACAAATCCCATTTCCATCTCTATTGGCACACATCACCCAGCGCCCACCATGTACACTACCACCAGACATACCACCCCCAAATGACTTGATGCTTGCACATACATCTCCATGCAAACTCGTCACATGCATCGTGCCCAAGGTGTACTCACCTGTTGGTCTGGAGGCCCATACAGCTGTCCATACTGAGGTAGGACCCCATCCACCAAGCGCTCCAACTCCTCTGAAGTGAAAGCAGGGGCCCTTTCCCCGGTCACGCGGGCCATCACATGAGCCAGACACAGGTCACAGCAGCGCACGCAGTGTAGGTGTTGTCCTGTGGAAAGTCAGGAATCAAGTGAGAGTTTAGATAGAAAATGGTGGGCACATCTGCAGCGGTGTACTCCGTCATCGAAGCCACTGATCCCTATTAGCCACTGGACTCCATAGAGCCCCATATTAGCCAATGAAGAATTGCACAGAGGTGCAAGACCACCTTCCGCCATGACGCCCAACATCGGCCGAGTAACCTCACTCCCACCTGTCCCCAGATAAAGGACAGGCAGTCGCCATTTAATGGTGGTGGACGACATTCAGATAATCCATATCTGTGTCATTGCTACAATTTGCATATACATTGGCATTCCCATTGTCCCATCACATCAATGTACGCTGAGGTGGTGGTTCCATTGTTCAAATTGTGACAACCTACTCACTCTTGTGTCCCTTAAATACCTACCACTGCGGATGAATAGGATTAGGAGACAAGACACCGTGTACAGACCCACTGGGGACTTGGCTACACTGGAGGACAGACACATAATACTCACTTATAGACTGGACAGGGCCACAATCACAGAGCTTTGTGGCCAATTGGAGCCTGATCTGATATCAGCTATTCGTCATCCCACTGGGATCCCCCCTCTTGTTCAGGTTCTATCACTGCTCCATTTCCTGGCAACTTGTTCTTTCCAAGTGACAGTGGGCTTAGCAGCTGGAATGTCACAGCCAAGGTTCTCAATCGTGCTGGCAAGGGTTTTGTCTGCCTTGGTCAAACACATATGCAGCTACATTGCTTTCCCCCAGGAGGAAGATTTGGCCACTGTGAAGGGAGGAATCTATGCAATGGGACATATACCCAATATTATTTGGGCGATTGAGGGTACACATATTGCGTTTGTCCCCCCGCCAGAATAAACTGGTGTTCAGGAATCAGAAGAGTTTCCACTCACTCAATGTGCAAATGGTGTGCCTGGCAGACCAATACATCTCCCACGTCACTGCCAAGTATCCTGGGTTGGTGCATGGCACCTTTGTCCTGAGGAATAGCAGCATCCCAAATATAATGGCACAACTACAGAGGCAGAGGGTGTGGCTAATCAGTGAGCCTGACTTCCCATCCAATGTATCAGTGTATGCCTTCTGGTGTTAACCCCATACCATTGTGTAAGGCTAATGTTTGTCCCTCAATACTTGCAGGTGACTCTGGCTACACAAACCTATTGTGGCTCCTGAGCCCTGTGAGGAGTGCCAGGACAGGGGCTGAGAATCGCTATAATGATGCACATGGGCGAACCAGGAGAATTATTGAAAGGACCTTCGGCCTCCTGAAGGCCAGGTTCAGATGCCTCCATCTGATCCCTGTGCTACTCACCCGAGAAGGACTCCCAGATAGTAGTATCATGCTGCATTTTGCACAACCTGGCCCTCAGAGGACATGTGACTTATCTGCAGGAGGAGGAGACTGGAAATGCCCCTGTGGCAGCAGTGGACCCTGAGGACAGTGAGGATGAGGAGGCAGAGGATGAGGATGTGGACAGCAGTACATCAGTTATATGTCAATACTTCCAATGACAAACAGGTGAGACAATGGAACTGACCATTCCTCTGACTATTTATGTTTTCTGTGTGACTGTTGCAGGATGGTATTCACTTTCTTTGCATCTCAACATAGTGTCATCTATGGATTCTCATTTTGAAGATGTTGGTTATATAACAACTGTGTGCTGATGTGATGACTACAGACAGCTACAGGTCATTCATTGTATGCTATCACAGTGTTCAGATCATATGCACAAGATGTGACTGTTTCCATAAATGCACATTTTCATCAAATAAAACACTATCACTCAAGTTGTGTTCAAGGGTGTTTATTATAGTGCAAATAATTGATGGAAAAGTGCAATGAAATGGGGTGATGGTAGAGGATAGTCCAGGGTATTGTTCCAGTCTGTTTGTAGCACAGGTCCAGAGTCCAAGGTGCCATAGGAAAGGGAGGAAAGCCAGTTCAAAGTGGACAAGGTGACAGGGTGGGACACCAGGGTGGCATTAAGGAGGGTCTCATTTCCTGGTGGTGGTCATTGGCTTGGCAAGTGTCTCTGGCTTCTGTCTGGGTCACAGGGAACGTTTGGGGGGTGATTCACCTTCTGCAGGGGAGGGGTGCTGGTGGCCTGTGTGTCCTGTGGCAGGGCCTACTGCCCACTAGCTGCAGTGGAAGGGGAGGGCTAGTCAGTAGACTGGCTAGTGGTAGGGGCCCGCTGGTGTGCTGTCCATTCCCTCATGATGCTGGTCATATCTGCCAGCACCCCTGCTATGGAGACCATGGTGGTGTTGAGGGCCTGCAAATCCTCTCTGATCACATGATGGTGTTCCTCCTGCAGCCACTTGCTCTCATGCATTTGGTAAGGATCTGGCCCATCTTGTCCTGGGATTGTTGGTAAGCCCCCAGGACATTGGTGAGTGCCTCCTGGAGAGTTGGCTCCCTGGGCCTGTCCTACCCGTGACGCACAGCGGTCCTCCCAGTGTTCCTGTTCCCTTGGGCCTCTGTTCCCTGAGTGGTGTGCCCACTGCTACTGACCCCAGGTCCATGATTGTCTTCGGTGTGAGGCGGGGACTGGGATCCCTCTACATGTGGGCATACTGATGATTGACATGTCCTGGGGACAGTGGTGTGGGGACATTGGGTGAGTGCTGTGGTGCTGGGTACTGATGGGGGAGGCTCTGTGGTGGACTGTGAGTGGGCTGGGGTGGCTGGCTTACCAGTGGTCCCTGATGGGCCAAGTAGTTTTTCCAGATCATGAAGACCAGAGTTACTGTCATCACTGTAGCATCTACTGTTGGGGGACTGGATAGTGGAGGCACCTCCTCGCCGCTGACATTGGCTGGGGTACCTGTGGGGATGTAAGTGATGTATAATGCTTCATGTCTGTGACATATTGTACATCCCTAGCTTCCCCTCTAGCGTTGCTGTTGCCCTGCCACCTTTATTTGTGTATGGTGATGTATTATGGGATTGTTAGTTCTCCATGTTGCGCATGCTTTGGTGATGGGTGTACATGCAGGGCTGGGAGGGCTGTCCATGCATTAGTATAGCAAGCAGGGCTTGGCACTGGGGTTAGTTAGATGTGTAGGAGCAGTGTGTGGGATGGTTTAGAGTGATGGGAGTGAGGGTGAGGGGTGTGATGGCATGCAGGTATGGGGGTGATAAGTAGTATATATTGACTCACCAGTGTCCAGTCCTCCGGCTACTCCAGTGAGTCCCTCAGGAGGCAGTATTGCCAAGACTTGCTCCTCCCATGCTGTCACCTGTGGGGGAGGAGGTGGGGGTCCACAGTCAGTCCTCTGGATGGCAGGCTGGTGCCTTGCTGCCACGGAACATGCCTTCCCCCATAGGTCGTTCTACCTCTTCCTGATGTCGTCCATTGTTCTTGGATGCTGTCCCATGACGTTCACCCTATCCACAATCCTCTGCCATAGCTCCATCTTTCTCGTGATGGATGTTTGCTGTGCCTGTGCTCCAAACAGCTGTGGCTCTACCCTGACTATTTCCTCCATCATGACCCTCAACTCCCCATCAGTGAAACGGGGGTGCTGTGTGGGGACATGGGAGCTGTGTGGTGTGTGTTGTGCAGAGAGTGTTGAGTAATGTGGTGGGGTGTGGGATGTGGGGGGCGTGATGGATGGATGGGTGTTTGTGGTGTCTGTGTATAGTTGTCTCAGTGGTCTTCGTGTTAGTCTCATGGCAATTATTGGTGTTCGTAAAGGGTTGTGGGTAATGTGGGTGGGTGTTTTATAGTACTGTGGGTGGGTGTGTGTGGTGTGTGTATCAGTGTCAGGTGTGTGATTTTCTTTTAGGCCAATGTTGTGTGGTTTTGTATTTGGGTGGCCATTCTGACCGCACCAGTGTGTACCACCAATGGTTTAGTGCTATTGAATGTCCGCCGTGGTGATTTGTGGGTCATAATGTGGTGGGTGTTGTTTTGTTGGCGTAATGGTATGGGTGTTCGTACTAACACTTTAACACTGACCTTTGTGCTGACGGATTTGTGTATGTGGAAATATTCTGTCAGTTTGGTGTGTGTGTGTCATAATATAGCAAATGGATATTGGCCATCACGGCGGTATGTTGATGGCCATCACCACAGTGGTAAACAGAATTTACTGCCAGTGTCATGATGAGGGCCATAGTCACCCAGGCACATCTTAGAATCATGCCATCTATAGGCACGGTTATGCTATCAGGTAATTTACAATATGGGTCCAACCAGAAGCCTAGAAATGACAGAGGCTCATCTCACCTCAAGGTACTGTTAAATCATCTAGGATATGCCATGAGTGCAGACTTAGAAACTATAGAGGCCAATCACAAAAGAAGTCACTACGTGAATTCCTGTTAGCTCACAACCAATGAGGGCCATCCATATAAATGCTGGAAGTTTTCTAACTATACCATAATCATGTTCACCTCATAAGCCATACCACCATGCTCTCTCCTGAAACCCTGGCAGAAGTGGTGAAGGAACCATTAATTAAATAATATTGCTGTCATGTGAGCAAAAGTTTTTCCTCTGCAGTCCTAATCGAGGTATAATTTGCTTCCAGAACTTGACATATAGTAGTACTGAGAAACATACAGTGCAGACTAGAGCTTAGGCAGACAGTAGGCAGGTCTACAGGAAGTACCCCAGCCAGAAAACCATTGCAATTATCTGACAGAGAAGCAGCACACCATTTCGGCATCAGATAAACATCCCCAACCAATTTCACCCATGTCCACAGCTTACCAGTCTTCTAGTTGCTCCATCATGACAGTATCAATCATTTGTGGTGGTAGATTAGCTAATATCTATTGACATATTCCTGTAACAGCATACTGATGGATGCTGTCAAAATGTATTAATGTGTACACCGTCACAGTTATACTCACCTACTGTTCCCCAATAAGAACATTACTGCCCAACCATCATGTGAGCTATGAGGACACTTTCCAAGACAGACAAGGTAGATCTGCCTTTTGTCAGTCATGCAAAATGTTCCCCTGGGGCTCACACAGAACTGTGCAGGCCTTGGAACTCCTGCAAATCCATAGAAACTGCCCTAGTGTCTTTAGTCACGGAATTGACTTTTCTCAGAGATGCTCACCAGAAACTCAAGGAACGAGTATCTGAGGGGGAACAGACTCTAGCCAAACTTCAAGCACAAACTTCTGCCAATGCACAGGCTATCCGAGATCTTAAGGAATGGGTCTGCACCCTTGAGGATCATGTTGATGACACAGAGGTCCTCTAACGCAGGAGTAATGTATGAATCATCGGTCTGCCAGAGGGAGTGGAGGGGAAAGATCCTCTTCAATTTCTGGACACTTGGTTCTGTTCATTTGTCCCTGTCTCGGACCTCACTACCTTCTCTTCACTGTAACGGGCGCATTCTATTCCTGTGCAATGTGGACTCCTGGGGGCCCCACACTGACCCATATTGCTGAAACTCCTCTACTACAGATACCACAATGTCATCCTGTGTGCAGCCTGGCTGAAATACCCCCTCTTGCTAGAGAACACACATTTGATGATCTTTGTAGACTATACAGTGAAGTTAAAAGGGACCCAGTTCTCCTTGCTTTTTCCCGCTAGGCTCAAGATCATGCATCAGGCATGAACCACTTCTTCACAGAACTCGAGACATTGGAGTGGATGGATGAACACTTTGGCACCTCCTTTCCACATCCCACTGTTAACACATCAAAACCTACCAGGCCCTAGTGAAAACATGTCACCAGTTCACAGAGGAACCCCCACTCAGGCACCAAGATCTCCCTTGCTTGCGGCCCCTGTTCTGGGAAGATCATTGAGAATCAATGCCAAGTAATGGAAGCTGCATCAAAGTTGAATGATGAGACTGTCCTCTCAGATATAGGCAGTGGCCCTCAGATTTTCTCCATAGATGGGGACTTGGACTCGTCACAACTCTCAGTTCGCCCGTCGCCTATTCTCCCATTGGTGACTCCTCAAACTGCTGAAACAATAATTTGATGTCTTTATCCCTATTTGTAGATTGTTGTTATAGGTGCGGCTTGTTGCGCCTAACTTGCTGATATGTTACTCCATGGTGTCCTCCGCCACTTAGATGATGCTATGGCGCAGACACTCTGTTTTCCCCTCTATATGTCTGCACCGCTGGGATTTGTTAAATGGCCTTACTGGTTTTAGGATGGCTAACCATAACCTTCCTTGTTTAACACCACAACCACCCCATCTTAATAGGATTTGTTTTCACTGATATCCAGTTTGGGCATTACCCAGGTGCAGGAGGCTCTGCCTGTTTACACCTACCTACCCGATCACTACGCAACACTGTTCTCAACCACACACCATGGAAGCTCACAGTATCTCTATAGTATCCTATACACAGGGGCATGACTGAGGGAGTGCGAAGATGCAAACCACATCCATACATGTATTTCTATACCACTACATCTCATTACCCCCAGTATGCCACCTCACATCGCCACCCGATTCCATACAAGCAGCGTCAAGGGCATGTGTACTGCACCAAAATGCTATTCCATATATTCGAACCTTAAGCAATACAGTCCTCACATAGTCTTCATCCAGGAGACACATATGACCTTGGTGGATTTGCCCCAACTCCAGAAGTGATGGTGAGGATTCATATATGCTCCCACATACTTGTCATTCATCAGAGGTACATTGATATGGGTTCGCCTGGAGACTCCATTTCAGACACTTGATACTATAATTAAAGAGGGGCCACTATGTTTTCCTTAAAAGCTGCCTTAACTGCATCCCGGTGCATCCTTGGGAGTATATACGCACCCAACCCTGACTAAGACACCTTCTGGATGACACTCTTTGGTGTCTTGTCCTGAAAAACCCACATTCCATGGATTTTGGGAGGGGATTATAATTGTGTCTTTCACATTCACCTCAACTGCTCCCACCCGCCTCTCTCCCTTTTCTACCACATGCACTCAATCTAACAGGTTTGCAGACTGGATACAACATTGTGCATAGAGGACCCTTAACCCACATCACAGGTTTATTTCCTCTACTCCCTGTCCCATAAACTGCATGCTTGAATAGATTGTATACTATGCTCACAGGTGCTTGCACCCTCCCTACAACTGACAGACTATTTGTTTATGGTGGTCTCTGACCATGTTGCCCACATACTTGAATTAATCTGGAAAAACCCTCACTCCCATGCCCCTCACACCCCCATCTGGGGTCTCCATCGTGAATGCTTGGAAGACCCGGCCTCCCAGGCCTCCGATATTCATGACTTCATCAACAAAAACAAGGGCACCCTCTCTAGCAAGCTCCTTGAATGGGATGCTTTTAAAATTGTCACACTCAAGAATTGTTGAGATCTGGCGCATGTTGACCATGGAGATTGGGGAGTCTGATCAACACATGCCCCTTCTGCAGCACTAAGCTGAACAAGACTATCCCTACAGGTCATGGTACAACAACATAAGAACACAAATAACCACAGATTATTTTTCTCTGCTCTCTGTTAATTCTGCTCGTTATTGATAAAAAGCTAAACCCAGACACATGTCTAGAAATAACAGCACTAGCTGCACCAACTTTGGTAAAAATAACTACAGCAACTTTAAAGTAAGCTTACTGCATTTACCAGGATGCAATGAGGTGGACTATGCTGGGATGAGTGGCAATGTGCTCCCTCCCCCCTTGTGTTTAAAAGGCTGCCTTGAGCCAATGAGCTGTCAAGCTCAGCTGGGATGCATCAGTGTGCCTGCTGAGTGTTACTGTGACCTATGCATACTTGAGCAGCTTACCAGCACACCCAGATGACTTTTCTCTGCTCTCTGCTACTTCTGCTTTCAACTGATGAAGGGCTAAACCCAGAAACACATGTCTGGAGATAACAGCACTACTTGCACCAACTTTGGTAAAACAAACTACAGAAACTGAGAAGTAAGTGTACTGCATTTATCAGGATGCAATGGGGTGGACTGTGCTGGGATGAGAGGCAGTGTGCTCCCTCCCCCCTTGTGTTTCAAAGGCTCCCTTGAGCCAATGAGCTGACAAGCTCACCTGGGATGCGCCTGTGTAGTGGTACTGTGACCACTGGCTACTTGGGTAGAATACCAGCAATTCCTGATGATTTTTCTCTGCTCTCTGCTACTTCTGCTCTCTGCTGATGAAGGGCTAAACCCAGAAACACGTGTCTAGAGATAACAGCACTACCTGCAGCAACTTTGGTGAAAAACTACTGAATCTTTGAAGTAAGCATAATGCATTTACCAGGATGCAATGGGGTGGACTGTGCTGTGATGAGAGGCAGTGTGCTCCCTCCCCCTTGTGAACAATATAAGAATCGCTGGCATTCCTAAAAGCATTGAGGGTGACTCAATGACCTCCTTTTTCAGGAATTGACTGCAATAAGAAATGGCCTCAGGGTCTCTTTCTACATTTTATGCCTTGAAACTAGTGCACAGAGTGCTGGTCCAGCCTCCTGCACTGGGTGCCCTGCTGCCCCTGTGGTGGCCTGGCTTCTCCCTTATTGAGACCAAGGCTGTATGTTATGAAAGGCCCAAATTGCAGGCCCCTTCTGGGTAGAAAACATGAAAGTCCCTATATATCCCAACTTCACAGCAGCTGTTCAGACACTTACGGCCTCATTCATGCCTATCAAACAGAGGCTGGGTGAATTGACCATTCCCTGTGCTTTGCTTTTCCCAGCCAAGGTATGATTACAACAGAATAATAAGTCAATTTGTTTCAATACTCCAATTGCGGCATTGGAGTGGCTTGTTGCCAAACCACACCAATCTCACACAGACCATCAGAAAGTTGTCCCCATGCCACAGAGGCACAAATATCCTTGGTCCCAGAGAAGGAGAGCTGTGGGCCCCAGGAAGCAACAGACTCGGGAGCGCAGGAACCAAGCACTTGCTACAGCTTTATTAATGGGCTTTATGAAGGTGACCAGGGGAGTGCGGACTTCTCGGGGGAGGATTCTGGGTCTAGAATGGATAGTGTCCCTGGATTGGACTCAAGCACTCACCTCCCTAAGATTACACCCAGATCTGTTGATGACGTTATATGATAGCATGAAATGGCTGGCTAGCCTGCTGAGGGAGGAAAAGCTGCACTCTAATCGACCATCTGCAGAACCTCCCCAATCACAGGGACATACCTATTCTGATGTCCCCTGACTTGGATAAGCTTGAGTGCCAGTCCTACTGGGCCTCATTAGAGGAACATTGATAGCATAGTTATACATTGTTTGTACAGAGTGTTATGGTGCGACTGTCCCAGAGGGTTTAGTTGGAGATTGTTATTGTTGATATTGCCTTTGGTAAAGGGAACTATTGTTGCTGTTTGTTTCTCACACAATGAGGTGTACACTTTGTTGCTGGATGTGTGTGTCCTGGTGGAGGGAGGCATAAGAGGGGCAAAGGAGGTCTGTTGCTCTTCCTGGCACTAATGCCTGACACTAATCCCTATGGCTTGCTGACTCTGAATGCTAAGGGTGATCACCTAGAATGTAGGGGGGCTCACTTCCCCGTCCAAGAGATACAAGGTTTAATCATACCTTAAACGATGGACAGTCCAGCTAGCCTTCTTCTAGGAGTCTCACTTAAGAAAATGGGAGGGCCTAGTACTACAGAAGCACTGGAAGGGGAAGGTTTTGGCAACCACATACTTGGCCCATGCCAGAGCAGGCCTGATTGGGATACACCGTGGAACCCCTTCCCTCCTGCAGAATAAAACTATTGACCTGGAAGGGTATATAGTGATCCTGGCAGGCAAATGAAATAGCGTAGACATTGCCCTAGTGAATATGTATGCCCCTAACATGGGCTAGACAGTTTTCTTAAACTTGCTGGTGCCTCTCCTCAGCCACATACATCATTACCCTATATTGCTCAGAAGCAATCTTAAATGTAAAACTGATGTTCTTCTGGACAGCTCATATCTCCCTACTGCCTACATCTCCAGCAAATAAGACTGCCTAAGCATTACGAGACTAGATTGATAACTTGGGGCTTATAAATGTCTGGAGGGCTTTAGATCCAAAATTCTGAGTTTACTCCTACTACTCAGGTATGCATGACTTGTTGATGCACTTAGACACCCTCTTCTGCTTCATCGCCATCGGCTCAGAAATCAGAATACTACGCAAAAACACACTTTGACAACAACCCTCTACTATTGGCACTAGTCTGGTAGATAACAAGACCCTTCATCTTGACCTGGAAACTTAATATCACAATGATGGGCGATCCAGTCTTCAGTGCTGCACTAAGGAACACAATCAGTAATGACTTTAAGAAGAAGACAGGAATGGCCTCTTTTTAAATAGAAGAAGGGGAAGTGTTTCAACTGGTTGGGTGAATCGAGTGTAAATCTGCAGTATAGACAGAACATGAGAAACTTCTCAAATTAGAAAATCACCTACAGACATACAACTATCAGGCTTATATTATGAGAGTGTATGCAGAGTGGGAGAAGACCAGTAGAATGCTGGCGTGGCTAGCTAATTCAGATAAACAGGGCTCCCAAATCCAACAACAGCTTATTACAGAGGGCAAGCTGATGTTTAGCTAGACTGTTAGGAATAAGGCCAGACGCGGTCCAGGTCTCGCCCAAAACTCTGCTGTGTGACTCTGCAGCACTTTATGCGGTCCCTCTTGTTCCAAAGGTGGCCATCAGCGTCATCTGCCCTGTGGCAAAGCTCATAGAGCTGCAGGTTCAGGACATTGGTGGACAAGATGCACTTACCAGTGCTATTTTATGAAGGGACTAAAATTCCCATTTTTTTAGAGGCAGCAGCCATCTTGGTGTGTGGCAGGCTTATAAAGCCCAGCCACACCCAAGCACGTTGCTCACTATTTTGAAGACTTCAATGCAGCCAGACCTCGTGGGGGTTTCTCTGGAGAAGAGCAGAGTTCCTGAATGGCAGAGTGTTGTCCAACCAAAGTATCCTTGATTCCATGGTGCATTAAAAAATGAGTAGGTCGTACTCGTAGCGGTAAGGCCTTGCTGAGGAAGTCATTACTTCCGGAAGGTAAAGCGCCCCTTAGCATAACGTGCAACGCGTTTTCAGTTTCTAGAGTACAGCGGCCTTGGCACAACGATCAAAGGCATTTCAGCGCACAGATGTAAAGCGCTCTTGTGCACAGCAATTCAAAGCGCTTCAGTTCATAGATGTAAAGCGCTCTTGGCACGGCAATTCAAGCACTTCAGTACACAGAGGTAAAGCGCTCTTGGCACGGCAATTAAGGCGCTTCAGTTCATAGATGTAAACCGCACTTGGCACAGCAATTCGAGCGCTTCAGTTCACAGATGTAAAGCGCTCATGGCACGACAATTCAGGCACTTCAGTTCACAGATGTAAAGCGATGTTGGCACAATAATTCAAGTGCTTCAGTTCACAGATGTAAAGCGCTCTTGGCACAGCAATTCAAGCGCTTCAGTCCTCAGGTTTAAAGCGCTCTTGGCACGACAATCAAAGTGCTTCAATTCACAGGAGTAAAAGGTTATTGGCACAACAATCTAAGTGATTCAGGCTACTTGAGTAAAAGCGCTTCCTGGTATTATTAAGTAAAGCGCTTCAAGTTCAATGAGTAAAACATTTTGCCATTTATTGTTGTGAATGTGAAAGTATTTTTGGAGATAAGCAAATCATAGTTGCCATTGTTTTTTTTAAAAGCTTAAGATGTGGAAAGCATATGTAATTCTTTGATATTTTCTAAGTCATGGACAAAGGTTTATGCTGTGAAGGCATAGATGTTACAGGATTGATATTCTGAGTATAATCGTAGTCCAAAGTTCTTTCCATCTTTTGATTCTGAGGTCATAGTTAACCCTTGTTCCATGTTTCATAGACGGGGCTTTGTCCTCATTTCAAAAGGGGTCTCCATCTGATATCTCGGAGACACCTTTAGTCAAGAGTCTATTGATGAGTTACATTTCTATGAATGAGTAAATGCATATTTGTTCTAACCTTTACTTTTCAGATCTCTCTCCCTGCTATACCCTCCCCTAGTTCCCTTCCCCCCGAATGGCTTCATCATAACTCTGTGCTGTAATAGCTTTCTGAGTTGGTGACGCCGGAAGGTGGGCCTTTTGTTCAGCGACGTTCAGATCCCGAGGAAAGGACACTGTGACATAGAAATGAACGCAACTTTTGCAGCCAACCTTTATTATTATTCAAACCTGTGCAGCTGCTCTGGGTAGTCCCCTTTCAGTCCCTACTTGATTATATTCTGGCAGCACAGACAAAGAGGCTGCCGCCAGTGATTGCTGTGACCCTGGGAGGCGATATCACGATTTAAGATGTGACGGGGTGGTTAAAGCCTTGACCTGGTGCTAGATACCAGGCTCAGATGGCCTGCCTATAAACTTTTATGTGAAGTATCTTGATCTGCTCTCCCCTGTCCTAACCTCAATATATAAAGCTGCCTGAACCCTAGACAAACTCCCACAGACCATGGGTGAGGCTCTCTTGGTAGCTCTCCTTAAAAAGGAAAAGGAAAATGCCCTGCTTGCCTCCTATAGACACCTTTCCACTTGGGTGAGCTTATCCATACTGACCAGATTTATTTCTAAATGCACCATGATCGCTAATATTCACTAACTACTCCAAGTCATTCATACTCCCATGCAGAGTTATCCTAAAACACAAGAGCTCTCCATTGACATTGAGAAAGATTTTGATTCACCACTCTATACTGCAATGATCAAGTACTCTTTAAATGAATACACCTCTATAAACTTTCCCAATGGCACTGTGTCCGACTTGGCTGATTATCTCAACGCCATACACGATTGAGCGTGGCACATAGCAGGGCTGCCCACTATGTCGTGCAAAATATCTTAATGAATTCACCCCTGTCCTAATCTCACTATAAAATGCTGTCTGAGGAAGAACTCCCACTCACTATAGGGAAAGCTCTAGTGGTACCGCTTCATGAAAAGGGGAAGAACAGCGTCAGCACTCACGCTCTGCACTGGTCACAACTATCATGGCATATTGATTTGTACGTATCCCCTGTATATCTACCACTCTGCATATGACTTATTAGTCTACTCTGGAGAGTAGGGCTCAGATGTAAGGGGTGTGCTCTTCTATCTCAAGAACTTCACTCAGTTATCTGGGCAAAATGGGATAAATCAAGTGCTTTCCTGATCTGTGCTTCAGCAACGGCTGCTGTTCCAAATGAGGTGGGGCAAGCCTTCTGTTGGGAGCCTGCCACAGTCCAGTAGTGCAAATATACCACAGAGTGACTGATAGATTAGAGAGAAATTTCTGACCAGCTTTATCTTCCTTACGGGCAGCCATACATTTCTGGCTCACTCTTCTGTTATTGGTCACAGAAAGAATTGTGTTGCCCAAAATGTTTTCTTATTACCCCAATTATTATATTTCTTTGCAGCGCTCCAGATCTGATTATGAAGTCCACCTTTCATGACACAGACGAGTTATTGACATAGCTTCTATGGGACACACTTCAAAGCAGACTAGCATTGCCCAAATTGGAGCTTCTCACAGATGACAGTGGTTTAGTGAGCCCTGATTCGGAACTGTACTACCTGGTGTTCCAATTGAAATATAGAGCATATTGGCAACACTGCAGATGGGGCGCAACTGTGCGGTATTGGGCGTTCTTCCTACCTGTACGCATTACTCACCATATTGATTCACCTTTATGATTGTGGTTTAATGCCGGCAAAAGACTACAATTGGACATGTTACAATATGTTTGTCTCAGAGCTCGGCAGTAGACTTAAACAAATATCCCTTTTGTGAAAGACCTTACCTATCAGGTAACTGCTGCTAAAATTGACAGAAAACTTGATACAAGAATTGCATCTTACTATATTTACTTGCACATAAACCATTTTTGTACTTTAGTTGGATATTTGTTCCACTTTTAGTATTGCTGATCATAACCATTTTCAACTTGAGTGCACTATAGTGATCATTTGATAGTTTACTGTTACTAAAAAGTGAATATGAATTTGTGACATTGAAACTATCAGATTGAAGTTATTTTGACTGCAAAGTCCACAGCGGGAGGCATTACTTTAAAGTTCTAATCACCCCAGGCAGACATTTCTACCTTCTTTAGTGTCCCCCTAAAGCTGCCATCTTTAGTTGGATAGTTCTATAATCGTATTCTGTGCTCAGGCACATTTAAAGATGGCTACAACTTGAATGTGCAGCACTTGAGGTAACTGATGCCACAATTGACACAGAATTTATATTTGCTACAAGAAGTGCACCTTAATATATTTAATTGCTCATAAACAGTGTTTTCACTTTAGTTGGATATTCGTTCCACTTTTAGTATTGCTGAGCATATCCATTTTTAGGGTTGAGCGCAAGCAAGTGCTCAGGCCCCTGTTGTAATCTCTCTGTGGGCTTTTAACCATGCCCATTAGTTTGGTTGATTCGAGGGCTTGCTTTTAAAATTCGCTTGATTTCATTAGTGAAAGGCATGCATATGTCATGCCTTTTCTGGTGTTTAGCCCTCTTCGAGAGCACCAGTAAACTACTGAAAACATACAAGGCTCTGTGTTTTCCCATTGGCTTCTGCACTATTTCTTTTTATTTCCTACACAGCGCAATCTCGCTGAGCAGTAGTCGAGCGCTTTGCATGACATAGGGCCAGATGTGTCAAAGGATTTTGTATTCGCGAACGGTGTGAATCGGTACATTTGGCCGTTTGC
Organism: Pleurodeles waltl; assembly: GCF_031143425.1. NCBI lineage: Eukaryota > Metazoa > Chordata > Amphibia > Caudata > Salamandridae > Pleurodeles > Pleurodeles waltl. The sequence continues at coordinate 733,469,686 of NC_090437.1, read as the reverse complement.
GAATGCAAAATCGCCTTTCAGGATGTATGAAAGGCATTTGCAGGGCATTTATAAGGAATCGCAAAAATAGCGATTCCTTGCAACTGCGACATGAATTTAGGGGTCACATTCTGCGTACTGCAAATAGCGACCTGGACTTGAGAATCGCAGCATGTGAATCGCAAAATCATGTCGCTATTTGCGATATGCAGAATGCGATTCACAAAATCATTCTTGCAATGCAATGCATCAGCAATTCGCAAATAGCGAATATACAAAGAATGGCCTTTTGCACATGCAATTAACCATGAAGTGAAATCAGGTGGTAAACAGGTGCAACCTATATAAAGAGGGCCAGAATGACTCAGCCTCTTTTTCCACAATGGGTGCACTCTACGTGATGGAGAGGAGGATGAGGATCCTGGCAGGGAGGAGGAGACAGGAGCTCATTGTTAGAGTGTGCATTACCCTTTTTGACCAGACAGAAGAGGAGGTATATGTTAAGTACAGGTTAAGCTCAGCCATGATACTTGACTTGTTAGCTGATCTACAACCCATACTGCAGCTTAAAAAACACAGGACCAATAGTATACCCACCCGTGTGCAGGTTTTATGACCATGCACCTATTAGCATCAGGGAGCTATCTAGGGGTCATAGCAGCAGCTGGAGGGATCTCACAGAGTGCTCTCTCTGCATTTATCTATGCCATGCTGAGCAACATTCAACAGCACAAAAGATTCCCCAACACCCCACAGGAATTACTAAAGACAAAATTTGATTTCTACCAAATTGCCGAATTCCCACATGTAAAAAGCGCAATCGATGGGACACATGTAGCTCTCTGTCCACCATCGGCCACAGTGTATGTTTATCGGAACCGTAAAAGTATACATTCCATGAACATACAAGTAATTAGCAATGCCTCCAACATTATAATCAATCTTGTGGTAGCACACATGACTCCTACATATTTCGGCACAGGGGAATTTACACAAGACTACTAGCTGTGGAGTTTGGCGAAGGATACCTACTGGGTAATGTAATAGTTGACATGTCGCATTGATAAATATGTGATGTCACGGATAACAATTACTCATTTTACTCTCCTGTTATTCCAGGAGATAATGACTACGCCATGCCGTCATTCATACTGACACCCTACCTGAGTGCTGCAACACCAGCCGAAAGGAGGTATAATGCTATTCACAGGACAACCCGCAGCATTGTGGAGAGGACCTTTGGCCTGCTGAAGAGCTGCTTCAGATGCATACACAAGAGTAGTGGTGCACTACAATACAGCCCTAAAACAACATGTACAATCGTGGCTACATGTGCTATGTTGCACAACATTGCTACAACGAGGGGCATACCTGTAGAACCCACCGAGCCGGACTCAGATGAGGATGATGATCCCTTGCCACTCCTTCACCCAGCAGACAGAAGCAGTGCAGCTGGGGGCAGACAAAGACTCGCTGAGATGGGAAACACCCGGAACAACAACTCAGAAACCACGAAGTCGTGGAAAACAAAAGCGAAACAACGCTTTTGTTTTCCACGACTTCCTGATTTTCGTACCTTAACCATGCATGTCTGAACCATGCACATGCTTGGTTAAGGCACAGAAGAAGGGAGTCAGAGTCGATTTGGTGAAGGAGGAGGTAAGTTGGGCTAGGACTGGGGCTGTTTTTTTCGGGGGTGGGGTGGGGGTTCAGGGTGATTAGGGTTTAGGGGGGAGGGGGAGTCAGGATTTAGGTTTTAGGGGTGGGTTGGAGGGTTGGGGTCTTTAGGTTTTGAGGGCAGGGGTGGGGATTTAGGGAATTTTTTTTTTTGGGGTGGGTTGGGGGCTCGGATGATTGGGGTTTAGTGGGGAAGGGGGGTTCAGGGTTTAGGTTTAAGGGGTGGGTTGGGGTGTTTAGGTTTTAGGGGTGGGGTGAGGACTCAGGGTATTTTTAGTTTTTGGGGTGGGGTGGGGGCTATTGGGTGATTAGGGTTTAGGGGGAGGGGGGCTCAGGGTTTAGGTTTAAGGGGTGGGTTGGGGTGGTTTAGTTTTTAGGGCAGGGGGTTGGGTTTGTGGTAATTTTGGGGGTGGGGGTTGGGGTAGTTGTGAGGATGGGGGGTCACAGTAATTTTTGGGGGTGGGGGGCTAGGGGAGACGCATGCTGGTACCATGCATGCTGATCACTAATGCCTTTACCAGGAATGCATCTACAACAAAAAATAGTTGTAAAGGCATTCATGGTAAAGGCATTAGTGATAACAACGAGGTCGTAGTTCTAACCTTGTTGTTGGGCCGTGGGTGCTTAAAGCACTCATGGTTCCGAGATATAACCGCTGAGATCCTTCGCAACTATTTCTGATGTAAGTAATGACAATACCATGTCTATTTTATGTATTGCTGTAGGTAGCATCTTTATTGCCTTGACTTCAGGTAATATATGTGTGATTAGGACATAGCTATGCACTATAGACAAACAGGTGCGAGTAACAGTGTCACACTATTGGCATCATAGTATAACTGTTTTGCCACATGTTAAGTGTTAGACCTGACAGCCTTAGGGTGTTCACCCCTAACTTTTTTGCCTGCTTCTCTCCACTTTTTAGATACTGTTTTTGCTGGTTTTAAGACTCTGTGAACTTTACCACTGCTAACCAGTGGTAAAGTGCATATGCTTAAACATGGTAACATTGGGCCATACCCAATTGGATTGTTTAATTTACTTTTAACTCAATAGTAAAGTGCACTATATGTGCCTAGGGCCTGTAGATTTAATGCTACTAGTGGGCCTGCAGCACTGACTCTGCCACCCACCTCAAGTAGCTCCTTAAACTTGTCTCAGGCCTGCCATTGCAAGGCCTGTGTGTGCAGTTTCATGCCAATGCGACTTGGCATTTAAAAGTACTTGCCAAGCCTAAAACTCCCCTTTTTCTACATATAAGTCACCCCTAAGGTATGCCCTATGTAACCCACAGGGCAGGGTGCTGTGTAGACAAAAGACAGGACATGTACCTGTGTATTATACATGCCCTGGTAGTGTAAAACCCCTAAATTCATTTTTACACTGCTGTGAGGCCTGATCCCTTCATAGGCTAACATTGGGGTTACCCTCATATACTGTTTGAGTGGTAGCTGCTGATCTGAAAGGAGTAGGAAGGTCATATTTGGTATGGTCAGAGTGGTGATACAAAATCCTGCTGATTGGTAAAGTCGGATTCAGTATTACTATTTTAGCAATGCCACTTTTAGAAAGTGAACATTTCTCTGTATTTAAATCCTTCTGTGCCTTACAATCCACGTCTGGCTGGGTTCAGTTGACAGTTGTGCATTCTTCAGACAAACTCCAAACACAGGCTACTCAGCCTGACTTGCATACATCTGCATTTTGAATGGGTCTTCCTGGGCTGGGAGGTTGGGGGGCCTGACACTTAAATGTCAAAGGACGGTAGCCTGCCCTTACACAAAGGATTGCCACACCTTCTACTGGGACCCTGGCAGACACAATTGAACTGAAAGGGGACCTTGTGCACTTCTAAGTGCCACTTCAAAGGCACATTTGGGTATTTAAACAGGGCCTCTGCCCCTACCAACTCAGAAACTTCCTGGAGAAGACAACCTGAACCAGAACTTGCATTCTGCCAAGAAAAACTGCCTGGATGCCCAAAGGACTCACCTGACTGCTTTCTGTGAAGGACTGCTGCATTGCTGCTCTCTGGCTGTGGGGAGAAGTGCTCTCCAAGGGCTAGAATAGAGCTTGCCTCCTGTTCCCTGAAGTCTCAGGACCAAAAAGACTTCATCTCTAGAAGAAAGACTTCTTGTGTGGCAAAAATCGATGCACAACCGAGCCAGAACAACGCAGCCCGACTTCCAGAGAAGAATCGACCCAGCGCCTGCTTTGTGGTAGAAACATTGATGCAAAGCCCACCAGATCGACATAGCCCCTGTGACTTTTTCCTGTCATCCCCTGGGTGTCCAAAAATCCCAGAACCCACAACCGTGCGCCGGAAATCAACGCACAGCCGTCCCTGCCTGAAAACTAAACGATGCATCATAGTGTGAGGCCCGAGAAATCGACGCACACCTCCTTGTTTTCCATGCATCTCCTCCTCTGCGGCTCTTTGTAGAGATTTTGAACGCAAACCAGGTACTTTTTGCTTGAAAGAGACAATTATTGCTTGTAAAAGACTAAAGACACTATATCACTTTTACAGTGATATTTCAACACATACTTATTTCATTTAATCATTTTCATCTGCAACTTATCAGATAAATATTATATATTTTTCCAAACACTGTGTGGTGTTTTTTTTGTGGTGCTATATTGTGTTATTGCATGATTTATTACACAATTACTTTACACATTGCCTTCTAAGTTAAGCCGGACTGCTCAGTGCCAAGCTACCAGAGGGTGGGCACAGAATAATTTGGATTGTGTGTGACTTCCACTGACTAGAGTGAGGGTCCTTGCTTGGACGGGGGTAACCTGACTGCCCACCAAAGACCCTATATCTAACATTAAGCTAGTCCCCTGTACCCATCAACATTACTTCCTACGTCCACACACTCCACTTGAGTGCTCAGTGGCCTCGGTGGCACCTCTTGTAGCGGGTTGAAAGACAGTACTGTGTCTTGTACTGCGACGCCTAGAATCCATCACAGGCGATGTGAGACTGGCGAGGCTAGAGAGCTCCTCACCATCCTACCCACCATCCTCCCCACCCAGTTCGCTGTTTGTAGTCCGCGCTTTCTGCATTGTCTCCAAAACATTGGTTATTTGCACCAATCCTTGTGCAACATCCCGACTGCAATGTGCCATCTCCACTTGTATGCCCACAGCACGTTGTGATATCAAGGCAGTTGTGGTAGTGAGACGATTGACAGATTAATAAATTCGCGAAAAATAATGTAGACGTTTTGAGAATGTGACCTTGGAGAATGGACACTAATGTTCACGAAATTTACTAATTACTGAATAATACTTATGAAATATTGAAAACGTATTAGATTAATGTAGTAATCTATGCCATGTTAAGGGTTATGAAGTATGCTTTAGCTTTATTAGGCCTAAACTTAGTGAGTGTCTTGGCCTAGTTTTGCCAGGCCTCATGCAGAAGCTGTATTTCTTAGCGGGTAATAAAATGCTGACAGAGTGAACTAAACTGTGAACTGCCCATTGTCTTGTTAAAAGTGCTTAACCGGAACTGTCTGTGAGAACCAACAAACATGATATGATGTCCCTAGCAATGTAACCATTTGTGTGTAATGTGTGTGAGATGTACTTTCCCAGGATGCGAACAATGAAGACACTGACTGGAGCGTAAGAGGCAACAAAGTTGTTACCTGACAAACCGGATGATGAAGACATTGTAAAGTGGACCAATCAACTTAGTGTGAAGAGTGAAACATTAGAATTCATAGATTTGGTATAGAAATATTATTGGGTAGAGTATAAACATACGATTGACTGACCAATGGAGAATTAGGGGATAGTTTAGGTGACTTTGATATAACAACACGACAGAGGGAAAATACTTCAGAGGTTTGAGAATTCAAGACTAAGGGGAGATTTTAGACTAGACTTTAGACTAGATTTTGAAAGAAGAAGAGACTTTAGAAGAGATTTGAGATTCTGTCATTTGGCTCATACTCTGTGACTGAGAGCCTGATGCTTTGCTGATCGATTGATGACCTGAGGACGAAGACTGATTCTACTTGCTGACCCATACCGAGTATAGGTAGATATGACAATGTGACTGTTATGCATTTTATGCCTTTTCTTTCAAGGTACCCACTGTGCTGTTGTGATGAGACCCATAGCTAAATTTTTTCAAAAAAATGTGTGTTCTTAATTTTTTTGCATGAAGCCCAACATGCTGATGCTAATCTGATGTTAGTTGAGGGCACTAAGACTTAACTGAGGAATACAGGGACTAATGATTGACAAGTTATGTTGCTGAATTCTATGTATGCGATTACTTCATTGCAACTGACTCTGCCAATGATCTGCACCGTAACATTAGAATGTGTCATGATTCAAGCTTTGATTAGATTGCGTTTCTTTCGCCGTTTTGGTCAACCGGTACTGTTCTTATATGTGTTCTATTTGATCTTGAGATTAATCTACATGACTTTAGCATTGATAATATAAGGGAAATAAAAGTACTAAACTATTACTAAAAGTGTTGTTATTCATGGCTGAAAGGTCATGGTGCGTGACATTTACTGACTCCATTGATTATTGATTTTATTGATTACTAATGATTGTTGATTATTGTGAATTGATTATTTGTTCATTAACTGGAGCTATATTGAAAACATCTTAAACGAGTCAAAAGGTTCATCGACCTATTCGCATCCCCTTGAAAGTTTACTCATTAAGGTTCAATGTGTAACAGATTTGGTGTCAGGCTGATGGTTAATCTCTTTAGGTGCTCGCCATAGACGTATGATACAGAGTGACAGGTGTTAACAGTTGTGGTAGGGAGACTGATAGGTTTGTCTCTATAGGAGTGTGCCATAGGTGTCCCGAGCAGAGTTATAGGTAATTACTGTTATGATAGTAGTTTGGAGTTTGGTTTTTTGAGAATTCAGTATTATTGAGATTTGGATTTTGTTTTTCAAAATGATAATTGGAGAGAAAATGATGTCCCCTGAAGCCTAGAAATGACTTATCCAGATCCTGGATCCTGCTAGTGGTGTTGGGTGTGTTCCTAGCATTCTAGTGAAAGAGTGAGTGAATAGGTTGCTCTTGCACAGCTTATGCAAATTTCAGGTGAACTGTGATATATGTGAGAATTTATGGAGCTTGCCTACTCCAAATAAAGTTTTAGTAGGAGACCCTGCGTGGTCTAAGACTCCGGAGTATATTGAAAAGTGTATGAGACACTTGGTTATATTTTGTAATTTGTCTGGTTTAGTAGGTTGATCGGGTGTGGGCAACAAGTCAGTGTGTGAGTTAAAGTGGGCGAGAGGAAATTTTGACTGAGATTTGGTGTGTCCTGTGTGCACCAGGACAGACCCATTTATCAGTTGAGAGTAAAATTTGCAGGTCAAATTTTGCTTGTGAATCTGAGAGACCCAGAAAGAGGAATAGCTGCATGCGCAAAAAAGCCATCAGTAAAAATCCAAAATGTTTCTGAAGCGATTGTGTTACCTTTCCTATAGTAAACCAGCAGATTTGTTTTTGTTTTTTGATTAGTGCTCGCAATATTTTGCATTAGTTTTGAGTGGATTGGAATTTAGGAGGACAAACTTCAAGACTTTGTCAGCCGCAGTACTTGTGAGTATGACGTAATTGGAGCCACGATGGGATAGGTTGGTTAGTGAGAAGGGTCATACTCGGATTGGCAGCCATCCGTGAGAACGATTGGTTGAGAACGTGGATGAAAGAGATTTTGGGAGAAAAAGTAATTTCCTGATTTGATTCGAATAAACAAAAGTAGAAAAGATTAAGTTTTTCAAGGCGTTGAAAAGTGCCCTAGGGGGAAATCCGTACATCAGAGCGAGTGAAGGAGAGCCTACCCCACCAGAGAATACACTGGCTTACATTGCAATCGAAGAGAGAGGTGTCACACCAAGTCTTTGGCTAAAGCAATGGTGCACGTTGACAGAGAAAAATGACAGCTTAGCGTTTCCTGAAAATTGGAAGTTCAATTTGAGGATTTTGGAGCAATAGCGGATTGCGCTATATGAATCAAAGCCCCCTCCGAGACCAGCACAGTTTGAGGCAGTAGCAGTTGGGGAGCTGGTCGCTAGACAGCACCAGCAAATGAAATTCGAGAGAAGAATACGAAGGGTAGAAAAGACTTTAGCGGAAGCAAAATGGGATTGGGAATAGAAGAAATGGAGATCAGTGACTTTGCAGGATGTTAAGTTGTTTCCAGCTATTATGCAGGAGGATGCGACGGAAGGAAAGAAAGTTACTAGAAAGACTAATTGAAGTCCGTCTGAGAGTAAGGAAGCTAGAAGGTCTTCTGCAATGGAGGAGGAGTCAGATGCCAAAGACCTTGTTACACAGATACTGTGAGACCGACCACCACCATATACAGTGCATGAGAGTGGTCTGAGTACTAGTGCTGATCCGACAGCCCAGGCACAAGCAATGGGGACAGTAAGTACGGTACAGGTTAATGCCAACCCGACACAGAGTGCGGTGCAAGGTAGTCCTAATGTGTTAACTACTCTTGTAGTTCAGACACAGATGTAACCACCATGGATACAGAGAATGTATCCTGATGTGACTATTCTAGAGATGAGTTCGAACTTAGTGGCGCCTACGGAGCAGGTGGTTCTGAGACAAATGCCGGTCCAGACTGGGCCGACTCTGATTTTGTTGCCCCAAGTACAGCCACAGGTAATGCCAAGATTTACCCCAATGACAAGGACACAGTCAGACTTGCCTCCAGTAATGAATCAAAGTATGGGAGTTACTCCTTCACAGAGTGTAGGTGCCAGAGCAGCCCCGGATGCAATATCGCTGCTGATTACTGTTGGTCCAGCAGTACCATTATTTGCACAAAAGAAATAGATTGTGAATGAACAGGGAGAAATGACTCAGAGTCTAATGAGAAGGGGACCAAGTGAACAAGTTCAGGTAATTTCTTCCATGGGGCAGACTGTTGACGGATCAAGACCATTGTTAGATCTTAGTCCACTTGTTGCACAACCAGATGCTGTGACTGGACCAAATGCAGGTCAGAGTTTGAAATTACTGACACTGCAGACACCGAATACAGTGGTATAGCAGGTGCCACCGGTCCAAGCGAGCAACGTTTCATTAGAGGGACCGACAGCTCAGTAATTGAGTGAATGGTTAGACTAGCTGAATACCCCACAGAATGCTTCTAAAGGTGAGGAGCAACTGAGTTGTATCACTAAGCATGGAAGCAGGTGAACTAGTTGAAGGAACAATGGGGGTGACTAGATTAGAATTTTACACAGAAGCAGAGTTGAGATACTTATGCCCAAGGATTACAAGAGAGGTGGGCAAGGTACATAAGAGATTAGCAGATTTGACAGAAAAACATGGCATAGAAATTGAGAAAACAAAACCTTTGAAGAGAAGTTACAGATTAGATTTTGAGGCAAAGGATTTTGAACACATGAGGTCAGCCGGAATGAAGGTGCACCTTAAAGAACTATTGAGTGCTCAGGTTTGGGGAGCATTAGAGAAGTGGGAAGGCAGATGGGTAAAGAAAGAGACAAGAGGAAAAGAGATTCTCTAGAAGTGACTGAGAATGTACAGCAGGACAAAGATCCAGTGAAGATTTTATCAATGAGGGAGATTCAAGGGTGAAATTTTGTTCATGTCCTTTGGAGTCGGAGTGACATTCTTTATTTTACGAATGATTATCAAAAATTGAGGGAGAAGCCAATAGAGTGGTATCCGCAGACAGACAGGTTTGTGAAACTTGTGAAGTGTTTGTGGGAGGACTTGAACACATTACTGTAGATAGTGGTTCCAGCTGACTTATGGGTCGAGTATAAGAGGACTGTCGACTGGCCAACAAACAATCCAGAGAGAGATAAAAATACAGATGCACTGTCTCCTGAGGTTATCCAATATTACTATAAGGTGATTGAGTTTCTGAAAACAAGGATTTCGCCCAAGACTATTGATTGGCAGAGGATTGACAGGACAGTGCAGGAAGCAAAGGAGTTGATGCATGTGTACTATGAGAGATTGTTGAAGGCGTTCAAGGAGTACAGTGGTAAAGAAGCAATTGAGCCGCAAGACTTGTTGCATTTAGTGTTCAGATTTGAGGAAGGACTGAGACCTGATATAGGTTAGATGATCAAGAGTCATTTGATTTGCTGGCAAGCAAATCCGATTGATGAGGTGTTGCAGTATGCGAAATACTGTATTGATAAGATTGAGTTGAAGCAGAAGAAGTTGAAAGCGAAGGGAATGCAGATTAAGGCAACTCAAACAGGAGTGCAAGGAAATTTTGTGCAGCAGATGCTGCAGCCGCAGGGAAATGTCATGTTTCAGCCTCAGATGAGAGGTAGGGGTCGTTGAGGCAATATGAATCGTGGTCCAGATTTGAATACTGTAGTGGTTAAGAATGATGTGCAGGGAATGAAGAAGCTATTGTCATGTCACATTTGTGGAGCCGTGGGACATTGGAAGCAGGAGTGTCCGATGATGGTGCAGGAGGGTGTTGTTCAGCAAGGTTATGACATCAATTAATTTCAAAATGTGAGAGGACTGAGAATAAGGGGACCCAATGCAAATCTTCAGAATAACGTAAGTCAAGTATAGCATTTCCAGCCCATGCAACAGGTGCAAATGCCCCATGGACAGGTGTCACAATTGCAACGGATGAAGTAGCAGGTTCCAATGCTAACACCTCAAGCCCCGATAGACCAGCAACAGATGATGCTTTCTCAACAGGTCACAGGTCAGAGACAAGACAGAAGTAGTAACACAGTGCACCAATTTCCATTACACAGTGAGAATTAAATAAATGGTGAATGGATGAGTGACAGTTCGGATAAGAAGCCATGTGAGCTTGCTACTTCTTTAGAAGTAGTTCAGAGAGGACCCTATGTGAGGGGAAAGGTTATGGATCACAGAGTTTCATTCTTGGTGGACAGAGGAGCTACACGCTCTACAGTGAGAAGTGCAGAAGTTCCGAATTTGCCCCTTTCAGGAAGAATGGTTCAGGTTGTAGGGGTAGCAAATCAATATTTGGCAAACCCAATTTCAGACCCAATGCAGGTTGAAATTGGAAATTTCCAGGGACTGCATAAATTTGTAGTCTGTGACTCGAGTGCAGTATCCCTACTGGGAAGGGACTTGCTGTATAAGACAAAGGTGGTCATTACAACCCTGGCAGTCGGTTTTAAAGCGGCACTAAAACTGCCAACAGGCCGGCGGTAAAAAAATTTGAATTTCGACTGTGGCAGAAACCGCCAACAAAGACAGCCACTTTAACACTCCGACCGCCACGAACAAACAACGCGGTGGTCACCACCAACAGACAGGCGGGAGACAATGTACCGCCCAAAGTATCACAACCTACCAATCCGCCACCTTTTCCTGGGCGGATTCACCGCGAACAAAAACACAGCAGAAACTGGACTTCGAAGGGAAAACGCTCACCTCTACACACCCCACGAGGAACGAGGACGCCATGGAACCAGAGCTTCACATTTTCCCAGCCTTTATCTTCTTGCTCCTCTACCAGGAGCACGAACGCCGGCAGCGAAGACCACAGTGAGTACTGCACCTACGACACAGGGGAGCGGGAGGGAAAAAACAGGGACACACACACACAACACGCAACACCCCCACCACCACCCTCACCCACTACAACACACACACAAGTACATGTTGATACATTACAGTTACACCCCCCAACCCCACCGGAAGAATGCAAGGACAAAAGGAAACGAGTGTAACCATTGTAATCTATTAAAATCCAGTACGCAAAAATATATATACACTATTAACAAATATATACACCAAGAATAGAAGTCCAGGTATTGCTCCATTTAAGTCAGTGAAACACTGGGCCCACACTGCATGGTCGAGGCCCACATAAGGTACCCGAACATGACGGAGAGAACACTGCAGGGGCATCAGATAGAAATAAAACAGGCACCTCAGGGGGAAGGGAAAGGGGGGCACCTCAGCCGGTGGAGTGCACAACACAATTCCACGAGGGGGCCACATGCCCACTGTTCAATCCTGGGAGTGCAAAGCCACAGTCTCTCAAGTCTCTACAGTGGGTGGTTTGCCCACTGTTCAATCCTGGGGAGTGCAAAGCCACAGTCTCTCAAGTCTCTACAGTGGGTGGGTTGCCCACTGTTCAATCCTGGGGAGTGCAAAGCCACAGTCTCTCAAGTCTCTACAGTGGGTGGTTGGCCCACTGTTCAATCCTGGGGAGTGCAAAGCCACAGTCTCTCAAGTGGATAACAGTCTCCACTGGTTCTGGAGGGGGCTTTGTGCCCAGAGTGCTTCATTCTGCTAAGGACTGAGGTAGTGGATGCTTTTCTCCACTGGTTCTGGAGGGGGCTTTGTGCCCAGAGTGCTTCATCCTGCCAAGGACTGAGGTAGTGGATGTGATAATCCACTGGTTCTGGAGGGGGCTTGGTGCCCAGAGTGCTTCATCCTGCTCGTGACGGACTCAGTAGTGTCAGTGCTCTTGGCGATCATGGGCCAGCGATGCTTGTGACGGCAGTGTCCTGTTCAGCGGTGCTTGTGGTGGCGTGTCCTGTTCAGCGGTGCTTGTGGCGGCGGTGTCCTGTTCAGCAGTGCTTGTGGCGACGGTGTCCTTTGCAGCGACTCAGCTGCTGGCGGTCCTGTCTGGGCCAGCGGGGCTGCTGCTGGCGGTCGCCTCCTGGCCAGTGGGGCTGGTGCTGGTGGTCCTGTCTGGGTCAGTGGGGCTGGTGCTGGCGGTCCTGTCTGGGCCAGCGGGGCTGCTGCTGGCGGTCCTGTCTGGGCCAGCTCGGCTGCTGCTGGCGGTCGCCTCCTGGGCAGCAGGGCTGATGGCGTTCGCCTCCTGGGCAGCGGGGCTGATGGCGGTCTTCTCTGCTGTGCCGATCTTCCCAGACTTGGCGGGTTTCTAGTGCCCCTTCCCCACCTTGGAAGGTGTCGCAGCTGACTCCACACTCCCACCTGTATCCCTGGGAGCGGATTTGGTGGCTGGTGTCTTCCCCCTCTCCCGCCGGGCACTGGCCAACTTTTGATGCTTGACAGGTGGGGACTGTCTGTGCTGTGGCTCCTTGCCACACTGGCTGCCCTTCTGCCTGGTGCACTCCAGAATCCGGTGACTACTGGCACCACTGATCCTGCCGATGTTGTGGCTGAGGTGCTAGGTTGGGACCTGGAGAGTCGGGCCCTAGGAGACTGACGGGGTGGGGGAGATGAGGGAAAGAGGTCAAGGGTGGACAGGAAAAGTTTCTTGGGAACACTGGGACGGGTAGCTGGAGGGGGTTGGGGAGTGGAGGAAGAGGTTGTGGTTATAGGAGGTGTACGTTCGGTGACTTTCGGTAAAGGTGCATGGGCTGGAGGCTGTTGTGAGGTGGATGGCTGTTGGGTGGGTGTGTGCCTGCATATGTGTACCTTGGGAGGTGTCGTCACAGACACACTGGGAGAGTACACAGGGGATGTGTGAATGTGAGTGGGGGTGGTGACTGCACGTGAGCGGGGTGTGGTGGTGAGTGTGCTGGTGATGGAAGTAGTGGCTGTAGATGTAGTGCATGCAGGTGTGAGTGGAGATGAGACTGGGAGGGAAGAGGGAGACAAGGTGGAGGGGGGACACAGTGGAGGCAGTGGATGTTGCTATGTCTGCATGTGTGTGTGATGTTTGCGTGAGTGCCTGTGGAATGTGTGGCGCTTATGTTTGCCTGAGCTTCCTTTGTGTGTTGGGGTATGTGCATGCTGGTCTGATGGTGTGCTTGGGGTAGGCTGAGGTACAGGGGTGTGGGTCTGGGTGGAGGAAGTTGGAGGGGGGAGGCTAGAGACAGGGACAATGGCTGCCATCAGTGCTGAGGCCAGAGTCTGAAAAGCTCGCTGAAGGGCTGCCTGACCAGAATGAATGCCCTCCAGGAATGCATTGGTTTGTTGCAACGGCCTCTCTACACCCTGGATGGCATTCATAATGGTAGACTGCCCAACAGTGAGGGACCTGAGGAGGTCAATGGCCTCCTCACTGAGGGCAGCAGGGGTGACTAGGGCAGGGCCTGAAGTGCCTGGGGCGAAGAAGATGCCCACCCTCCTGGGTGAGCGGGTATGGGGCAAAGGCTGAGGGGCTGCTTGGAGGGGGGTGCTAGAAGGGGGGGTGGCGGCTGTACCTGTAGATGGGAGGCACAGATGGGCCCGCCACCACAAGGGAGCTCCCATCAGAGGACGAGTCCGTATCACTGGTGTCAGCTCCTGTCCCCGCCGTGGAGCTCCCCTCATCCTCCGTTCCACTGGTGAAATCAGACTCCGTAGTGTCGCCCTCCAGGGCCATGTGGGATGCAGCTCCCTCCTGCTCTGGTGCCACTGCTCCTCTGCCTGATGATGCTAATGCACACAAGAACAGGGAGACCACAAAAAGGGGGATGACAGAAGAAAGACATGTTGAGTGCATGCATTATCGCTACCGTTGGTGGACACGACAGACACAGAAGCCCCCTTCACTATGCCGCGGACTTGGGGTCCACTATTCAATCCCTGGGACATGGCCTACAAGGCTATGGATGGCATCTGCACACATGGATGTCACAGGAGCCTGACTAGGTGTAGTTGGCACTATACCCAGGTGGGGTGGGGTGCCACAGGGCCTGCCTGAAAAAGGGGACTTAACTAGCACACTCGCCCTGTCCTAGGGGAACCCACAGCCCACCTCCCCCACCCAGACACCTCCACTGCACGCTGAATCAGCAGAATGAGAGTGTACTCACCCCCTTGTTGCTGCTGTGATGCCCTCAAGCGCCCATCCAAATCCGGTTACGCCACCGCCAGGATCCTGAACATCAGGGGGGTCATGGTGCGACGGGCACCCCTCCCACGTTGGGAGGCCATCCCCAGCTGGGCCTCCGCCGTCTTCTTACTCCAGCGGCGAATGTCCTCCCATCTCTTACGGCAGTGGGTGCTCCGTCTGTGATAGACCCCCAGGGTCCGGACGTCCTTGGCGATGGCATGCCAAATATCCTTCTTCTGGTGGGTGCTGACCTACAGGAATTGTACAGGGTTAAAAGAGAAGTTATTACTAACTGCACCGTCACAGTCATTGGCCCGCATCCCTACCCTTGCCATGTGGCACATGCACTCACTGTCGTTTCATGCACGCCTCATCCTCCCCCCCTCTATCTTTCATCCACCCCACTCCACACAGGCATAGCCCATACAGCATGCTCCCAGTGTACTTACCTGTTTGTCTGGAGGACCGTAGAGTGGCGTGTATTGGGGGAGGACCCCATCCATGAGTTTCTCCAACTCCTCCGGGCTGAAGGCAGGGGCCCTTTCCCCAGACGCACGTGCCATTGTCTCTTCCAGACTGAGGTCACAGCAGCACTTGCAGTGTAGGTCCTCTCCTGTCGAAGATCAGGTATCGAGTGATTGAACAGATAGAAAATGGCGGTCACGTCCGCGGCGGTGCGTACCGTCACCGCCCGCGTACAGCGTCATTGGTTCCTGGGACCTATAGGGTCCAATGTTTACCAATGCAAATTGCGACGCGGTCTTCGTCCACCTACCGCGACGGTGTACAACGCCAGCGCAGTTACCTCATATCCCATTGTCCCACTTTACAGGTCAGGCAGCCACCATTTCTGGGGCCCACATGGCTCTAGTTTTAGCTGCGTCACACATACCTAGGCCTTGCCTCAACACTCATACATGCTAATTTCGGATTATGAATCATGTTCTGTGTAAGCTGTGTGTACGTACCTCTGAGTTGGTTGACTCTGTGCTTGCTGTTGTCCTTCATAGGCACCGTCCGCTGGGACGTGTGAGGAGATGGCGGCATCCTCCGGTGTACAGACCGCTGGTGGACCTGTCGACAATGGAGAAAAGGCATGTAATCAACACCTACAGGCTTGATCGTGCCACTATCCGGGAACTGTGTGCACAGTTGGAGCCAGACCTGATGTCAGCTATCCGCCATCCCACAGGAATCCCACCTCTAGTGCAGGTGCTGTCAGTACTCCATTTCCTTGCAAGTGGGTATTTTCAAACAACGGTGGCCATAGCATCAGGGATGTCCTAGCCTATGTTTTCCAACGTGTTGTCCAGAGTGTTATCTGCCTTGCTGAAACACGTGCGGAGCTACATCGTTTTCCCTCAGTTGGAGGATTTGCCTACAGTGAAAGGTGACTTCTATGCCCTGGGACATATCCCCAACATCATAGGTGTCATTGATGGGACACATGTGCCCTTGGTCCCCCCGCAGGAGTGAACAGGTGTACAGAAGCCGGAAGAGTTATAATTCGATGAATGTGCAGGTGGTGTGTTTGGCAGACCAGCACATCTCCCATGTGAATGGCAAATTCCCTTGTTCAGTACATGACGCTTACATCCTGCGGAATAGCAGCATCTCTTATGTGATGGGGCAACTCCAGAGGCACAGTGTGTGGCTATTAGGTGAGCACCTGGAACCAAATCAGTGGAAATAGTTGTCTGGGTCTGGGGGTATCCCTACAGGTTAGTGTGTGTCTAACAGTTGTCCCTCGCCTTTTTCAGGTGACTCTGGTTACCCCAACCTGTCATGGCTACTGACCCCAGTGAGGAATCCCAGGACAAGGGCAGAGAAATGGTACAATGAGGCCCATGGGCGAACTAGGAGGATTATAGAGGACCTTCGGACTCCTGAAGGCCAGGTTCAGGTGCCTCTATATGACAGGTGGTTCCCTATTCTACTCACCAAAGAAGGTATGCCAGATCATCGTGGCCTGCTGTAAGCTTCACAATTTAGCTTTGCGACGACAGGTGCCTTTTCTGCAGGAGGATGGTCCAGATGGAGGTGTTGTGGCAGCTGTGGAGCCTGTGGACAGTGAAGACGAGGAAGCAGAAGAAGAGGACATCGACAACAGTAACTTGGTTATCCTGCAATACTTTCAGTGAGACACAGGTAAGAAGACAAACCTGTCTACTACATGTAATTTAACACTACTATCTCTCTACTGTCTGTCCTTTTCACCCAGTGTATGGTCACAGAGTTTTCACTTTCCCTTACGATTTCACAGATGTGGGTCCCACTGTGTGACATCTGCTTTGTTTCCTCATGGACTAGAGCTGTGTGACATAGGTATGTTGACATTACAATTGAAAGAGCATTTTGTCACTGTAATTGCTGATACACTCTTTCGAAATCACAGACAGACTCCAGATTGTTTTGTGCTTTAAGGGTGTTTATTTTAGTGCTCAATATTGGAGAATGCTGTAAAATGGTGAGGGGTGATGGTGGAGGAATGTCCATGGCAGAGTCCAGTCTATTTGTTTCACAGGTGCATTGTCCAAAGGGGCATAGGAAGTGGAGCTGGGGCAGTTTGAGGATGGACAGGGTGTTAGGGTTTGTGCACAGCAAAGAGCATGTCCCCTCTCACTGCACTAGTGGGTTCTGTAATAGCTCCCTTTTAAACTTACTATTGAAAGCCTTTCTTGTTATCTCACCTTCCCCCCCCCCCCAGGCTTCTGTGTATGTTGTTTAATGTGCTGTTTTGTTTACACATTGGGCCTTGCTTTTACCAAGGCTTCTTTAAAACACTCCTCTCTAGGCCATGTGTTAATTTAACTCATTTGCATAATAACTGAAACTCTGCACACCTTTCAAGAACATGTGCAGCATGTGAGGACCACACCCAGCTCTTCAAACCACACCCAGCTCTGCACACCTTTCAAGAACATGTGCAGCATGTGAGGACCACACCCATCCCTGTCTATAAAAGGCAGCCCCCGAGCCTCACCCAGTGCTTGTGCTCGTCTACCTCCCGCTTACCTGAGGACAGATCCCTCGGCGCTGGCACTCCTGCTCTCTACAGACTTTCATTGGCTTCAATGGGCGCAGCTGCTGGTTCTTCCTTCTTCCGGTTTCCGGTTCCTCCTTGCCTCAGCCTCTCTCCTACAAGCAACCTGCAAAAGAGAAAGAAGACAAGGTTAGACTGATCAGTATCTCTTGCCAGCAACAAGTAAGTGCAAAACTTTTATTACCTGAAAGAACTTTGACAACAATTTCTGGAAACAAGATACCTTCCACGAACATTGTGATTCAAACTCTTTGTTACAAGAATACTTTGCGGAACTTTGTGAAGCAAACATTTTTTATGGAACTTTTAAGAATCGAACCGTGGAAACCATTAACAGCAAGGCAAACAGTAAATCAAGGACTTGCACAAATTACATGCTGTATTTTGACGTAAAAGTACAGTATTTGTTTTATAAAAGATTCTGGAAATATGGGAAAGGGAGTCTGCTATTGGGAACTTAGGCTTTAGTTATATTAAGATGAATGTTTGATATTAGTAATTCTGATAACGGTATTTGTTTAATGTTTTAGAAGCTTTAGAGTAATAGAAAGCACATCCCAGAGCAGTAACACATTCCAAACCTGGAAACTAGAGACCAGGATCCAAGAGGTACTTTTAGAAGAAAATTTCTAATAAATAAAGGGATAGTCAGGAACCCAGTTAGGAATAGGTTGTACTTATCTGTTCTTTGTTTATGTTTCATTAGGCACCAGTTTCTACAGAAGTCAGAGAGGGCCGCAGATTTGTGCAGCACTTCAACAGTGGAAACGCAAGAACGGTGTTGTCTCTTTATTTTATTTTATCCACTTCCCCCCTTCCCTTGAGCTTCTGTTCTTAGTGCACTGTTTTAAAAACTAGTGTGCTGGAACAAGCAGTTTCAGGGTGGGGTCGGATTGTCTTCAACCTCCATCAGAACTGAACAAGGACTCAGGTGAGCTGGGCTTTGACAGAAGCACAAGCCTTAAAAAAATAAAAAAAATTCAGTTCTGGTGGACGATGAATATCGGGGAAGAAATAGAGGGCATTGACGTCACGGATATGGCGCAGGCCCTAAATGAGGACTTGGCTCATAATGAATCAGTGTCTGGCATCTTGCAACATATGCAAGAGGAAATAGAGAGATTAAAGATGGAGAATACCTCTTTAAAACAGGATTTAAGCAGGTATAAATTTAGGGTATCTCAGTGGAACACAGCTTTTACGCCTTTGTTTAAAACCTCCTCAGAGACAGGGGCGCCATCAAAACATACAACTTTGCCTCCCCCAGTTGAGGTCACTGTTAATGTTCCTAATGCTGTGCCCTTAGCAGCACCTGAACGTTTTCATGGAGATAGAACAAATTCCATGTTTTTATCAATCAATGTCAATTACACTTCGTTTGTAAGCCACAACAGTTCCCTACTGATGCTACGAAAGTGGCATTCGTCTTGTCTTATTTGGGTGGCACAGCAGCCAATTGGTCAATTCCTTTCGTGGAGAGAGATGATCCCATCCTCCATAATTGGAATCAATTTAAACGTACCATGACCAGCCTTTTTGCAAAACACACTTTCATGCAGGCAAGTGATAATGAGCTTTTAAATCTTAAACAAGGTAACAAGGATTTATTGACCTATCTCACTAGTTTTAATCGTTTACTCACCGAGACACAGTGGCCAGAAGAAAAGCGTGTCTCCCTTTTCTATAAAGGTTTGAGAGACGAGTTAAAAGACGCGCTGGCTCATATCGTTGATTTGCCAGAAGACTATTCGGACTTTGTAGATTTAGTTGTGAAATTAGAACATAGACTAGGAGAAAGAAAGGGAGATAAATACAAACTGGAATCACGGTTAACTTTTATTAGACACGAGAAGAAAGACCCAGATAATAAACTCCCTGAACCTGAGCCTATGCAAATAGGGACACTCAGAGGTCCACTCACATCAGAGGAAAAAGAAAGAAGGAGAAAACTTCAATTATGTTTATATTGTGGAAGGGCAGGTCACTTTGCCAGAGAATGTCCAGTAAAGCCTAAAAATCCACGAAAGGGTGCTGTTTCCTCCACCTCCTCAACTGAATCGGGAAACGATTAAGCTCGACAAGGGGAGAGGTTACTTGTTCGAGAAAACATCTTAATCAAACCTCTAATGCTGCAGCCTTCATGGTACAGCACATACCTAGACATTTCATAATTCAGGTCGTTTTAATTGTTACTACCCAAGTGAGGCATTCTCTCCCTGTCCTACTGGACTCAGGCGCGACAGGAAATTTTGTGGATAATAAGTTAGCTGAAAACTTAGGACTTCCTATGTGCCTAAAGCCTTGTCCAGAAGCAGTATGTGCAGTGGATGGGTCAGAATTGATCTCTGGATTAATCACAAAACAAACAAGTCCACTTGTTATGGTCTGTCAGAACGGGCACACAGAGGTGATTAGCTTTGATCTGATAGATACTCCTAATTTTGGTTTGATTCTCGGGGTACCCTGGTTAACAACTCATAACCCAAAAATTGATTGGGTAAATAGAAATGTTACTTTGGATTCTTCTTTCTGTAGAACCAATTGCTATCAAGAAGCAGGTACAGAACAGAGCACAGTATTACACTGTGCTAGTGTTATACAAGATGAACCAAGTCTCCCTCCTGAATATTCTGACTTTAAAGACGTCTTTGATCCAGTAAAGGCTAGTGTGCTGCCCCCACATAGGTCTTATGACTGTCGTATAGATCTTATCCCAGGGGCCCCTTTACCTAATAACAGAGTATATGCTTTGACTGACGAAGAAACCAAATACTTAAGAACCTACCTAGATGACCTACTACAGTCTGGGTTCATCCGTCATTCCACATCTCCGGTGTCATCTCCACTCTTTTTTATCCCGAAGCCGGATAAATCCCTGTGCGCGTGTATCGATTATAGAGGACTAAATAAGGCTACAATAAAGAATAAATATCCTCTTCCTCTAATACCTGTGTTGTTGGATCAATTAAGACATTCTACTGTATACACTAAACTAGATCTGCGGGGAGCTTACCACCTGGTCCGAGTAAAAGAGGGGGATGAGTGGAAGACAGCTTTCAAGACAAAGTTTGGTTTATTTGAGTACACAGTAATGCCCTTTGGGTTATGTAATGCCCCAGCGGCCTTTCAGTTCTTTATAAATGAGGTCCTACACGAATTCCTGGACGTTTGTGTCATAGTATACATAGACGACATCCTCATTTACTCTAAGAACTCAGAAGAACATACCCAACATGTTCGTGCAGTATTATCAAAGTTAAAAGAAAATCATCTTTTTGCTAAGTTAGAAAAGTGTACTTTTAATGTCAGCAAGGTGGACTTTTTAGGATACTGCCTGTCACCCCAAGGAATAACTATGGATGTAAAGAAAATCAGTGCTATTGCTGATTGGCCAGAACCATCCTCCGTAAAAGATATTCAGAAATTTCTGGGTTTCGCCAATTTTTATAGGAGGTTTATTGCACATTTTGCAGACATTGCGGCCCCAATAACTACCTTGTTGCGGAAAGGGCAACAATTTCCTTGGACTGATGAGGCGGCACACGCCTTTCAACTCCTAAAACAAAAGTTCACTTCAGCCCCAATTCTGAAACATCCTGATCCTGACTTGCCTTTTTTTGTTGAAGCGGATGCTTCACAAGTAGCTTTAGGAGGAGTTCTCTCTCAACGAGATGCAGTAGATGGCCATTTACATCCTATAGCCTTCTATTCCAAAAAGTTATTACCAGCTGAACAAAATTACACTGTGGCTGAAAGGGAACTACTAGCTATCAAAGTAGCCTTTTCAGAATGGAGGCACCATTTAATGGGAGCCAAGTACCCAGTTACAATCTTTTCTGACCATAGGAACCTACAGTTATGTGGATCACTTAAAGCACTAACACCACGTCAGATGCGCTGGTTAAATTTTTTTAGCACATTTGACTTTGTAATAACCTATAGACCAGGTGCACAACAAATTCAATCTGATGTGTTATCTAGATACGGACATACTTCAGACATGAAACAAGATAAAATAGGAGAACCCATTATTCCTCCCCAAAAGTTTTTGGCACCAGTACAACAGAAGGATTTCATCACAGATCTATATAATGCACACATGCAAATAGCACCTCAGGATTGGTTAATGGATTCCCATAACACAATACAACGAGGTTTATTGTATCACGACAACATGCTGTTAGTGCCCACCTCTGAATTACAAACACAGGTGATAATTTGGCATCACGCCTCACCGTTAGCAGGTCATCCTGGTTGGGTAAAAACCCTGGAAAATGTGCAAAAACACTTTTGGTGGGACACTATAAGAAAGGACATTAAGCAATTTGTCACTACCTCTCCAATTTGTGCAAGACATAAATCTTCTCATAAGGCCCCTGACGGCTTGTTAATACCAATGCCAACACCCAAGCAACCTTGGCACACTGTGAGCGTAGACTTTATTGTAGGTTTACCACCTGTAAAATCTTTCACAACAGTGTTGGTTATAGTGGATTTCTTATCTAAAATGGCACATTTTGTACCATTACGGAAATTACCCACGGCGGCAGAATTTGCCGATATTTTTATAAGGGAAATTGTGCGTTTACATGGTTTGCCAAGCAAAGTGGTGTCAGACCGAGGGAGCCAGTTCAACTCTAAATTTTGGAAAAAATTATGTAAGAAACTGAAAATAGATGTGGCATTATCCACTGCTTTCCACCCAGAGACAGATGGACAGACTGAACGACTGAACCAAACCTTACTTCAAACGCTACGTTGTTTATTGGCTGATTATTTTAGTGAATGGTTGGAAGCTCTCCCTGTAGCGGAGGTTGTTTATAATAATACTGAGCATTCAGCTCTACTTTGCTCACCATTCTATTTCTTGCAGGGGTATCATCCAAGAGCTATACCCATTTTGTTAGAAGATTCTCTGTTACCTACAGTAACGGATAGACTAACGAGGTTAGGTGACATACAAGACAAAGCCAGGAAACATTTATTAAAGTACAAGGAAAGCATGAAAAGACAAGCAGACAATCACAGATCTGAGGCCCCAATGTATAAAATCGGTGACAAGGTATGGCTCTCCACAAAGAACCTAAACATAGAGGGATCCCGAAAGCTGCAACCACGTTTCATTGGACCCTTTAGTATAGCTGCCAAAGTAAAGCAGGTAACAGTAAAATTAGATTTACCAAAAGAATATCCAGTACATACTACATTCCATGTGTCCTTGCTTAAGCCGTACAATCCAAAAACCCGACCTGAACCACCACCTCCACCCATACCAATTAAGGGAAGTCTAGAATATGAAGTGAAAAGCATAAAAGACTCAAAAAGAATTAGTGGACGTCTGTTTTATTTAGTAGAATGGAAAGGATATGATGAATCTGAGAATTCATGGGAACCAGCATCATATGTACATGCCCCACAGCTGATTAGACGGTTTTATTTAAAAAATCCAGGAAAACCCCGTCCTGTAGGAGGGCCTTTGAGGGGGGCAACTGTTAGGGTTTGTGCACAGCAAAGAGCATGTCCCCTCTCACTGCACTAGTGGGTTCTGTAATAGCTCCCTTTTAAACTTACTATTGAAAGCCTTTCTTGTTATCTCACCTTCCCCCCCCCACTAGGCTTCTGTGTATGTTGTTTAATGTGCTGTTTTGTTTACACATTGGGCCTTGCTTTTACCAAGGCTTCTTTAAAACACTCCTCTCTAGGCCATGTGTTAATTTAACTCATTTGCATAATAACTGAAACTCTGCACACCTTTCAAGAACATGTGCAGCATGTGAGGACCACACCCAGCTCTTCAAACCACACCCAGCTCTGCACACCTTTCAAGAACATGTGCAGCATGTGAGGACCACACCCAGCCCTGTCTATAAAAGGCAGCCCCCGAGCCTCACCCAGTGTTTGTGCTCGTCTACCTCCCGCTTACCTGAGGACAGATCCCTCGGCGCTGGCACTCCTGCTCTCTACAGACTTTCATTGGCTTCAATGGGCGCAGCTGCTGGTTCTTCCTTCTTCCGGTTTCCGGTTCCTCCTTGCCTCAGCCTCTCTCCTACAAGCAACCTGCAAAAGAGAAAGAAGACAAGGTTAGACTGATCAGTATCTCTTGCCAGCAACAAGTAAGTGCAAAACTTTTATTACCTGAAAGAACTTTGACAACAATTTCTGGAAACAAGATACCTTCCACGAACATTGTGATTCAAACTCTTTGTTACAAGAATACTTTGCGGAACTTTGTGAAGCAAACATTTTTTATGGAACTTTTAAGAATCGAACCGTGGAAACCAGTAACAGCAAGGCAAACAGTAAATCAAGGACTTGCACAAATTACATGCTGTATTTTGACGTAAAAGTACAGTATTTGTTTTATAAAAGATTCTGCAAATATGGGAAAAGTGAGTCTGCTATTGGGAACTTAGGCTTTAGTTATATTAAGATGAATGTTTGATATTAGTAATTCTGATAACGGTATTTGTTTAATGTTTTAGAAGCTTTAGAGTAATAGAAAGCACATCCCAGAGCAGTAACACATTCCAAACCTGGAAACTAGAGACCAGGATCCAAGAGGTACTTTTAGAAGAAAATTTCTAATAAATAAAGGGATAGTCAGGAACCCAGTTAGGAATAGGTTGTACTTATCTGTTCTTTGTTTATGTTTCATTAGGCACCAGTTTCTACAGAAGTCAGAGAGGGCCGCAGATTTGTGCAGCACTTCAACAGTGGAAACGCAAGAACGGTGTTGTCTCTTTATTTTACTTTATCCACTTCCCCCCTTCCCTTGAGCTTCTGTTCTTAGTGCACTGTTTTAAAAACTAGTGTGCTGGAACAAGCAGTTTCAGGGTGGGGTCGAATTGTCTTCAACCTCCATCAGAACTGAACAAGGACTCAGGTGAGCTGGGCTTTGACACAGGGTGACAAGGTGGGACAAAAAGATGACAGTCAGGGCGGTCTAATTTCTTGGCGGGGGTCTTGGCATCGTTCTCTGTCTAGTCCTGGATATCAGGGACCGTTTGCAGGGTGGTTCTCCATCTGCTGGGGGTGGGGTGCTGGTGTTGTGGTCCTGTGGCGGTGCCTCCTGTCCACTAGCGCCGGCGAAGGTGGTGGGCAGTTCATTGTCCAGGCTAGTGTCAGGGGCCCCTTATTGTGCCACAGTGTCCCTCCTGGTGTTGAGGACTTCCTTCAGCACCCCTACGATGGTGCCCAGGGTGTAATTGATGGATCTGAGTTCCTCCCTGAAGCCCAAATACTGTTCCTCCTGCAGCCGCTGGGTCTCTTGAAACTTGTCCAGTACCGTTGCCATCGTCTCCTGGGAATGATGGTATGCTCCCATGATGTTGGAGAGGGCCTCGTGGAGAGTGGGTTCCCTGGGCCTGTCCTCCCCCTGTTGCACAGCAGCCCTTCCAGTTCCCCTGTTTTCCTGGGCCTCTGTCCCCTGAACGGTGTGCCCACTACCACTGCCCCCAGGTCCCTGTTGTTGTTGGGGTGGTGGGTTAGCCTGGGTTCCCTGTAGTGGTGGACACACTGCTGATTGATGTGTCCTGGAGACAGAGGTATGGGCCCGCTGGGTGGGTGCTGTGCTAGTGTTTCCAGAGGGGGGAAGCTCTGTGGTGGCCTGTGCCAGTGTGAGGGGAACCGAATGTCCCGAGGTCCCAGATGGGCCGGGCTGCTGTCATCACTGTGGGCCTCTTCTGTTGGTGGTGTGGACATGTGTGGACCCTCCTGTGCGGTGACGTTGGGTAGGGGTCCTGCAGGGGTGTAAAAGCATGATTATTGCATCTGTGTGTACCATGGTGTGTAATGGGTGGATGACCGTGTACCACAGTGCTTGCATTCCTGTGTGGGACCTTGTGTGATGATGGTTTAGGGAGGTGTATGGGTATGTGCCGTGGCCATGCATTGGTGATGGGTGTCCATGCTTTGGTGTTGCATGCAGGGCTTGGTGTTGGGATGTGTGGTTTGTGATATTGGGACATGTGTGAGGAGTAGGAGTGATGGGGGTGAGGGCGAGGGTGGGGGTATGTGATAGCATGCAGGTAGGGTTGGGGATAAGGTAGTTAAGGTTTGACTTACCAGAGTCCATTCCTCCAGCTACTCCTTCGAGGCCTTCAGGATGCAGACTCGACAAGACCTGCTCCTCCCATGTTGTTAGTTGTGGGGGAGGAGGTGGGCGTCCGCCGCCAGTCCTCTGTACCGCAAGGTGGTGTCTGGATACCACGGAACGCACCTTCCCCCGTAGGTCGTTCCACCTCTTCCTGATGTCATCCCTATTTCTTGGGTGCTGTCCCACTGCGTTGACCCTGTCCACAATTCTGCGCCATAGCTCCATCCTCCTAGCAATGGAGGTGTGCTGCACCTGTGATCCGAATAGCTGCGGCTCTACCCGGATGATTTCCTCCACCATGACCCTGAGCTCCTCCTCAGAGAACCTACGGTGTCTTTGCCGCGCCATGGGGTGGTGTCGGTGATGTGTGGGGAAAGTGTGTTGTGATATGTGGGGTGATATTTAGTGGTGTGTTGTGTGGGGTGCATGGATGTTATGTGGGTGATGGTGTTGTGTGCCTGTGGATGCTTGTTTGTAGATTGTGGTGTCTCTCTCTGGCCTTCTTTCTCAATTTTTGTCATAGGGGTTTGTGGGTAATGTGGGTGTGTGTTTTATATTGTATTGGGTATGTGGGATTGGTGTGTGTATGTGTATCAGGTGTGTGTATTTGGAATTGTCCAATGTGGTAGTGTTTTTTAAATATGTGTGTATTTTGAGCGTGGCGGTGTGTACCACCAATGAAATACCGCAGTTGAAAGACCGCCGCTTGGATTTGTGGGTTGTGATAGTGTGGGCGTATTCCTGTTGGCGTGACGGTGGAGGCTTTGTTATCACCAGTTTATCACTGACCTTTGGTGTGGCGGACTTGTGTGGGTGTCTGGATTTTGGCGGATTCCGAGCTGTGGGTCATAATGACTGTGGCGCAATTCCGCGGTGGTGTGTTGCCGCTCTTCTGCACGGCGGTAAACAGCTTTTACCGCCAATGTTGTAATGACCCCCAAAGTGTCTGATTACTTTTTAAATGATGGAATTGTGATTCAGACAAATAGCGATGATGAGGAGGACCAGGCTCTAGAAACTGAGTGTGAAACTACAAATGAGTTGTACCCCTTGATTGAGTTTTTCCCGATGTTCACAGTGAAAGAGTTTCATTCTGATTTGCAGGGAACAGTACAAGAGAACATGTGGGATTTGACAGGAAAGGAAGTAGGTTTGATCAAAGGAGTGGAGTCAATCATGATTCCCTTAAAACCGAATGCAGTATTTCTGCAGCTTCCACAGTATAACATCACACAAGATGTCCTGTTGAAAGTGGCTCAGATAATTGCAGATTTTGTGAAGCAAGCAGTCTTGAAAGAAGTACTGAGCAGTCCATGTAATTCATCAATAATGGGTCTGAAGAAGTTGTGTGGGAAGGTTCAAATTGTTCAGGATTTGAGAAAAATAAATGAGATTGTGGCCAAGTGTTGTCCCATAGTGCCCAATCCAGCTGTTACAATGTTCCAGTTTCCATGTGATGCAGAGTGGTTTACAGTTGTTGATTTGTCACAAGAATTATTTTCTGTGCCCCTTCATGAGGATAGCCAATTTCTCTTTTGTTTCAAATTCCTGGATCAAGTCTATTGCTGGTGTAGGCTTCCTCAAGGGTACACAGAATCACCCACCTTTTTCAACCACATCTTGAAAAAGAATTTGGAGTCATTAGAATTGCCTTTCCAATCGACTCCGGTGTAGTACATTGATGAGTTATTTATTGCGTCCAAGACAAAGGACGAGTGTAATTATGAGTCAATTGCGGTGTTGAATCACTTGGGAAAGTATGGTCATAAGGTCTCACCACTGAAATTGCAGTAATATTTGGGTCACCAGATTGAGAAAGGGTCGAGGAAAATATCCAGAGAAAGGATTACAATGACTCTGCAGATAAGTCTCCCAACCACACAGAGAGATGTCAGGATGTTTCCGGGATTGGTGGGCTATTGTAGCCAATGGATCCCACATTTTTCAGAAATTTCAAGACCACTGCAGAAATTGACCCCCAAGGATGTTACAGATCCCATAGTGCTACATCAGGATGAGATGAGAGTGTTCACTGAGTTGAGAGAGAGTTTGTGCAGAGCTCCAGCGTTAGGTATGCCTGACTACACGAAGCCTTTCACATTGTTTTGTCATAAGCGGGATGCATGTTCATTGTCTGTCTTGACCCAGGTCCATGGAGGTTCTCATCGCCCAGTAGCATATTTTTCAGCTACTTTGTACCCAGTTCCAGAAGTCTTTCCAGGTGTTAGTGTGCAGTTGCCGCAGTTGGTCAGAGTCTTTCACAGTGTGAAGGCGTGGTGATGGTATATCCCCTTACTGTAATGGCCCTTCACTCAATTGAGATTTTATTGACACAGACAAAAACCCAATACTTGTCTGGTTAACTAGGTATGAGACGAGTATTTTGGGAGCACCAAAAATTACACTGAAAAGATGTACAGTGCTGAACCCGGCAAGTTTACTTCCAAGTGATACTGCTGAAATTGAAAAAGAGGAAGATGTTGAACATGACTGTCTCGAAGTAACTAAGTTGTGCACAAAACCGAGACCTGACATTAGCGATACCTGATTGGAAGAAAATTACCAAATTATTTTTGTTGATGGTTCTTGTCTGAGAGACAACACCGGGACACTGAGAGCAGGACATGCCGTGTGCACAATTACAGGTACATTGGAACCTTCCTGGCTTTGAGGAATGTATTCTGCTCAAGTAGCAGAATTGATTGCTCTTACTAGGGCGTGCTATGTGTCTGCTCGATTGAGAGTCACTATCTACAGGGATAGCCAATATGGATTCGTAAAAGTTCATGATATTGGTCAAATGTGGTCGTAGAGAGGTTTCCTGACCTCTTCTGGATCATTGTTATATGCAATTCAATTTCCTGAAGAAATTGGTGTGGTAAAATGCAGTGCACATTTAAAGTTGCAGGACTACGTGTCACTGGGAAATGGATATGCAGATCAAGTTGCAAGGTTCTGCGCCTTGAACTGTAAATCATTCGAGGACAAGTGGGAATTGTTACCTAAAGAAGACACCACATGTACGAGTTATGCATTGAAAGCGATAGACACTTTGGAAGAATTAAAATCTTTGCAGAGTAATGTTGACAAAGAAGAGAAACGCTCATGGAGTAAAATGAAATGTGTTCAAAGATAAGATGAATTGTGGGTTTCAGAGGAGGGTCAATTGGTTTTGCCAAACAGTTTGTTGTCTCAAATGGCAAGATACTTTCATGGTCAGACACACATTGGAAGGGATGTCATGGTTCGTATGTTCAAAATTGATTGGTTCAACCCTAACTTTAGACAAGCCGCTGAAGCAGTTTGCCATCGTTGTCTCATTTGTCAGCAGTTAAATGCAGGGAAAGGGACAGTGGTTAATTTGAGCCACATTGGAAGAGCAGGAGATCCATTCAGCAGAATGCAGATGGATTTTATTGAGATGCCTTAGTGGGGAGGTTTGAGATATGTGTTGGTGATTGTTTGCATCTTTCGTCACTGGATTGAAGCGTACCCTACATGAAGAAATGATAGTCTCACAGTAGTGAAACTGCTGCTTAGGGAACTGATACTGCGCTTCGGGTTTCCGATCTCTTTAGAATCATATAGTGGAAGTCACTTTAACAATGAAGTGATTAAACTACTGTGTGCAGCATTGAACACTGAGCAGAAGTTGCATTGTAGTTACCGCCCTGAAGCATCAGGACTAGTGGAGCAGATGAATGGTACCTTGAAGTCAAGAACTGCAAAAAAGTGTGCAGCTATGAATTTGAAATGGCCTGATGCATTGCCTTTGGTGTTGATTTCAATGAGAAACACACCTGATAGGAAGACAGGATTGTCACCCCATGAGATCCTCATGGGGAGAGCAATGAGATTGGCAGCAGTATCAGCCAATGCACTTGTCAACATTACAGATGATATCGTGTTGGATTACTGCAAGGGTCTCCCGATGTAGTCCGCTCTTTTTCTCAGCAGGTGGGGGCCACCACACTGCCACTGATCCATGTCCGAGGGTACAACCTGCGAGCTGGAGACTGGGTTGTTGTCTGAAAGCATGTAAGAAAGACTTGTTTGGAGCCTTGTTGGAAGGGACTGTACCAGGTGGCCCTGACAACCACGACAGCTGTGAAGTGTGCTGGGATTCCAAACTGGATTCATGCAAGTCATTACGAAGAAAGTGGCATCTCCACTGGATTATGAAGAAGACTTGTTGAGAGTACCAACAACTGTAAGACGAATCTCAGAGCCGGAAGGAGAACAAAGAGGAACTGAGACGGCAACTGAGCTCGTTGAGGACGGTTCAGTTACTCCTGTGAGAGACAAGGGTGGAGACCTCGAGGAGAATATCAGAGAACCTATCTCAACTGAAGCAACAGGAGAACCTAGTCAAGAGAGGGTTCTTACAGAAGCAGAAGATTGTGAGAGACAAACAGAGCAGTTGCCAGACCCAGAAGGGGAGGGATTTGAGGTGGATCAAAGTCAAGGTGATCTAACTCCTCCTGAACCGGTTGGAGGTCCATCAAAAGAAGACACCACAGAGAAAGACAAGGGTTTGAGTTAAGTTTTGAAGAGAATACTGACAGAAGGTTCATTGAAAGGAGATAAGTGGCCGAAATTGCAAGTGGAGAAAAGGAAGGAGGTGATTGTCGAACCAACCATAACAGAGGAACTAAGTGAAGGAGACCTGAATGGTGATCGAAAGTTGAAAAGAAAGAGAATAGCAAGTCGAAGATACGCAGGTCCTGAATAGGCGTATGCAACTACAAACGAATTGCAACAAGAGTTCATGTCTTTTTGTTTTGATAGGGATGTTCCAAGTCAATATTTTAAGGTGATGTGAAGAAGATTGAGGAACTGAACTGTTGAAACAATTAGAGAATTATTTTTGAGAAAGAGACTGTTGAAAGTAACCAGAAAAGACATTGATAACCTGATTTGCCTTTTGAAACCTGATTTGACAATCTGCTAACTGATTTTGACAAGGAAGAAGGGTTCCTGGAGCGAAACTGAACTGCAGAAAGAAGAGTTCTTTATTTTTGAGTTTTGATCTTGCTGCAAGTTTCTAAGATACTTCTGCTTTCTGATTCTTTACAGATCATGGGGGTTATTCTAACTTTGGAGGAGTGTTAATCCGTCCCAAAAGTGACGGTAAAGTGACGGATATACCACCAGCCGTATTACGAGTTCCATAGGATATAATGGACTCGTAATACGGCTGGTGGTAAATCCGTCACTTTTCCGTCACTTTTGGGACGGATTAACACCTCCTCCAAAGTTAGAATAACCCCCCATGGCTGATTTAGATGAATAGGTTAGAGATACAAGGTGCTGTAAATATATGAGCATTGGTTTTGCAATTATGTGTGGGATATTGTTTATGGTATTGATTGTAGGTCTGTCTGTTCTAGATGCGAGAGGAGCCAACCATACTTCTGCTTTTGAGACAACTACTGCACTAACAGCTTTAGAGAGGTTTAAATTAGATGAGAAGTAGTTGCATGATTATACTAATGTGCAAGGAGAACTTTCTTCTAATGTCTTCTATTGCTTATTGAGTGAGTATGTTGAGACAATGGATATTAAGGATTGTCTTGTGTGTACACAGATTCTTTCAACAGTCGAGGAAGGAGTCATCTATCATAGCTTACCATTAACATATAGGATACGTTTTAGTCTGCTACTAACAAGGTTCTATAACCAGGAGTATATTCAGTATTTCTGTTCTAATCATGATGTCGTGTTTTCGTTTGTTCCTATCATTAGGTACTTGAGTAGAATAGCTAAGAATAACGACATAGGGGGTCATTACAACATTGGGGGTGAAAGCCACTTACTGCTGTGCAGAAGACCGCCAATACACCGCCGCGGCCGCGGAAATCCGCCACAGCTATTATGACACACATGCCGGAAACCGCCGAAATTCCGACACCCACACAAGTCCGCCACACCAAAGGTCAGTGTAAAACTGGCGATAACAAATCCTCCACCTCCACGCCAACAGAAACACGCCCACGCTATTACGACCCACGAATCCACGCGGCGGTCTTTCAACCGCAGTATTCCATTGGCGGTACACACCGCCGCTCTCAAAATACACACACATCTCCAAATCACAGCCACATTGGACAATTCCAAATACACACACCTGATACACATACAAACACCACTCCCACACACCCAACACAATATAAAACACACACCCACATCACCCACAAACCCCTACGACCACAAATCTGGGACGAAGGCCAGAGAGATAGCACAGATTAGACAATCCCACCACACAGAGCCACACAACACCATCAACCACACTACTTCCACGCACAAAACACCACACATCACCACACTCATCAACACATACACCACCCCACACATCACCCACACCACCCCATGTCACGCCAAAGACACCCCCGCTTTTCCGAGGAGGAGCTCCGGGTCATGGTGGAGGAAATCCTACGGGTAGAGCCACAGCTATTTGGCTCACAGGTGCAGCACACATCCATAGCCAGGAAGATGGAGTTATGGCGCAGAATAGTCGACAGGGTCAACGCTGTGGGACAGCATCCAAGAAATCGGGAGGACATCAGGAAGAGGAGGAACGACCTACGGGGGAAGGTGCGTTCCGTGGTCTCCAGGCACAACATCGCTGTACAGCAGACTGGCGGAAGACCCCCACCTCCTCCCCCACAACTAACAACATGGGAGGAGCAAGTCTTGACCATCATGCATCCAGAGGGCCTCGGAGGAGTCGGTGGAGGAATGGACACTGGTAAGTCAATTCTGAACTTTCATATCCCCCACCCTACCTGCATGCTTCCACACACCCCCACCCTCACCCCCTCCCTTATCACACCAACTCCTCACTAATGTACTAATAACACAAACCACCCATCCCAACACCAAGCCCTGCATGACACAAGTAAGCATGGTCACCCCTCACCAAAGCATGCACACTGCACATAACCAGAACACCCCCCCAACCATCATCACACAAGCCCCCACACAGCAATGCACGCACTGGGGTACACGGTGAGCCACCAATTGCACACCATGACACACACACATGCAATAATCATGCCCTTATGCCCCTGCAGGATCACGAAGGACCGTCACCACCCCAGAGGGTCCAGACAACTCCACTCCACCCACAGAAGAGGGCCACAGTGACGATAGCAGCTCTGCCCTACTTGATCCTGATGACCAGCCCGGACCATCGTGGGCCTCGGGACAGTCGGTTCCCCTTGCACAGGCACAGCCCAACACTGACCTTCCACCCTCTGGTAACACCAGCACAGCACCCACCCAGCGGGCCCAAACCTCCGTACCCAGGACAGGTCAATCAGCGGTACCCAGGAAAACCCACCACCCCAACAACAACAGGGACCTGGGGGCAGTGGTAGTGGGCACATGGTCCAGGGGACGGAGGCACAGGAACACAGGGGAACTGTGAGGGCTGCTGTGCGACAGAGGGCGGACAGGCCAAGGGATCCCACTCTCCACGAAGCCCTCTCCTCCATCATGGGAGCCTACCACCACTCCAAGGAGACGATGGCGACGGTCCTGGTCAAGTTTCAGGAGACCCAGCAGGCGCAGGAGGACCAGTATTTGGGGTTCTGGGAGGAGCTCAGGACCATCGGCTCCGCCTTGGGCACCATCACAGGGGTGCTGAAGGACATACAGCAGACCTTGAGGGACACGTGGCACTCCAAGGGGCCCCTGACACTAGCCAGAACGAAGAACTGCCCACCACCTC
This sequence comes from Pleurodeles waltl, assembly GCF_031143425.1. NCBI lineage: Eukaryota > Metazoa > Chordata > Amphibia > Caudata > Salamandridae > Pleurodeles > Pleurodeles waltl. Next base: position 733,436,427 of record NC_090437.1, on the reverse strand, counting down.
CGCCGGCGCTAGTGGACAGGACGCCTCGCCACAGGACCACCACACCAGCACCCCACCCCCTGCAGACGGACAACCACCACGCAAGCAGGCCCTGAGATCCAGGAACAGGGCAGAGCAAGATGGCAAGACCCCAGCCAGGAAAGGAGACCACCCTGATTGTCCTCCCACTGTACCACTTTGTTACCCTGTCCATACTTAAACTACCCCAGCTCCACTTCCTATGCCCAGATGGGCAGTGTACCTGTGAGACTAATAGACTGGACTCTGCCATGGACATTCCTCCACCATCACCCCTCACCCTTTTACAAACCCCCTCCATTTTTTAGCACTTCAATAAACACCCTTGAACCACAAAACAATCTGGAGTCAGTCTATGATTTGGTAATATGTATTATCAATGACAGTGTAATAAAGCGTTTCTGCTTGTAAAGGCAACATACCTATGTCACACATCACAAGTCCTTGAAGGATGCATTCAGATGACACACGTTGGTAACCACACCTGTGAAACCATAATGGAAAGGAACAACTCAGTTACCAAATAATCCCATTAAATTACACACAGGATAGAGGAAGACGTGTGACAGTGAATGTAATGGTAAAAATGGAATTGTTCTCACCTGTGTGTCACTGGAAATATTGCTGTATGACTGACTCCCTGTTGTCGTTGTCTTCTTCCTCAGCTTCCTCCTCATCACTGTCCACAGGCTCCACAGGCTCCGCAGCTGCCACAACACCGTCATCTGGACCATCCTCCTGCAGAAAAGGCACCTGGCGTCGCAATGCACGATTGTGAAGCATCCAGCAGGCAATGATGATCTGGCACACCTTCTTCGGTGAGTAGAATAGGGATCCACCTGTCATATGGAGGCACCTGAACCTGGCCTTCAGGAGACCGAAGTTGCGTTTGATCACCCTCCTAGTCCGCCCATGGGCCTCATTGTACCGTTCCTCTGCCCTGGTCCTGGGATTCCTCACTGGGGTCAATAGCCAGGACAGGTTGGGGTAACCAGAGTCCCCTAATAGCCACACACGGTGCCTCTGGAGTTGACCCATCATATCAGGGATGCTGCTATTCCGCAGGATGTAGGCGTCATGCACTGAGCCAGGGAACATAGCATTTACCTGCGAGATGTGCTGGTCTGCCAAACAGACCATCTGTACATTCATAGAAACATAACTCTTCCTGTTTCTGTACACATGTTCACTCCTGTGGGGGGGGACCAGAGCTACATGGGTTCCATCAATAGCACCTATGATGTTGGGGACATGTCCAAGGGCATAGAACTCACCTTTCACTGTAGCCAAATTTTCCACCGCAGGGAAAATGATGTATCTCCTTACGTGTTTCAGCAGGGCAGACAATACTCTGGACAGGACGTTTGAAAACATAGGCTGGGACATCCCTGATGCCATGGCCACTGTTGTCTGAAAAGACCCACTTGCAAGGAAATGGAGCACTGACAGCACCTGCACGTCAGGGGGGATTCCAGTCGGATGGTGGATTGGTGACATCAGGTCTGGCTCCAACTGGGTACAGAGTTCCTGGATAGTGGCACAGTCAGACCTGTAGGTGACGATGACATGTCGCTCCTCCATTGTCAACAGGTCCACCAGCGGTCGGTACACCGGAGGATTCCGCCATCTTCTCAAATGTCCCAGCTGACGGTGCCTAGGAAGGACAACAGCGACGACCGAGTCAAGTTTTAGCAAGGTATTTACCCACAGTTACACAGAAGACGACACCAAACACAAACCCCTTCCTGCATGTGTGTTTTGTGTAGGCCTAGCTATGTGTGACACAGAAGTAAATGGAGCCAAGTGGGCCCCTGAAATGGCGGCTGCCTGACCTCTACACTGGGACAATGGGATTGTGGGGTAACTGTGTTGGTGTTGCACACCGTCGCGGTAGGCGGTCGTAGACCGTGGCGCAATGCTGCATTGGTTAACATCACACCCTATGGGTCCCAGGAGCCAATGAACAAGTGCGCCAGCGGTGATGATACGCACCGCTGCGGACGTCACCGCCGCGGACGTCACTCCCATTTTCTATCTGTTCAATCACTAGATACCTGACCTTCGACAGGAGAGGACCTACACTGCAAGTGCTGCTGTGACCTCGGTCTGGAAGCGACGATGGTTGCTGCATCTGGGGAAAGGGCCCCTGCCTTCACTGCTCAGGAGTTGGAGAAACTAGTGGACGGGGTCCTCCCCCAGTACACGCTACTCTACGGTCCTCCAGACCAACAGGTAAGTACACATGGAGCACGTTGTATGGGCTAGGCCTGGGTGGAGAGGGCTGGTTGTAAGAGGGAAGGGGGCAGAGTTCAGGGAACATGATTGCATGTGCCAAATTGCAAGGGTAGGGAGGGGGGACACTTACATCTACAGTGCAGTTGGTAATGGCTTCTCTTCTTCCCTTGTGCATGTCATGTAGGTCAGCGCACACCAGAAGAAGGACATTTGGCGTGCCATCGCCAAGGACGTCCGGAACCTGGGGGCCAACCAGAGACGGGGCACCCACTGCCGGAAGAGATGGGAGGACATTCGCCGCTGCAGCAAGAAGACGGCGGAGGCTCAGCTGGGGATGGCCTCCCAACGTGGGAGGGGTGCCTTTCGCACCATGACCCCCCTGATGTTCCGGACCCTGGCGGTGGCCTACCCTGAGTTGGATGGGCGCTTGAGGGCATCACAGCAGACACAAGGGGGTGAGTACTACCTCATTCTGCGGAGTTAGCGTGCAGTGGAGGGGTCTGGGTGGGGGAGGAGGGCTGTGGGTGTACCTAGGCCAGGCAGAAATACGTAGACTAGGCCCCTCTGTAATGCAGGCCATGTGGCACTCTACCCCACCGCAGTATAGTGCCAAGTACAGGTATAGATGCCCCTGTGACATCCATGTGTGCAGATGTCTGCCATAGCCATGTAGGCCAGATCCCAGGAATTGCAACTGCAGAGGCCAGGAGCACGGCGTAGTGCAGGGGGCAGATGTGTCTGTATTGTCCGCCAACGGTAGCGGTATGCCATGCACTCAACCTGTTCTTCTTCTGTCTTCCCCACCCCTTTTTGTGCTTTCCCTGTTCTTATGCGCATCAGCATCATCAGTGGCACCGGAGCACGAGGGAGCTGCATCCCACATGGCCATGGAGGGCCACACCACGGACTCAGAATGCACCAGTGGGACGGAGGGCGAGGGGAGCTTCACGTCGGCCACCGGATCACCAACCAGCGACACGGACTCGTCCGCCGATGGGAGCTCCCTTGTGGTGGCGGCACCATCTGTGCCCTCCACTTCTACAGGTACAGCCGCCACCTCCCCTACCAGCACCGCCCTCCCAGCAGCCCCTCAGCATTCGCCCGTGCCCGTTCACCCAGGAGGGTGGGCATCACCTTCGCCCCAGGCACCTCAGGCCCTGCCCCAGTCACCCCTGCTGCCCTCAGTGAGGAGGCCATTGACCTCCTCAGGTCACTCACTGTTGGGCAGTCTACCATTGTGAATGCCATCCAGGGTGTAGAACGAGAGTTGCAGCACGGTAATGCATTCCTGGAGGGTATTCATTCTGGTCAGGCTGTCCTTCAGCAAACCCTGCAATCTCTGTCTCAGCACTGATGGCAGCCATTGTCCCTGTGTCTAGCCTCCCCCCTCCAACCTCCTCCACCCAGACCCAATCCCCTGTACCCCAGCCCATCCCAAGCACACCTACAGACCAGCATGCACACACGTCAGCACCCAAGGGAAGCTCTGGCAAACATAGGCACCACACAACCGACAGGCACTCAAACAAGCATCACACACATGCAGACACACCAACAGCCACTGCCTCCACTGTGTCCACCTCCTCGTCGTCTGCCTCCTCCCTCCCAGTGTCGTCTACACTCTCACCTGCATGCACTACATCTACAGGCACCAGGAATCACACCAGGACACCCAGCACCACAAGCCGCTCACCTGCACTCACCACCTCCACTCCCATTTACACGTCCCCTGTGTCCTCTCCCAGTGTGTCTGTGACGCCCCCACCCAAAGTACACAAACGCCAGCAACCACACACTCAACATACATCCACCTCACGACAGCCTCCAGTACCTGCACCTGCACCCAAAACACCTAAAGTGACACCTCCTACAACCACCTCCTCTTCCTCCACTCCCAGACCCCCTCCAACTACCCATCCCAGTGTTAGTCAGGAACTGTCCCTCTGTAAAATTGCCCCCACCCCCACTCCAATTCATCAGTCCCGTCGTAGCGCCTCAGCCAAAAAGCCTCCAGTATCAGTGGTGCCTGTTCAAGGTGTGTGGAGTGCACCGGCCACCAGGGCAGGCAGTGTGACCCGGAGCCAAGGCACTGGCAGCCCACCCCTGTAAAGGCTCGGAAATTGGAAAGTGGCCGACGGGACCGTGTGAAGACTCCTGGAGGCAAAACAACTCACAGGGGTTCCAGGGGAATTGCAGAGGCAGCTGTGACTCCTCCAAAGGTGGGTAAGGGCCAGAGGAAGTCTGCACAGCCTGGTGTGAGCATCACAGCGGAGAAGGGCGGCATCCTTCCCGGCGCTTGGGACGCCACCGGCAGCACCGTCGTGACTGGTCCGGAGACCACCGCCACCGCTGGAGTCAGTGCCCAGGAGGGCCCAAGTATCGTCACTGGTCAGGAGACCGCCGGAGTCATAGCCCAGGAGGGCCCAAGTATCGTCACTGGTCAGGAGACCACCGCCGGAGTCAAAGCCCAGGAGGGCCCAAGTATCATCACTGGTCAGGAGACCACCGCCGGAGTCAGTGCCCAGGAGGGCCCAAGTATCGTCACTGGTCAGTAGACCACCGCCAGAGTCAGTGCCCAGGAGGGCACAAGTATCGTCACTGGTCCAGAAACCACCGCCGGAGTCATAGCCCAGGAGGGCCCAAGTATCGTCACTGGTCAGGAGACCACCGCCGGAGTCATAGCCCAGGAGGGCCCAAGTATCGTCACTGGTCAGGAGACCACCGCCAGAGTCATAGCCCAGGAGGGCCCAAGTATCGTCACTGGTCAGGAGACCACCGCCAGAGTAATAGCCCAGGAGGGCCCAAGTATCGTCACTGGTCAGGAGACCACCGCCAGAGTCATAGACCAGGAGGGCCCAAGTATCGTCACTGGTCAGGAGAACACCGCCACCGCCACCGCCAGAGTCAGTGCCCAGGAGGGCCCCAGCTGCCACATTCCCACTGGGCAATCAGGGAACGTCATGCCACACACCAATGCCCAGTCCAGAGAACGTCATGCTACACACCAATGCCCAGTCCTGGGACCGCCATGGCAAAGCACCGCTGAACAGTCCAGGGACCACCATGGCAAAGTACCGCTGAACAGTCCAGAACCGCCATGGCACAGCACCGCTGAACAGTCCAGGGACCGCCATGACAAAGCACCGCTGAACAGTCTAAGGACAGCCATGGCAAAGCACCGCTGAACAGGGCATGCACCGGGGAAGAATGAAAAGGCCGCCACTTCACGCATCATTATCCCATGTGCAGCTGGGATAGTGACGGGACAGGAACTGTCACGGGGAGTCCAATCCAGTCTGGGCACCAGTTCCCCTACAGAACCAGTGGAGGCTGTTATCGACTTCAGAGACTGTGGCTTTGCACTCCCCAGGATGTAACAGTGGGCAAGCCACCCACTGTAGAGACTTGAGAGACTGTGGCTTTGCACTCCCCAGGATGTAACAGTGGGCAAGCCACCCACTGTAGAGACTTGGGAGACTGAGGCTTTGCACTCCCCAGGATGGTCCAGTGGGCAAGCCACCCACTGTGGAGACTTGAGAAACTGTGGCTTTGCACTCCGCAGGATACATCAATGGGCATGGAGCCCCGTCGTGGATCTGGCTTTGCAGTCATCCGGCTGAGGTGCCCCCCTTCCCTTCCCCCTGAGGTGCCTGTAGTATTTCCATCTGATGCCCCGGCAGTGTTCTCTCCGTTTGTGGGCAGGTATCTTTTGTGGGCCTCCCCCATGCATTTTTGGACTAGTGGTGCACGAACATTGATATGTGCATATCTGCACTACTTCTCGTAATGTATATACTTTTGACTGGTTTTATGATCTATCTGTATATATTTGAGACATGTATATTGATACATTACAATGTTTGAACTGATTTCGTTTTGTCTTTGCATTCTTCCGGGGGGGTTGTGGGTTGTTCCTGAGATTTTTGTGAATGCATTGGTGTGTGTGTAGTACTATGCGAGGGTGGGGGTGTTGCGTGTGTGTCCCCCTAACTTTTGCCTCCCCCCTCCCCTATGTCGTAAGTGCAGTACTCACCGTTGTCTTCGCCGGCGCCGGCGTTGGTCTTCGTAGATGAGTAGGCATACAAGGGCCGGTAGGATTTGGAGTTTCGGCTCCATGGAGTCCTCCTTCCTCGTGGGATGTGTTCAGGTGAGCGTTTTCCCATTGCAGCAACTGTTTCCGCTGTGTTTTTATCCACAGTGAATCTGCCCCGGAAAAGGTGGCGGATTGGCGGGTTGTGATACTATGGGCGGTACATTGTCTTCCGCCTGTCTGTTGGCGGTGACCGCCGCGCTGCTTGTCTGTACCGCCGTGGAGGGCGGTGTGTTAAAGTGGCTGTCTTTGTTGGCGGTTTCCGCCACGGTCATAATTCCCTTTTTTTGTCCGCTGGCCTGTTTGCGGTATTACCGCACCTTTAACACCGTCCGCCAGGGTTGTAATGACCCCCATAGTGTTAGTTAGAGGATTCTTTGAACCTAGTTTGATGTTTGGTACAGCTTATGTGCACAAGAATAATCTAACATGCTTGCATACACCTTTAGAGAAGAGCTTCTTAGATCACACTGATAACAGAAGAAAGGTGTTAAAAGAGAAATTAGAAAAAGGCTTAGAGAAAAGGTCTTACCAGAATGATTATGCATATACTGCAATTAAAACACAAGTTAAATTAGTTTTAGATGCACTACACTTTGTATCTATAGGCCAAAGTCACACACTAACACTTTATTTGTGAGTATGAGTGAATGCAGGAATGTATTTTTGTTTCAGAGTAAATGGACGTTTATATTGAATGGGCAGGACCCTGCGATTCTGGGTATATTTTATATTTGTGGACTTAATGCTTATTACCGTCTTCCAAGAGGATGGTATGGGACTGTTATTTGGGGATAGTTTTCCCAAAGATTTACCAGATGGAAGACTTGAAAAAGTTTCTGAAAACGACTGAATTACATCATAAGAGACAGAGGAGGGAGTCCTCTTCTACTATTGTGGGAGATATATTTGGTGTATTGATTCCTTCAGTGGGAGTCATCCTGAATTTGATTGAGATTTGAAAGTTGTCTACTATTGTGGATAACACGCTGAAACATTTTTCAGGGGCAATGCTTCTGATAAATACTGAATTAGCTGAGGATAGAGCTATGAATCTTCAAAATTGTCTTGCTTTAGACATTCTTTTACCGAAGGATGGCGGAGTCTGTAAATAATTAACTCTAGGCATTGTTGCTCGTATATTCCAGACAATAATAAAGAGATAAAATACTTACTTACTAATTTGACTAATGCAAGTAGTGATTTGAAGGAATTGAAAGAACCAGGTATTTGGGAAAAGGTTGGCAAAGGGTTTGCATCAGTGGAAGAAATTGACTTAACAACATTTGGAATGGGGAACTTGTGAAAATATTACAGGGAATTTTAATTGTCATGGTTTGTCTATTAGGGATATGGGGATTATGCAAATTATGTAAAAGACATACATTGAAAAAGATTAAGAATAATCAGAGGAGGTTAGAAAAGAAAAGGGAAAGAATTTACATGGAAAATACAAGGAGAAGACAACATTTTGAAGAAATTGAATTATAAAATTGTGGGTGGTAATTGGTGTGATGACACATTTAGTCATCAGAAGAGGGATTGTTAGAGCAGGTGTCTTAACCAAAAATTATTAATGAGTATTTATGTATTTTGAATAATGAATTTTGTAGAAAATGAATAATGTAGAGAAAAACAATGCACGCATTTTTAAAGTGTGACCTCGGAGAATGGCCACCAATGTTCACAAAATATACTAATTACTGATTTATACTTATGAAATATTGAAAACGTATTAGATTAATGTAGTAATATGTCATGTTAAGGGTTATGAAGTATGCTTTAGCTTTATTAATTGTAGGCCTTAACTTAGCGAATGTCTTGGGCAATGTTCCCTCTCATTTTTTTCCACTGTGTGCGGCAGTGTAAGGTCTCTGTGCGCTGCAGCCAAGTATATGTGTGCCAAGAAATTGAACATTCATATGGGCGCAGCACATAACTACCAAGATCTTTAGCATTTGCCTCTCCATAGCTTTGTTTTACCACTAAAGCAAAACAGGGATATTTGTATAAACATTGCTCCATGTAATAGGACATTAAGGCAATTTTGTGACCTGGTGGCACACCCAAAGGACATGGCCTGTTGAGTACCACCCACACCCTAGATACAAAAACAGAAATCAGGTGGTTGAACCATCATGAAACTTTAATGAATACTCTCAGTGTGCTACAGAGAGGCCATGCACATCAAATAGAGCACGTTGTGCAATTAGTTAACATTTACAGTTTGATGAACACACTACTGATAGATGCCATGAGGCTCCTGCCAAGAGACAGGCTGAGAAATGTTCTTACCCAATCCACATATGGACTGTAGAAGGAGTCGCATCAGAGTTTAGACAAGTCAGGTGCCAACACTAGATAAGTGACATGCCATTCTTCCAGTGCTGGTAAACTCGATCTAAGTCAACTTTCCCATTTGAAAGGTAGGCCTTTGTCCTGATCAGCATATCTAGGTGACTCTCCTCTAGTCTGTTTCTTAATTTAGACTTGATTGCGTTCATGAGGCTGAGTCTCGTTCATAGTCTGCACTTGAAGCCTGAAAAGTTGCACAGACATCAACAAGCTGAGATACAACACTATACTGTTCAGCATTCCGCAAAGTGAAATTCACCATGTCTTGAAACGTCCTAAACAATCTGCCCTTTACTTGTTCTGCCACCACATTTTTGTAGTCTCTGTATTGCTGAACAACATCAGCAGGTGTGTCAGTTACCCAGGACCAAGACCTTCTTATACTTTTCAAAACGTCTTTCTACATTATCAGTCCCAAAATCAAACTGTGATTGTGTTGCTACTGCATGGAAATCAAAACTTGTCCATTCCTTTAGTTCATCTTCTGGGAACCTTCTTTCCATAGGCTCACAAAGAAGTTTAATGAGAGATAACATTGGCTCGCTATCATACTCTCGGTCTTCTCTATACAAAGCTATCAGATCTCTTACTGTGTTGCTCCAAAAGACAGTGGTGGTCATTCTGACCTCGGCGGTAAAAGGCGCCTACCGCCGTTCAGAAATCCTCCATAATTCCGCCGCGGTCGCGGTAACCCGCCACGGTCATTCTGACCCGCAGCAGCCAAACCTCCGAAAATCCGACAGCCACAACAGACCGCCACACCAGCGGTCGGCGGAAAAGTGGAGGCGACCAAACCTCCACCGTCACGCCAACAGAAATACACCCATGCCATTACGACCCACGAATCCACGCGGCGGTCTTTCAAACGCGGTTTTCCATTGGCGGTACACACCGCCGCGGTCAGAATACACACAAACGAACAAAACTCAGCCACATTGGCCGATTTGAATTCCACACACCTGATACACATACACACACCACTCCCACACACACAATACAATATAAAACACACACCCACATCACCCACAAACCCCTACGACCAAAAATTAGTCACGAAGGCCAGAGAGACAGCACAGATTAGACAATCCTACCACACAGAGGCACACAACACCATCACCCACACAATATCCACACACAAAACAAAACACACCACCACACTCAACACACTTAACTACACATACTCCACCCCACACATCATACACACCACTCCATGGCACCCCAAAGACACCCCCGCTTCTCAGACGAAGAACTCAGGGTCATGGTGGAGGAAATCGTTCGGGTAGAGCCCCAGCTATTCGGCACACAGGTCCAATACACCAGCATTGCCCGGAGGACGGAGCTATGGCATAGGATTGTCGACAGGGTCAACGCTGTGGGACAGCACCCCAGAAATCGGGAAGACATCAGGAAGCGATGGAACGACCTACGGGGGAAGGTGCGTTCCATGGTATCCAGGCACAACATCGCCGTGCAGAAGACTGGCGGAGGACCCCCACCTCAACCCCCACAATTTACAACATGGGAGGAGGAAGTCTTGAACATCCTGCATCCTGACGGCCTCGCAGGAGTCGGCGGAGGAATGGATACTGGTAAGTTGAAGCTTCACTACTGCTTCCCCCCCACCTGCATGCCAAATCATACCCCAACCCTCACCCCCATCCTCGAACCCCACCCTCACCCCCACCCCCATCCTCACCCCCACCCTCACCCCACCACCATCCTCACCCCCACCACCATCCTCACCCCCACCCCCAGCACACCTATTCCCTGCCAATGTCTCACCATCACAACCCACACATCCCAAAACCTAGGCCTGCATGCGTCCACTAAGCATGGACACCCATCACCAAAGCATGCCCAATGCATATACACATCCCCCCCACAAGCCACCCTCACCAAAGCCCCCACACACGAATGCCAGCACTTGGGGACACGGGAACCCACAGATACACCCATATGCCACAGATTGAAACTATAACCATACCTCTATACCCCTGCAGGACCCGACCGTCAACACACCGCCACGGAGGGCCCAGAATTCTCCACACCCCCCACCCAAGAGGCCGTCAGCGATGACAGCAGCTCTGTCGACCTGGACACTGATGACCAGCCCGGACCATCGGGGACCTCTGGACAGTCGGTTCCCCTCACACAGGCACAGGCCACTACAGACCCAAACCCCTCTGGGAACACCAGCACAGCTCCCACCCAGCGGGCCCATGCCTCTGTCTCCAGGGCGCGTCAATCTGCGGTGTGTCTACCACTACAGGGCACCCAGGATAACCCACCACCCCAACAACAACAGGGACCTGGGGGCAGTGGTAGTGGGCACACCGGCCAGGGGGCAGAGGCCCAGGGAAACAGGGCAACTCGGAGGGCAGCTGTGCGACAGGGGGGGGACGGGCCCAGGGAACCCACTCTCCACGAGGCCCTCACCACCATCATGGGAGCATACAACCGCTCCCAGGAGACGATGGCGACGGTACTGGCCCGGTTCCAGGAGATCCAGGTACTGCAGGAGGAACACTATCGGGGGTACAGGGAGGACATCAGAGCCCTCACCTCCACCCTGGTTACCATGGTAGGGCTGCTGCAGGACCTCATCAACACCAGGACGGACACTCAACAACAACAAAGGGCCCCTGCCACTAGCCTGGACCAAGAACAGCCAACCACCTCCGCCGGCGCTAGTGGACAGGAGGCCCCCGCACAACAGCAGCCCACCAGACCCCCACCTCCTGCAGGAGAAGAACCACCCCGCAAGAGGGCCCTGAGATCTCGCAAGAAGACAGAGTAGGATGTCAAGACCCCCACCAGCAAAGGATACCACCTGATGTCAGCCCACTGTCCCACATTGTCACCCTGTCCATCCTTGAACTGCCCATGCTCCATCTCTCCACAGGCCTCTGGACAATGCACCTGTGTGACTGTTACTCTGGACTCTGCCATGGACATTCCTTCACCATAGCCCCCACCGACTTGAAACCACCCATCCCATTTTGAGCACTGAAATAAACACCCATTTTGCACAAAACTATCTGGAGTCTGGCTGTGATTTCAAAATATTGTAATTGACATGACAGTGCAAATATGTCCTTGTACATAGTGAAGTCAACAAACAGCTGCCACAAAGCTGTAGTCCATGGGGAAACGAAGCACAGGACTCGTAGTGGGGACCCCAGATCTGAAATAGGGAGGGAAAAGCCACAACTCAGTCATCATACACTGGGGCAAATAGACAGGCAGCAGAGATGCAGGAGAGTAGTTCACATTTACTAAATTATGTTTGAATTGTTACCTGTGTCCTATTGGAAGTACTGTTCAATGATTCTGTCCCTGTTGTCTGTTTCAGCCCCGTCGTCTTCCTCCTCGTCACTCTCCACAGGTTCCACAGCTGCCACTACACCACCGTCTCGACCATCCTCCTGCAGGAAAGGCACCTGGCGGCGCAAAGCCAGGTTGTGAAGCATGCAGCAGGCCACGATGATGTGACACACCTTCTTAGGTGAGTACATTAGGGATCCACCTGTCATATGCAGGCACCTAAACCTGGCCTTTAGGAGGCCAAAGGTGCGTTCGATCACCCTCCTAGTACGCCCATGGGCCTCATTGTACCGTTCCTCTGCCCTGGTCCGGGGATTCCTTACTGGGGTCAGTAGCCACGACAGGTTGGGGTACCCAGAGTCCCCCAATAGCCATACACGGTGTCTCTCTAGCTGTTCCATCACGTAAGGGATGCTGCTATTCCTCAGGATGTAGGCGTCATGCACTGACCCAGGGAACTTGGCATTTACATGCGAGATGTACTGGTCAGCCAAACACACCACCTGGATGTTCATGGAATGGTAACTTTTTCTGTTCCTGTACACCTGCTCCCTGTCTCTTGGGGGAACCAAAGCCACATGGGTCCCATCAATGGCACCAATGACGTTGGGAATATGTCCAAGGGCGTAGAAATCACCCTTCACTGTAGCCAATTCGCCCACCTCAGGGAAAATTATGTAGCTCCTCACGTATTTCATCAGAGCAGACAACACTCTGGATAACACCTTCGAAAACATGGGCCTTGACATCCCAGAAGCAATTCCCACTGTTGTCTGAAATGACCCACTTGCCAAGAAATGCAGTACTGACAGGACCTGCACCAGAGGGGGAATCCCTGTGGGTTGGCGGATGGGGGACATCAGGTCGGGCTCCAGCTGGGCACACAGTTCATGTATAGTGGCACGGTCAAGCCGGTAGGTCAGGATAATGTGGCGTTCTTCCATTGTCGACAGGTCCACCAGCGGTCGGTACACGCGAGGATTCATCCGTCTCCTCGCCAAACCCAGCGGACGGTGCCTAGGAAGGACAACATGGAGCACACAGTCAAGCAACCCACAGGTACGTACTCACAGCTTGCACAGTAAACGATTCTCTATGCAGTGAATGGCGTGTCTGAGTGGCTATGCAAGGCCTAGGCCTGTGTGACGCAGTTGAAATTGAGCCATGTGGACCCTCGAAATGGCGGCTGCCTGACCTGTGAAGTGTGACAATGGGATGTGAGGTCAATGCGTTGGCGTGGCACACCGCGGCGGTCGGCGGTCGAAGACCGCGGCGCGAAGCCGCATTGGTTAACATTGAAGCCTATGGGTTTCAGGAGCCAATGGCGAAGGGCGCCGGCGGTGCCGGTACGCACCGCCGCGGTACGCACCGCCGCGGGCGTGACCGCCATTTTCTATCTACTTATCCACTTGCGACTTGAACTTTCACAGGAGAGGACCTATACTGCAAGTGTTGCTGTGACCTCGGTCTGGAAGGGACAATGGCTGCTGCGACTGGGGAAAGGGCCCCTGCCTTCACTGGAGAGGAGTTGGAGAAACTTGTGGATGGGGTCCTCCCCCAGTATGCGCTACTCTACGGTCCTCCAGACCAACAAGTGAGTTTAATTCAATATGGATTTGGGGCCACTGGCTGACTTGGGGGCATGGCGGGGGGCCTGGCGGGGATTGGGGGCATGTTGGGCCTGGCGGGGGGCATGGCGGGGGGCCTGGCGGGGATGGGGGGCATGTTGGGCCTGGCGGGGGGCATGGCGGGGGGCCTGGCGGGGATGGGGGGCATGTTGGGCCTGGCGGGGGGCATGGCGGGGGGCCTGGCGGGGATGGGGGGCATGTTGGGCCTGGCGGGGGGCAAGGCGGGGGGCCTGGCGGGGATGGGGGGCATGTTGGGCCTGGCGGGGGGCATTGCGGGGGGCCTGGCGGGGATGGGGGGCATGTTGGGCCTGGCGGGGGCCTGGCGGGGGCCTGGCGGGGATGGGGGGCATGTTGGGCCTGGCGGGGGGCATGGCGGGGGGCCTGGCGGGGATGGGGGGGCATGTTGGGCCTGGCGGGGATGGTGGGCGTTGGGCCACTGGCAAAGAAAATGCAGACAAACTTGAACGTGGTATTTCTCCCTCCCTGTACGTGTCACATAGGTCCGCGCCCATGAGAAGATCGGGATTTGGCGTGCCATCGCCAAGGAAGACCGGACCCTGGGGGTCCACCATCGACGGGGCACCCACTGCCGCAAGAGGTGGGAGGACATCCGCCACGGGACCAAGAAGACCGCCGAGTCTCTGCTGGGGATGGCCTCCCAACGTAGGCGGGGTGCCTGCCGTCAACTGACCCCCCTGATGTTCCGGATCCTGGCGGTGGCCTACCCTGATTTGGATGGGCGCGTGAGGGCAGCACAGCAGACACAAGGGGGTGAGTACAAGCATTATCTACTCTGTTGTCGCACAGTGGAGGTGTCTGGGTGGGGGAGGAGGGCTGTGGGTCCCCCTAGGCCAGGGCGAGATCTGTAGGCTGGGCACCCCCGTAAGCCCCTGTGTCCCCAGCCACCACCCTCAGTAGTGTGTCAGTACAGCCATCCCTGGGCCGTGTCATCCATGGGTGCAGTTGTCAACTCTAGGCGTGTAGGGCATGTTCCACGGAATGCGTAGCGGACCCCAAGTGCGCAACTTAGTGCAGGGGGCATCTGTGTCTGTCATGTCCGCTAACTGTACCGGTGATCCATGTACTCAAAATCTCTTTATTTCTCTCCCCCCCCCCTTTTTGTTTGTCTTTCTGTGCTTGTGTGCATTAGCATCATCAGGCGGAGGAGAAGTGGCATCGGGGCAGGAGGGAGCTGCATCTCACATGGCCCAGGAGGGCCATGCCACAGAGTCTGACTGGACCAGTGAGACGGAGGGCGAGGGGAGCTCCACAACGGGGACGACTGGACCCTGCAGCGACACGGACACGTCCTCGGAAGGGAGCTCCCTTGCGGGGGTGGCACCATCCGTGCCCCCCGCCATTACAGGTACAGCCGCCACCCAGTGCACCATCTCCGCCCTCCCAGCAGCCCCTCAGCGTTCGCCCCGTGCCCGCTCTGCCAGGAAGCCGGGCATCTCCTTCACCCCAGGCACCTCAGGCCCTGCCCCTGTTACCCCCGCTGCCCTCAGTGAGGAGGTCATTGACCTCCTCCGAACGCTCATTGTTGGGCAGACTACCCTTTTGAATGCCATCCAGGGGGTGGAGAGGGAGGTTCATCGCAGCAATGCGTACCTGGAGGGCATTCATTCGGGTCCGGCTGCCCATCAGCGATCGTTCCAGGCTCTGGCCTCAGCACTGACGGCAGCCATTGTCCCTGTCTCCTGCCTCCCTCTACTAACTCCCTCCTCCCAGTCTCCTGTTCCTCTGCCTGTCCCACCCACACCATCAGACCAGCCTGCACACACCTCAACACCCAAGAGCAGCTCATCCAAACACAAGCACCACAGATAACGCAGACATTCACACAAGCAACATTCCGATGCAGACATGCCAACAGTCACTTCCACCTCTGTGACCCCCACCTCCTCGTCTCCCTCCTCCCTCCCTGTGACGTCTACACTCACACCTTCATTCACCTCACCATCAGCCAGTGTTTCCATCACCAGCACACCCTCCAGTACAGTCCGCACACGTGCAGTCACCACCCCCACTGCCATTTACACGTCCCCTGTGTCCTCTCCCACTGTGTCTGTCACCCCCTCTTCCACACCACACAAACGCAGCCACCCACCCACCCAACATCCATCCACCTCACGACAGCCTCCCGCTCCTGCACCTGCACCCAAAGACAGCAAACTTGTCTCGCCTACAACCACATCCTCTCCCTCCACTCCCATACCCACTGTACCTACCACTATCCATTGTCCCAAGAAAATCTATCTCTCTACTGCTACCTTCTTTCCTGACCCTGAGCCCCCCCCTCCTTCTCGTCGGGGTAAAAAGAGCACCTCAGCCACCACCAGCCCTGCAGCCCCCTTGACAAGGGTGCAGGGGTATTGGAGCCCACCAGCCCGCAGGTCTGGATCTTCGCCCAGCAGCAAGGGGACAGCCAGCCCACCCCCTGGGAAGAGGAGCAGAAGGCGGAAGGGCCGCCGCCGGAGCCCGGATTCGATATCCCCCCAGGACACTAGCCAGCCACCGTCAACAGCCACAGCTCCAAAGGGAGGAAAGGGCCACAGACTCCCGACTAAGGAGGGCAAGGGCAGCAAGGCGGAGAAGTCAGGCAGCAGGCCTGCTGCCCATGGAGGACCCGTCACAGCTGCCCCGGGAGAGCCCACCACCCCCATAGCCGCTGCCCCGGGAGGAACCGGCACAGCTGCCCCGGGAGAGCCCACCACCCCCATAGCCGCTGCCCAGGGAGGACCCAGCCCAGCTGGCCAGGAGGGCCCCACCACCCACAGCCCAGGTGGGCATTGAAGGAGCACCATCCCCGCTGCCCAGGAGGGCACCACCAGGCAATGAGCAGTTGGCCATAGAATGGCCGCCGTCTCCAGCACCGCTCCGCTGGGGACCGCCGTCTCAAGAACCGCTGAACTGGGCCCTTCAAGGGAAGGACCGCTGAACTGGGCCCCGCCGTCTCCAGCACCGCTCCGCTGGGGACCGCCGTCTCAAGAACCGCTGAACTGGGCCCTTCAAGGCAAGAACCGCTGAACTGGGCCCTTCAAGGCAAGGACTGCTGAACTGGGCCCTTCAAGGCAAGGACCGCTGAACTGGGCCCTGCCGTCTCCAGCACCGCTCCGCTGGGGACCGCCGTCTCAAGAACCGCTGAACTGGGCCCTTCAAGGGAAGGACCGCTGAACTGGGCCCCGCCGTCTCCAGCACCGCTCCGCTGGGGACCGCCGTCTCAAGAACCGCTGAACTGGGCCCTTCACGGCAAGAACCGCTGAACTGGGCCCTTCAAGGCAAGGACCGCTGAACTGGGCCCTTCAAGGCAAGGACCGCTGAACTGGGCCCCGCCGTCTCCAGCACCGCTCCGCTGGGGACCGCCGTCTCAAGAACCGCTGAACTGGGCCCTTCAAGGCAAGAACCGCTGAACTGGGCCCTTCAAGGCAAGAACCGCTGAACTGGGCCCTTCAAGGCAAGGACCGCTGAACTTGGCCCTTCAAGGCAAGGACCGCTGAACTGGGCCCCGCCGTCTCCAGCACCGCTCCGCTGGGGACCGCCGTCTCAAGAACCGCTGAACTGGGCCCTTCAAGGCAAGAACCGCTGAACTGGGCCCTTCAAGGCAAGGACCGCTGAACTGGGCCCCGCCGTCTCCAGCACCGCTCCGCTGGGGACCGCCGTCTCAAGAACCGCTGAACTGGGCCCTTCAAGGCAAGAACCGCTGAACTGGGCCCTTCAAGGCAAGGACCGCTGAACTGGTCCCTTCCAGGCAGGAACCGCTGGCCCTTTGGCAGACGTGGCAGGGCAGGATCTGTCTCGGGCAGGGCTGCAGGATGTCCTCTGGCCAACATGCCTCCTCCAGTGGCAGTGGAGTCTGTTATGGACTGTATGGACTGTGGCTTTGCTCTCCCCAGGATGGCCCAGTGGGCAGGCCACCCACTGTATGGACTGTATGGACTGTGGCTTTGCTCTCCCCAGGATGGCCCAGTGGGCAGGCCACCCACTGTATGGACTGTATGGACTGTGGCTTTGCTCTCCCCAGGATGGCCCAGTGGGCAGGCCACCCACTGTATGGACTGTATGGACTGTGGCTTTGCTCTCCCCAGGATGGCCCTGTGGTCATGGAGTCCCCTCGTGGATCTGGCGTCGTGTACTCAAGTGGCTGAGGTGCCCCCCCTTCCCTTCCCCCTGAGGTGCCTGTCCTTTTTTCTTTCTGATGCCCCTGCAGTGTTCTCTCCGTGGAGTTCTTGTCGTGGGACTGGGCCTTGCCCCTTTGCTCAGGACCCCTGTGGTCCACGGACAGTGGTTGGACTACATTTAGTAGCTGTATATATTTTGTACATAGTTTATTTATTTATTGGTATTACTGCTGTCCATATTTCAATATATCTGCCCGTTTAAGATCTCTTCTTTTGGTCTTTGCATTATTTCGGAGGGGGGGGTTTGTGGGTTGTGACAGTGATCTGTGGGAATGCATTGATGTGTGTGTTGTAGTGGGTGTGGGTGGGTGGGTGTGTGCCGGTAATCTTTTCCCTCCCCTGTGTCGTAGGTGCAGTACTCACCGATGTCTTCCGCGCCGCCGGGCGTGCTCCTGGTACAGGAGCAGGTATAGGAGTGCGGGGATGACCCGCAACTCGGGTTCCATACTGCCGGAATCTCGCGTGGAGTATGTGGAGGTGAGCGTTTTCCCGTTCGTAGTCTGTTTCCGCCGTGTTTTTATCGGCGGTGCTCCCGCCCCGGAAAAGGTGGCGGATTGGTGGGTCGTGATAGGGTGGGCGGTACATTGTCTGCCGCCTGGCTGTTGGCGGGGACCGCCGCGCTGTTTGTTTGTTCCGCCGTGGCGGGCGGAGTGTTAATGCGGCGGGCTGTGTTGGCGGTTCCCGCCAGGGTCAGAATTGCATATTTTGGACCGCCGGCCTGTTGGCGGGTTGGCCGCCGCTTTATCACCGACCGCCAGGGTCAGAATGAGGGCCAGTGTCGCCCAAGTACTGTTCTTTTATCTGGCCAATCTCTGCTCTTGCATACTGTACAGCTTCAACAGTAGTCAAAAAGCTTTTCCTGAAACAACTTGCATGAAGATGCAAGTTCACCCAGAATGTCATTCAGTGATGCAAAGGAAATAAGGTAGTTTGAGTCTGATAGTTTTTTGTAGCAATATTAGCAATTGGGTCATTCCCCTCAAATCTTTCATGATCAAAGTATTTGAGATCAACCTCATAATTACGCAAGAGTGCACCAACAGCAAAATGCCTTGAAAGCTACCGCACTTCATTGAGTGGCCGAAAGGAGACCGCTTCACATTCAGTGACCAAAGCAATTTCGTCCAGCTTGGAGTTCCTTACAGGGGAGCAGGAGAACACAGTGTAGACAGTCCTCAGTAATGTTTCCATTTCCCTGATCATCTGCACTTTTTTCCAGGCATCATCAACTCCCAAATCTTCTCTGTGCGCAACAAAATGCTGCTCAATTAGATGGGGAATGGATTGTTTGAGGTGGGTAGCAACACCATTGTTCTTTATCAGCATCACTGATGCGCCATCTGATGTAAACATGACCATTTTCATAAGGTCTAGTTTATTGGCAGTGTAGAACTCTTCTACAGCTATAGTGATAGCCTCCGCTTTGCAAGTACTCAGAGTTACAATCACCCCAAACATTGTTTTGTGCTCTGTTGATGTTATAGATCGGAACTTGAAGTCGAGGATGAGCTTTTTTGTAACTGAAATATCTGTGCTCTCATCAATTATCAATGTGTGATACCAAGCACTGCGAAGTTCTGCCATGAAGTCAGAGCGTATCACGCTGTTGATAGCCTCCAAAAACTCAAAGGCATAGTTCTTGCTCCTCCATCTGTCTGGTATCTTCACATACAATGCGACGTGGTCATGGATGTCTTGAACAGAAAACATTGAAGTGTTCATTTTGACTGCTAGCAGCACATTGTTGATGAGAATCTTTATCTCCTCAGGCAGGGATCTTTGCAGTTCAACCACTTCAAGTCTGTTTGCTCGGTCATTGGCGGTTTCCGTCAGCATGGTGCGCACTCCAAAACCCAGCCTGGCAGCTGTACTTTTATTTCTTAGGGTCACCAAAACAGATTCATGAACTTTGCCACATACATGGAGTTTCAAGTAGTCCAGCTTCCAGCTATGACTCCATTTCTTCCCAGTAGAAAAGTCCCTTGCAATCTTGGCTTCTGCACATACTTTGCAAATCAGGCCTACTCCTGGATTGTATAGAAATAGCTCTCCCAGTTGTACGCGAACCTTGGTCTGTGACCTCTGTGTCTCAGTCTCCACAATTTCTTTCAGCCATTCTTCTTTGAACACAAGACAGCATTTCTTCCTTTGTGGTGAAGCACTGCTCTCTGCAGAAGTCACAGCTTTGCGCTTGAACATTTTGGTGGCAATCAGTCTAATCCTACTATGCCGCAAAGCCTGCAAAAAAAGAGGAACATTATTTAAAGTGAGGAGCATTATTAAAAGTTGGTTCTTATGCTACGAATGCAATCTACCAGACAAGTCTGAGCTATCGCTTGGAAAATGGAGCAAGTAATTACCTGGGCTTTTCTGTTTGTTCTCACACCTGCCTGTAGATGTAACACTGTCTAAGATGTCTGCATAAGAAGAAAAAAATGGTTACAGCACATTCCTATGTTCCAATGTTTCAGATGTACTACAAGGAAAAACTACTAAATAATTACCTGGTCTTTCCGCTTGTAGTCATGTCTGCCTTTTCTAACCTATGATTAGAACTGTTTAGGAAGCCTGCAAAAGAACTACAAAAAAGGGTTGACAAATATTGTAATATTATAATGTACTGGGTGCATCACAAGTGAAATCTACCATATAATTACTTTGTCTTTCAGCTTCTACTCACATGTGCCTTTTGTAATCTTTGAGTAGTGCTGTCGGAGATGCCTGCAACAGAAGAAAAGGTGATTAAAGGAGGTTGTCATAATCTACTCTACTAGGTGCACCACAATGAAAATCTGCTAAATTATAACCTTGTCTTTCTGCTTCTACTCACATGTGCCTGTTCAAATTCATGTGTAGCAGGGTCTAAGATGCCTGCAAAAGAAGAAAAAATGGTTAACCAAACTGATTGTTTCAATGTCTCAGATGCACCACAAGGAAAAAATAGCAAATAATAACTGGCTCTTTCAGCTGCTACTCTGGTCTGCCTGTCCTCATCTATGACCAGTACTGTCTGAGATGCATGAAGCAAAAGAAAAGTGGGTTAACAGTTGGCTACAGCATGCTGTCATATTATAATGTGCCAGGTGGCCCAGATGGGGGACCTACCAAATAATTACTTGGTCCTTAGGCTTCTACGCATGTCAGCCCATTCAAATCTATAACTTGCTCAGTCCGAAAAAACCTGTAATAAAAGCAAAGGTGTGGATCATGAACGTGTTTTATCTAGAGACTCTTAATCCCACCTGGAACGTCTACAGAATTACCTGGTCTTCCTTGGTACTCATGCCTGCCCGTTCAAATCCAAATGTTGACTGTCTGTAATTGGGAAGAAGATATTTAGCATATGTTATAGTAGTTACAAAAACATTATGCATGACAGTTCCAGAGCAATTGAATATTTACCTGGGGTTTCAGTTTATACGAACTCTGGTTCCATATTATCATCCGTTTAGAAACCTACATCATGCGTTAGACCTTCGATGCATTTGTTTATGGCAACTATAGGAAAATGCCACTGTTGGCATGGTTACCCCCAGTTTTTGCCTAGTGTTGATGCCAACTTTCATTGAAATTGTGCTGGGACCCTGCTAACCAGGCCCCAGCACCAGTGTTCTTTCCCCCCAAACTGTACCGTTGTTCCCACAATTGGCACAGCCCTGGCACACAGTTAAGTCCCTTGTAAAAGGTACCCATGGTACCAAGGGCCCTGTTGCCAGGGAAGGTCTCTAAGGGCTGCAGCATGTATTATGCCACCCTAGGGACCCCTCACTCAGCACATGCACACTGCCTTGCAGCTTGTGTGTGCTGGTGAGGAGAAAAAGGCTATGTCAATATGACACCCCTCTCAGGGTGCCATGCCTACAAACCGCTGCCTGTGACATAGGTAAGTCACCCCTCTAGCAGGCCTTACAGCCCTAAGGCAGGGTGCACTATACCACAGGTGGGGGCATAGCTGCATGAGCAATATGTCCCTACAGTGTCTTAGTCCATTCTTAGACATTGTAAGTGCAGTGTAGGCATATTGAGTATATGGTCTGGGAGTTTGTCATTACAAACTCAATAGCAACATAATGGCTTCTCTGAATACTGGGACGTTTGGTATCAAACTCCTCAGCACAAGAAACCCACACTGATGCCAATGTGGGATTTATTGAAAAATACTCACAGAGGGCATCTTAGAGATGCCCCCTGTATGCTATCCCAACTGCTAGCGTGAGACTGACCGGTCTGCGCCAGCCCGCCACTTTCAGATGAGTTTCTGGCCACATGGGGTGAGTACCTTTGTGCACTCTGTGGTCAGAAACAAAGCCTGTCCTGGGTGGAGATGCTTCACACCACCCCCTGCAGGAAGATTAACACCTGGCGGTGAGCCTGAAAGGCTCTGCCCTTGTGTTACACTGCACACACTACCACAAATAGAGCATTAGAATGATGTATTATTGCCTCTGTCAAGCCTCTGGGGAATACCTAGACTCTGGCCCTCATTACAACCCTGGCGGTCGGTGTTAAAGGGGCAGTAATACCACAAACAGTCCGGTGGAAAAAAATGGAATCATGACCTTGGCGGAAACCCCCAACATAAACAGCCACTTTAACACTGCGACAGCCACAGCGGTAGAAACAAACACCGCAGCGGTAACCGCCAACAGACAGGCGGAACACAATGTACCGCCCACCGTATCACAAGAGACCTATCCGCCACCTTTTCTGGGGCGGAACCAATGCAAACAAAAACACTGCGGAAACAGTACACAGAAGGGAAACCACTCACCTCTCCACACCCAACGAGGAACCAGGACACCATGGAGCCCTAATTGCAGATACTGCCGATGCTGGTCTTCCTTCTCTTCTATCAGGAGCACCAAAGATGGTGGCGACGACCATGGTGAGTACTGCACCTACAACACAGGGGAGGGGGGAGGGAAAAGAGAGTGACACACACACGCAACACGCAACACCCCCACCCTCACCCTCACCCACAACACCATACACACAAATACATGCAGCAACATTACATATACACCCCCTACCCCTGGAAGAACGCAATGACAAAAGGAAATGATTTGGAACTAATGTAATCATGTGAAATCTCATTATCAAAATTAAAAATCCAGTAAATACAATTATGTACACCAACTACACAAGTCCAGATAGTGCACCAATCATTGTCCGTGGACCACTGGGCCCAAAAAGCATGGGCGAAGCCCACACTAGATACCTGACTGGAAACAGAGAGATGCAGGGGCATCAGATCGAAATGAAACAGGCACCTCAGGAGGAGGGGGGGCACCTCAGCCAGATGAACGCACAACGCCACTGCTGCACGAGGGGGCTCCATGCTCACTGCTTTATCCTGGGGAGTGCAAAACCACAGTCTCTCAAGTCTCTCCAGTGGGTGGGTTACCCACTGCTTTATCCTGGGGAGTGCAAAGCCACAGTCTCTCAAGTCTCTCAAGTGGGTGGGTTGCCCACTGCTTTATCCTGGGGAGTGCAAAGCCACAGTCTCTCAAGTCTCTCCAGTGGGTGGGTTGCCCTCTACTTTATCCTCGGGAGTGCAAAGCCACAGTCTCTCAAGTGGGTGGGTTGCCCACTGCTTCATCCTGGGGAGTGCAAAGCCACAGTCTCTCAAGTGGATAACAGTCTCCTCTGGCTCTGGAGGGGTCCTGGTGCCCAGAGGGCTTCATCCTGCCAAGGACTGAGGTAGTGGATGTATCTCTCCACTGGTTCTGAAGGGGGCCTGGTGGTGCCCAGAGTGCTCCATCCTGCCAAGGACTGAGGTAGTGGATGTGATACTCCGCTGGTTCTGGAGGGGGCCTGGTGCCCAGAGTGCTTCATCCTGCCAAAGACTAAGGTAGTGGATGTATCTCTCCACTGGTTCTGGAGGGGGCTTTGTGCCCAGAGTGCTTTATCATGCCAAGGACTGAGGTGGTGGATGTATCTCTCCACTGGTTCTGGAGGGGGCCTGGTGCCCAGAGTGCTTCATCCTGCCAAGGACTGAGGTAGTGGATGTGATACTCCACTGGTTCTGGAGGGGGCCTGGTGCCCAGAGTGCTTCATCCTGCCAAGGACTGAGGTAATGGATGTATCTCTCCACTGGTTCTGGAGGGGGCTTTGTGCCCAGAGTGTGTCATCCTGCCAAGGACTGAGGTAGTGGATGTGATACTCCACTGGTTCTGGAGGGGGCCTGGTGCCCAGAGTGCTTCAACCTGCCAAGGACTGAGGTAGTGGATATGATACTCCACTGGTTCTGGAGGGGGCCTGGTGCCAGAGTGTTTCATCCTGCCAAGGACTGAGGTAGTGGATGTGATACTCCACTGGTTCTGGAGAGGGCCTGGTGCCCAGAGTGCTTAATCCTGCCAAGGTCTGAGGTAGTGGATGTATCTCTCCACTGGTTCTGAAGGGGGCATGGTGCCCAGAGTGCTCCACGTGCAGTGTAGCCGGTACAATTCACTCACTTGGGTGTGCATGGCACGACATTGGCGAGGTACAGGGAGCATGATACGCCATGGAGGCAGCGAAATACCCCACACTGCTGCGGCTTCGCCTTCCACCTGCAGGTGCCAACAGTGATGACAGTAATGCTTCTTGGAAACTGCCCAGGGTCCTGGAACTCTTCTCCAGCCTCGGACGACTGACCACTGGGGATGGTAGGCATGGCAGCGGTGGTGCCACTGTCCGAGGATGTCGCGCGGCCGCTGGCGGTGCTTGTGGCTGTGTCGGTGGTGGTGGTGCAGGCGGCAGGGTCTGTGGCGGCAGGGTTTGCGGCGGTGTCTGTGGTGGCGGTGCTGGCGGCGGGGTCTGTGACTTTGGGGCTGCCGGCGGTGCATGTGTCAGCACCTGCTGTGGGAGAAAGCAGGATGTCTCCTGCAGCCTCGGGCGGCTGCACACCGGGGAAGAGGCTGGGGACTGTCGCAGCGGCTGTAGACGTGCCAGAGGCAGTGCAGGTGGCGGTGCAGGTGGCGGTGCTGGTGGCGGTGCAGGTGGCTGTGTTCGCTGCCATACAGGTTGGCGTGGAGGTGGACGGAAGGTGTGACACTGGTCCCTCAGTCGGTGCCACCATGCCCTCTTCTGACCTGCCCTTCTGTTTTTGGCCCTTCTGTTTTTGGTTTTCCCCAACTTTGATGGTGGCGCAGTTGTCTTGCCACTATCCCCTTTCATTTTCGCTGAGCCCTTTGTGGCTGATGGTTTCGGCTTCTCCCTCTGGGATGTGGGAACCTTTTTCACCTTGGCAGGTGGAGGAATGTCCTTGCCCTCGCTTCATGGCACACTGGCAGCCCTGATGGGTGGCGCACTCCATGGCCCCGTAGTTGCTGGCACCACTGACCCTGGGGATGTGGTGGCTGAGGTGCTGGGCTGGGGTCTGGAAAGCCTGGCTCTAGGGGAAGGACCAGGGGGGGAGGTGTAGGGAAGAGGTCAATGTTAGCCAAGAAAAGTTTTTAGACACACTGGGACAGGTAGATGGAGGGGGTTTGGGAGTGGAGGAAGAGGTAGTGATTGCAGGAGGTGTACGTCTGCTGAATTTGGGTGAAGGTGCATGGGCTGGAGGCTGTTGTGAGGTGGATGGCTGTTGGGTGGGTGGGTGCCTGCGTTTGTGCACTTTGGGAGGAGGGCTCACAGACACACTGGGAGAGGACACTGGGGATGTGTGAATGGTAGTGGGGTGGTGATTGCACGTGAGCGGTGTGTGGTGATGGGCGTGCTGGTGATGGAGATAGTGGCTGAGAATGTAGTGCATCCAGGTGTGAGTGGAGACAAGACTGGGAGGGAGGAGGGAGACGTGGAGGAGGGCGACACAGTGGAGGAAGTGAATGTTGGTATGTGTGCATGGGTATGTTGCTTGTGTGAGTGCCTGTGGGATGTGTGGTGCTTATGTTTGCCTGAGCCACTCGTGTGTTGATGTGTGTGCATGCTGGTCTGATGGTGTGCTTGGGATAGGCAGAGGTACAGGGGATTGGGTCTGGGTGGAGGAGGTTCGAGGGGGGAGGCTGGACACAGGGACAATGGCTGCCATCAGTGCTGAGGCCAGAGCCTGAAATGCTCTCTGTTAGGCTGCCTGGCCAGAATGAATGCCCTCCAGGTATGCATTCGTTTGTTGCAAATGCCTTTCAACACCCTGGATGGCATTCAGAATGGGAGACTGCCCAACAGTGAGGGATCTCAGGAGGTCAATAGCCTCCTCACTGAAGGCAGCAGGGCTGACTGGGGCAGGGGCTGAGGTGCCTGGGGCGAAGTAGATGCCCACCCTCCCGGGTGAGCGGGCACAGGACAGACGCTGAGGGGCTGCTGGGAGGGCGGTGCTGGTAGGGGGGTGGCGGCTGTACCTGTTAATGTAGTGGGCACAGAGGGGCCCGCCACCGCTAGGGAGATCCCATCAGAAAAGGAGTCGCTGTTGCTGGTCTCTGCTCCTGTCCCTGCCGTGGAGCGCCCCTCGCCCTCCATCCCACTGGTGGCTTCAGACTCCATAGCTTCACCCTCCAGGGCCAAGTGGGATGCAGCTCCCTCCTGCTCCGGTGCAATGCTCGTCCGCCTGATGATGCTATTGCACACAAAAAGGAGGGGGGGAAGACAGAAGAAAGACAATGTTCAGTGCATGCAACACCACTACCGTTGGCGGACACAACAGACAGTGAGCAGCCCTCTGCACTACGCCATGCACTTATAGTTCCTAGATTTTTCACATGCCCATGGGGTACGAGGCCTAAGCCTAATTGCTGCACACCTGGAAGTCACAGGAGCCTGACTAATTGTAGATGGCTCTTACCACTAGTGGGGTTGGGGTGCCACAATGCCTGCCTCACAAGGGACCTAGCCTACCAAGATTGCCCTCGCCTAGGGGAACCCACTGCCCACCGCCCCTGCCCAGACACATCGTAATGCACGCAGAGTCAGCGGAATGAGAGTGTACTCACCCCCTTGTGGCTGCTGTGATGCCCTCAAACGCCCATCCAAAACCGGATAGGCCACCGCCAGGATCTGGAACATCAGGGGGGTCATGGTGCGATGGACACCCCTTCCACAATGGGAGGCCATCCCTACATGGGCCTCCGCCGTCTGCTTGCTCAAGCAGCGCAGGTCCTCCCATCTTTTACGGCAGTGGGTGCTCCGTCTGTGGTAGACCCCCAAGGTCCGGACGTCCTTGGCGATGTCACACCAAATAGCCTTCTTCTGGTGGGTGCTGACCTAGAGGAATGGTACAGGGGTAAAGGACATTACTCACCCGGCAGGACCATCATACTCATTGCCCACCAGTTCCCACCCATGCCATGACGCACATACACTTACCATCCCCACATGTAGGCCTCAGCCCCCCCCCTGTTACTTCCAGCCATACCACTCAAAGCAGGCATTGCCCATTCAGCATGCTCACAGTGTACTCACCTGTTTGTCTGGAGGACCGTACAGTTGCATGTACAGGGGGAGGACCCCATCTACTAGTTTCTCCAACTCCTCCGAAGTGAAGGCAGGTGCCCTTTCCCCAGACACATGAGCCATCTTCACTTCCAGACACAGGTCACAGCAGCACTTGCAGCGTAGGTCCCCTCCTGTTGAAGGTCAGGTATCAAGTGAGGGAACAGACAGAAAATGGCGGTCACGTCCGCAGCGGTGCGTACCGTCACCGCCGGCGTACATCGTCATTGGCTCCTCTGACCCATAGGGCCCAATGTTACCTCATATCCCTTTGTCCCACCTTACAGGTCAGACAGCCGCCATTTCAGGGGGCCACATGGCATTAATAATAACTGCGTCACACCTATCTAGGCCTGGAATACACACAGTTACAGGCACATTGCGGATTAATACATTTTCTGCAAATAACATTTTGTGATACCTCAGTGTTGGCTGACTCTATGGTTGCTGTTCTCCTCCATAGGGCACGTCTGCTGGGGCAGGTGATAAGATAGTGGCATCCTCCGGTGTACAGACCCCTGGTGGACCTGTCGACAATGGAAGAGAGACACATCATAGTCACATACAGACTTGATTGTGCAACAATCCAGGAACTGTGTGCCCAGTTGGAGCCAGACCTGATGTCAGCTATCCGCCGTCCCACAGGGATACCCCCTCTAGTGCAGGTCCTGTCCGTACTCCATTTCCTGGCAAGTGGTTCCTTTCAAACAACAGTGGCCATTGCATCAGGGATGTCCCAGCCAATGTTCTCTAACGTGTTGTCCAGAGTATTGTCTGCCCTGCTGAAACACTTGCGCAGCTACATCGTGTTCCCTCAGGTAGAGGATTTGCCCATAGTGAAAGGTGACTTCTATGCTCTGGGACATATCCCCAACATCATTGGTGCCATTGATGGGACACATGTGGCATTAGTACCCCCACACAGGAGTGAACAGTTGTACAGAAACCGGAAGAGCTACCATTTGATGATTGTGCAGATGGTGTGTTTGGCAGACCAGTACATCTCCCATGTGAATGCCAAGTTTCCTGTCTCAGTGCATGACGCTTACATTTTGAGGAATAGCAGCATCCCTTATGTGATGGGGCAACTCCAGAGGCACTGTGTGTTGCTAATAGGTGAGGCCAAGGACCCAATACAGTGTGAATAGGTGTCTGAGTATGGGGTTGTCCTTAAGGGTTGGATGATGTCTAACAGTTGTCCCTCGATATTTGCAGGTGACTCTGGTTACCCCAACCTGTCATGGCTACTGACCCCAGTGAGGAATCCCAGGACAAGGGCAGAGGAACGCTACAATGAGGAACATGGGCGAACTAGGAGGGTGATCGAATGCATCTTCGGCCTCCTGAAGGCCAGATTCTGGTGCCTCCATATGACAGGTGGTTCCCTATACTAGTCACCAAAGAAGGTGTGCCAGATCATCGTGGCATTCTGTATGCTGCACAACCTGGCTTTGTAACGGCAGGTGCCTTTTCTGCAGGAGAATGGGCCAGATGGTGGTCTTGTGGCAGCTGTGGATCCTGTGGACATTGAAGAAGAGGAGGCAGAAGAAGAGGATATCGACAAACGAAACAACATAATC
Organism: Pleurodeles waltl; assembly: GCF_031143425.1. NCBI lineage: Eukaryota > Metazoa > Chordata > Amphibia > Caudata > Salamandridae > Pleurodeles > Pleurodeles waltl. Next base: position 733,407,608 of record NC_090437.1, on the reverse strand, counting down.
ATGCAATACTTCCAGTGAGACACAGGTAAGAAGATGTCACTGCCTCCCATGTCTCATACTATTGTTGGAGCCAGCATAGGTCTGTCATTTTCACTCAGTGTATGGACCCTGACTTGTCACTTTGCCTTTCAATTTCACAGATGTGGATCCCACTTTGTGCCCCCTGCTATGTTTCCTCCCGGCCTACAGCTGTGTTACATTGGTATGTGCACAAGTAAATTGACATTGCTATATTCCATAGATATTGCAATTACACATTTGTGAAAGCACAGACTGACTCCAGATTGTTTTGTGATTGAAGGTGTTTATTTCTGTGCTAATAAGTGGAGGGAGTAGTAAAATGGGCTAGGGGGATGGTGGAGGAATGTCCATGGCAGAGTCCAGTCTATTTGTTTTACAGGTGCACTGTCCAAAGGGGCATAGGAAGTGGAGCAATGGCAGTTTAAGGATAGACGGGGTGGCAAAGTGGGACAGAAGTGTGACATTCAGGGGGGTCTCATTTCCTGGCGGGGGTCTTGGCAATGTTCTCTGTCTTGTTCCTGGATGTCCGGGACCGTTTGCGGGGTAGTTCTCCATCTGCATGGGGTGGGGTGCTGGTGTCGTGTTCCTGTGGCGTTGCCTCCTGTCCACTAGCACCGGGGGAGGTGGAGGGCTGTTCATCATCCAGGCTAGTGTCAGGGGCCCCTTGTTGTGCCACTGTGTCCCTCCTGGTGTTGACAAGGTCTTCCATCAGCACCCCAGCAATGGTGACCAGGGTGTTGTTAATAGACTTCAAGTCCTCCCTGATCCCAAGGTGGTGTTCCTCCTGCAGCCGCTGGTTCTCCTGAAACTTGGCCAGTACCGTTGCCATTGTGTCCTGGGAATGATAGTAAGCTCCAATGATGTTGGAGAGGGCTTCGTGGAGAGTGGGTTCCCTGGGCCTGTCCACACCCTGACGCACAGCAGTCCTCCCAGCTTCCCTGTTGTCCTGTGCCTCTGTCCCCTGAACCGTGTGCCCACTGCCACTGCCCCCAGGTCCGTGATCGTCCTGTGTTAGTGGGGTTGCTTGGGTTCCATGTAGTGGTGGACACACTGCTGATTGACGTGTCCTGGGGACAGAGGGATGGGCCCACTGGGTGGGTGCTGAGGGGGTGGCTCTGTGGTGGCTTGTGACAGTGTCAGGGGAACCGACTGTCCCGAGGTCCCTGATGGGCCGGGCTGGTCATCTTGATCCAGGTGTGCAGAGCTGCTGCCATCACTGTGGGTCTCTTCTGGATATGTCTGGCACCTCCTGTCCAGTGACGTTGGGTAGGGGTCCTGTTGGGGTGTAAAAGCATAATTATTGCATCTGTGTGTGCCATCGTGTGCAATGGGTGTGTGACCCTCTACTCCAGTGCTTGCATTCTTGGCTTGATCCTTGTGTGATAGTTGGTTTGGGGTCTGTGTGGGTATCTGTAGTGGAAATGCTTTGGTGATGGGTGTCCATGCATTGGTGTTACATGCAGGGCTTGTTTTTAGGATTCGTGGGGTGTGTTGGTGGGGTATCTGTGGGTTTTTGGGGTGATGGGTGTGAGGGTAAGTGTGGGGTATGTGATGACATGCAGGTAGGGTGGGGGATAAAGTAGTAAAGCTTTTCCTTACCAAAGTCCAGTCCTCCTGCTACTCCTGCGAGGCCCTCAGGATGCAGAATTGCCAAAACTTGCTCCTCCCATGTTGTTAGTTGTGGGGGAGGAGGCGGGGGTCCACCGCCAGTCCTCTGTACAGCAATCTGGTGTCTGGAGACCACAGAACGTATTTTCCCCGTAGGTCGTTCCACCTATTCCTGATGTCATCCCGTGTTCTTGGATTCTGTCCCACTGCGTTGACCATGTCGACAATTCTCCACCATAGCTCCTTCTTCCTTGCTATGGAGGTGTGCTGCACCTGTGATCCGAATAGCTGTGGCTCTACCCAGACGATTTCCTCCACCATGACCCTGAGCTCCTCGTCAGAGAACCTGGGGTGTCGTTGAGGTGCCATGATGTGGTGTGGGTGATGTGTGAAGTGGTGTGTGTTGTGATGTGTGAGGGGATGTGTTGGTGTGTGTTGTTTGAGGTACGTGGATGTTGTGTAAGTGATGGTGTTGTGTGTCTGTGGATGCTGCTGTTGTTTAAGGTGGTGTATCTCTCTGGCCTGCTTTAAATGTCTGATAGTAAGGGTTTGTGGGTATTGTGGGTATGTGTTTTATATAGGATTGGGTGTGTGGGTGTGGTGTGTGTATGTGTATCAGGTGTGTGTATTTCGATTTGTCCAATGTGGTGGTGTTTTGTATATGTGTGTTTATTTTGAGCACGGCGGTGTGTACTGCCAATGGTTTACCGCGGTTGAAAGTCCGCTGCGTTGATTCGTGGGTCGTGATAGTGTGGGCGTATTCTTGCTGGCGTGACGGTGTGGGTTTTGTTATCACCAGCATATCACTGACCTTTGGTGTGGGGGACTTGTGTGGGTGTCTGTATTGTGGCAGATTCTGAGCTGTGGGTCGTAATACCTGTAGCGGAATTCCGCGGCCGTAGCGGTATGTTGGCGGTCTTCTGCACGGCAGTAAGCTGGATTTACCGCCAGGGTTGTAATGAGGGCCTCTGTGTACACTATATCTCACTTTGATATAGCATATACATAGCCAGCTTCCTACAGCAACCAATGCAATGAAAAGCCCATCTTTTTTAACCTGTTATTTAAAAAAACATAATTTTCGAGGCGATTCTGTAATTCTCAGAGTTAGTAGTTTGGTGCTATAGTTGAACACCCTGTTTCCACCCACAGCATAGAATGTTATCTAGCTTCACACGATGGACTCAACCCAAAACAGTGTCATTAAACCCAGCATTTATAGACATATGGCGCTAAATTGTTATCTTTAAGGTGCAGCTCATTTCTGCCTGCATTAGCGTGAAAGACAAGAGTTATTAAAGACTAGTTTTTAAAACACTAAGAGCTCTCGGGATGGGAAATCTGCTGCATTATGCTGGCCGTCTGCACCATCAGATTTTCCAAACGTTTGGCAAACATTTAATCAGATTTCATCAGATGCAGCATTTGCCATTTTACCCAAAAGGTTCCGTGTAGTTTTGAGACTAATCGCTGTAAGGGCGCGGCAGGGGACAACTGTGCTAAAAGTAAGACTATGCCATAGTTTGTAAGTAAAGTTACTAAAAGTTTTTTTTTATATAGCTTTTGAATTTAAACACGCAGACCCTTGCTGATTACGTATCAGTAACCACAAATCATAAATGCGCGGTTGCTCCAAAAAGGCACAGTAACAGCTCTCATTGTTCTTTAAAAAAAATGTGCTTGTATTGACCAGAGCAGTTTTGCATCACCACTAATGTCAGGAGCCGCCCCTTCTTTACACTATGTGGGCACTCAGGAGTTGTCAGAGTCCACCACATAAAAATACCATGATCCACCAAAGTTGTTCAACTGTAGGTGCAGGCCTGTGTTTTTACTTGTCTCTACATAAACATATGCACCTATATATATATATATATATATATATATATATATATATATATATATATATATATATATATATGCATAACACCTACATGTATAGGTATATAGGTCTGCACCTACATTTGTATATCTGTAAAAAGTATCTAAATCGTATACGAAGCTGTGCTTCAGAAAGTGTGTACATGTGAGGCAGAAGTGAGAACATGGATAGATAGATAACCTGTGTGTGCACGTGAGTGAGAAAGAGCGTCGTATTTAATTTCCGTCCATGACAGTACTGTAGTAGTAATATTGCGGCACTACTAAACATACTACAAAATCCAGTTTGTAAATAGGCCCGTACAGTGGGCAACAGTGAGATTAGCAATATTTGACTGGTGGGTTGTCACTGGGGGTGAGTTGGGAACCAAGGAAAGGGTATTCATACAATATGGATTGCATATATGTGGCGAAGAGGTAGGGTTTGCCACTAAAAGGTTCAAACAGGCTGTAGCCTTGTCCTCACTTGACCTTTGCCAAGGACACTTAGACAACATAAGTCCTTGGTGTGGTGTTTTCAGATAGGAGCAAAGGAAAGTACCAAGCTGACTGGCTGGCAATGGCAGTTGGTGGTTGTTTTGGACCATCGACAATGGCATCTGAGGTGCTTCTGTCCCTTAGTAGTTGACAACTGATCCTATTGAATTTATGTGGGAGGACCGGAAAGGGAAAAGTGTGCTGAATGGCTGCCGATGGAGCTGGACAAGCCACTTTAGCATTTGGTGAAGGGAAGAGAATAGGCCGGACAGGAAGGGATGGGAAAGGAAGTGGAGGGTGGAAGGAAAACGGGTGCACAAAATTTACGATTTCCTAAATCGCTCAATCCAAATAAGATTGTGATGAACCGAACATGTGTCCTGCACATCTGGGCACAGTCTGGTGGGAATGCAGTGAAGCCTAACAAGTTCCCATTCTGAACCTGTTCCATCACCTCCACCCAGTCCTCTCCCGCTCCAACACATACTGTAAAACATCATCTCCCATGTCCGCCTGAGTTACGGAAAGGCGCCCCCAGATAAAAGACGCCTCCGGCCGCACGAACAACTTCCAAATGTGCAGCCAAGAATTACACACAGGCACCTGCTTCAGCGATCGTCCCCTCTCCAAACCTCTCTCAGAGTGAAGAACACAAGAATGAGGAGGGTGGGGGGAGATGGGCACCATCTATGCTGGGAAAGAGGGAAAACAACGCACTCTTTTTCCAAGAAAATCTGGAAAGATTATTTTGAGGGGGCATGAGGGACAGCGTGTGGATATTAAAAATAAAAAAAATGGAGAAACAGATCGTTGGTGTGAATTATGCAGACGGATGCGGCTTTTGGATGGTCCGGTTGCCAGCTTGGTTGGAAGCACATTGTCGGACAAGTTCACTCTCTTCCTTAGGCACTGGCTCTGCCTCCTCGGTGGCTGGTAGGCTCTAACAGAGATGCCAGGCTGAGAGTGCTAATGAAGGGTGACAGGGTCACCTTGTCTCCCGGATGCTCGTGTTGTGACAGATGGTGCTGGCAGACCTGATTAGCTGCTGCTTTGCCAGCCCTGATGTCACCTGCATTCCTGCTCCCTCCTCCTTCCCTCCCCACAGCACTTAATTTGTTCTTGTTGTCCCTGCTCCATCCTCCTTCCCTCCCCACAGTGCTTAATTTGTGCTTGTTGTTTCCAGTGCTAAGCACTGGCACTTATTTTTGAGGGCCGGGGCTTATTCTTATGCCTCAAGCATTTGCTGCGAGCAAAAGACACATATGGAAAAGACGGAAGAAGGAAAAATGAAAACGCGTCATAAAGGGAGAAAGTAGAAAGCTGCAGGATGAGCTGAAGGTGCAGGGGGTGGCCATAAATGGATTGAAGAGGCCCTAGATGACTTCAGGTTTACGCTGCCTCAGTATTCAGTGCTGGCAGATTTAATTACAGAAGCCTCCTGTTTAAGAGGAGGGCTTTGAGCACTGGTTCCTTTTTATTTACTTACGTGCCTATGTGGAAGAGATGTGGGGACTTCGGACAAGAGACCGACTGCTTCTACCAATCGGCTCAGCACGCCTCAAAAGACACATTTGCAGCAGCCTCATGTTTAAGTGTAGGGCTTTGGGCACCAGCACGCTTACTTTTAGGAGCAGTGCAGACAACACGGTCACTGCAGAGGAGATGCCTCCTGTGCCACTGTGGCCCTTTAATCACACGTACTTGATTTCTTTTGGGACCCTCATTGTACAGTGATTTCTCCTTGGTGGCTGCACCTCTGTTTGTTGTCCTGCTCTGCCACGAAGAGAGTGACTGTGTTTTCGCGCTGTTTCAATTTTAAAACACAGCGCTGACATACGGTTTCACTCTCTCGCGTGATGCAGACAGTCAGGTATGCGCTTTGCAAAGAGTCCTGCGCGGTGGGGGAAGGAAGGGTGCACGCATGCCGTGCATGCACCTTACAAGGAGCATTGGTCTTAGGCTAGTTTTGCCAGGCCTCATGCAGAAGCCATATTTTTTAGCGGTTAATAAAATGCTGACACAGTGAACTAAACTGTGAAATGTCCATTGTCTTGTTAAAAATGCTTAACCAGAGCTTTCTGTGAGAACCAATGAACAGGAGATGATGTCCCTAGCAATGTAACCATTTGTGTGTAATGTGTGTGAGATGTACTTTCCCAGGACGCAAACAATGATACACTGACTGGAGACAAAGAGGCAACAAAGTTGTTACCTGAAGAGCCAGATGATGAGGACTTCGTAAAGTGGACCAATCATCTTCGTGTGAAGAGCAAAATATTAGAATTCATAGATTTGTTATAGAAATATCATTGGGTAGAGTATAAAGGTACGATTGACTGACTAATGGGGAATTATGGGGTAGTTTAGGTGACTTTGATATAACAACGCAACAGAGGGAAAAGACTTCAGAGATCTGAGAATTCGAGTCTAGGGGGAGATTTTTGACTAGACTTATGCAGATTTTGAAAGAAGAAGAGACTTTAGAAGAGATTCAAGATTCTGCCATTGGGCTCATACTCTCTGACTGAGAGCCTGATGCTTTGCTGATCGATTGATGACCTGAGGATGAAGACTGATTCTGCTTGCTGACCCGTACCGAGGATGGGTAGATATGACAATGTGACTGTGTAGTATCTCCTGTTGATCCACGTCGGAAAAGGAGAACGCAAAGCCGATTATGATAATCTGCAACACGTTTATTTCAGGATAAATCCAAGAAATAGAAACTCCATGCACCAACCATACCTCCTTCCACTTCTCGCAACCGCTCTCCACGAGAATCTCCAGCATCAAGGTTCTACATTCTGGAGACGCCAAACAGAGGGAAGAGAGAGTGGGGGGAAGCAGGAACATACCAACAATACTATGGAAATTCCTAGACTGTAAACAAAATACAAAACAATACTATGCAGATATATATATATATATATATCCAAGAAAGAAGTGACTCAAACAGATGATCTCATTAAAGAACAAAAATATATTTCTACTACATAGATCATCTGTTTGAGTCACTTCTTTCTTGGATATTACATTTTCTTGTGGCTCTTTGTATCCTTTGGGATCCAGATTTTTGCCCTGGCTGGCTGTTGTTTTCTTGTGATCCTGCATCTTCCAGTATATATATATATATATATATATATATATATATATATATATATATATATATATATATATATATATATATGTATATATATATATATATATATATATATATATATATATATATATATATATATATGTGTATATATCACACTACCCACCCCCTTATAACAACAACAATAAAAAAAACAAAGCAAAACAAAAACAAAAAAAAACAAGAAAAAGAAAATAATCACACTTTGGCAACCCTATTCAAATTCCAAATATGTCCATCATCTACTTTGATAGCCCCCTTAAACACTTTGATAACTTTCAATATTTTACTATAGAGAAAATGCCCAGTGCGGATCCTCTCTGGTAGCTTAATCTTAACAGAGTCTCCTACTGCAACTACCATAATCTTGACAGATTTGCGAACATCATATGTTTTTTCCTCTTCTCTTGCAGGGTCTTCTCCCTGGCAAAAACAAGATTTTAAAGATTCTCATGGTCCAGATCATATTTGACATAATCTTTAACCCAAGCTGGACTGATTTTTGTGTGAGGTACCCTTTTTCTGAACAGTACAAAAGGAGATTGGCCAGTACTGGAATGAAGAGTGTACCTATAACTTTCCACCTTGATTTTTACAGCATCCATCCAACTACCCCCTGCTAATTTGGCTATCGGAATAGATTCCTTTAGCAGTCTATTAAAACGTTCAACTATCCCATTAGATTCAGGATGGTAAAGAGCACATTTTTTATTTACAATATCTCTTGACAACAAAAAATCACCCATTTGCTTTGAAGTAAATTGAACCCCATTATCTGTTATAATGTACTTGGGATTACCTTCTCTGGCAAACACACCTGCAGGAAAATTAATTACAGACCGAGATGTAATATCAGATGTAATCAAGATCTCTGGCTAGCGAGACAACGTGTCCATTAATACCACAACATATTTTGAAACAGAACCACAAATTACAGGGCCCATAATGTCCAATGCCACTTCATCCCACACATCTTTTGAAATTTCCCTTAGTTCCATAGGACGAGATCTACATTTCAAAGTCTTTTCAGCAAATTTGCATTCCACACAATCTCTGACAATTCTCTCCAACGCCAAATCCATGCCTGGCCACCAATACGTACCTCTTAGTCGTTCTTTGGTCTTGCACATACCATGGTGACCTGAATGTGCAAGACCTAACAAATTTTCACGTAAACTAGATGGAGGAATCAATCTCCCAGCTCTCAAAACTAAACCGTTTCCAACATATAGCTCATTCCAAACTTTCTTGAACAAATCATCCTTTTCACAATCGACCGGGGTACGATCAGATACCAACAACTCCTTGACTCGTCCTAAAACTTGATCTTTATTTAACTCCATCAACCATTAATTCGCTGAAATGCAACCATTTGTCACAACACAAACCTTGACCTCTTCATCAATCCACCACGAATTTTGGTCAACATCCTGATCCCAATTACCCGATCAAAACCTCGACAATCTGCTGTTTAATTTTCACATCCAGGAACATATTTGACAGAAAATTGAAAATCTTGAAGGCCTACAATCCACTTGCAAATGCGCATGGAAATGCAATCTAAACCTTTTTTGTCAAAAACCTCCTGTAAAGGCTTGTGATCAGACTGTACAATAAAGTGAGACCCCCACAGAAATTGTTGAAACTTCTTTATCGCCCAATATCTAGCCGATGCCTCCTTCTCAATGGTGGAATATCTGGAGTCAGCTCCTCTTAGAGCTCTGGAAGCAAACGCAATGGTGATATCTTTACCATCACACACCTGCTTAAGTACACAGCCTAAGCCTTTATCTGAAGCATCCGTAATAATGCAGCAGGGTAAACCTGGACAAAAACTACTGAGGCACTGTGTAGAGGACAATGCATTTTTTAAATCTACAAACTCCCTTTTGCACTCATCAAACCAAACAAATTCCTTACCCTTCTTGAGTAGACCTCTAATGCAACTGGATCTACTGGCAAAATTAGGAATGTACTTAGAATAAAACTCAGCCATGCCCAAGAAAGCTTCCGCATCTTTTTTCTCAGGATCAGATAAACTAACAATAGTTTTGACCAAATCTTCTTTCGGTTTCACACCATCAACAGAAATCACATGACCTAGATATGAAATTTCTGAACAAGCAAACTTGCATTCCTCCCCCTTTAGCGTGATGCCTTTGCAGCAAAAAAATTGCAAAACTTCTTTAATCTTCAACTGATGTTGTTCAAGCGTGTTGGTGAAAATTAAAACGTCCTCCTGAAAAACTTTACACCATCTATCTTACCAAGGATGTCATACATAAGTATTTGAAATACAGAAGCTGCTGAACATAAACCAAAAGGCATCCTGTTAAACATCAAAAAACACCAAAAGGGGTGATAAACTAGGTTAACAGTTTAGATTCTTCACTTAGTTGAATCTGGTGATATGCAGAACTTAAATCTAAAGTGGTGAAATATTTAGCATCACCCAACAAACTGACCATTTAACTTATATTAGGTAGCGGAAATTTGTCTTCAATGATGGCTTTGTTGAGGTGCCTGAGGTCCACACAAAACCTGGTGTGACCAGAAGTTTTCATAGCAACTACAATTGGGGCAATCAATTGTGCAGCCTCAACGTCTTCAATTATTCCCTCAGATTGCAGTTTTAGTAGTTCCATCTTTACTTTGTCATGTAAAGTAAAAGGAATTTTACTGACCTTACATGCTACTGGTTGGGAGCCTTCTCTCAAACAAATGCGATGTTTATAACCTGTAATACAACAAATCTTAGAGGCAAACACATCAGGAAATTCACCCAGAAATTCCTCTTTGATATTACACACTTTCTGAACTTGTACTTGAGGATCAGAATTGGGATTCAATATAACACCCAGCATTTTTTGATGTGGCCAACTTAAGATTGTGTCACCAACAACAGGAACATAAATTTTGCCAAAGATTGAGTTCCCCTTGAAAGTAATGTTGGCCTCAAAATAACCTTTCAACTCGATGGGTTTGCCATCATAACTGTACGGGATGACATCAGGATCCAGTAGAGAAACTTTCTCTAGAAAATGCCTCGTAAAATCAGAAACAGAGACAAGAGAAAGTTTTGCACCCGAATCCATCATCATGGAGACGGATATACCATTCACCTCAACAGTATCAGAAGGATATTCACATCATACATTGGTGACACAATTGACATCATTGACAATTTGAAGAACAAAGTCTCGATCTTCATCACATTCAATTTCTTAAACCTTAACTTTAGTTTTAGCTAAAGATTTGCAACATTTGGCATAATGACCCTTCTTTGCACACTTGTTACAGGTGACATAAATAGCAGGACAATCATTACTATTGGCAAGATGACCTGTAGAGCCACATCTAAAACATAACAACCTTGCTCTATTACTTGCTTGAGTCTTAATTTTAGATTTAACATCAAGTACTTGAACGTCAACTGAAACGCTTCTCGATTTTCTCAAATTCTCTATGCAAGACAATGAATGTTCCACTTGTTTTGCAACTGCTAAAACTTCATCCAAGGTCGGGTCATTTTTCGCCCATAAGGCTTCTCTAACTTTGTCGCATTTACATTCCAGCATAAATTGGTCTCGAATGCACTCCTCAAGGTTTTCTCCAAAATTGCAGGACGATGAAAGATTACATAAAGCAGTCACAGAGTCCTCAATGGATTCATCCTCATTCTGCTTACATTTTCCAAAATAGTAACGCTGTAAAATAATCAACATTTTTGGTAAAAAATGTTTGTCCAATCTAAGCAAAGTAGTTTCAAATTCATTCAGGGAATTGTCGCCGTCAGCACCATCAGAAGATATAATGGTAGGTAGAGTTTCCAAAATTTCCTGGCCCTCAGCACCTAGACAATGTTGTAAAACAGAATTTTTCCTCTCAGAAGATAAGTTACTGCCACAAACACGCATATAAGTCAGAAAAACCTTCTTCTATTTATGCCACAGCATAGGAGGATCTCCAGGAAGAGCAAGAAAAAATGGAGGTGGAGCAATGTTCTGCATTTTGGTAATCCACTTGTAGAAAGAAAAGAAAACAGTTGAAAGTAAAGAAGGTTCAAAACTTGTGAAGACACTTCCGTGAGAACCACAGAAGTAACATAAAAAAAAAAAAACAAGCAACACAGAAAATGCAGTTGCCTAGCAAAACTGCAGGAAATCCGTAGTAATACAGTAAAATTATACGGCGCTGTAGTTACAGTTGCCGCAATACGCCTCAAAGAAAATCCCCAAATCACTGTAAAGTTAGAGCACCAAGCTGCTCAATGTACATTGTAGAGCGGCCAGCTCTGTTCAGTGATGCCAGCCGTAAGAGTAGGAACAGGCATTGCTAGGATACATCTCACACGGAGCGAGGAACGAGAAGAATGCGGAAGACAGAGTCAGCTACTTCCGAGTATCCCAGGAGTCCTGAGCAGTCGTGGAAACAGTTGCTTGGGAAAGGCACGTGAGGGAGCGCACAAAAGTAAATAGTGCACGTAAGCTTCTTCTGAGTACGCCGGTATTCACGAGCAGCTGTGGAAACAGTTGCTAGGGAAAGATGCGTGCATGAGCGCACAAAAGTAAACAGTGCGTGTGAGGCAACCGTAGAATTAAGGAAGAAAAACTATTGAAAAAAACTTTTAAATAAAGGATAAAAAATGAAAGCAAGGTACCTTATCTTTCACAAAAGTCAATTAAAAACATACTGAAGAGCGTTGAAGTTTCTGATTGATTTCACAAGGATCCGGATCCAAAAATCACTTGTCGCCTAAGTGTAGTATCTCCTGTTGATCCACATCGGAAAAGGAGAATGCAAAGCCGATTGTGGTAATCTGCAACACGTTTATTTCAGGATAACTCCAAGAAATAGAAACTCCATCCACCAACCAGACCTCCTTCCGCTTCTCACAAACGCTCTCCCAGAGAATCCCCAGCATCAGGGTTCTACATTCTGGAGACACCAAACAGCAGGAAGAGAGAGTAGGGGGAAGCAGGAACATACCAATAATACTATGGAAATTTCTAGACTGAACACAAAATACAAAACAATACTATGCGGATATATAAGTACATATCACAGACTGTTATGTATTTTATGCCTTTTCTTTCTAGGTACCAACTACGCTGTTTTGATGAGACCCATAGCTAGATATTTTCATAAATTTGTGTTCTAAATTGTTTTGCATGAAGCCCAACATGCTGATTCTAATCTGATGTTAGTTGAGGGCACTCAAACTTAACTGACGAATACAGGGACTAATGATTGATGAGTTATCTTGCTGAATTCTATGCATGTGATTACTTCATTGCAACTGACTCTGCTAATGATCTGCACCGTAATATTAGAATGTGATTCAAGCTTTGATAAGATTGCGTTTCTTCTGCTGATTTTGTCAACCAGTATTGTTCTTATATGTGTTCCATTTGATCTTGAGATTAATCTACATGACTTTAGCATTGTTAATATAAGGGAAATAAAAGTACTAAACTTTTACTAAAGGTGTGGTTATTCATGGCTGAAAGGTCATGGTGTGTGATATTTACTGACTCCATTGAATATTGATTTTATTGATTACTAATGATTGTTGATTATTGTGAATTGATTATTTGTTCATGTACTGGAGCTATGGTGAGAACATCTTAAAGGAGTCAAAAGGTTCATTGATCTATTTGCGTCCCCTTGTAAGTTTACTTATTAAGGTTCGACACGCTAACATCTGCAGAACCCATCCAACCTGCCATAAATTGGTGATGGCGCCTACGGTGACTGACATGCTCCTGCTGCATCACAGTACAGAGTTCCCTAATGGCGTTCGTCATCTCCTTTGTGTTTTCTGCTGCTGTTTACAGTCCCTCAGGCAGCTTGCACATGGTTTCATTAAGAGACTCAAACTGCTTGTGCATTACTCCCATGTTTTCATTGAGAGACTCAAAATGCTTGTGCATTGCTCCCATGTTTTCATTGAGTGCATCCACCTGCTTGTGCATTGTTACCATGTTGTCATTCTGAGACTCAAACTGCCTGTGTATTTCGCCCATGTTATGATCGATTGACACCAACTGCCTGTGCATTGACCTCATGTGTTTACATTGCAGGAGCTGCACTTTCAGCATGGATGCCTCAAGGCTGCCAAAGAGTGATGGGCCCTCACCTTCCTCTGTGCACTGTCTGCCTGCTTTTCAACGCCTCCTGGTGGGAGTGGACTGATGCTGGGACAGGAACTGTTGTCTTACTGTGCTTCTAGCCTCTGGGAGTGGTGTGGGTTCTTCATCTGCCATTTCATCAGAGTCCAGGTTATACTCTGGGAGAGGTAGCACTCTTGCCCTATGTCTAGTTTGTGCATATATGAAGGACTCACTAGTGTTTGTGTCAGACTGTGGCTGAGTTTCGCTATCCCCCACATTTGCACCTTCTGCTGCATCAGGGCCCGGAACATCTGCAACAACAATGTGCAGCGTGTCATTTTTGATTAGTACTCAAATAGTTGCATAACAGTATTAAATGTACAGTGGCATAGTATCACTAGGAGTCTTTTGTGTTGTTTCTCTTATTGGCTTAACGCTATCTTGGTATTTATGTGTTATTTGCACTTCAGGAGTGTGGACTACCACTCCCATAAGACATTGTTGTGTTGTACGTGAGATGTGTCATGGACTGCTTATCACACTGCATAGTGCCAACATCTATTTTCTAAAGGTCATTTGTACATGCACATATGGGGAGACACATCATTACTGCCCTTACCTTTGCTGGTGCTGGGTGTGCCTGAGGTGTCAATGTCAGTGACACCACTGACAGCCTCAGGAAGCAGTGTCGACTCCACCATGTCTTTCATTGGTGTGGACGGTGGCTGGGTGCGTGGTCCTCCTTCAGTGCTCCTTGCCTCCTTTAACCTGCTGGCTACCCTCTCCTTGGCACGTTAACGCAAGTCGTACTATCACTTGTGTATCTCAACGGAGCGCTGCGCAACACCCACTGTGCATATTTTTGTCTGGATGGCTAACCAAAGTTTGCTCTTTTCACTTTCAAGTACCTGGATGGAGTTCTTCCAAAAACGTTTCTTGTGGTTCCTGACCACCTCCTCAGTGAGCATCTCCAATTCCTGCTCACTGAGCTTCCTCTTCCTGTCACCTTTCTCCTTCACATTCCCATCAGTAGCCATGTTCCTGTTTATTCCTGGCTGGCTCTCAGGGCTGCCTCCCTGGTACTGGGCTCTGTCTCTCTGCCTGCTCCTGTGGGTGGGACTTTTGGAAACAACATGGGCTGACTCACTTCCTGTTCGTGATGTCATCAGGCTGTTTCCGTTTTCCGTTTTCACAATTTGCAATTTACAAATACTAATTTGCGATTTTGTGCAGTTCAGTATTTGCAACTCACAAATTGCGATTGCAAATTTTAAGAAATCGTTATTACCGACTTGCAGTTGTCATACATTCCATTTTGTATTTCTAAAATAGCGATTTCTTAAAATACGCTATTTAAGAAATGCAAACCGGGAGCTTTATACATCTGGCCCATAGACTCTGTTACATGGATAATTCTACATTTGTTGGTTACATGGATCATTCTACTTTTGCCGGTTACATGGATATTTGCACTTTTGCAGATACCTTTCACTGCGAGCTAACTTCTGTTTCCTTTTCTGTCTCTCTTTCACGCTCATGGTGACCGTCAGCTCGCATATGTGACAGTGTTTTACTTTTCATTATCGGTTTATGTGGCAAGAAAACTCTGGTTAGGAGTTTTTAATGCTAATAGCTCCAACTCGTTTTTCAGTGTTTTCAGAACACAGTTTTGCTGAAATTAAATAATTTCGACTGTCACCTGATTTGAACTTCCATCGCTGGCTTCTGATGTTTCTGTTTTTTCCTGGCTAACAGTGCCTCATTTTAAAAATTAAACACGATTTCTCAGGCTCTTAGTCAAATGTCCTTGTTGTGGTAATTTCTTTCTTTCAGACAATTGTCAATTAGTTGGCTCTAATTGTTTGCGAGTTCGCATCGACCTGCTTTGGGGCATAAACAGTCTATTACGAACAGCATCATATGAAATTCTGCAAGTCATTGAAAACGTGTGTGTAATTCTGACTTGGATTTTTTCCGCTTACCTTTTCTGGCTAGACAGAGCATTTTATACCATCGCCCTCATTACAGACTTGCTTAGTTATAGGAGAATGTGAAATAGACCAAAGTATGTCACATGTTTTGTAAATCACCTGTGTATGCTGACATTTCTTCAGTCTTGCAAGTACTTCAGAATAAATCAAAAGCATGTGAAGTAGCACTGTTGCACTTTCTTATTCGCTGTCTTTGGGCTGGGTTCACACTATGCCAATGCATGCATACATGCTTTGTCTTAATTCTGAAGTGGTTTAAAAAAATGTTTTAGTAGACTCAAAACTAATGAACACATGTTTAGTTTTACTTGGTTTGTTACCTATAGGGATAAAACCGCCCAGATGTATTAAGACTTCACTTTAAATATGTCCACAAGGCATTGCCATTTCAAACCTCCGACAAACGTGAATCCATTACAGTGGCAAACTACCGGTCGTGACTTTGTAGACAAATGTGTGCAAAAGGACACATTTAGGCCCATATTTATACTTTTTGATGCAAATCTGCACCAACGCAGTTTTGCGTCAAAAATATTACCGCTGGCTAATGCCATTTATTTGCACCGTGCGGGAGTCAAATTTATACTTTGACGCACGCAGCACAAACCACAGGTGTGAGTATTTTTTTTTTACTCAAACCACTGCGTTACGTCGTACTGTGAGCCGGTTTACGACACCGCAAACCGGATACGTGCTGGTTTTTGACGCAATTGTGTCAAAAAGTACCACAAACACTGCAAAATGTGCATAGGGGAGCCAAAGTGGATCCCAGATGCTTGCACAGACCCCAGGAAGATGACAACAGACCAGGAACCAGCTAGGAGGACCCACACAAGATCCAGGACAGGGAGAAGAAGAAAAGAAAGTGTTGCTTCAGTGCAGAGGAGCAGGAACTTCTGGTGAAAGAGGTGACGGAACACCAGCACCAACTGTTTGTCACCTCAAAGTTGCCAATTAGTAGGAGAGAGGCAATATGGCAACAAATTGTTGACAAGATCAACAGTGTGGCAGAAGTTAGGAGAACAGACATCAAGTGCAAGAAACTCTGGCATGACTGCAAGCGCAGTACCAAGGAAAAGATGTCCAGCAACAGGAAGGCATCACTGCAGACTGGATGTGGGAGTCCAGCACTACAGGAGGCCCTGGACCACATGGAGAAGATGGTGGCAGCCGTCATCCCTGAGGAGATCGTCACAGGGATTCAAGGACAGGACAGCACAGACTACCAGGAGACAACACACATGCAGGGTAAGTGGCATGGGGAACTAAAATGCCTAATTGTTAACTGCAACCAGGCGGGGGACAAACCGACTACACAATGCATGTAAGTCATGATATTCAGGGAGTAGCATGGGTAAAGGGGCACGGCACTGGGGCATGGCCTGTTCAGAGGAAACCTGGGGCACAGTACTACACTGCACCAACAACTTTTGCATGGGGGTATGCTGCCATGCCAAGGATGATGGAAAGGTAAAGCCAGGAGGGTACAGTACAACGTAAAACTGGCCTGCTGTCACACGTCAGCCAGTATTCTCCCTACGTGAACTAGGGCCCAATTAACAATCTCAGGCCACATCTGCAAGTGGAATTTAACATTGACAACAGTTGCCACTACCACCTCTGCTGTGTGTGCATGTCAAGTAGCTAATGGCAGTAACATTCCCATGGATCTAACATACCCAAATTAGAGGGTTCAGGATGATAACTTTATCAATCCCCTGAAATCAAGACAAATGTTCCAATCCTGTCAAATGTGATTGTCCATAGTTGCTACAAACATCAGCCTTTGTCATAAACATTATGAGGTACACAGCACTAATGTCATACTCGTGCTGCACATGTCAGGATCCACTCTACTGTAGGCCTGGGTCACAATAGCTTCAATGACACCATGCAACATGCCAAATGTCATACTGCTCAGACAACAGCATTGAGGAGGAGGACATATGTAACTGGCTAGTGAAATACACCTGCACAGTCAGAGGAGGAAATGGAACACTGCTAGGACCATCAGTGCAATCCAATGTAGCACACCTTTCCCAACATCAGCAGTACAAACTACCAATGCTGACACCCGTATCGTGCCATGCCAATGCGATGCATAGTATATGCTAGGTCTCAGCAACATATAGGTGGATGTGAAATATCTAAGACTGGGTCAGTTCCAGAGTGTTAAGTGTGGTGCAAGTGCCATCAGAACACCCACAGCCAGTGAAAGGCCTCACCATGAGAATGGAAGTAGACGGAGGGTTGATTAGGACAAGAAGGTGGCAATTCACAATCTGGCCAGAACCAACACCTAGAGGATGTGATGCAGACAAGTCCACAAACTGACCACAATACATGTGACATGCAGGTGGGGCATAGGCCTGGGAGAATGCGAATATGAAAGACAGGAACAATGAACAGGAACCAAGAACACAATGTTAAAATATTTGGAAGGCAGGCATGTCACATTACAAAGCCCACAACACAGACACACTAATTGTACCATATCTCATTGCAGAGGACGATGGCTCCCCTGCAGATACGTCTGTCATGGACTTCCCTGATGACATGGATGACGAGCTGACAAACATCAGCCACCAGACCCTCCAGGATGTCCTTAAAACCCTCCAGAGCCCACCTTCAGTCACAAGGAGGAGCACAGATACAGCAGCCATCACAGAGTACCCACCAACCACCCCAATTGTACGACCTGCCAGCTCCAACCCAGCTGAGGACTCTGACGACCCTGGCACCAGCTTTGAGCGAAATGTAGTTGGAGTACAGCAGGAGCTGGCCAAGGAGGTGCGGGTGGGGATGCAAAATATGGCAGCCAGCCTAGAGGGGGTGCGTTTGTGCATGATGTCAACTAAAAAACAGGCAGCAGCTATGCAAGGGTGAACAACAATCATGCAGGAAGTTGAAAAAAGTTTGAAGGAAATCAGCACAGCTGTAATAGAGTTGACCCAACACCTACAGCAACAATCCTGTCAACGCATGCACAAATGCAATTTTGAACCCCTCATGGCCGACCTGGCTTCCTACCACCGTGATGTGGCTGCTATTCTTAAGAACCAGCAGCTCCTCCTTGCTGCAGTACTGCCCTTAAGACCCCCACAGTTAGCAGCTACCGGGATGTCTGACTCCATGTCTTCAAACACTGAGGTGTGTGTTGCCCCTTCACAACCACCACCACCAAGGGTAGAGGAGACAATATGCACATCAGAAGATGAAGACGTGGAGCAGATCACCTTCACCCGTAAGAGTACCTGGTAGCACTAGTCCCTGCCACATGGCCACCTATTACCAAGGTCCTGTGATTTGTAACATGCCAGTCTTGCAACAACTGTACTCAAGCACTGTTCTTCAACCCACTGTTTATCTTGTCAGCCTGCCCTGTGAATGTCTCTCACTAACTGATTGGCAAATCCTGTCCCTCTGCACTGTCTGACACTTCACCCCAGCATGTCCAATGACATGTCCTTTTGCACTTATGTAGCATCACAATGGAAGATGTCTCACTAATGGACAATCATGGACAATGTACATATAGCGCTACAGCACTTTTAAATAAATAGCACTTACACAACAAATTTGTCTCTGTGTAATGTGACACATCAACCGTGATGGCCATCAGTGATGTTAACCTGAGGTCAATGAGCATTGATTGTCTAGACACCAGACCTGAACGATTCTTGGCTGATAACTGTGCACAGTGGCCTGGATTGTACCATCATCTGCCCTCCATGAGGGTTATTTCATAGCTAAATAGAAACTATGCACCAAAATGCTGTGTTGTACAGAATATCGCCTCCTCAAGGGATGTTTAAGCCAGAAGAAAGTCCCTTCGATTGTTACTGAAAGTC
Source organism: Pleurodeles waltl (assembly GCF_031143425.1). Classification (NCBI taxonomy): domain Eukaryota; kingdom Metazoa; phylum Chordata; class Amphibia; order Caudata; family Salamandridae; genus Pleurodeles; species Pleurodeles waltl. The sequence continues at coordinate 733,388,530 of NC_090437.1, read as the reverse complement.
AAAACTTACGGATGTGACATATTAGCCAAATTGTACCTAACACACACCAAACAGCATGAAGGGATATGTATGAGTTACCATACAAATAAGTAACCGTGCTGAACATTGTAACAAATGATAGGTGTGAATTATGTATACCATACTATATGAGAGCAGACTACTACTCACCTTATAAGGATTTGCTGGGACAAAAGGCTGCAGGCAGACTTTCACGGTGTCCCCAATACCAAATGTGGTAGCAAAGTATGTGACCTTGAAAACATACAGCACTAAATAACCACACTTTGGGATCCATAGTAACCATGAGTGGTGGGTGCAATGGATGGCCGAATCTTAGCTAAGTAGCTTTGGTGTAGCTGCCAATGTAACAGCTCAGTTGGGATATGGTTGCAGCATGGGACACAAAAGCAAATACCAAAGAGACACTGTTCACTCATGGCAAGGCCCTGATCTACAAGCATGTGACACATACTGTGAAGGGTTACCTAGATATTTAAAACCAGGGGAAACACCTCACCTAACCTATTCTACTCTAATTACACATTACCCACAACTGTCCCTAACTAACCTAAGCTAAACTTACTTATCAGATTTAACGAAACGATCTAAACATGAACCCCCCACCCCTTATGAGAGGGGACACTTGGAGGATAACAGGTACTAACCTAAACGCATACTATCTTATACTAAACAAAGATATATTTTTTGTTTTTTTTTGTTTTATTTTTTTTAACATTTATTTTTATTTTTTAAAACACCAAAACACCAACATTGCCCAACACACATAATAAAAACCAGTTGAAAAGAGTATGAAAAGCCTCCCCCCACCCACTACCACTAACTAAAATAACAGCCTATACTAACCTAACACTAAGCCACCTAAACCCACTAAGTTAAAGAACCAGGAAAGAGGAGGGAGGGGAGGGAATCATGCCAGAGTCGAAGCCTAAAAGTTGGCCCTCCTCAGGGTCTTTTTAATGGCACGCACCCTCTGGTTGACTTGTGCCACCTCCTGCTGCAGTCTGGTAATTTTCCGTAGGACACAGTCCAAGTTCCTTTGCATCTGAGCAAAAGCTGCAGGATCTATGGCTGCAGCAGGGGTGGTCTGGGTGCCAGTTGATGACGTATGGGCCCTTGTCGGTGCCATGTCCGTAGGCTGAGGTGCAGGTTGTGCTGTGACTGGTCCTGGACCTGGTCCAGCAAAGGTCCCAGCTGCTGTTGGGGCCACCTGGGTGGCAGTGGTGGTGCTGGTGGTGGTGGCTGTGGTGGACACAGAAGGGCCCCGTGTGCAAATGCCCTCCACACTCCGGAGGCTCTCTCATGGCGATATATTCTTGCCATGTTACGTTAACGCATTGCCCTGCATTGAAACTCTTGAAGCTGGTTGGGAGTCATATTGGCTGCTGTTAAGACAAATAGAAAACCAAACATTAGGTACTGCATTGTGTGAAATGGCTCAAAAAGTAAATCATACAATACATCTAATGTACATGTAACAGCCCATATCATCATACAGATCACTGATAGTCCCTGAGTAAGTACATGGCAAGCCAGCCTACAAATGTCCTATCATCAAATAGCACATCCAAACCCTACAAGATGGGTAACAACTGGAATGACTTTGGCATCATAGTTCTGCCAGTTGTCAGCTACAAATCATGCTGCATATCCTCCACCACTGACAGGCCAACACATTTCTATGTTCTAGATGGCAATCTAGGGCCACAAGATCTGCAAGTTTTAAATGGACTTGCCAGGATAGAATGCATGTGCCAATCATGAGTGGGTATCCTAAGTTTGGACAAGTGAATTACTGATTTACATGTCTGTGTACCAAACTTGGATCATCAGTCCTAGGTACACTATTCACAACCCTACGCCTGTGTCCGAGGGGGGGTGGACATGCAACTAATAATTTCTAACAACAAGGACACCCAGAAAGCTTTGGAAAGCTGTACATGGGTTTGGCCAACACACCACAGGTAAGGAGGAAGTCCAAATAGGATACACCCACACCTTGGACAATCCCATCAACACTTATCTTTGGAAATGCAGACCATTGTCTACATAATTCCCTACCAGTAAGCCATGACTTACAACAAACAGATAGATGCAAGCACACTTCTGGCCATGAGCTGCATGCACACCTAGGCCATTGTACTCAAGTGCCTCATACTCGTAGCACAACATGTGGAGCTACATGCTGCTAGGAAGTTAAACAAACAGTCCAACATGTTCATTAGTGATTATGTGAAGTCTGTGGGTAAGTGTGAGAAAACAGGGCTGATTGCAGAGGCCCCCTAACTTTTTGCCCCCATTTTCCACTTTTTGCTAGTGTTTTCCTGACTCTGATGGTGCCCTGGGTACTGCTAACCAGTCCCAGGGCCTGTGCTCTGTGTAAAATGGATATGCAAATTAGGCTAATTATAATTGGCTAAGTTAACCTACCTATAAGTCCCTAGTATACGGTAGGGCATGTAGGTTTAGGGACCACAGCATAGGTGGTGCACCCATATGTGCACTGCTGAGGTGCCCAGTGTCATTTTAAAGGCAGGCCTGCCTTGCTGGCTGCTTTTAAATTAAAGTTATATGCAAATTCGACTTTGGAATTAAAAGAAGTTCCAAAGTCTTAAACTACCTTAATTTTACATATAAGTCACCCCTAAGGTGTGCCCTATGTGCCCCTAGGGCTGGGTGCCATGTAACTATAAGCAGGGACTTTATAAAAATAGTTTTAGAAGCCCTGGTGAGGTAAAAACAGCCAAATTCGTTTTTCCCTCATTGTAGTAAATGGCCTTCATAGGCTAGAATGGGGAGACTTTATTTTAATTTTTAAAGTCTCCTTAAATGATGCATACCAAGAGTTTGGTATCAAATTAATTGTTGTAATAAATCCCACAACTTCCAGTTGTTGGATTTAATATAACTTGTTCAGGTAAAAAGTTTTAAACTTTACCTGAAAAGTTGCCAATTTCAGCCCTGCATTGTTTTTGCTGCTGTGCTCTGATTGGCCAGCCTTGAGCAGCTTGGCCAAGCTGCCTTGATGAGGTGTGAAGTGGCCTGGCTTCACACAAAGGAATGTGCCTGTGGAAGGGAATCTCCCCTCAGCTGATGGTGAGGCAGGAAGGGGGAGGGCTGCCAAACTGGTCTTCAAAGGCAGAGAAGGACATTTGGAGCAACCAGCAACACCCCAACATCCTGCAACCCCAGACAACTAGGTGCCCCCTTGATTAGATTAGGAGAGGGCAGGAGAGGGGTGTGTTTATGATTTTTAGCCACACCAGTGGGTGGGCTCAGCCAGATGTAACCTCCAAAAATCAGATTCAGCCATGATGGATTTTTAGAGAATGTTGCCTCCTGGGATTGATTTTTGCCACACTTCCCAGGAAGTGGTCATCACAGGGGGAAGGACCCTGCACCTGATTGGAGAACCAGGACCCCCCTGCTTTTCACCCAGGAGCAAGGATAAAACTGGCAGACCTGCACCCACACCTCAGTTCCCTACCACATCCACCAAGGAAGAACAACAGAAGAAGAAGGACTGCCCTGCTGGACCCCTGGCCTGCACCTGGAAACTGCACTCAGAAGGACTGCACCAGCTGCACACTTGGGCTTCACCACAAGAAGGACTTTGCCTGGCTTCAACTGGCGCTAAAAAATAATAATTCCTTAAAAATTCATATCTCCGGTTCCCCTTATCCGATTTTATTCGTTTTGGTGTCATTTTAAAGATAAAAATATATTCTATTTTTATAAATTGGTTTTGGATTTTTAAACTGTTTCCTGTGTTTTATTTAATTACTGTTTTGTGATATTTGAATGCTTTACACTCTGGGGGTCATTCTGACCCTGGCATTCCATGACCGCCAGGGCCGGGGACCACGGAAGCACCGCCAACAGGCTGGCGGTGCTTCCAGGGCCATTCTGACCACAGCGGTAAAGCCGCAGTCAGAAAAGGGGAACCAGCGGTTTCCCGCCGGTTTTCCCCTGGCCCAGGGAATCCTCCATGGCGGATTCCCACCCCCTACCCGCCAGCCTGTTTCTGGCGGTTTTCACCGCCAGAAACAGGATGGCGGGAACGGGTGTCGTGGGGCCCCTGCACTGCCCATGCCACTGGCATGCTTTGCAGACAGTGAAAATCGCGACGGGTGCCACTGCACCCGTTGCACCCCTGCAACTCCGCTGGCTCCATACGGAGCCGGCTTCCTTGTTGCAGGGTCTTTCCCGCTGGGCCAACGGGCGCCCTTTTGGCAGTCGTCCGCCGGCCCAGCGGGAAGGCCAGAATGGCATCCGCGGTCTTCTGACCGCGGAGCGGCCATTTGGCAGTTCACGCCCGGCGGGCGGCGCCCGCTGCCCGCCGATATTAGACTTAGGCCCTCTGTCTCCTAAGTTAAGCCTTGACGCTCGTTGCCAAGCTACCAAGGGTTGAGCTGGGTTTAATTTACTGAGACCTAACTGGACCTTAGTGGAGGTTAGTGGCCTATTGCTAAGTGTAGGTACCTACCTGCCCTTACCAATAACCCATTTTCCAACAGTAAGACTTTGGCATCTCTATTATGTGAAAATCAGGGTCTGACTTGATGACTAATTAACTAATATGGTACTCTGCTACATTTTATGATTTCAAGTTGTATCCACAAAACTCATCCCTTTTCACATTGCTGTGCTTGCAGGACGGACTAAGGATCCCAAAATATGCCAATAGGATAAGGATTGCCCAACTCAAAGATGGTGATATAATGATATGCCACTCAAAGAACAAAACAGATGATTGACCAGCGCATCACACCTTGCTATGTGTCCAACACACAAGAGTCAATCACACATCATCAGCAAACACAACACAGACCAGAAATATCAACACTTACTGGAGATGTCTGGGTCCGTAAATCGAGCCACCTCTCCAATTGTGTAGGGTGCAGGTCCACCTGTAAAGCATGGAAGGGAGAAATGTTCTCAATGTCTGTGCACTGTACAACACTTCAAAATACAAATACTATGTGTAACATTAACTCAGAAAGTAAAGCCTCTTAGACATGATGATACTGCATCCTACATACCACTGCAAACATGTACAGACCCGGGGACTCCAGTGAGTGATACACACATATCCGCACACATGCAGTGGCCCTAACTATCATGTGTTGGAAAACATCGGTGAGCAGACAAAATCATGGAGTGTATTCCTCTCATCATGTGTATCCATGAGAGACATCCAAAGCCATTTTCCGTGAGGATTGCAATACCAGTCACCCAGACATTGTGACTAAGACCAATTTTAGACACACAGGTACAATGTACAGATGGCCAGGGACAGTTGTCAGCCCTCAATTTGTATCATTTTCTGAATTGTATGTGCCACAGCTATGGTGAGTTGCACCAACCATAGAGAAATGAACCCGTGTACATACCTTTTGCCAGCCATCCCAATTGAAAAGTGGCACTACAAACTCAAAATATCAGTCTAAGATGTTACCTGAGGTAAGCTATTACTTGGTACGTATGTGTCAGAATCCAGTTCAGACATGTATTCGAAAACAATTGAGGGACACAATATTTACAAAAAAAATCTGGATTTCCAATATATGTTTCCTGATACACTCACACACCACGCCTGAAACATATGTTTGAGCCACATTGCCAGCATCAATTGACGTGAAACCAGCACTAATTTTCAGGCTCCTGTTGTGTTTAGAAAGTTAGTCTATCTGTTGCGTCAACAAATGACAGTAATGTGTAGGAAAGTTGCATACCTCACAGGCAACTGTGGCTCATTTCTGTACCTAATTTGCACAGCATTTGTGTTGCTGTTTGACACAAAGGCGGCTCAAACTTCCAAAATACCATTGTATTCTGTAAGTTTGCACCACTCTTGCTTCAAAACAGGTCGCAATTGCGGTGCTAACAAAGTAGAAATATGGCCCTGTATGTTTCACTAGCATTCCACATGTTGAAAAACATTGCCGGCAGCATCTGAACAATTCAGCTTCTGTCACTACAGAGCATTTAAACATGCACATTACTCTGATTTGTACTCACCAACAGGGCCACCAACTACAATCCCCAGGTGGTCCAGCAGATCTTGCTCCCTGGCAACAAGGTCAGCCCAGCGGTGCTTCAGCTGGTGGTCATTTCGCGGTGTGTTGTATATTTTCTGCAAATGGTACAACACCTTTGCCCACCAGAGCCTCCTTGCGTCTGTGTGATAGCCTTGGAACACACGACCACCAGCCTCTATCATCAGGAGTAGGAAGTGGCACACCAGCCAAATATACCCCGCCAGCTCCTCCTGTCCCATCCTGCCAAGACAAGGCCTACCCAACATTATAGTACCAAAAATAAAGAGGGGATAAAGGGGAACAAAGGAGAATAGAGGGAACGTAGGACAGGAAAATGCAAAAAAACTACAAACACAGCCCGACTATACCCAAACTACCACTACCCACAACAGACTCCCAACACAACAAAGACAAATGTTGACAACACAACTGACCACAAAAACACTCAGACAGGATACCACAGACAGTTATTATACACAAAAAGACAACATAAAGACCACACTGGAGACTAAATCACAAAATGCACAAAGAGACAGGTCTATACACAGCCACACAGTCAGGAAGTATCACAGACTGCAAAGTGAAAGTGAAAGTACACCCACTGTACCAATTCTGTAAACAGGATATCCTATTACATCACTTCCTGCCTCAAATGTGGTGCGTTTTTATTGTTATGCGTCAAAATATAATGCCACTTACAGTCAGTGCGTCATTTTTTCTGACGCACATGATGAGAAATAACCCTGCATCCATATTGTTAAATATGTGTTATACTTAACCAATTTCCGTGGGGACAGTGTGGGAATTACCGCACAGGGCCAATGGATATTTCAGGGTATTGTGCATCTTTTTTTTACGCATATGCGTCAAAATTTCTGCCATTAATAGGGTTTGGGTCATTTCTCATTTTGAATGGGACATGACAGTTGTGAAAATACAGAGATAGGCTGATTGCACCCACACTGGGCATTATGGTGTATGGGCACATGTGACAGATCATACTACTGCGGACCATGATCCTCTACTAGGTGTACCGGATTTTCACGCATCACTGACGCAATACATGGCCAAACGTGTGGGATAAAAATATGTATTACCCAGTTTGGGCATGTTTTGCGTCAAGAGAGGATAGCAAGGCGATGCAACTCACTACAATAACTCAAAGCCTGTGGTTCAATGTGTGTGAATTGGCACTACAATTGTTTTTGACCCACTGTGTGAACATCACAAGATGCATTTTTGCTAATCTGCTGGCATGCATGTGGAGTCAATGTGTCCAACCCTCAGATGCAAGTCATTGTGGAAATGAGAGAGGACATGTGTTTGTCATACAAATAGCAAGAACTGCTGTTTGCACTTCCTTGCTTTTTTGGGACATAAACACCACCAATGATAAAGCATGCACTGGATAGAAAGCAGATGGTTGTTCATGTCAATGATCCAAAACTTAGACATCACATGTCCTGGAATGTTGGATACTACTTCCTAGGCACTTGTTTGTTAACCCACCATGAGTCAGGCATGGGATCATACAATGTGGGTACCGTGTTTGTGACACGTAGTCACTTATATAATACACAATTTTAATGTTACACCACAGTTGGAGTCATATAAGTGAGCCATGTCTCTCCTGTGGCAGTGGAGGACCAGCAGACCAAGCAGCACGTGTTCACATATTTCCAATGGTAAAATGCACAGAGGTGTCTGGTTCATGTGTGTGGGCCAATGTTTAGCCTGTATAATTATTGGGGTCTATGTTGTCACAGTTACATGCCGGTCTAGTCATGAGTCTGTGGAGCTATTTCCTGTATTTACAAAGTATCCTTCCCAGATCAATAGAAGGAAAGCCAATGGGGATTTGAGAACACACATGGGGATGGTCCAACCCTGTCACTGCAGACGTGTTATGAGACTGTCAACAGGGCAACCTTGGTTTGCTGACAAAGGTAATGTCTCTGGAACCTTATACCAGCAGGTTTCCTGACAACATTTGTACACAGGTTGGCCTTTAAAATTCCCACAGCATCTGGGAACATCAGTGCCTCTGTGCTGATTACTCTCACAGCTAGTCACCACGCAAGCCCCATCAATATGTTGGGAGTAATGTGAATCAGTGTGTGGACTGTCAGGGTCCTAACATGTGTAGACATTTCATGCACAATAGCTGACGTTGTTTGTTGTGCAGGAGGCACCATAACCATCCATGCATACAGCCATGGTACCCTGTCACAATTTGTCACTCATGCATACAGGAGACCCAGACAAGGGATAGGCCATGATTCGGCTATTTGTAGACAAGTTCCCTCCATGGTGCAATAAATAAACTGATTCTGCCATACAATGTATTTGAGTGTGCATTGTAGACCCTCCTGACACAATACCCCAGGAGGATTATGAGGGTTGGGAAAGCAACTATGATACAAATGTAGGCCCAAGGAACCTTTAGGCTAACCTAAGACAGGAGCCAGTCAGGCTCACAGGATGCAGGGTCTATCAGGTTCCAAACATTTCACAAGGTAAATACACAGTGGTCAGAGTGAGAGTGGGCAAAGGAGGAACAAGACAGTGGAAATGGAAAAGTGTGTTTGTCCTGTGTGTTGGAAAGTAACACATTAACCCAAGGGCTGTGTTACACAGCTGATTTATACTGGAAGGCATAACAGTGTTAAGGATGAAATGGCAGCTTCTATGCTGTTCCAAGCAGCTGCAAGGGCAGTGCATGTTCAAATGGCTGGTGTCCATGGAGGTGCTCACAGGTGTGTGCAGCATCAGTCTCTCACAAGTCCTGTAGGTGAGATTCAAGTTCAAATGGCCAACAGTACCTTTCACATGGGAAGCAATGTACAGGTGACAACAGGACTTAGAGACTACAAGCCAGTGCAATATTTAACCTGACGTCCATGCAGACAGAAGTACAATGACTATGGCATACCATACTAAAGAGGGTAGCACACTGGATTTACATTGTGAGTCTGGGAGTGTGTAGAGGAGGGATTATCTGGGGACACATATTACCATTCCAGGAACCTCTGACAAAGGATGGGGTGAGACCGGAAACATGTGTGTGTCAGGACTTAGGACCAGGGCTGCCATGTGCAGGGGATGTCATGTGAGCAATGCTAGTCATACCTGGGGCACTTGTGCTATGACTTTGCTGCTTATATGGAAATCTAGTCACACATAGGTGGTCATTATGACCCTGGCGGTATTACAACCGCAGGGCCAAAACGACAGGAGCACTGCCAACAGGCTGGCGGTGCCTCCCGGCGTATTATGACCGCGGCGGTTGCGCCACGGTCCCACCGCCGGGGCCGGCGGTTTACCGCCACAATGGCCCCGGCGGATGTAATCCGCTAGGGTAGCGCTGCCCAGGGGATTACGACTCCCCGACCGCCAGCCTTTTTCTGGCGGTCTGTACCACCAGGAAAAGGCTGGCGGTACGGGGAGTCGTGGGGCCCCTGGGGGCCCCTGCACTGCCCATGCCGCTGGCATGGGCAGTGCAGGGGCCCCCTGACAGGGCCGCATGCGGCTTTTCACTGTCTGCTGTGCAGACAGTGAAAAGTGCGACGGGTGCAACTGCACCCGTTGCACGGCCGCAACACCGCCGGCTCCATTTGGAGCCGGCTCCTATGTTGCAGCTGTGATCCCCGCTGGGCCGGCGGGCGGAAACCAGGTTTCCGGTGGCCGGCCCAGCGGGGATCTCCAAATGGCCGCGGCGGGGGTGCGGCCGCATTGGCGCCCGCATGGCGGTCAGATCTTGGTGGACGGCTGATGCCGCCCGCCAAGGTCGTAATGACCCCCATAGTCCTTGCAAAGATAGGTGATGTAACAGTTACTGCTGTCAAGGGTCTGGTCATACATTCCTGTTACTAATGCAATAGCACATCCACTGCCTCATGTATGATGCATTTTTTCCATTATTGACTGATGGTGTCTTAGTTGTGTGCCATTTGCTGCAATGAACCATGTTGCCAACAAGTATGTGTGAAATAGGTGTGGTTCTCTGCTATTGCCCTAAAAATGTGACAGGTACAGGATATATGTCATTTACAGTGTGAGTGAATGTGGCTGTACATTCATATGCATCTAACTAGTTTAGCAATGTTCTGTGTCCTAATCGGTATTTCAGCAATGCTCCATGAGGCTACACTCTGAAGCTGATAGTTAGAGATAATGTTATGCAAAAATGATTATCCAGACCATGATATGGTGATTAATATAGGTGTTTATTTACATATGGTAAGACAGTGGTGATGGGTGAGTAGGGTTAAAAGAAATTTTGGGCAATATGTTGTCTCCGACGCAATCCTGCAGCTGTGTTTGGATGGTCCCCCTCATGTTGATGGCCAGCATCCTCCTCTTCCTCCTCTTCAGGCATTTGTGGGTCGGGTTCATATAGGGGAATGTTCCTTCTTACACATAAGATGTGCAGGATGGCACAGGTCAAAATTATTTTGCACACCATTTCTGGTGAGTATAGGAGGCTGCCTCCGGTGATGTCGAGGCACCTGAATCTTGACTTCAGGATGGCAAAGGTCCTCTCGACTATGGTGCGTGTCCTCCTATGTGCCTCATTATAGGCACGCTATGCTGCAGTGCTTGGGTTGCCAAATGGGGTCATAATCCATGGCTGGATCCCATATCCCTGATCAGCTGAAAGTGAAAATGATTGAGAACATGTTGATGTAGCTTGCCCCATAAATATCACCTTGCATGGCAGTAGGTCTCTTGTGTTGTCTGTGACTAATTGGTGTCTGTGTTATTGTGTGGATTCCTAGGCTTCTAGGATGTACCATCAGCACTGGGTTGTTTCCTTCTCTGAACTGGTGTTTGGCTGTTGACCGGATGTCAGCAGTATTTTTGGAGAGTTGCAGTACAGTGTGTACTCCCTTGCATTGTGACTTGTGAAACAGGTGTCCCTGTGTCTTAACTGGGGGTGAGATGATAGTTCCATACACAGAATCAATTCGACAGTGGTGGTAAAATGGTTGCATCTATGTACCCTGGACATCCCATACAATTTGACATATGCAATAGATTAATTTAAGCGTCAGTGAGACCCTTAGATTTTGCAAGGTGACAATGTGCAAAACATCTCCATATGTTGTGAGCACCGACGTGTTAACAATTGACTATGCACTAATTTCACATGTGTAACAAGTTCACTGCAGACTTATTTCTCTGCCCTTGCCAAGTCGACTCATGTTGTTATGTGTTCCTATACTACTGAACATGTTCAGGTTCTGATGGCTAACTTGGATGTGAGGTTGTTATTTAGAGTTTCAGAAGGTCCGTGTGGCAGTACATCTGTTGTGTGTGTGTTAATTTGTCGCAATGCGTATGTGTAGGAATGTGCACTTTCGATATTGTCCCATAAAGATGTATTCTTCACACAGTCCACTTGCTTCTTGGTAGTGGGCAATGTGAGAGCAGGAGTGATGTGAGATATTGGTACGACTCAATGATTGCACGTGACCTTCATTGTAGTCATCATCAGGCTATGTGTGTCATGGAGTTTGACCTGCAGCAAAAAACATTACACACCCCTTACACAGTACATATTGGTTTGAAGGGTGTTGGATCGAGTGTTATTGATGTGATATTGAAAGTTTAATCTTCCCAGATGTACTGCCAGTTGTGGCCATGTGTTTGTCATTGTGTTGTTTTACATTTTTCCCTTGTGTCTATGGAGTGGCATCAGTTGTTATTTGGAACGGTCATTTGTCCCTAGGTGTGTCTCCCATTGGGTGAAGATATCAAACATGCCAAGCGGTGTCACAACCTCAGTGTGTTCCTGTCCACGTGTCGATGTTGTGGTGTATGTGTTGTGTGTCCTAGAGGGTTGCTGTGCAGTGTGTACATAAGTAGGTTTCTCTACTTACCAACAAGTAATCCATTTCCATATCGTCCATCCTGGATGTGTTGATTGATGGTGCAGTGACGGAAGATGAATGAATAATGTACACTCCCAGGATACTTTGCCACGATGTTGGTGATCAATCCCCGGTGATCGACAATAGCCTGCACATTGATGGAGTGTGTGTGCTTCCTGTTGCGATATAGATGTTCGGTTGCAGCTGGTGGCACAATGCGTACATGTGTGCAGTCAATGGCACCAAGGATGTGTGGGAAGCCATTAATTTGGTAAAACCCCTGTTTTGCCTGCTGCTGCATCTGCTGTGTGTTGGGGAAGCTGATGTGGAGGGGTGTGAGTGAGATGATGGCATCCAGTACCTTGGGTAGGAAGGTGGACAATGATGGCTGTGAGATCCCAGCAACCAGGGCACCAGTGGTTTGAAAGGAGCCACTTGCCAATATGTGTAGTATAGCTAGCAGCTTGGTTTCTTGTGGAATGGTGCGGGGTGTCTGCAAGCTGGAAGCCAACTGTGGCTCAATGTTGCGCAGCAGCTTCTGAATGGCTTGCCAGTTCAGCTTGTACCTCTGAATGATGTCTTGTTGGCGGAGTCCCATAAGGGTTGTCCTGGTGCGGAATATCCTCTCCTGCCTTCTGCTGGTGTTGCGGAAGCTGCTGTTGTTGGTCCTGTGCTCTGCGTCTGTATGCATGCTGGATGAAAAGCACCTCCTTGTCTTCCTTTTGGAGCTCTGCTGTTGCTTCTGTGTGTTTTCATTAAATACAGGTGTGTTTGGCCCATTTTAACGCCTGCCCTGACCCAGGTGTTATTGTTTTACGTAAATCGGGTTGTGCGTCATTGTCCGCCTCCGCCTCCCGGCCTGCGTAATTTTTGCGCGGTAGCTTAAATAAGGCGTACATGTGTTTAAGTCATTTTTGGGACGGGAATGCCTACCTTGCATGTAATTAACGCAAGGCGGTTTCCCGCATCCAGAAAATGACGCACACAACGTGATTTTGGCATTCACGGGCTCGGGCGTCAAAGTTTAAATATGGTGCACGGTTTGCATGCCCATGTTATCTCCATTAGTTTGGTTGGTTCGTGGGCTTGCCTTTTAAAATTTGCTTGATTTCATTAGTGAAAGATATGCATACGTCATTCCTTTTCTGGTGGTTAGCCCTCCTTGTCAGCACTGGTAAACTATTGAAAACATACGAGGCCCCATGTTTTCCACATGGCTTCTGGACTACGTTTTCTTTTTATTTCCTACGCAGTGTGATCTCGCTGGGCAGTAGTTGAGCGCTTTGCATGACACTGACCATGTTACATGGATAATTGCACTTTTGGTGGTTAAATGAACAGTTGCACTTTTGCCGGTTGCATGAATAATTGCACTTTTGCCAATACATTTGACCGCAAGCAAACTTCTATTTCCTTTTGTGTGTCTCCTTCACACTTATGTCAGCTGTCAGCTCGCATACGTGAAACTGTTTTACTTTTCATTTTCAGTTTATGAGGCAAGAAAAGTCTGGTTAGGAGTTTACAACGCTAATAGCTCTAACTTGGGAAAATGCGAGACCCATTGCATTGCAAATGCTTGTATAACTTGAGTACATTGTAGTGTACCTTTAATCATCTACTGTTACTGAAAACTGAATGTAAAATTGTGACATTGAATCTATCACATTGAAGGGCATATTTGTACGCTGTTTGCGCTGAATGTGCATCAAACATTTTGACGCACATTCGGCGCAAACCGTGCACCATATTTAAACGTTGACACCCGAGCCCGCAGACGTGAAAATTCCTCCATGTGAATCATTTTTTGAATGCAGGAAACTGCCATGCATTAATGACTTGCAAGGTAGGCGTTCCTGCCCAAAAAATGACTTTAAGGCCTCTGCGCCTTATTTATACTCCAGCGTAATTTTGACGCACTGGAGGGGGCAGGCCTTAAAAACAGCGCACAGCCTGATGTGCGCTGTGTTTTAACGCCTGGGTCAGGGCAGGCGGTAAGGGACCTGTGGGCTCATTTCAATGGTCTCTGACCCTGGAAGGAGTCTAGAGGTGCCCTTCCCTGCCCCCAGGGACACCCCCTGCCACCCTCGCCCACCCCTGGAGGACACCTATGGATGGATGGACACATCCCAGGTAAGTACAAGTAAGTTGAGGTAAGTATTTTTTTTTTTAAAGTGGCAGTGAAGTGGTGGTATAATTTTTGACACAAACCAGCGCCGGTGCTGGTTTGCGTCAAAAAGTATAAATATGGGCCTGAGTTTAATGTGGACACAGGGGTCACATTACTTCAAAGTTCCAAACATCCCAGTCAAACATTTTTTATTTTCCTGAGCGTCTGGCTAAAGCTGCCATCTTTGGTTGGGTACGACTGTAGTCATCGGCAGTGTCTAGGCCTATTTAAAGCTTGCTACAGTGCGGACACGCCAAAGGGGTACTGAAAGCCATCCCATTAGTGCCCTACGTGCCGGGTAAGGATCAGGTGAAACGTATTATGGACAGAAATACATCTAGGTAATTAGAGGTCTTCAATCGGTTACCAATTAGATTCCCAGCTTCATTTGAAGCTGCCAAACTACAGCTTTTTAAAACTCAGTAAAACTCTGGGCCACCATATCAGCCCTTTGGATTCTCTACTTGTTACCAAGGTAGGGAATATCAATCATAAAGGTGACTATTTTTCTTCTGACTTGCTCTTGATCAATTATTTAAGCACCCACTCTATAGTAAAACAACCTAGTGGATATCTTCCAAATACTGGAGTCTGACTCCCCAGACATTTTGTTGCTGGCTGAAACGTGGCCCACGGATGAATCCTTGCCAATATCTTAGCTGCCCTCTCTGAGGGTTACTATGTACTTCTTGCCAATAGATCAGCTGGTAAAACTGGGGTAGGGTTAGCTGCATTCATTAAGAAAATTCTTACATTCTCTAAATTAACCCATCTTATTATTTGTGACATTGACTGTTTAGTAATCAGACTGGAGTCTCAAATCTCACCACTTATATGTGTTGCTACTTACCGACCCTCCGACTACATGCAGAATTTCCCCAAGCAGTATATTGAACTAAATTCCCCCTTGTAACTAATCATGCACATTTTAATAGTCCGTGCTTTTAACTACTGGGCCAATGATGAGAATGATGGCAAGAAATCATTAGACCTCCCAGACAACCTGAGCTGTCTTAATTTGGTGCAACACATGTCAGCACCCACTCACATCAAAGGCCACAAGTTAGACCAAGTTTGGTCAATTAATTTACAGCTGGTTAGTTTATAGGTATTACTATGTGTATGGTCTGATCACTATCTTATTAAATTCTCATTGGCTGGGCTCTCTTTTCAAAAACCCAAGTCTCCATACCTGACATAACCCATTATATTGATTCTACTGAACAGGAGCAATCTGCCTGGTTACAGGCAGAAAGTGATGGCCATGCTCCTCTACGTAACTCCAACCTGACCAGATGGCATGATGCAGCTAAATGGTTTACTAACGATTTAAAGTTAGTCAAGATAGAACTATGCCACTGGAAATGTAAGTGGCAGAAAGATTACTCTCCTAGTAAAAAGAAAATCTATAAAACCCATCTTAGAAATTATAAAGCCCTCACCCTGCAACAAAAATAATCTTTTTTACTAATAACATCCTCCTCTCTCCGAACAAATCTAAAAAGATCTTCCAAATTGCATCAGAATTATCTAAACCTGATAGAATCACATTACCTATTTCTCCTTCTCCGAACTTCTGTGATGCACCTAACACTTGCTTTATTGATACGATAAAGACTATCAAAAATAATATTTCAGCAAGCACACTCTCTATCTGTGCCACACAAGAAGATAGGAACCTGTCTACCTTAGCCACCTTCCCTACTCCTACTATTAGTAATGAACGTTTTAAAGAGGTGGTGGTCAAAGTAAAATCAACCAATGACATTTGCCTCTCTAAAAATTTATAACCATATTTTCTGTCTTGCCTGGCGTTTTTCTCCTTATTCATTCCCTTTGTCAAAGTAAAGAACCTAGCTTCTTTAAGAAGGCGGTAGCAATCCCTGCCAGAGGAAAGTTGGTGATTATCATCTCATATTGAAAAATGACTGCCCCATATCAGTGTTGGATTTTCTGGCAAAAGTGTTGGAGGCTTATGTGGCATAATATCTGTGTTTCTTTCTTGAAGACTCCAGTTTCCTAGACCCTGCTCACATTTTACAGAATCAGTAGATCTGTGGTCAATGACATGCGTCAGGAAAGCAACAAAGATACCACACAGGTATTAGTTTTCCCAGACCTCCCAGCGGCCTTCAATGCGGTCAACCATAATCATTTGGTGGATTGTGTTGAGGGCAGGTGCTAGACTGGATCAAGTTGTTTGTAAAGGGTCATTCTTCATCTGTTTCTCTTACTCTTTTTAAGGCTCCAAAGGATTGTGGAGTACCTCATATATATTCTACCATCCATGCTCCCAAAACATTGAATTTGCACAATTTACAACTATGCTGATGATATCGATATGCAACTGCTGTTCTAGATTGATGACTAGCCAATGTCAAAGGAAACCTTTAAAAATACCAAGCTTTTTTTTACAATGGGATGAAAAGCAACTATCTCAAACTCAATGTGAATAAAAGAGAGATCGTCATTAATGAGCAAGATTGGTTATTGGTATGCCTCTTCTTAGCCTTCTGAGATGGGAAACCTCTCCCAACCCCTAATACATCCATAAAAAGCCTTGGTGTCCTCATTGACAGTGAGTTGTCAATGAAAAACCAGTGAGGCGCAGTGATTTAATCCTGCTTTGCTCCATAAAATAAGAAAAAAGAGATGCTCTCACCGAAGCTGTAATTGCATTAGTTATATCATGGCTAGATTACTCTAACTTCCTCTATTTTGGCCTCCCAAAGACTTTATTTCCAGGCTCCAAATACTTCAGACTCAGTCAGCCCATTTAATCTTTCAGCAGCCTTAACACGATCATATTGCTCTCTTATTGAGAGTTCTCCACTAACTTCCCATGGAACGAAGGACTATTTTTAAAACAGGGTACATTATTTTCAAAACCCTTGAAAGTATGTCTTGATTTTTTAAATATACTCCCCACAGGAAACTTCGCTCCTCCTCCAGAAACCTTTTGTCGGCTCTTGATTTAAAAAAAAAAAAAAATTGGTGGTTCCAGATCTTCTGTTCTTGCTTGCACCTGAAACTCCTTATCTTTTAAGATATGTACAGCCCCAAGTTCAAATGAATTCAGGCAACTTCTGAAAATTTGGCTCTTCCGGCAAGTTTATAATTAAAGCTTTGTCTGTTTTGGTCCGTCTGTCATAGCACCATGAAACCAACATACATGTGCTTAATAAATGCTTGTAACATAGCATAACATTATTACAGCTCCCCCACACAGGTAGATGGCCTTTGATCCAGGAGTGGGAGAGTAAGGGCATGAAAATAATGGGGACTGGTATGCAAAGGGTAGACCTTTGGGCCTTCACTTACCTTCTAGACCAATAATGCCTACCCCTCACGACTTCTTGCAGTGGCTACGTGTGTGCTAGGGTTGTGGGGGGAGGATGGGCAGGAACCCTCAGTGCACACAGGTATCAAACTTCTTTGCATCATCACTGTGCAAACACATGTGATCATCCCCCTCTACAAAGCATTGCTGAAGCACAAACAAAACAAGTTACTTGACCTGCGAGACAGGTGGTCCCACGACACAGCGCAAACCTTTCGGATAAGGATTGGCAAAAAATGTTTAAGGCACACTGCCCGCGCATCATGTAATGCCCAGTTTTGCCTGATTCAAGTGTACTTCCTCCACAGGAGAAATCGTTCCCCAGATCACAGTCAGCATGCTTCTGATGCCAGGAGGTTGGAACAGATTTCTATCATATAATGTGGGCCTGCACAACCTTGGCACTTTACTGGGAAACCATGATACTCTGAATTGATATTGCTATAGGCTATAGCATGGTACTCCCCTATGGTCTGCCTGCTGGCCCTCTTCCCCAAGACCAGAAACTATATGATTGCCTGGAGATTCATGGACCTAGCCCTAATCCTGGTGTGACATCAGATAACCCTCTATTGAAAATCACTCAAGGGAGCCACGCTCCAGGGGTGGGGCAAAGAATTCACCATATGGACCACATGTGATGGAGTAATACCAAGAGGCAATGCATAGAAGGGGCTGCAGAGTCCAGACCACGCAGTAGCATGGGGAGTAATACCCCACGACTGCCCCTGCATAGATAAAACAAAGAGACTTCTTCTGCTTTCTAGAGATGATTTCTCTGGAGAGGACTAATACTCTACCACTCTGCGCCCTAACGCTATTCCTATCTGCCACCCCCTACCAGGGGTTCCACCTAATGTCATGACCTGTGGCCCTGCAACACTGTCCTGTCCTGCATGTTACTGAAGATGATAATACCATCCCAGAGATACACTGTCTTTTCTTCTTTGTTCTTTCTCTTCCTCTTGATTTATATATATGTATACATCGCACCTCACACTCAGCTCCATACTATTTGTACATGACTTATTAATCTACCTTCGAGGGGAGGGCTCAGATGCAAAGGGCACATATAATGAAGGTATATAGCATAATAGATCAAGTATATACAAACAAACTTGGGGTTGGGACTGTGGATATGATGACTCTAGTTAGGAATCTCATGTACTGTGAAACTTATATTCAAATTTCCTTTTCTCTGACTCACTGTTTAACTCTATGTTGAAGATGGGCAACCTACTGTGTATCATCTTCCTGTATAAAAAAATATGTGTTTTATTAAAAGAAAAAGCTTCAGAGGCCTCCCCGTAACTCTCCAGATGACCTACTGCAACTGGACCTGACTGATCCCGTCTGGAGTGAGTCCTTGATCCTCAAAAGGAGCCTTCCCAGGTCTTGGACCCTTGGCTGGCATCAAAGTGTACTCCTCTGCAAGATACAGTGAAAATTCTAGTTTGGGCTCCTCACTACTGCAAATGGGCCCGCTCACCAAGACTCTACAGCCCATGATGATTGTAAACAGGAAGTTCTGATGAGCTCTTGATGCGCATGATAATGAGGCATCTTTCTATATATGAATGATGCATTTTTACACTCTGTGACCCACACCTGAAGGTTAATGACTGATAGGCCAGAGGTGGGATAACATTTAGCCGACAGCCAAACATGCCCACAAGGCAACTTGGATTAAGTTCCCACAGATTGGAAGATACACTACAATAGTCCCAGGAGATTGGGCCCAATAAAGCACATATTACCAGAAGGACACGGACATTCCTAAACACCATAAAGTTTGACACCACATGTAGTTAGGTGCACCCAGCCAATCAGGACACAACACACAGTAAACAAAGTGACCACTCGCCCTTTAAGCCAAACATCTGGACAATAACTCACTGACCTGCATTTGTGTCCACACCAGGTCGAGGCCCACCTGCATTCTTACTCTGGAATTTATGTGTATGACTCCAGGACAGCTGTTGTCATTTCATAGTTTTATTGTCCCCGAGAATGGTATAACATATGTTCCGAGTTGCTGCACTTCGAAATGCAGTCATCAGACCCAGTTATGTAACTGCTCTCCTGGCAGTAAAATTGTAATAAATAAACTGGTTCCTGCTCTGTCAGACAACGCTGGTCTTTTGTTTTTTCAAGGTAAAATCTTATTTCAAGCAACAGAGCTGCTCTTCACACTACAGTGACAACCACCAACAAGCGGCAATGCGAGAACCACACTTCACGCTACAGCAACAACAGCCCACAGCAACCACCAACATGAAGCTTCAGCAACTACCATCTTCAATGCCTGACTGGCTCTTCATGCTACAGCGACAACCATTCACCACGCTTTACCTGCTCTTTGCGGCCTCATTCACTGCGAATGTAACAGTGCGTTTTGCATTTCGAGGGTAAGACTTCAGCAGGACTAGCCTGGTTCCTGTTTCTTTTTTACGCTCCTTCGTGGGTACCTGAACTTGTGACTTTCTCCTCTGTAGTGTAACCAGATGACTGTGTGTGGCTCTTTGTCCTTGTAGGCACTATTTTCACTAAAAACTTTGAAACTACATATCTCCAGTTCTATTGATTGGGGTTTTGTTGTTCAGGTATCATCATATTTTTTTAAGTGTACTCTATTTGGATTTCTTGAGTTTTCACTTTATTAGTTTTTGTGTGCTGCAGAAATATTTTACACATTGCCTCTTTGTTAAGCATGACTTATTTTCTGCCAAGCTACAGAAAGTTTAAGCACTGGTTATTTAGTGGCTTTGTGGTTAACCCTGACAAGGGCACTTCCACACACTCAATCAATAACCCAATTTCTTTACAATCACCAACAAAAACAAAATAGTTAAAAGTGCCACTTTTGCAAACTCCTGCACAATCTTCACATTCTTGTCAATCATGCATTCAGGAAATGTTTCCGAAGTCTAATAATGAAGGAGGTAGCTTATGTAAAATGTATTGTTAGACCTGTCATCTAACTTTCTGCCTTTAGGCCACCTGTTTTTGCTGGCTTTGTTTAAAATTCTGCAGACTTTACCACTGCTAACCAGTGCTAAAGGGCTTGTGCTCTTGCTCTAAAACATGGGAACATTGGCATATACCCGAATGGCATATTTAATTTACTTATAAGTCCCTAATAACATGCATTACATGTGCCCAGGGCCTGCAAATTAAATTCTAATAGTGGGTCTGTAGCACTGATTGAGCCATCCACTTAAGTAGCTCTTCCCAAGCCTATCTTTGCAGATCCTGTGTGAGCAGTTTTGAACTTCATTTTCGAACTAGCAAACCAAACCTTTTGACAGGCCCAAACCTTCCTTTTTAATACATATATGACCCCTACGATAGTCCCTGGACAGACCATCGGTCAGGGTGTCATGGAAAGAGTAGTATATGTACTTATAAGTTTTACATGTCCTGATGGTGAAAAACTATTACATTCATTTTTCACCTATCTGTCTCACAGGATAACATTAGAATCGCTTTTTACACTTTATAACAATAATTTTCAAAAGTGAGTAGATAGCCTCTTCAGGTTTGGTGTCTTTGGAGTCACTGTTTTAAACCCTAATTTATGGTGAAGCCAGATTTTAAACTGTAATTCTGAGAATGGCACTTTTAGAATGTTGGCATTTTCTTGCCTTAGCCATTTGTTGCCTGCAGCCTGTCACCGGGTTACATGACTAGATGTAGTTGGCAGCTGGGCTTTGTGTATTCCTCCTAGACAGCCACACACAATGAGAGCTTATGTGTGACTCGATGGACCATTCTGGGCTGGATGGGAAGGAGCTGGACTCAGCCTCACTTGCACCGAACTAGGCTGTGTCCTGTCCTCACACAAAGGGCTGCATACCCCCTGTAGTTAATTTGGAACCAGGGCAGGGAAAGCTGGACTTCTGTGCACCTCGAAGGCATGTCTCTGAAGTTTCTCCCACATCAAAGACACCACTGGGTATAATAACTGGACCTCAGACACCACTACTTCTGTACACTTCTCGACCTGTGTATTCTCTGCCTAAAAGAAAGAAGGTCAGCTGTGCTGCTGAAGGAATGCCACTCTGCTGGACAACACTCTGCTGAACTCCTGCTTTACTGTGCTGATCTGTTGCCTGCTGACCTCTTGTCTGGGAGTGAGAAGGACTGGACCTGCATCTCTCCAACCCAGAGTGACTTCAACTCAGAGTGACTTCAAGGGCTAGTTGGCTGGCCTCCTGATCTGAAAACTCAGGGACATGGAAGACTTCCAACCACCCTACTTCTGCACCTGGACTCTGATATCAGCAAGTCTACCCTGCCAAGTGGTGCAATGCCAGTCCTGGGCCCATGGAGGTGGGTGTAAGGTGCAGAACTGATGCATCTTCTCTGCTGAGCAGCACAACCCTGAGCAAAACTGATTTACCTCCTTGGCTGAGTGGCCCAACCTCAAGCAGAACGCATAGCAGCTGCTGCGAAGATTGGACCCAGGACAAAAGACTGTTATCGCCCTTGCATTCCGATCTTCTTTTCTGAGCATTGTCTGTGGAACTGTCACTGTGCAACATTTCCCCTGTGCAAGTCCTTACATCCCTCATCGACGCCAACCTTGACGATGATGCCAAAGCTCCATATCGCAGTTTCACGGCTCATTCGAACCAACAGATCGCCGCACAGCGCATTCCTGACCCCAGCCTTCGCATCACAAGCCCCATTGATGGGATCCTCAATGTCGACGCAACTGGACCTCACATTGTAGCCTTGCCGGATCCCAGAACAATGCATTGCATTAATTGCATGGCACATCTTCGACTCGGATCCACGCAATGTTCTGCAACCAGGATTAAATCATTCATTCAGCAGGCATAATTGGGTCACTGTAGCCAGCTAAAGCTCCATTGCGGTCGGCCTGAACTTTGACTTTGTCCTGGTCCATCGTGACCAGACATCCCCATTTGGAGCCTTTTGCTTTTAAGCGCTATTCTGCAGTTTATTCTTTGAAAAATTATAACTCAACTTCTACTGATTGGATTTTTGGCGTTTTGATCTTCTTTTATTTAATAAATTAAATTCTATTTTTTCTAACTTGGTGTGGGAACCTTTTTGTGAGGTGTTTTCACTATGTTACTATTTGAAATGTACACACTGCCTTCAAGTTAATCCTGACTGCTCTCTGCTAAGCTCCCAGAGGCTGAACACAGGTTAATTTGGAGTTTGCTTGGGCCTTACCCTGCCAAGAATTGTGGTTGCTGCTTGACCAGGGCTTATACCCCAGTCATCCAGTAACCCAATTTCCCACGTTTGTCATAATGCTATGCCACATTTGCTCGTGTAGTCCTAGTGCGCTTTTGTAGTACCTACATAACAGCCAACTGACATGCAATACTTGACTGATGGAAGATGAGCTATCGTGTTGAACCAGAAAAGACACAATAAGTGCAGTAGCTACTGGCATAGCTCTCATTTTGCACATTCATGGAGTGTCATTGGTGCCAGCTGAAAAAACGGAATGCCCTGTGCTTCTGCGGCTAAAGTGCCACAATGTGCAATCGATGGCATATAACACTCGGGAAAATGGGCTATGGTATGGGTGTGGCATGCTGCCCATTTTCAGTCCTGCACTGACTGCATTATTCTGATGAACTACTGCACTCAACTGGATGTGCCAAACCTCGATAAAGGCTCTTGAATGTGTTGACTTGTGAAATGCCAGTTGTGGCCCCAATGGTCCTTCATAATAATTCAGTGACCAGAAAGTACATTGCAGGCAGTAATTTGACATGTAAGCATGTCATGGGCGTGGACTGTTAAAAAAGTGAATTCCTTCTCCCGTTCTATGTCTATGATCACATTAGAAGAGAGGCAATATCTTATCACTATCTCATCGTTGGTCAAGCTAAAGGTGGTAAAACACTATCTGTCCCTTTTCTCCTCCTCAAGCAATTCCTCCTCCAGATGAGGGGCCCTAAAATAAAAAAAAAACACTTGCCAATATTGTGGTAAAAGTGCTATCTCATGTTTTATGTTGCTAGTTTTTGTGTGATTGGTTGGTGGTCTGAAGATGCACATCTTGTTTTCAGTATAGCGATTGTGCTGCCATTGACCACTCTTTTGCAATGCACATAAATATTTTCAGGTGTAAGGGGGTGGCAGTGTATTATGTTATTGAACATGTCATTTGGTGATGTAAACAACTTCACGTGACTCTTTCTGATTGTTGTTAAGCACCACGTGGCTCCTATATCACTGTAAACAATTCTTTATTTTTTCCTTATTATCTTATCTTTTTCTGTCTTTATGTTGTACTCGTTCCATCGTTCGCTGATGTAGAGTGTTTGCCCATGTCCTTTTAACTTTTTTTTTCATTTTTCCAAGTAATGTTCTTTCCTGTTTCCAGAGACATTTCAATGAAAAGTAAAACGTTTTTACACATTATAACATTTTAGTTTACTCTCTTTTCCTGGAGAGTGCAAAAAATCATTCTGGCAATGAAACGGTACGTCAATTTCATTTGAAAGGTGAGGTGAATCATTATACATAGAGAGGAGAAATGGGATGTAGTTCTTTTAGTACGTCTGAGTGAAATAGTATTTGATCTTTTTTTGACAAAAACCGCGAGTAAACAAATAGAGGGACAAAGTAGGTTGATTTTTAAATCCTCATATCCGAGCGCATATTGTAGCCGAGAGTAACTTTTGTTATGTGCTTGAATTTTGTAGATCTAATCCCATAATCTGTGCCACTTTCATTTGCATGCGGGATAGTAGCTAATATTTCCAGTAACTGTAGGCTTCACTGTGCATTCTGACAGATCCGAGCTGTGGTTGCCATGGCACCCATAAATCCGCTTAAAATAGGTTTTGTATTTCTTTTCTATCTTCTGTCTATTCCTTCCGCCCACCAATCGCCCACACATTTATAAAGAACCATTGCATTTGTATTTCTAAATCGTGGACACATTTTTCTAACTTTATTTCAAAAGTATTACTTTCTATGGTGACTCACCTACTGTGTTAGAGGTGGGCACATATTTACAAGCCATTTGGGCTGTTGATACATCATTTTTTGTGACGCTCTGGCGGTGCAGAGTGCCGACCCAAATCTACGAGTCCATCAAAGCCACTTTCCATGGATTTTCATGGCCTGGTAGATATGGTGTAAGGCAATGCAGTGCAAGTCTACAGTGCGTCAGGGGGGCGTTCCATAGGTGTTGCGATGGGTTTTCCCATGAAACATCGATGGGTTTTGATGCATTTCCAGATTTACAAGGATGTGTAAACCTGGGAATGCATCAAAACCGTACGCCTCTTCTGGGAAGGCATAAGGAGGACAAGTATCTTTATTTCTCCTCATTTTGTTTCTCTTTCTATGTGTGCTGCATTGTGCAGCACACGTAGAAAGAGGGAACCATCTCCATGGATTGTTTTTGTGCAGGAAGGTGCTCCTTCCTGCGCAAAAACAATCCTTCCTACAACACAGAGACCCTTGCAACATGGTGCAAGGGTGCTTGCATTGGTGCTAGGCACCAAATTGTGTGCCCGCTGAGAGGACAGGAATGCACTGTGTGTCAAAGATACAGTATTTTCCTGCCATTTCAAATCGGCGTAGGACAGTGCAGCAAAAAGACAAGCGGCACTGCCATATGACATTTTTTTGTAAATATACCCCTAAGCATGTTACTGCAAGAAGATGTGTGTGAAAACGTAATATATTCCACACTGCTAAAGGATGTGTTTGCATTTTGGTTGTGGATGTACTGCTCATATAAGGTTCTAGACTATAGATCAGAATGACCTCACCGGGAGAGGTTATACATTAGTTCTGAATTTGTGCAAATTCTCTGTTTGTGAAATGTGACTCCTGCAATGCCCAGTGCTCTTTCTTGAGTTCAATCCTTAGGCAATCTTGTTCTCCCGGTCCTGCAGATTAGGCTAGTCTTCATTCTAAGCATTTTGGAACTTTCATTATTTGGAAGCTATGTTCTTTGTTGAATTTATTTCACTCGTTTCTGTCTAAATTCTATGTTGCCATCTGGAACGCTGCCATGCTGAATTTTGATGTTGGAAGCATGCTGTTAAGCCTAAAACAACCAAGGCCAGCTTGATTTCTGCCATCACCCCTTGGTTGGCTAGGCATTATCAGTAGCTTTAAAATCCAACTGTGTATTTTTTATATAAGTGAGAAAACTCAAACCACATATATAAAGTAGTTTATACAGGGGATTAACAAACACATTCAAAATAATGTGGGAGGGTCATGTCTTGGGGCACCACAAAATCAGGTCAACTTGGAATGAACGTCACCCAGGCCACATCACCTACATTGGTCTAACAAGGAATAATGTAACCACTCTTTAGCAAGCCCTGAAATCTAATGACCATCTCCAGAAATTCCAATTGCACTGAGTGGTCCAAGGCGACACAGAGATACAGTAAAATTATGAATGATGGCTTCTCCACATCACCCACAGAAACCTCACACTCCACGAGTTTAGAATGAGTAAGTGAATTCCCCATAAAGTGCAGCTGCAAGGTAGGTAATGGCCTATAGATGTTTTTTTATAACTTGTCTGATCCATACTTTTAGCAGTATTCACAAAACTGGTTAACGCCAATGAGAAAACAGAATCTACCTGGGATCAAGTGAGTGAAACGTTTCTTTCATTTCCGTGAAGGTGTCAAATAGCCTTGCTTTTAAATTACATGAAAATAAAAACATTCCTCTATTTTAAGAGAATTTTAAAGGCAAAGGTATGTAAACCTCAGATGGAATGGCATTGAAACAGTTTTGGGGCAAAATGGTATCATCCTCACCTACGGAAGTATGGATAGTAGTATATACACTACCTAGTTTGATATCAAGAAAGATAACCATTGCACTGCACAATTCCTGGCCTACTCCAAACTATTATGATTTGAGTGATGTATGAAATGGTATATAATCTAAATCAGGTCATCAAGACCTTTCCTAATTCGATATGGCTAGTATTAGGATCAGCTTTTGTGGAAATTACAGACTTCATATTTGTTTTTTTTTCTTAGTACTTAAGTTTGATTTTTGTAGTCAAATACTGAGTACAACAGATTATAGTCACATTATGCTTGACATTTGAACGTTTCCTGGCTGATAATGTCCAATGCTTTTTCAAGACATAAAATGACAGTAGGAAAAGCTACCAAATATACACAAATTAAAACATTTTAAAACAAGAACGGAACATAGGTACGATTTGTGAATGAAACGGTTTACATCTATACTAATTATTCCTCTCTGATTACTGTCAGAAGTGTGCTGATAAAAACCAAAGCTTCTAATATAAGAAACTATTTCATTTACAAGATTACTGAACCATATATAAGAGAATTGGAGCTAATAAGGTATTAGCAATGCGGAATCCAGAAAAGTTTGCTTTATAAATTAGAGGCTATAGAGCATCAAAATATTGGTGTTTGGCATAAGGTCATATGGATAGCCTTGAAAAGGTTATTTTCAGAATGGAAAGTATGTGAATCCTCTGAGATATTGAGACCACACCATCACTCCTCCTTCAACTGAACTTAAACTGCTCTTGTGAAGAAAACCATATTCATCAGGTACCTCCAGGGCAAATAAGGTATTTTCAAATAATGGTACATAAGTAAAGCAGAAACACTAGAAAAAACATCCTATTAATATTCAATTATTTTGCAAGACCAAAGTGTGAGAGCTAAGTTTATCAATATCATAAGAATGTGAGTTTTTTTAGTTTAGGGGGATAGCTACCCATCTCAAGTAATACTCACAATCCCTGTCACGGTGGACCACTGAACCACTAAAGTCATTAAATAACTCTGAACTCAACCCCCTGGTAGCTATGGCACAGAGCAGACAAGCTTGACTTAGAGGCAATGTGTGAAGTGTTTATGCAGCACCAAAGCAGTAATAAAGTCCAAACAAAACACAAACAATACCAAACCAATTTGGAAAATAGAGAACATTTTAATTAATAAATTGACACCAAAACAAAAAAAATCCAATAAGGGATACAGGAGTTATGCATTTTCAAAGTTTAAGGTTCGAAAAAGTAGCAAAATGTGCTAAGCACCAACTATGTTCCTCGGCTTGCCCTTGACTGGTACCTGGCTGCAAGTTAAGACTGATTGTGATGGAGCACACGTCAGACAGAGAAACCTGTTTGCCTCAGTCCAAAGCTTTATCTTTGGTCTCTGGAATGGAATTCATATATCATCAGTGTGGCAAGGCAACAGGCTGTGACTAAAGCCTCAGTGAAGCCTTGAGTTTTGGTAGGAAAACTTGGAGCAGGAGAAATTTGAATTTTGGAGACAGAGAATGTTCTTGCCTGTTGGATACCTTTGATGCCTTCGTCCATCTGATGAAGATGTCTTTATTCGGACTTGATCAATTTTTTGAAGATCACATTCTTTTACAGCAGCGAGGCTGCAGGCTGTCGTCTGTGGGTAGGGGTGATCCCTAGTCCCTTTTTAACAAATGCAGAGAAATATCCCAGGAGCAACTGTACTCACTTTTACAGCACATCTTATGTGCCCTATTGCAAACAATCCCACAGTGCCCCTCTCTGTCACAATCCAAGATGGTGAACCCCTTCTCGCCTTGTGTCAAGCCTGTGTGCCCACCCCAGAGGTGTGGCCAGGGAAGAGAGCAACCCCTTCTCTGTGATTACTTCAAACCAATCCTAGGGGCAGTTACACTCTCACTGGCATTGGTGCTTATTGGACTGGGAGAAAAAGGGCACTGCTCAGGTGTCAGCCAACATTTGTCTCCAACAGTCAAGGCCTCTTTGAAGTTAATCAAGTTCCTCAGCACAGTCCATATAGCCATTTAAGAAGAGGAACAGAACATCACCCCACACCCAAGCCTTTGTCCTGGGAGCAGTTTTCACAACTCTTCAAGGAGGCTACTCAGCCGTCTGTCAGGGGATCTAGCAAGGACTGATGGAAGGTAAAAGATGTAAGCAGATCATTGGGTACAGAGCCACTCATGATCACACAGGTAGCCGGAGGCCAAGATGGATTCAAAGGATTCAAAGGGAAAGTTCTGCACAAGGGAACAATATGGAGAAAGGAGAGACACATATATATGATAAAATACCCCATGTCATACACTATAAGGATAACCAAATAGTGGAATGAGGCTGAAGGCCAAGTTTATTTAAAAGCTTATGGCACTCTGAGGTGACTTGCAATATTTGTATCATGTATGTCAGGGGGTACTTTATCCCATATTATACATGGCCACACAATCATCATTCTAACAAACCACTTGAAACCTTGGTGCGTAGCATTTTTGCAAACATGAAGACTAACAATAGGACTTCTAGTGCCAAAATAAACCCATCTAAAACCTGTTAGATATTTGTTGAATAAAGTTATCACCTACAATGCTGTTACAGATACTGACTGCAAATACCCACATATAGGATATACTTGCAAAGGCAGGGTCTTTGGGGCTGAAACCTATGTTGATGTTATAGACATTATAGGGCAACATTGAGCAAGAAACACCACCTAGGTTGTCAGCTGTGCCCATGGATTTTGGTGATCAAACAGGAACATACAAGGTGATAACAGTAAGGGTGTAGAACTAAATACACAATAGACAAGGAACTAGCAAGAAAGAGAGCTTAACAGGAAAGAAGGGAAACACTTGCCAGAAAGGAAGTAACAACACTCAAGGAAACTAGAAGCTAAGACAGCAGGAGTAGGATGGTATCAAACTACAAACTGGAAAAAATGTTAGGGGGAAAAAAGCAGGCACAGGGAAAAGGTAAATACTGACAAAGAGAGAGTTCAAGTGTGCACTAAAGTAGTGCTGGCTCTGAATTCATGGGAGCACTACAGGCAGTGCTAGGTCAGTAACAAGGATAGCTACAGCTTGGGAATCAGGAATCAAGGAACAAGGATAGCAAAAGAAGGACTAGCAAATGGTGAGGAGCTCAGGAAAGGGTTGGTCTATCAGGAACACTGCTATAATGGCCAAAGCTAGAGTGAAGGAAACTGGGTCTTAAAAGAGCTTACAATAATCACATGCATTAGATGTATGCAGGCTAGCACCTGCCAGCCACAGGTGTGATGAATTCTTCAGCCCATCATTGGCCTGCAGGGGTGGAAATGAAGCAATGAGCAAGGAATTTTAGGCAATTGAGATTTTAGCATGAGGAGGTTGGCTTTCACAAACCTGGAAATGGATTGGGAATGGATGTGAGTTTCCAAATTATGTCCAAGAGCCTGGAAATTAGTATATACATACCATGGAAGTTCCGGAAGATCATTAGAACATTTGAAAGTGTCACAGTAAGTCCTCCTGGTCGAGGGCACAAGAGAGCAGGAAGCAAATCATGACACTTCTAGATGACAGCTGGAGATCATACAAATGAGCTCCAATGACTTTAGGCATGGAAAAGTTAACTTTCGAAAAAAACACATTTTCCAAAATATATTGCAAATCCAGCCTCACAAGTGAATTGGGCTTATAGTAATTATTTCACAAAGAACAGCAATGAATATTAAACTAACTATAGTTGAGCAATGTTTTCTCGTGGTACAGCTAGTCTTGATACAGTAAACACAGTTTAGGGCTTTTTTATTGTGAGGGTTTATTAGCCTTCTACATGCACTACTCTTTTTTGACTTTAGAAGATAACTTTATTAAAGAAGATTGCAACAAGGGTTGTATGAATGAATATATTATCAGACTATAAGTATATGTTCAATAGAAGGGTCATTTGCAAGTAAATATATTATTTTGTTAAATTGAATATGATGCATATAAAGAATTGATATTCTAACAATATAAGAAAGAGGGGAAAAGAAAATAGGTAGGAGGCAAAAAATACAGAATATTGTTAACAATTTGTAGTATGAGGATAGAAGAGGAGAGTGAAAAATAAGTATATAAACATAGATTAATTAATCTTATACAATTCAAAAAAATTGTAAGAATGTATATAAAACTGTAGAGTTAAAATTCATGGAGGTTTGGGAACCTCTTCCAAGATTGGCTTATGAGTAATAGAATTACAAGCACCGGTATCTAGAAAAACAGTAACAGGTGACCAAATAATGTCTCTTTTAATAACAAATTAAATTGAGTTAATACAGGCCTTATCTAATCAATGATTATAACAAACATTGTACCACCGGGCTTGGAAAGACAGCTGTGAGGATTGTGTCCAATTTGGGTAAAAATCCAGAAAACATCAAGATCTGCTAACCCGATCAATATGCTTATTTTCAAGAAATATCATCAATGGTAAAATGGGAGATAGGTCTGTCTATCTATCTATCTATCTATCTATCTATCTATCTATCTATCTATCTATCTATCTATCTATCCATATATCTTTCTGTCTGTCTATCTATCTACAGACATAGAAGTTGCCAATATGTAGTTATAGCTAAGACCTAGTTGCTATGGGAAAAGCGTTTTTTATTTTGCAAATAACGTTGGTGCGGTTTCACAAATAATTAAAAAAAATTCCAAGCTAGTTTGCCAGTCACTTCAGCTGCTGCCTGGAAAGTTGTTGGGTGATTCGTCAAGTTGTCATGTGGAGGTCAAGAAAAAGAGGGCGTCCCAAAACACATTTTCCACATGCAATTTCCCATAGAGAGTTTAGACATGATTACTGCCCGAACCACAGAACGGAATTACACCAAATTTGGCAGAAAGCTAGATCTTGGTCCATAAAAAGTGCTTTTTGTAATGGTAATTTGATGTAAATCTGTTCAGTTGTTTTGGAGTAATTAAAACAATAAGAGTTATATGTATCTTGGAACGTGGCGGGCCTGACAGATCTCAAACTGAAATCTGATTAGCTGCCACCACTTCAAACAGGAAATGAAGGCAGACGTTTTAGGACTAACAAAAGTGCAAAGAAAGACACAAGGGGGCAAGGCAGGTTTAACCTGAACCCCTAAGGCTGGTGTTGGGTCCGAGAGGAACACTGCCTGTGTTAAAAATTGTTTTTTTAAACTTTGCACTGAATTCCACTGCAAAATTTAAAAACAAAATAGAAAGCATGGTGTCCTGCAGCATTATTATTAGCCATGATAATGTTTTTAAAAGAAAGAAAGTCATAAAATCAGGGGGTTTTCAATTGATGTTTAGAAACACACATCATGGGACATCATTTTAAAATTTACGAAACTAGTATTTTTACTAAACCCGCTGCAATCTATGAAAATTTAGGCCCATATTTATACTTATTTAGCGCCGCATTTGCGTCATTTTTTGACACAAAATCAGCGCAAACTTACAAAATACAATTGTATTTTGTGAGTTTGCGCCGATTTTGCGTAAAAAAACGATGCAAATGCGGCGCTAAAAAAGTATAAATATGGGCCTTAGTATAAGACAAACAGCCTAAAAGTTTGTAAAAATTATAATATTGACACTTAAAATAACAGGGAGACTCAAATGCACGAAATAACGGCTTATGTCCGTGTAATGTACTCAGTTTACACATGCTGAAAAATGCACCCAACATATTTGCACCGCTTGTGCTATATAACAAAGAAAGATAGAATAAATATAGGCACCTCGTCATTTTTTCTTAGATTAAATATTTTTTTTATCCCACGCCCTTATTCATTAGGTGACATTACCATGGAAAGCCACTTTGATCTTAAGCGCACGGTTATCATTCCAGATAATGCACTTATTACTAAGACCTGAAAAATCAAATACTTCCAGGCACATTTAAAAGATTCCAGCGATGTCGTAAATGTTAGAGTAAAAACCAGCAGATTTGCATCCATACCCTTTAACGTTCAATCTCTGACTGGCATAAGCAATGGTGTTCATTTCATCAACTTAACAAAGATGAAGGCTAGGATTTGAACCTGGGGCTGAGTGTCCCTGCGTGAGTCCCTTAATTGTTCACTAGTTTTGGCTTCCCGGTAGGAAGAGCAAGTAAATACATGTCAAATAAACATACAAAACACAGCAAACTTAACAGGTATCTAACTTCTATGCAAGACAACCTGATTGCCCATTTTAGGATGCCTCTTTTGAAGGGTGGTGAGGGTGTTGCGTTTTAAAAAATGTCCCTTCTTCCAGAGGCGTTGTTCATCTTGAGCAGAGATGAAACATTAGTGTTGATTCTTTTTTTTTTTTTTTCAGGAGGCTTGACTTAATTTAACAAAGATTCGAGTACTCTGCGGATGGCTCTGATTTTGGGGGACCAGGGCTTGCATTTCATCACTAGATAGACCCGGGAGCAAGAGACTTGTAGTGTAGCCATTTTTATGTAACCTTTGCACGTTTGCTTCAGGCATTAGGCCTTTGTGCACTTTGCCCTGGATGCATTTTATTCCTTTGCTCGCAGCATTGGGCCTCTGTGCACTTTGCTCTAGATGCATTTTATTCAGCTTCGTATTGTTATTTTTTCAATAGCAAGTTCTACGGTCTTGTTTTATTTTTTATATCACACTGTTTAGCCTATTTCAGCACTGGAGCTCTCAGTCTCGCTCACTCTGTGCTTCATTCAAGGATACGGTCTGGTACATTGCCGATAGACGTGGTAGGAGTTTAGTCTTAGGGATGTAGACGATACACATTCTTGCGTAGGGACGTTTTGTTACCACATCGACATGTTAGTTATAAAAACACTTCCTTGTCCTAATACAAGGCAAGAGGGAGATTCCGACCAGGGAACCACAACTAGACACTGACTGCCCTGTTGCAGATGCTGATCCAGATCACAGGCCTTTGCTCAGGTATGAGGGTTGATGTCTTCCCAGGGAATCTGAAAGGCAAGCTTAGAGCTTATCATGCTGTGCTCGAAATAGAACTTAATTAGAGGGAACGGAATCTATTAACACTATGATAGCGTTATTTCTATGTTTCACTCTGATCGTGACTATTTCAATCCTACTGTGTTGTATGGTTCTGGTTACTGCGGCTCACGCCTTATTATCTAAAATGCAGTTGTTTTCTTAAATCAATCTATAAATCTTAAACTGCCTTTGTCATTTGTACCGTAAATGAGAGAGCTGGCTGGGATCTGATCGACCACGACTTCCCTGAGAAGTTCTAAAGATGTCATGCGCTCAGCGGCCTAATCATCCCTTCCTCTTGGGAGAGATGAGGCACTGCTAGTTAGCCGGAGCAAAACCGGATTGAAGGTGGCAGGGGTCTTTCTTAGTGGGTCAGACTTAGTCCCCCACACCAGGAACGACTCTGCTACCTAGAAATCCAGTAGTCTCATTTAGGATAATGAGAGCCAACGCGACAGACTGAAAAGCATAAAAAAGGAGAAAGAAGAAGGAAGAAAATACTTAAACATTTACAATGGGAGAAAGTAGGTATGAAAAAACTATGAGAGAGAGATAAAGAGACAGGAATTATGGGGTCATGGGGAAAAGAGAGGCGTGAGGTGGAAGCAAGGCTAGGCATCAGCATTCAAAGTACCAGCGGTTGACTCATAAAACAACCCTTGGGCTTCCAGAATAACTTCTTTTTTTTTAAATTTGTTTTATTCTCACATCTTCACACACCATTTTTACGATATGTGTGCACACGAATATTGGTTTAACCTTGTTAATAATAAACCGGTGTAAATTGCAGGAGGAAAAGGCATATACATTAGTGCACGCTGCACCAAGTACTTCTATTTAGGGCTCGAGGGGTGCCCCCCTATGTCAGGCGTCTGAGGGTTCCGTGATGTTCACCCTGATATTGTCGTGCACGCTGTCTGTGTGCGTGCATTTGAGGCTTGAGGGGTACACCCTCTCCATGGCAGGTGTCTGAGAGGACCAGAAGGTCACACTTCAATATTTTAGAGCACTTTGTCCATGTGGACTTTTGTAGCATGAGGGATATCCCATTCCTCCAGCAGGGTCCCCAGAAACCGGATGAAGAACATTCTAGTATTTTCACAAACGCTGCCCTTGTCTGCACATTCAGAGGTGGAGGAGTATGCATACATTCATTGACATCTTAAGATATGGACAGCCATGGGCAGGATATTTTTGGGGTCAGTGCCAAATAATGCTTCATCATAAGCTAAAACTCCAGTAATATGATCATGCAAAAACAAGTAAATAATCTTACCCAGGGCACAAAAATCCTTAATATGCTGCTATGTAGCGAAAGAGTCAGAAATAGAGGTGTGTGTGGTGTTGGGGGCCCTAGACCCTCATGTTACTAATAAAGGTGACACAGACACATAGTGAGCGTTCATACAACTGGCCCAGGGCATGTGCGCCCGGTCCTTTTTATGAGCCGGGTCACCTGACTGGGGATGCCTCTGATGGATGGGTGTGGGGTGAGTGTGGAAGCCAGCCCTCAGCAGAGTGGCTGGTGGGAACACTAAAATGTGTCTTGCAGGTCACTACATCGGGCTGAGAAGACTGACACATGTAAAGATAGGGCCGTTATGGTGAAACCTGCACTCGCCTTACTGCATGGGCCTTTCACCCTTCCCCTTATGTGTCTTGGGAATGCCTGTCCACTTATCATCTGTAAGCCCTACACCTCAAACACCCTATTCTGTGGGTTTTTGAGTTCAAAACATCAATGTTGTGACTGATGTGTTGACCTAACTATAACGTCACTACAACCTTTTGTTTTTTTCAGTGAATATATAGGAAACAGCATTAAAAAATGTAGAAATTCACTGGAAAAAACAAAAGTTAAAGGGACGTTATAGTTAGGTAGTGGAATTATATAAACCTTAGAAATTTACTAAAAAACAAAGGTTGCAAGGACATTATGGTAAGGTTTAGGTTGTATATACATATAACCATAAGAATTCAGCAGTTATATAGTTATAGTTATCGCAACAAACTATAACTCGTGCTCTAAGATAACTATAACTCACACTCTCGCAATGCACTAATAATGACCCCACATAATACATCAGTCATGTTATCTTCTGACATCATTGATAATAACACTGCAACATTTGCAATAACATTATTGAAGAGAAAAATGTGCATTGTAAGGGTGGCAACGCTTTTTCTTGAAACCTCAGATGAGCACAGGTAGACCAACTTGATAGCTTGTGCAGGGAAACAGAGATCTTATATGCCACCTATCTC
This sequence comes from Pleurodeles waltl, assembly GCF_031143425.1. NCBI lineage: Eukaryota > Metazoa > Chordata > Amphibia > Caudata > Salamandridae > Pleurodeles > Pleurodeles waltl. The sequence continues at coordinate 733,353,056 of NC_090437.1, read as the reverse complement.
TCAAGTGTAGCTGGACTCCAAGTCTATAGGTTTTGTCTATAAAGGGCTAAGTAATTTGTTTTGCTGAGGCTTTTATGCCACTCACACTGGAATACATTCATCAAGATCTATGCAAGTCCATGGCTGGTAATGTCCAAATGGTTTTTATTTTTGGAAAGCCAATCTAAGATGGCCACCAATGTGCACACGTGTCATGATGCATTGTGCATTAACAGTAGATAAACTAAATGTAAAATACGAACGAAAAGTAAGCTCGTACTAGAACCTAGAAAAGGGAGTGTGGGGTCCAGCACCACTTTCTGTCTATAACAAATAAATGAAAAATGTTAATTAAATCCTGGGGAATGGAATGCATAGTGGGAAGGTGTGTTGGAGGACAAAAATGAGAATAGACCAGGGTGGACATGGGAATTACACTAATATACATATATAGAGATAAAGGGACAGATATTGTGAACAATTGCAGACATTCACATTGATAGTTGGAAGAACTTTATCTATCCATCCATCAATGGAGGTACAAATAATAGTATGTTATCTGATATACTTGGCACCACTACAAGACTGGCCCTAGGGTTCTTTTTTGGAAAGGAGATGAACGTAATGTGGTCTACCTGATTTATTTGAACGTATCTAACCCTGAGTGTACCACTGACAGATCACTGTAGGGACCCACCACCCGCATGATCATCCCGTATCGCTGTTCCTGAGCCAGAATTGCCAGGTTTTCTTTATGTGTCCTATTCCTTTTGCAGAAATGCACATACAGAGTGGCTGAAACATGTTTCGGCATTTATGTTTGCAGATGATTTTCTAGTCATTCAATTAGATATTGATTGGAGTATTTGAAAATTATGCAAATTCGTATTTCTTGAAGAGGCCACTGATGAGTTTGGGAGAAAAATCTCGGGATATTTCCTTGTCCCGAAAAATATTATGCTCACGTCTATTACAACCATTCTCATTTACTCCCTGATCGATTATCTCTTTACAGTGGTTAATAGATGTAAGATCCTCTTGGGAACAAGAATGGTATTATGCTGGACAATCAAATATGACCCATATTGAGGCATTTCCGAGAAAATTAGTATCAAATTTATGTAGTTACATTCAGAACTTGGTTGTACTAAATGAATCGGATAAAATAGAGACAGCGGATTGCGTAGCTCACTGGATACTGAAAAAAATGGATGTGCTTCATTGATAATAACTATTGGACATAAAAGTAATGTTGACATTGTTATGGCAGGTAGAAAGAAATAGTGAGAGAATAAACTATAACTTTAAGGAAACGGAAAAAGGACTATGAAAAGTAATGAAGGATTGCAAAGAGGGGGATGAAAAAAACTGAATGATAATTAGGTTTTTGTTTGATATTTGTTCATTTTAATAGGCATAGTCCACAACATAGGCCCCGATTATGAGTTATTCAATTACTGAGTGCAACAACTTTGCACCCAGTGTTTGTGATTCCACACCATAAATCCAAGTCTCAGAGTTGTGATTTCATGATTTTTCGACGTCTAGTGTAATTCGAACTATCAAACACTTGGTAAGAGAGAAATCACCCATTTTGTCGAAAGAAATTATCTTTTGTTTAAAAGAAATGTATCCACTCTAATTCATGTCTCAGGACAAAAATCAATTTCTAAAACCACCTCAGTTTTACTGCCATGGCTGCTGACCACCTGGCGAAAAAACTACATTTTCATAAAGACAACCCACTGTCTTGGCTAAAGAATTTGCCAAGTAAGGCCTGCCTCATTGGTCATCTAATGTTACAAATAGCACCTAAAAGTGTTTAGGGCTCTTGCAGCAGATAACAAATACCTTTCATTCTATTTCCATTCAGCCAAGAAGAGCTAGAGACTGACAAAAACTAAATGAGAGGACTTGACCTTCCAAGCAAGCAAATAAAGGAGAGTCTAGCAAGAAGTGGGGCCCTGAACCCGGGCATAACCTTTCGCTTAGAGAAGAAACAGTGGGGCACATTTATGGAAAGTGGCGCTGCACCCCTTGGTGCCCCCCTACTGCCACCATGTGCACACCATATTTAAAATACTGCGCACTATGGCGTAGGGTAGGAGGCAATAGCATAATTCAATGTGACGCTATTGATGTACTCTGCAGGAGTACATAGGAGCCCATTCTATGTAATGGAAGCCCCCTTTTAACGCCTGTTTTGAGCAGGCGTTAAAAGAGGAGTAAAAAACGGAGCAAGGAAATCTCATAGATTTCCTTGCACCTTTTTTCGCCCCCCTAACGGGGGTACACCCCATTTGCATACATTGTAGTACAAAGCGTTACAGAGCAGCGCAATGTCTGCATTGCGCCACTCTGTAAAAACGGCCCCGGGATTTCAGCCTTGTGGGGCCACATTAATGCAAATAATAATGATGTTAATGTGGTGCAAGGTGGCGCATGAGGTTTATAAATATACCCCAATGTGCCCCGTCATTGCCCACCATTGCTTTAATGAGGCTGGTAAGTGTATGCAAATATTACACTCAACCTGTACACTAAAAATATTATACTTTTACCTTTTTAGCTTACTGAAAAGTACAAAGCAGTTATTATGCTATAATGTTAACATCTTCTTAAGTAAGTAAATGTTATGGCCATATTAGAAGCAGACATGAATAATCACTATTATTCCATCTCTCTAAAATTATTCTCCTGGAGGTTCCTGGTACATCTGAGGGCATGTAAATAATTCCCTAAATTGCATCCTGTATATGTTTGTTTGCAATAACATACCGGAGGAATCACAGTTTTCATGCCAGATAGCGCATGTTTTCAATCAGTTACCTACGTTGATTTTGAATCTTGGCTATAACGTAATGGAAGTTACAAAAGTGGTACATGCAAAAATATATATCAATTACGTGGTGTTAAATCCACAGCAATAAAATAAGCATAATCTAAGACATATACCTGGGTGAGATACAGACACATTTTCGATGTTATTTATAAGTGTCATTAGCACTTGCAAATATAATTTATTGGACATGTGTGTTTTTTTTACATAAATGGTCTCCTGTATGAGCAAAGGACTCCATTTAACGCATAGCTAAATAAAGTCTGTGTTGAAAAGGTGTACCTTATTGCTTATCACAGCTCTGTTATGTGAGGCCTTGTTTTTTAAGAAAAAGTAAACTTTATTTTCCTTTGCTTTAGAGCAGAAATTGTTTATCAGGATAGATCAGAAGTGTGTCCCTTCCACAAGCTGTGCTGTACCTCCAACATGTAAAACAGGAAGGAGAGCATCTCATTCTACCACCATCACCCCACGGGAGGACAAACACTTTGTCACTAGTGTACACATCAGCTCCTCTGCCACTGTATTAGCTACTACTTCACCTTCAACCAAATGCACAGGGAAAGCTGTTTCAAGTGTTGCAATATCTACGACCTCAACATCCTCCAAACCATCACCACAGCTTGGGTTAAAATCATCACATCAATAGCTGATGCATCTATTTACCCTTTGGTGAAATTTCTGAATTATCCCATCCAATAAATTCCCCTGAGTCTGACGCACTGTGTACTGACTTCGTTCACTAGGCTTCTGTAATAAAAATGTATATGATTAATACTAATGTTATGCATGGACATCCATCAGCCAGGGAATATAAAACACCTGGAGGAACAACATCAAGGGAACCTAATACCCTAACGCAAACCTTGGTCCACATGGACTGTAGACTGTGTCAAATACACTCTGGTGAAGATCAGGTACTCAGAAACACTGAGACCAACTCACAAAATCTAAGTGATGTTATTGTCACCCTCAGAGACAAGATGGCAGTATAGCGCCAGAGACATAGATTACCATTGTGCCATCATACAGAGGTGTGGAAGGATTGGTGCACAGCACAATGATCAAGAGCCTTAGCTGTGAAGAATATCCATGCCAAATAGAGTTAAGGAAAAATTGTAAAGTCAGTTACTTACATGTCTAATCAATAGCCATTTTAGAGACACCTGAGTGGAAGAGAATACCTGGCAGAGAACCACTCACCTTCCCAATCAATAGTAACACAGTAACATCACCAGCCATTCACCCCCTCATCCAAGTTTTATGCCTCACAACAGGGTTCCGCTTTCAGACCTTGAGCGAGATCGATACATGCAGCAGAACTTTGAAAAGGCAAACCAAGCCAAAAAGAAGACACCTGCACATTTTCAGAGCATACTCTTAAGAGCATTCTTTCTCGATTGTATAGCATTTGCACATTGTATGTGTTACTTGCTGATAGAATGTTAATACTATAGGTTACAAAGATGAGGCCTGCTACAAGGAAATATTTTTGTATAGTCTTTGAGGTTAGATAAGTTTAATAATTGATGGACAGGGCGAGAAAAGAAGTACTCTGTATTTAATTTGCTATGGTTTTGGGGGGTGTTGCAAGTATTGTCGTATCGTCACATGTATATAGGTGTAGTATAGTGGTAGTCTTTAATGAAGATAATTTCTTGAAAATCTTATTGATCCTAAATGTGAAAGTATGGAGATAACAAGTACTATTCTTGATGAAAGTAGATGGTACATGTGCACATTAGGGTACTATTTAAAATCAATAATTACTTTTTTGTAAATTTGTTATTGTGTTAATTATTAAAATAAATCATAGGCAATAATATGAAGAACATATTTTTCCCCAAACATATTGTTATGAGTTCATATTTGATGGCAGCATCATCAGCATCATACTGCTATAGGACTGCCCTTCTTCTTGCTTTCCATCATCATCTTTAGGATTGGCATTATCACCATTGTGAGAAAGTTAATTAGTATTTGCGGTTGATGGTAGTCCACCACAAGTAAAAAAGTCATTAGCCTGTTAGGGCCAGCCGAATGTTTCAATACATTACACCTGTGATTCTTTTACACCCCAATCCCAGTTGCACATGTTTTTTTTTGTGGTTTTATCACAAGCAGAGAACCCAGATATTAATCGCACTTTTAAATTTAAAGGCTCTAAATATTAGACAGTGCAAAGAACAGTTGTGGCTCCCAGCGCATAAAAGAGGTGGGGCGGGTGTGGCACAACGAGGAGGGGAAGGGGGGCAGAGGGAGTGGGGAGCGGGGGTACATTAATTTATTTAAAAAAAATGAAAAACGTACCTCATCCTTTCCAGGCACAGACTCCTAGACTGTCCTGCGACAATCATGACGCTGCTCAAAGCAGCATCAGGATTGGCTGGGAGCACCCAGCCAGGGTGTTCACAGGCAGACTGGGAGCCTGTGCAGGCTCTCTCCAGCCTGGCAACACAGTTGCCAAGCTGGAGACAGCCTACAGCGAATGTGTGTTTGGCTGGCCCAAGACGGCCGGCCAAACACACATGCGCTCTGAGGGGGAGTGCTGAGCACTTCCCCCAGTGCACGTCAACCCCGTGGCCCGCCCCTTTCAGAGCAAAAGGATAATAAACATAGTTTATTAACTTTTCATTCTGAAAGGTTTGCAGCTTCCGCTGCTGGCGGAGTGGCAACGCTCCTCCGCCCCTATGGAGGAGCCACCCCTGGCAAAGAAGCATTAATGTATTTGCGATTGCTCCAAACTGATCAAATATGTGCCACAATGTATTGATTTATCTACTCCGTCGTAAAAACTAAGAACACTGTGGGGCATCGATCTTCTGTTAATATGGGGACTTTTTTTCTAGTATGGATTGCTAGGGCCACATATTGCTGGAGGGAAGGTATATTAAGGTTTGCTGTATAGAGGGGAAACTAATGGAATATGCAAAGGTTTTTATGAGAACTGAGGGATAGAGTTTTACAAAATTCATACATTTTTGAAAAATCCCGCACTATTTGCTTGTTTGCACAATCTGTTTTAGGGCTTAACCATTTAAACAGTTTTTTTTATATTTACACTTTTTAAGGTCTGGTGTGAATTGAACAAAATATATTGAATTGTTAGGAATATAGCTATTGCTTTTTGACTTTTTTACTTTGTCTAATGCATTTGCACTTTTAAAGGCGTCCTATGATTCAGTTACATTTTGACAATTATATCATTGCATGATCTCTAGTGTGTATATTCTTGTAATTGTTTTTTCTTTGCTCATTAAGTATCTGATTGTTTTATTGAATTATACCATCAGCTACCCAATTGTATACTATTTTTGACACTTCTGATGTAGTTGTAATTGTACTATCTGTATCTATCTAAACTATACCAGGAGGCTGGTTTTATGTTTTATCTGTCCACATTTTATGTATGTATTTTGACTTTTAGGACCTTTTGGCCAAAATAAAGTTCTTCTTGACTCTTACACCTGTGGTCAACCCCTTGTAGCTATGGCACAGAGCAGACAGGCTTAATTTAGAGAACATGCATAAAGCATTTAGAAGTAACAAAATAGTTAAAAAGTCACAAACACAACAGAACAAAAATTTCATTTCATTTTACAAATGTAGAGAACATTTTTATAATCATAATGATACCAAAACAACAAAAAATACGGGGAATCAGGGACATTAATTTTTTAAGATTTTATGGGGAAAAGTTTCAAGAAAAAGTAAAGCACCAGTCATTTGATATTGATAGAGGGTGAGTGCAATTTAAGGGTCATCATGCTGGAGAATGGGTCGGATACAACCTACAGGGCATCCCTATCAAGGATTTTATCTTACGACTTAGGGCCTGATTTAGATACTGGCGGATGAGTTACTCCAATTTAACGGTGACTGGTATCCCGTTCTCTGAAATCTAAATCCCATTGGATATAATCGGATTTAGATTTCGGCAGACAGGATATCCATCACTGTTGTGATGGAGTAACCCATAACCATACACTAATATCTAAATCCTTTTCCTCCAGCTCACCTTTCAAGGGCCCAGAGACAGGTTAGAGTACCATTTGGCAGACAGGTCTCTCAGCAGAAAGCCCAAGTGCTGGCAGAGATAAGTCTTTGTTGTCCCTGAGACTTCAACAACAGAAGGCAAGTTCAGTTGAAGCCGTTGGGGAAGTAGAGGCAAAAAGTTAGGGAACACCATGCCAATTATGACAAGTCTAACGAGGGGCATGGTAACATTAAATCCGGGCAAGTCCGACTTGTAAATCCTGAGCACCCTGTTTTCTGGATTACAGGGCTCACATTAGGGTGATATTAATATTTAAAAGAAACTTTTTCTCCTGTCAAAAGGGTTGTTTGTCAGCTTGGTCTGCAGCTTTAAACTGCAGCAGTCAGGCTACAGTGATGGCCCTGGAATCATGTTCTCCTTGCCACAATAGTGGATGGTACAATACATGCTGTAGGCCATAGGTAACATTTAACTTTCCATGCCATGGGTATAGTTGCTATGCAATATATTATGTTCAGATATGCCAGTTAAGTATTAGCAAACATTTGCATGTTTTAGGAGTAGGGGCACCAACACACGTTGCTGGACAACAGCTTCTCAGTGTGCAGAGTCTAAGAAACAGCAATACAATCCATCAAAACTATAGGGATGTCCACACAAAAACGATGCATTTTCTTGCAGTCATCATCTGGCATAGGTAACCAGTGCCTTAAAGCCACAATGTGGAGCACTGGGCATAGGATAGTCATTTTTAATAGCTTTTAATCTGGATGTTCTTGTATGATTTATTTTATTATTTAAAACATTGCTTTAGATAATTGCGATAACTTAATATTATATATAAGTAGTCTAGTATTTTGACTGCATATTGGAAAAAAATAACTTTAGAAGAGGTGGCTTATTACCTGTCAAGATTAAAATATTTACCATACATATCTGCTGATTATGTTAAAGATTGTTCTGGTTGAATATATGTACAGGACTTCATTAGGGTCATTAAAACGTATTCCTCTTCAGCAGAGGATCGGACATTAAATGATACAACTTGTCAACACAAAAAGAAGCTGTCTAGTATCATAGATATGAGTGTTCCTTATATACATGTGCCATGCAGCTGTGGTGTTTTGAAGGTGGTGGGATTACATAGTATGAGGTATGATACTGTTAACTAGTATAATAAGGAGAGGCTGTAAAATGTGGACAGTAGTTAGCGATGATAAGGTCAGCATCATACACCATTTGAATGTCCTCAGTGTGCTGTATGTTGTGGGTATAATAATTTAGTTCTGTAGATGCAGGTGGAAAAACTGCCACACGTGTGCAAAAAGTAGCACAAGTTACATTTTAAAATCCATATATAGCATTGGATTTACATTTTAATTTATCCACTGCTGATTGGTCTGTGGGAAGTATGATGTTCTGCACTGCCAGGCTCAGTGGGGCATCCAGGACCTGCTTTAAGATCTGTATTTTATTCATTTTATTGGGATCACCATCTTTAATACTTCACATGACACCTGATTTTAAGTCAAGAGATTGATAGGTATGACAACCATCTGTAGTTTGGTAAAATACAATACACATTCCTAAGATGAGCACAATGGCATATGTACCTTTACAGCCATGCTTACAACTCTATTCTAGTGTGAGTTAAACCACTTCTAAGTGGTTCACCCTGTATCATATTCTACAACAATCTGCAGTGTCTCCAAATCTTCAGCAAAGATATAAAAACAAATATCCACACCTTACAAATTTCTTTGTTACAGATATTTAACATGTGCACATGTCCAGATATCCACCAGTGGATAATCTAGTGTCAACAGCAGCTTTGACTCTTCTGACATATTTCTAGGCATCAGGCTCTAGCTTTATGACACAAACATGCCCCTACAACCCACATCAGGTGAGCTCAGACTTAACCTTTTTTAACATGGAGTACTGCTTGCACCAAATACTCTTCTGGTTTGGAAAGGTGGCACCATCTTACTTTCAGTATGCACTTGCAACCAGGACTTAATCCTATTTCCATTCTGTGCACCAACACATGTACACACACAGTAACTCTATGCTGTACATGACCATAAGCCCCTTACAAACAGCTTTTGTTTTTAATATAATGTAAGAGATGTAATTTATTATGTTATGAGTGACGTAATATGTGAGTTTATAAGCAGTGCAAGATGAAGGTGCAAGGTTCTGTAAGTTCACTATTTTATCTTGTTATCATTATCTCATTCCAACACCTAATTATAATATTTCTTTAACCCTTGTCTTTTTGTGCATTTGTGTGTTTTTATCATATTCAGCCAAAGACCTGCTATGTGTGTTCAAAGGCATTGGTTAATTGATTATGCCAGCATAAGCTATTTCTTAATGATCTGTTGAAGTTATCTAAAATTATTCTAAAGTATGTGTATAGGACAAATGATTTAAATTATGTGACTCTAGAGTAATTTTAATAACTACTCTAAGATGGTGTTGCAATTACTTCAATGGAAAACATGGGATAACCCTTTACCTCTGCAGGATGTTCCAATGAAGAGTTCAGAAATCAGGATGCAACTGTATTATTCCAGGATGTTTTCAGATGATTTCACAATGGGGTCGTATTCTCCAAGATGATCCAATTATATCTTCAGGACAGAGATGTGTTACTCCAGGATGATTTCAAGATAAATCCATGACGACTTCAGAACAGGAATGATTAATACATAAGGACGTCATTATATTTTCATTTTATTGCATGATGATTACCTGATGACTGCTTCAGGACAGTGTATACTTGTGCCTTTTCAGAGGGCGTATTAGAAGTGGAGACCTAGCATAATTTGACATGATTTCACCTGTCTTTTTTTGCTCCTGACCACCTGTTTTTGACTGTGTGCTGTATTTCAATTTTGCTGGTCTTAGGACTGTGGGTACTTTACCACTGCTAAGCTTTGCACAAGTACAAGTGCTCCCTTTGTAAATTGTACTGATGATTGGTTTATCCATAACTGGTATCAGCTTGCCGGGCCCAGACCTTCCCTTTTACTACATGTAAGTCACCCCTAAAGTAGGCCCAAGGCAGTCCCATGGGCAAGGTGCAGTGTATTTAAAAGGTAGGACATATACTGGTGTGTTTTACATGTCCTGATAGTGAAAGGCTGCTACATTTAGTTTTCACTATTGCAAGGCTTATCTCTCTGATAGGGTAGCATGGGGATTGCCTTGAAATATATTTTAATGTAATTTCCCATTGGGAGCAGATAGAGATCTGGAGTTTGGGGTCTCTGAACTCACAATTTAAAAAGACAACTTTTGGTGAATTTGGTTTTTGAATAGTAAGTTTGAAAATGCCACTTTTAGGAAGTGGACATTTTCTTGCTTAACCATTCTGTGCCTCTACCTGTCTGTGGAATATACAACTGGGTGAGGACGACAGTTGGGCTGTTTGTGCATTCACTCTACACAGTCATACAAAGGGAACTGATGTGTGCCCTGCATATCCTGATGGCCAATCACCAAGTCGATGGGTCTTCTTGAGCTAGATTGGTGGGAGGAGTTGATAACTGCACTCAAATAGGGATGTGCCTGGCCTCACACAAAGCAGTTTCCAACTTCAGTGCAGTGTGTCTATGGTACACGCAGGGAAAAGCACTACAGAGACTTCTCTTTGATTTTGATGTTACCTACTTAAAGGACAGAAATGGGTATAAGTACTGGACTTCTGACACCATATAGTTAGAATCCTTCTGGGCTGAGAAACTTCTGCCATGAAGAAGAGCTAGATGCTGTAGAAGGGACTGCCACTCTCCAAGGGCTTGGACTAAGCTTGCCTCCTCTTAGGAAGTCTCATGGACATCAAAGACTTCACCTGTAAGCGTGTGGGCTCTCTTGCTGAGAGTCATGACTTGCCAAGTGGTGCAAAGTCCAGTTCCTGGTCTCTTGGAAGTGAGCTCTGGTGCAACCAAGAAGAAACTAGGCACGTCGAGTCCAGAGCAATTTCAGAACCTGAGACCCGCTCTGACTCCACTGCTTGCACCAGAGCAATTGTCCCCGCTGACTACAATGACCACAACCTGAAACACAAACCTGATGTCTCTGCAGCGCCTCCAAAGTCCTGCAAAGCATAAGTCCCGAGTGCCATGTCACAGATGTCTGGGACATCTGACTCTGACTCCACTGCAGCACCTGTGGCCCTGTGCTCTGTTTGCGACACTGCAAAACACCTTGCATCTTGACCTGCTGGATTCATAAACCACACCGTGTCGTAAGGAACTAATGCCTCGCCACTGATGCTGCATCACCTCCCCTGCAACTATATGGAACCAACGCCTCACCTCCCCTGCCTAGAAGTAAGGATTTGACTCCTCATCTCCCCAGTAGTGGTAAGGAACAGATGCCGCACCAGCTCCAGCGATGCCTCCTCTATCCGACTCTGTGCAACGTCTTTGTTTCCTCATCGTTTCCAAGGTACTGTACACAAGCTCCTTATGACTTTGTGACGGGCCCGCACTCACCTGCTAGTGGCGTCAGACTCCTGGAAGTGACTCCATCAGTGTATGTTGGATTTTTGTTGATTTGTTTTTGTTTTACACAGACAAATATTGTCTATTTTTCTAACCTAATGTGGAGTACTTTTGTGGTGTTTTCACTGTGTTACTATGTGTGTGTGTGTGTACAAATACTTTACACATTGCCTCTGAAATAATCCTGACTGCTTGAGCCAAGCTACTAAGGGGGTGAGCAGGTATTATCTTAGCTGTATGCCTCACTTACCCTGACTAGAGTGAGCGTTCCTACTTGGACTGTGTGCAAACTACTGCCAACTAGAGACTCCATTTCTAACCTTGTTGGTCAGCGGTGAGGATAGGACTTGTATTTGTATTTGACATACAGCGATTGGTAAAGACTACTTCCATATTGCAGACCATTACGCAAGCGCATACTGTTGTTTTTTTTGTCTTCTCTATTTTGCCTTCTAGAGTTCTTGTGCAACTTCTGAGTTTCGTCCACAATTATGTCTCAGTTGGGTGAGCCATCACCAGTCATTGCAGATTTGATGTTTGAGCAGGAAAGTTTAGAAACATTTATGGTGCCTCAACTCAAAAACTTCTGCACGGAGTTCAATTGCCCTTTAAAAGGCCTCACTAGAAAGGATGAGCTAGTAAAGGTGCTGAGGCCTGGTTGGCAGACAGAGAGGCTTCTGATCATACAGTGATAAATAGTGTGGCAATGGAGGAACAGAGCCTGCCGGGGATTCTGTGGTGCAACAGGATCTGCTTCAGAGGGAAGGCACTCTCCAGGGCAGGCAGCTGTGTTTCTGTCACCAGAGGAGTAGGAGGACAGGCAGGAAACCAGAAAGCACACTTTGGAGCTTTAAAGGCTTAGGCTAGAAATGGAGGCAAAGAAACTGACCATAGAAGAAAGGAAAATCATCTTAGCTCATGAGTTGAGCTTGAAGGAGCTGGACTTGAAAAGCAAAGCCAGCACAGACAGTGGCAGCATGCCATCAGTGCAGTCTGAAAGAAGGGTTCACAAAGGAGAATAACTGACACAGGTGGTTTTAGGGATATGAGGCAGCTCTCCATATGCACAGGATCCCTGAGAAAGATTGGAGTGCAGGTCTGTGGAACTATTTCACAGTGGAGGGGAGTGATACATTCATGGTACTAGGGGCAGCAAGCAAGTTTACCCACACTACCATGAAAGATGCCCATATCACTAGGTATGTTCTGGTATCAGAGATTTACAGAAGGAAGTTTAGGGAGCGTAGGAAACTTGATTCCCAGACCTGGCTTAAGTGTGTGGATTCCTTTCACAGAGCACTGGATGGTTGGTTGAAGGGCAGTTAGGTACAAGATTATCAGGGGCTGTAAAGTTTGTTTGCATGGGAACATATGTCTAGTCTGTGTTTTCCTGGGCTGCACCAGCACTTGATGGACAGCAGACTTACTACCCAAAAAGCTTGCTCAGGAGGTAGACTGCTGGATGAGTTTCAGGGTCTATGAGAAGTTGTATGGGGAGACTCCGCCAAGGGTGGACAGTGTCCCCATCAGCAGAATGGGGGGAGTAGGGTAAAAATAGATAGTTCTCTGAAGGGTCTCAAACCAGTTCCCAGGGTAAGGCTTCCCAACTGCCTAGTGAGACAAAGAAGTATTTCCTGTAGTAAGTCTGGAGGGAAGGGGCCCCTGAAGTGTTTTGAGTGTGATCATGAAGGACACTTCAAGGGGGCCCACAGTGTCCCAAGCGGGCACAGACCCCTCTGGTGGGTAAATATTGGAGACCTCGGCACTCAATAATGTATAACAATATAGTATTAAATGAAACTCTAACAGACAAAGTAAAGTAATTCAATGATTAGTAGATCAATCACTGAGAAACTGTAAATTGACACAGTCCAATAGACATCAAGTTGATTGAAGAATCCATCCTTTAATGAAACAATAAAACAACCACCAGCCAACACGTGTTTCGTCATGGGAGTGGGTACTCCCCATGACTTTGTCAAGGCTGTAAAGAACCCAAAATACAGAATATGTGTAAATTATAAATTAAAGATAACAAAGCATATTAACACGTATTGTGTTCTTAAGATTAGTTAACATAGCAAAAAATAAGGCAAACCACAGAACAAAAGTTGTCAACTCTTCATTACTGTATAATTAAGATCTGAATCCATAAATTAATTATGTAATAAATATTATAACAAATAAATCTATAATAGAGTTCACATCCATCACAGCCCAGTGTGACAAGAGAGAAAGGAAGACCAAGGCAACACCCACAGTTAACCAAATACCAGTGATAAAAAAATAAACTAAACTCAATATTATAGTAAGTGTGAACAACAACTATAAGTGACCCATCCAAGTATCACCCAAAATTAATGTATACTAAAAACCAATGTGCAGTATCTCAAGAACGTATAGGCCCCAGTGAAATTGTCATACCTCGATTCTAATAAGAAAAAGCTCTGTGCCGCTAACTCGTAGTAAACATGTACCACGTCTTCTGAAATTGAGATAAAATACGAGGTATAACAGGTAGCTAGTTACTTATAATAATCTTATGCCTGTTAATGTCAACAACGAACACCTACCGACTTACGGCCATCTGCCCATGTCGACGTGAAGTTGTAACAGAGTGTCCACGACGTCTCTGATAACAAGAGTAATACCGAAAAACCGATCAGCTCAAAAAACATGTTACAACAAGTTACAATATTATATGTGCTCCCCGTGTAACTACAAATATTATTAGTCTCTTAACTGATCCTTATGTAAACTTCATACAAAAGACCGGAGCCGCGATTAGCAGTTCCGATCACGCCGGCTGTTCAATGAAACCTGACTGCATTGAGTTACCTCCTTAAATAACCGCCTTTCGGCCGGTGCGCGTTATACTAAAAAGAGAGCGCGACTTGTTAGAATGTCCGTTCCAATGTATTGGCAACTTACGGGCGCCATCTTGAAAAGGTGAAAACCATCAAAGCTGCTGCCCCAACTATCCTAGAGCAAATGGAGTTACTACCTATACTTACAAACCCAAAACGTTATTAAAAAAAACAACAAATTCCACACAGAATCAATATAACCCTATACTATCCAATGAAAATATATCATTTCTAAACAATAATTCAGAGAATCCCAAAATTTAAAGAGCAATTGTGCCTTGGCCCTCATCTCTCCAGTCAGACCGGGCAGCAATAGGTCAGTTTAAAAAAAATGACAATTACTATCAGCTAAAGATTATCATGACAAGTATGTAATAATTGGCGCCCGTAAGTTGCCAATACATTGGAACGGACATTCTAACAAGTCGCGCTCTCTTTTTAGTATAACGCGCGCCGGTCGAAGGGCGGTTATTTAAGGAGGTAACTCAATGCAGTCAGGTTTCATTGAACGGCCGGCGTGATCGGAACTGCTAATCGCGTCTCCGGTCTTTTGTATGAAGTTTACATAAGGATCAGGTAAGAGACTAATAATATTTGTAGTTACACAGGGAGCACATATAATATTGTAACTTGTTGTAACATGTTTTTTGAGCTGATCGGTTTTTCGGTATTACTCTTGTTATCAGAGACGTCGTGGACACTCTGTTACAACTTCACGTCGACATGGCCAGATGGCCATAAGTGGGTAGGTGTTCGTTGTTGACATTAACAGGCATAAGATTATTATAAGTAGCTAGCTACCTGTTATACCTCGTATTTTATCTCAATTTCAGAAGACGTGGTACATGTTTACTACGAGTTAGCGGCACAGAGCTTTTTCTTTTTAGAATCGAGGTATGACAATTTCACTGGGGCCTATACGTTCTTGAGATACTGCACATTGGTTTTTAGTATACATTAATTTTGGGTGATACTTGGATGGGTCACTTATAGTTGTTGTTCACACTTACTATAATATTGAGTTTAGTTTATTTTTTTATCACTGGTATTTGGTTAACTGTGGGTGTTGCCTTGGTCTTCCTTTCTCTCTTGTCACACTGGGCTGTGATGGATGTGAACTCTATTATAGATTTATTTGTTATAATATTTATTACATAATTAATTTATGGATTCAGATCTCAATTACACAGTAATGAAGAGTTGACAACTTTTGTTCTGTGGTTTGCCTTATTTTTTGCTATGTTAACTAATCTTAAGAACACAATACGTGTTAATATGCTTTGTTATCTTTAATTTATAATTTACACATATTCTGTATTTTGGGTTCTTTACAGCCTTGACAAAGTCACGGGGAGTACCCACTCCCATGACGAAACACGGGTTGGCTGGTGGTTGTTTTATTGTTTCATTAAAGGATGGATTCTTCAATCAACTTGATGTCTATTGGACTGTGTCAATTTACAGTTTCTCAGTGATTGATCTACTAATCATTGAATTACTTTACTTTGTCTGTTAGAGTTTCATTTAATACTATATTGTTATACATTATTGAGTGCCTAGGTCTCCAATATTTAGCTTGTTTATCTGTGTTTTTCACAGTTTAAGGGGGTGGGGGATATTCCTCTGAGGCCGGGAGCACCAACGTTTGTAATATTCTGATCTTTGTTTACTTTAGTTTGGTACTGTTGTGAGCGCTTTTTTCCCCTTTCATTTCTCCCCCTCTGGTGGGTAGTCATGGGGTTGGCCAGAGTAGCGCTTGGGAAGGAGTTGGTCCCAGGAGGATGGGGAGGACCTGCTGAGATGACCCTTGTCTCAATAGGTAACAGTGAGATGGTCCAGAGAACCCTCATGCATGATAACACTAAGAAATACAGTCAGTGGGTGACCATTAATGGAGATTGGGTAGATGCTCTGAGAGACAAAGGAGCCAGTATGTCAGGTGACACCTGGAGTCTGAAGAAAAAATGATCCCATGCAGTGCTCCACTAAGTGGTTGCAGTAGACAACTGTGAATGCCATTGTAAGATAGCAACGGTTCCCTTTGAGTGGGAGTGAGACGAGTCTCATTCTGTTCCTCTGCCTGTCTGTGGAATACACATCTGGGTCAACATGACAGTTGGGCTGTTTGTGTATTCACTGTATACTGGCACACAAAAAAGGTAGTTGAGATGTGCCCTGCATATCCTGTGTGTCTTCCTGAGCTAGAGTGGTGGGAGGAGCTGACACTTGCCTCTAAATAGGACTGTGCCTGTCCTCACACAAAGCAGTCTCCACTTTCTTGGAGTGTGTCTGGTGCCAGGGCAGGGAAAAGCAGGGTCTTGTGCACTTCAAAAACATCTGTTTGTAGTTTGTTTTTTTCAAAAACAGAAATGAATACTTACTGGAGGTCTGACACCACATAGTTGGAATCCTTCTGGACTGAGGAAATTCTGACATGAGGAAGATCTGGATACTGTAGGAGGGACTACAACTCTGCTTGTTGCTTTGTTGTGCTAGCGTGCTGCTTGTGTCCAGGGAGTCAAAGGACTAGACTTTGCTTTCTACCTTCTGCTTCCAAAGGTTCCCCAAGGGCTTGGAACAAGCTTGCCTCCTGCTAAGAAATCTCAGGGACATCATAGACTTCACCTGCCAGTGCCTGGGCTCCTTTCCTAAAAGTCCTGACTTGCCAAGTGTTGCCAAATCCAATTCCTGGGCCCCTGGAAGTCAGCCTAGAAGAAACTAAGCACATCAACTTAAGAGCGACTTCGGAACCTGCACCACTCTTCAACTCTGTGCTGCACTGGACCCATGGTCCACGCTGGGCTGGACCCATGGTCCACACTGAGTGCAACAATGTGACTTGGAAAACAGGCCCGATGCCACCACAGTGCCTCTGAAGTCCCACCACAGCTTGAGTCCCAAGTGCTGTGCCACCGACGTCTGTGGCAACCGACTCCACTGCAGCACATCTGGCCCCATGGTGTGACCATGACACCACAAGGTCGGCACCTTGTCTCTTGACCTGTTGGATTCATCAACCTTGCATTGATGTTAGGAACCGATGCCTTGCAATCAATGCTGCATCACCTCCCCTGAAACAAGAAGGAACCGATGCCTCAGCTCCCCTGCCTAGCAGTAACGAACCAAAGCCTCAGCTCCACAATAACAGTAAGGGACTGATGCCGCACCAGCTCCAGCGACACCTCCCCAACCTGTCTCTGTGCAATGTCCTTGTTTCCTCATTGTTTTCCAAGGTACTGTATCCGAGGTCCTTGTGACAACGTGATTGCCCACACTCCCCTAAGAGTGGCACCTGACTGTTGTAAGTGACTCCATCAATATGCCTTGATAGCTCTAGTTGGAGCTATTGTGTTTCTAAGTGCTATACAAATACTTTACCCATTGCCTCTGAGGTAAGCCTGGCTGCTTAAACCAGGCTACCAAGGGTTATCTTAGCTATTTGACTCCCTTAGCCTGACTAGAGCGAGGGTCCCTATTTGGACAGGGTGCAAACTACTACCAAGTAGAGACCCCATTTCTAACAAAAAGCTTATGAGGAGAGAGGAGAAGGATAATGTAATTACAGGTGCATTTGCATCTGTGGCTCACCTTTTCTTCTATCATTGCTACTAATGAACAGAATTAAGTGGAGATGTAAATGGGTGCTTATAAGTGTGAATGGTAGCATCACCAGTAACGAATGGCTGTCGACTGAGTCATGTGACTGTGGAATAGGCTTGTTGCTATTAGCTGTGGTTCATTGTCTTTAAGTAAGTCCCTAAGGTGGTCTTGTGAGAGGCAGAGTTAGTTTCTCTCAAGTTGAGTTTTGGTGTGACTGATAGATAGTGGAAAAGGCAATGGTGACTTTCAAACATTGAAGTGTTTATAGTCAACTGGTACTTTGATGGTGAGTTACAGAAGTTCAGAGTGGGTCAAACAAATGATGTTGAGTGTCAGTGAGTAATGAATAGGGAAGTGGTGTTTTGAGTGGCTTAGTTTCAATGTGAGTCATTCAGTATATAGTGGCAGGGAGGTATTTCTCCGATTACAACTGAGTGATGTGCTGAGTGAATGCCATTAGTGAATAGTGTGAGTGGTTGAGGGTAAGAAGGTGTAACATGAGAATACTGCTGTTCTATCTGGTATTGGGTAAATGGGTGGTAGTGTGTGAAGATGTGGGTGTACTATGACATGAATGATGGTGTAACCAAGGATGATTTTAGGGTTTTTGTGGCTGTCTGTTATCAATGATTTTAGTGAGTGGAGTGAGTGGTTGTGCATGAGAGGGTCCCTAGTGTGAATACTGTGGCATTGTGGATGTAGGAATGAATGATGTGAGTTGTTGTGATGTGGAAGTCTGACACCACATAGTTGGAATCCTTCTGGACTTAAACCAGGCTACCAAGGGAGAAGAAGTAAGAGTGAGTTTGGAAAGAGTTGAGTTTGCTGTAGTTTTAATTATTATGGATGAGTGCTTCTGAGAATGATGTACCTAGAAACATTTTGGCATGCACTGAGTGTCTCTAGGTGACTGGTGTTGCTGGATGGCTGTAGGCTAATGCTGTAAATTTGCTAAGGTAAGTGGTTTCAGAGAGAGATTGAAAATTACTATGGCAAGTGATGAAGCAAGAGTTGTGCCATGAATAAGTGATGAAGGAAGAAAGTGATGATGCATGACTGTAAAGTATGTATAACTCTTGGTTGTACTTGTTGATATGTGTTCACTTTTAGAAATGCAGTTATTTTAGAGTAGGAATGAATGCTTATTTAGTCAAGTTTTACTGTATGTGGTGAAGGGTGAGAGAATGCTGTGAGGAAGTGATGTCAGTGAACCATAGGGTGGGTGAGTGATTTTCCACCATGTGAGTGGCTACAATTGCATGCTGGCTGAAGTGAATAATTTTGTGGCCATGGCAGATGTTCGTAGGTGTAATATATGACTGGTATGGTGAATGTGTTTTTATGATTAGCTGTGGGCAAAAGCTGCAGACAGTGTACGAGGATGGATTTGAGTGAGCAGTGTTTGTGGTTTTGCTGAGTATTGATAGTTTTGGAGAGTTGTGCATTGAAAAAGTAGTGTGTTTGAGGTGTGTGATGTCAATGGTTTCAGGCTAGGTGTGTGGTGAATTTGGTGCTGTGAATGGCCAAGTGGAGAGAGTGACCATGTAGTATACTGAGAGGCCTCAATCAGTGGCTCGATATTGTGGTGATTGGCTGAGTGGTAAAGAGAGTGGCTGTGTAAATCTGTAAATATATGCAACATTGTAAGAGTAGGCTAAGAAGAAAGTCTGACTATTAGTAAATGGAGTGAACAATTGGTGCTCTAAGTGCCGTCATGGGTTAGTGGTTACTACAGGGAAAAAGAATGGGCCAATTAGTAGTCTTAAACATAGCTGAATATGTGGTAGTGAGTTCAGTGACTCTAGGCAAATGAATAGAGGTGAAGATGAATTGTAGTGCAGAGATGTGCATGTGTGCTTTCAGAAGCTATGTATGGATGGGTTTATGGTATGAACGTGATTTTGAGTAATTGCAAGGGTACCTTAGTAATATTATAAGTGATTGGCATTATAAGTGACTGAGCAGTGTGGTAGGAGGCTGGGCAGAAGATGGAGTGTCTGAGTGCATGACAAAGGGTTGTGAGTTAATAGTTTGAGGAATGGGTTAGTTGTATAGTGAGTGAGGGTTTCAAACAACTTCAAGATGTGCTATTATGAGTGGGTTGGGAGTTGATGAGTATTGTCAGTGATTGAGTAGATGAATGTGTACTGTGGTGATTGGCATTGGTTAAACTAATGATTTGTCTAATTGAATAATATTGTGAGATATCAATTATTGGTGGTGCGAGTGAGGGAATTTGTAAATGTTTGATGGTGACTGATCAATGGAAGGAAGTAATTTTAGACCTGTCAGCCTTAGGGTGAACTTCCCCCAAACCTTTTCCCTGTCTGCGTCCATCTTGCCTGGATTGTTGCTCTGTTGGCCTTAGGACTCTGTGCACTTTACCACTGCTATCCATTGCTAAAGTGTATTTGCCCACTCCCCTAAATATGGTTTGATTGGAATATACTTGATTGGCATATTTAATTTATTTGTAGGTCCCTTGTAGAGTGGTATACCGTATACCGAGGGCCTGTAAATTAAATGCTACCAGTAAGCCTGCAGTACCTATTGTGCCACTCACTTACGTAGTACCTTAAAACTTGTCCCTTGCCAAGCCTTAACTCACCTTTAATAACATAAAAGTCACCCTTAAGGTAGACCCTAAGTAGCCCATAGGGCAGTGTGCTGTGTAATTAAAAGGTAGGGCGTGTACTTGTTAGTTTTGCACATCCTAGTAGTAAACAAACTACCAAATTTGTTTTCTCACTAATGAGAGGCCTACCCCTCCCATAAAGTAACATTGGGGATTCCTTATTAAAATTGTTACGTTGCAATTCCTAAACCAGAGGTAGTAGATATGTGATGTTTGGTACCTATAAACTTGTAATGATACATCCTCTTTAATTGTAAAGTCGGGTTTATCATCATAAGTTTGAAAATTTAACTTTTATTAAGTTGGCATTTTCCTGCCTTTAGCCCTCTGTGCCTGTAACCTGCCTTAAGTCACATGACGCGGATGTAACTGACAGTTGGGACTTTGTGAATTCACCAAAGCCAGTCACATAATAGGGGGATTAACAGAGCCTGAGTGTGCCATAAACTGACTTGATGGGAGGGTGGAGTTGAGCACAGCCTCACTTTCAATTGAATAGTCTGGGGTCTGCCACTACACAATAGGCTTAACGATCCTCTATTATCAGTGCAGCCAGCTAAGAGCAAGGGCAGGGGAGGCAGGAAATTCAACTGAACTTCTGAGAGCCTTTCTAGCAACTTCACCCAACTTCTAAGAGCAGGGCACCAGGGTATAAAAATAGAACGCTCAGACCTTCTACTCAGTCCACAGATGGACATGCAGAAGGACTCTCAGAGGACTGCCTGCTGCTGTGACCTTCTGTACACTCTGCCAGACTGTTGCTGTACCTGGAAGGACTGCTTTACTTCATTGAGTACTAATGTAAATCCCTGCATCATCACCTGCACCGAGGACTTCAGAAATGATTCCTAGGGCTAGTTTAGCTAGTCTCCTGTTCTGAGCCACAGGGACATAACAGGCTCCCACCATCTTAAAACTGCACCTGGACCCAACCTGAGTGAGTCTTGGGCCCCCAAGAGGTATCCATCCACTCCTGGACCCTTAGTTGTGGTGCCATAGGTGCCCAGATGGCCATTTTCTAAAACTGAGTACTTGCTATTTTTAAACTTTAAACTTTAAAAATTCAGAACTCTAGATCTACTAATTGGATTGTCATGGTTTTGGTGTCAAATAATGTATTACAATGTTTTCTATTTTTCTAAACTGGTTTGGGATTTTTATTATGTTGTGTTTTCTCCCCATTGCTGTTGCTGTTTATGTACTGCATAAATACTTAACACATTGCCTCTAAGTTTAGCCTGACTACTTTTTGTGCCAAGCTACCCAGGGTTAAGCGCAGGTTAAATGAGTGAATTTTTTGTGGTTCACCCTACAAGGGATTGTGGCTGTTGGTTGACCAGGGCTCACACCCCAGTCAAACAACAACCCAATTTCTCACATTGGTGTTCAGTGGTGTGGATCAGGACATGTGTTTGTGCAGTACAATACAGTGATTTGTGTTTCAAAAAAATCCCAGATAAATAATTTGACATCAGAGAAACCTCTTTTAAAAATTCTCCTTAGTCTCCATTGGACATTTTTATTTTTTCTAGATTTAGGTACGCCTACCATCCCCAATTTCCATGGAGGTGAATGCCTGCAACTTTGACACCCTCGGGAAGGCTGAGCTGCTAAAACTCTGCAAACATAAGGGACTGAAAGCAGGAAAGGGGGCAACCAAGTTGAATCTATAGACAGCCATAAAGGCCTTTAAGGAGGAACAAAGAAGGCAGGCTACCTCTGAGGAGGATAAGGTAGATGACCATGAGGAGGAGGGATAGGACCCACCCCCAGAACTTTGAGCTACCCCACGCAACCCTAGCAAATGACCAGGTGGTCCCAGATGATCTGGATGGAGCAGGGAGCAATGTGTCTTTTGGAGGCTGTCACAAGTTGAATTGGAGGACAGGAGAGAGGGAGGAAGGTAAGCTCAAGCTGGAGCTGGACAAACTGAAGTTGAAGAAGGAGAAAGCTGAGGCAGAGAGGGCCTTGACTGAGAAATACAGGCAAAGGTTCAGGAACAGCCACAAACTCCCAAACCAGCCTTGGGTACACTTCATAGATTATACCAGCAAGGCACTGAATGGCTGAGTGAGGGACAGCAAGGTAGATAATTTAAGTGGGCTGTGCAACCTAATCCTCAGGGAGCATTTGCTCAATAGCTGTTTTACAGAGCTGTGTTAACACCTAGTAGATAGCAAGCTGACTGACCTCAGGAAGCTGAGTGAGAAGGCAGACCTTTTGGCCAAGACCAGAGTGTCCCAAAAAGCATCTGGGGGACTCCTAAAAGGGTGGTCAGGGTTCCCACCAGAAGAAAGAGTGGGGAGATAAAAAAGAAGGAGTCATCTCAAGGCCCCCATAATAGTTCTATGGGGAAAGGGATCCAATTCTAATCTTGCCACCAGAGGAAAGGCTTCTCAGACAAGAACCAATCGAAGCCAAGTGTTATGAGTGTCATGAATATGGGCACTAGAAAGGTGATTCCGAGTGCCCCAAAAGGGCACAGCCTCCCGCTGGAAGTAAACCTAAAGGGTTGGAGAGTGTAGTGTTGAGGAGGAGGTGGCCCCAGTTAGTAGAGGTAAAGTCAGTGAGCTTTCGCTAGTGTCCCTGGGTGATGAAGAGATGGTGCCCAGAGCCCACATGCTGCAAAGTATAGGCAATAGGTCACCATCAATGGGCAGAGGGTGGAGACTCTGAGAGACACAGGAGCCAGTATGACTACAGTAAGGTGTCATCTGGTGTTCTCAGAGTACATCATTCCCAATACATTCCAGCAGGTTGTAGTAGCAGATAACTGGGAGAGCCTGTGGCTTTAGTTCCTTTCCAGTGGTGGGTATCAGGTCTTCTGAGAGTCGCTGTGAGCCCTGTCATGCCTGTGAATCGTCTACTAGGAAATGACTTGGAGCACACTGCCTAGAAGGAAGTGGAGCTCAGGTCGCTCTTGGGAATGTTGTGATTGCCCCGGTGGGTCTCTGTGAATACCAAATCCATTGCTGCCTAGAAAGGGAGTGAAGTGAGTCTGGAGCCTGGAAAAATGACTAAGGCAACTTCCAAGTGAGGGAAGAGCAGGGGGTATGGGAAACCAGACCCTGCCCACAGGAGGTGGATGGAGCGCCAAAGGAGGCCATCCCAGAGCTAGCTGGGGGTGACATTGCCTTTCTTGGTGACCTGTCTGAGCTTGCTGGATGGCCAGCTGGTAGGGGACCCACCAGGGAGGAGTTATGTCAAACCCGGAAGGAGTGCCCAACCTGGAGGGCATGGGGTGGAAAGTTGAAGTCCAGGCAGTTGGTGAACCCCTTAGAGTTCACAGCATTTATTGGGAGAATGACCTCCTGCACAGTGAACCCAAGGCACCTCTGCATGGGGTAACAAGAGTCCTTGTTGTCCCCCAGTGCTACAGAGCTTTTCTCCTAAAGTTAGCCCATGAGATTCCCCTGGCAGGATATCTTGGGCAGGACAAGACCTTTGTCAGGCTTGTCCCCCACTTTTACTGGCCCAGGATGAAGGTGTCCTCAGATGCATTCTGCAGAACTTGCCTGATCTGCCAGGCCAGTGGAAAATGAGGGAAGAGGCTAAAAGCTCCCTTGCAACTGTTACCTGTCCTGCCATCCCATTTGAAAGGGTAGTCATTGACATTATTATGTCGCTATACCCCAAGACAGCCTCTGGCAATAGGTTTATCCTGGTCTTGGTGGACCATGCTACAAGATTTCCAGAGGCCATACCTCTTAGAACTGCAACTGCACCTGCAGTAGCTAGGGCCCTAGTGGGGATTTTTATCAGAGTGGGTTTTCCCAAGAAGTGTGTCTGACAGGGGCACCAACTTTATGTCAGCATTTATACAAACCATGTGGAAGAAATGTGGAGTTGCCTATAAGTTCCCCACACCCTATCATCCACAAACCAATGGGCTTGTTAGGAGGTTCAACAAGACCCTGAAGGACATGATTTGGGGCCTGTCTGACCCATTGAGGTGGAAGTAGGATGTGCTCTCACCATGCCTGATCTTTGCTTACCAGAGGGTGCCACAAAAGGGGGGGTTGGCTTCAGCCCCTTCAAGCTTCTGTATGATCACACTGTAAGGGGACCTCTCAGTCTGGTTAAGGGAGGCTTGCAAGCAAGCTTCCAAATAGCCTCCATTGGATGTGATTAGTTATATGTTGTCCCTCAGGAACCAGATGGCCAAGTTCCGGAAGAAGGCTTCTGTGAACTTGAAGGTCAGCCAGGAAGTGATGAGATGAAGCAATGGTGCAACCAGAAGGCTACCCCTGTGGAACTACAACCTTGACAAAAAGTGTGGGTGTTGGAGCCAGTGGAGCCCAGGGTCCTCTAGGACTGCTGGACTGGGCCTTATAGGATAGTTGGGGGAAAAGGGAAGACCACCTACCTGGTGTACCTTAAGACCCTAAAGAACCCCCTCACGGTCCTTCATTTCAACTGTCTCAAATCCCACCATGAGAGGTCTTGATGACAGATGATGGGGAGGAAGAGGAGAGTGAACCTCTCCCTGACCTCCTGACATTAAAAGAGCAAGATGGGTCAGTGTAGGGTGCAAACCTCTCCCTTATGCTGACCCAAGAGCGATAGAGGGACTGTCACCAGTTGTTGGGTCAGTTTGCCTCTCTAGTTTCCCTCTCTCCTCAGCTTACACATCTGTGTACTCATGACATAGATACAGGAGATAGCCTCCTGTCAAAGTTAAGATGTACAGGACTGTCTGACAAAGTAAGGATCAGCATCAAAGAGGAAGTCTAAAAGATGCTGGAGTTAGGGGTGATTGAGACCTCCAGAAGCCCCTGATCCAGTCCTGTGGTACTGGCTGTTGGGCCACTCACCTAGAGCACTTATCCACAGAGGTGATGCTGAATCCCTACTCACTTCCAAAGCAAGGATCAAGGATGTGACCTGGTGTCAGGTACTGCCCCAGGAGGGAAGGGAGGATGGGACAAAACAATAAAGAAAGAGAGTGACTTGTGTCTCAGCTGTGGAGTGTGGTTCATATTCACTAGACTTCCCGCCAGGGCTTGGAGAAGTCCAATTGTAGGTGTTCGTCTTCTAGGATACCTTAGGATAACTAGGAGTGAACAAACACAGAAATAGATTAGTATCAGCCCTGTACTTTGTGTTTTGCATGTTACATATCCAAAAAGACTGTCTTTTATATGCAACTCACTTACTGCAATCTCTTCTCTCAATAAATCAGTTCAATTCACTATTGGGTACAAACACAGAGTTCACATCACTCCATGAACAAGTGAACACAAAATAAACAACCACTAAACGTTAGTTTCATGTACAGATTGACACAGCTTTTAAGTCTTAGCTTTCCAATGCTGTTAGAAGTGTGCTTCTTGTAATTCCAGCAATATTTGGCAACAGAAACTGTTCTGGAAGAAAGATAGTGCTCTAACCTTTCTTGCAGTACTTGGCCCTTTCTTCTTGGTTTTTTTCAGCAGGAACTGATCTTAGCTACTCGAGACGCCAATTAGTGAAGACACCAGGTCTGAAGAACAGCAGTCGCCACCAAAGGTAAAATGCAGCCACATAAATCAGGTAATCAGGTTGCTGGGGAGAATTTGGTAGTGAAGGGACGGTAGTGTGAAGTCTGAGTCCAATGCTGATAGGCAGCGGTGGTTCTTCTGTAGCTGGGCCAGGAGGAGGCCAAAGGAGGTAGGGCGGGATATCCATTGCTGTAGCCGAGTGCAGCAGAAAGGCTCCAGGTGAGGCCAGGCAGGAGAACAGATCTCTCCAATAGTCAAAGCCAAGCGCCAACTGTAGTTTTGCTGGCTGTATTCATAGCTGTAATCCCACATGTTGTTACCATGATGCTGGTAATTGTGAGCAGCTGCCACAGAATCATCATCAAGCTTCTCCTCTGAGTCATAAGCATTAGTAATATTATTACAGCAGCATGGATAAGCTTAAGTGTGTGTTTATCAAAAACAAGGTCAAGCATTTCCTCTGATTCATAAGCATGACTCATATTACTACAGCAGCATGACTAAGCATAGTGCATTTTTATCGCAAGTAAGTTAGCATACATGGATTATTCTATTATAGTGTAAATACTTGTGTACATAAACAGACCAGGTACTGGGAAATAACACTCATGTTACAGAGCATCCCAAGGGATAACAATATGGTTGATGGTGGGCCATGCTGAAGCACATATGAGACATGTGTTAACGCAGGTGCTTGTTTTCATGACACTGGTACCAAAAGCTGCCCCACTGGATGCCACCCCAGAATTCTGGTTCTGTGTGGACTATCGGGGGCTCAAATCAGTCATCAAGACTGATGCTCATCAAATACCTACAGCTGACGAGCTCATCAACATGTTAGGGTCTGCCTAGTTCCTGAGCACTTTTGATCTAACCTCAGGCTACTGGCAGATTGCCCTAACTAAAAAGGCCTTCTGCACTCCAGAGGGCCACTTTCAATTTAGAGTGATGCCCTTTGGATTACAAAAAAGCCCCTTCCACCTTCCAGAGCCTGGCAGAGTGTGTACCGTCTGGTGGAGGCCTTCAGTGCTTCCTACTTAGATGAAATAGCTGTATTTAATAGCAGCAGGAAGGGCCACCTCTTCCACCTCCAGGAAGTGCTTCAGGCCCTGCAGAATGCAGGCCTGAATATCAAGGCCAGTAAGTGCCATATGGGACAGGGGCTGTGGTATACGTGGGACACCTGGTGGGTGGGGTTAAGGTACATTCCTTCCAGGCAAAAATAGAGACAATCCTAGCCCCCAAAACTAAGACTGTGGTGAGGGCCATCTTGGGTCTCATAGGTTATTACAGAAGGTTTGTCAAGTATAGTGCCATAGTTGCCCCCTTGCCTGAGCTGACTTCAAGGAAGCAGCCAAGAAAAGTGATCTGGATGAGATGTGCCAGACAGCCTTTGAATCCCTAAAGCAGCCCTTGTGCAAAGCCCCATGTGCTCAAGGCCCCTGACCTTTCCAAAGAGTTTATAGTCCAAACAGATGCTTCAGAGCATGGCATGGGGCAGCACTTTCACAGCTTAATG
The DNA here is from genome assembly GCF_031143425.1 of Pleurodeles waltl. Taxonomy (NCBI): domain Eukaryota; kingdom Metazoa; phylum Chordata; class Amphibia; order Caudata; family Salamandridae; genus Pleurodeles; species Pleurodeles waltl. The sequence goes on along the minus strand of NC_090437.1, from coordinate 733,325,626 downwards.
ATGAGAGCCTAGACCAACATGTAGCCTTCATCTCTAGGAAGCCACTCCCCAGGGAACAGATGTGGAGTGCTATTGAGAGAGAAGCCTTTGCTGTGGTCTGGGCACTGAAGAAGCCCAGACCATTTCTGTTTGGTTTGGGCCTTTCTCTCTACTTTCTGCTGGGTGGAAACGTGTTAGACCAGTCAGCCTTAGGGTGATCTTCCCCTAAACGTTTTTTTTGCCTGTCTCCCTACGTCTTGTCTGGATGTTTGCTCTGTTGGCCTTAGGACTCTGTGCACTTTACCACTGCTAACCAGTGCTAAAGTGCATGTGCTCACTCCCCTAAAAATTATTTGATTGGCATATACCTGATTGGTATATTTAATTTACATGTACGTCCCATGTAGAGTTGTATACCATTTACCCAGGGCCTGTAAATGAAATGCTACCAGTGGTCCTGCAGCACTCATTGTGCCACCCACTTACATAGCACCTTATAACTTGTCCCAGGCCTGCCATTTCAACCTACAGGCAGTGACTCACTACCATGTCAACTTGACATTTAAAAGCCCTTGCCAAGCCTTAAATTCCCCTTTTATTGCACATGTCATCACTAAGGTGGGCCCTAAGTATCCCATAGGGTAGGGTGCTATGTAATTAAAAGGTAGGACATGCACTTGTTAGTTCTACATGTCCTAGCGGTGAAAAACTACCAAATTTGTTTTCTCACTACTGAGAGGCCTACCCCTACCATAAGGTAACATTGGGGATTCCTTATTAAAATGATTAAGTTGTAGTTCCTAAACCAGAGGTGGTAGATATATCATGTTTGGTACCTATGAACTTGGAATGATGAACCCTCTTTAATGGTGAAGTTGGCATTTTCTAGCCCTTAGCCCGCTGTGTCTGTAACCTGCCTTAGGTCACAAGACTGGGTGCAACTGGTAGTTGAGACTTTGTGAATTCACCCCAGACAGTCACATAATAGGGATATTAGCAGAGCCTAAATGGGTCATTAACCGACTTGATGGGGGCGGAGCTAAGCACAGACCCACTTGCAACTGAATAAGCTGGACTATGTCACCTCACAAAAGGCTTAACGTCACTGTATTGCCAGTGCAGCCAGTTAGGAGCCAGGGCAGGGGAGGCAGGAAATTCCTGAAACCTCAGAGAACCTTTCCAGAAACTTCACCAATCTTCTAGGAGCAGGGCACCAGGGTGTAAAAATAGGGCTCTTAGACCTGCTCCTCAGTTCACTAAAGGACCTGCGGAACAACTCTCAGAGGACTGCCTGCTGCTGTGACCTGCTGTGCACTCAAACAGACTGTTGCTATACCTGTAAAGACTGCTGTGCTGCCTAGAGCCTGCTTGGAACTTTCAGAGGCCAGCCCTTCTGTAGAGCCCTGCATCACCACCTGCATCCAGGACTTTGGAAATGACTCCAAGGGCTGGTTTAGCTAGTCTCCTGTTGTGAGCCACATGGACATTACAGGCTCCCACCATCTTAAACCTGCACCTGGAACCAGCATGAGTGAGTTGTGCACCTCCAATAGGTGTCCATTCACTCCTGGGCCCTTAGTTGTCATGCTAAAGGCACCCAGGTGACCATTTTCTAAAACAGAGGACTTGCTATTTTGAATCTTAGACGTTAAAAATTCAGAACTCTGGTTCTGCCAATTGGATTTTCATGGTTTTGGTGTCAACTAATTCATTAAAACTTCCTATATTTTCCTAACATTGCTTGGGATTTTTATTGTGTTGCATTTTCACTATGTTGCTGTTTGTGTGCTGCATAAATACTTATCACATTGTCTCTAAGTTTAGCCTGACTGCTTTTTGTGCCAGGCTACCCAGGGTTAAGCATAGGTGAAATTAAAGGCTTTTTGTGGTTCACTCTGCAAGGAAATGTAGCTACTGCTTGACCAGGGCTGACACTCCAGTCAACCAACAACCCAATTTCTGACAGTACTGTTATGGATTCAAATGTGTGGAGGTGATGGGTGGCTGAATCACTTTATGAATTGGTGTGAAGTATGTTTTTGCAGTGCCGTTTTTGCAGTTCAGTGAAGTTGAGTGAAGGATGTTTTAAATGTTTGTGGGGAGTTGTGCCTGTGATTGTGTGAGACTACTTCGTTGTGTATCTGACAATTAGATGTCAGTAAGTTTTTTGAGAGAGTGGCATTGTTAGAAATTGGGTTTCTGGTTGGCAAAGAAATGCACCCTGTCCAAGAAAGAACGGAGTCAGGATAAGTCAGATACACCCCTTAAATTAACTTGTGCTCACCCTTGTGACAGAGCAGGCAGGCGTAACTTACGAGGCAATGTGTAATGTAATTGTGCACACAATACAGTAAAACAGTGAACACACCCAAAAAAAATGATCCACACCATGTTAAAAAAATAGGTCTTAATTTAATTAACAAAACGCGCTAAAGACTTGAGAGGGACTACATATCCCAAGCTGCTTTGAGGCCCCAGGAGGCGGACATTTTCACCTGCACCCACTTGACACCAACGAGCGCTATAAAGCGCGTGGGGGCACCTCGCTGCGCGGGCCACACATGGGCTGCGCCCGGGCAAAGCCTAGGCCAAGGACGGGCCCATCCACTCCTGTCGGAGCCCGGAAGAGGCCGGGCTGGGCCACCCCCCTAACATTGACCATTCAAGTAGGCATCATTGATCTTAGCTCTACGCGCTATTGCCAATACTGTGCCATCCCGTAGGTTGCATCGCTATATAGATACTCTATAGAACATTTTATCACCCATAACAGTCCCAGATGGGTAAAAGGAAAGCAATAGAGGCAGGGGCAGTGCTAAAAGCTCAGCAGAAAAGGCACAAGCATGTAGCTAGTAACTGCGTTATGGACAGAATTGACTCTCTTTTGGGTGAATGCAAGGGACTTTGAACTACTCCTCAGGGAAATAACTTTAACGGTACTGGGGGGGGAGCGCTCCGCATCCAAAAGGAGGGCTGGCCCAAAGAAAATTGCTGAGATTTGTGTGGTACGTGGGCAACAGGACACAGCCACTACAGGGCAGGGAGAGGGCAGGAATGATATTACCCACACTGCTCCACCTCTAGTGAACGAGCCACCACTGGGCTCTAATGATTTCATCCAGTGCAGCAACCGCTTTAACCCGTTAATTAATGCCCTAGAATCACATGATGACCTCGACCCAGGTACCAGGGTGGATGGGCTAGTAGCCGCAAACACACACTCAACTCACATAAACCCACAGCACATTCAATGTATACAAGAATTAAAAAAGGAATTACTAGAACTTAAGCTCATGGTTAACTCCTTAATTGCAATAGTAAAACAGTTAACTCTTTCAGATGACACGGCCACCATGAACTTTACCCAAAGCCCAACCCTAGCAGGCACCGCAACGAATCTGCTCATTTTTTCAGCACCCAGTTGTGATGGCCTCCTCTCAGCCAGTGTTAAGACCAAGAACTTCCACCAGCCTCCTTTGCATAACAGCTTAGGCACAGGAAATGCACTAGGCGACCATTACAAAATCCACAAACTCATGAGCAATACTGCCCCAAAATACTCTGTACAGCCTGCCATTGATTGGTCTCAATCAGGAAATGTAGTTCTAATGGTCAACGTCCCCAAGTTAAACACATCGACACAAAAGGAAGGGGCAGACTCTATCAGAAACAAGGCAATTCACACGGATTTGCCATGTAAGAGGCTGTCGCTCTGTAATACGTGAGGACATAATTAATGTAGCAAGATGGCCTGACCCGGGAACACATTTTGACATTTTAAAACTGACACTCAAGTACGGGACCATGGTGGACAATTTGGTGGCCCCAGATGCAAGAACAAGCCCACCAGCACACTTGCGCATCCAGTTCAAATACCCTAGGCCACTCGTGCACTACGGGGATTGCCTGAGCTACTGCCTAGCAAATAATTTATCTACCCTTGGTGAGAACAATTGACTTAAAGCTTCATCTAAAATCTATGCTGAAAAAACCACGCAACCAACATATATCAATCACCTCCAGGCCTGCTGCAATCCCTAACACTGCCAGTGCAAGTACTTATTCTCCCTCTCATGACATATTCCCCCAGACCTCTGATGGCTTACTGTGCAAATATGACAATACTGCATCTCCCACCTTGCAGGAATATTGCCCACCAAATCAAGAACCGATAGCTAAGCCTGCAAGCACTTCCCTCACCAGGGCCAGGTCAGCTCCATTAGAGGAACATCACCACTCACCCCAGGTCTCACTGACCAACATTGGTATTGATTCACTTCTTCCCACTCAACCTCACCTGCCAAACCAACCTCTGGCAGCTAATTATGTAAATACCAGGCCATTAGACAGCTCCTCCACTCACTGGGATACGACTTGTCTCATGGAACGTGGCAGGTTTGAAATCTGTTCTCCCTCTTCCATCCTTTACCTCTTTTTATTGAAGAACATGACATATGCCTTCTTCAAGAGACATGGTCAACTGATCCACTTTTTTGAACAGGCTATTCAAATTTCCACATCCCTGCCGTGCCCAGTACTAGAGGCAGGCCTTCTGGGGGCTTGACCATCTGGATCAGAACATCACTTAACTGTCGTATATTACAGCTACCCAACGATTCTCCCGACCTGTTAGGTCTTCGCCTATCATTCGGGCCTGACACTGTTGTGAAAATCTTCAATATCTACACTCGAGGGGTGAGGGGGGTCAAGTCTCCAAAACCCTTTGTGTCCTGGCAGCCCTCTTGCAAAACTGTCCCCGTCATCATAAAACCATTGTGGCAGGTGACCTTAATGTCACATTCGAACCTCTAGACTGGGATGATCTCAGGTCCACAGACGAGGAAGATCGAGCTTGGTCTATCCCCGCCCTGTCCATTCCACCCATCAAGAGATGGACGCAGGTCACTGTCCAAGTAAAGTCACTGACCATGGAATTTGGGCTCAGGGCATTAAATGCCAGAACCAAATCAGACACCAAAGGCCGTCACACATTCAACAAAACCAACCACACCAGCAGAATCGACTACTGTCTATTCGATATAAGATTATGGCCCCTAGTCATCGACATGACGATCATTGAAAGAACTGAAAGTGATCATAATCCTCTTTCTGTCCATACGTTAGCTTTGGGCAACCACTCACCCACGATTAACTCCTCAGTAGCAGCACCAGAGGATATTAGCCTGGTTAACGACAAACAACACCTAAAGTGGGACAAGGTTACAGCTTGGCCCGCACTCATCAACACAGCTAATAACACCCTAAAGACTACATTAATGGACCTAGAGGTGGGTCCCACAATCCCCTATAAGGAAATAAGTTTAATTCACACCTCATGCTTCAGGGATATCGCAGCCCACTTCTCAGTATCCACAGCCCATGATGGCAAGAGACCCAAAGGTAGGCACCGCTGGTTCAATAAAATGTGCAGGTCCTCAAATAAGCAGTTAATCCAAGCTATTAAATCCAAGGATGCCGACACCACCCGCCTAGCTAGGAAGTCCTAAAAGTCAGCCATATGCAAAGCCAAGAGTGACCAAGATGATAAGTGGTGGACAGCACTTAGCGACGCTGTGCGCGAGAGGAATTGTAGTCTGTTCTGGTCCTTGGCAGCACGAGTCCCAGAAAGCAGTGGATTGAACATTACAACCAACATCGCCCTGAAAGACTGGGTAGATCATTTTAGTAGGCTGTACTCCCATGACCATGAAAGCCCCACTCCTGTTCACATGGACCCCTGCCTAAACACTTCTTTAGCACCCACCACTGAAGTGTCCCAGCTGTTCTCTCAAAGTGACATAATATATTCCCTAGGCACCATAAAACGCGGCAGGGCCCCCGGCTCGGATGGTGTTCCAGCAGACCTGTTCTCAACCGACATTGCATCCTGGTCAAGATACCTCACCATCATAGCGAATGCATTAGCATCTGGGGTGCCTATCCCTGAGTCCTGGAAAGGGGCTATTGTTGTACCGATCTTTAAAAAGGGTGACAGATCACTCCCAAGCAAGTACAGACCAATTAGTCTAATTGACTGTGTGCAAAAAGTCTTCTGCCTCTTGGGAAAGATCGAAGACTGGATGACTGAACATGATATCCTTAGTCCCCTCCAAGCCGGTTTCCGGAAAAAAATATCTACCACTGACCAAGCCCTCAGGTTCCTATTTTTATACTGGAAAACAGTGCTCATTGGTGAAGGGAGCCTATATGTAGCTTTTGTGGATCTAAAGTCTGCTTTTGACCTAGTACTTCACAACAAACTATGGGACACTCTCTCCCGAATGGGAATTCCGGAGCATATCCTAGCACTATTGATACGGCTCCATGAGGACAACTACGCACGAGTCAGGTGGGACAACAAGGGGCAACTAAGTGATAGGATCCATTTATCAAGGGGTGTGCGTCAAGGGTGTGTCCTTGCCCCGACCCGCTTCTCTCTGTATATCAATGAAATCGTCCCCTCCCTGCTTAGAGTGGAGGCTGACGCACCATCACTTGGCACACAAAAAATCTCTGTCATGCTCTTTGCAGATGATACTCTCCTGATATCCAAGACCCCTAGTAGACTAAGGAAACTCCTCAGGTGCCTTGAGAAATTCTGCTCAACGCGGGGACTTGAAATCAATGCCTCTAAAACAAAACTAATGACCCTCAATCCCCATAGATCTTTTAGAGGGAAGTTTACACTAGAGGGCACCACACTTGAGAAGGTGGGCATTTTCAGCTACCTGGGTATAGCATTGACTGACAACATGTCTTGGAAATCACACATAGGAAAGCAAGCTTTAAAACTAAAGCAAACAACAGGGGTACTATTAAAAAACTTTCACCTCTCACACACAAAACCAATTCGCCCAGCAACACAGATATACGAAGCCCAGGCTGAGACCTCAGCACTTTACGGGGCTGAACTATGGGGTTATGCCAAAATCCAAGACATAACCATCGCTGAAAACAACTTCCTAAGAAACCTTGTGTCCCTTCCGCCAAGCACTCCATTGTTCCCCCTTTTTAAGGATCTTGGCATAAAACGCATCGGTCATAAAGCTCGCCTACGCCCTCTCCTGTACTGGCAGAGTCTCTGGGCTACCCCAGAGCTTGAAACCTTTACTGTAACCCTGCAGGTTATTTTAAAAGCTGATCATCTTCACAGCATCCCCTGGCTATGACACATCAAGGGGTCACTTTACTCACTCAGTGAACTCTGGAATTCACCAACCACCTCCATCTTTCCTTCGAAAAGCGAACTAAAGAAACTATATTGGCAAATGGCAGATCACGAAGATCGAGGGGCCGCACTTCACACTATATTATCTTGTGACTTTGTTAACTTAAAAGAGGCATGCAAGTATGAGGCTTTTTGGGACATAATCATGGTCCCAAGGGAAAGGAAACTGTACTTTCAGCTCCGCATTGGAACGCAACCACTAAGATTTTTCACCAGCCGCTGGTCACACAAAGAATCAACCGCTTGTCCAGCCTGCAAAGCCCCCATTGAGAACCTCCCTCACGTCCTTTTTGCCTGCCCCGCATACACCACCTCACATAGGAAATGGCTGGCCCCGGCATGCAGACTGCTGGGAGTCCGCAGCTCTGAAATAGCCCTGCGAATCCTCAGATCAGACACTAGGCCAACGCTAGTGATCGCCGTTGCCAAGTTCCTCAGAGATAGCTGGATTGCTAGAGGGAAATTTTTATCTGCTTAATGGTTTCAACAAGACTGTTCCATCACACTGTGTGAGTGTATTTATCTTTATTCCATTTTTATAATTATATGTATTGTTACATTTATTACTTTGTGTATTTATTTGTATTTATTGCTGCTATGCACTTTAATGGCTCTTGTAGCCGAAATAAAGTTCCTTTGACTTGAACATTAACAAAACAAGGCCAAAACGACGAAAGTCCAGTAAGTCGAAGTTGAGATATGAATTTTTTATCTGCAAATGTAATGTTTACAAACTTAAAATGCTAACCGGGGCTCTCTGATTGCGCTAGACTCAGGTGAACCCAAAGTTCAGTCCGACTACGATGGAGCACGGGACGGTTGCAGGGACCAACCTTGCCCATGTGAAAGAGTACTTTGTATCAAGTGCTGTGTCAACATCGAAGATCCGATGTGAGGAGCAGGAGTGTGATGTAAGGCTATGCATCGGCTCAAATCTGAGCAGTGGGAGGTGTATCGTCGCTGAGCCCTGCAGTCATTGATGTAATGTCACTTTGTGTGTGACTGTATAGAGGGAAAGCACAAAGCCCAGCTGTCACCCAACCCAGAAGTATAATGGAAGCAGGCAGCCAGCATAGAGGGCTGAAGAGCAGAAAAATGCAAGCTTTCTAAAAGTGGCATTTTAAAAGTTGTAATCATAAATCCAACTTTATCATAAAAGAAGATTTATTATTACAAGTCTATAGGTACCAAACATGACTTCCCCTTCTCAATCAGAAATTACCCTTAACAAATGTATTAAGAAATCCCCAATGTTATCCCATGAGCAGGGTAGGCCTCACAGTAGTGAAAAACAAAGTTGGGAGTTTTTCACTACCAGGACATGTAAAACCTGAAAGCACATGTCCCACCTTTTTGTTAAATAGCACCGTGCTCTATGGGCTAACTAGGGACTCCCAAAGGGGTGACTTATATGTAATGAAAAGGGAGTTTATGGTTTGGCAAGGGGTTTTAAATGCCAAGTCGACATGGCAGTGAAACTGCACATACAGGAACTGCATTGGCAGACCTGAGACATGTTTAAAGGGCTACTTTAGTGGGTGGCATAATCAGTGCTGCAGGCCCACAGTAGCATTTAATATACAGGCCCTGGGCACTGGGGACTCATAGGTAAATTAAATATGTAGCAGCTTTGTGCCCAGAGTCCTAAGGCCAACAAAACAGATCAGTAACAGTAAGGCAAAGCAGCCAAAATGTGTGGGGGAAAGATGTCAGGTCTAACAGTTGGTACGAGTATCTTTGGATATAAAAGGAGGGTTTTAAGTAGTGCAGTGGTATTGTGAGAAGCTATGAGTGTGCAACGCTAGAAGTTGGCTTCTCTCGGAGATGTAGCAAAGTAATTAATGCTGCAAAAGACTGAACAGAGTAGTTATGGGCAAGCGATCTGATCTTATCATCAACTTTGCAGAAGTGAAGCTAGAGGCTGCATAAGGATTTGCCTTATGCTGAGGGTATGTAATCAGTCAATGGTGAAAGGTGTAAAAGTAGATGGTATACATAGGTGAAGAGATAGGTGAACACATAGGCATGTATTGTCAGTGTTCAGTGGGGTTTCAAATTAGTGTTGGGAGTGGGTATGCTTGCGTGAGGCTACTTTGTAGTGCTTTGAATGTAGTGAGTGAATGATACAGTGAGCGAGAGGGTGAGTGCCGCTGAACGCAGTGTTTTAAGTAACTGTGGGAACAATACTTAGTGGTGCTGTTAGTGAATGCAGATGAGTGAGGTTATTAGTATGTCATGTAATAAATGCAAGGAAATTCTGCTATGGATTAGTTTAGGGGTGCGTGTGCTAGGCCAGTGGTTTAAAGGTTCATGTGTAAAGGATTTCTGGGTGAAGAGGTTATATCTGGCCGTGAGTGAATGGTACTATGTCTGAGAAATGCAGGTAATTTAGAAGGTGGATATTGCTTTTGTGGTGAAGCATGCCCTTTTTTCTCACATGAATAGTGTGTATCACTTGCTGTACACAAAACAGTGAACAGCTGAAAATGTTTGAATAAACCAAACTAAGAAAATATAAGGACTAGGAGCATTGTACAATAGTCACAAAATGCTTAGTGTAGCCACACTAATATGCTGGCCGTGCTGTTTTGATGATCTAGATATAGTGCAACCAAACACACATATTGTAAATATCAAATTTTTCAGGCAATTACAAGTATAAGGGACTTAAATACTGGAACAAATGTTGACGTTCTCATACATGTAAGGCCCAAAATGTATTGGAAGTATGGAACATGTTAATACTGGCTGATTATTTTTGTCAATAAAAAATAAATAATGATCTGCAGTGCATTTTATGCTATTGTATGGAACAGAAAAGTGACAGAATATGAAAAGGCTGTTCAATGGAAACAACAACCCATCTGACAGGGTTTCAACTTTTCTGACATATTCAAACAAAGTTGTGTACATGCTTCTGAAGTGATCATGGAATCCTTCTCAAATCATCAAGACTCTAGTTAGCAAATAAGATAATCATTCTTACATTATTCTCAAGTTGTCAGGAACAATCCTATATTGCAAAGTAATCAGATTTTCATCTTCAAGTCATCTCACTTCTTCAGGCATAATTTCTAAAATTTGCAGAAGACCTTAAAAGCCTGATGATATCTTGTAATGAGAAAAGGACTTCTAATGTTGTTGAATGATTATCCAATTACTTTAGGGCAGCTTCTAAAGTCATCCCACTTATAGACAAACAGTAAGTTAACAGTAAGTTAAGGTATGGACTTACCCAGCTCCAAGGCGAATGCCTCACAGTCACTGGCACCTTCCTTAAGCGATGAAACTCTATGCCTAAGCTTAACAAATAGAAAATGTGCACACGTTGAAAGCAAAATAGCAGTGACTCTTCAGATTCAGGCCCATATTTATACTTTTTGACGCTAAACTGCGCTAACGCAGTTTAGCGTCAAAAAGTTTTGCGCCGTCTAACGCCATTCTGAAGCGCCATGCGGGCGCCGTATTTATGGAATGGCGTTAGACGGCGCAATCAGACCGGCGCTGCCTGGTTTGCGTGGGAAAAAACCACGTAGACCAGACAGCGCCGGCGTAGGGGGAAAATGGCGCATGGGCGTCTTAAAATGGGGCAAGTCAGGTTACGTCGAAAAAATCGTCTTAACCCGACTTGCGCCATTTTTTAACGACGCCCATCCCCCATCAACATGACTCCTATCATTGTAAAGATAGGAGTCATGCCCCCTTGCCCAATGGCCATGCCCAGGGGACTTCTGTCCCCTGGGCATGGTCATTGGGCATAGTGGCATGTAGGGGGGCACAAATAAGGCCCCCCTATGCCACCAAAACAAAATATAAAATAATAAAAAATTATACTTACCTGAACTTACCTGAATGTCCCTGGGGTGGGTCCCTCCATCCTTGGGGGTCCTCCTGGGGTGGGCAAGGGTGGCAGGGGGGGTCCCTGGGGGCATGGGAGGGCACCTGTGGGCTCATTTTGAGCCCACAGGCCCCTTAACGCCTGCCCTGAGCAGGCGTTAAAAAGTGGCGCAAATGCGCCGTTTTTAGCCACGCCAACTCCCGGGCGTCTCTTTTGCCCGGGAGTATAAATACCACGTAAAGGCCTGGGAGTCATTTTTTAGACGGGAACGCCTCCCTTGCATATCATTAACGCAAGGAAGGGGTTCACGCTAAAAAATGACGCACATTCCGGGAACTTTGGCGCTATTCGCCTCTAACGCCATAGTATAAATATGGCGTTAGTTGGCGTTAGTTTTGCGTCGAAATTGCGTCAAAAAAAACGACGCAATTTCGGCGCAAACGGAGTATAAATATGGCCCACAGTCTCTCACAATTTTCCAATGCTCTGTCCTTTTAAGGGGTATGAGGGTACGCAAACATTAAGTTATAACATGGACTAGCCCGACTTCAAGGCAAATGCCTCCAGGTCACAGGCACCTTTATTAAGCTGATAAACCCTCTTGCACACCTTACAGACAAACATAGTGTTCATTGCCTATTAAAAGCAAAATAGTAGCATCTCAACACCTTCAGTCTTGTAACCTTCAAGTTCACTCTCTGACCCCTATATGTTACCCTAGGCATCCCCTAATTGAACGATGGTCTGAAATCATTCATAAAAAAGTCAGTAACTGAAAGTTTTCCTTCAATTGATAACATAATTGAAAAGTGGCTACTTACTACTAATCCAAAAAATGAGTATTCATACATGTGCTCAAAGCAATTAGCAGATAGCCTTCAAAAGGTCTTAGGCGTTTGTTGGCCAAATGTCAAATTATACCAATTACAGTCATAATACAAACAAGCATTTGCAATGCAATGGGTCTCGAGTTTGCTCCAGTTAGAGCTATTAGCGTTTTAAACTCCTACCCGGACTTTTCTTGCCACATAAACTGAAAAGTAAGACAGTTTTACATAAGGGAGCAGGCCGGCATGAGCACAAAGCAGACACACAAAATTAAACAGAGGTTAGCTTGCATTGAAACCTATTGGCAAAGGTGCAATTACCCATGCAACCAGCAAAAGTGCAATTATCCATGTAACAGGGTAGATGTCATACGAAGCGCTCAATTACGGCCCAGCGAGATCATGCTGCCTACGAAATAAAAATAAAAAGTAGTCCAGAAGTCATATGGAAAACATCAAGCCTTCTATGTTTTCAGTAGTTGGTCGGTGCGCTAGAGGAGGGCTAATCACCGTAAAAGCCCATAGAGAGATCACACCAGGGACATATCGCTTTGCGCTTGACCTTAAAAGAAATGAGAAACCATTCATGGATGGTAAAAATCCCACAAGAGTGTGGTCTATCTGGAATACAGTAGTTTATTTTTCTCCAACTTAGATGGAAACATTTTCTTGCCTCAACTTTGAGGGAAACGTTCTTGCAAAATGCATAGGCACTGCTAAACCAGAAATGTATAAATCGGAAAAAACACTGGAGTAATTCTGACTTTTAGCTGCTTTACTATAATTTAGCCAACCTCTCACACAATTGTCATAGGATAACACATTGATTAACTCTTTAATAAAATATGTCTGTACTTGCTAATTCATCAATTCATGTGTCTGGCTTACCTACTGAGTACCAGGGAAATACACCAAGACTCAATGTGGTAGCTGGGTCACTTCTCTCTTGCCCCTGCCTGGGTTGAAAAAACATTAGCATATGTGTAAAGATTACTTTTAAGAAGGCTGTTTGGTGTATTGAAAGCAAATTACTTTTCTCCACTCACTCAAAGAGATGGCTAAACAATATCTTTGCAAAGTAAAATCACTTGAAGGGCATCAAAATATTGTTAATTAGCCTTGTCCCGGTATCCTTCTAATTGAAATGGATGAAAATCCTTCCTTTCCAGGAATGCAGGACTTTTTGAAAACCACCAATTTGTTTGAATACACTGCAAAGGATCAAAGCCAAAATCTGTGATATTTCTTCAGTATTCCAAGGTGAGTTCCCTTTGAGAAAACCCAAGTTTATTTAAATTAGAGCTAGGTTCACCTTCATTAAACGCCCATGTACTTGAAGTTATACAGATCTGTTAATTTAGTGATGCATTTCCTATTCTGTGAGTATTCCCAATCAAAACAGATATCGCAAAATGTTCAAATTATGTTCCATCCAAATTGGTCATCCCTAGGGGGCATTGAAAGCACATTAATCTAGATAACTTGTTAAGATTCACTCCAGGAGAACTATAGTTGATAGTTCATGGGTGTCTATTGTTGGTAGGCAAGTGTGCAGTACTTCATTCATTCATTTAATATACCTACCTACACTTGTAGTACTCCTGAAGTGATCCCGGAATTCAGGAGTAACTATACGAGGAGATCATAGTGTGAGAAAGTCACCCTTTTAGCATGTTCACCCCAATGTTTCTGACTGATACTGGGCTCTGCTAAACAAGCCCTGGCCCAGTGCTCTGAATAAAGGGTATATGGTCATATGGTACAATGTTATAATTCCAATTGGGAATGACAGACACTGTAAGTCCCTAGTAACTAATAGGGAAAAGGGGATTTAAACTACCAATAAGTCCCTAGAATATAGGCCAGGGAAGTTTAGAGGCTCAGTAGGTTTCCTGCACTATAGTGTGCACTACTGTGGTGCCTGTTTTCAATTTTTAAAGGCAGCTCTGCCTTGCAGACTGTCTTTAAAAAGCAAAATGTGTGCAATTCGACTTTGAGTTTCAAGGTAAATCCCAAGTGATAAACTACCTTAATTGTACATATAAGTCACCCCCAAGGTCTCCACAAGATGCCCCAGGGGTTTTGGTGCCATGCAACTATAAGCAGTGACATTATAAAGATGTTTTATATGCCCTGGTGAGGAAATAAATGCTAACACACAAAGAGACACTGTTCCAGGGCAAATGAAATCTAAGAGAACACAGGCAAATCCTATTACTAGAAGCAAATGCCCTCACACATCCTAGTGGATGTCATACTTCATCCTCTGGCCTGCTCCTCGTCAGACCAGCACTGCAATGTCTGACGGGCACCCCATAAATGGGGCTCTTTGTCAGAGATCTTTTCTCAATATTTCTGTGCCGTGGTAAGAGATATAGGCACGTAAAGGAAAGGAGAGAAAAAAAAATAATATTAAAATTGGCTCAAAACCAAGTACAAACCAATTATTTATTGATCTAGAGAGAGTCTTGGCCAAGGTTAACACAACGAGGAGAGTGAGGAATGAAGTAATGCTCATTCACTCTCTCAATCACAATGGAGAACGAGGGGAGGGAACTACCTTACAACCCCTTTAATAGATCAACATGTTTCACGTCTTAAGGGTCCATACAGATCCAGTGACACTTCATCAAGACGAGGTAACTCAATACTTCTCCTTAATTTTACACGTAGACCACGGTCAGTCTTAAACTGTCAATCTAAACATCTCTGGTCACTTACACAAATAAACTGCACGTCAGGCTAGTCACATGTAAGGTCGACCATCCCCGATTATGGATCCGGCTACATAGGATTCCATATGCCAGAAGACTGGCGCAAACAATCAAGGCTGCCAGACCTCCGATTGAGGACCTACCCCGGCTGTGTTCTTGCAACAGGAAATAATTGCACCTTTCATTTCCCCCATTGTAGATACTTAGCTCAAGAGGATAAAATGGGAATATTTTCCATAAGCCTAAGTGTGGCTAGGAGGGAGCTAAGTCTGCCATGAAAGGACTCAAACAAATGATAATGATAAATCCAACAACTTGCCCTTGTTAAATTTATCATAATTAGTATAGATAGTATAAAGTGCATCCAGCCTGGTAAGATAAACCACAGAACAGAATTACATTTAACAAGTTTCAAGCTGAGGTCTAATTAGCATTACCTTCTTATAGTTATTTCATAACTAACAATGTAATCAAATTAGAGCTAAATATAGAAACACCTAATTCCATTAGATTACAACCACTGATGTTTTCAATCAAGCTGTTGTAAATTACATGATGGTCTAGTTGGCAAGTTTACAATAAAGAGAAATTGCAATTAGATTTTTAACATGACTTTTGCATCAGCGTGGATTATTTGCCAGGTTAAAATTAAAGATGATTGCTATAGCACTCAACAGGTTGTTTTTACCAAAAGCAAACTACACAAGTAAACAATATCTAATGTACAAAATTAGTCAATTGATGCACATGTAAATGCTAGTTTGATGATTTTTTATTTGCAATATTTGCTTCAGTTTGGTGTTTAGCAGATGTGCATCAACTTACTCCCGCATTCTACGTTGCCGACCAGGCGAGCTTTAACTCTCAGGCTGTTACAACGCACCTGGAGCTGCCAGGTCGCTTCAAGGAGCAATTAGTCCAAACTCTTAACGCATTCCTAACATTTGTTATACACACTGCTGATGATCCGAGCACACAACTGGAAAAGGAAGATATTTTAACCTTTTTAGGGTTCAAGCCATGATCTTTCTGTACACTTTAATCCAGATGGCTGAATGTGCAGAACTGCAGACTTTGAACACCAGAGAGCCCCCCTTTCCCATGGATTTTTATTATAATGTGCAAGCTCACCACAGGACCACATGGATTGTGAGAATCTGTGTGCTTTGAAAACATTCGATTTCACAAGGTAATGGTAGACTATGGCCCTCAGTACAACCCTGGCGGTCGGTGATAAAGAAGCGTTAATACCGCTAACAGGCCGGCGGTAAAAAAAATTGAATTATGATCACAGCGGAAACCGCTCAGGCAGACGGCCACTTTAACACTCGCAACAAGCACCACAGCAGTAAGCGCCAACAGCCAGGTGGAAGACAATGTACCGCCCACAGTATTACAAAAGGCCTATCCGCCACCTTTTCCGGGACGATACCAACAACATTAAAAGCACGGCGGAACCAGAACATAGAAGTCAAAGTACTCACCTCTGGACACTCAGGGAATAACCATGACGCCATGGAGCCTGAGTTGCACATTTTCCCCATGCTCGTCTACCTCTTCCTGCATTACAAGCAGCAACTTCGGCGAAGACGACCACAGTGAGTACTGCTGCCTAGCACACAAGATTGGGGGAGGAAAAAGAGAGTGACACACACACGCAACATGCAGCATGCCCACCACCACCCCCACCCCCAACACCATACACACAACCAGATGCAGTAACATTACATATTTACCCCCTACCCCTCAGGAATAATGCAAGGACAAAAAGATTGGAAGAAAGTGAGTCTAATACGATAAAATAACATGAATAAGTGCATCAAAATACGAACGTATGTACATATTTACAAATGGAGGGACACTGCCCAGTCCTCAATGTCCGTGGGCCACAGGGCCACAACACATAGGCCAAGGCCCCACCTCACTCCTGCAACAACACGGAGAGAACACTGCAGGGGCATCAAGTTGAAAACACACAGGCACCTCAAAGGGACAGGGAATAGGGGGGTACCTCAGCTGGAAGATGGTACAATGCCACTAATCCTGGAGGGGGCTATACGCCCCGTGCGATGTCCTGGGGAGTGCGAGGCCACAGTCTCTCAAGTGGGTGGTTTGCCCACTGCTTGGTCCTGGGGAGTGCAAGGTCACAGTCTCACAAGTGGGTGCTTTCCCACTGCTTGGTCCTGGGGAGTGCAAAGCCACAGTCTCTCAAGTGAGTGGTTTGCCCACTGCTTGGTCCTGGGGAGTGCAAGGCCACAGTCTCTCAAGTTGGTGGTTTGCCCACTGCTTGGTCCTGGGAAGTAGAACGCCACAGTCTCTCAAGTGGGTGGTTTACCCACTGCTTGGTCCTGGGGAGTGCAAAGCCGCAGTCTCTCAAGTGGTTGGTTTGCCCACTGCTTGGTCCTGGGGAGTGCAAAGCTGCAGTCTCTTAAGTGGGTGGTTTACCCACTGCTTGGTCCTGGGGAGTGCAAGGCCACAGTCTCTCAAATGGGTGGTCTGCCCACTGCTTGGTCTTGGGGAGTGCAAGACCACAGTCTCTCTAGTGGATGGCTTCTCCACTGGTTCTGGTGTGGCCTTGTGCCCAGTGTGCTTCATCCTGGGAAGGATGGGGTATGTGGATGGCTTCTTCCACTGGTTCTGGAGGGGGCGTTGTGCTCAGTGTGCTTCATCCTGGGAAGGATGGGGTGAGTGGATGGCTTCCCCCACTGGTTCTGGAGGGTGCATGGTGCCCTGTGATGCAGATCTTGGGGAGTGCAAGGTCACATTCTCTCATCTGGGTGTCACACCTACAGGATTTGCAGTGTCCAGGACGCACTACAGCCGATGGAGGCAGGACTACATACTGCCTGCCGGCGGTGACGGCTGCTCAGTGGTGGCAGTGGCGGGTCTGGTGTCGGGACTGGCAGTGGTGGGGGGAGGCTCCAGCCCATCCCCTGCAGCCTCGGACGGCTGCCCACTGGGGCTGCTGCTGCTGGCAGTGGCGGGTCTGGTGTCGGTGCTGGCAGTGGTGCTGATGGTGGTGCTGGCAGTGGTGGGGGGAGGCTCCAGCCCTTCCACTGCAGCCTCGGATGGCTGCCCACTGGGGCTGCTGCTGCTGGCAGTGGTGCAGGTGGTGGTGCTGGTGGCGGTGCTGCTGGCGGTGCTGGCAGTGGTGCTAGTGGCGGGGCTGGCAGTGGTAGGGGGAGGCTCCAGCCCTTCCCCTGCAGCCTCGGACGGCTGAACCACCATGTTTTGTGGTGGGGGCTCCGAATGAGTCCCAGCACCAGGCCTCCTGTCCTTCCTGCCTGCTAGTGTTGGCCCCTTGCCCTTCCCTTTTGCAGCTGGTGGTGCCTTCTTGCCCTTCCCTTTTGCAGCTGGTGGTGCCTCCTTGCCCTTCCCTTTGGCAGGTTGTGGTGCCTCCATGCTCTTCACTTTCACAGCTGGTGGTGCCTCCTTGCTCTTTATTGATGCACCTGGTGCATGCACAATTCCAGTACTGATGGCTGTTTCCAGGAATCCTCTCCCACCTGCAGTAGCTGTTGACACTACGGTGGCTGTGGACTGGGTGGCTGAGGTGCTGGCCTGGGTTCTGACCACCCTGGCACAACGTCAAGGACGGGGGAGAGGGGTAGGGAAGAGGTGAACGGTGGAGAGGAAAAGCTTCAGAGGGATAATGGGACAGGAAGAGGGTGAAGATTTGGGAGTGGAGGAAGAGGAATTGGTTGTAGGAGTTGTCTGTCTGCTGTGTTTGGGTGCAGGTGAATGGGCTGGATGATGTTGTGAGGTGTATGGCTGTTGGGTGTCTGAGTGCTTGCGTATGTCTACTTTGGAAGGAGGGGGCACAGACACAGTGGGAGAGGACACAGGGGATGTGTGCATGGATGTGGGGGTGGTTACTGCCAGTGAGGGGTGTGCAGTGACAGGCGTGATGTGATGAGGTAGTGGATGAGGATGTAGTGCATGCAGGTGTGAGTGTAGACGCTACTGGGCGGGAGGTGGAAGAGATGGAGGAGGAGGGGGAGGGGGACACAGTGGAGGCAGTGGATGTTGATATGTCTGCGTCTAGATGGTGTTTGTGTGAGTGCCTGTGGGATGATGTGTGGTGCTTGTGTTTGCCTGAACCTCTCCTGTGTGTTGTCCTAGGTGCATGCTGGTCTACCTGTGTGCTCAGGATAGGTTGGGGTTGAGGGGAATGGGACTGGGTAGAGGAAGTTGGAGAGGGAGGCTAGAAACAGGGACAATGGCTGCCATCAGAGTGGAGGCCAGAGCCTGGATTGATCTATGTTGGGCCGCCATGCCTGAGTGAATGCCCTTCAGGAATGCATTTGTTTGTTCCAAATGGCCTGCCAGCCCCTGGATGGCATTTGCAATGGTTGACTGCCCACCAAGATCACAGGAGGTCAATAGCCTCCTCACTCAGGGCAGCAGGGCTAACTGGGGCAGGGCCTGAGGTGCCTGGGGTGAAGGAGATGACCACCTTCCTGGGTGAGCGGGCACGGGAAACTCGCTGAGGGGCTGCCTGTAGGGAAGTGCTGGTACGGGGGTGGCAGTTGTTCCTGTAGTTGGGGTGGCCACAGAGGTGTCCGCCACGGCCAGGGAGCTTCCATTGGAGGAGGTATCACTGTCTGAACTGTCCCCTCCTGTCTCCGCCGTGGTGCTCCCCCTCCATCCCACTGGTGCCCTCACCGTGGGTGGATTCGGCCTCCTGGGCCCTGTGGGATGCAGCTCCCTCCATCGCCGGTGCCTCTGCTCCTTTGCCAGATGATGCTAATGCACAGAAGGACAGGGTGACAAAACAAAAAGGGGTGGGATACAAACGATACACCTGGTCAATGGCTGCTCCATCACCGCCGTTGGCGTACACAACACACACACACAGGGAACAGCCCTACGCATTAGGCAATGCACTACCAGTCACAATGCTAGTCACCAGCCCCTGGACAGTAATACCTAATGCCACTAACAGCATACCAGAGGCCCACAGACCCCTGCCAAGTAGTGGATGCCTACTAGCTTGGTTTGAGGTGGTTCACATCATACCCTGCCCAACATGAGACCTACCCTGCAATGTCCGGCCTGGCCTATGGGCACCCACAGGCCCACATCCCCCACTCAGAGACCACCGACCAAGTGCAAGTAGTATATTTGGAAACTGTACTCACCCACTTGTGGCTGCTGTGATGCCCTCAAGCTCCCATCCAGCTCCCGATAGGCCACCGCCAGTATGCAGGCCATCAGGTGGGTCAGGGTTCGACGTGCACCCTTTCCTCGCTGGGAGGCCATCCCCAGCTGGGCGTCCGCTGTCTTCCTTGCCCAGCATCTCAGGTCCTCCCACCGTTTCCAACAGTGGGTACTCTGCCTGCCATAGACCCCCAGGGTCCGCACGTCCTTGGCGATGGTACACCATATACCCTTTTTCTGATGGGCGCTGACCTGCAGAAAAATACACATAGAAAAAAAAGGTGTCAGTCAGACCATCCGGACTGTTACAGTCATGTCCCATCGTTGCCCTCCCTTCCCCTTGCACACAGAAATTGCCCACCGTACATGCAGCACGCTGCCCAGGACCCTTCCACCAACCCCCCCTTACACGAGGCCCGCACACACAGCACTCCATGCATTCATGCCCCATGCATCATGCTCACAGTGCACTCACCTGTTGGTCTGGAGGCCCATGCAGCATTCAGTACTGGGGTAGGACCCCCATCCACCAGTCTCTCCAACTCTGCAGCAGTGAAGGCAGGGGCCCTATCCCCAGTCACATGAGCCATGGTCGGTTCCAGATGCAGGTCACAGCAGCGCTTGCAGTGTAGGTCCTGTTGAAGGTCAGGTAGCAAGTGGGTGAACAGATAGAAAATGGTGGTCACGTCCGCTGCATTGCGTACCATCACCGCCGGCGTCCATCACCATTGGCCACTGCAACCCAAAAAGCCCAATGGGATCCAATGAGGAGTTGCACAGCGTTTTTCGACCGCCTCCCTCAACGGCGCACAACGCCAGCGGAGTTACCTCATTTCCACATGTCACTCCATACAGGACAGGCAGACGCCATTTCAGGGGGGAGGGCAGGCCATGGCACCTAACTGTGTCACAGTACACATATGCACCATTTGTGCCTATACAACAATCTTGTGTCACAGTCACAACATGCAATGCAGTGTAGTGTTTTGAAATATGGGATACTGACCAGCTACTCACCGTTTGCCCCCTAAATTGCAACTGCTGCGGATGAATCGGAGATGGAGACATCCCCCGTGTACAGGCCCCTGGTGGACTTGGCAACAATGGAGGACAGGCACATTATCCTCACCTATAGATTGGACAGGGCCACAATCACAGAGCTGTGTGCCCAATTGGAACCTGACCGGTTATCTGCTATCAGTCAGCAAACCGGGATCACCCTTTTGTGCAAGTCCTACCTGTGCTCCATTTCCTGGCAAGTGGCTCCTTACACAACACAGTGGGCTTGGCAGCAGGAATGTCTCATCCAGTGTTCTCAATAGTGCTGACCAGAGTGTTATCTGCCCTGATTAAACACATGCACAGCTACATCGTTTTCCCCCCAGTGGAGGATTTGGCCATGGTTAAAGCTGATTTCTATGCAGTGGGACATATTCACAACATTATTGGGGCAATTGATGGTACACATATTGCATTTGTTCTGTCCCCAGAGCCATGAACAGGTGTTCAGAAATCGAAAGAGCTTTCACTCCATGAATGTGCATATAGTGTGCCTGGCGGACCAGAACATCTCCCATGTCAATGCAAAGTATCCTGAGACTGTACATGATGCCTTTATCCTAAGGAATAGCAGCATCCCATATGTGATGGCTCAACTACAGAGGCGCAGGGTGTGGCTAATAGGTGAGCCCTGGTTCCCACCCAGAGAATGGTGGTGTATGGGTAAGGTGTGTGCCCTAAGGGTTAGTGTGTTTTTTAACAGTTGTCCCTTGATATTTTTAGGTGACTCTGGTTACCCCAAACACTCATGGCTACTGACCCCTGTGAGAAATCCCAGGACAAGGGCAGAGGAATGTTACAATGAGGCACATGGGTGAACAAGAAGAATAATTGAAAGGACCTTTGGCCTCCTGAAGGCCAGGTTTCGTTGCCTCCATCTAACAGGTGGATCCCTGTACTACTCACCCAAGAAGGTGTGCCGGATCATCGTGGCATGCTGTATGTTGCACAACCTTGCCTTACGTCACTAGATGCCTTTTCTGCAGGAGAATGAGGCTGGAGATGGGTGTGTGGCAGCAGTGGACCCTGTAGACAGTGAAGGTGAGTAGGCAGAGGATAAGGATGAGGACAACAGAAGTGCTATTATAAGACAGTACTTCCAATGACACACAGGTAAGACACTTTAATTACACTTTACATTGTCAGTTTTGTATTTGACATTGTTGGTGGCAGGTTAATTTTCAAAATTCTAAGCCCACTTACTGTATGCTTTGGCATCTCTATTTTCAGATATTTGTGTCCCACTATCGCTCCTGGTGTGTTGACTGCAGCCAACTACAGGTCATTCCTATGTATACAATACAGTACAGTTATGTTGCAGTGGTTAAAGCTTGTTAAACAAATACATGGTTAAATGATTTGACAGACTCCATACATGTATTTTTATAAATGGTGTTTATTTAAGTGCTAACGATTAGAGGGGGGTGTGCAATGGGCTGGGTTGATGATGGAGGAAAGTCCAGGATGGAGTCCAGTCTATATGTATCACAGGTGCATTGTCCAAGGGGGCATGGGAAAGGGAGCAATGGCAGTTCAAGGTGGGCAGGGTGACAGAGTGGGACACAAGGGTGACATTCAGGAGAGTCCCATTTCCTGGGGGGGTCTTGGCAATGCTCTCTGGCTTCTGCCTGGATCGCAGGGACTGTTTGTGGGGTGGTTCTCCTTCTGCAGGGGGTGGGGTGCTGGTGATCTGTTGGTCCTGTGGCGGGGCCTCCTATCCACTAGCGGCAGCAGAGGTGGAAGGCTGTTCATCGGTTTGGCTAGTGTCAGGGGCCCGGTGGTGTGCCACTGCCTCCCTCATGGTGTTGGCTATGAAAGCCAGCACCCCTACAATGGTGACCAGGGAGGTGTTTATGTCCTTCAAGTCCTCCCTGATCCCCAGGTAGTGTCCCTCCTGCAGCCGCTGGGACTCCTGCAACTTGTCCAGTATCTGGCCCATCGTCTCCTAGGAATGGTAGTATGCTCCCAGGATGTTGGTGAGTGCCTCCTGGACAGTCGGTTCCCTGGGCCTGTTCTCCCCCTGCTGCAGAGCAGTCCTCCCAGCTTCCCTGTTGTCCTGTGCTTCTGTCCCCTTAACCCTGCGCCCACCGCCACTGACCCCAGGTCCCTGATTGTCCTGTGTTTGTGGGGTGTCCTGGTGTCCCTGTAGTAGGGGACACACTGCTGATTGACGTGTCCTGGGGACAGAGGTATGGGCCCGCTGGGTTGGTACTGTGGTAGTGTTTCCTGAGGGGGGAGGCTCTGTGGTGGTTTGGGACTGCGCCTGCTTAACCGACTGTCCGGAGGACCCTGATGGGCCAGGTTGGTCATCCAGATCCAGGCATCCAGAGCTGCTGTCATCACTGTGGGCCTCTTCTGGGGGTGGACTGGAAGTTGCTGGTGCCTCCTCTCCGGTGACGTTGGGTGGGGGACCTGTGGGGATTTAAATGCAGTGTTATTGTTTCTGTGTGTGTCATCTTCTGCATGGGTGTGTTCCCCTGTATGGTTGTTATTGCCCTGGCAGCTTTGCCTTGTGTGAGTAGTGATTTTGTGGGCTAAGTGATTCTCTCTAATGTGCATGCTGTGGAGATGAGTGTCCATGCAGGTCTGTGATGGGGTTCTATGCATTTGTGTTACATGCAGGGCTTGGTATTGGGATGAGTGGGTTGTGATGGTGGGGTATGTGGGAGGTAGTGAAGTGATGGGGTGAGGTTACGGGCCAGGGTTTGTGATGGCATGCAGGTAGGGGGGTGATAGTAATAGAAATTTCACTTACCAAAGTCCAGTCCTCTTCCTACTCCTGCCAGGCCCTCAGGATGCATGATCGCCAAGACTTGCTCCTCCCATGTTGTTAGTTGTGGGGAGGAGGTGGCGGTCCACTGCCAGTCCTCTGTACAGCTGTTTGGTGTCTTCCTGCTGTGGAACATACCTTCCTCCATAGGTCGTTCCACCTCTTCCTGATGTCATCCGTTGTTCTAGGGTGCTGTCCCATGGCATTGACCCTGTCCATGATTCTTTGTCATAGCTCCATCTTCCTGCAGTGGATGTCTGCTGCACCTGTGATCCGAACAGCTGTGGCTCTACCCAGATGATTTCCTCCACCATGACCCTTAGCTCCTCCTCAGAGAACCTGGGATGTCATTGCGGTGCCATGGGTGTAGTGTGAGTGGTGTGGGTGAGGGTGTGGGGCGTGCTATGTTAGGGGGTGTGATGTGGTGTGCGTGGATGGTGTATAGGTGATGGTGGTGTGTGTCTGTGGTCTTGGCTGTGGTCTTGCTATCTCTCTTGTGGCACTTGTTTGTAATGGTAAAGGGTTGTGGGTAATGTGGGTGTGCGTTTTATAGTGGTGTGTGGTGTGTGTATGTGTGTCAGGTAGGTGTATTTTGAATTGTCCAATGTGGTGTTGTTTTGTATGTGTGTGTGTATTTTGAGCGCAGCGGTATGTACCTCCAGTGATTTAGCACCATTGAATGTCCACCGCGGTCATTCGTGGGTCATAATGATGTGGGTGTAGTTCTGTTGGCGTTACGGTGTGGGTTTTGGTACCGACAGTTTATCACTGAACTTTGGTCTAGCGGACTTGTGTGTTTGGCTGTATAGTGACGGATTGCTATTTGTGGGTCATTATATGGGTGGCGGTAATCGGCTGCAGTGGCGATATGTTGGTGGCAGTCAGCATAGCGCTAAGTGGGATTTACCACCAAGGTCATAATGAGGGCCTATATGCCGAGTTGTTCTATACTTCATCACAGAGTTTGAGAGCTGGCAATGTTCTTCACTAGTAGCTACAGCAAGGGTGGTGCTGGTGCTGAAGCATAAACATTATTAATAAAATTGTGTGACTAAAATGAAATGAAAATAATGTGTGCTTTTAAAATGAAATACTGAAAATGTGTGTTTTAGAAAATATGACCTCTCTGGTGGTAATCATAATCTAGTTCAACACAATAATATTAATTAATTGATAATGAAGAGTATTTTGTATGTATATAATTAAAAGATTAATAGTTTAAAAGTTATGAAGTATTGTACATTGCACATTTCATTATTGCTTTAAAAAAGCCCACGTTAAACAGAATACTGCGATATTTAAACTGCGAACGTTGTGAAATGTTTTTCTAAGCCTCCTGTAACATGTTCTTTGCTCGCTGTGGGAAGGTTATGTTATTAGGTTGAAAAATTTGTCTGGCATCCTGGAGATGTACTCAGAGAACAAAAGTGTACTGAGTTTATGAATAGTTTTGTGTCCAATTTGCAACATTTGTATTCTGCTGCAGAAACTGGTGACTGCATTGAGAAAAGATGAACTAATGGTAAATGCAGAAAATGAAAAGGCCACAGCAGAAAACATGAAGCGAATTCAATTGGCTTTTGCCTCAAACGACCCCATACACTGACCAATAGAGTTTTAGCTTGTTGCTTTTTAGGAACTTAATATAACAGAATTAGGAGATGTAAGTGTCAGTCTCTTCTGTTCCTGTGTGCTTTGCAGATGTGCTTTTATTTCTGCTAGTGAATAATGTGCTATGTGTTTTCCAAATTAGGTTTGGCTTCTTTCCTTTTTGCTTGAAGCCCCCCACATGCTTATCTGATTAGAGTAATAGTTACGGATTCCACACTCTAAATTTGACTGTTTTATAAATTGTCTGTAACCAATTTATCTGCAATAACTAAATGTATTCTGTATCAAACATTTATTTGCTATTGTTGTTATTCTGCATGGTGTCTCTTGAATGCCTAATGATATATTTTGTTTAGACTCAGACTTTTCCAAAGGTTTGGTCAGCCTGTGTTTTTCATGTATTTTCACCATTTGGTCTTGTGTTTGGTTTACATGATCTTAGCATTGTTCATCTAAAGGGCAATAAATGTTTGAACTTTACTAAACTGGTGTGGTGATTCATGGCAACATGGGTCATGGTGTGTATAAGTTACTGACTCCAATATGAAAGGTGCTTTGTTGATTTGATTTCATTGTTGTTAACCATCTCACTTCTATCTGATTCCAAAGTTCTGTGTCGACCTCTAAGGTTAATTGATGGTTATCCTATACGTGTCACCTGATAAAAAAATTATCAAAAGAAATATAAGGCTAGACATGCCCACAATTTTGGTAGCAACAGAGATGATTATGTTTCAATAGGGAGGTTGGTTATGGTTATGTCTCAATAGCGGGTTGGTTATGTTTCAATAGGGGGTTGGTTATGTTTATGTCTCAAAAGGAAGGTTGGTTATGATTCAATAGGGGGGTTGGTTATCTCCTGATAGGGGGGTTGGTTACTCAATAGGAGGGTTGTATGTCATTTAGAAAGAATTTGGGGATTTGGTTTTACCAATGCTTGATGCAAATATGAAATCTGGTTTTGCCAATGCTTGTTGGATGACATTTAGTTTTGCCAATTATTGTTTGGATGAAATTTGGTTCACCAATGCTTGTTTGAAAATGTTCTCAGCATTCCTAGTGTGATTTGTGTTTGGGTTAGGGTTTTACGCTTGCACTGCTTTAGCAAATTGCTGGTGAAATGTGATGTTTGAGAGAATTAGGGAGTCTGCGTACTCCAATGTAGTTTTGAGGGAGTGTGTGTACTCCAAAGGGTGTATGTAAGTCACCGTACTTCAACTGTGTGTTGCACTTTGTGCTAAAAATGGCCCATGTGGTTGTTGATATATACAGACCATGCATTGTCTAAGACTCTTGAGTATTGAGTATTGTACAAGTTTAGGATACACTTGGTTGTTGTTGTAACTTGTCTGTTTAGTTGGTCAATCAGGCGTGGTTGACAAATAGTGTTCCTAGAGTGTGTGGTAAAGGGAGTGTGAGTTTGACCGATATTGGTGATTCCTGAGTGCACAAGGAGGATCTAGTATTAGTCAAGGGTAGAATTTTCTGGTAGAATTTTACTTGTGAATCAGAGAAAGCCGAGGTCGAATGAGTAGTTGTCAGAGCACTTCTGAAGTGATTGTGTTCCCTACTTGTAGTAAGCAGATAAGTTGATGTGTTGTTTTTTTCTTTAGTGCTCGCAATATTTCGCATTAGCTTTTGTGAGAATTGAGTTTTGGAGGACAAGCCGCAATACTTTGTCAGCCGCTGTGTGGGTAAGTGTGACGTCACATAAGGTCCACGCGGAGATAGGTCGATTGGTGAAAGGGACGCGTGAGTGGATTGGTGGAAAACCGTGAAGGGCTGTTGGTCGAGAGAGGCAGCCAAAAGGATTTTGGGATTCAATTACTTCCTGTTTTGAAGTTAAATTGTAGTTTAATGCCTGATTAAAGTAAAAATGAAATTTTTCAAAGCGTTAAACATAGCTTCTATTCCAGATAGAGCAGGAGAAGTTGCTCCACCAGGAGATTCACCTGCATACATCGTAATTGAAGAGAAAGGTACAGCAGCATGTATTTGGTTAAAACAATGGTGCAAAATTACAGAGAAGGAAGGGAGCTTAGCATTTCCTGTCTATTGAACTTTTAGTATGAGAATTTGAGAAGAGTGCTGTTGAGTTAAAACCTCCTCTGAGACCAGCACAATTTGAAGCTATAGCCATTTGGGAGTTAGTGGCCAGACAACAAGAGAAAATTAAAGTGGCACAATCAGGAATGCAGGGAATTTTTCCACAGCAGCAGGGAAACATGCAGGTATCCCAAAATCAGGAACAGACAAAAAGTAGAGGTTGTGGTGGTAATAGAAATGGAACTGTCAATCTGAATACTGTTGTTAATCCAAGACAATGAAAAGGATGTAACCTTGCCACACTTGTGGAAATGTAGGGCATTGGAAACAGGAGTGTTCAATTATGGTAAAAAAGGGCATTGCTATGCAGATGGATGAAAACAATATTTTTCCAAATTTGAGAGGACTGAGAATGAGGGGTCCTAATTTAAATATGCAGAATAATGTTAACCTGATGCAGATTCCACAAAAAATGCAAAGTCCACAATTAATGCAATAGATACATGTGCCACATTTTCAAGTGCTACAGTCACAGCAAATACAGTCCCAAGTGCAATTGATACCAAAACCACAAATGCAGAAGCCTCGAGCTCCAATGGTGCAGCAGCAGATGATATTCTTCCTCAGCAGAACACAGGTAAAAAGTTAAATCACAGTAATCACACAGTACATCAGTTTACACTACATAGTGAGGATGAATCAAATGATGAAGTGATGAATGATGAAGTGAAGAATGAGAGTTTAGATGAAGAAGAATGCGTGTTAGCAGCTTCATTAGAAGTTGATCAAAAGGGGCCTTATGTAAATGGAAAAGTAATGGCTCATGATGTTTCATTCCTAGTTGATACAGGAGCTACACACTCTACAGTAAGTACTGCAAAAGTTCCTAATGTGCCACTTTCTGGGAAAACTGTGCAGATTGTAGGCACTACAAATCAATTCCTGACAAACCCGATTACTGAACCAGTTCCTGTTAAAATTGGCAATTTTGAAAGTTTGCATACATTTGTAGTATGTTACTCAAGTCCAGTTTCCTTAATAGGAAGAGATCTATTGTGCAAAACAAAAATCTTAATTACCTGTACAAATGATGGACTTGCTATTCAGACTAATAGTGATGATGATGATGATTCATTTCTGCAAACTGAATGTGATTCAGTTAATAAAGAATTTCCACTGATTAGTTTCTATTTTGCATTTATAGTTCATGACCTGCCAACTGACTTACAAAGTACAGTTAATTTAAAGGTTTGGGACCTTTCTGGGAAAGACATTGGTCTGATCAAAGGAGTTGAACTAGTTAAAGTCATAGTCAAGCCTAATGTAGTTGAGCTGCAAATTCCACATTATCATGTGTGTTGGACCTGGCCCTTTTTGCAGGGTCAGCCCCAAACCTTTTGGCTCATTCCTCCTATTTTTCCTGACCTGTTTTGGTTGGCTTTACGGCTCTGAGCACTTTACCACTGCTAACCAGTGCTAAAGTGCATATGCTCTCTGTAAATTGGACTGTTGATCGGTTTATCCATCATTGGCATATTTGATTTACTGGTAAAGTGCACTAGAGGTGCCCAGGGCCTGAAAATCAAATGCTACTAGTGGGCCTGCAGCACTGGAGGTGCCACCCACATAAGTAGCCCTGTAATCATGTTTCAGACCTGCCACTGCAGTGTCTGTGTGTGCAGTTTTGAAGTGTAAATTTGACTTGGCAAGTGTACCCACTTTCCAGGCCTAACCCTTCCCTTTTCCTACATGTAAGAAACCCCTAAGGTAAGCCCCAGGTAGCCCCATGCGCAGGGTGCAGTGCATGGTTAAGGTAGGGAATATACTAATGTGTTTTATATGTCCTGACAGTGAAATACTGCCAAATTCAGTTTTCACTGTTGCAAGGTTTATCTCTCTCATAGGTTAACCTGGGGGCTGCCTTTAAACCTGATTAAAGCGTAGATTCCCCTTTGGGAGCAGATAAACATGTGAAGTTTGGGATCTCTGAACTCATAATTTAAAAATACATCTTTTAGAAAAGTTGATTTTGAGATTGTGTGTTTGAATATGCCACTTTTCAAAAGTGGGCATTTTCTTGCTTGAACCTTTTTTGTGACTTTGCCTGTTTGTGGATTCCCTGTCTGGGTTAGTTTGACAGTTGGGCTGTTGGCATCTCTCTCTAGACAGTGACACAAAGGGGGCTGGGGTGAAGCCTGCATAACCTGATGAGCCATCTGTGCTAGGAGGGGGGGAAGGAGTGGTCTCTCTCACCTGAAAGGGCTTTGCCTGCCCTCACACAATGCAGTCTTCAACCCCTTGGTGTGTGTCTGAGGCCTTGCCTGGGCAAGGCAAGATTTCACAAACAAGTGAAACTTTCCTTTGAAGTAAGCCTACTTCAAAGGCCAAAATGGGTATAAGAAGAACACTCTAAACCACAGACTTTAGACACTTCTTGGGGTAGACACTCTACCTCACAGACACTTCTGAACAAGAAAACATGCTGGTGAAGAATCCCTGAACCAGACGTGCCAAGAGGAACTGCCTGGCTGCCCAAAGGACTCACCTGGACTGCTTTCTGTGAAGGACTGCTGCCTTGCTGTTGCCCTGCTGCCGTGCTGCTCTCTGGCTGTGCTGAGATGTGCTCTTGAAGGGCTTGGATACAGCTTGCCTCCTGTTCCCTGAAGTCTCAAGACCAAAAAGACTTCACTCCTGCAACTGGACTCCTTGTGTGGCGCCTGCTAAAAATGAAGCACAGCCTGCCTCGTGGTGAAAAATTCACCACACGCCGAACCAAAACAACACAGCCTGACTTCGCAAGGAGAAGATCGACGCAGCTGCAGCCTAGCGACCGGAACTTTGACGCACAGCCCATCGGATCAACACACAGCCGACCCGGGACGACACAGCCCGACTTCAAGAGAGGAATAGATGCAGGGCCTGCCGTGTGGGAGAAAATTCCATGCAACGCCCACTTGATTTACCCAGCGCGTGTAACTTCGCTCCACAAGCTCAGGATTCCACGCACCATCCCCGGGGCCACAGAAAACCCCACAACCCGAAGAGGAACCAAGTCCGCTCGCCGGAAATCAACGCAAAGTCTTCCCCTGTGTGGAAAATAACGATGCAAGTCGGTGTGCGAAGGGGCGAAACCGACAGACACCTTCCCGTTTTCCACACATTGCCTCCTCTGCAGTTCCTTGCGGATATTTTTAATGCAAAGCAAGTACTTTGTGCTTGCAAGAGACCTTTATTGTTTTTAAGAGACATTTATTTGTTTTTCAAAGAATTAAGACACTTTGGTGGTCATTACAACCTTGGCGGTCTTTTTACAAGACCGCGAGGGACCGCCGTGCGGAAGACCGCCAGCGGTGACGGATTGCCGCTCGCCCTATTATGACCATTGGCAGCTCTCCGTCCTTTTACGGATGGAGAGCCGCCAACAGCCATACTGGCGGGGAAGTGGAGGTTGCTCCACCTCCACCGCCACGCCAACAGAACAGCGCCCAGCGAATCACGTCCTGTGATTCGCTGTGGCGGTGTTCTGTTGATGGTGTGGTGTCAGCAGAGCTGCCCCCATGGCTCCCGTCCCCTCCTGGAGGATCGACGGAACAGGTAAGTCGATCGTCCGTTAGGGGAGGGGGGTGGGGGTTGTTGTGTGTTATGTGGGTGCATGGGGGTGTGCGTCTGTGTGTAGAGGGTGTGCGTGTATGCTTGCGGGGGTGTTGCATGTTTTGGGAATGAGTGTGTGTATGTCTGTGGGTATGTCTGTATGGATGTGTGCGTGTATGTATGTGGGTGTGCGTGTCTGACTGCGTGTGTGGATGTCGGCATGTATGTCGGTGTATGTGTGTGTTGGTGGTGCCTGCGTGTGTGTGGTGTGTGTGTGTGAGTTTCTGTGATGTTGGGGGTCGGGGTGGGGAGGGGGGCCCTGCCACCTTTGGGGGCTGGCAGGGGTGGTTGGGGGTGTAGAGGAGGGAGTCGGGGTGGAGGTGGGGAAGACCCCTATCAGTGCAAGGGAAGGAATTTCCTGGCACTTATAGTGCTTACCGCCATGGATTTCATGGCGGTTCCAACCGCAGGAAATCCACGGCGGTAAGCCGGGTCAAAATACCACCGGCGGTATAGTAATGGCCGGCGGGCTGGAGACCCAGGTCTCCAGCCCGGCGGTCGTCTCCGCCCTGGCGGGCAGAACGGAGAAGCGGCGGATGACCATGGTGGTAACCGCCATGGTCATAATACAAAAAAAAAGACCGCCAGCCTGTTGGCGGTCTTACAGCCACTTCTCCGCCTTCCGCCAGGGTCATAATGATCCCCTTTATATTACTTTTACAGTGATATTTCAACATTTATTTATTGTTATTGCATTTTAATTGTTCTGACCTGCATCTTATCAGATAAATATTATATATTTTTATAAACACTGTGTGGTGTATTTTTGTGGTACTTTCTGGTGGTATTGTATGATTTATTGCACAAATACTTTACACATTGCCTTCTAAGTTAAGCCAGACTGCTCAGTGCCTAGTTTCCAGAGGGTGGGCACAGGATAATGTGTATTGTGTGTGACTTACCCTGACTAGAGTGAGGGTCCTTGCTTGGACAGAGGGTAACTTGGCTGCCAACCAAAGACCCCATTTCTAACATTGGTGATCAGCGGTGAGGATAGGACTTGTATTGGTGCAGTGACATACAGTAGCCAAGTATTCACTACCTACCCACATTTGAAGGTCAACGTGATTTTTCATCTTTTTGTTCTCTAATGTCCTCCTGGATATATTGTTGATATTTTTGGACTCTGGTTTTGGGTTGCACCTGTGAGGCCTTGGCAGAAGGGAAGTCAACTTTTGGCACCTATTCATCTATAAAGAGAAGGTGCTAAAAGCATTGTGCAAGTAAAGGGGACTGGATGTAAAGAAAAAATCCAAAGGGCAGGATCTTGAGTCAGCCCTGTTTCAGTATGAGTTGAAATGCTGGCAGGCAATACTAGCAGATGAGTCTGAGGAGGAGGACTACTCGGATGAGGAAAGGGAACCAGAGAAAGATAAATGGCTCCTAGCTCAGGAGCAGTGGATGGAAAAGCTAGATGCAGAGATTGATAGGGCTGAGGCACAGAGAACCTTAGCCCGGGAAAAAGAAAAGATATCAGCTCAGGAGCTGAGCTGTGAAGAGCTGAAACTGGAAGCCATGAGGGCTGAGTCCAGTTCAGATGGTGGAGGCAAAAATCTTCAATCCAGTACTGCTGAAGAAGTGCACATGCCCAGAGATGTGGTACCCTCTTGAAGGAGGGAGTTGACACACACCAGGAGGTTCAGGAGTATGAGGTAGCTCTCATAATGCACAGGGTCCCTGAGGTGGACGAGGGAACTGGCACAGGGAATCATATTCCTACTGAGGGGAGGGACACTTTACTGACTCTAGGTGAGAGTGACAGGGAGAAGGGATCCCCCAGGTAGAAGTCCTGGTTATGGAGTGTGGAGACATCCCAGAAGAGTGCTGGTTGAGTGTCAGGGACAGTCAGGTACTGTCTCACCAGTCTCAGGAGGGTGATGTGGGGTACTTTTTCAAGGCTGAGTTACTGGATGGTTTGGTGAAGGGTAGTTTGGTTTGGTTAATTCATGTGAGGGGCTGAGTGATGTAATTGCTGGAGAGCGTATGTCTAGTCCTTATTTTCCAGAGCTACGCCAACACCAGGTGGAGTGTGAGTTCTCTGGCCCCAGGGAGCTTACACTGGAGGCAAACATCTGGGTGAGTACCAGAGAGTCTGAAGAGGCATTTGGGGGTGCTCCTGAAGGGAGTGGTCTAGGTATTTCCCAACCAGGTGAGGTGGGAAAGGATTGCAGTGTACCAAGTAGGTCCCAATGTAGTGGGATGGGTGAGGGACCCCATGGACAGTCTCAAAGGAGAGGGAATGGGGATGGGCGGAGGCCCAGGGTGCCCGAGATCCAGTCCCAGGTCCTGAAAGGTTCCATGAGGGAACACCAGGAGGGGAGCCTAGCCTGTACCGTGGGGCCATCTGTTGACGGAGATCCCACAGTGTCAGGAGAACTTGGGGGGGCAGTTGTAGCCAGCATCCCACCAGTTCTGGTGTCTGACAGTACCACTCATAGTGAGGGGGTGCAGAGGTCCAGACAGAGGGTTGAGAGGGGGTTGAGGACCCCAGTGGAGAACCTGAAAGGTCAGGGTTTAGCTCTGAGAGCAGAGCCCCCCCAGGGATGACGTTGGTGAGACCATTTCTGGGTTGCGGGAATCCATACTCTGCCAGATGGGCAGGGATCAGGAGACCTGCGCCAGCCAGACTCTTGTGTGGCCCCTGTGGATGGTATGTCCCTTGTGGAGGGTAAGTGTGCTCCCCAGGAAGTCCTGGTGTGCCAGGCAATGGTTCAACCTCAGGGTGGTGACACTGGGTTGGATGACCCAGTTCAGGGGTTAGACTCTGTCCTGGTGGAAGGTAGGTGTCCCCCCAAGGAGGTCCTGGTGTGCCAGGCAATGGTTTAACCGCAGGGTGGTGACTCTGGGTTGAGGGACCAGGTTCAGAGAGTAAACTCTGACCTGGTGGGGGGTAGATGTGCCCCCCAGGAAGTCCTGGGTTGCCAGGCAGTATTCCAGTCTGAGGGTACAGACTCTGGAGTGGAGGATCAGGTGGTAAACCTTGACCTGAAAGGGAGGGCGGTTTGCCCAATCTCCCCCCCTGGTGTGATTTCTAGGGGTACTCTCCCTGAGAGTACCCCTGGGTTGGAAGGCCAAGTTCAGGGTGTCCCCCTTGACCTGGAGGAAGGGGCTGCTGCTAACAGTGCCCCTACCATGTTGTCCTCTGGGGGGGCACTCCAAGTTGGGGGGTGCTGGACCCCAGAAGGGAGGGCAGGGGGAGGGAAGCTTCACCCCTGGCCCTAGTCCAACCTGAAGGTACAGACCCCAGGATGGGAGACCAGCTGCAGGTTAACATCCCTACACTGGTGGGAGAATTGTACAGGACTGCTTCTATAAGCACCCTGACAATTTTGGACTCTCGGGATGCCGCTCCAGGTGAGAGGGTACAGAGCCCCAGAGGGGAGGACCAGGGTCAGGCTGTCATTCCTGACCTGGTGGTATGGAGAGTGGTCAAAGAGTGCCAGGCATCTGGGGCTACCGCCCCCCATTCTCCACAGTCCCAGTGGTTAGAGATCCTTGAGAGGCCTGGTGTCTGGCTCTCATCCCTGACAGCTGTCAGTAGCCACTGTGGCTTACTGTCCTGGTGGACAGAGTTGCCCCTGGGAGGGGGACAAGAGTCACACCTCGGGGGTAGAGTGGGCAACACCACTGTGTTGGCCCCGGTGGTACTATCCAGCCCCTGGGATACATCTGTGAGCAAAGTAAGGTTAGGTGCTGCACAGTTGGTATCTGCGGGAGAGGAGAAAGGTTCCCCATGGGTTAGCTTAGTGGGCCCTGAGAGTATGGACACAGAGATCCAACTGGAGTCAGGAAGGCATAGAACTGGAACATGCCCCTGCTGTTGTGGGCCTGGGTCCTTGTTCTATCGCCTCAATCAGGAAATACATCAGGGTATTGATTGTTCTGCCCTGGCTTTAGGCTGGTGGGGGGACATGTTGGACCTGTCTCTTTTTGCAGGGTCATCCCCAAACATTTTGGCTCCTTCCTGTTATTTTTCCTGACCTGTTTTTGTTGGCTTTAGGACTCTGAGCACTCTACCACTGCTAACCAGTACTAAAGTGCATAGCTCTTTGTGTAAATTGTACTGTTGATTGGTTTATCCATGATTGGCATATTTGATTTACTAGTAAGTCCCTAGTAAAGTGCATTAGAGGTACCCAGGGCCTGTAAATCAAATGCTGCTAGTGGGCCTGCAGCACTGGTTGAGCCAGCCAAATAAGTAGATTTTGAGATTGTGTGTTTGAAAATGCCACTTTTAGAAAGTGGGCATTTTCTTGCTTGAACCATTTTTGTGACTCTGTCTGTTTGTGGATTCCCTGTCTGGGTTAGTTTGACAGTTGGGCTGTTGGCACCTCTCTCTAGACAGTGACACAAAGGGGGCTGGGTTGTAGCCTGCATAACCTGATGAGCCAT
The DNA here is from genome assembly GCF_031143425.1 of Pleurodeles waltl. Taxonomy (NCBI): domain Eukaryota; kingdom Metazoa; phylum Chordata; class Amphibia; order Caudata; family Salamandridae; genus Pleurodeles; species Pleurodeles waltl. The sequence goes on along the minus strand of NC_090437.1, from coordinate 733,290,351 downwards.
CTGTGCTAGGAGGGAGGGAAGGAGTGGTCTCTCGCACCTGAAAGGGCTGTGCCTGCCCTCACACAATGCAGTCTTCAACTCCTTTGCGTGTGTCTGAGGACTTCACAAACAAGTGAGACTTTCCTTTGAAGTAAGCCTACTTTAAAGGTCAAAATGGGTATAAGAAGAGCTTCCTAAACCACAGACTTTAGGCACTTCTTGGGGTAGACACTCTACTTCACAGACACTTCTGAACAAGAAACCTGCTAGGAAGAATCCCTGAACCAGACCTGCCAAGAGGAACTGCCTGGCTTCCCAAAGGACTCACCTGGACTGCTTTCTGTGAAGGACTGCTGCCTTGCTGTTGCTCTGCTGCCTTGCTGCTCTCTAGCTGTGCTGAGATGTGCTCTCCAAGGGCTTGGATAGAGCTTGTCAGAAGTCTCAGGACAAAAAAAACTTGACTCCTGCAACTAGACTCCTTGTACGGCAAAAATTTGTTGCTAAAAATGAAAAATTCACCTCATGCCAAACTGGATTGATGCAGCCCGACTTCGCAAGGAGAAGATCGACGCAGCGCCAGCGTAGCGACTAGAACTTCGACGCACAGCCCACTGGATCAACGCACACCCCACCTGGGACGATGCAGCCCGACTTCCAGAGAGGAAACGACACAGCGTCTGCCATGCGGGAGAAATTTCCACGCAACGCCCAGTGGATCGACGCAGCGCTTGTGACTTAGCTCTGCAAGCCCAAGATTCCACGCACCATCCCCGGGGCACCAGAAAACCCTGCAACCAAAGAGGAACCAAGTCCACGCGCCGAAAATCAACCCAAAGTCTTGGTCTGCGTGGAAAATAATGACGCAAGTCAGTGCTCGAAGGGGCTAAACCGACACACACCTCCCCGTTTTCCACGCATCACCTCCTCTGTTGTCCCTTGCAAAGATTTTGAATGCAAACCACGTACTTTGTGCTTGCAAGAGACCTTTATTGTTTTTAAGAGACATTTATTTGTTTTTCAAAGACTTAAGACACTTTATATCACTTTTACAGTGATATCTCAACATTTACTCTTTAATCGTTTTGACCTACATCTTATCAGATAAATATTATATATTTTTCTAAACACTGTGTGATGTATTTTTGTGGTGCTATTTGGTGTTATTGTATGATTTATTGCACATATACTTTACACATTGCCTTCTAAGTTAAGCCTGACCACTCAGTGCCAAGCTACCAGTGGGTGGGCATAGGATAATTTGGATTGTGTGTGACTTTCCCTGACTAGAGAGAGTTTTATTGCTTGAATGGGGGTAACCTGACTGCCAACTAAAGATCCCATTTCTAATAATATGGCACCAGATGTAGTTGAAGGAGTTACTCCTGTAATTGAAGATTTTGTGAAACAGGGAGTTTCACCTATTATGGGTTTGTGAAAACCAAGTGGGAAATTTAGAATTGTTCAAGATTTGAGGAAAATTAATGACATAACGGTTAAATGTTGTCCAGTGGTACCAAATCCGGCAGTGCTCTTGTTTTAGATCCCATGTGATGCAAAATGGTTCATGGTGGTATACCTATCACAAGTATTTTTCTCTGTGCCTCTCGATGTGGATAGTTTTTAGCGTCACGGCCAATATTTAATCAGGTATTGAAAAAGAATTTGAAATCATTGGAAATGCTTTTCCAATCAGCATTAGTTCAGTACATTGATGATCTTTTGGTTGCTTCAAAGACGAAGGAAGCATGCGGGCAAGCTACTATTGACTTATTTAATCGTTTGGGAGAGAATGGACATAAGGAGCCCCCAGCAAAAGTACAGTACTGTTGGAAAGAAATGTCAGGATGTTTCTGGGAATGGTGAGTTTTTGTCACCAATGGATTCCCAATTTGTCTGTTATTTCAAAGCCATTGAAGTGACTGACAGATAAAGATATTTCTGATCTAGTCCCCTTTGATGAAACTTGTATGGAAGCTTTTACTGAGCTGAGAGAGAGTTTGTGCTGACTACACCAAACCATTTATGTTGTTTTGTCATGAACTTGATTTTTGTACACTTTCTGTCCTTACCCAAGTACATGGAGGTGTAAGTCGCCCTGCAGCATATTTTTCTGCTACTTTGGATCCAGTCGCATCAGCTTTACCTTGCTGTTTGCGAGCTGTGGTAGCGGTAGTTTTGTCCTTAGCCCAATTTGAGAGTATTGTGATGGGACATTCTTTAACTGTTTTGGTTCCTCAATTAGTGGAAGTTTTGCTCACCAGAACAAAAGCTCAATACCTAACAAATGCCAGATTGACAAAGTACAAATTGCTAATTTTGGGGTCTTCAAATGTTACCTTGAAAAGGTGTACAGTGCTTAACCCAGCAACTGTGCTCCCAGGAGAAAATGTTGAAATTGAGAAACTGGAAGAAGTTGAACATGATTGTCTGGAGGTTACTGAAATGTGCACGAAACCCAGACCTGATATTCAGGATACTCCATTAGAGGAAAATGATCAAGTTGCTTTCATTGATGGTTCCTGTCTAAGAGATAATGTGGGAACATTGAAATCTGGATATGCTGTGTGCACAATCTCTGGTATACTCAAAGCTTCATGGCTTCAAATAGTATTTTCTGTACAAGTGGCTGAATTGGTGACTCTTACTAGAGAATGCTGTATTTGTGGACAGCTTAAAGTTAGTTACATGTTTTACAGACAGCCAGTATGGATTTGGAGTAGTTCATGACTTTGGCCAGTTGTGGTCACAGAGGGGTTTCATTATCTCTTCTGGCTCACCAACTAGAAATGGTGATAGAAATCATGATTTGTTACAAGCCTCACAATTACCTGAGAGGATTGCTGTGGTTAAATGCAGTGCATCCCAGAAATCAGATGTTCAATGGGAAATGCTTGTGCAGATCAAGGGGGTCATTCTAACCCTGGCGGTAAAAACCGCCAGGGCGAATGACCGCGGTAGCACCGCCAACAGGCTGGCGGTGCACCGCTGGGCATTCTGACCGCGGCAGTTCGGCCGTGGCCAGAAATGGAAAGTCAGCGGTGTACCGCCGACTTTCCGCTGCCCTTGAGAATCCTCCATGGCGGCGGAGCGCGCTCCGCCGCCATGGGGATTCTGACACCCCCTACCGCCATCCTGTTCCTGGCGGGTCTCCCGCCAGGAACAGGATGGCGGTAGGGGGTGCCGTGGGGCCCCTGGGGGCCCCTGCAGTGCCCATGCCAATGGCATGGGCACTGCAGGGGCCCCCGTAAGAGGGCCCCAAAAAGAATTTCAGTGTCTGCCTAGCTACTGCACCCGTTGCACTCCAGCAACTCCGCCGGCTCCATTCGGAGCCGGCTTCATCGTTGCTGGGTCTTTCCCGCTGTGCTGGCGGGCGGCCTTTTGGCGGTCGCCAGCCAGCACAGCGGGAAAGCCAGAATGGCCGCCGCGGTCTTGTGACCGCGGTGCGGTCATTTGGCGGTAACCGCATGGCGGGCGGCGACGGCCGCCCTCCGCGGTTAGAATCACCGCCCAAGTCTCAAGGTTTTGCGCATTGAACTGCATCTCTTTTAATAGGAATTGGAAGAACTAAAAGATGACACAGTAAAAGCAAATTACCTGTTAACAGCAATTAATACATTGGAGGAAATTAGAAATGTGCAGGAAAATGTTACTGAGGATGAGCAAATTATTTGGTGTACAAAGAGATGCAGATGATCTATGGGTCACAAACAAAGGGCAAGTGGTATTGCCAATCTCTTTACTTATGCAAATGGCAAGACTATTGAACATTTAAGCAATCCTGGTTCAATCCAAAGTTTAGACAGGTTGCTGAACCAATTTGTCACAGATGTATTACATGTCAAAAAATGAATGTGGGAAAAAGAACAGTTGCCAATTTGAGTCACATTGGAAGAGCAAGAGGTCCATTTGACAGAATGCAGATGGATTTCATTGAGATGCCTGTGTGTGGTGGTCTGAGATACGTGTTGGTGATTGTCTATATTTTAGTCACTGGATTAAAGCCTACCCTGCACATACAAATGATAGTCTTACAATAGCAAAGCTGTTTCTTAGGGAGTTAATACCTCGTTTTGGGTTCCCTGCCTCTTTAGGATCAGATAGAGGAACCCACTTTAATAACAAAGTGATACAATTTCTATGTTCAGCATTAAACATTGAGCAGAAGTTTCATGTAGCTATCGTCCTGAAGCATCTGAATTAGTAGAGCAAATGTATGGTACTCTGAAGGCACGACTTGCAAAAATATGTGCATCCATGTACCTGAATTGGCCAGATGCATTGCCGTCAGTTTTGATGAGCATGAGAACACACACCTGATAGAAAGACTGGACTATATCCTAATGAGATCCCTATGGGTAGAGCAATTATGTTTCCAGCTGTTCCTCCAAAAGCTCTTGTGAATATAACAGATGATATGGTGCTGGATAACTGCAGGCTCCTTCTCTCACCAGGGGGAAACTCCAAGCATGCAGCCATCACAAGACCAGTGTCATAGTCTGCGAGCTGGTGATTGGGTGGTCGTCAAGAAGCATGTGAGGAAAACTTGTCTGGAACCTAGGTGGAAGGGTCTGTTCAGGTCGTACAGGTTACTACGACTGCTGTGAAATGCGCTGGGATTCCAAACTGAATTCATGCCAGCCACACTTGTAAAGTGCCCTATCCACTGGAAGTTGAAGAAGAGTTGTTGAGAGTACCAACAACTATTGAACAGTCTCAAGGAGCAAGAAGAGAGACTGTGAAAACAGAAATAGAGACAGTGCAAACTGGTGAACATCCAGGTACTCCTCTAAGAGATGAGATAAACATACTGAGAGATGAAATAGAGGGACCTGAAGTTGCTAAAGTATCAGCAAATGTAGCAGGAGAGTTAAGTCAGGGAAGAACTCTCCCAGAAGCAAATGATTGGGAAGATCAGTTGAAACAGATCACATTTCCTGAAGCAGATAAGGTGGGTGTTGAGTTGAATCAAAGTCATGCAGATTTGACTCCTCTTGAAGTAGCTAATGGTGCAGGTATATCAAGTCAAGTTCAAAATCCTGCTGAATCACGAAGAGTTGCAAGTCCAGTTTTGCAAACAACTCTGTGAAAAAAAGCTGTGAAAGAAGATAAGTGGCCTAAACTGCAGACAAATAAAAAGGTTCCAGATGTACTGTCAACCATAAATGGAGAGCCAGACATGACAACAAGAGCAGATGCAAATGAAGATCTGGGTGAAAGAGAAATAAGAGCAAATTGGATATCAAAGAGAAAAAGAGTTGTAAATTGAAGATACTCAGGTCCTGAATGGGCATATGTGACAACAAAGCATTGTGAATTGTTGTCTTTTGGTTTTGTTTGTGAATATCCAGATCAATATTTTGGAACGTGAAATGGCTTTTGAACTGAAATTTTAAACTACATTGCCAGCTGAACAAGAGAGACATTGCATGCTACAAGTGATAATCGTTGTCTAATAGACTATGTTCTACTGAAAGAGACTTTGGAAACTGATTTTGACAAGCTGCTAAACCAATTTTTGACAAACGTTCTGGAGCAAAGTCTGAAAATTTTAAATAACTCCAAAAGAAGATTGAAGACTATTTTTGTTTTTGATTTTTGGCTGCATAGTTATATATTTTTCTTTCTCTGATTCTTTATAGGTCATGAATAACAATTACAATAGATTTAAACCCAATAGGTGCTGCAAGTGTATGTGTATTGCTTTGGGAATTGTTTGTGTGCTAGTATGTTTGGTGTTGTTAGTGGGTATGGGTATTAATCATACACCTGAAAATATTTACATTAGTTCTTTAGAGACTACGACTCTTTTCAAGCAAGAAACATTTAACAGGGATGAGAAATATTTGTACTTAGACAACTCACAAGGAGATCTTTCTTCTAATCTATTGCTTGTATGAGTATGTTCAGATGATGAATGTGAGAGAATGCTATAGTTTCACACAAATTCCTTGATCAGTAGAGGAAGGAGTTACTTACCATAGCTTGCCATTAACATATGGAATTAGTTGTAGTCTTTTACTAAAAAGGCTTTATAACCAAGAGTGCAGACAATATTTCTATTCTAACCTAGATGTTGTGTTTTTTTCTGTTCTGCTAAACCAACATTTTAGTAACATAGCTAAAGAGAAAAATATAGATATTGTAGGTGGTTTCTTTGAGCCTCCACTAACATTTGGTACAGCTTACGCTCATAGGAATAACCTGACATGCTTTCTTTCACCAGTAGAAAAAACATTTGTAGATCAAACTGATGACAGGAGAAGGGCATTGAAGGAGAAAATAGAGAAAGGGTTATTGAAAAGGACATGTAAAAATGACTATGTATTTACTGAAACTAAAACACAAGGGAAGCCAGCTCTAGACTTTTAACATGTAGGAAAACTGTGTATTAATAGACCTCAATCCAGAACTGATACTACTTTTGTGGGAAAGAGAGAGTGCAGATATGTATTTCTTTTTAAGACTACATAGGACTTTATGTTTATGTTAAAGGGACAGGACCCTGTGACTCCTGGGGTATATTACATCTGTGGGACAAATGTTAATTATCATCTCCCAAGAGGATGTTAAGGAACTTGCTATTTGGGAGTTGTATTCCCAAAGATTCATCAGATTGACTTATTCTGAAATATTTGGGGATATATTTGGAGCAATTATTCGATCTGTAGGAGTTGTTCTGAATGCTCCGAAAATTAGAAACGTATCTACTATTGTGGATAACATGTTAACTGATTTTTCTGGAGCTGTAATTTTAATTTATACTAAAATGGCTGTGGTCCGTTCAATGGTTCTCCAGAATAGACATGCGCTAGACATCCTTTTAGCCAAGGAGGGTGGAGTCTGCTGCATGCTGAAAATGGAACATTGTTGTTCGTGTATTCCAGACAATAGTAAAGGAATTAGGGATTTTATTAAGAGCCTGACACATTCAAATTCAGTTTTAAAAGATCTGGAAGAGCTAGGGGTTTGGGAAAATGTTGGCAAAAGTGTTACAAAAGTGAAAAATTGGCTGGGTAATTTTGGTAAGGGTATTGTGGGAAAAGTATTGAAACCATTATTAATTGTGGTTGTATAGGTCATCTGTAAGATTAGATTTTACAATTTGCACATACTAATTAAAACACAAAAGATGAAAAATGAACTGAGGAGGGAAGAAATTAAGCTAGAGAAAGTGAGAAGCAGATATTTTCATGATTTGAGACAAACTGAAAACTGGAGAAAACCGAGAAACATTAGATATTGTAGACAGACTACATTTTAAAATAACATACAAATTAATGCAAGTATTAATTAGTATAGTTTGTGATGACACATATAATCATCAGAGGAGGGATTGATGAAGCATAAACATTATTAATAAAATTGTGTGACTAAAACAAAATGAAAATAATGTGTACTTTTAAAATGAAATAATTAAAACGTGTGCTTTGGAAAATATGACCTCTATGGTGGTAACCATAATAAAATTCAACATAATATTAATTAACTGACCAATGAAAAGTATTATATATGTTGATATTTAAAAATGTAATAGTTTAAAACATCTGAGGTGTTGTATATTGCACACTTTATTATTGCTTTAAAAAGGCCCACATTAAACAGAATACTGCAATGTTTAAACTGCTAACGTTGTGAAATGTTTTTCTAAGCATTCTGTAACATGCTCTTTGCTTGCTATGTTCATAAGTTGGGATATTTGTCTGGCATCCTGAAGATAACATGTACTCGGGGTAGAAAAGGGTACTGAGTTTATGACTAGGTTTGTGTCTAATTTGCAACAATTGTATTTCTCTGTAGAAACTGGTCACTGAACGGAGAAAGGATGAACTAATTGTGAATGCAGAAAATAAAAAGGCTACAGCAGAAAACGTGGAGTGAATTCAATTGGCTTTTGACTCAAACCACCCCATAGACTGACCGATAGAGTTTCAGCTAGTTGCTTTTTAGGCCTTTAAAATAACAGAATTAGATAATGTACGTTTCAGTCTCTTCTGTTCCTATGTGCCTTGTAGCTCTTATCTGTTTTGCAGATGTGCTTTTAATTCTGCTAGTGAATAATGTGCTATGTGTTAGTTTTCTGCCACTGACAGTTCAGATATATTAAGGCCAAACATTACTGAATTGTTTTGTATACTGTCACTGACCAATGAAGATGCTCCAGTGACAAAGACTTCACTGTCTGCTGGTCCACTTGGGAGAGGTATAACCAAATGTGCAATTATTTTCTTGTTTATATTTTTTTGTTTTTCCTTTTAGAAATCCAACCGCTATTTTTGGTTAGTGCCATATTCAGGTGTTTTCCAAATACATTTTTGTCTTCTTTTCTTTTTGCATAAAGTCCATACATGCTTATCTGATGAAAGTAATAGTTAGGGATGCCACATTCTAAATTTGACTGTTTTATAAATTGATTCTAAACAAACCATCTGCAATAACTTAATTTATTCTATATCAATCATTTATTTCCTATTGTTGTTATTCTGCATGGTGGTTCTTGAATGCCTAATGATATATTTTTATTTAAACTGAGATTTTTCCAAAGGTTTAGTCATGTATTCTTACCATTTGTTCTTACATTTGGTTGACATGATCTTAGCATTGTTAATCTAAATGGCAATAAATGTTTGAAGTTCACTAAACTGATGTGGTGATTCATGTCCACATGGGTCATTGTGTGTATAAGTTACTGACTACAATATGAAAGGTGTTGTTTATTGATTTGATTTCATTGTTGTTAATCATTGCACTCCCATCTGATTCCAAAGATCTGTGTCAACCACTAAGGGTAATTGATGGTTAACCTATATGTGTCACCTTATAAATACATTTTCAAAAGCAACATAAGGCTAGACATGCCCACACTGGTGCAAAAACACAAATATTTTCTCTCTTTTTCCAGACTTTGCTGTCATTTATGTAATCATAAACTGGGGACTTGCTCCATTTTAGCCTCCTTCAGGTGCTCCACCAGTTGCATATCAGCATGCTTTGCGAACTCCAAATCATGCTATCTGGTAGGCTCCATATAAATAAAATAAAGGTAAAGAGGGCAAGGAGATGTGTTGTTCGTAAACTGTGTCATTTCAAATGATAAAGAAACTTTAACAAGTTGTATATGATTGGTAAGAAAGGATGAAAGCTGGTATAGGGCATGCTAGGTGATCTCCATTTCATTTTCTGTTGTCTGTGTATTTACGGTTTAAAGAAAGTAGATGATTTTGGACACAAGACATGGTTGGAAAGGAAATGCTTTGCTGGATAGATAAGACAGGAACTATGACACATCAGCGGCATTGCACTTTTAACATTTAAGTAGATGACCCATGCACACCTACTGAGTGCAAAATGTCTAATGCCCAAAAAAATGCAAAAGTCAAAATAGTTACCTGATGTCAGCCATTAAAGTATTTACTCATCAAATCAAATGCAGGGTGAAATAAAAATGCCTCTTGGGACAAATACAAGAACAACGACAAAGTACTTTGAATCGGAGCTAGCAACTGAAATAGAAAATAAAGTCATACAATCATGAGTAAGGGACAAACTCAAAACCCCCTGTTATACGCTCCTTAAAGAACTGGTTACAATACTGCCTTCGATAGGCAGCTAAAAGTGATGTAGCAAGAGGACAAAGGGTAACTAGCATTAGCAAAGCCAGTTCTACATTTCCTTGTTGATATTGTAGAAAAGGCATCAAAGCTTTTGGGGAGCTATTGAAAGTGAAATAACCCAATGATGGTGTAAAAAAAGAAAGGGGCACAGCAGGAAGGAACAGAAGGAGACAAAGAGGCACTGTGGTGGTAGTAGGGGTCAGGTAGAACAGCCAGGAGTGGGGGGAGGGGCTGGGGATCTGCATGGTGGAGAGAGATGCACCAGAGATAGACTCAGGGTCCAGGTAGCACTCCTAGACTCGAAACAGGAGCCAGGGAGGTGCACAGGATAGAAAGAGCACAGGGGATGGAGGGGACACCTAAGGTTGAAACGATGATTCAGTGAGCTGTACGTAATAGATACAAGGGCTGTGGTTGGAGGCAGTATCTGAGGAAGTATTAAATCAGAATATCTAGGACAGAATATCAATTGAACAAAAATGGAGGGGAAACCTTCGAAGACCAACAGCCTGACTTCTAAAGTTATAGAGCTCCTTCCCACCTCCTACAAATTTACTAATAAAAAGAAAGGTTCCCAAGTCAAGACCTGAAAGATAATCGCATGAATCAATAACTATTGTATACATTTTCCTTTAATTCATTTTTTAGAAATATGTTTTCAGAAGTAGCTGAAGTAACTACGTTTCATTACTTTATACATTCATTGTTGCTTCATCAGCACTTGTTACACAAATTCACAATATAATAACATTTGAAAGGAAACAAAGTTACGAGAATAAACCTTTACAAGGCATTAGGAAAGAGTGAGGAATACAAGATAACAAAAATAGGCACAAAAATGAAAACAAATACATATGAGCAATGCAAAATGCATAGGATAAAAACGAAGAATTGAGAAAAAAGTATGAAGATATAACATTCAGAGAGAGGATTAGTTGCATACAACAAGAATATTCAACATTACAAACCTTCCATTCAATTCTATATTTGAACAGTATACTTACAAAATTAAACCAGAGGTTTTTACTAAAATCATTTGTTACCATAAATAGATTATAACATGTACTGCCATGTAAAGTAAAGGGTCAAGGAGATTGCAGGCAAACACCAAGATTATAAGGAAAATTTTAAAGAACACATAGCATCAAATATTATTAAGGAAAGAGAATGTGAATCACTTGTCCAAATGATGTGAAGAGTAATTCCAAAGTTAAAAGAAGGATTTATGGAATCAAAGGTCAGCAGCATGCAATTATAGTCAAACCCTGAGCTGGTGGGCATGAAGAATATGGAAACACTGAATTAATGTGAGTGCACAGATCCTGCCATTCACAAGAACAGATTGAAAGTCCAGATGTAGCCTCATAATCGGATGCAGGTAATATTTTAATGGCTAGCTAAAATGCCTGTTTGTGATCATGGCATTAGGTTGTTCTTACCGGCTCTTTAGCAGATGTGTGCACCAGTTGTGACATACAGAAAACAGTTAAGAAAAAGTTTTTCAAACTTGAACCTTATCTAAAAAGTAATATAAAAATATGTCAGCATTTCTGATATAAGGAAGATTGTCTTTTGAAGAATAAGTGCCTGCATAGTTTTTACCAAACCATAGTTAGATTGATGAGCCAGGCATTAGGTCTGCTTTATGATAATTGAATAGTGTTAAGAGTGTGTATTTTACATCAAGAGCGATCTAGAGGTTAAGTAAGATATATTGTAATGCAGAAGTAAAAGGTTGCAAAGGTAGGGACAAAAGGGAAAAATGGAAACATTTAAAAACTCAGGTGATCAGAACTTACTATAGTACAGCATCATAATTGCCAACATTTTGTCAGGATTCAAAGTGACAGTGCTGCAGCAATGCAGCATGTTCTGGCTTTAAGCAGCAGCCACCATAATGGAATTTTGAGTGCATTAGCCTTGTGCCCACAGCACTCTATGATTGTGAATCCTAGTCAAACTCTATGGTTCATTTGCACAATAAGGACGCATGAAATGCTCTGTATGCTTATGACACTCTGTACTTGTTGGTCTTCGTAGACATTTGTAATTACAATACACAATACGGGTCTGTTTAACAATCTGGATCAAGTTAAGACTGCTATGGTTATAAATAAAGAAATAGCAACTGTGGTCTGTTATAATTAATGATCTGTTAAAATTGCTGGCTAAAATAAAAAAAAAAAAGAAAAAGAAAAACAAACATCAGTTTGTTGTACTTATTTGCAATAAGGGGCAGTCAAAAAATGTACCTAAAGAAGTCGTAAGAGAGTGGGAATTGAACCTATGTAGTTGTTAACAAGGGAATCACACACATTAGTTCTAATCTAAACAGGATTTATTGAGTTTAAATGGTGACAAAAAGATTGAAAGAGGTGATATTGTTCAAGCAAATAGCATACTTGAATATTTCAACAGTTACAAAAGAAAGTGTGAGCCAGTAATATAAAAAATATTGCTTCTAACTGTAGTGAAAAAGGATTACTAATAACACATACCAATTATCCTAAAGTAGTCAAGCTAATCAATTCATTGCAGACAATGCAGATGCCTACATTTATGAAGTTACACTAAAAATATAACACTTTTTTCAAGAGTTTATACATTTCTTCATCTATGTTAAAACCATACATTCCAAATTTAATCTTATAAATTATAAAGCTTTCAGATTTTCTCAAGCATTCTACCCTATCATCCTCTCTTCTATTTTACTTTAGGGTGCAAGTAGCCAGGAATCTTATATTTTTCATCATGAATTCAAGGTATAAGTTGTGAGTGTGTGAGGACATTGGATATTATGGGGGTCATTACAACATTGGCGGTAAAAGGCGCTTACCGCCGTGCAGAAGACCGCCAACACACCGCTGCGGCGGCGGGAGCCCGCCACAGCTATTATGACACATATCACGGAATCCGCCGAAATTCAGACACCCACACAACACAGCCACACCAAAGGTCAGCGATAAACATGCGGAAACAAATCCTCCACCTCCACGCCAACAGAAACACGCCCATGCCATTATGACCCACGAATCCACGCGGCAGTCTTTCAACCGCGGTATTCCATTGGCGGTACACACCACCGCGCTCAAAATACACACACAGCTCCAAAACACCGCCACATTGGACAATTCCAAATACACACACCTGATACACATACAAACAACACTCCCACACATCCAACACAATATAAAACACACACCCACATCACCCACAAACCCCTACGACCCACAATTAGAGAGAACGCCATAGAGAGACAGCAGAGAATAGAGAACCACATCACACAAAGGCACACTACACTATCACCCACACAACATCCACGCACAAAACAACACATACCACTACACTCACCACACTCATCAACACGTACACCACCCCACACCTCACCCACACCACCCCATGTCACGCCAAAGACACCCCCGCTTCTCTGAGGAGGAGCTCAGGGTCATGGTGGAGGAAATCCTACGGGTAGAGCCACAGCTATTTGGCTCACAGGTACAGCACACATCCATAGCCAGGAAGATGGAGCTATGGCAAAGATTAGTGGACAGGGTCAATGCCGTGGGACAGCACCCAAGAAATAGGGAGGACATCAGGAAGAGGTGGAACGACCTACGGGGGAAGGTGCGTTCCACGGTCTCCAGGCACCACATTGCGGTACAGTGGACTGGCGGCGGACCCCCACCTCCTCCCCCACAACTAACAACATGGGAGGAGCAAGTCTTGTCCATCTTGCATCCTGAGGGCCTCGGAGGAGTCGTTGGAGGAACGGACACTGGTAAGTCAAATCTTAGCTATCATATCCCCCACCTTACCTGCATGCAATCACACACCCCCACCCTCACACCCTCCCCTACCACCCTAACTCCTCACTAATGTACCCATAACACCAACCACCCATCCCAACCCCAAGACCTGCATGACACAACTAAGCATGGATACCCATCACTAAAGCATGCCCACTGCACATACCCAGAACACCCCCCAACCATCAGCACACAAGCCCCCACACAGGAATGCCTACACTGGGGTACACGCACACCCAACCATTGCACACCATGAAACACACACATGCAATAATCATGTACTTATACCCCTGCAGGAACCCGAAGGAACGTCACCACACCAGAGGGTCCAGACAACACCACTCCACCCCCAGAAGAGGCCCACAGTGACGACAGCAGCTCTGCCCTACTGGATCTTGATGACCAGCCCGGACCATCGTGGGCCTCAGGACAGTCGGTTCCCCTTGCCCAGCCATAGCCCAACACCGAACTTCCACCCTCTGGTAACACCAGCACAGCACCCACCCAGCGGGCCTATACCTCCCTACCCAGGACAGGTCAATCAGCGGTGTGTCCACCATTACAGGGCACCCAGGCTAACCCACCACCCCAACAACAACAGGGACCTGGGGGCAGTGGTAGTGGGCACACGGTCCAGGGGACGGAGGCACTGGAACACAGGGGAACTGGGAGGGCTGCTGTGCAACAGAGGGATGACAGGCCAAGGGAACCTACTCTCAACGAGGCCCTCTCCTCCATCATGGGAGCATACCACCACTCCCAGGAGACGATGGCAACGGTCCTGGACAAGTTGCAGGAGACCCTGCGTCTGCAGGAGGAGCAGTATTTGGGGTTCAGGGAGGAGCTCAGGACCATCGCCTCCGCCCTGGGCACCATCGTAGGGGTGCTGACGGACATTCAAAAGACTTTGAGGGACACCGTGGCACTCCAAGGGGCCCCTGACACTAGCCACGACTATGAAATGCCCACCACCTCTGCCGGTGCTAGTGGACAGGACGCAAAGCCACAGGACCACCACACCAGCACCCCACCACCTGCAGACAGACAACCACCACGAAAGCGGTCCCTGAGATCCAAGAACAGGACAGAGCAAGATGGCAAAACCCCCACCAGGAAATAAGACTACCCTGATTGTCCCCCCACTGTCCCACTTTGTTACCCTGTCCAGATTGGAACTGCCCCAGCTCCACTTCCAATGGCCAGATGTGCAATGTACCTGTGAGAGTAATAGACTGGACTCTGCCATGGACATTCTTCCACCATAACCCATCCCGATTTCACAACCCCCCTTCATTTTTCTGCACTTAAATAAACACCCTTGAAACACTAATAAAACTGGAGTCAGTCTATGATTTTGAACTTTGTATTGTCAATTACAGTGTCAAAAAGGGTTACCCATTGGAAGGTCAACATACCAATGTCACACATCACAAGCCTTTCAAGGGTGCAAGCTGTTGACACGTAGGTTACCGCATTTGTGAAACTGAAATGGAAGGGGACAACTCAATTAACAAATAGTGAGTGAAATGTAGGTACAGGATAGAGGCAGACATGTGAAAGTTATTGTAATGTTAAACCGGAAAATGTACTCACCTGTGTCTCACTGGAAATATTGCTGTATGACTGACTCCCTGTTGTCGTTTTCGTCTTCCTCAGCTTCATCCTCATCACTGTCCACAGGCTCCACAGGCTCCACAGCTGCTACAACACTGTGATCTGGATCATCCTCCTGCAGAAAAGGCACCTGGCGTCGCAATGTCAAATTATGGAGCATGGAGCAGGCGATGATGATGTCACACACCTTCTTCAGTGAGTAGAATAGGGACCCACCTGTCATATGGAGGCACCTGAACCTGGCCTTCAGGAGGCCGAAGGTGCGTTCGATCATCCTCCTAGTCCGCCCATGGGCCTCATTGTACCGTTCCTCTGCCCTGGTCCTGGGATTCCTCACTGGGGTCAATAGTCACGAAAGGTTGGGGTAACCAGAGTCCCCCAATAGCCATACACGGTGCCTCTGGAGTTGACCCATCATATCAGGGATGCTGCTATTCCGCAGGATGTAGGCGTCATGCACTGAGCCAGGGAACATAGCATTTACCTGCGAGATGTACTGGTCTGCCAAACAGACCATCTGGACATTCATCGAATTATAACTCTTCCTGTTCCTGTACACCTGTTCACTCCTCTGGGGGGGGGACTAGAGCTACATGGGTCCCATCAATAGCACCTATGACGTTGGGGATATGTCCAAGGGCATAGAAGTGACCTTTAACTGTAGGCAAATCCTCCACCTCAGGGAAAATGATGTATCTCCTTACGTGTTTCAGCAGGGCAGCCAACACTCTGGACAGCACGTTGGAAAACATAGGCTGGGATATCCCTGATGCCATGGCCACCGTAGTCTGAAATGACCCACTTGCAAGGAAATGGAGCACTGACAGCACCTGCACGTCAGGGGGGGTTCCAGTCGGATGGCAGATTGGTGACATCAGGTCTGGCTCCAACTGGGTACATAGTTGCTGGATTGTGGCACGGTCAAACCGGTAGGTCACGATCAAATGTCTTTCTTCCATTGTCAACAGGTCCACCAGCGGTCGGTACACCAAAGGATTCCGCCATCTTCTCATATGTCCCAGCTGACGGTGCCTAAGAAGGACAACAGCGAAGAACCAGTCACTATTCCGCCAGGTATGTACCCACAGTTACACACAAGACTACACCACTCACAAAACCCCTTCCTGTATGTGTGTTGATTATAGGCCTAGCTATGTGTGACGCAGTAGTAAATGAAGCCATGTGGGCCCCTGAAATGGTGGCTGCCTGACCTCTAAAATGGGACAATGGAATTGTGGGGTAACTGCGCTGGCGTTGGACACCGTCGCGGTAGGCGGTCGTAGAGCGCGGCGCAATGCTGCATTGGTTAACATTGTACCCTATGGGTCCCAGGAGCCAATGAACAGGTGCGCCGGCGGGGATGATGCGCCCCGCCGTGGACGTCACCTCCGCGGACGTCACCGCCATTTTCTATCTCTTCAATCACTAGATACCTGACCTTCGACAGGAGAGGACCTACACTGCTAGTGCTGCTGTGACCTCGGTCTGGAAGCGACGATGGCTGCTGTGTCTGGGGAAAGGGCCCCTGCTTTCACTGCACAGGAGTTGGAGAAACTTGTGGATGGGGTCCTCCCCCAGTACATGCTACTCTATGGTCCTCCAGACCAACAGGTCAGTACACAGGGAGCACGTTGGATGGGCTATGCCTGGGTGGAGAGGGCTGGTTGGAAGAGAGAAGGGTGCAGAGTTCATAGAACATAAATGCATGGGAATGAATGGGCCACATGGCCAGAGTAGGAAGGGGGCCACTCACATTGACGGTGCAGTAGGTAATGACTGTTCCTCTTTCCTTGTGCATGTCATGTAGGTCAGCACCCACCAGAAGAGGGACATTTGGCGTGCCATCGCCAAGGAAGTCCGGACCCTGGGGGCCCACCAGAGACAGGACACCCACTGCCGTAAGAGATGGGAGGACATTCGCCGCTGCAGCAAGAAGACTGGGGAGGCTCAGCTGGGGATGGCCTCCCAACGTGGGAGGGGTGCCAGTCGCACCATGACCCCCCTGATGTTCCGGATCCTGGCGGTGGCCTACCCGGAGTTGGATGGGCACTTAAGGACATCACAGCAGACACAAGGGGGTGAGTACAACCTCATTCTGTGGACTTTGCGTGCAGTGGAGGTGTCTGGATGGGGGAGGTGGGCTGTGGGTGTCCCTAGGCCAGGGCGAGTTAGGTAGGCAAGGCCCCTCCGTAATGTAGGCCATGTGGCACTCTAACCCAGCTCAGAACAGTGGCAATTTGATGTATAGTTGCCCCTTTGCCATCCATGTGCGCAGATTTCTACCATTGCCATGTAGGCCATATCCCAGAAATTGCATGTGAAGAGGGCAGGAGCACGGCGTAATGCATGGGGCTGCTGCGTCTGTCTTGTCTGCCAACGGTAGCGGTATGCCATGCACTAAAACTCCCTTTCTTCTGTCTCCCCCCCTTTTCCTGCTCTCCCTGTCCTTTTGTACATCAGCATCATCAGGCGGAGGTACAGTGGCACCGGAGCACGAGGGAGCTGCATCCCACATGGCCATGGAGGGCCACACCACAGACTCTGAATACACCAGTGGGACGGAGGGCGAGGGGAGCTTCACGTCGGCCACAGGATCACCAACCTGCGACACTGACTCGTCCGCTGATGTGAGCTCCCCTGTGGTGGCGGCACCATCTGTGCGCCCCACTTCTACAGGTACAGCCGCCACCTCCCCTACCAGCAGCGCCCTCCCAGCAGCCCATCAGCGTTCGCCCCGTTCCCGCTCACCCAGGAGGGTGGGCATCACCTTCGCCCCAGGCACCTCAGGCCCTGCCCCTGTCACCCCTGCTGCCCACAGTGAGGAGGCCATTGACCCCCTCAGGTCACTCACTGTTGGGCAGTCTACCATTGTGAATGCCATCCAGGGTGTAGAACGAGAGTTGCAACATGGCAATGCATTCCTGGAGGGCATTCATTCTGGTCAGGCTGTCCTTCAGCGAACCCTGCAATCTCTGGCCTCAGCACTGATGGCAGCCATTGTCCCTGTGTCCAGCCTCCCCCCTCCAACTTCCTCCACCCAGACCCAATCCCCTGTACCCCAGCCCATCCCAAGCACACCTACAGACCAGCATGCACACAAGTCAACACACAAAAGTAGCTCAAGCAAACATAGGCACCACACACACCACAGGCACTCACACAAGCATCACACCCATACAGACACAGCAACATCCACTGTCTCCTCCTCTTCTCCCTCCTCCCTCCCAGTGTCGTCTACACACACACCTGCATGCACCACATCTACAGGCACTAGGACTCACACCAGGACACCCAGCACCACAGGCCGCTCACCGGCACTCACCACCTCCACTGCCATTTACATGTCCCCTGTGTCCTCTCCCAGTGTGTCTGTGACGCCCCCTCCCAAAGTACACAAACGCCGGCAATCACTCACCCAACATCCATCCCCATCACAACAGCCTCCAGTACCTGCACCTGCACCCAAAACACCTAAAGTGACACCTCCTACAACCACCTCCTCTTCCTGCACTCCCAGACCCCCTCCAACTACCCATCCCAGTGTCCGTCAGAAACTGTCCTTATGTCAAATTGACCTTTTTGCCCCCACCCCCCTCCAATTCATCAGTCCCGTCGTAGCGCCTCAGCCAAAAAGCCTCCAGTACCAGTGGTGCGTGTTCCAGGTTTTTGGAGTGCACCGTCCACCAGGGCAGGCAGTAGGACCCGGAGCCAAGGCACTGTCAGCCCACCCCCTGTAAAGTCTCCGAAATTGGAGAGTGGACGACGGGACCGATTCAAGACTCCTGGTGGTACTACAACTGAAATGGGATCGAAGGCGATTGGTGAGTCAGCTGTAACTCCAAAAAAGGTGGGGAAGGTCCCGAGGAAGTCTCCCCAGCCTGTTGTGAGTGTCACGGCGGAGAAGTGCGCCATAGTTTCCGGCGGTCCAGACACAACCGCCAGCACCGTTGTTACTGGTCAGGAGACCACCGCCAGAGTCACAGCCCAGGAGGGCCCAAGTATCGTCACTGGTCAGGAGACCACCGCCAGAGTCACAGCCCAGGAGGGCCCAAGTATCGTTACTGGTCAGGAGACCATTGCCGGAGTCACAGCCCAGGAGGGCCCAAGTATCGTCACTGGTCAGGAGACCACCGCCGGAGTCACAGCCGAGGAGGGCCCAAGTATTGTTACTGGTCAGGAGACCACCGCCGGAGTCACAGCCCAGGAGGGCCCAAGTATCGTCACTGGTCAGGAGACCACCGCCGGAGTCACAGCCCAGGAGGGCCCAACCACTGGTCAGGATACCACCGCCAGAGTCACAGCCCAGGAGGGCCCAAGTATTGTTACTGGTCAGGAGACCACCGCCGGAGTCACAGCCCAGGAGGGCCCAAATATCGTCACAGGTCAGGAGACCACCAGCAGAGTCACAGCCCAGAAGGGCCCAAGTATCGTTACTGGTCAGGAGACCACCGCCGGAGTCACAGCCCAGGAGGGCCCAAGTATCATCACTGGTCAGGAGACCACCGCCAGAGTCACAGCCCAGGAGGGCCCAAGTATCGTCACTGGTCAGGAGACCACCGCCAGAGTCACAGTCCAGGAGGGGCCAGGATGCCACAGCCCCGCTGGGCAATGATGGAACGTCATGCCACACACCAATGTCCAATGTGGAGATCGTCATGCCACACACCAATGTCCAGTGTGGAGATCGTCATGCCACACACCAATGTCCAGTGTGGAGATCGTCATGCCACACACCAATGTCAGTATCAGAACCGCCATGTCAAAGCACTGATGAACAGTCCTGAACCGCCATGTCAAAGCACCGCGGAACAGTCCTGAACCGCCATGGCAAAGCACCGCTGAACATGGCACAGACCGCCATGGCAAAGCACCGCTGAACAGGGCACAGACCGCCATGTCAAAGCACCACTGAACAGTCCTGAACTGCCATGGCAAAGCACCGCTGAACATGGCACAGACCGCCATGGCAAAGCACTGCTGAACAGGGCACAGACTGCCATGGCAAAGCACCGCTGAACAGTCCTGAACCGCCATGGCAAAGCACCGCTGAACAGGGCACAGACCGCCATGTCAAAGCACCGCTGAACAGTCCTGAACCGCCATGGCAAGCACCGCTGAACATGGCACAGACCGCCATGTCAAAGCACAGCTGAACAGTCCTGAACCGCCATGGCAAAGCACCGCTGAACAGTCCTGAACCGCCATGGCAAAGCACCGCTGAACAGGGCACAGACCGCCATGGCAAAGCTCCGCTGAACAGTCCTGAACCGCCATGGCAAAGCACCGCTGAACAGGGCACAGACCGCCATGTGAAAGCACTGCTGAACAGTCCTGAACCGCCATGGCAAAGCACCGCTGAACAGGGCAAAGACCGCCATGGCAAAGCACCGCTGAACATAGCAAAGACCGTGTAGGTATGAATAGGCCGCCACATCAGGCATCCTTATCCCATGTGCAGCTGGGACAGTGACAGGACAGGAACTTACACGGGGAGACTCATCCAGTCTGGGCACCAGTCCCACCCAGTACCAGTAGAGAACTGCATCTACTTGAGAGACTGTGGCTTTGCACTCCCGAGGATGGCACAGTGGGCAACCCACCCACTGTAGAAACTTGAGAGACTGTGGCTTTGCACTCCCCAGGATGGCACAGTGGGCAACCCACCCACTGTAGAGACTTGAGAGACTGTGGCTTTGCACTCCCCAGGATGGCACAGTGGGCAACCCACCCACTGTAGAGACTTTAGTGACTGTGGCTTTGCACTCCCCAGGATACATCAATGGGCATGGAGCCCCATCGTGGATCTGGCTTTGCATTCATGTGGCTGAGGTGCCCCCCCTTCCGTTCCCCCTGAGGTGCCTGTAGTGTTTCTATCTGATGCCCCGGCAGTGTTCTCTCGGATTTTGGTCAGGTATCTATTGTGGGCCTCGCCCATGCATTTTTGGACTGTTGGTGCACGGACGTTGTTGTGTACATATCTGCACTACTTCTTGTATTTTATATATAATTATGACAGATTTCGAGATATATATCAGTATATTTTTGTATGTATATTGGCACATTACAATGTTTGACCGCAATTCGCTTTGTCTTTGCATTATTCCGGGGGGATTGTGGGTTGTTCATGTGATATTTTTGACTGCATTGGTGTGTATGTTGTGTATGTTGTGATATGCGAGGGTGGGGGTGTTTGGTGGGTGTCCCCCTAACTTTTGCCTCCCTCCTTCCCCGTGTCGTAGGTGCAGTACTCACCGGTATCTTCGGCGCCTACGTAGCTGTTGGTCGTAGAGGAGCAGAAAGACAAGGGCAGGTAGTATTTGGAGTTCCAGCTCCATGGAGTCGTCGTTCCTCGTGGAGTGTGTTCAGGTGAGCGTTTTCCCATAGCAAAAGCTGTTTCCGCCGTGTTTTTATCCGCGGTGAATCCACCCCGGAAAAGGTGGCGGATTGGTGTGTTCTGATACTATGGGCGGTACATTGTCTTCCGCCTGTCTGTTGGCGGTGACCGCCGTGCTGCTTGACTGTACCGCCGTGGCGGACGGTGTGTTAAAGTGGCTGTCTTTGTTGGCGGTTTCCGCCAGGGTCATAATTCCCTTTTTTTGTCCGCCGGCCTGTTTGCGGTCTTACCGCCGCTTTAACACCGTCCGCCAGGGTTGTAATGACCCCCTATGAGTCTAATTTTTCAAAAGGTTTAAGATATTCTTTTCATCGTTCTTTCACAGGTATTTTTGTAGAGAAAGCTGTCTGCACCATTAAGATAAATAGAAGAGAAGCTGCTAGAGAAAATTGTTTGAGAAAATCTGAAACTTTCTTGCTGCAAACACTGTACACACAGAATGACAGTTGCTCGCATTGAATACTCGGTGGCTATGGGATCAGTTGATGAAGTGGAGAAATGTAGGCTCATCATGAGTGTCATCAGACACAGTAGTTCACAAGTTTAATTGACGTCTCTAATATAGGGCTTTGCAAAATGTAGTGGCCATCTTAGAACAGTGAGTGCGCCTCAAGGTGGAAGAAAGGGTCTAAAATATATCTGCCTCCATTTCATATGTGACAGGGGCTTTCAAGATGCTTATCTATGCGCCAAGTACTTCTGTATGGCACAAAAGAAATACAATAGGAGTAATTGTAACAAAAGTCTTGAACATACTCACCAAGAAAGGCAATTTAAATGTCTACTGCAATAAAAAACAATAAAAAAGGCCTTTCCTTGAGTAAAAAATGTATGAATGAGATACAGAATTACATACTGTAACTTAGGAGAAGTGGCATGTTCAGGTGCCTCCATCTGACAGGTGGATCCCTGTTCTACTCACCCGAGAAGGTCTGCCAGATAGTCGTGGCATGCTGCATGTTGCACAACCTGCCCTCAGATGCCATGTATCTTTTCTGCAGGAGGAGGAGACTGGAGATGCCCCTGTGGCTGCAGTAGACCCTGATGACAGTGAGGATGAAGAGACTGAGGATGACGATTGAGGACAACAGAACATCAGTTCTACGTCAGTACTTCTAATGACACAAAGGTATGACAGTGCAACATCACATTTCTATGACTAATGGTGTATTCTGTGTGGCTGTGGCTTGATGACATTAACTTCCTTTTACCTCTACTTACTGTCACCTATGGTTTTTCATTTTACAGATGTTGGTGATATAACAACTGTGTACTGATGTGCTGACTACAATCAGCTACAGTTAATTATTTCTATGCTCTTAAAATGTACAGTTCATTTGCAATCGATGCAGTTGTTTCCATAAATGCAAATGTTCAATACATTAAATATTAGTAGTCGAGTTTTGTTCAAGGTTGTTTATTGTAGTGCTAAGAAACTGAGGGTAGAGTGCAATGGAATGGGCTGATGATGGAGGAAAGTCCAGTGTATTGTTCCAGTCTGTTTGCAGCACAGGTACAGTGTCCAAGTAGCCATAGGAAGGGGAGCAAAGGCAGTTCAAGCTGGACAAGGTGATAGGGTGAGACACAAGGGGGACAATCAGGAGAGTCTCATTTCCTGGCGGTGGTCTTGTGAATTGTCTCAGGCTTCTGTCTGGTTCGCAGGGAACGTTTGCGGGGTGGTTCACCTTCTGTAGGGGGAGGGAGGCTGGTGGCCTGTGGCTCCTGTGGTGGGGCCTCTTGGCCACTAGCGCCAGCGGAGGTGGAGGGAGGGCTGTTCACTTAACTGGCTAGTGGTAGGGGCCTGCTGGTGTGCTGTTGCCTCCCTTATGATGATGGCCATGTCTGCCAGCACCCCTGCTATGGAGATCAGGGTGGTGTTGATGGCCTGCAAGTCCTCCCTGATCCCCTGATACTGTCCCTCCTGCAGCTGCCTGTTCTCCTGCACGTTGTCAAGGATCTGGCCCATAGTATCCTGTCCTCCCCCTGGCGCACAGCAGTCCTCCCAGTGTCTCTGTTTGCCTGTGCCCCTGTCTCCTGAATGGTGTGTCCACTGCCACTGATCCCAAGTCCCTGATTGTCTTGGGGATGAGGTGTAGCCTGGAGTGCCTATACAGGTGGGCACACTGCTGATTGAAGTGTCCTGGGGACAGAGGTGTGGGTACGCTGGGTGGGCGCTGTGGTGTTGGATCCTGATGGGGGAAGCTCTGGTGTGGACTGTGATTGTGCTTGGGTGACCAGCTGTCCAGTGGTCCCTGATGGGGCAGGTAGGTCCTCCAGATCCTGAAGTCCAGAGTTACTGTCATCATTGGGGGCATCTTCTGTTTAGGGACTGGATAGTGGTGGCACCTCCTCTCCACTGACATTGACATTGGGGTACCTGTGTGATGTAAATGATGTATTATGCTTCATGTGTATGACCCTTGTACATCTCTGGCTTCCCCTCTATCGTTGGTGTTGCCCTGCCAGCTTTTGCTTTTGTATGGGGATGTATTGTGGGTATGTTAGTTTCCCTATGCTGTGCATGCTTTGGTGATGGGTGTGATGGGTGTCCATGCATGGCTGGGAGGGCTGTCCATGCTTTGGTATGGCATGCAGCGCTTGGCTTTGGGGGTTAGTCATATGTGTAGGTGCAGTATGTGGGATGGAGTGGAGTGATGGGAGTGAGGGTGAGGGTGAGAGATGGCATGCAGGTATGGGGGTTGATGGGTAGTAAATGTTGACATACCAGTGTCTGGTCCTCCGGCTACTCCAGCAAGTCCTTCAGGATGCAGTATTGCCAAGACTTGCTCCTCCCATGCTGTGATCTGTGGGGGATGAGGTGGGGGTCCACGGCCAGTCCTCTGTATGGTGAGCTGATGCCTTGGTACAATGGAACTTACCTTCCACGTACGTCGTTCCACTTCTTCCTGGTATCGTCCCTTGTTCTTGGGTGCTGTCCCACAGCGTTCACCCTGTCCATGATTCGCCGCCATAGCTCCATCTTCCTTGCAATGGAAATCTGCTGTACCTGTGCTCCAAAGAGCTGTGGCTCTACCCTGACAATTTCCTCCTCAGTAAAACGGGAGTGCCTTTGTGGTGCCATGGGTGTTGTATGGTGTGTGTTTGTGAGAGTGCATTGAATAATGTGGTCGGGTGTGTGATGTGGAGTGCGTGAGAGATGTATGGGTATGAGTAGTCTGTGTCTGGTTGTCTCTGTGCTCTTCTTCTCAGTCTCCTGGTAGCAATTGGCATTCGTAAGGGGTTGTGGGTATTTTGGGTGTGTGTTTTATAGTGGTGAGTGTGTGGGGGTGTGGTGTGTGTATGTGGGTCAGGTGTGTGTTTTTGGTATTGGCTAATGTAGTGTTGTTTATTTTATGTGGGTGTCCATTCTGAGCGCTGCAGTACATACCGCCAATGGTTTACCACCATTGAATGTCGGCTGTGGTGATTTGTGGGTCATAATGTGGTAGACGTTGTTTTGTTAGCGTAACGGTATGGGTTAGTAGGATTTACCACCAATGTCATAATGGGGGCCACTGTCTGTTTTGTTGGAGTTTGAGTGCAGTTCAGTCACAGAACGAATCTGCCGTCCCGGCCATATTTGATAAAAAACCTATACTATTTTACCAACCAGATATGCATTGTTTCTTCTTTTCTCTATTCACTACTCTTACTGCTGTTGCTGTTAATTTTACTTCCTGTGGTATCACATTCATTATCACTACTTCCCTAATTGTCACCTCCTTCTATTGAAGACAAATCTCTCTCGAATCCTACTGGAAGACTAAAATATGTTTATTAGAAAAAAAAAGCATTATCACTACCCCGAAAAAAGAGTTTCACCTCACCAAGCAATTGAGAATCTAATGCTAAACCTTCATCAAATTTACACAACTTTTATACAGTTGAAGCAGCATACTCCTGAAAGAAACCTGGGGGCATATTTATAATCTTTTGATGCATGGCAGTGCCGCAAGCCTTCTTGCTGTGCTGCCTTGCATCAAAAGAAAAGGGCAGGAATGCACCCTTTTTCCCCTCTGCTGGTGCACAATGGACTGGAAGGGTAGCCTCCTGTGTCTTCCTTACTTTCCTTCTGCAGGATTCCATGACTTTGGCTTATCAT
The DNA here is from genome assembly GCF_031143425.1 of Pleurodeles waltl. Lineage (NCBI taxonomy): Eukaryota > Metazoa > Chordata > Amphibia > Caudata > Salamandridae > Pleurodeles > Pleurodeles waltl. The sequence goes on along the minus strand of NC_090437.1, from coordinate 733,264,845 downwards.
GGCCTACTTCACTTTTGCATTGATTGACTATGGGTCTATAAACATTTTTCCAAAACATTGCCTCTTCTCTGATTATTACCCACCAGGATCTCACAGGCAGAATTACTGTCACCACATTTTGGCATTTTGTACTCTCTGTGCTCTTACACACTTCAAGGCGCCTCATTGGATTCTCGCAGCTTAAACTGATACTTGGAGTTTCATTTGAATCTCCCTTTGGACATTCGCAAGGCACCTCTACGTTCCTTTTACAAATACATTTAGCATTGAGAAAGGCTGTGGCTGTTTCTTGGCATTTGTCATACTCAGAAGAATATGTGCAGATGGACTTGGCTTTCAATAAATTTTCAAGGAAAATCTTGGAGATCTGGTTTTCGTAATTTTGTTTGAAAGAGACTGTGATATGTACTACTGCATTAATTGTTGGGTATGCAAGAAGTAGACTGCATATTTTTGTCTAAAGGTGGCAATGTTATGAGTGATTCATCACAACCTCAGATTACATGGAAGAATACTAATGCTGCAGAATTCCACACTTCCAGACTCCCTTGTTCTTTATTTCTAACTCTGATTTATGCTGATATTGGTTTAGAGGGAAATGTAACTCTTTTGTTCAAAAGCCTGAAGCTATGAGGTGGTGGCTGTAGTGTTAGTCTCAACAACATCAGGACACATCGGGACACAAAGTGGATGGTATGTCCCTTTATCTGCTGTTTCCATTATTAGAGGATGCAGTGTGAGTCATTTCTTTAATAGAATATATATCACACAAACATTGAGGAGCTTGAGGAGAATGTAAATGGCAGACATTTGTGAGGTCTTATGGTTTTTTGTGGGACACAGTCAGTAGAGTTTGCACTTCCTGAGTGGGCCCAGGGATTGGAAGTAGGAATAAGGTATGGAGTACTGTACCTGGATAGTTCCTTAAGTATTGATGGCTTTGTGGTTGACTTAGAATGGGAGGGAGGATGTTTTATGAAACTCTGCTTTAGCCATACCTAATTATGGACAATCACTACGATTTGTGTGGGAATGTGCATTATCTGGTTTTACACCCTTTATTGAGATATTTTTTGTATCATTGATGCCAGAGCAAACCGTAGGTCAAATAGGAATGCCATCGTTTCTTATCAACTTGGAAGAATTATGTTTGCTTGCTCGCTGCAAGACATTTTAGTTCTCACTGCCCCACCACTTTCAAGTTTCACCAGCCTCGACTTACTTTTAAATATAAAATTGTCCTTGATGCATTCCATGAGAGAATTCCAGCACAATACATCCAAAAAGCTAAGAGATAGTGGGTAAGTCAAAATAGGATCACTATGTGACAGCCCTTCCAGTGAAAAGTTATTTTTTTTAATCATGGTTCGGACACAGACAAAGGTTAGCCACTAAAACATTCATTTTTTCAACATCAGGGATTGGTGTATCCTGGCTCAGAAATGCAGCTGTCAAGTAGCAAAAGCATTAACACAGTATTATATATAAGGATCATGAAATTGAAGACAAACAGCTCCACCTAACAGAGCCCAGGGTAAAATTCTCAATGCAACATGGTGAGCCATTTAGCGAGTGTAACACAACAACTCCAAACCTTGAAAATAAGAGCTACATTTGCTTAATGATACATACATGGGACAGAAGATGTGTAACCTGAAGCCCTGCCATTGACTGAGAAAGCCTACGGACGTTATGGGGATTCCAAGTCATCAAGCTATAAGAGGTACAAGGAAGAAGAAGGGTGCATTGTAAATTACGACGTGCTATCGAAATAGTCAGCCTAGTCAACCTTTACTCAATAAATATAGGCCACAAATATCAAATGGACATCTACGTGGTAGAATATTTCAATAAGTGCAGTGCATACACATTGAAAAGCTACAGTAATTAATTAATCAAATAAATAGACATGAGAAGCTGAGCTATTATCTGAAGGTGGAGAATACCCACCTAAAATAATAACCACAATCCTTGTCATAGTGCAACCCTATAGTCACTAAACTAACCTCTGCTCAACCCCCCGTAGCTATGGCACAGCACAAGAAAAATGCTAAATCAGTTTAGAAAAGCAGTGTAGATTTTAATTAATAAACTGACATCAAAATGACAATATTCAATAAATAGAATAAAAGTTATGAATTCTTAAACTTTAATGCTCAAATCAGCATCAAAAAGCATTAAGTACCAACCATAATCATCTTGTTACGCTTCACCAGCAGAATGGTAAGGTTTATACCAACCGCAATGGAGCACCGGTCAGATACAAGAACCAGATTTGTCCACGTGACATTTTTTTTGTACCTTCAGACTTAGGGTCTGATTTAGATATTGTCAGAGAGGTTACTCACAATTAAATCCCATTATATCCTAGGGGATTTTGATTTCAGCTGCAAGGATATCTGACACCATTGTGATGTAGTAACCCCCCACCGCACTCTAAATCATGCCCCTAGTTTGGAATGGAGGTAAAAAAATCCTCAGTGGGGTAAGGCAGTAGGCTGTGGCAGAAGAGGGCTCCATGTGATTGGATAGGCACTGGAAGAGGTTTTATTGAAGCCATTGACTTTTGGATGAAAAGACATAAATGGCAGAAACGTATACTTTGCGCCCAGAGAAAGTTCCTCTTCGGACTGATACTCTTCACCCCTTCTACCTTTGTACTTAGTCAATATTGTGGAGGTCAAATTCTTCCATCCGGGCAGTGATGCAGGCTGTAGCTGAAGAGGGCTCCATGATTCTAGATTCCTTCTCCACAAGGTCCTGCTGAATCAGATTTGTTGCTGTTGTCCCGGTACCCTGGTGGTTGTTAGAATAAAAAGTTAGAAAAAAGTTCCATGTTTCTGAATTTGTTAAGCGGAGTCACTTCGATACTAACCTAGGGTTCATGATCTTGGGTTGAGCACTTTGAACACAAGATTTTTACAAGCAGAGGCAAAAAGCAGAGTCCAACACTTGTCCTGTAGGAAATGGTCAAAAAGGACCTAGAAAAAGCCCTTTTGAAGCTTGTTATGTCTCTGAAGCCCAAACAGGAGGTCAGCTTTATGCCACTTGGACACCACATTGTTGTCCTGGGTACAGGAAGGAGAGCAGGTCCAGTCTTCAGAGTTCTTATCAGGTCACAGACAGTAAGTCTAGTCATCATCTCTTCGTCCACAGGTCCATAAGTGCTCTGAGAAAGGTAATTAATGGGAATGACACATTTATGCCCAGTGCCTGTCTGTGGGTGTGGTGAACTCCAGCCCACTCCCTAACCAATGGGATAAATGGTCCCAGTAGTGAATCTACCCACATTTGCAGCCCATATTCCCACAGTGCCCCTCTCTGCCCAAAACAAACATGTCAACACCTTTCTTTCCCTAATCAAATCTCCTGTGCCCATTCTAGAGGTGTGTCAAGGAAAATCCCCCCTCTGTGGCCACTCAAAACGAATTCTGGATTCCTATCCAACTGGGCTTTGTTCTGTGCACTCTGCCTTGAAGGGCAGTAAGGCCGACTTACGGGTGACTTATTGACAGGTCAATTTTGTAGTTAAAATATGTATCAATGTGCTACACTGTTTGCTCTGTTCCTGCAGTGGGTGGCACAATGTGTGCTGCAGCCCCTGGGTGACATTTAACCTCTGGGTGTTCTTTAGGAGCCATCTACTAAGGACTTGTAAGTAAATTAAATATGCCAGTTAGGGGTATGTCAATTTCATCATGTTATCAGAAGGATCAAGGACTCTTTACCCCTGGTTAGCAGGGGTGAAGTGCACAGAGTTCTACAGCCAATAAAAAACAGTCAGGGCAAATATCTAGGGGTACACCACACAAAAGATGGCCGTATACAACATGGGTCCCCCCCAGAAAAAGGTGAGGAGAACTACCCATCCCCTCTGAAGTTCCCATTGCTAAGAAGGAATAATCTGACATGATCATCAGCACTGGTGTGGTTAAGCCCAGAGCAATGTTCCATTATAAACACGGTACCCTAGACAGAGATGGTGCACCTCAACAGTTTAGTATCCTCACATTTGCATCAATCATGTGAGGGTTCTGTGATCTGTCTAAATCTAAAAATGAAGCCCAAGCAGGTATGATCTCAGTCTCATTAGTGCCAAGGTCAATGCAAAAACGTCCCTCTCAATTACACTCTACCTTTGTTCCCTGGGTACTAGCTGCCTGCTGATGAAACTTACAGGTTGATCCATGCCCTAATTGTTCAGTTATGAGAGAACAGTCCCTAACCCATGCTTTGGGGCATCTGTCTGGAAAAGGGACGTTTTGGAAATGTGAGGTGCCTTGAGAACTGGTGCTGAACACATTGCCTCCTTCAAGGTGTCAAAGGACTTTTGTCACACCTCTGTCCAGATAACCATTTTGGGCTGCTACGTGAGAGTCAGCTCCGTCTAAGTGTCAACAATGGTGCCATTCCCCTTGACCAATCTCATCTAATATCCAGAGCTGCCCAAGAGGGCTCTCACTTCAGTCTGACTCTTGGATGGCTACCAAGTCTGAGTGGTCTACATCTTGAGCTGGAGAGGATAGACATGGCCTTCACCAAATTGGTGGCCGATTTACACCACAGAGCCTTGCCCTATTTGGCACTTTCTGATCTCAACTGTAAGACCTTCCTGCTGCAGTGCCTTAAGAACTTTTCTTCGGTGTTACAGGTGGTCATCCCAGCTGGAGCTAAAAACAGCAATGTCACTCAGGAAGGCTGCACTGAAGTTTAACAGCTCAGCTAGGACCCAGTTGACAAACCTCTGGGAGGTAGCAAGGGCATCCCAGAACTGGAAATACCTTTCCGGTGTGGGGAATGCTTACCTCTCCTTGGCCCCTTCAGTTAAGGCAATCTACCAGTACCCTGATGTCAAACTAAAGGTGCAGAAGAACTCATTTATCAATTAGCTCATCAGCTCTCTGAGTGGGGTAAGCATCTGTCTTAGTGACTGAATTGAAGCCCCAAAGTCCACAAAGAACCTGCATTCTGGGGTGGTGCCCAGGGGTAGGGTGGGTAGCCTTGATACCAAAACAACTGGGCTGGACTTGGGATTACAGGAGGGATCACCCCAACTCCAGCATCTTGGTAACCTCATTCTTGATACTGGCCCTTACTTTGTCAGAGAGCCTGTAAATTTTGTTTTGGAAGGCATGTTCTCCTCAGTGTCAATGTGATGGGTGCACTGTTCTGTGAGCCCTGGGGTAAATGAGGAAAGAGAGGGAAAAGTACCACTCCCTCCACTGACCCATCTTGTTCCTTGCAAGACAGTAGATATGGGAGGGGCTGATTCTCCTCCTCACCACTATCTATTACTATGAGCAAGGTTAAATCAGACCTCTCTAAAGTGAGGCTTGAAGTGATTCACATGCAGTGCCCTTTGGGGGTTCTTGGATGTTCGTCAGCCTACCAAGTAGATAACCTCACTCCTACTCTCCTTGTTCTTATAGGGCTCTGTCAATTGGTCCTATGAGGTTCGGGGCTCCGCAGTCTCCATAACCCACACTCTTTGGCCTAGGGTGGTATTCTAACAGAGTAGACTCCTGATCTCATCACTGTTTCATAACTTCCTGGCTGGCCTCTAGCTTCTCAATGGCCTCTTTCTAGAAGTGCTTAATTCGAGACTTGAGGGCTAACATGTATCTCATTACACCTTGAGCTGATTTTTGGGAGCTTCTGCCCACCAAACATCCTTGACAATGCTGAGAAATGCATCTATGAACCTGAAATAGCAAGAAGTGTTTTGAACTGTCAGTAGTGAGAAAAGTGTAACAAAGAGTTTGTGTTGCTATTTGATAAGATAACCAAACCACTGTCTACAAACCCAACTGGTGTTCTTTATTTTAATTATTAGCCCAACAAATGTTCCCCTGACTTAGAGAAGGGTGTATGTGCATATAAAGGAAGAATATTGTTAAAAAATATATCATAGCCTAAATATCAACTACAAGACTATGACGAAGGTAAGTCTATATAGGTAAGGATAGGTTTACCATTCTGAAATCTACATCTACCTACCCTGAAGATACATACCATTGGGGTACATATGTGTGGATTTTCATAGAGTAAACATATACTTACTTACATTTACTTACCCGCACAATATTGTTGTAGTCGATATTAGGCACAATGCCTCTGTCTACAAATATTTTGGCCACCATGTTCTGGAAGAAAATCCTACGGACACCCTAGGCACAAGAGCTGTGTGTTCAAGTGTGAAGTTAGCTTGCGGATTGAGCTCAAGTATGAAATTCTCCCTACGGACATTGAACAAGCATAGCTTCTAAATGGTGTAATCTTTCCAACATGGCCTTACAGTGAGGATACCAGTTCTGCTAATAGAGGACAACTCTGTGGTCTTATCATACCATAACTCCTTGTGAACTCAACACAGGCTGGATATGCTTTGAGGCCAAGCAGCTCCAGACCAATAATGGAAAACATACTGTAACGGACCACAGCTTGAAAGAGGCCCAAACAGTAAGTGATGATCATGACCGCTTCACTAAGTCTGCTCCTTTTACCCCAAATAGGGCCTACCTCTGCCTCATTGTAGATAAAGTGTAAATCTGTAGTTTAACCAGCAAGTCTGTATAACTACTACGGAACAGAAAGCTATTTAGCAAAGCCTGTAGGTCTGATAAGAACCCAGAGATACTTGCAACCCATTGATCTGTGTAGGGAAGAATATATTTCAGCATGAATGAAATTAACGTAGAAGATGCCTCACCAGTGGCAATAGGCAAATAAGAAATCTGGTGATTGCAGGAAGCTTCTTATAGGAATAGTAATGGGCAGAACAAATTTGTTAAAAAAAAGAACAAAATTGGATGGTGTATATTTTTTTCTTATTAAGGGCAAGTGGGTTGGCTATTTTATGATGTGGACTCAAAACATGAAAGAAGATTATAATGAATATGGATAAGAAGCTGCCTCTAGAGTTTGTCTTCATTTGTAAAAATCTCCTTTTTGCATTGCAGATATCTGTTATTTGAAAAACTGTCTTTTTATTTGGCTTTTGATATTTGTATTTTGAAAGCCTACTTAAACTTACAAAAGATTATGTTTCCATCATTTTCTTTCTAAGTCATTTTTTAATTTACAAATGGAAAAAACAAGAATTCCTTATCCAACTGGACACAACCATCCTCAACAGTACATATCTAAGATTACAATATATTTGCAGACAACCTCTTGAATTTTATTTTCTCAAAGAAGAGTAATGATAGTTCACAACTGGAAAGCCCCCGTAGTTTTGACAATGTCAAGATTTAGACTGAACTACTAAACAAAGTACACAACTTAGGCTCCCTGTCTTGGATTTTCTAAAAGTCAAGTTCTTCCGCTGTATCAAATATTTTGGACTGATTTCCACACAAAAGGTGTTTTTATTCCTGTAACTTTCTGTAAATGTGATGCTAATGGTATATCTCCCCTCAGTGTGCATGTATGTTTGGCCAGCCGTCTCGGACCAGCCAAATATACATGCCCACTCGCCAACCCAGTAACACAGTGGCGACAGCAGGAAGAGACTTCCACTCTGCCTCAGTGCACCGTGGCTGGGTGCTCTGTCCAATCCTAAAGCTGCTTTCATGCTGCTAGCAGCATGAAAGCAGCATTAGGAGTGGATGCAGGGCAGGCTGGAAGCCTGTGCCTGCAGTCCAGTCAAGGAGCGGATCAGAGCTGCGCAAAAGGTACATTTATTAAAATTATTATAATATATATTTTTTCGCCATTCTCTACACCTGCCTTTGGAACCCTAAAAACATGTAAGCATGCCCAACGCTACAATGGTCAAAGACCACAAGCTGTTCTTCAATTCGGATACTATACCTTGATGCACATACCTGTGCCTTTAAGCAGGCCTGTCTTTGGGCTTCAGAATTTCATGTCTCAATTCATCCTAATTTCTCTAGCTAACTATAGCTATTCAATTGCTCAAACAACTGCACTCAGCCCATTATACAATACATACTTTGCTAATAACATTTTAACATTCTATTCAAAACTTCTAACCATGCAACACTACCTTGGTAACCACTCACCACACCACACTCCTCACAGTTCACTCATTCTCTGCTCCATCTACAGCATTTAACCATGAAAGGGGTTCACTCCTATTTATAGAACTGGACTATCCTCGTGTCCCTCTATGATAAGCTGTAGCACTCTCCTTTAAACCCATTAATCTTACAAACCAAAAAAGCACCCACCCACACTTATGATACACCTCTCACTTTGCTTTCCTGCCATTGATTAATCATAGGCAAACATGTTTCCTGATTCTAGACAGCCATTGTAAACTCTCTGTTCAAGAAATCTTAGTGAAATACACCATCACCACCACTTCTTGCCCCTCAGTTACTACTTTTTGTAATTGCACATAGTCTGGCCTTTAACAGGCTTGTCAACTAGCAATGGATCAACAAACTCAGAAAACCCTGCAGTATCTGTGTTTACCATGGAGCTGCAGGGAAGCTGCCTTTTATTGGACTTCTTCATTGATGGCCACAAATAACATCTTGCCTCCAACTTGATCATCCTTGAACTCATTAAAGCCTTGTCTTTAGTAACCTAGCTGTTCTGACCTCTAGCCCTCCCCACGCTCTGGCATGGTCTAACCATTACTTAATTCCTCTAAAATTAGCCATTTCTACTGCAAAAAGCCTTCCTTAACCTGTAGTTCGGTCTTGTGGGTCTTGGCACAACCTCAATTCTGAGGAATGGATTAGGCTTTTGGATAGCCGGAAGGCTTGTTCTTTTAAGGAAAATGAGATAAACACCAATTCTTTTAATGATTGGATTACCAATTGTCTAGATACCCTTCTCCCACACAGGGTAACCACTGTCGCCTGCCGGAAAACTAGCTGTCAGTGGGTTACACCTGACCTATTATCCCTCAAAAGAAAGTTTAAGGCGCTAGAAAGGAAGTGGAGGAAACTCCTAGACCCAATGACCAGAGAGGAATATAGGAAATCAATTAGACTCTATCATGTAGAAATAAGATCCGCTCAAGGGGCTTACTACTCTAGCAGAATTATACAGGCCTCCGGTGCCCCTAAAGAGGTTTTTCTGGTGCTTAAAGAAATTCTTCAGCCCCCTTCAGAGGGTAATCTAGTTGAAGCCTCCGAAGAACATTATAACAACTTAACTAGGTTCTTTCAACAAAAAATCAGTAACATTCACTCAAAGCTCTTGAAGGAGAAGGCCAAGCAGGTGGTACAGGCAAAACAACTAGTAAATAGTAAAGCTACAATATCACTTTTCCCTCCTCTTTCTCAAGACCAAACGATTTCTCTCTTGGCGGCACTGAAGTCAGGTTCTCCCCTTGATCCGGCTCCCCCGTTTATACTATCTCTTGAGGTGGCTGCCATTGTTCAGGTTTTAATGGAATTACTAAACTCCTCACTTGTCAAGTGTATTGTCCCTGAAATGTGGAAACACGCTATAGTTAATCCTTTGCTGAAAAAATCCAACCTGGACGCCACTGATCTTAACAACTATAGGCCCATACCACTACTTCCTATAATGGTGAAATTATTAGATAAGTATATCAACTCCTCATTATCTACGTTTTTGGAAAGTAATAATCTTCACCCTACTCAGATGGGCTTCAGGCCGCTTCATAGCACCGAGTCAGCTCTGATAGCTGTTATGGAAGATGCAAAGATCCAGATGGATCAGGGCCGGATGACAGCCGTGATTCTCCTGAACCTAAGTGCAGCATTTCATACTGTGGACCACCTCACCCATAGGAGGAGGAATGTAGGAATTAGTGGCTTAGCTCTCAGCTGGCTTACCTCATTCCTTGAGGACAGGTCCTTTCAGGTGCTGGACCGATCATATTTGTCCAATAGGTTTAACTGGAGCTGTGGGGTGCCACAGGGATCCTCTCTTAGCCCTACGCTATTTATTATTTACTTTGCCCCCTTTGCGGAGCTGGTGGAATCCTTTGGACTCTCATTGGTATCCTATGCAGATGACACCCAGTTAGTGGTGTCTTTTACCACTAATGGAGGGGCAATAGGATCGTCCCTGTCTCCATGTCTATGTGCAGTCGCAGGCTGGATGACAAACAGTATGCTCCAACTGAATGGGAACAAAACAGAAATAATGATTTTAGGCCACCACTCCGATCCAGCCAACATTCCACTACTTCTTTCCCTTTTGGAGGACGTGCTTCCTCCCAGGAAATATCTTAAAAGTCTAGGAATCTGGTTAGATCCCCTTTTTACTTTAGAAAATCATGCCAAGCAAATCTCTGGCTCTTGTTTTGAGGGGCAAGGAGTGGTGATGATGGTGTATTTCACTAACATTTTGTGAACAGAGAGTTTACAATGGCTGTCTAGAATCAGGAAACATGTTTGCCTATGATTAATCTATGGCAGGCATGCAAAGTGAGTCATGTATCATAAGTGTGGGTGGGTGCTTTTTTTGGTTTGTGAGATTAATGGGTTTGAAGGAGAGTGCTACAGCTTATCATAGAGGGACACAAGGATAGTCCAGTTCTATAAATAGGAGTGAACCCCTTTCATGGTTAAATGCTGTAGATGGAGCAGAGAATGAGTGAACTGTAAGGAGTGTGGTGTGGTGAGTGGTTGTCAAGGTAGTGTTGCATGGTTAGAAGTTTTGAATAGAATGTTAAAATGTTATTAGCAAAGCATGTATTGTATAATGGGCTGAGTGCAGTGGTTGGAGCAATTGAATAGCTATAGTTAGCTAGAGAAATTAGGATGAATTGAGACATGAAATTCTGAAGCCCAAAGACAGGCCTGCTTAAAGGCACAGGTATGTGCATCAAAGTATAGTATCCTAATTGAAGATCAGCTTGTGGTCTTTGACCATTGTAGCGTTGGGCATGCTTACAGGTTTTAGGGTTCCAAAGGCAGGTTTAGAGCACTGCTCCTGTTTGAGGGTGAGAGATCTAAGGAGGATAAGAGGAATGCAACAAAGAATGTGACACCAAGTCAGAGAAACATAACTTTTATTAATAAATATAACAAGAACGAAACAACAAAAATCCAATCAGTAGAACTGAAGCTATGCAATTTTAAAGAATTTTGGTGAAAATAGCAACAAAAATCTCTAAGCGCCAACTGTGGATAGCTGTGGTCCTGACCGGGAATATGTCACAAGTTCAGGCCAACCACAGGCTGGTTACATGAACCCAGTTAGGTTAAATTCTTGCTTGTGGAGTGTGGCAAGGATCCAAGTTGAAGATTCATTGTGCAGCCGAAATAATGTGTCTGCTTTCAGTGAGGGTCCTTGCATCCCTTGTCGACATCGGTTTCATAGAAGAGGCATGAAGTTGGGATGATGAGTTGATTCTGAGGAGCTGTGAGGCTGAGATGCGGAGTCCAGGGTTATCGTTGTAGCTGTTGTCGATGTACTGTGCAGCAGTGGTTCCGTAGGCATTGTGGGCTGTGGAGGCAATGTCGGTCTTTTCAATGGGACTAATCCACGCAGAAGCAGAGATGCATTTGTTCTGTTCAGGATTGCGCCACACAACAAAGGAGATGCATTGGTTCCGCAGGATCCATGGAGACTGCCAGAGCACCTTCAGCTTACTTTCAAGAGTCATGGACTGGGGTGGCACCACTTGGCAGGATAAACTTACAGACGGCATAATCCACACGCAAGGTTGTTGAACCTGTTATGTCCCTTGGGGCTTGGGATCAGGAAGCCAGCCATCTAGCCCTTTGAATGACTCTGGGTTCTGGGTTCAAGAGGTGAAGGTCTTGTCTTTCTTACCCAGGCAAGAGGGAAGCAAGCACCAGACCAGCAAAGCAGAGCAGCAGCCCTTCAGAACAGCAGTCCAGCAGAGTAGCAGTCATTTCAGCAGCACAGCAGTCCTTATTCCTGGTCGAGTATCCACTGGTCCAGAAGTGTACAGAAGAGTTGATGGCTGAGGTCCAGTATTTAAACCCGGTTGTGCCTTTGAAGCTTCTAGAGGCATGCCTTTAAAGTGCAGAGGTGCTCTGGCTTTTTGACCCTGGCTCCAGACTAACTACAGGGGGTATGCAGTTCTTTGTGTAGGGGCAGGCAGGACACAGTCTATTCAATTGTAAGTGGGGCTGGGTCCAGTTTCTACCTCCCATCCTTCCAGTTATGACCTATCCGGGTACACCTAAACTCCCTACTGCATGTGGCTGTCCAGGAGGAACACACAAAGACCCAATCATGAGCTGTTTACCTGATCCCATTTGGAAATTACACTCATAAAATAAAAAAGGTCACTCCAATGTTATCCTACGAGTGAGGTAGGCTTTGTAGCAGTGAACAACAAATTGAAGATTTTTTCACTACCAGGACATGTAAAACTTAGAAGTACAAGTCCAACCTTTTAAATACACTGCTGTCTCTGGGCTGCTCGTGGTCTCCCTAGGGGTGACATTTGTATTCAAAATGATGTTTTGAGACTGGCAAAAGGTTTTTTTTTTTGCCAGAACAACAAGGCAATTTAAAAGTGCACACACAGCCTGCAATGGCAGACCTCAGACATGTTTGGAAATGCTACTTAAAAGGGTGGCACATAAAGTACTGCAGGCCCACTTGTAGCATTTAATTTACAGCCCCTGGGCACAGGTAGTGTTATCTTACTAAGGGACTTCAAAGTAAACAAAATGTGCCAATTGGATATGACCCAATTTTACCACGCTTTACCATACACAAGCACTTTAGCACTGGTTAGCAGTGATAAAGTGTGCAAAGTCCTAAAGTCAGCAAAAAAACTCAAATGGGAGGTCTGAAGGCAAAACGTTAGGGAGAAAACTATGCCAAGGATGCCAGGTTTAACGCTTATATAGGTGTTTGCCTAGGAAATAGGGTTGTACAACAGATTAGAATGTGAATGAGGGAGCTGAACCAAAGGTGGGAGGCGTAAACTAATGTCTGGAGTGTAATGCTGAGCAAACATCTGATTTGTAATGTGAGGAAGGTTGAATGAGAGTTTCAGGGCAGGTGTTGGACATGTTGAGAAAAATTAGAAGTTATTATACCTGGAGTTAATAAAGGTGCCAGTGTTCAGAAAGACTCCTGGTTGCTCTTCAGGTGTAGCAGGGAGCTCTGGTAGCAAAATCTGTGGTCATTTCTGGGGAATTCCATTTGTTTGAGACGCTGCTATGAGATTATCGTGAGAACAGGATTACTTTAAGGGAGAACGAAAGCTACTTGCAGTGGAAACATTTAGAAATCTCACATGTTTTCCTATATCTTTTATCAAAAAAGCTGTAGTATATTGCGTTCATGTTCTTGGGGTCAGAAACATGCAGCCTCGGCTATGTTTATGCTTAATAGGAAAAAGAATAGTGTGCTCCCTAAGTCTGTATTTATAGAAGCGCGCAATAATTACATCTCAGCCATGTAGCAGATGCCAAATGACCATGCAATAACTTCACTTGAACTGGAAATATCATGGTATTTGTAAAGTGTTTTACAGTATAATAATTGGTTGGATGAAGCAAGAAGGATAGTCCCCATGTAGAAGAAGATGGTCGACACCAAATCATTAAAACGGAGAAAGAGATAAAGAAGCAATTAAAACACCGATCAAGCAATAAGTAATGAACTCGGGGGCAGGTGATCACTGCTGGCACTAGGACTGGAAAATAACAGTATAAGCCTCCCCCTTTGCCTTAACAGCACCATGGTGTTATCTCTGGAGTCAAGGACATCTTAGAAAATGATTTATGGGCAGAAGCAAGCAGTTGTAACAGGCTCAGCTTCTGGGAAACAAATATCACATCCAGCAGGTAGAGGGCAAAACTTAAGCACAGAAAATAAGCAACTCAAACATACTAAACTAGAATAAGAACACAACAGAAAAGAGCACAAATAGGACATCCCAGCTCGCACGCAGTACCATGCGCTGAATAAACCATGGCAATAGCAGCATGGGACTAAAATGATGACAACTCCATGGCGCACACAGCAGTTTCAGAAACTTCAAGACGCACGTGCTACCTGCGGCAGCAGCACCTCACCCCGATCACTGATGCTGGTAAAGGGATAAACTAGAGCACAAATGTACAAACAGAAAACGCATGTGCGGTCAAGAAACGTTCAATCATCACCTTCAGAGGCTTTGGTAGGTGAAGACAACCGGAACAACCACACACATATGAAAAGCACCATATTTTCAAACATTCACATATGGGAAGGGGCCCCTAGTGGACTCTTTCCCATTAGCAAATCGATTACCACCTTCTTTGAGGTGGTGGTAAAATATTAAAATTAATCAAGCAGATTTCTGTTACAAAACATTAATACATGCCATATGGAATCAGTATGTGGATGGAAGAGCCTTAACAAGCCACTACCACATACCGATTTGTAATGGTTTGCAAAAACATTAAGGGGCATAGTTATACTCTGTTTGCGCCGGAATTGCGTCGTTTTTTTTTACGCAATTCCGACGCAAAACTAACTCCATATTTATACTTTGGCGTTAGACGCGTCTAGCGCCAAAGTCCATGGAGTTTGCGTCATTTTTTAGCGTGGACACCTACTTTGCGTTAATGATATGCAAGGTAGGCGTTCCCGTCTAAAAAATGGACTCCGAGGCATGTGCGCCGTATTTACACTCCCGGGCAAAATTCACGCCCAGGAGTGGGCGGGTAAAAAAAAATTAGGTCCGGCCGCTTTTGCGCCGTTTTTTAGCGCCTGTCAGGGCAGGCATTAAGGGACCTGTGGGCTCGGAAGGAGCCCAGAGGTGCCCTCCCAAGCCCCCAGGGACACCCCCTGCCACCCTTGCCCACCCCAGAAGGACACCCAAGGCTGGAGGGACCCATCCCAGGGACATTAAGGTAAGTTCAGGTAAGTTTTTATTTTTTTGTGGCATAGGTGGGCCTGATTTGTGCCCCCCTACATGCCACTATGCCCAATGACCATGCCCAGGGGACACAAGTCCCCTGGGCATGGCCATTGGGCAAGGGGGCATGACTCCTGTCTTTGCTAAGACAGGAGTCATTTCAATGGGGGTTGGGAGTCGAAAAAAGTGGCGCAAATCGGGTTGAGGCGAAAAATTTGCCTCAGCCTGACTTGCCCCATTTTTTGGCGCCCAAGCTCCATATCCCCCTACGCCGGCGCTACCTGGTGTACGTCGTTTTTTTTCACGCACACCAGGCAGCGCCGGCGGCTAACGCCGGCTAACGTCATTGAATAAATACGGCGCCCGCATGGCGCTTCAGAATGGCGTTAGCCGGCACTAATTTTTTTGACGCAAAACTGCGTTAGCGCAGTTTTGCGTCAAAAAGTATAAATATGGCCCTAAATAATTCGGAAAAACTTTTTCAAATCGCTAAATGGATTTTGCACTTCTTAAAAAATGTTTGCACTTTCACAAGCTCTCTGATTTAGTGAATCAGAGGGTTTACAACTGCTAAAACCTTAAGTATATGAGACCAGAAGACTTCAAAACTTCATGAGTTTAAGATGATGAATTTCTTCCTTGACATGTTGAGGAAGATGGTTCAAGTATTTTGCCATATTAACTGAAAAAGATTTGTCACCCAGTGAATTATTGTTAGAACTATTTTAGCACTGATTTATACGCAGTATTGCCTTTAATATGGTTATTAGTAGTAGTATTAGCAGTAGTAGTTGTAGTAGATGTTAGCAATATTGTAATTGCCATTATATAGTGCTTCTTACCCCTGTCGCGGTGCTGACGTGCATTGTCAGCCGCGGTCCGTCCTTTAGGGTGGAGGGGTCACCCCACCCCACATTTTGCCACTCATGAAGAGTGCCTGTCAGGCTGAGCAAAGGTCAGCCTGTCAGACACTTTTCATGTTCAGCTGAGGCAGCCAGGAGTGACACATGTGCAATTTGTGCAGACTCCTGCCTGCCTGAGCTGAACTTTGCTTGGCTGAAGAGGTCACAGCTCCTAAGGGCGGGACCTTCTCAGCTCATCAAAGGTGCCTCGAAGTCCTCTCCCTCAGTGAAGAGGGGAAGCGTCACCCATTGACTTCGACCTGGGCACTTTAGGTTTAAGCCCTGCAGCGCCCAGTGCGAGTTTCAATCAGTGACACCTCGTCACAGGGTGGGGTCAGCAGTCTCACTGACCCCATCCCACTCTGTGACAAAGCTGGGACTGCTGCCTTCCCTCTTTGGCAGAGCTAAACTCAGCCAGTGAGGGAAGGCAGCAGTCCTAACCCTCCTGCGACCTCCGAGCTGAGTGTGTGTGTGTTTTTTAAATTAATGTTTGGTGCATGCGTGTATGTTTTAATGTTGATGAATGTTGTGAATGGATGTGCATGCGTGTGTGAATGAATGAGTGTGAGTGTGCTTCTCGCCGTCCCCCTCCCTCCTAAAATTACCGGCCACCACGGGCATTAGTGTTCCGGTAACACTCTACATTTTGGGGAGTGCTAAGATGGGAGATTGTTCAATTGCAGTGTAACATATGGAAAAAGCCTTTTGGTGGGTTGCACGTGGGATATGAGGTGGATCTCCTATTCTCTCCTAGGCTGCTTCGTAAATGAGAAATGGCAGGAAGAAGAGGGAGAAATACATCTGTATTCAACATTAATTTAATGCTGTGATCGGCTAAGGAGGTTTCTATAAAGTCCAACCACGAGCGACAGAAGAGCAGCCCATGGCACTCATTGGATGCATTCAGTCATGGATGACACTGTATATAATCACCTTGGAGTGACATGTGAGAAGTCCACTTTATACAGTAGGCCCTGCCTATTGTCCATAGAGGAGTAATTAAGAGTAACCCACAATTGTGCACAGGGGAAACACAGCCATAAAGTCCTAGGGCTGGACCACACAAAAGTGAAACATGAGCAGTTTGCAAGAATGTGCTGTTTACTGGAAGCCATAGCAAAGCACTATAAGGTTGAACAAACAGCAAGGGAAGAGCAGCCCATTCTGAGGCACTGGATGCAGGAAGCCATAATAAAAAGTGCTTTACTGTTAATTCAGGAAATACAGAGGGGCAGTACTCACGTTGCACTGGTTAAGGCAGACATCACAAATAATCTAAATACTGTGTTTAGGTGTGACATGTAACGCTTTAAAAAAAGGCAATCCAGAATAGGTAAAGGGGTATCCACAGACATGCAGTGGTTACAGTCAGCTAGGAAGAAAGTCTTAATTGGTGTGACAACCTGCAAACAAATACTCAAGACAAAGCAAGACAAACAACTCTGGAAAATTACAAATTAAAGAGGATATTGCTAATAGATAGCTTTTACACGTGCCCCTCGTCACTTTGTCATCAAGTAGTAGTAATTTGAGGCAGATTTCAAACTTGGCTTGATAATGTGCACCCAAAAAGGACTAAAGCAGTCCAGAGGCATGCACTGGTTACAGGCACCACTGACAAATGTCTTATGGGCTCCACCCAATAGAGACTTATTGGCAACCCATGGCATCTGCTGGCTAGAGAATGTCATGGTAATTGTCCTAGAGGGTCCCATAAGGAGTGGCAGGGGATCCATCAAGGGCCTGCAATGGTTACAGAAATAAAGGCAATCACTGTAAATGCCCTAATAGTTCCACTGGAATGTTAGACTTTACCAGGCTTTTACAAAACTATGGCCCTCATTACGACCCTGGTGGTCGGTGATAAAGTGCAGTAATACAGCCAACAGGCTGGCGGTAACTACAGCCAAATTATGACCCTGGTGGTTAGATCTCCGAAAGATAGCCAATGTATCACACTGACCCTCAGGGTGGAAACAACAGTCACCACGGCGGTAGCCGCCTATAGCCAGGCGGAAGACAAAGTTCTGCCCACCATATTATGACAACACAATCCGCCACCTTTTCCGGGGAGGTACCAACGCCATCAAAAGCTTGGCAGGAACACATCACAGAAGTGAAAGGACTCACCATTGTAGACACAGGGAAGAACCACCCCGCCATGGAACCAGAACTGCAAGTATTCCCAATGATATGCTACGTCATGCTCCACCATGAACATCAACGCCGGCGAAGATGACGACAGTGAGTACAGAGGGGGGGAACGAGAGTGACAAACACGCACCACACACACCCCATACACACACACCATGCACACAACCAGCTGCACAAGAAAACAATTTAACCCTGTAAATTGGCTGAATAATGCAAGGACAACAGGAATTTGACTAAAGTGATTGTAATAAGATCAACAAAAAGGTAATAATATGATTTGCCAATGCAACAGATATGTACAAATGTACAAAAAAGGGACACTGCCCAGTCCTCAGTTCACAGGGGCCACATGGCCACAGGGCAAAGTTCAAGGCCCCACTCGTTAATGCACCAATATGGAGAGAACACTGCAGGGGCATCAGTTGGCAAATAGGCAGGCACCTCAGGGAGAAGGGGGTTACTTCAGCCGGATGAGGAAGCAAGACCACTGGTACTGGAGGGAGCAACATGCCCTGTGCTTGGTCCTGGGGTGTGCAAAGCCACAGTCTCTCAAGTGGGTGACTTGCCCACTGGTTCTGGAGGGGGCAATATGCCCTGTGCTTGGTCCTTGGTGAGAAGGCCACAGTCTCTCAAGTGGGTGACTTGCCCACTGGTCTGGAAGGGACAGGCCGCACAGCAGCCCAAGGAGGCTGGATCGTATGGTGTCTGCTGGTGGTGATGGCTGCACTTTGGTGGTGGTGGTAGTGGGAGGCTCCTGCTCACCCCTGCACTCACAGATGACTGCACTGTGGTGGTGGTGGTAGTGGGAGGCTCCTACTCAGCCCCTGCACTCACTGATGGCTGCACTGAAGTGGTGGTGGTAGTGGGAGGCTCCTGCTCAGTCCCAGCACCCTGCAATTGCTGCACTATGGTGGTGGTGGTAGTGGGACGCTCCTGCTCAGCCCCTGCACTCATTGATGCCTGCACAACCATGGCTGGTGGTGGGGGCTCTGTGACAGCTGGTGGTGCAGGCTCCTTCCCCTTCTAGCTTGCTGGTGCAGGCTCCTTCCCCTTTATGCTGGCTGGTGCAGGCTCCTTCCCCTTTATGCTGGCTGATGCAGGCTCCTTCACCTTTTTGCTGGCTGGTGCAGGCTCCTTCCCCTTTCTGCTGGCTGGTGCAGGCTCCCTCCCCTTTCTGCTGGCTGGTGCAGGCTCCTTCCCCTTTTTGACGGCTGCTGCAGGCTCCTTCCTATTTTTGATGGCTCGTGCAGGCTCCTTCCCCTTCAGTATTTGTGTCCTGGAATCCTTTCTACCACGAGCAGATGCTGAAGGAACTGGGCCCGTGGACTGTTTGGCTGAGGTGCTTGGCTGGGTTCTTGATACTCTGGCCATACATACAGGGCGGGGCGGGTAGGGAAGAGGTCAGTGGTGGAAAGGAAAAGCTGTTTAGGGACATTTGTGCTGGGAGAGGGAGAAGTAATGGGAGTGGAGGATGAGGGAGTGGTTGTTGGAGGTGTTTGTCTGCTGGGTTTGGGTGCAGGTGCATGGGTTGTATGCTGTTGTGAGGTGGATGGCTGTTGAGTGTCTGAGTGCTTGCGTTTGTGTACTTTAGGAGGGGGGACAGACACGGTGGGAGAGGACAGAGGGGACATGTCCAGGGATGTTGTGGCGGTGTCTGCCAGTGAGGTGTGTGTTCTGCTTGGTGTGGTGATGATGCAGATAGTGTATGATGATGTAGTGGATGCAGGTGTCAGTGTAAATGTAACTGGGTGGGAGGTGGAGTAGGAGGAGGAGGGGGAGAGAGTGGAAATAGTGGCTGTTGTTTTGTCTGCAACTGGATAATGTTTGTGTGAGTGCCTGTGGGATGTAGTGTGGTGCTTGTGTTTGCCTGTAACACTCTCGGGTGTTGTCCTGTGTGTATGCTCGTCTGGTTGTGTGCTTGGGATGGGTTGGGGTTGAGGAGAATGGGGCTGGGAAGTGGAAGTTGGAGGGGGGACGGTTGAAACCGGGACAATGGCTGCCATCAGAGAGGAGGCCAGAGCCTAGATCAATCTCTGTTGGGCCACCAATCCACTGTGAATGCCCTCCAGGAATGCATTAGATTGTTGCATTTGGGCTGCCAGCCCCTGGATGGCATTCACAATGGTTGTTTGCCCTACAGAGATGAATATCAGGAGGTCAATAGCCTCCTCACTCAGGGCAGCAGGGCTCACTGGGGCAGGGCTTTAGGTGCCTGGGACGAAGGAGATGCCCACCCTCCTGGATGAGCAGGCACAGGAAACTCAGTGAGGGGCTGCTGGGAGGGCGGTGCTGGTATGGGGAGTGGTGGCTGCACCTGTAGCTGGGGTGGTCACAGAGGTGTCTGCCACCACCAGGGAGCTCACATCGGAGGAGGAATCAGTATTGCCCCCTCCAGCCTCCGCCGTGGTGCTCCCCTCGCCCTCTGTCCCACTGGTGCCGCCACCCTCGGTGGACTCTGCCTCCAGGGTCCTGTGGGATGCACATAAGGACAAGATAACAAAACAAGAAAGGGGGAGAGAAAGACAAAGGATACACTGGGTCAATGGCAGCACCAACACCACCATTGGCGTACACACAACACTCACACACAGGGTACAGGCTTACGCACTATGCATTGCACTACCAGTGATATTCCTAGCCACCAAGGCATGAGGTGGAGCACACCCGCCAACTGCAGCCCACCTGGGACCCACGCAGCCCTGGCCAGTAGTGGATGCTAACAAGCTAGGTAGACAGTATTTTCCCTTCAGACCCTTAGCTATGAGAGGACCTATGCTGCTATGTCTGGCCAGGCCTAGGTGCACCCATTGACACACAACCACCACCCGGATACCACCCTTCCAGCTGTGAGCTTCAAAGATGGCCACTGTACTCACCCTCTTGTGGCTGCTGTGTTGCCCTCAAGCACCCATCCAGCTCTGAATAGGCCACCGCCATTATGCAGGCCATCAGGGGGGTCAGAGTTTGATGGGCACCCCTTCCTCATTGGGAGGCCATGCCCAGCTGGGCCTCAATGGTCTTCTGTGCCCAGCATCTCAGGTCCTCCCACCGTTTGCAACAGTGGTTGCTCTGCCTGCCATAGACCGCCTTGTCCGCACCTCCTTGGCGATGACATGCCATATACCCTTCTTTTGATGGGCGCTGACCTGCAGAGGCAATACAGACAGGAGAACACCAATAGACAAACAGTTCAGCCTGTTACACAAATGGCCCACCATACCCATTTACAGAAGTATTGGCACACACATAGCCCAGCACTCAATGTGTACCCAGCCAGGAGCACATCCCTCCCCCCTCACACAATGCATTAAAACACACCTCCATGCATGCATCGTGCCTACAGTGTACTCACCTGTTGGCCTGGAGGCCCATACAGCAGTCCGTACTGGGGTAGGACCCCATCCACCAGTCTCTCCAACTCCTCCAAAGTGAAGGCTGGGGCCCATTCCCGGGTCACATGGGCTATGGTAGGTTCCAGACACAGGTCACAGCAGCACATGCTGTGTAGGTCCTCTCCTATGGAAGGTCAGGAAACAAGTGAGGAATCAGATAGAAAATGGCCATCACGTCTGTGGTGGTGGATACCGTCATCACCGGCATAGATCGCCATTGGTCACTGTACCCCATAGGGCCCAATATTAATCAATGATGAATTGCAAGGCAGTTCCTGATCGAATCCCACCACGGCACACAACATCAGCAGCATTACCTCACTTCCACCTGTCCCCCCACACAGGACAGGCAGATGTCATTTCAGGGGGGCAGGCCTATGGAATAATGCTGCATCACAGGAGAAATAGGCACATACTGGACAGCTCACACTCATCCATTTCATGTATACAGGTTGCAAACTACTGTTGTTTCTCGATTTTTCAGTTTGTGACAGGCTCCTCACTCTTTTGTCCCTTAGATTCCTACCGCTGCAGATGAATAGGAGATGGTGACAAACCCCTGTGTACAGACCTCTGGTGGACTTGGCTACACTGGAGGACAGGCATATAATACTCACCTATACACTGGACAGGGCCACAATCACAGATCTGTGTGCCTAATTGGAGCCTGACCTGACACCTGCTATCCGTCACCCTACTGGGATCCCCCCTCTTGTGCAAGTTCAATCAGTGCGACATTTCCTGGCAACTGGTTCTTTCCAAGTGACAGTGGGCTTGGCAGCAGGAATGTCCCATCCAATATTCTCAATAGTTTTGACAAGAGTATTGTCTGCCCTGATAAAACACATGTGCAGCTACATTGTATTCCCCAAGGTTGAGGATCTGGCCACTGTGAAGGCCGGGTTTTATGCAACAGGACATACCCCAGTATAATTGGGGCGATTGACGGAATACATATTGCATTTGTTCCCCCCCCTGCCAGAATTAACAGATGTTCAGGAATCGTAAAAGTTTCCACTCTATGAATGTGCAGAAGGTGTGCTTGGTGGACCAGTACATCTCCTATGTTAATGCTAAGTACCCTGGGTCAGTGCATGATGCCTTTGTCCTGAGGAATAGCAGCATCCCAAATGTGATGGACCAACTACAGAGGCACAGGTTGCAGCTAATAGGTGAGCCCTGGTTCCCACCCAGTATATTTTGGTGTATGGGTATGGTGTGGCCCATATAGGATAGTGTGTGGCTAAATGTTGTCCCGTAATATTTGCAGGTGACTCAGGTTACCCAAACCTATCATGGCTGCAGACCCCTGTGAGGAATGCCACAACAAGGGCAGAAGAACGTTATAATGAGGCACATGAGCGAACCAGAAGGCTTATTGAGAGAACATTTGGCCTCCTGAAGGCCAGGTTCCGGTCCCTCCATCTAACAGGTGGATCCCTGTGCTACTCACCCAAGAAGGTATGCAGATAGTAGTGGCATGCTGCATGTTGGACAACCTGGCCCTCAGACGCCATGTCCCTTTTCTGCAGGAGGAGGAGACTGGAGATGCCCCTGTGGCAGCAGTTGACCCTGTGGACAGTGAGGATGAGGAGGCAGAGGATGAGGACAACAGAACAACTGTAATCCGTCAGTACTTCCAATGACACACAGGTGAGACAGTGTAACTTTACATTTCAATGGCTTTAGTTGTATTCTGTGTGGCATTGGCATGTTGGTATTTCCCACTTCTATGCCCACTTACTGCTCCCTCTGGCTAAACATTTTGCAGATGTCTGTGATATGACAAATACTCATGGTTTGATCACAACAGCCAGCTACAGGTCATTCATTTTATGCTCATGCTATGTACAGTTCTTTTGCACTGGTTATATCAGTTTCAATCAATCCATATGGGAAATACATGACATACTCAAAATGAATTTTTATCAAAGTGTGCTTCTTGAAGTGCTAACATATGGGAAAGGGTAATAGGGTGGGGCGGTGATGGAGGAAAGTCCAGGGTATTATTCCAGTCTGTTTGTGCATTGTCCAAGGGGACATAGGAAGGAGAGCAATGGCAGTTCACGGTGGACAGGGTGACTGTGTGGGACAGAAGGGGGACAATCAGGAGAGTCTCATTTCCTGGTGGGGTCTTGGTAGGTGTCTCTGGCTTCTGCCTGGATCACAGGGAACGATTGTGGGGTGGTTCACCTTCTGCAGGGGGAGGGGTGCTGGTTGCCTGTGAGTCCTGTGGCCGGACCTCCTGGCCACTAGCGGCAGCGGAGGTGGAAGGCTGTTCAGATGACTGGTTAGTGGCAGGGGCCAGCTGGTGTGAGACTGCCTCCCTCATAATGTTGGCCATGTCTGCCAGCACCCCTGCTATGGAGAGCAGAGTGTTGTTGATGGCCTGCAGGTCCTCGCTGATCCCCTGGTACTGTCCCTCCTGCAGCCACCTGTTCACCTGCACGTTGTCCAGGATCTGACCCAAAGTGTCCTGTGAATGTTAATAGGCTCCCAGGATCTTGGAGAGTGACTCCTGGAGAGTCGGTTCCCTGGTCCTGTCCTCCCCCTGGCACACAGCAGTCCTCCCAGTGTCCCTGGTGGCCAGCACCTCTGTCCCCTGAACGGTGTGACCACTGCCACTGACCCCAGGTCCATGATTGTCTTGGGTTTGGGGGTTTGCTGGGGTCCCTGTAGTGGTGGACACACTGCTGATTGACGTGTCCTGGGGACAGTGGTATGGGCCCGCTGGGTGTGTGCTGGTATTTCCTGAGGGGAGAGGGTCTATGTTGGTATGGAACTGTGGCAGGGTAACCGACTGTCCAGAGGTCCCTGATGGGCAAGGTTGGTCATCGTGATCCAGGCGTGCAGAGCTGCTGTCATCACTGTGGGCCTCTTCTGTGGGGCAACTGGATGTTGGTGGCTCTTCCTCTCTGGTGACGTTGAGAGGGGGTCCTTTGGGGATGTAAATGCAGTGTTATTGTATCTGTGTGTGCCATCTTGTGCATGGGTGTGTTTCCCTGCATGGTTGTGATTGCCCTGTCAGCTTTGCCTTGTGTGCATGTTGATTTTGTGGGCTAGGTGATTCTCTCTAATGGGCATGCTTTAGTGATGGGTGTCCATGCAGGTCTGTGATGGGTGTCCATGCGTTGGTGTTGCATGCAGGGCTTGGTATTAGGATGGGTGGGTTGTGATAGTGCGGTATATGTGAGGTGGTGGAGTGATGGGGGTGAGGGTAGGGATAGGAATTTGTGATGAAATGCAGGTAGTAAATACAGTAGTAAATATTTGACTTACCAGAGTCCAGTCCTCCTGCTACTTCTGCAAGGCTCTCAGGATGCATGATCACCAAGACTTGCTCCTCCCATGTTGTTAGTTGTGGGGGAGGAGGTGGGGATCCACCGCCAGTCCTCTGTACAGCTATCTGGTGTCTTGCAACCATGGAACGCACCATCCCCAGTAGGTCGTTCCACCTCTTCCTGATGTCATCCTTGTTCTGGGGTGCTGTCCCATTGCGTTGACCCTGCCCATGACTCTCCGCTATAGCTCCATCTTCCTTGCAATGGACGTCTGCTGCACCTGTGATCTGAATAGTTGTGGCTCTACCCAGATGATTTCCTCCACCATGACCCTTAGCTCCTCCTCTGAAAACTTGGGGTGTCTTTGGGGTGCCATGGATGTGGTGTGAGTGATATGTGTGAGGATGTATGGGGTGATGCGTTGTTGTGTGTGCTGTGAGGTGCATGGATGGTGTAAGGGTGATGGTGTTTTGTGATTGAGTGGGTGCTCCTGGCTTGTCTCTCTCTCTCTCTGTTAGCAATCTTTTTTTTAATTGAAGGGGTTGTGGGTAATGTGGATGTGTTTTTTATAGTGTTGAAGGTGTGTGGGTGTGGTGTGTGTATGTGTGTCATGTGTGTAGTTTGAACTGTCCAATGTAGTGTAGTTTTGTAAGTGTGTGTGTATTTTGAGCACAGCGGTGTGTACCGACAATGGTTTACCGTGGTTGAAAGAACACCACGGTGATTCGTGGGTCCGGATACTGTGGGCGTATTTTTGTTGGCATAATGGTGTGGGTTTTGGTATCACTGACCTTTGGGCTGGCAGACTTGTGTGAGTGTCTGAATAGTGGCGGATTTCTCTGTGTGGGTCGTAATAGCTATAGCGGTATACCGCTGCGGTCACTGTATGTTGGCAGCCGTCAGCACAGCAGTAGGCAACATTTACCGCTAATGAGGGCCAAAGTGTCTTAAGTCTCTTAAAAAGCAACAAGTGTCTCTTGCAAGCACAAAGTACCTGTTTTGCGTTCAGATTCTTGGCAAGGGACCGCAGAGGAGGAGATGATTGGAAAACGGGGAGGTATGCGTTGATTTTTCCAGCGCACACAGATGAATGGTAGTTGAGTTTTCACACAGGGCAGGCTTTGCAGCGATTTCTGGCGCATAGACTGGATTCCTCTTTGGGTTGCGGGGTTTTCGGATGCCCTGGGGATGATGCATTGAAATCCAATGCTTGCATGACGAAGTCACAGGGGCTGCTTCGATCCGGTAGGCGTTGCGTGGAAATTTCTACTACTTGGCAGGCTCTGTGTCGATTCCTCTCAGGAAGTCGGGCTTTGTCGCTCCGGCTCGGCTTTGCATCGATCCAGTGGGCCGTGCGTCAAATTTCTGGTTGCTATGCTGGCGCTGCATCGATCTTCTCTTTGCGAAGTCAGGCGGCATTGTTCACAGTTCGGTGTGCAGTGATTTTCTCACCGCAATGCAGGCTGTGCGTCTTTTCTTGCCGTCTGTGCATCAATTTTCACCGTACAGGGAGGTCTCTTGCAGGAATAAAGTCTTTTTGGTCCTGATACTTCAGGGAACAGGAGGCAAGCTCTATCCAAGCCCTTTGAGAGCAATTCTCAGCACAGCCAGAGAGCAGCAAGGCAGCCCTGCAACAGCAAAGCAGTAGTCTTTCTCAGAAAAGCAGTCAGGTGAGTCCTTTGGGCTGCCAGGCAGTTCTTCATGGCAGGTTGCAGGTTCTGGTTCAGGTTCTCTTCTCCAAGAAGTGCCTGATGAAGTAGAGTGTCTACCTCAGAAGTGTCTGAGTTGGTAGGGGCAGTGGCCCTGTTTAAATACCCAAATGTGCCTTTGAAGTGGATGAGACTTCATAGAGTGGCCTAGAAGTTCACAGGGTCCCATTTCAGTTCCATCCTGTCTGCCAGGGTCCCAGTAGGGGGTGTGACAGTCCTTTGTGTGAGGACAGGTTACTGTCCTTTGACATATAAGTGTCAGGCCCTCCACCCTCCCAGCCCAGGAAGACCCATTCAATATGCAGATGGATGCAATTGTGACTGAGAATCCTGTGTTTGGTGTTTGGTGTTTGTCTGAGTGAATGCACAAGGGAGCTGTCAACTAAACCTAGCCAGACATAGATTATAAGAAACAGAAGGATTTAAGTGCAGAGAAATGCTCGCTTTCTAAAAGTGGCATTGCTAAAATATTCATATTAAATCCAACTTCACCAGTCAGCAGGATTTTGTATTACCATTCTGGCCATACTAAATATGAACTTGTTACTCCTTTCAGATCATAAGCTACCACTCATACAGTATATGAGGGTAGCCCTAATGTTAGCCTATGAAAGGAGCAGGCCTCACAGCAGTGCAAAATGAGTTTAAGAGTTTAACACTACAAGGACATGTAAACTACACAGGTACATGTCCTGCCTTTTGTCTACACAGCACCCTTCCCTACGGGTTACCTCAGGCCTAACTTAGGGGTGACGTATATGTAGAAAAAGGGAAGTTTTAGGCTTGGCAAGTACTTTTAAATGCCAAGTCAAATTGGCAATGAAACTGCACACTGAGGCATGCAATGGCAGGCCTGAGACATGGTTCAAGGGCTACTTACGTGGGTGGCACAATCAGTGCTGCAGGCTCACTAGCAGCATTTAATCTACAGGCCCTGGGTTCATATAGTGCACTTTACTAGGGCCTTATAAGTAAATTAAATAAGCCAATTGAGTATGATCCAATGTCACCTTGGTTTAAGGTAGAGAGAATATGCACTTTAGCACTGGTTAGCAGTGGTAAGGTGCACCAATCCTAAAACCAGCAAAAACAGTGTCCAAAAAGTAGAAGGAGGCAGGCAAGAAGTTAGGGCTGGCCACCCTAAGGCTGTCAGGTCTAACAGGAACAATACATGCTGATTGCAAAGAGGCAGGTGCTTCCTCCAGAGCAGCAGTGTTGAGAATTTTGGGAATGATCGGGCCACACGGATTGATATTATTTATACAGATCCATTGGTACCCGATTGGGACCAGGAGCTTTCCTTGAAGGGCTTTCCACAATTTCTACCTCTACCTCTTCTACAAAAAAATCTAATGTGCAGTGGCAAGCTAGGGACACAGTCACTCCCTTCCTTCCTTGAGTTTTTCTCATAAGAGTAATAACTATTGAAATGGTCGTACCAGCAAACAGGTGGAATATTAAATCCTAAATCCTCAGAGGGTGCTACACAAGGATTTCCTTTATTCACAATGCTCCAAAAACCCGAGGCATTCTTTTGCTTAGAGGCTCGTATCCGGTCTCTCTCTTGACATCCCTTTTCCTTTCTTTAATGGCTTGTGTATAATCATGCCTGGCAGCTGCACTGACAACTTGTCTCTTGGTTCCTCCCCAAGGGCCATGTGCAACCTCTTATTCAGAGCCTTGCAAGTACTATCAAATCACCCTTGATATATATTATTTTCAGGTTTCCCAGGGTGGTTAAGTAAGTCCTTTACTGAGCCGTTCAGAGTGTTAAACACAGTTACAATTTCAGGAGGCAAAAAATTATCCACCAATAAAATATCCATGATTGGGCTACGATTAGATCTTATCAAACAGGATGAGAGGGAGGGAATATGTGCCCTTCACCAGCTAACCCTAAGCCTTTTATGTTTAATAACTAGACAGCTTGGCCAGCGAGACCACTTGAATGAATATAAGCCAGGATATCCATTGCCATCCATATGGGGTTATGATCACTATACTCATTCTCCATTGCACCCCCAGACGTGAAGAACTGACTATATTCAATCACTGTCCTCAGTCCCTAAACTATTAACTTTGGCTTCTGCATAAGTAAGTCACCAACTTTTTTGATTATATTGATCAATCCCAGGCTGATAACACCTTCACAAAGTTTCCACCCCCACCGCCTACAATTTGACCATTAGAATAATTATTCTTCAACATAAAAGGATCAAATAAGGGTTGAAAGGGCACCTAATTTGGTGTTAAAGTACCCACATACTATGGCTTGAAAATCATTGAACATGTAAAGGGAAATTTTCTTGAGAGTATCTACGACAGAGAGTAGGTCATCAGTCTGGTATCCTATCTCACAAACAGCATTATAAAAATTAATTACAAAAACGTTGTTTTTTATCAGAAAGGACTACCCACACAATTAAAATCCCCTGGTGCATGAAATCCACTTGAGCAGTCTTAGCAACTTTAGCAATTCTTATTAGGGTCACCAAACCTCCCTTAGCTCTCCACCCAGCATCTTCAATGGCAGAAACAGAAAAACTGACAAAACCATCCCACTACAAACTATATCAGAGCTGGAAATAAAACTGATCCAGCCCTCTTCAGCAAGGTTGATATCCTGCAATATTTCAGCACACAAGACAGAAAGGGGAGAATCAGTAATTGCTGACTTGGGAAAAGCTGCCCTAGGTATAGAGATAACAGGTTCATGAGCTCTAAAATTCAAAGGACTATCTCCAACTGTCTAAGGAAATACTCTTAGATAAGAGGTTGGCAGAAACCGGGCTTCCAAGATCAGAAGGTCTAACTACTGCAGAGGTGTTGATGGTGTTGCTGAGTCAATCATTATCCTCCAAGACTGATAGGGCAGAAAACCTATTACTGATGACAATTGGAGAGCTATGCTAAACCCTGGGTATAGCCTCCCAGCTTCAGGTCTCAACAGGATTGGGTGGGGGGTACAAACCCTGACTCCGTGCTAGATTGCAAATGCCGGTAAAAAAAAACTTGTGGGTCCAAGTTAATACCATAAGAAAGCTCAGCAGAAGAGGAAATCAGACATAGGGCTAGTCTAGGATAGTGGCAGTTAATGACCACACAATACCCTTTTAGCTGTTTGGCCAGGGGACCGACCCAGCCAACTCTCCTGACAAATAAAATTTCATTATATTGTCTTGAATAAAAATCTGAATTCTGCATTATCCAATGGCAAACCATGTCGTTGAGCGGGGCCTAAGACTCCTCAACTAAGGGAGGCAAAGATGGCACATTAGTGAAACATATGGCCAGCATTCAGAGGGTGGATTTAGATGGGTGGAGCTCACTTTACTCTCATTGGGACCAGTTCCTTTTTCTGTCGAAGTACGACAAAGATGACAAGGATCTTGCAGGTGGGTCTGTCATATTCCTACTCCGGGTCTGGCTCTGAAGTGGGTTCTTATGTCTACCTGTGCATGTGTCAGAACATACACATGGTGACACCCTTGAGAGCTTAGGATGCATAGACTCATTCCCCTTTGATTCTGTAACTATTTGGTCATCATCATCCTGGATCAGTTAATTAAATCTGAAATCTCTGTCTCCAAATTGCTTACTTTGTCCTTTAGGGCTGTCAGGCTGGTTTCAATGAGCTTTTTAACTTGCACTACAAAATGGCCCAGGAAGGATATGACAAATTCATTAAGCCCCATCCTGATTGTATTACGTCCAACATCAGCCATGGCTGAGCTGTCTGCTTTCGGGCAAGGGGGCTCCTTCCTGGGTAGCTTTTTAGATTAGTGGGGGGCTGAGGCTCTGGGATTGATCTTCTGGAACTTCTAGGACCTAATCGAAGCTCCCCTAAGGGGCCCCCAACCCTTTGGCCATACCCAAGATCTGGCTACCTGGTAAAGATGGGGCTGGTCCAATTTGGCACTCACAGATCACAAGCAACAGCCAGCACTCTGCTAGTTCTATTTCTTTGGTAATACCCCTGCTGCGCTAGCAAGAAAAGAGTCCAAGATGGTGCTGGGGATGCCCCTGGAGGACCAGTGTCCTTTGCCCCTGTATTCTTCACCATTTTTAAGGAGTAGTTAACAATGCCAGAACATGGATAAAGCTCTCTGTTGCAATCTGTCTCGAGGATCCTACGTGATGCAGGCCTCGAGACAACAGAATAGAACGTTAAATAAGTATGTGTTTTGCGGCGTTCTCTCGCAAGGCAGTTACTTGCTGACCTTGGGAGAGAGAGCACTGCGTCGGAGTTGTACTGCAATAAAGCTTCCTTTCCGTCTCTGTGGTTATACGGAGCTTTATTTACTTCATTTTGGCGACGAGTTGGCCAGCAAGATTACTCACCTGTTTACAACCCGTCGTGGATGCTCAGGACTCATGCATCACGAAGTCGCGACTTCCAAGTCCAGATCGGAGGTGCGGCTGACTTCATTTCGACGATTCTGGTGACATGCAAGCATTTCCTTATACTCTCCGGTATTGACATTATATATTTTATATCTTCTTCGATTTTTCTGAGGATGTTTGCGTCCCATACGTGCTAGCTATGTTACCTAGCAACGTGGGAACGCTGTGAACGTTTTTTTTTCTCAAACGCTGCGTATGCTCTTTTCCTCCCAACACGCGTAGTTTACTTACGCGTTGGTTACGTTGTAACCTCAGTATTCTGCACGCATTTCATCAAAGTCCCTGCGTGGCGGCCATCTTTGGTGATGCAAGGCCAGTGAAGTCAATACCAGATTTACTACATTATACCCCTGTTGGTCATACTGGGTATATATCGTACACAGACTGATTCATTCAATTGAACAATGGGAATTTCGTGCTGTTTCACATATTGAATCTGATCTTCAATGGTCATTGACGTACTTTATACTTACTTATACTTTGACATGGAGAATTCAGCTGCAGCAATCAACTCTCCTCCACTATTTTTGATGCATCCTGGTGCTCCACCAATCGAATGGGAGGAGTGTGTGAAAATATTTGACAATTATCTGGAAGCGCTGGATGGGTCGGGGTTTTCTCCTAACAGAAGAAAAGCAAGTTTGCTCAGTTTTTTGGGCAATGAAGGTCACCGAGTATTTAAATATTTACCTAAGGCATGTGATCAATCTGGGCAACCTATAGATGATGTGTTTGTTGAGGCAAGACATAGATTGGAACTGAGATTTGCCAAGACTGAAAATGTGGTTATGCGTAGATTTAAATTCTACATGCAGTCTCAAAAAGAGGGAGAATCTGTAGACAAGTTTGTTACTCGTTTGAGGGAGTTGTCTGTTAAGTGCAAGTTTGGGCCCATGACAGAAGAGTTAATTAGGGACCAACTTATAGTGCAATGTAGAAGTAGGAAAATGCAAGAAAGGTTGTGGGCTGCAATAGATCCAAAGTTGAAAGATGCTATTGAGATCGCTAAAGTGGTTAAAGAGTCTGAGTCATGTATGAAATTGATAGATAAGAGGGAGGTTAAATATCCTGATGATGTGACATGTGTGGAGAGTGAGGTTGCAGTTACCTCCAGAATGTGGGGAGGAAAGTCAGGTAAAGGGATGCCTGGCGGTAATGTAGGCGGTAGTGCTTTTGGCAATAAATTGTGTTCTAAATGTGGTAGTAGATATCACTCTTCTGATTTTAAGAATTGTTTTGCCATTGGGAAGGAGTGTAGACGATGTGGACGTAAAGGGCATTTTGCCAGAGTATGCAAGGGAAAGGACGTATCCAAAGGGAAAGTAGCTGTGGTGGTTGATGAGGGAGGAAACCCGTACGCGTGTGATGTGGTTGACAGGATAATATGCGTATCTGGGTTTGACACTAGTCTAGAAGGGGTAAGGAGAATGCAAAGACCCAAAGCTACGTTCATTATTAGGAACGTGCCTGTTGAATTAATGGTGGACTCTGGCTCTTTATACACCATTATTCCGAAGGAATTGTTCCTTCTCAAGTGGCCGTCGACTAGATTATTACCCAAGGACATTAACCCGGGGGGGTACCAAGGAGAACAAATTGATATTATAGGCTACATGCTTGCAGAAATAGCCTTTAAAGGGAGGACGGTCACGGGCAAAGTGTATATATCGGAGTCAGGTCCTCCTATTTTGGGTTGCCAACATCAATTTGATCTGTGCATTACGATTAATCTGTGTGCTCCCAGTTAGGTTATGGTTATTGGTGACACTACACTGGACAATATTTTGTCTGGTGCAAAGAATGTGTTCAAAGAAGAAATGGGAGTACTAAAATGTTATGTTCATGAGATCAAATTAAAGCAGGGAGCTGTCCCTGTGCAGTACAAAGTCAGGAAGGTGCCAGTATCAGTCAGAGGTGAAGTCAAAGCACTTTTAAGTGAAATGCTGGACAGTGGGGTCATAGAACCTGTGGAGGCCTCTGAATGGCTGTCGCCTATTGTTATTTAAAAAAAAAGGATGGAAAGTTAAGACTTTGTGTGGACTTGAGGGGTTTGAATCAAAATATTGTGACAGATAACTTTCCCTTGCCCAATATTAGTGAATTGGTTTTGTTATGTAAAGGAGCTAGATATTTTTCTCAGTTAGATCTTAAACATGCTTATCATCAGATAAAACTTCATCCAGCATCCAAAGCTCTCACAGGCTTTGTTGCCATGGAGGGGACATTTCAATTTACCCGGATGCCTTTTGGTTTAGCATCGGCTGCAAGTGTTTTTCAAAGGATGATGAGCAATGTTTTCAAGGGATTGGGGAATGTTTTATTCTTCCAAGACGATATACTGGTTTTCGGGGATTCCATTGCTAACCATAATGTCACTCTGAAGATATTGTTGGATAGACTGTCAGAGTGTGGCTTGACATTGCGGAAAGAGAAGTGTCAATTTCTTGTGAAGGAAGTTGAGTACTTGGGCCACACTCTATCCGAACATGGGGTCAAGCCTAAGAAAGATCTCTTGGAGGCCATTAGATCTGCACCGGCACCTAAGGATAAGGATCAGCTCAGATCTTTTTTAGGCTTAGTGGAATACTATTCTAAATTTGTGAAAAACTTTGCAAGCAAAACTAAAAATCTAAAGACTTTACTACGCAAAGGAGTGAGTTTTGTGTGGGACAAGGCGCAACAACAATCTTTTCTTTCTATAAAACAAGCTGTGTGTGGTGCTGGTATTTTGACACCGTTCGATACTAAGAAAGATACCATCATTACTGTCGATGCCAGTGCCATGGGAATAGTCCCAAATGCATGATTCTATTGAAAAGACAATTGCTTTTGCTTCACAGACTTTGACGACCACGGAAAGACATTATGCGGTTATTGAACGTGAGGCATTGGCTGCAGCGTGGGGTGTGAAGTACTTTCGCACTTACATCTGGGGTAGTAGGATCACTCTACGCACAGATCATAAACCTTTGCTGAAGATTTTGTTGCCTGGTGGTACTGGCAAAGGTTCAGCGAGATTAGCCAGACTGGCTTCACGTCTGCAGGAATATAACTATAAAATTGAGTATATTCCTGGTTGGAGAAATGCTCAGGCTCATTGCTTGTCACGTCTGGCACTTGATTGGTGTATAGTTGATGAGCATGAGGTTTTGAAGAGTGAGCGTGAAGGTGCAGTTGCTTCTGTATGTGAAGTTACTCATTGGAGTGGCGGAATAGTGAGTGAGCAAGAGTGGCATTCAGCAATGGACGAGGACAATGTGCTGATGTTTGTAATTGACCTTATTAGAAAAGGTGGTAGAAGAGAGAGTACTCTTCCTTCGTTGGTGCGACCATATGGCAAAGTGTAAGATAAACTTTCAGAGGTGAATGGTAAAATGGTTCTTCGTGGTGATAAGATAGTTCCACCCATGGGTGTCAGAAAAAAATTGTTTGATATAGCTCATGAAGGGCATCTAGGGCAGACATTTACAAAAAAAAGACTCAGGATGGAGTTTTGTTGGCCAGGCATGGACAGTGATGTGGTAAGCTGGGTAGAAATGTGTAGCGAGTGTATTCAGAGTGAAAAACACCTTAAAGTTGGGGCACAGTTGCAGGGTGGTAGTATAAGTGATCCGGGAAGGCCATGGCACAGTGTGTTTGGACTTTATCGGACCTTGATCAGGGGTTGGTAGGAGCAAAAGTTTTGCGCTGGTGTTGGTTGATGTTTATTCGAAATGGTTGATTGTCAAATTCATGGCTGAAATTACCACCTTAGCTACCATTAGTGTATTGCGTGACATTTTCACAGAGGAAGGTATTCTGGAGGTGTTAATCACAGACAATGGTACTCAATTGACTTCCAGAGAAATGAGAAAATACTTGGAATCATGTTGGATCAGACATGCGCGCACTGCTTTGTACAATCCTCATGCTAATGGTATTGTGGAGCGTGCTAATCGTATGATTAAAGGAGGGTTACAATTAGCAAAAGTTAACAATTTGGATGTAGGGCATGTCATTTCTGAACTGATTTGGGCGTATCGCACCATTGAACATGTGAGTACTCGAAGGCTTCCTTTTGAGGTCATGAGGGGCAGGAAACCGGTGGGTAGGATTAAGCCATCGTGGATGCAAGAGTTTATTTTGAGGTGTCAATGTCATCATGGCAAGCTTATTAACACGTTTGATTGTAAAGACAATTCTGAGCGAGTTGATGTCAGAATCAAACCAGGTGATTGGGTAAAGGTTAAATCAGGAAGAGTAAGGGGAGGTATGTCCAAATTTTTAGGGCCATTCAAGGTTCTTGAAGTGCATAAATGGCATGTTGTTCTCTCTAA
This sequence comes from Pleurodeles waltl, assembly GCF_031143425.1. NCBI lineage: Eukaryota > Metazoa > Chordata > Amphibia > Caudata > Salamandridae > Pleurodeles > Pleurodeles waltl. The sequence goes on along the minus strand of NC_090437.1, from coordinate 733,229,899 downwards.
TGGCCAACGATGGAATAAGAGAAGGGTGGCTAAGTTTGCATCGAATTGGGGCGATGGAGAGAATGGAGAAAGTTGTACTGGTTACATGTTGATGGGGGATGGTGAGGTTGTGAAAGATCAGTTTGAAGATCAAGGGGGTCATTCTAACCCTGGCGGTCGGCGACCGCCAGGGCTAAAATGACGGAAGCACCGCCAACAGGCTGGCGGTGCTTCCTTGGCCATTCTGACCGCGGCAGTAAAGCCGCGGTCAGAAAAGGGCAACCGGCGGTTTCCCGCCGGTTTACCCCTGGCCCAGGGAATCCTCCATGGCGGCGCTGCAGGATTCCGACCCCCTTACCGCCATCCTGTTCCTGGCGGTTTTCACCCCCAGGAACAGGATGGCGGTAACGGGTGCCGTGGGGCCCCTGGGGGGCCCTGCAGTGCCCATGCCACTGGCATGGGCACTGCAGGGGCCCTCTAACAGGGCCCCACTAAGATTTTCAGTGTCTGCAAAGCAGACACTGAAAATCGCGACGGGTGCCACTGCACCCGTCGCACCCCTTCGACTCCGCCGGCTCCATTCGGAGCCGGCATCCTCGTAGAAGGGGGTTTCCCGCTGGGCAGGCGGGCGGCCTTCTGGCGGTCGCCCGCCGGCCCTGCGGGAAAGCCAGAATGCCCACTGGCATGGGCACTGCAGGGGCCCTCTAACAGGGCCCCACTAAGATTTTCAGTGTCTGCAAAGCAGACACTGAAAATCGCGACGGGTGCCACTGCACCCGTCGCACCCCTTCGACTCCGCCGGCTCCATTCGGAGCCGGCATCCTCGTAGAAGGGGGTTTCCCGCTGGGCAGGCGGGCGGCCTTCTGGCGGTCGCCCGCCGGCCCTGCGGGAAAGCCAGAATGGCCGCCGCGGTCTTTTGACCGTGGTGCGGTCATTCGGCGGTTCCCGCTTGGCGGGCGGCGACTGCCGCCCGCCAATGTAGGAATGACCCCCCAAGTGTTGGATGCTGGTGCTGGTGATGGGTTTTCTGTGCCTGATAGTGGTGTTACGAATGAGGATACTAGGAATGCACACTCCAGGGGTGTGAGTACAAGGCCGGTCAGTCTTAGGCCTACTCGGTCTAGGAGACCACCTGTTTTTCTTAATGATTTTGTGTCTTGAGTTTCTTTTTCTTTTGTTCATTACAATTATAACTGTAGTTGGTTTGTTGGTTTCATTTTTTTGAATGCTTATGTTTTTACATGTTTTATTCCTCTTTGTAATATTAACGGGAAGAGATGTGTTGTAATCTGTCTCGAGGATCCTACGTGATGCAGGCCTCGAGCCAACAGAATTAAACGTGAAATAAGTATGTGCTTTGCGGCGTTCTCTCCCGAGGCAGTTACTTGCTGACCTTGGGAGAGAGAGCACTGCGTCGGAGTTGTACTGCAATAAAGCTTCCTTTCCGTCTCTGTGGTTATACGGAGCTTTATTTACTTCACTCTGAGCCCTCTGGGCCTGCTGACAAGATGGGTAGGGTGACAAACAAGCTGTGTCCTGCAGGAGTATGGACTTAATACAGGTAATTTCAATAAAAAAATGAAATCAACTTACCCTATTGATCCAACAAATACACAGTCTAAGACCAAGAAGAGGGTCCCAGCCCGGCCTTCTACTGGTGAAGATGAGCCCCGTCTTGGCCTGGTCTTCACCCGGGTGCTTCTCAAGTCCATCCAGCACTGTGGGAGTGCTGCCATAATTTAGAGTTGTGCACCTTTAAGCGCGTTGAATGTACTAGGTAGGCGGGCTGACCCAGGCCACTCCGCAGGCTGCAGTCTGACTACAGTGCAATTCAATTCCTTCCCTGTGCTGCAAGAGCACCAATGTTATTTAGAGTTGTGCTCCTCTGCCCCAAGGCAGGCTGAGCCTCAGTCCAACTATAATGCGGCTGAGTTCCCTCCCGTGCTGCAGGAGTGCTGATGTATTCAGGGATTGGCTTTGTGTCCTGACAGTGATTTAAAAAATGGGCAAACAAGACTTTTTCACTTCATGATGAAACGTAAGTTGCCCTGATGCATGAGTGTTATGTTGCTTCTTCCATTAAATTCTTGTACCACAAGTATCTGACGTAAACCCAACTCAACCTTCCATCGAATCCCACTATGTCATCGGTCATGCAACATCATCCCGAAGCATTCTATAATTCTATAAGACAAACCATAATAATGGGCTGTGGGGGTCCACCATGGAGTGATAAATGAGCATCCCATGGCATGCACTGGCTATAGCGTCCACAAAGGAGTAGCATAGAAGCAATCAGAGTTCTGCACTAGATACAGTAATAATGATAACCATGGTAAATGTCTTAAACATTCCACACAGAGCGAAATGGCATACACTCACTATCTGTAGGATGGAAAAGTATCCTCATTCAGGAGCGACAGAGGAGGAGCCCACAGTGTGCACTGATTTCAAGTAGATCACCTAAATGCCCAAGAGGCTCCACACGAGAGCAAGGAAACTGGAACCAAAGACTCAGGGGCATATTTACAAGCCCCATTGCCCTGCCTTAGCGCCACCATAGCGTCTTTTTTTGACACTGAGGCGGTATGCATGCATTGCACATCTTTGCAACCCCTTGCGCCACATTATGCCTGCATCAGACATTATGTATGCAAGGGACATGTTCTGACACAGGTAGGCCCGAAAAAATGGCTCAGTGAAATTTACAATATTGCACTGCACCATTTTTCCCATCATTTTTAACGCCTTCTCAAGGTAGGCGTTAAAATGACACAGACATTAAAATCAATGGGCCTCCCTGTGCTTTGCCATAAAACGCCACAGCAGTGTAAAAAATTCTGTCACTGTTGTGGTAATGACCGCCATTGTGCACCGTATTCTAAAGCGCAACCATGGTGTCGTTAGGTGGGGCAATGGCGGCACAAGAGGAGTGGTGCATCGGGACCGATGCGTCACTTTCTCATAAATATGCCCCACAAAGCGTTAGTACATTGCTAAAGCTATGTAAGGAATATCTTTAAGAAAGGTAAATTGATGTGTGAAAGAGATAAGGGAATAATTGGTGTGGGACTAAAGTCATGGGTTAGGAATCCTGCCGTTCCTAGCTCAAAATAGAGAAATCAACACAGTAGGTCACCTATAATCTCTTTTGTCTTCATCAGGGTACCTGGGCAAGATGCTCTGGAAGGAGAGCTCGTAGGGAGCAGTCAGGTTCAATTACTGGAACAATGGAAGGAGGGGAGGCGACGGGGTGAGGCATCTGATGAGATGAGCCAATCGAGAGAGTCAGGCCCAGCATTCATGATGGAAAAGGCGATTAAAAGGCAGATATTTCTCATTTGGACAAATCAAGATAACCTGCAAAGCAAGGAGAGTGAAAGCAGCTGTCACGAGAAATGCATTTCAAATGAAAACATGTTAACAGGTCAGTGTTAGCAACATCTCCAGAAGCTAGATCAAATGCAGTTTAAATATCTGTCTTACTGGTAGGAAATAGTAAGCTTGGTAAAAATGCAAGCACACTCAGCAAGCTCAGTCCCGGCTTATTCCCCAAGTAGGCCTTAGGAAACCCTTCTAAAACTCGGTGATGTTTCATTTAGCACTGCCTCAAACGCTGGTGTTTGGTGGTGAAAGACGTTTGACTGGGTGAGTATGGAGGAATAGCTAGTAGTAAGCTGAAACACCTGATAGCTGAGCCAATCAAGAGATTCCGGGCCATCATTGTAAAATTGAAAGCAGTCGATACTGTGATTGACAAAACTTTAGGAAATGAAGAGGCCAGAGACAAATAAAAGTAGGTGCCATGTTGAAGGAGAAAACAATACTGTATTTATTCACATTACACATGTATTCATCAGTGGTTTAGCCTTAGATACCCTTCAAGATAAGAGATTTAAGAATCTTGTGAACCTGCAGAGACCATGCACTACTCGCACTCTGGGCTTACAAGTACACACAAATTTGAAGTCAAAATTATAAGAAGGTCAATTGTTGTTATGAAAAAATAGATGCTCCGCGTCTAAGTATTGCACCATCCACCTACTGTAAGTTATGCAACTTCTATACAAACCTTGTGAGCATCTGTCACAGACCACACAACAGACCATGATGGTCTACTGTAGACACAAATATTCCATCACCAATATACACATTTGATGGGATGGCACTACACAAATGCAGTGTGCATTGACTCCTTTCTCTCGGGCCAATGAAATTCCATACGCTCAGAAGTACTCAACACATTCAGCAGCATGTGCACTAACCCCTGTGTGGTTTATGACACATCAATAAACATCCATGTGCAAGACAACAGACGCAGGCTGAGACCCTGGGGACCATGTTGAAGTTTATACTGAACATTTGACTAAACATAAATCGATTGCCATGACATTTTTAATCTTATCAATTCAACACAGTCACAATTCAAAATGTTAGCATTTGTTTAAAACCTAGGCATTTACTACAAGGTTATGAAATGTATTCATCTCTTTTATTTTAGATTCAATGACCTTTAAAGGCACGGAAATAAAGATTGCTTTATCAACAACCAACTTATTGTCAAGTTTTCTTTTTTTGTCAAGGTCTTTTCCAGGCCAAATACATTACCCTGAGTTATCAACAATAATGTGAACCCCTATAACTGATCAAGTCGTATATCACATAGAGGTAGAGGGATCTATTCACCATTTATGTTTCTAAGATTTGTGTGAGCATTAATATGTCATGTGTGATCCCACTCCCTAGGATTTTGTTTCTGTGTGAGCAGTTCTATAACCTGACTTTCTGTTCTGGGCAGTAAGATTCACCTGTGGGGTGACATACACACAAAGAGACCCACTACTGATGTTTGTACCCTCGGAGTAAGGGCTAATATGTTTCCCGATGCTTTCTGTCAGGTGCCCATCACCACCACCAAATTCCTACTGATTTGTTCTTGTCTTCTAGGTAGCCAAGATGCTGCAACCGTTACTGGGTACCACAGATAGAGAAGAGACCATTAATGGAAGTGGGGAAAAGAAGACACGTGTAAGATCACATGAAAGAGGGCAAAGGTATCTGATTTTGCACATACTTTCTCTAGGGTGTGGCCAAGATGGGCTGACATCAGACACCTTGTGCGGAGGCTCCAATAGACATTAAGGCCAACAACATTCACTCTTACCAATCCGGAGCCCCCCTGGTTACCCTTTTATGGTGATGGGGACTTAGGGATCACTGAGTTGCTGTGGATGCCAATGGGGTGCTCCGGCACCATGGCCCAGGATGCAGCCTACTGAGGTAGAATAGAGCAGCCTAACTGCACAACTGGGAGCACAGTCTTCGTGAGCTTGCCGTGGCCTGGAGGTGCTGTGATGCTGCCATGGTTGGCAGGAGAAATGATGGGAGGACAAAAGAATTGACAGTGATGGGGTCACTCCTCGACTGAGGGCTTGCAGCCCGGGAGAGTGCTATGGCTGGAGGTGTCCCTGTGCAGCCTGGGCGGGCAGCTGAATTGAAGCTGTGGCTGTCATCACCTCTGTGCCATTTGGTGTATGCTTCCCTGAGTCTGGGAGCATGCGCTGATAGCCAGGGGGGTGCGTATCCCTGTAGGTTCTGTCAAATGACCTGAATCCTCTCTTGGCACCAGTGTATCCTACGGAGCCCCACCCAGGTAACATAGCAGCATCTTCTATAAATGGAACAGATTAAGGCTGCGGTGACTCTGGAGGTGGGTCATGGATTGTGGACATTGAGGTCTCCCCTGAGCAGCAAGTGTCTGTAGCCTCTGCCTCCATATTGGTTGCTGCCCTTGGCTGTCCTTCCTCTACTTGATACTGGGAGCCCTACTACACATAGTGGATTTTCTCCTGGTGGTTGGGGAAATGCATACCTCTCTTAAGTGGCCTAGCTCAAAGATACCTTACTATATCTCTGTGTGCAGTGAATTTCTAGCAGATGACTATCAGCTGGATACGGGCTTGAGGTGCTTGAGACCCATATCGGGAGTGTATGGTCTAGCTATTGAACTTTCACAAGGGCTGATTTAGGACTCTCTCAGTGGATCTACGCCTGGCACATTTTCCTTTTTGTTTTCTTTGTAGATGCTGCCTGCACCTTAATCCCGAGAGATGGTCCAAGCTCCGGTGTTCCGGGGTCCTCAGGTGACATGGTGTGCCCTAAGACAACTACATCTCCACCACAAAAATCCATAATGACTATGCTTTCAGCAACCCCATCATCAACAGATCCAATGTGTCATCTAGGTAACACTTTAAAAAAACAATACAGCAATGTTTGACAAGGTTCTGTAGATCATACAAGACTCCAAGACTGCAAGCGAAATGCAATTGGGAGTGATTCAAATTGGTATGGGTCTATTGCGTGCAGATCAAGCCAAACTTGTAGAATGCGTGGATGACACTGAATACAAGCTAGCGGCGACTGGACACACGGTAGAGATCTACAGGATCAAATTAAGACTACAAATAGAGGTGAGGGAGCTCAATGCAAGAGCAGAAGACACAGAGGGCCACTACTGATGCAACAAGATCTGTTTTTTTTACTTCCCTGAAGAGGCAGAGAACCTGAATGCAGAGCTGTTCATGGAGGGGTGGCTGATGACGACATTACTTATAGCTAAAGTCCTGAACTTCTTCTTCATCGAAAGGGCATACACGGCACCAGGGCACCCTTCTCCTGCAGAGTCTCCTCTGCATCTCGTTATACTGCACCTCTTCAATTCTCGGGACAGAGACCTGTTATGATAGTTGTTTAGAGCAAAAGGCCATTGGACCTACAACAACACTATGATAATGGCCTCTCCTGATTATACAGCAGAGGTTCAGAGGAAGCATAGCACCTTTATGGCAGTTAAGGCACAGCTAAACACCTTGGGCCTTTTATACTCATTACTCTTCCAGCCAAACTTCTAGTGATTGACTCTGACTCTATGCTCTTTTTCACTGCCCTTGAAAAGACGTAGGACTGATTGTGCTGAGGGTGTACAGCTTCTCCCCAATGCCTCTCAGAGCGAGCTGGGAGACTGTTTGAATGGGAGACTGAAGTCCCGCCACACAGTAGGACTGGCAGCCCAGGAGAGGATGTGGGCAGTTGAGGATGTCTCAACATGTAGCTCCAACTGCTACAGGCCTTGGCCGGAGATACTGATATCGACTCAAAGGTTTGGGCCCCTGGATCCTTTTCCTCTGGAGTTGACTGTCTGGTAACTACACTGGGTCTTCCCTGACGGAGATCCCAGCCCTTTAATCACCAGCTCCTTTCATGATTTTCATGTTTTTTACTCCGTGTACTCTTCTAGATCTGGTTGAGTATGACAACAGGCCTGTGGGTACTGGGGCATGTTACCTAGAGTCCACTTGTTGTGCTCAGAGGCACTTCTATAGATACTGGTTGACCTTCTACAAATTACACTTGGTCCACCCCCTCCTTTGGTACACTTCGAAATGAACCTTTCCATATAAGTGTATATGCCATGATTGTTCTTTGCTGTTGGGTCTCAATGGCACAATGCCCATTGGTATTGAAGCCTGAGGTTGGGTGTTTTGTTGTGTTGCAGTTTTTGTGGGTTGTTTGTGATCTGGTGAGAAGGGGGGATTGTGGAGACACGGGTGTGTTCTGTGTATAAGACGTTATATATCCTGCTAAATTGGGTTTTCTTTAGGACTCCTCCTGTTACCAATGTCTACATTATTTAATGTGCTAACTTGGAATAATAGGGGGATGGCTACATCTGCTAGTCGACAGGATATATGCATACCTTAGGCATCAAAATGTACACATTGCATGTCTCCAGTAAATGCATCTTACTAAGAAGGAACTTGAGATGTTTGCCAAATGCTTGTGAGGGCAAACATTAGGTACTATGTTCTCTGCTGATGACCATGGAGTATTGATTTGGTTGGCTCCAGGAGTGCCTTTTGTACAGAATAGAGTACTGGCTGATACTGAAGCTAGATATGTTCTGGTGGTGGACCTATTAGTTGGCCGCTCTCTTTTCATGTTTTCAATTTATGCACCTAACACACATCAAGACGATTTTATCCACACTTTGGGCCCTCTTATGAGTTTGGCGTATGGGATCCACCATCTGCTAAACTCCTGATGGGGTGTCCGCTGCCATGCTGGCAAACTCCAAGTCAGCCCCACTAAGACTTTCCCACTGGACAGACTGGTGGAAACCAAGGTTTCCCCCACTCAGCCCTGTGGGAAAGTTTCGGCAGCATTGTCACCGGTGGCAATGCTGCTGCATGCAGGCGGCACCAGCACCCTTGAAGTGTGCATTGGGTGCACAGCAGACAGGGTGCATTTTGAGGGTGCTGGGCAGGGGGACCCCTGCACTTCTCATGGCATGGGCAGCACAGGGGTCCCCCTGTGGCCCCGGCACCTGCTCTCCGCCAGCCTTTTCATGGTGGTAGTACTATCATGAAAAGCCTGGCAGAGAACACAGTTGTAATCAGCAGGGCGGCCCTGCGCATAGCTCCGCCCTGGCAGATTGCATCCTGAATCTGCCATCAGCCCGCCGAGATCAAAGATCCTGGTGGGGATGGCAGTAGGTTGGCGGGTCTGCCCGCCAACCTTGTAATGTGGTGGTCAGACCACTGCAACAGCCATGTTCCAACCACCACTGCGGCATTGGTGGTCCTCAGATCACCAATGTCATAATCAGGCCCTTTTCTCCATCTTTAATACACAACCTACAGGCCCTAGTATTGTGGTGTGGGGTTTTCAATTGTGTCCATGATTCACTTTTAGACAGATCAGCACCTCCTCTCCCGTGTACCTGAGGGACATAGGTAACAAAGCATTTTCAACAGTGGACTGAGATGCTCTGTCTAGGCCACCCAACCAATACAGAGGACCCCTATTATGTCCCTGAACATCAGATCCATACGAGGTTGGATTATATATTTTGCACCTCACACTACTGGCCCTCAATGCAAGCCTCCTAATATCTTGGCCAGACTGTTTCTGACCATAAACCGCTCGAGGTGACCTTCCGACAAGGAGACTGCAGATCAATCAGTGCATTTGTAGAGCCTGCTACTCACCCGTGAGGGTCTCAAGGTGCTTGGGGAGGGGAGAGCTGCTACTGCTCGAACAGCCAGGTCTTGAGGAGTCTCCTGAAGTTCAGCAGGTCATTGGTCTGCCTTGGGTGGATGGGGAGGGTGGAGGCACTAAGGGACGTGCCCTATAGGGAAGCCATTGGTACGCACTTTCACAATACTTTGAAGACAATGATGGTACGACCTCTACCAAGGGGCACAAATGGGATGCCATGAACATAGTAATTAGAGGACACTGCATTAACACTTGCTGGGGCGCGAGGTCAACAGTCCCAAGAACAGTTAAAGGTGCCGTTCACGATGCTACTGGCCGCAAAGTGAGCACCCGAATGAAGTCTGCTAAATATTATGAGATGCTAAACACCCAGCCTACTGAACCTTTCCTCTCAGTTCTTGAGATCTTCCTGCAGGTAGTTACCCTCCCAGGTTTGTATCCCCTGCAATTGTTAGAATTGGAGCAGCCTACACAATTGGAAGAGCTCCAATTGCCCATCAGTCAGATAGCACGCGAAAAGGCCCCAGGCATGAATGGGTTTCCCATAGAGTTTTAAGTGGTATATCGTGCTGCACTGGCCCCTAGACTGCTAGTGATGTACCATGAGGCGCCACAACTCTGGGAGGCACTTACAGTAGTGTTACTAGGAGGCCCTTATAGTAGTGCTGCCGAAACAAGGCAAAGATTCGCTCTTGGTGAGCTCCTATCACCCCTCTCCATGATCAACATTGACTACCAGATCCTTAGCAAGTTCTAGTCAACAGACTGCTACCCATATTGGATTTTCTGATCCCCTGTGACCAATGTGGATTTATTCCATAGCAGTCAACCGCATTTAATGTGTGTCGGCTGTGCGACATCATGGCGCAGTAAAAGATATGGAACTCCTCCCATTGGCAATCTCACTGGATTTCGAGAAGGCCTTTGACCTGCTGGGTTGTACTTATTTGTTCTAAATGTTAGAGGCCTCCAGCATATCCCTGAGTTTCTTAAGTGGTTCAAGTTATTATATGCAGCTCCACGAGATAGGGTGCATACAGGAGGCTAAATTCCACTCTCTTTCTCAATCAAGAGAGGAACTAGGCAGGCTTGCTCCCTCTTGCCCATAATCTTCACACTATCTGTGGAACCTCTGGCTGCTGCTCTGTTAACCAGGGACCCCTCCTATGATATACAGATACACACAAATTGGCCTTTCACATCACTTTATACAGATGGCGTGCTCATATATCTGCTAGAGCATACTCAATCCCTCTCTACCCTTTGTTACCTGCTGGACACCTTTGGTGATTTAGCTGGACTTCAGGTAAACTGGGGCAAGTATTCTTTCTTCCCTTTCTAGTGGTTGAGTCCAAATGAGCGAGCTGGATTGGGAAAGGTCGCCTTTCCTGGCATTTTGAGACCTTTCACTTCTGAGGGATCAATGTATACCATGTACCAGTGTAATTCTCTTTTAGATGGTAATCATGTCAGGGCTTTGACTTCTGTGAGATATTCGCTGGTCTTTTGGAGGAGACTAGCCTTATTGCCTGTGGACTGAGCACCTTCAGCTAAATTATTTATCCTTCTGCAGCTATTATATTACTTTCCAAAGCTCACAGTAATACCCACTAGGGTATTTTTTCAAGGAGTTGAGCGGTCTAGAATCAGATTTGATTTGTGGGTCCTCAGGTAAGTGTGCATCACTTCAGACACTACATCGTCTTATGCAGGAAAGACAGGGGAGGTTTCTCTTTTAGGGCTGAGGAGCTAAGCCCCTCTGAAATTCCTGCACATTCACATAAAAAAGATGAAATTGACTGATTTGTTTAGAGATATGATCATATCTGTAAACAAATTGACACATTTAAGTCTGAGCTGTCTGTCCCAGGCTGCCTGCCCCACCTTGCTTTGAAGCACCTGATGGAAGCCAGGCAATAATTCAACTTTTTATAATCTGACGTACGACGCAGGGCTGACTGCTCTAAAGCCTTTCTCTTCCATTGTGGTCTATGGCAGTATCCACTGTAGACCAGTGACGCTTTTAGCATCATGATTTGGGGCATTGGAGTCTTCATCCCTGTGTTAGGGCAGCCATCTGTCATTAACAGGCATAGATCCCACTCTTTCCCCATTTGTCACGCAGTAGGAGTGGATACAAGCATGTGTTATTTAGTGCCTTGCCTTATGTAACAGTAAGTGTTATGATGCTAATCTTGTGTTATTTTTATTGTACTGAGACCCCTTGTCAGGCTAACCTCCCCCACGTGACACCCCAGGCCCTGGCTGCAGGTCACTGGGTCCTTTAGAAGAGGAGCTGCTGTATTTGTTACTTGTGAAACTGTTCCAAAAGACAAGCAGCGTTCTTGCCCCCTTGTAAAATAAATCTGAATATCCGAGTCAAGCTCAAGGGGAGAAATACGTGCTTACAGTAAAGGCAGTTATTTGCTGTATGTTGTTAAACCTAGCCCTGTCTTCATGCCCTTAACATTAATGCCACGATGTTAGACCTGACAGCCTTAGGATGGTCACCCCTAACTTTTTGCTTTCCTCCCTCCACTTTTTAGATACCGTTTTTGCTGGTTTTAAGACTCTGCGCACTTCACCACTGCTAACCAGTGCTAAAGTGCATATGCTCTCTCCCTTTAAGCATGGTAACATTGGATCATACCCAATTGGGCTATTTAATTTTAAGTCCCTAGTAGAGTGCACTATATATGCCCAGGGCCTGTAGATTAACTGCTACTAGTGGCCCTGCAGCACTGATTGTGCCAACAACTTAAGTAGCCCCTTAACCTTGTCTCAGGCCTGCCATTGCAAGGCATATGTGTGCAGTTTCAATTCGACTTGGCATTTAAAAGTACTTGCGAAGCCAAAACTCCCCTTTTTATACATAGAAGACACCCCTAAGGTATGCCCTAGGCAACCCATAGGGCAGGGTGCTGTGTAGGCAAAAAGCAGGACATGTCCTGGTAGTGTAAAACTCCTAAAATTGTTTTTACACTTCAGTGAGGCCTGCTCCCTTCATAGGCTGCCCTCATACATTGTTTGAGTGGTAGCTGCTGATCTGAAAGGAGTAGGAAGGTCATATTTAGTATGGCCAGAATGGTGATACAAAATCCTGCTGACTGGTGAAGTTGGATTTAATATTATTGTTTTAGAAATGCCACTTTTAGAAAGTGAGCATTTCTCTGCACTTAAATCTTTTTGTGCCTCACAATCCACGCCTGGCTGGGTTTAGTTGAGAGCTCCTTGTGCATTCACTCAGACACACCCCAAACACAGGATACTCAGCCTCACTTGCATACATCTGCATTTTGAATGGGTCTTCCTGGGCTGGGAGGGTGGAGGGCCTGACACTTGCATGTCAAAGGACAGTAGCCTGCCCTCACACAAAGGACTGCCACACCCCCTACTGGGACCCTGGCAGACAGTATTGAACTGAAAGGGGACCTTGTGCACTTCTAAGCCACTCTTTGAAGACTCCCCCACTTCAAAGGCACATTTGGGTTTTTTAACAGGGCCTATGCCCCTAACAACTAAGACACCTCCTGGAGAAGAAACTTAAACCAGAACCTGCATCCTGCCAAGAAGAACTGCCTGGTTGCTTCGAGGACTCACGTGTCTGCTTTCTGTGAAGGACTGCTGCCTTGCTGTTGCCCTGCTGCCTTGCTGCTCTCTGGCTGTGGTGAAGAAGTGCTCTCTAAGGGCTTGGATAGAGCTTGTCTCCTGTTCCCTGAAGTCTCAGAACCAAAAATACTTCATCTCTTCAAGAAGGACTCCTTGTGCGGCGAAATTCTACGCACAGCCTGCCAGAAACGATGCACAGCCTGCACCGCAGTGAAAATTTCACCTCACGCCAAACCGGAATGACGCAGCGCCAGCGTAGCGACTGTTAATTTGAAGCACGGCCCACCGGATCGACGCACAGCCGAGCCGGAATGATGCAGCCCGACTTCCAGAGAGGAATCAACGCAGTGCTTTCTGTGTGGTAGAAAATTCGATGCAACGCCCACTGAATTGACGCGACTCCTGTGACTTTGTCCTGCCAACGCAGGCAATCCATGCATCGTTCCCGGGGCATCCGAAAACCCCACTACCCGAAGAGGATCCACAACTGAGCTCCGGAAATCGACATACAGCCATCCCTGCGTGAAAACTAAACAGTGCATCACTGTGTGCGGCCCGAGAAATCGACTCATACCCCCTTTTTTCCACACATCTCCTCCTCTGTGGGTCTTTGCGGATATTTTGCACGCCAATCAGGTACTTTGTGCTTGAAAGATACTTTGTTTGCTTTTAAAAGACTTAAGACACTTCATATAACTTTTACAGTGATATCTGAACATATACTTATTGCATTTTAAAAGTTTTGACCTGCATCTTATCTGATAAATATTATATATTTTTCGAAACACTGTGTGGTGTATTTTTGCGGTGCTATATGGTGTTATTGTGTGATTTGTTGCACAAATACTTTACACATTGCCTGCTAAGTTAAGCTGACTGCTCAGTATCAAGCTACCAGAGGGTGGGCACAGGATAATTTGGATTGTGTGTGACTTACCCTGACTAGAGTGATGTCCTAACTTGGACAGGGGATAAACTGACTGCCAACCAAAGACCCCATTTCTAACACACAAGCATGGATTAATATACAAACAATGGATGTTAAAATGTGTGTAATGTGTGTCAGCCATTTATTTCCTTGTATTTCACATTTCCTTACTTATTGTTGCATTCCTGAAGAGAGTTAGCCGTTTCATTATGCTGTGTTTCTGTGCATGGTGGTACTCTTACAGACTGTATACTTTGACTCATGACAGGTGTTTATAAGGAGCTTCGATTGAGAGCGCTAGTGAAGAGGCTGAAGGCCAAGCAAAGTCTCTGATGGTGTGTTGGTTTCTCTGCAGAGCAGACAGAACAATGGTCATGTTTTCCAGTTGCGAATTAAATTCAGTGTAAATCTGTGTGAAGGGGTGTGTAGAAGCAAAAGTATTTAGAAGGCAAAAACAAAATGAAATAAAGTGCTTACATGTGAATGAGTGCAATGTATGTTTGGGTTGGTAAAATGAAGGAGGTGTGAGGGAGTGCATTCATGGGAGAAGGAAAAGAGGTTGCTGAAGAGAAAAGAGAGGCGGTTAAAAATGTGCCGATGGGTACGATATGAAGGGAAAAAGGGCATATATATTTAACATAAAGCACAATCAACCAATTATTTTACATGTTCCCTTTTAGAGGGCCCTTACATTTTCATCCCACTTAGAGATCTGTCCGCACATATTTATGTATGATTGATTGTAGCCAGCAGCTGTGGGTGCTTCCTGATGCCTGGTTAGAGCATTTTCGTCCAATGTTGATGCTGCATGCAGTACAAGACACTGGGCAAGCACACAGTTTAAAGGGGCTGAAGTTGTTGCACTGTATAATTTGCACATTAAAGTAACTGTTGAACGTATCAATGTAGTAAGATATGGGACAGTTTTTAATGTGCTTAGTATTTCAATAATATATGTTCCCACTGCTTCACAAACCTTGCTATCTCACTAAATGTATTTGTTTTCAAATGCACCATTTGTCAATCTTTTTTCAATTTTGTCTTGGGAGGAGGACTAACCTTGGACCCTATGCTTGTCCATTTAGCTTGCTCGCTTCTCTCGCTACATAAAAGTCATACCCAACTTTTACACCTCACCACTTTCAAATGTCACCAGCCACCACTGAGGAAGGGTCCTGGGGACAACAAATCTAGAATTATATTTCACAGTGGCGCAACTGCAATGGCCTTTGTGTTAGCTGGTGAAGGAGAAAATGGGAGAATTTAATTTTGTGCTCAGTTAGCTGGGAGGCAGAAATTTATTGCATTGGATGTTGTCAGTGGGAAGCCTGGCCAAAGAATTGTCCAGGCCATTACATGTGGTCAAAATGGTATGAAATAGATATATGCAGCCTAAATGCTCAACACCCTAATTTGCACCACAACTTCTTTTCTGGGCCTCAAGGCTACTCTTGATGGTTCACAACCCCAGTCCATGGCGGGAAGCAGGACGGCTTCAGTTAGGCAAACTCTTCAAGGATGTGTCCATATAGTAATTTCAACAACTTCAGGACATCTATGGCTTTGGAGCGGGTTGCTTCCGCACCTACCATGCTCCAACTTTAGTTATTAGGGACATTTAGTCAATGGGAGATGCTGAGCCTCCACTCCATCAGAGGTGACGCTGCTTCCTTACCTATGGTGTAGGTCAGACTAGCTAAGTCCTCCCCCTCCTTAATGCAACCGCCTCTCAATCACTTCCAAAGCTGCTGACCACATCAATTAACCCCTTGGGTGCCATCACCCCTCAGATCCATGACACTTTTGCTATTGCAGACACTGTTGACCCATACTCATTGTACAGTCGACTCTCTCACTCTCCTTGTGAGATCACTGTTATTATATACATTGCCTCCTATATTGTTCTTCCTGCTACCTTTATGTCACTAAGGAGATCTCTCCCACCCACTAGCCAGTGTTATGAAATGTTGCTGTAGTTACTGTTGATCTCTCCTGGTATTGTCATTACATGAAATGATTGGACATATCAGCTTACACGTGAAACCCTGACTACTATAGAACATTGAGTGCCTTAATTCCCAGCATGATTACACGACTGAGCTCACCCTATAGTTGTACATACTATTGCTGCCTAATGTGTATCTGTTTGTACCTTGAAAATGCCAATAAAGAGTTTAAAAAAAAATACTTACTTTAACTCATGGTAACGGTGACACACCTGGCATGATGGCTCCCTAAAAACCTTAGTACACTACTGTTAAATGATGAAGAAACATGGTCCAGGAAGGAAATCTTATAGATCTCTTTCTCTCTCCTCATGGGGCACAATTGTACAAAGCTATGAATAGTCACCATGCTACTGCCAGGGTTATTCCCAAATGGATTGTGTACATTTCAGGACCTTTGTTGGTACTCTTAATATGTGTGGTGTAGCACTGAGAATCACGAGCAGCTGATGATTTCCTAGAGCAGCTGTAAATGTTACTACTAAAGCAAAAAATGTTGCCTGTGAAAACTGTTTTTTACTGTGATTTCTTAACATCCTGCCTCTCTTGAAAATGCACCATCACAACATTTGCACTTGGGTATTGAGAACACTTGAGAGTAGGTTGAAGTCTACCACCTTCCACTTCCATGCAGTTAGCTTTTTACTGTACATTCTCTTTAGAGTTATGTGTAGGAGGCACACATGGGATCACAATAAAAATGAGAGTATGCCTTACTATGGTTGTATTACATAACAAAAGTGACAGCTGCAACCGGTCAGACACACTTTCAAGTACAAAGACACCATGAGCATGCTATAGGCATGCATTAGCATTGTTACCACATTCTCATCCTTCTCCTCCACAAATCAGTATCTTTTTCAATATTGATATTACATACTAGGAAACAGAAGTCAAAGCATTTATCTTAGGATATGTCATGTTCACCAAGTATTGCTTGTACTATTGTTCTAATATATTCCAGGAGGATATGGATTCTGTGAAATATCTCATGTTGTGATGACACGTTCATATGCTTTCACTGTATATAAGTTCTGCCAGAGATATATAAATGTTGGCCCCATTAGATGGGTAGAGGTAATATACCATTGTCTGTCAATCATTAGGTAACCTGATGGTGGGAGATTTATTTTATAAAGGTACCCTTCACTCATACAACAATTGTAACGTATCATCACTGCCTGCCAGTGCTAAAATATTACAAGTTTAATACAAGATGTTTTTGTCATTCTAATAATAACACAGTATGTGGTAACTCTCTTAGTTAACAAAATGTACAAGAGTTGCTATTCAACTTTTAACCAAACATTCAGGCAAAGGTATCTGGAGCTACATCAAGCAAAAATATAGTTAAACATACAGTCTGTGTATATTAATCTAATAGCTGGTCAGTAGCACATGTAAGGGGACATCGGTTATTTATCCGTATGTTCACACTGGGGGGGCTGACATACACACCTCATCTGGCAGTACTTGGTGCTAGATTTTAAAAGAGCATCACACATACAAGGACTCTCACATCTGAACCTCTTGATTTTTGACTGGTATTTATCAACATTTCACTAAATCACCAGTTACTAGCATTTAAAGCCTTTGCCGTCTGTTTTAGCTGCATGCTAACAATATAGTCTCCCATTGCACCAGGCTGGTGGCACCCTGTTGTTCTCTGAGCAACTGTTTCAGGACTGTTATCTCAGCTCTAGTCCATTTCTGGACATCGGTTAGCCATATTTGAGCATCTGAGGGATGCGTAGATTTCCACAATATTGCTATGGTTCATTTGGCTAATATGAGACACAGGTCTAGAAACCGACATGTGAGTTTGTGTTTCACCAGGCATGACATACGGCCCAGTAGCCATATCATATTATCTAATGTTATTGGTCTACTTGTGATATGGTTTGTGTACAGTATTGCATTACTGCAGTGCAAGTCCATACCATAAGTAAGAAATCTGCCCTGAGAGCCCAGCAGTGAGGACAGTTTCTCATGACCTTCTTTGTATATCTTAAGATCTTTACCAGTCATTATCCACTATCTCTTGTTCCAGAGTGTCTTCCCATTAGTTTTAGTAGATTCTAGGCTTGTGAACAATGCTGCAGAGATTGTCTCCTACAGTTGTGTTATAGCCCGCCCCTCAATGTGTAAGGAGTGTGTGCAATGTATTGCCCTCCCCCATGTGCCTTTGAAAGCTCCAAGAGGGCATTGTGTATGAGGAGTGCACAGGTCAATTCTCCACACAGGGTACCACCTTCTGGTGTCAGCCATTACTCTGGCCATTGGAAGTGCAATGCCAGGCTTCATAATTTGGTGCACTAAGGCCCCCTTTTCTTTTTTTTTTTCTTTTTTCTTTTTTTTATTTTAATATGTCAGAGGGAGGGGGTTACATAAGAAGAAGAAAAAAAAAGAAGAAGACATAATATATCCGTGCGAAGAAAGCAGAGTAAACAAAACAACGGGAGAAAGAAGACCTTTAAAAATACAACAGTTATATATATCACATATCGAAACAATTAGCATTTTATTTTTTATTTTTTTTAAACTGTGTCTTGATATTCCAACCATCTAGTCATTGGTGCCCACATTCGTTCTCCTCTATGTCTCTTCTTATGACCCTTTAACTTATAAAGACTTAATTCAGTATTATAGATGGTAAGTAATCTAGAGCGCCAACTCTCAAACGTGGGGGGTTCTTTTTTGAGCCAATCTGTAGCAATACATAAGCGGTATATTGCCATGGACAAAAATAAAAATCGCCTTATTTTATACAGTGCAGGTTCCATACTTTCAGGTGAGTCCACGACTCCCAATACTACCAGCATAACAGTAACCTGAATATTGCAATGCGTGATCTTCTTAAGGAATACCTCTATCTCGTTTAGTATTCCCTGCAACATTGGGCATACAAAAAACATATGCGTTATCTCAGCTTCAACTTCCCCACATCGATTGCAGCTTCCAGAGGATATCCCCCACTTTTTCAGTTTTGCTGGAGTATAATATAAGTCCATCAGTGTTTTGTAATGCTGGGTTTTCAAATTAGCTGATAGAAATGTTGTCTCAGCCATGGCTAAGGATTGGTCCACCCACTCTCCAGCCACCCCAAATCGTGCAATCCATCGTTCATTCTGTTGTGCCATATCATCTACTTGTAACTCTGTTAGTAGCTTATATAACTTGCCAATCTTTGCCCCATTTATAACAGCCTCAACTACCGGGATCTCCGACAACTGTACCCTACCGTACTTGTGAGACTGTAAAAAATTTCGTATTTGCAAAAATTTAAAAAAATGGGTCTTAGGTAAGCCAAATTGAGACTGCAAATCCGTAAATGATTTACAACCGGATTTACAATACAAGTCTCCGACTTTATTTATTCCCCTAGAACGCCAAAAATCTAATATAGGATCCCTAAAGATATGATTTGGGATAGCTGAGAATTTCACTGGTGTATAAGCCGTAATCTTTCCCAGTCCCATACTCCGTTTTATCTGAGCCCAAACCTTGAAGGCGGACAAAAAAGGCTTAAATCTTACTTTTTTAAAGTAACTTGGTTCCTCAAATTTTGATAACCAACCACTTGCCTCCCCACCCGCCATCATAGTATAAATAGGGGTTGATTTTACTTCTTCATTACCCTTAAAACTTCCCCTTATAAGTTCATCCATATGTTGAAGACAACAGGCGTAGTAATACAGTGTAAAATTAGGGACTGACCACCCGCCTCGATCTTTGGGAAGTGTCATATACTTCATTGCCCTTCTCGTTTTAGCATATCCCCATAAAAAATTATTCCCCATCTTTTCCAATCTTTTAAGCCATTTATTATCAACCTCAAGGGGAATAGCCCGAAATAAATATAGGATTTTTGGCAGAACCATCATTTTCAATACATTGCAGCGACCCTCTAGCGATAAGTGCAAATTATGTATTCGGTCTAAATCCCTCTTTATTCTATTTATTAGTGGGATAAAATTGATTTCCACCAACCGATTAACCACTGATGTAATCTTCACCCCCAAATACACTGCTTCAGATACCAATCGTCTATCTACTAGTGAAACATGCCCAGAACATACTATTTGTGTTTTATCTGAGTTCAGCTTATATCCGGAGTATCTTCCAAACTCTCTTGCCTCTATTTCTATTGCCTTAATAGCTTCCTCCGTGTTACTTGTCACTATAGCTACATCTTCAGCATATGCAAACACCTTATATGTTTCTCCATGATATAATAGAGGTTGAATATTTTTGCATTCTTCTAATCTCAGCAAGAAAGAGTCAATATATAAAGCAAAGAGCAGGGGGGAACATGGACACCCCTGTCTAGTCCCCCTAGAGATTAAGATAATATCTGATTCCAAACCAGCAATGCAAATTCTAGCTTTTGGGGCTACATATAAAGTTTTTATAGCTGTAATATATCCACTCCCTATACCTTTCCAGCGCATGACTTCCCATAGAAACTTCCACGATACACGATCAAATGCCTTCTCTGCATCCAAAAGTAATAATCCTAAATTTGTTTGATATAGTTCTGCAAGATCAAACATGGCTATTATTCTTCTTATATGATCTATTGTATCTCTACCCGGAATAAACCCATGTTGTTGTTTTCTAACCAACCTGACTATCACATTTGCCAATCTACTGGCCAAAATCTTTGCATAAATCTTTCCATCTACGTTTAACAAAGATATGGGTCTATATGAACTGGGGAGCTCTGTTGATTTATCCTTTTTTTTTAGCACTATAATACTTGCACATTCCCACGATAAAGGTGCCTGACCTGCCTGCGCTATACAAAAAATGCTATGCATATCCTTTTTAATATCTGTCAGGAAGGTCTTATAAAATTCAAGTGGTATTGCATCCGGCCCAGCAGCTTTCCCTGTTGCCAGGGAGCTTACTGCCTCAATTATCTCATCAATACAAATTGGTGCATCTAATGTAATTTGTTCCTCAGAAGAGAGCCTTGTACTTTTTAATCCCCCCAGAAATTCACTAACCTTTTTTTGTAGCTGTTCAGAATACACTATATCTTCACTATACAACTCCTGATAGTAACCCTTAAAAACCTCTAGAATTCCTTCTAGCTCTGTATGTTTCCGCCCATTACCATCAATTATATTCAAAACATTCTGTTTAACTGCCTTTTGTCTGACCCGTCTAGCTAGGACTTTTCCTGTGGATTCACCATACTCATAACACTCCAATCGGTGACTTTGATAGACGGCTGCCACTGTTTTATTCAAGTAAGCATTTATTTTAGCCTTAAGAATCGCCATTTGGGTCTGAGTGAGAGTAATGTCTTCTCTACTAGTAATTTTACTAGCTAATTCCCTCTCTTTTGTTATTAATCTTTCTTGAAGTTCTACAATTTCCTTCCCCCTAATTTTCTGTATTCCCAAACTATAGCTAAGAGTTTCACCTCTCACTGCAGCTTTAAATGAGTCCCATACCATCCCCGGATCTGCCGTATTCCTATTGATATCAAAAAAGTGGTGAATCCACTCTTTCATATGGGATATATATCCTGGGTCAACCAACAATTTCCTATCAAATGTCCATACACTACGCGGATTAGATGGTCCCTTAATTGTTATGGACAATATTAATGGATTATGATCTGATAAGAATCTGGGTTTGCATTCTATTTCAGCCCCATGGATTAAGTTTTGTGATACAAAAAAATAATCCAACCTTACCAATTTAGCATGTGGGAACGAGTAATAGGTATACCCTGGATCTAAAGTTTTGATATTTTCCCAGACATCTCTCAACCCATGTTCCCTTACTAACCTCCTTAGAGCTTTCCATACTTTAGGCTTTCGTCCCTGATATAAACTCTGGGTGCCCATGCTCCTGCTACCTACCTCTAAATGAATATTTAAGTCGCCACAAATAATTATTGGTAAGGGCCATCCAACTAGTTCCATGTTCAACGTATCCAGAGGCTCAGCCTCGTCCAAAACTGATCCATATATAGTGCAGAGGGTAAATTTAAATGTATTCACGGATAATTCTAAGAGAGCCCACCGCCCATCATTACTTGCTCGAGATCTACAAACTTGTACATTGTTATTTCTGGCAAGTATCGTCACCCCACGTGTCGAAACCTCCTGTCTGGTACAAACAAGAGGCGTCAACCCAAGCTCTCGTATGAGCTCTCGCTTACTCCATGCAATGTGTGTTTCCTGCAAGCAATATAGATCTGATTTAATTAGTTTAAGACCAGCTGCCACTCTTTTCCTTTTCTGGGGGCTATTTAGACCGCAAATATTCAATGTACAAATCCTTAATCTATTTGCCATATCACTCAATTTGATGTACCAATCTCACGTCAATACTTTCTCCCTTAAAGAAACCAACTTGTTGATATTGAATCCTATACATCCTCTTCTTTTGATATGTCTTCCTTAAATTATTCTGAACGTTTCTGCCTATATTAGTGCCCCCCCCACTCCCCATCACCCCTCTCCCCCTCTCCCATCCTCCCACCCCTTGTACCCCAACCCTGCTACCAACCACCCCCCCCACCCCCCTGCACCCCTTACCCCCTACCCTTACACCCAATTTATGGAGAGTATGGGATCTCACTGTCCCTAATGATGGTAAAGCTTCCGCTCTGACCGTCCCTACCAAGTGCATGATTTTCTTTTTCTTTTTTTTTTCTTTTTCCTTTTCTCCCTTTCTTTGTCTTTATCTCTCTCTATCTACCCCTGTTTCAGCCAAAGAAATATATATATATTTTTTTTTTTCTTTTTTCCTAAAGGGGGGATTAATCCTAAGAGGCTTCTCTCTTACCCCCGGCTCGACTTCTCAGGGCTTAACTCCTAACCCTCTCTACTTTACCCTCTACTTTACCCCCACCCCTATGTCCCAATCCAGAAAATCTATTTTAGGAAACCGGACCGTTAAGTCCACCCAAAAAAGCCCTTGCTTTCTCCTCTGTCGTGAAGAAGTGAGTCCTATTATCCATTACTACTTTCAGTTTAGCCGGATTTAATAAAAAAACCTGTGCCCCCTTACTTTGAAGTGGCTGAATTAGCTGCCGGAGCCTCCACCTTTTTTCAACAGTACTATGGCAATAGTCTGGTCTCACAAAAAACTCACATCCCTTAGCCTTACTTCTAGCATTGGGTCGAGCTCGGTCGTATATAGCCTGCCTTGCCTGATAATTAAGCAAAGAGATTAATATTACTCTAGGTCTACCACTTCCTCCTTCTGAGTTTGGTCCTATTTTGCTAAAAGGAAATCGATGGGCTCTTTGAACCTCTTTGTCCCAATCCCACTGGTGTAGATCCGGAAAAGCTTCCTTAAAAAGTGCGACCATAAAACTATGTATGTCTGATCCTTCAAGTCCTTCTGGTACACCCAGGACGCGCAGATTATTCCTCCTCATTCTGTCCTCTAAATCTGTCAATTTCCACTGAGTGTCCTCAAGTTGTTTCTCCATCATTTCTCGAGATGACTGGCGAGCTCCAGCCTCATCCTCCAGACGCGAGATCCGAGTCTCTGCTTCTTCCATCCGTGTAGTAAACTCTGAACATGTCTTGGCTACTCGACGAATTTGGATTTGCATCTTGCGGCAAGCCATTTGAGTCCTACGGCTCTCTAATTTAGATTCCTCTCAGTGTTCCATAATGCTTTGATATGTGGTTTCCAGTGACACAGGATTAGGCTGTTTTTCACCATTATCATATAGAGTTAAATCATCCTTGGAATACTCCCACTGAAACCCCTGAAGACCCTTAGTGTCCAATGGGTTAGTGGAGTGCTTATTAGGTCCTACTTGCTCACTTCTCTTCCTCTGTTTTTTCCTAACAGTGGCACTCCTGCTACTCTCCTGTAATTCCTTTCCCAGTGCCAAGGAGGATACCTCAGATTCAAATTCAGAAGAAGTTTTATCCGCCTCCAAATCCAGCTGCTCGTTACTTGACCAACTTGAATGATCTGATAGTGAAAAAAACTTGTCTCCTTGTATTGTCTCATTATCACGTAATTCCACCGGCCTCCGCTCCACCTGTGATAATGTCCTAGCGCTTTGTGTGCCCTCCCTCTGCTCCCTCTGCTCCATCTGACTCCCGGTAGCTTGTTTTTGTAAAGTTGCCACATCTACAACATCACTCTGCCCATCTTCATGCGGGGGGGGCCCATCTATAGCCGCCATCTCCTCGGTTACTAGAGGATCGGCCTCCTCCACGGCGGCGGGGGGGGTTTCTGTGCCCCCCACCAGTATGTCCTTCCCTTTCTCAAAATACCTGTCCAGTGAAGCGCT
Source organism: Pleurodeles waltl (assembly GCF_031143425.1). Lineage (NCBI taxonomy): Eukaryota > Metazoa > Chordata > Amphibia > Caudata > Salamandridae > Pleurodeles > Pleurodeles waltl. The sequence continues at coordinate 733,206,036 of NC_090437.1, read as the reverse complement.
CTTGTTTTTGGGGACAACCTTCTCACCTAAGCCTTGTTTTATATCCGTACCACCCCCCTGCCGTGCTGACAAGCTTACTCTTACCGGCTTGCCTCGTCCAGACAGAGTCACATTTTTCACTCCCTTAGGTGGCATTTTTACTTTTTTTTGCTTTTTGATGCAAAATGCGGTATTATAATATACGCCCAGTGTCAAATACTTGTAATAGAATAAAGAAACTCTGACCGTTTTTTGAGTCCACGGCAAAAATTGCCCCCAATTGGCACCCGTGAGCACAGACCTGTAGTTGTCTTCAGGTAGGAACAGGAGCAGTCCAGACCGCATCCCGGGGAAGCACTTTGCAATCCTTTTAGCCTCTGTCAACAAATCCACGTAGTTTGCTTCTCCCAGAGGAAAAAAAAAAAAAAAAAAAGGCCCCGCAAAACCAGGAGCCAAGTAGCCTGAAACAATCCTCACATGAAAAGCAGTCCTTCAAAAAATGATATCATCCGCAATATTTCCCCTGTGCCGCCCCTCCTGACAGCCCTGGGACAGTCATCCCCAAAAAAAGAGGGAGCAGGTAAAGCAACGCGAGTCAACACAATGCTGCTACAATGCCGCTACATTGTTTCCTGTGAGCGCGGCTGCCGAAGGAGGCTCCGACCCGCGGGAGAGCTGTCGCAGCACTGGGAGGTTTCCTTGGTCGGAGCAGACGCTTCGCAGCTGCGTTACGCGGCCGCCATCTTGCTCTCCGTTCCCAAGGCCCCCTTTTCATTGAACATTTTAAACACCACTCTTCTCCTGTTCAAGCCCCATATTAATTGTCTTAGTAGACCATGAATGTATCTAAATAATCTTATGGGTAGCAGGTTCAGGAGAGATATAAAGTAGTAAAGAACCTGAGGGAGTGGTAACATGTTGGTTATTGCTGTCCAGTCTATAGGTGACAGCGGTACAGTGCACCAGCCATTAGGAGTGTCTGGCATTGGTCAGCACTTGCCCAATATTATTGCTGTACAACCCAGCTTACTCTCTAGATATTTGTTTCTCCAAGTATTGGGACGTGTCATCCTCCCAGGGGACAGATACGTCACTCATCTCACACCAATCAGGCTAGGGGGTACAGCAAATGGGGGACAGGCATAAAGGCAGGCCTTGTTCCAATTGATTTTCAACCTGGACATCCAGCCAAGCATCATTATTAAAAGTCATCACCTCCAGTAGAGAAGCCTGGGGACTCCGGAGGAACAATAAAGTATCATCTGCATACATGAGCGTGATACGTGCACCATGAGGTAACCTGGTACCCCAGTTGAATCCCTTACTGTGCAGCACATGGGCCAGCGATTCCATTGTCATGGGAAAAAGGAGGGTCAACACTGGGCACCACTTTCTGTTCCCCCTTCCAATGGGCCGCAGCTGTGACACCCCTCGACCTGTGTCTACTCTGGCTGATGGCTGTGTGCACAGACGTTTTATCCATTAAAAGGTTTTGGGTCCATAGTCTAGTTTCCATAGCACTGCAAATAAGTAGGGCCAGGGGATCGTGTTGAATGCTTTGTTTATGTATGTGAAGAGAAGGACCAAAGCCTCTTTTCCAGGTGGTACTTTATCCATGATATGGAATATTCTTTGTAAATTGAGGATCGTGTTCTGGCTTGTTACAAGTCTACACTGGTCTACATTTAACAAACTCAGCATAAATTGTGGAATTCTAACTGCTAGTAATTTACTCAATATCTTCCTATCTGAATAAATTAAGGACAGTGGGTGATAGGACCTCACATCAGTGGGATCTTGGCCTTGTTTGGGCAACACTACAATAAAGGATTCTCTCGGAGACAGTGTCAGTATCCCTTCAGCGACTGCTTCAGTATACATGGAAAGCAGTTTCAGTGCCAGCTAAGTCTTGGAAGCTGCATTAGATGCCAATAGTAGCCCATCCAACCCAGTGGCCTTCCCTGTCTTCAGTTGTTCAATCACAGTCACAATCTCTTCCAAAATTACGGGAACTTCCAGGGCCACTCTTTGGCTCAGGATAAGGCACAGAAGCATCAGGCTATCTAGAAATTGTAACAGGGCAGTCTCCATCCTCTTCAGAGGAAGGGACATACAGTGAACTGTAATACTGTGCAAAGGTGTGATTTGTATCAAACTGAGTGTGCTGAAGTACAGCCGCATCATCTCGGATCACATAGATTGGGGTCTTGGACAGTTCTGATTTCAGAAGCCAGGCCAGAAGGTGCCTTGCCAGGTCCACTTCATCATGTTGTTTTGATACATATTCTTGGGAGTCCACACATCGTAAACTAGACAGCTGCTCATCATGTCACTTCTTCTCATTCACTAAAGCAGGTCAAAGAGAAGACTCAGAAGCTGCCCATATTTCATATTTGTGTAGTTCCTTTTCTAAAGAACCAATTTCACTTTGGAGTGCTCTTGACTCCATATGTGGTTTGGATCAGTAGCCCCACACAGCCACATTGAAGGTGTCCCTTTCAATCCCCTGAAAGCGTGTGCAATCATATTATTTGGAAACTATTGATCCAAGTGGGTCCCTATCACCATGCAAAAGGGTAAATAGTGGAGCACCTCCACTGAAAACTGCCATGTGAGAATCTGGTGCTCGGGTCGAGCACACCATAAGAACAATAAAAAAGAGTTCTGTTAGTCAATGCTACCAGTCCTAAATACTCTGCATCCTCTATTGACAAATATGTCTCTTTATATTTCAGGCAAAAGATCAAGATGGGTGTATACTTTATGTACTGGTGAATAAAATGAGAATTCTCTATCACCTGGATGGAGTCCTCCTTCAAACATCCAGAACCTGCCATTGTCTACTGGGATATGACACATTCCTGATCTCTCGCGCTGGCACACTGAGTGCTCCTAGCGCCAACACAAGCACCCTTGCACCAAGGTGCAAGAGTGTCTCTGTTACAGGCAGGATTATTTTTCTGAAGGAAGGGATATCTTCCTGCACAAAAACAATCCTTAGAGGCATATTCCTCTTTCTATGTGTGCTGAAGAATGCCCCTAGTCTCTTGTCTGTCCACTTATCATCGCACTGACTGCTTATCCACAGAGCTCAACCACAGGAGGAATTCCTCTTAAGTCCCAGACATCTTCATTGATGTCAGGGAACCCTCAGAACAGGGTGGATGTCAGCATCAGGTAGGCCACAATGCCTCCAGGGGCCTGCTGGTCTCACCTGCGGATGGACTCTACCATTCTGTCCCTAAGGCAATTTAGATTTCAATCTACGGCCACAGCCGGCTCTGGCCCCATACCAGGACCCAGTGATTGTGCACCAAATGCCTCTTGTCCCCTTATCTCTGATGGAAGCAGGGGCTTACCTCTTGCCCCTCTGGGCAGCCACCCATTTCCCACCACAGCTATTTCTTGGCACAGGACAACTTTCAATCCCAGGGAGCAAATGCAGACGTTGCAGCAAACATCGTAGCCACCATCTTAATTTGCCAGATGCGTCTCTGGGCACTTCCTCTCCTGGCAATATGGGCTGGGGCGGTGTTTGTTCTTGGGCTTTTGTGTTTCTTTCTCAGCTCCTCACCATTGAGAGGTCACTTTGTGGTCAATTTGGTGCAACGTTCCTCAGGATAACTACTGGAGCAGGGCTGGGCTCCATGCAAGAAGAGCATCCTACACCATTCTGCGCTTGGCCATGTCCCCTACTCAAATCCATTGTTGACTAGTCAAACGTATTTCTATCACTAATGTTCATTCAATGATTAATGGTCACTTGTCATCATCCCAGACTGTGCACTTGCATGAACACAAATAGTTTTCAGTAAGAAACCGAAGGATGCTTGGTGTGTTGTGCAATCTGAATGGGTCTGCAATTGTTCAGTAATTTTACACTGCAGTGCCTTTTGTAAATACAATGTGAAGTGCCCCCCTACCGGCACCTAAGGTCACCATGATTGCGCCGTATTTATAATACGGTGTACCATGGTGGTCATAGCAAAAAAGAGTCAAAATTTTTTATGCTAATGGGTTGCTTTGCTACAGTTGCATAAAAAATGTTTTACGCTAGTGCGTCAAAGTGCAATGAGGGCCACAGGTTACTATGGGAGTGTTATTTTACTGCATGCTCTGAGCAGGTGTTCAACATTTTGCCAAAAATGGTGCAGTGAAATCTTTTAATTTTTACTGGGCCATTTTTGCTGGCCACCTCGCGCCGGAACGCCCCTCCTTGCATACATTATGCCTGGCACAGGCATAATGTGGCACAAGGGATTGTAAATATGGTGCACCAGCAAAGCCACTTTAGAATCGCTTTAGCATAAAAAAAATTATGCTATGGCAGTGCTAAGGTCTCTTAGATATGTCCCATCGCGTCACATTATTATTACTTGCATGGTTGTTTGAAGCCCCTTATAACAGCCTTCTCCCCAATACTTAAACTCACCAATTCAAGCAATTAGGGGCATCATTCTTTTGGCGACATTTCAGCGCAAACTTTACTCCATATTTATATTTTGACGCTAGACCCATCTAGTGCCAAAATATTGGAGTTAAAGTATTTTTTTGTCCGTGGAAAACTACCTTGTGTCATTGAGATGCAAGGTTGGCATTCCCGGCCAAAAAATGACTATAAGGCACGTGTGCCTTATTTATCCTCCCGTGCAAAAATTGTGCACGGGAGGGAGGCGGGCCTAAATAATGGCACCCAGCGTGCTTAGTGCCATTATTTAACACCTAGGTCAGGGCAGGCGTTAGGGGACCTGTGGGCTCATTTCCATGGTGGAACACCATGGAATGATTCCACAGGTGCCCTCCCCAGGCACACCTCCATTCACACCAGAGAGACAGTAGAGGATAGGCGACCCCATCCCAGATAAGTACAGGTAAGTAAAGGTAAGTATTTAACTTTTTTCTAAATGCCATAGGGGGCCCAGATATGTGCTCCAATACATGGCACAGGGTGCAATGGCCATGCCCAGGGGACTCTTGTCCCCTGTGCTGGCCATTGGGGTGGTGGGCATGACTCCTGCCTTTTCTAAGGCAGGAGTCATGTGGGATGGTAGATTTAGTGCCATTAAATGACGCAAATCTGGTTAGAGTCATCTTTTTTCACTCTAACCTGCCTAGCGTAATTTTTGGTGCTAAGCACCCATCTCCCATACCACCACCCCTACCTGGCTAACGTAATTTTTTTTTACGCTAGAACACCCTTCGCCCCAGATTGCACTATTCCATTAATATGGCACCCGGCTGGCATCCTGGAATGGCGCTAGCCAGCGCTATACTTTTTGACGTAAACTTGCATTAGCGCAGGTTTGCGTCAAAAAGTATAAATCAGGGCCTTCGTTTTCACTGCAGATCACATTTAACACCTTTTTGAAAGCAGCACACATCCTTTTAGTTGGTGCTGGCATTTCAAGTCACCCATAATGCGATCGAATGCTTTCATTTCTGAGTCGCTCTCTCTTCACTACTGCGCCTCACACACATATTTTGACATTAGAGCTCTGCCAACAGCAGAATGAGGGAGGACTGGTTCCAATGGGAATCCTCTTCTTACTTTTTTAAGGTCTAATATTGAAGGTCGCCGCACTAACAACATAAATCCTATTAGGTTCAGTTTTTTTGGAATCTGAAAAGCACGCATTTACGAAGTAGAGCTGTTATAAACATATGAGTGAAAGCTTTGCCCCAGAAACTGAAAGGCAGGTCGAATCCGAAAGGTTTTTATGTAAAAATTTGTCACGTTTTTTGTGGTTGCATGTACAGTTATAGAGGATGTTCCCACTGGAGACATGCAACGCAGAGTGGGGCTCGGGCACTCACAACAAGATGGACGGTAATTAGCGAATCCCACATTACCGGCTCCATTTTACTGCATGCGATTTCCTGATTCTGAAATCATTGCAGGTGATAATATTACAAAAAAATGATGAATTACTCCTTCTTAGCACTCGTAATGGGGACATGACATGATAGGCATTTAGAGGTATGTGTTATGTTAATCCAAGTGGTTGCCTTACAGCATCTGCCTGCTGTTGGTAGAACCTCGTAGCTCTTTGCATGTGCTTGCTCGTTACGTCTTACATGGACATAGTTTATTACCCGCTATCATTTCTTGTTACACTTATAACTCTCATTTCTATCCTGACGACTCTCAGATCTGTTTCCCTTTTTCTGCTTTCTCTGACTCTCTCCATGAATGTATGATGCCTGACTTAACTGCTGTGGAAGATTGGATAGCGCTTCACTTTAAAAAAAAAAAAAGTACTGTTGGAAAATGGGTTATTGGTAAGTGCAGTTAAGTACCTACACTTACCAATAGGCCACTAACCTCCACTTAGGTTCAGTTAGGTTTCTAAAAATTAAACCAAGCTCAACCGTTGGTAGCTTGGCAACGAGCAACAAGGTTTAACTTAGGAGACATATGTGTAAAGCATTTAAAAATCACAAAACAGTAACTAAGTAAAACACAATAAAAATCTAACACCAATTTATAAAAATAGATTATATTTTTATCGACACCAAAACGAACAAAATCAGATAGGGGGAACCGGAGATATGAATTTTTAAAGAATTAATGCTTTTTAGCGCTTAGAAACGAATAGCGCCATACTGGTCATTTGGTCGCACCTCGACCGGGACAAAGTCAAAGTTTGAGGCCGACCGTGATGGAGCCCTGCTCGGCTACAGCTCGCGGGAGGCCTCAGTCAAAAGTTTACCTTCGGACTTAGTAGTTTTTCTGGAGATTTTGTTCAGTGGGACCAAGTCGCCAGTTCAATCTGACCTCTTGGAACTCTTCCTCAGTTACGCGTCGCGGCAGCCCTCGGTGAAGATTTTTACCTTCGGACTTAGTCACTTTTTCGAGATGAAAGTTCTTCGACCGGGGCAAACCTGAATCTTGATCCGACGTCCCTGGAACCATCTTTGGATACATTGTCTAGGAGGTTTCGGTCAACTTCCTACATTCGGACTTAGTCACTTTTTCTGAGAGTTTCTTCACCGGTACAAACCTGCAAGTCATGCCCGTTTGTGGTTGAGGCAAGACGGCTGGAGTTGCTGTGGCAGGTCTGTCCTTTTATGGAGCTCTTTTCCAAAAGGTCTCCAAACTTCTGGATCTTCTTCCAGATGTTCCTTCCAGGTTCTTTTGAGGTCCACAGCTCACCCCAAGGCTCCAGAAGCTCTGATGTGCTCCTTGAAGGTGCAGACTACAACTCCCAGAATGCATCAGGCTCAAACTCCTTTTTGGCCACTGAACAGTGGTCAGCTGGTCAGTTTCTTCAGGAGCTGGTGCAGGGGACTCTGGTTAGCAAGTTTTCACCTGTAGCAAACAGGGAGTCTGTCCTTGAACCAGTTGAAGCCAGGCAAAGTCCTTCTTGTGGTGGAGCCCAAGTGTGCAGCTGGTGCAGGCCTCCAGAGTGCAGTGTCCAGGTACAGGTCAGGGGTCCAGAATGGGCAGTCCTTCTTCTGTGGTTCTTCTTTGTTAGAATCTGGTAGGGATTTGAGGTGTGGGTGCAGGTCTGCCAGTTTTATCCTTGCTCCTGGGTGAAAAACAGGAGGGTCCAGGTTCTCCAATCAGGTGTAGTGTCCTTCCCCCCTGTGATGACCACTTCCTGGGAAGTGTGGCAAAATTCAACCCCAGGGAGCAACATTCCTCAAAAATCCATCATGGCTGAAAGTGATTTTTGGAGGTTACATCTGGCTGAGCCCACTCACTAGTGTGGCTAAAAATATTAAACACAGCCTTCTCCTTCCCTCTCCTAATCTAATTAGGGGTGCACCTATTTGTCTGGGTTTGCAGGATGCGAGGGAGGTGGTGGCTTGCTCCAAATGTCCTTCTCTGCCTTTGAAGACCAGTTTGGCATCCCTCCCCCTTCCTGCCTCTCCATCTGCTGAGGGAAGATCTCCTCCCTCAGGCACATCTCTTTGTGTTGAGCCAGGCCACTTCACACATCATGAAGGCAGTTTGACCAGGCTGCCAGAGACTGGCCAATCAGAGAAACACAGCAAAAACACTGCAGGGCTGAAGTTGACAACATTTCAGGTAAAAACTATTTTCCTGAACAAGTTACATTAAATCAATCCCACAACTGGAAAGTGTGGGATTTATTATACAAATGCATTTGATACCAAACTTGAGGTATCTATTACTTAAGGGGACTTTTAAAATCAAAATAAAGATTCCCCATTCTAGCCTACGGAGGCCATTCACTACAATGAGGGAAACACGAATTTGGCTGTTTTACCTCACCAGGGCTTATAGAACTATTTTTATAAGGTTTCTGCTTATAGTTACATGGCACCCAGCCCTAGGAACACATAGGGCACACCTTAGGGGTGAACTATATATAAAAATAAGGTAGTGTAAGACTTTGGGACTACTTTTAATTCCAAAGTTGAATTTGCATGTAACTTTCATTTAAAAGCAGCCAATAAGGCAGGCCTTCCTTTAAAATGACACTGGGCACCTCAGCAGTGCACCTATGGGAGTACCACCTATGCTGGGGTCCCTAAACCTACAAGCCCTACCATATACTAGGAACTTCTAGGTAGGTTGACTTAGCAAATTATAATTAGTCTAATTTCCATACTCACTTTACACAGAGCACAGGCCCTGGGACTGGTTAGCAGTACCCAGGGCACCTTCAGAGTCAGGAAAACACCAGCAAAAGTTTTCCCACAAGTACTCAAAAGAAAAGTGAGATCCTCTGTCCTTACCTGTTTTATTGGCTATAAGTGCTCCCATTTTCTACCACTATCTCATTTATCTGTTCGACTAGAACCTCTGTGTTTTTCTAACTCTTCCTTGTCCTGTCACATGCACATTCAACATGTCCAGAACATTCAACCTTTGCCCTCCACTCTTAAATCCCTGCTTCAGTGTTTTTTTTCTCGAATCACCTACTGTTCTTCTTAGTATGTTGGACTTCCTAACTATTAGTCCTTTACTTCAAACTTCAGAACATCAGCATTCGTCTAATTTTTTCTTCTTAAGAATCATACTCCTATTTCTCCATACCTAGGTTAGCTTTACTGAAAGAATCAGTAAATGTAGACTTATATTCACTCATTGTGTTTCTTTTTCAAAAGAAGACCTAAAAAACTAAGATAATGCCTTCTCATAACAATTTAAGCTATATGAGTGGAAAAACAGTTGGTACATGAATAAGAGTGGTAACAAGATCAGAACCAAAAGAGTCCTTAAGCTGTGTGCGAAATTAGTGCCTTTTATCAGCCAAAGAGACACTAATTCTGAACATTGGTTCGTGTTCCAAGCTCTTCTTGTAACCTGAAAGGTCCTCCTGAAGATCATTTAGGGATGCCAAGGGTCACAGATGTAACCTCTGGCCAGCCTCTGCCTTTGTGATCCCTGCCATAAGGCAAGGCAGAATCAGTGCCAAGAACACAGGGGCAGCTCCCTGGAAGGGTGTTGGGACTCAACCTTTCTTGTTTTACATCAATTTTGTATCATACAAATACTTAATTTTGGTTTATTATTCAATATTAGCCCAATAAAATGTATGTAGGTCTAGGAGCAGGAATGAGAACTCTGCTGGCAGCTGAAGGAAGGTTTAATTAGTGCTTTTAAATGTCTGTTGTATGCAAATGTAAGTCAGAGTTTGCGTTTTACAGAGAGCATTTATGTGTGAGCTGTAGAAACTGGTTTTCTGGTTGTCAGAGGTATTCACCCAGTCCAAGCAAGAACCATAATCCTAGTCAGGACAAGTCACAAACTTAACCTGTGCTCACCCACTGGTAGCTTGGTACAGAGCAGTCAGGCTTAACTTGAGAGACAATGTGTTAAGTATTTGTGCAACACTTCAAACAGTAAAACAGTGAAAACACCACACAAAAAGATACCACATTTGGATAGAAAACGAGAGATTCATTTAATAAATAAAACAAGGCCAAAATGACGAAAATCCAATAAGTAGAACTTGAGATGTAAATTGTTTAAGAATAAGGGATATCTGGTTGCCCTGGGTCAGGACAAAGTCAAAAGTCCAGGCCGACCGTGCTGGAACACGGTCAAGTTAGAGGGACCATGTGGGGGCCCACTGGACAAAAGTCCCTTAATCCTGGTTGCATTGATTTTGAGGATGCGTGGAACAGGCTGAAACAATGTGCCAGTGTTGATTCCCCCAGTGAAGACAATGCATCAATTCTTCCTAAGCAGTAGCGGGTATGTATCAATTTTCTCCACACAAGATCAGCAAGGCATGGGCCTGAGATGCGGCAGTTCTAAAGGAAGTGCATTGAGGTTGATCCATACTCTGGAGGCAATGTATGGACTCTGATCACACAACTGGGCCACTGTGCCAGTTCCGTTCCACACAAGAGTGGTGATGCACCATTTCCTATCTGCACACTGGGGGTGATGCACCGGTTCTGATCCATGCAGAAGCAGAGATACGTTGTTTTGACTAGACAGCACTTTATACCCACTTCCAAGGGCCCAGGACTGAATTGGTACCACTTGGCAAGGCAAGACTCATAGCTGACAGAGTCCAGCTGCTGTAACAAGTGTATTTCAAGTCTTTTGTGTCCCTGAGATTAAGTAAAACAGCAGTCAAGCCAGCAATCCCTTTGAGTCACTTTGGTTCTGGGTTGTGGAGAAGCAGGTCCAGTCCTTCTCACTCCCAGGCAAGGAGGGCAGCATGCAGCAGATCAGCACAGCAGAGCAGGAGTCCAGCAGAGTAGCAGTCCAGCAGAATGGCAGTCCTTGTAGCAGCACAGAACACAGAAGTCCTTCTTCTAGGCAGAGTATCCATAGGTCCAGTTGCGTACTGAGTTTCTGGTGTCTCAGGTCCAGTACTTATACTCAGTTGTGCCTTTGAAAGGGGAGAGACCCAGCTCTTTCTTCCCTGGCTCTAGACTCACTACAGGGGGATATGCAGCCCTCTATGTGGGGACAGGACACAGCCTATTCAGGGATCACCCAGGCCAGATGTGTAATCAGAGATAGGCAGAAGGCACCAAAGGCCACATGTACATAGCTTTTTTCTTGTCGCAAATGGCCCGATTCCTAGCATTGGGTTGTTTGTGATAAGAAAAGAGCATTTTGCGATGGGCAGACCCTATTTTGCGATTCAGCAATCTATTTACCGAATCGCAGAAAGGGTTTGCAAGTCGGTTAGGAAGGGGCGTTCCCTTCCTAATTGTGAGTTGCAGTGTGATGTATGATTGTTTTGTGACTGTTGGACTTTTTTGCTTCTGCAGGGTCATCGCCAATCTTTTTGTCTCCTGCCTCCTATTTGTTCTGACCTGTTGCTGTTGGCTTTTGAACTCTGAGCACTTTACCACTGCTAACCAGTGCTAAAGTGCATATGCTCTCTGTGTAAATTGTATGTAATCGGTTTATCCATCATTGGCATATTTGATTTACTAGTAAGTCCCTAGTAAAGGGCACTAGAGGTGCCAGGGCCTGTAAATCAAATGCTACTAGTGGGCCTGCTCACTAGCTGTGCCACTCTCATGAGTAGTTCTGTAATCATGTCACAGACCTGCCACTGCAGTGTCTGTGTGTGCAGTTGTAACTGTAAATTTGACTTGGCAAGTGTACCCACTTGCCAGGCCTAAACCTTCCCTTTTCTTACATGTAAGGCACCTCTAAGGTAGGCCCTAGGTAGCCCCAAGGGCAGGGTGCAGTGTATGGTTAAGGTAGGACATATAGTGATGTGTTTTATATGCCCTGGCAATGAAATATTGCTAAATTCGTTTTTCACTGTTGCAAGACCTGTCCCTCTTATACGTTAATATGGGGGCTACCTTTAAATCTGATTAAAGTGTAGATTCCCTTTGGGAATGGATGGACATGTGGATTTTGGGGTCTCTGAGCTCACAATTTAAAAATACATCTTCTAGTAAAGTTGATTTTAAGATTGTGTGTTTGAAAATGGCACTTTTAGAAAGTGAGTATTTCCTTGCTTATACCGTTTCTGTTACTCTGCCTGTTTGTGGATTCCCTGTCTGGGTCAGTTTGAGAGTTGGGATGGTTGCACCTCACACAAGACAGTGACACAAAGGGAGCTGGAGGTGTAGTCTGCATTTCCTGATGAGCTATCTGTGCTAGGAGGGAGGGGAGAGTCTCCCCTTTCTTACGAGGCCTTCTGAAACTGTTTCCTGGCCCCCGATCGAAAAAAGTAGGTGCCCCCTGTGGGGGGGGGGGGAGCGCGATCGTGCCCCCCCCCCGGCGAAATTTTATTAAAAAAAAAATGAGTAAAATAAAAAGACAGGGGGTCGCCCGTGGGCAGGGAGACCCCCTGTGGGGGCAATATTTTTTTTTTAGATGTTGTAGGGTTTCCCTGGAGGCCATTTTGGAACCATACAACAACTAAAAAAATATAGAACTATATATAGATCTATATATATATATAGATATATCTATGTAGATATATCTATGTACATGGATATATCTATAGATATATCTATGTAGATATATATATATATATATATATATATATAGATATATAGATGGATCTATATATATCAATCAAAGAGATTTATAAAGCGAGCTACTCACCCGTGAGGGTCTCAAGGCGCTGGGGAGGGTGCGGGGGGAGGGAAAGGGGCTGGGAGGTTCACTGTTCGAAAAGCCAGGTTTTGAGGCCCTTCCTGAAAAGAAGTAGGTTTTGGGTCTTGCGAAGGTGGGTTGGGAGGGCGTTCCAGGTTTTGGGTGCAAGGTAGGAGAAGGATCTGCCCCCGGTGGTGGTGTGTTTGATGCGGGGGACAGAGGCGAGAGAGAGGTCAGCTGAGCGGAGGTTTCGTGTAGGGGTGTGGAAGGTGACTCTCGTTGAGGTAGGCAGGGCCTGTGTTGTGGAGTGATTTGTGTGCGAGGATGAGGATCTTGAAGGTGATCCTTTTGTCAATGGGGAGCCAGTGGAGGGATTTGAGGTGTGGAGAGATGTGTTAGTGTCCGGGGAGGTCGAGGATGAGTCTTGCTGCTGAGTTCTGGATGCGTGTAGTTTGCGCTTGAGTTTTAGAGTGGTGCCGGCGTAGAGGGCGTTTCCGTAATCAAGTCTGCTGCTGATGAGTGCGTGAGTGAAAGTTTTTCTGGTCTCTGTGGGGATCCATTTGAATGTTTTTTTCAGTATACGGAGTGTGTTGAAGCATGAGGAGGTGAGAGCGTTGATTTGTTGGGTCATCGAGAGGGAGGAGTCTAGGATGATGCTGAGGTTGCGTGCGTGGTTGGCGGGGTGGGTGCAGGGCCTAGCGTGGTGGGCCACCATGAGGGGTCCCAGGTGTTTTTGTGTGGGCCAAAGAGGATTATTTCGGTTTTGCTTGAGTTCAGTTTCAGGTGGTTGGCTGTCATATATATATCACTTTTGTCAATATGTGTGTGGTTTCCCTGGGGGGAAAAGGGTCAGACTTGTCTAGTGGCAGTTTTAGTGCCATAAAGAAGCGCAGAAGGTTTATATGCCTACTGCAAAGAGCAAATCTGTATTTTATGTAAATAGCTGAGTACATTAGTAAAGTCAGCCATTACCTGCGCTATAATAACAATGAAATGTATTTGCAGGTGGAGGGCGGCTTTGGAGAGATGAAGGGCACTTTTGCTGGGTGGTAATGAGGGAATCCTAGGAGGTTGGAGTGGGAGCACCAATAATGATTGTTGGACTGGGCGCAGGAGGTGCTAAAGATTGTGATGAATGGTATGTGACAAGGTGTTTTTTGAGAGTCTTGAAAGAACGTGCTGATTGAGGGAAGAAGCGCAGGTAAGGTGGCCTCTACTGTTGCACGTATCTCACACACACCATCAATTTTGTGACTGTCTACGTAGGCTAGTGTTTTAGAGCAACAGTTTAGCCAATAGCAGAGATGGCATCTTGATGGATGACTGCTGCCTGCACTCGGGTTATAGAGGACCGCTCTGACATAGGATCAGAGACTGAGACATCAGATACTGAGACAGCATCTGAGGGATAGGACAATGGCGCAGACTCTGGGAGTGTTTTTTCAGTCGGAGGAGTCCCATTCGATAACTCCTCTTCCAGTACATTATAAGGGAGGTGATGAGGACAGTCCTGCTGTCCCTTCGCAAGCTGTTTGTGCAACTGGGTAATAGTGGGTTAGCCCAACCCAGAGAGCAGGTGAATGCGGCGGCAAGCAGAGAGAGAGAGAGTGCTCTCTTGGGAGCTCCCCAATTTAGTTCAGCCCCAAACTCCACCACCCAAATCGTATTGTGGAGACATCAAAATTATCTATGGTAAAACAAACTGGTTTTGTAAGGCAGGCACCTGTGTTTTTGGTCCTGGATTCGGCGGCCATATACAGAAACACACTAAACCCAAACATTTCTGGAAACTAGACATTCGGGGGAGTCCACAGAGGTGTGACTTGTGAGGATTCCCCAAAGTTTTCTTACCCAGAATACCCTGCAAAGCTGAAATGTTGAATAAAAACCCTATTTTTCTCGCATTTCTGTCACACAAACTACAGGAATATGCTGGGATCCACAAAATTCCTACCACCCAGTGACTCCTCACCTGTCCTGATAAAAACACTACCCCACTTGAGTGCCTACACCTAGTGCCTGCGTCAGGAATGGATCACCCCAGGGTCAACAGCTGCCTCACATAAGGACCAACATTGACCGTTGTGTGATCTATTCCTGTCGCGGGCACCAGGCCTACCCACACAAGTGAGGTATCATATTCATCGGGAGACTTGGGGGAACACTGGGTGGAAGGAAATTTGTGGCTCCTCTCAGATTCCAGAACTTTCTGTCACCGAAATGTGAGGAAAATGTGTTATTTTAGCCACATTTTGAGGTTTGCAAAGGATTCTGGGTAACAGAACCTGGTCAGAGCCCCACAAGTCACCTCATCATGGATTCCCCTGGGTTTCTAGTTTTCAAAAATGCGCTGGTTTGCTATGTTTCCCCAGGTGCCGGCTGAGCTAGAGGCCAAAATCCACAGGTAGGCACTGTTTTCTATGAAAAAATTTGATGTGTCCACGTTGTGTTTTGGGGCATTTCCTGTTGCGGGCGCTAGGCCTACCCACACAAGTGAGGTATCATTTTTATCAGGAGACTAGGGGGAACTCTGGGTGGAAGGAAATTTGTGGCTCCTCTCAGATTCCAGAACTTTCTGTCACCATAATGTGAGGAAAACTTGTTTTTTTAGCCTCTTTTTGAGGTTTGCAAAGGATTCTGGGTAGCAGAACCTGGTCAGAGTCCCACAAGTCACCCCATCTTGGATTTCCCTAGGTCTCTAGTTTTCAAAAATGCACAGGTTTGGTAGGTTTCCCTATGTGCCGGCTGAGCTAGAGGCCAAAATCTACAGGTAGGCACTTTGCAAAAAACAGCTCTGTATTCTGTCAAAAAATGTGATGTGTCCACGTTGTGTTTTGGGGCATTTCATGTCGCGGGCGCTAGGCCTACCCACACAAGTGAGGTATCATTTTTATCGGGAGACTTGGGGGAACGCTGGGTGAAAGGAAATTTGTGGCTCCTCTCAGATTCCAGAACTTTCTGTCACCGAAATGTGAGGAAATCTTGTTTTTTTAGCCACTTTTTGAGGTTTGCAAAGGATTCTGGGTTACAGAACCTGGTCAGAGCCCCACAAGTCACCCCATCTTGGATCCCCTAGGTCTCTAGTTTTAAAAAATGCAAAGGTTTGGTAGGTTTCCCTATGTGCTGGCTGAGCTAGAGGCCAAAATCTACAGGTAGGCACTTTGCAGAAAACAGCTCTGTATTCTGTCAAAAAATGTGATGTGTCCACGTTGTGTTTTGGGGCATTTCCTGTTGCGGGCGCTAGGCCTACCCACACAAGTGAGGTATCATTTTTATCGGGAGACTTGGAGGAACGCTGGGTGGAAGGAAATTTGTGGCTCCTCTCAGATTCCAGAACTTTCTGTCACCGAAATGTGAGGAAAACTTGTTTTTTTAGCCACTTTTTGAGGTTTGCAAAGGATTCTGGATAACAGAACCTGGTCAGAGCCCCACAAGTCACCCCATCTTGGATTTCCCTAGGTCTCTAGTTTTAAAAAATGCATGGGTTTGGTAGGTTTCCCTATGTGCCGGCAGAGCTAGAGGCCAAAATCTACAGGTAGGCACTTTGCAAAAAACAGCTCTGTATTCTGTCAAAAAATGTGATGTGTCCACGTTGTGTTTTGGGGCATTTCCTGTCGCGGGCGCTAGGCCTACCCACACAAGTGAGGTATAATTTTTATCGGGAGACTTGGGGGAACGCTGGGTGGAAGGGAATTTGTGGCTCCTCTCAGATTCCAGAACTTTCTGTCACCGAAATGTGAGGAAATCTTGTTTTTTTAGCCACTTTTTGAGGTTTGCAAAGGATTCTGGGTTACAGAACCTGGTCAGAGCCCCACAAGTCACCCCATCTTGGATCCCCTAGGTCTCTAGTTTTAAAAAATGCACAGGTTTGGTAGGTTTCCCTATGTGCCGGCTGAGCTAGAGGCCAAAATCTACAGGTAGGCACTTTGCAAAAAACAGCTCTGTATTCTGTCAAAAAATGTGATGTGTCCACGTTGTGTTTTGGGGCATTTCCTGTTGCGGGCGCTAGGCCTACCCACACAAGTGAGGTATCATTTTTATCGGGAGACTTGGAGGAACGCTGGTTGGAAGGAAATTTGTGGCTCCTCTCAGATTCCAGAACTTTCTGTCACCGAAATGTGAGGAAAACTTGTTTTTTTAGCCACTTTTTGAGGTTTGCAAAGGATTCTGGGTAACAGAACCTGGTCAGAGCCCCACAAGTCACCCCATCCTGGATTCCCCTAGGTCTCTAGTTTTCAAAAATGCACAGCTTTGGTAGGTTTCCCTATGTGCCGGCTGAGCTAGAGGCCAAAATCTACAGGTAGGCACTTTGCAAAAAAGAAGCTCTGTATTCTGTCAAAAAATGTGATGTGTCCACGTTGTGTTTTGGGGCATTTCCTGTTGCGGGCGCTAGGCCTACCCACACAAGTGAGGTACCATTTGTATCGGGAGACTTGGAGGAACGCTGGGTGGAAGGAAATTTGTGGCTCCTCTCAGATTCCAGAACTTTCTGTCACCGAAATGTGAGGAAAACTTGTTTTTTTAACCACTTTTTGAGGTTTGCAAAGGATTCTGGATAACAGAACCTGGTCAGAGCCCCACAAGTCACCCCATCTTGGATTTCCCTAGGTCTCTAGTTTTCAAAAATGCATGGGTTTGGTAGGTTTCCCTATGTGCCGGCTGAGCTAGAGGCCAAAATCTACAGGTAGGCACTTTGCAAAAAACAGCTCTGTATTCTGTCAAAAAATGTGATGTGTCCACGTTGTGTTTTGGGGCATTTCCTGTCGCGGGCGCTAGGCCTACCCACACAAGTGAGGTATCATTTTTATCGGGAGACTTGGGGGAACGCTGGGTGGAAGGAAATTTGTGGCTCCTCTCAGATTTCAGAACTTTCTGTCACCGAAATGTGACGAAAACTTGTTTTTTTAGCCACTTTTTGAGGTTTGCAAAGGATTCTGGGTAACAGAACCTGGTCAGAGCCCCACAAGTCACCCCATCCTGTATTCCCCTAGGTCTCTAGTTTTCAAAAATGCACAGCTTTGGTAGGTTTCCCTATGTGCCGGCTGAGCTAGAGGCCAAAATCTACAGGTAGGCACTTTGCAAAAAAGAAGCTCTGTATTCTGTCAAAAAATTTGATGTGTCCACGTTGTGTTTTGGGGCATTTCCTGTCGCGGGCGCTAGGCCTACCCACACAAGTGAGGTACCATTTTTATCGGGAGACTTGTGGGAACGCTGGGTGGAAGGAAATTTGTGGCTCCTCTCATATTCCAGAACTTTCTGTCACCGAAATGTGAGGAAAACTTGTTTTTTTAGCCACTTTTTGAGGTTTGCAAAGGATTCTGGGTAACAGAACCTGGTCAGAGCCCCACAAGTCACCCCATCTTGGACTTCCCTATGTCTGTAGTTTTAAAAAATGCATGGGTTTGGTAGGTTTCCCTATGTGCCGGCTGAGCTAGAGGCCAAAATCTACAGGTAGGCACTTTGCAAAAAACAGCTCTGTATTCTGTCAAAAAATGTGATGTGTCCACGTTGTGTTTTGGGGCATTTCCTGTCGCAGGCGCTAGGCCTACCCACACAAGTGAGGTATCATTTTTATCGGGAGACTTGGGGGAACGCTGGGTGGAAGGAAATTTGTGGCTCCTCTCACATTCCAGAACTTTCTGTCACCGAAATGTGAGGAAATCTTTTTTTTTTAGCCACTTTTTGAGGTTTGCAAAGGATTCTGGGTTACAGAACCTGGTCAGAGCCCCACAAGCCACCCCATCTTGGATCCCCTAGGTCTCTAGTTTTAAAAAATGCACAGGTTTGGTAGGTTTCCCTATGTGCCGGCTGAGCTAGAGGCCAAAATCTACAGATAGGCACTTTGCATAAAACAGCTCTGTATTCTGTCAAAAAATGTGATGTGTCCACGTTGTGTTTTGGGGCATTTCCTGTCGCGGGCGCTAGGCCTACCCACACAAGTGAGGTATCATTTTTATCGGGAGACTTGGGGGAACGCTGGGTGGAAGGAAATTTGTGGCTCCTCTCAGATTCCAGAACTTTCTGTCACCGAAATGTGAGGAAATCTTGTTTTTTTAGCCACTTTTTGAGGTTTGCAAAGGATTCTGGGTTACAGAACCTGGTCAGAGTCCCACAAGTCACCCCATCTTGGATTTCCCTAGGTCTCTAGTTTTCAAAAATGCACAGGTTTGGTAGGTTTCCCTATGTGCCGGCTGAGCTAGAGGCCAAAATCTACAGGTAGGCACTTTGCAAAAAACAGCTCTGTTTTCTGTCAAAAAATGTGATGTGTCCACGTTGTGTTTTGGGGCATTTCCTGTCGCGGGCGCTAGGCCTACCCACACAAGTGAGGTATCATTTTTATCGGGAGACTTGGGGGAACACTGGGTGGAAGATAATTTGTGGCTCCTCTCAGATTCCAGAACTTTCTGTCACCGAAATGTGAGGAAATCTTGTTTTTTTAGCCACTTTTTGAGGTTTGCAAAGGATTCTGGGTTACAAAACCTGGTCAGAGCCCCACAAGTCACCCCATCTTGGATCCCCTAGGTCTCTAGTTTTAAAAAATGCACAGGTTTGGTAGGTTTCCCTATGTGCCGGCTGAGCTAGAGGCCAAAATCTACAGGTAGGCACTTTGCAGAAAACAGCTCTGTATTCTGTCAAAAAATATGATGTGTCCACGTTGTGTTTTGGGGCATTTCCTGTTGCGGGCGCTAGGCCTACCCACACAAGTGAGGTATCATTTTTATCGGGAGACTTGGAGGAACGCTGGGTGGAAGGAAATTTGTGGCTCCTCTCAGATTCCAGAACTTTCTGTCACCGAAATGTGAGGAAAACTTGTTTTTTTAGCCACTTTTTGAGGTTTGCAAAGGATTCTGGATAACAGAACCTGGTCAGAGCCCCACAAGTCACCCCATCTTGGATTTCCCTAGGTCTCTAGTTTTCAAAAATGCATGGGTTTGGTAGGTTTTCGTGTGTGCCGGCTGAGCTAGAGGCCAAAATCTACAGGTAGGCACTTTGCAAAAAACAGCTCTGTATTCTGTCAAAAAATGTGATGTGTCCACGTTGTGTTTTGGGGCATTTCCTGTCGCGGGCGCTAGGCCTACCCACACAAGTGAGGTATCATTTTTATCGGGAGACTTGGGGGAACGCTGGGTGGAAGGAAATTTGTGGCTCCACTCAGATTCCAGAACTTTCTGTCACCGAAATGTGAGGAAATCTTGTTTTTTTAGCCACTTTTTGAGGTTTGCAAAGGATTCTGGGTTACAGAACCTGGTCAGAGCCCCACAAGTCACCCCATCTTGGATCCCCTAGGTCTCTAGTTTTAAAAAATGCACAGGTTTGGTAGGTTTCCCTATGTGCCGGCTGAGCTAGAGGCCAAAATCTACAGGTAGGCACTTTGCATAAAACAGCTCTGTATTCTGTCAAAAAATGTGATGTGTCCACGTTGTGTTTTGGGGCATTTCCTGTCGCGGGAGCTAGGCCTACCCACACAAGTGAGGTATAATTTTTATCGGGAGACTTGGGGGAACGCTGGGTGGAAGGAAATTTGTGGCTCCTCTCAGATTCCAGAACTTTCTGTCACCGAAATGTGAGGAAATCTTGTTTTTTTAGCCACTTTTTGAGGTTTGCAAAGGATTCTGGGTTACAGAACCTGGTCAGATCCCCACAAGTCTCCCCATCTTGGATCCCCTAGGTCTCTAGTTTTAAAAAATGCACAGGTTTGGTAGGTTTCCCTATGTGCCGGCTGAGCTAGAGGCCAAAATCTACAGGTAGGCACTTTGCAGAAAACAGCTCTGTATTCTGTCAAAAAATGTGATGTGTCCACGTTGTGTTTAGGGGCATTTCCTGTTGCGGGCGCTAGGCCTACCCACACAAGTGAGGTATCATTTTTATCGGGAGACTTGGATGAACGCTGGGTGGAAGGAAATTTGTGGCTCCTCTCAGATTCCAGAACTTTCTGTCACCGAAATGTGAGGAAAACTTGTTTTTTTAGCCACTTTTTGAGGTTTGCAAAGGATTCTGGATAACGGAACCTGGTCAGAGCCCCACAAGTCACCCCATCTTGGATTTCCCTAGGCCTCTAGTTTTCAAAAATGCATGGGTTTGGTAGGTTTCCTTATGTGCCGGCTGAGCTAGAGGCCAAAATCTACAGGTAGGCACTTTGCAAAAAACAGCTCGGTATTCTGTCAAAAAATGTGATGTGTCCAGGTTGTGTTTTGGGGCATTTCCTGTCGCGGGCGCTAGGCCTACCCACACAAGTGAGGTATCATTTTTATCGGGAGACCTGGGGGAACGCTGGGTGGAAGTAAATTTGTGGCTCCTCTCAGATTCCAGAACTTTCTGTCACCGAAATGTGAGGAAATCTTGTTTTTTTAGCCACTTTTTGAGGTTTGCAAAGGATTCTGGGTTACAGAACCTGGTCAGAGCCCCACAAGTCACCCCATCTTGGATCCCCTAGGTCTCTAGTTTTAAAAAATGCACAGGTTTGGTAGGTTTCCCTATGTGCCGGCTGAGCTAGAGGCCAAAATCTACAGGTAGGCACTTTGCAAAAAACAGCTCTGTATTCTGTCAAAAAATGTTATGTGTCCACGTTGTGTTTTGGGGCATTTCCTGTTGCGGGCGCTAGGCCTACCCACACAAGTGAGGTATCATTTTTATCGGGAGACTTGGAGGAACGCTGGGTGGAAGGAAATTTGTGGCTCCTCTCAGATTCCAGAACTTTCTGTCACCGAAATGTGAGGAAAACTTGTTTTTTTAGCCACTTTTTGAGGTTTGCAAAGGATTCTGGGTAACAGAACCTGGTCAGAGCCCCACAAGTCACCCCATCTTGGACTTCCCTAGGTCCCTAGTTTTCAAAAATGCATGGGTTTGGTAGGTTTCCCTATGTGCCGGCTGAGCTAGAGGCCAAAATCTACAGGTAGGCACTTTGCAAAAAACAGCTCTGTATTCTGTCAAAAAATGTGATGTGTCCACATTGTGTTTTGGGGCATTTCCTGTCGCGGGCGCTAGGCCTACCCACACAAGTGAGGTATCATTTTTATCGGGAGACTTGGGGGAACGCTGGGTGGAAGGAAATTTGTGGCTCCTCTCACATTCCAGAACTTTCTGTCACCGAAATGTGAGGAAATCTTGTTTTTTTAGCCACTTTTTGAGGTTTGCAAAGGATTCTGGGTTACAGAACCTGGTCAGAGCCCCACAAGTCACCCCATCTTGGATCCCCTAGGTCTCTAGTTTAAAAAAATGCACAGGTTTGGTAGGTTTCCCTATGTGCCGGCTGAGCTAGAGGCCAAAATCTACAGGTAGTCACTTTGCATAAAACAGCTCTGTATTCTGTCAAAAAATGTGATGTGTCCACGTTGTGTTTTGGGGCATTTCCTGTCGCGGGCGCTAGGCCTACCCACACAAGTGAGGTATCATTTTTATCGGGAGACTTGGGGGAACGCTGGGTGGAAGGAAATGTGTGGCTCCTCTCAGAATCCAGAACTTTCTGTCACCGAAATGTGAGGAAATCTTGTTTTTTTAACCACTTTTTGAGGTTTGCAAAGGATTCTGGGTTACAGAACCTGGTCAGAGTCCCACAAGTCACCCCATCTTGGATTTCCCTAGGTCTCTAGTTTTCAAAAATGCACAGGTTTGGTAGGTTTCCCTATGTGCCGGCTGAGCTAGAGGCCAAAATCTACAGGTAGGCACTTTGCAAAAAACAGCTCTGTTTTCTGTCAAAAAATGTGATGTGTCCACGTTGTGTTTTGGGGCATTTCCTGTCGCGGGCGCTAGGCCTACCCACACAAGTGAGGTATCATTTTTATCGGGAGACTTGGGGGAACACTGGGTGGAAGGAAATTTGTTTCTCCTCTCAGATTCCAGAACATTCTGTCACCGAAATGTGAGGAAATCTTGTTTTTTTAGCCACTTTTTGAGGTTTGCAAAGGATTCTGGGTTACAGAACCTGGTCAGAGCCCCACAAGTCACCCCATCTTGGATCCCCTAGGTCTCTAGTTTTAAAAAATGCACAGGTTTGGTAGGTTTCCCTATGTGCCGGCTGAGCTAGAGGCCAAAATCTACAGGTAGGCACTTTGCAGAAAACAGCTCTGTATTCTGTCAAAAAATGTGATGTGTCCACGTTGTGTTTTGGGGCATTTCCTGTTGCGGGCGCTAGGCCTACCCACACAAGTGAGGTATCATTTTTATCGGGAGACTTGGAGGAACGCTGGGTGGAAGGAAATTTGTGGCTCCTCTCAGATTCCAGAACTTTCTGTCACCGAAATGTGAGGAAAACTTGTTTTTTTAGCCACTTTTTGAGGTTTGCAAAGGATTCTGGATAACAGAACCTGGTCAGAGCCCCACAAGTCACCCCATCTTGGATTTCCCTAGGTCTCTAGTTTTAAAAAATGCATGGGTTTGGTAGGTTTCCCTATGTGCCGGCAGAGCTAGAGGCCAAAATCTACAGGTAGGCACTTTGCAAAAAACAGCTCTGTATTCTGTCAAAAAATGTGATGTGTCCACGTTGTGTTTTGGGGCATTTCCTGTCGCGGGCGCTAGGCCTACCCACACAAGTGAGGTATAATTTTTATCGGGAGACTTGGGGGAACGCTGGGTGGAAGGGAATTTGTGGCTCCTCTCAGATTCCAGAACTTTCTGTCACCGAAATGTGAGGAAATCTTGTTTTTTTAGCCACTTTTTGAGGTTTGCAAAGGATTCTGGGTTACAGAACCTGGTCAGAGCCCCACAAGTCACCCCATCTTGGATCCCCTAGGTCTCTAGTTTTAAAAAATGCACAGGTTTGGTAGGTTTCCCTATGTGCCGGCTGAGCTAGAGGCCAAAATCTACAGGTAGGCACTTTGCAAAAAACAGCTCTGTATTCTGTCAAAAAATGTGATGTGTCCACGTTGTGTTTTGGGCATTTCCTGTTGCGGGCGCTAGGCCTACCCACACAAGTGAGGTATCATTTTTATCGGGAGACTTGGAGGAACGCTGGGTGGAAGGAAATTTGTGGCTCCTCTCAGATTCCAGAACTTTCTGTCACCGAAATGTGAGGAAAACTTGTTTTTTTAGCCACTTTTTGAGGTTTGCAAAGGATTCTGGATAACAGAACCTGGTCAGAGCCCCACAAGTCACCCCATCTTGGATTTCCCTAGGTCTCTAGTTTTAAAAAATGCATGGGTTTGGTAGGTTTCCCTATGTGCCGGCAGAGCTAGAGGCCAAAATCTACAGGTAGGCACTTTGCAAAAAACAGCTCTGTATTCTGTCAAAAAATGTGATGTGTCCACGTTGTGTTTTGGGGCATTTCCTGTCGCGGGCGCTAGGCCTACCCACACAAGTGAGGTATAATTTTTATCGGGAGACTTGGGGGAACGCTGGGTGGAAGGGAATTTGTGGCTCCTCTCAGATTCCAGAACTTTCTGTCACCGAAATGTGAGGAAATCTTGTTTTTTTAGCCACTTTTTGAGGTTTGCAAAGGATTCTGGGTTACAGAACCTGGTCAGAGCCCCACAAGTCACCCCATCTTGGATCCCCTAGGTCTCTAGTTTTAAAAAATGCACAGGTTTGGTAGGTTTCCCTATGTGCCGGCTGAGCTAGAGGCCAAAATCTACAGGTAGGCACTTTGCAAAAAACAGCTCTGTATTCTGTCAAAAAATGTGATGTGTCCACGTTGTGTTTTGGGCATTTCCTGTTGCGGGCGCTAGGCCTACCCACACAAGTGAGGTATCATTTTTATCGGGAGACTTGGAGGAACGCTGGTTGGAAGGAAATTTGTGGCTCCTCTCAGATTCCAGAACTTTCTGTCACCGAAATGTGAGGAAAACTTGTTTTTTTAGCCACTTTTTGAGGTTTGCAAAGGATTCTGGGTAACAGAACCTGGTCAGAGCCCCACAAGTCACCCCATCCTGGATTCCCCTAGGTCTCTAGTTTTCAAAAATGCACAGCTTTGGTAGGTTTCCCTATGTGCCGGCTGAGCTAGAGGCCAAAATCTACAGGTAGGCACTTTGCAAAAAAGAAGCTCTGTATTCTGTCAAAAAATGTGATGTGTCCACGTTGTGTTTAGGGGCATTTCCTGTTGCGGGCGCTAGGCCTACCCACACAAGTGAGGTATCATTTTTATCGGGAGACTTGGATGAACGCTGGGTGGAAGGAAATTTGTGGCTCCTCTCAGATTCCAGAACTTTCTGTCACCGAAATGTGAGGAAAACTTGTTTTTTTAGCCACTTTTTGAGGTTTGCAAAGGATTCTGGATAACGGAACCTGGTCAGAGCCCCACAAGTCACCCCATCTTGGATTTCCCTAGGCCTCTAGTTTTCAAAAATGCATGGGTTTGGTAGGTTTCCTTATGTGCCGGCTGAGCTAGAGGCCAAAATCTACAGGTAGGCACTTTGCAAAAAACAGCTCGGTATTCTGTCAAAAAATGTGATGTGTCCAGGTTGTGTTTTGGGGCATTTCCTGTCGCGGGCGCTAGGCCTACCCACACAAGTGAGGTATCATTTTTATCGGGAGACCTGGGGGAACGCTGGGTGGAAGTAAATTTGTGGCTCCTCTCAGATTCCAGAACTTTCTGTCACCGAAATGTGAGGAAATCTTGTTTTTTTAGCCACTTTTTGAGGTTTGCAAAGGATTCTGGGTTACAGAACCTGGTCAGAGCCCCACAAGTCACCCCATCTTGGATCCCCTAGGTCTCTAGTTTTAAAAAATGCACAGGTTTGGTAGGTTTCCCTATGTGCCGGCTGAGCTAGAGGCCAAAATCTACAGGTAGGCACTTTGCAAAAAACAGCTCTGTATTCTGTCAAAAAATGTTATGTGTCCACGTTGTGTTTTGGGGCATTTCCTGTTGCGGGCGCTAGGCCTACCCACACAAGTGAGGTATCATTTTTATCGGGAGACTTGGAGGAACGCTGGGTGGAAGGAAATTTGTGGCTCCTCTCAGATTCCAGAACTTTCTGTCACCGAAATGTGAGGAAAACTTGTTTTTTTAGCCACTTTTTGAGGTTTGCAAAGGATTCTGGGTAACAGAACCTGGTCAGAGCCCCACAAGTCACCCCATCTTGGACTTCCCTAGGTCCCTAGTTTTCAAAAATGCATGGGTTTGGTAGGTTTCCCTATGTGCCGGCTGAGCTAGAGGCCAAAATCTACAGGTAGGCACTTTGCAAAAAACAGCTCTGTATTCTGTCAAAAAATGTGATGTGTCCACATTGTGTTTTGGGGCATTTCCTGTCGCGGGCGCTAGGCCTACCCACACAAGTGAGGTATCATTTTTATCGGGAGACTTGGGGGAACGCTGGGTGGAAGGAAATTTGTGGCTCCTCTCACATTCCAGAACTTTCTGTCACCGAAATGTGAGGAAATCTTGTTTTTTTAGCCACTTTTTGAGGTTTGCAAAGGATTCTGGGTTACAGAACCTGGTCAGAGCCCCACAAGTCACCCCATCTTGGATCCCCTAGGTCTCTAGTTTAAAAAAATGCACAGGTTTGGTAGGTTTCCCTATGTGCCGGCTGAGCTAGAGGCCAAAATCTACAGGTAGTCACTTTGCATAAAACAGCTCTGTATTCTGTCAAAAAATGTGATGTGTCCACGTTGTGTTTTGGGGCATTTCCTGTCGCGGGCGCTAGGCCTACCCACACAAGTGAGGTATCATTTTTATCGGGAGACTTGGGGGAACGCTGGGTGGAAGGAAATGTGTGGCTCCTCTCAGAATCCAGAACTTTCTGTCACCGAAATGTGAGGAAATCTTGTTTTTTTAACCACTTTTTGAGGTTTGCAAAGGATTCTGGGTTACAGAACCTGGTCAGAGTCCCACAAGTCACCCCATCTTGGATTTCCCTAGGTCTCTAGTTTTCAAAAATGCACAGGTTTGGTAGGTTTCCCTATGTGCCGGCTGAGCTAGAGGCCAAAATCTACAGGTAGGCACTTTGCAAAAAACAGCTCTGTTTTCTGTCAAAAAATGTGATGTGTCCACGTTGTGTTTTGGGGCATTTCCTGTCGCGGGCGCTAGGCCTACCCACACAAGTGAGGTATCATTTTTATCGGGAGACTTGGGGGAACACTGGGTGGAAGGAAATTTGTTTCTCCTCTCAGATTCCAGAACATTCTGTCACCGAAATGTGAGGAAATCTTGTTTTTTTAGCCACTTTTTGAGGTTTGCAAAGGATTCTGGGTTACAGAACCTGGTCAGAGCCCCACAAGTCACCCCATCTTGGATCCCCTAGGTCTCTAGTTTTAAAAAATGCACAGGTTTGGTAGGTTTCCCTATGTGCCGGCTGAGCTAGAGGCCAAAATCTACAGGTAGGCACTTTGCAGAAAACAGCTCTGTATTCTGTCAAAAAATGTGATGTGTCCACGTTGTGTTTTGGGGCATTTCCTGTTGCGGGCGCTAGGCCTACCCACACAAGTGAGGTATCATTTTTATCGGGAGACTTGGAGGAACGCTGGGTGGAAGGAAATTTGTGGCTCCTCTCAGATTCCAGAACTTTCTGTCACCGAAATGTGAGGAAAACTTGTTTTTTTAGCCACTTTTTGAGGTTTGCAAAGGATTCTGGATAACAGAACCTGGTCAGAGCCCCACAAGTCACCCCATCTTGGATTTCCCTAGGTCTCTAGTTTTAAAAAATGCATGGGTTTGGTAGGTTTCCCTATGTGCCGGCAGAGCTAGAGGCCAAAATCTACAGGTAGGCACTTTGCAAAAAACAGCTCTGTATTCTGTCAAAAAATGTGATGTGTCCACGTTGTGTTTTGGGGCATTTCCTGTCGCGGGCGCTAGGCCTACCCACACAAGTGAGGTATAATTTTTATCGGGAGACTTGGGGGAACGCTGGGTGGAAGGGAATTTGTGGCTCCTCTCAGATTCCAGAACTTTCTGTCACCGAAATGTGAGGAAATCTTGTTTTTTTAGCCACTTTTTGAGGTTTGCAAAGGATTCTGGGTTACAGAACCTGGTCAGAGCCCCACAAGTCACCCCATCTTGGATCCCCTAGGTCTCTAGTTTTAAAAAATGCACAGGTTTGGTAGGTTTCCCTATGTGCCGGCTGAGCTAGAGGCCAAAATCTACAGGTAGGCACTTTGCAAAAAACAGCTCTGTATTCTGTCAAAAAATGTGATGTGTCCACGTTGTGTTTTGGGGCATTTCCTGTTGCGGGCGCTAGGCCTACCCACACAAGTGAGGTATCATTTTTATCGGGAGACTTGGAGGAACGCTGGTTGGAAGGAAATTTGTGGCTCCTCTCAGATTCCAGAACTTTCTGTCACCGAAATGTGAGGAAAACTTGTTTTTTTAGCCACTTTTTGAGGTTTGCAAAGGATTCTGGGTAACAGAACCTGGTCAGAGCCCCACAAGTCACCCCATCCTGGATTCCCCTAGGTCTCTAGTTTTCAAAAATGCACAGCTTTGGTAGGTTTCCCTATGTGCCGGCTGAGCTAGAGGCCAAAATCTACAGGTAGGCACTTTGCAAAAAAGAAGCTCTGTATTCTGTCAAAAAATGTGATGTGTCCACGTTGTGTTTTGGGGCATTTCCTGTTGCGGGCGCTAGGCCTACCCACACAAGTGAGGTACCATTTGTATCGGGAGACTTGGAGGAACGCTGGGTGGAAGGAAATTTGTGGCTCCTCTCAGATTCCAGAACTTTCTGTCACCGAAATGTGAGGAAAACTTGTTTTTTTAACCACTTTTTGAGGTTTGCAAAGGATTCTGGATAACAGAACCTGGTCAGAGCCCCACAAGTCACCCCATCTTGGATTTCCCTAGGTCTCTAGTTTTCAAAAATGCATGGGTTTGGTAGGTTTCCCTATGTGCCGGCTGAGCTAGAGGCCAAAATCTACAGGTAGGCACTTTGCAAAAAACAGCTCTGTATTCTGTCAAAAAATGTGATGTGTCCACGTTGTGTTTTGGGGCATTTCCTGTCGCGGGCGCTAGGCCTACCCACACAAGTGAGGTATCATTTTTATCGGGAGACTTGGGGGAACGCTGGGTGGAAGGAAATTTGTGGCTCCTCTCAGATTTCAGAACTTTCTGTCACCGAAATGTGACGAAAACTTGTTTTTTTAGCCACTTTTTGAGGTTTGCAAAGGATTCTGGGTAACAGAACCTGGTCAGAGCCCCACAAGTCACCCCATCCTGTATTCCCCTAGGTCTCTAGTTTTAAAAAATGCACAGCTTTGGTAGGTTTCCCTATGTGCCGGCTGAGCTAGAGGCCAAAATCTACAGGTAGGCACTTTGCAAAAAAGAAGCTCTGTATTCTGTCAAAAAATTTGATGTGTCCACGTTGTGTTTTGGGGCATTTCCTGTCGCGGGCGCTAGGCCTACCCACACAAGTGAGGTACCATTTTTATCGGGAGACTTGGGGGAACGCTGGGTGGAAGGAAATTTGTGGCTCCTCTCATATTCCAGAACTTTCTGTCACCGAAATGTGAGGAAAACTTGTTTTTTTAGCCACTTTTTGAGGTTTGCAAAGGATTCTGGGTAACAGAACCTGGTCAGAGCCCCACAAGTCACCCCATCTTGGACTTCCCTATGTCTGTAGTTTTAAAAAATGCATGGGTTTGGTAGGTTTCCCTATGTGCCGGCTGAGCTAGAGGCCAAAATCTACAGGTAGGCACTTTGCAAAAAACAGCTCTGTATTCTGTCAAAAAATGTGATGTGTCCACGTTGTGTTTTGGGGCATTTCCTGTCGCAGGCGCTAGGCCTACCCACACAAGTGAGGTATCATTTTTATCGGGAGACTTGGGGGAACGCTGGGTGGAAGGAAATTTGTGGCTCCTCTCACATTCCAGAACTTTCTGTCACCGAAATGTGAGGAAATCTTTTTTTTTTAGCCACTTTTTGAGGTTTGCAAAGGATTCTGGGTTACAGAACCTGGTCAGAGCCCCACAAGCCACCCCATCTTGGATCCCCTAGGTCTCTAGTTTTAAAAAATGCACAGGTTTGGTAGGTTTCCCTATGTGCCGGCTGAGCTAGAGGCCAAAATCTACAGATAGGCACTTTGCATAAAACAGCTCTGTATTCTGTCAAAAAATGTGATGTGTCCACGTTGTGTTTTGGGGCATTTCCTGTCGCGGGCGCTAGGCCTACCCACACAAGTGAGGTATCATTTTTATCGGGAGACTTGGGGGAACGCTGGGTGGAAGGAAATTTGTGGCTCCTCTCAGATTCCAGAACTTTCTGTCACCGAAATGTGAGGAAATCTTGTTTTTTTAGCCACTTTTTGAGGTTTGCAAAGGATTCTGGGTTACAGAACCTGGTCAGAGTCCCACAAGTCACCCCATCTTGGATTTCCCTAGGTCTCTAGTTTTCAAAAATGCACAGGTTTGGTAGGTTTCCCTATGTGCCGGCTGAGCTAGAGGCCAAAATCTACAGGTAGGCACTTTGCAAAAAACAGCTCTGTTTTCTGTCAAAAAATGTGATGTGTCCACGTTGTGTTTTGGGGCATTTCCTGTCGCGGGCGCTAGGCCTACCCACACAAGTGAGGTATCATTTTTATCGGGAGACTTGGGGGAACACTGGGTGGAAGATAATTTGTGGCTCCTCTCAGATTCCAGAACTTTCTGTCACCGAAATGTGAGGAAATCTTGTTTTTTTAGCCACTTTTTGAGGTTTGCAAAGGATTCTGGGTTACAAAACCTGGTCAGAGCCCCACAAGTCACCCCATCTTGGATCCCCTAGGTCTCTAGTTTTAAAAAATGCACAGGTTTGGTAGGTTTCCCTATGTGCCGGCTGAGCTAGAGGCCAAAATCTACAGGTAGGCACTTTGCAGAAAACAGCTCTGTATTCTGTCAAAAAATATGATGTGTCCACGTTGTGTTTTGGGGCATTTCCTGTTGCGGGCGCTAGGCCTACCCACACAAGTGAGGTATCATTTTTATCGGGAGACTTGGAGGAACGCTGGGTGGAAGGAAATTTGTGGCTCCTCTCAGATTCCAGAACTTTCTGTCACCGAAATGTGAGGAAAACTTGTTTTTTTAGCCACTTTTTGAGGTTTGCAAAGGATTCTGGATAACAGAACCTGGTCAGAGCCCCACAAGTCACCCCATCTTGGATTTCCCTAGGTCTCTAGTTTTCAAAAATGCATGGGTTTGGTAGGTTTTCGTGTGTGCCGGCTGAGCTAGAGGCCAAAATCTACAGGTAGGCACTTTGCAAAAAACAGCTCTGTATTCTGTCAAAAAATGTGATGTGTCCACGTTGTGTTTTGGGGCATTTCCTGTCGCGGGCGCTAGGCCTACCCACACAAGTGAGGTATCATTTTTATCGGGAGACTTGGGGGAACGCTGGGTGGAAGGAAATTTGTGGCTCCACTCAGATTCCAGAACTTTCTGTCACCGAAATGTGAGGAAATCTTGTTTTTTTAGCCACTTTTTGAGGTTTGCAAAGGATTCTGGGTTACAGAACCTGGTCAGAGCCCCACAAGTCACCCCATCTTGGATCCCCTAGGTCTCTAGTTTTAAAAAATGCACAGGTTTGGTAGGTTTCCCTATGTGCCGGCTGAGCTAGAGGCCAAAATCTACAGGTAGGCACTTTGCATAAAACAGCTCTGTATTCTGTCAAAAAATGTGATGTGTCCACGTTGTGTTTTGGGGCATTTCCTGTCGCGGGAGCTAGGCCTACCCACACAAGTGAGGTATAATTTTTATCGGGAGACTTGGGGGAACGCTGGGTGGAAGGAAATTTGTGGCTCCTCTCAGATTCCAGAACTTTCTGTCACCGAAATGTGAGGAAATCTTGTTTTTTTAGCCACTTTTTGAGGTTTGCAAAGGATTCTGGGTTACAGAACCTGGTCAGATCCCCACAAGTCTCCCCATCTTGGATCCCCTAGGTCTCTAGTTTTAAAAAATGCACAGGTTTGGTAGGTTTCCCTATGTGCCGGCTGAGCTAGAGGCCAAAATCTACAGGTAGGCACTTTGCAGAAAACAGCTCTGTATTCTGTCAAAAAATGTGATGTGTCCACGTTGTGTTTAGGGGCATTTCCTGTTGCGGGCGCTAGGCCTACCCACACAAGTGAGGTATCATTTTTATCGGGAGACTTGGATGAACGCTGGGTGGAAGGAAATTTGTGGCTCCTCTCAGATTCCAGAACTTTCTGTCACCGAAATGTGAGGAAAACTTGTTTTTTTAGCCACTTTTTGAGGTTTGCAAAGGATTCTGGATAACGGAACCTGGTCAGAGCCCCACAAGTCACCCCATCTTGGATTTCCCTAGGCCTCTAGTTTTCAAAAATGCATGGGTTTGGTAGGTTTCCTTATGTGCCGGCTGAGCTAGAGGCCAAAATCTACAGGTAGGCACTTTGCAAAAAACAGCTCGGTATTCTGTCAAAAAATGTGATGTGTCCAGGTTGTGTTTTGGGGCATTTCCTGTCGCGGGCGCTAGGCCTACCCACACAAGTGAGGTATCATTTTTATCGGGAGACCTGGGGGAACGCTGGGTGGAAGTAAATTTGTGGCTCCTCTCAGATTCCAGAACTTTCTGTCACCGAAATGTGAGGAAATCTTGTTTTTTTAGCCACTTTTTGAGGTTTGCAAAGGATTCTGGGTTACAGAACCTGGTCAGAGCCCCACAAGTCACCCCATCTTGGATCCCCTAGGTCTCTAGTTTTAAAAAATGCACAGGTTTGGTAGGTTTCCCTATGTGCCGGCTGAGCTAGAGGCCAAAATCTACAGGTAGGCACTTTGCAAAAAACAGCTCTGTATTCTGTCAAAAAATGTTATGTGTCCACGTTGTGTTTTGGGGCATTTCCTGTTGCGGGCGCTAGGCCTACCCACACAAGTGAGGTATCATTTTTATCGGGAGACTTGGAGGAACGCTGGGTGGAAGGAAATTTGTGGCTCCTCTCAGATTCCAGAACTTTCTGTCACCGAAATGTGAGGAAAACTTGTTTTTTTAGCCACTTTTTGAGGTTTGCAAAGGATTCTGGGTAACAGAACCTGGTCAGAGCCCCACAAGTCACCCCATCTTGGACTTCCCTAGGTCCCTAGTTTTCAAAAATGCATGGGTTTGGTAGGTTTCCCTATGTGCCGGCTGAGCTAGAGGCCAAAATCTACAGGTAGGCACTTTGCAAAAAACAGCTCTGTATTCTGTCAAAAAATGTGATGTGTCCACATTGTGTTTTGGGGCATTTCCTGTCGCGGGCGCTAGGCCTACCCACACAAGTGAGGTATCATTTTTATCGGGAGACTTGGGGGAACGCTGGGTGGAAGGAAATTTGTGGCTCCTCTCACATTCCAGAACTTTCTGTCACCGAAATGTGAGGAAATCTTGTTTTTTTAGCCACTTTTTGAGGTTTGCAAAGGATTCTGGGTTACAGAACCTGGTCAGAGCCCCACAAGTCACCCCATCTTGGATCCCCTAGGTCTCTAGTTTAAAAAAATGCACAGGTTTGGTAGGTTTCCCTATGTGCCGGCTGAGCTAGAGGCCAAAATCTACAGGTAGTCACTTTGCATAAAACAGCTCTGTATTCTGTCAAAAAATGTGATGTGTCCACGTTGTGTTTTGGGGCATTTCCTGTCGCGGGCGCTAGGCCTACCCACACAAGTGAGGTATCATTTTTATCGGGAGACTTGGGGGAACGCTGGGTGGAAGGAAATGTGTGGCTCCTCTCAGAATCCAGAACTTTCTGTCACCGAAATGTGAGGAAATCTTGTTTTTTTAACCACTTTTTGAGGTTTGCAAAGGATTCTGGGTTACAGAACCTGGTCAGAGTCCCACAAGTCACCCCATCTTGGATTTCCCTAGGTCTCTAGTTTTCAAAAATGCACAGGTTTGGTAGGTTTCCCTATGTGCCGGCTGAGCTAGAGGCCAAAATCTACAGGTAGGCACTTTGCAAAAAACAGCTCTGTTTTCTGTCAAAAAATGTGATGTGTCCACGTTGTGTTTTGGGGCATTTCCTGTCGCGGGCGCTAGGCCTACCCACACAAGTGAGGTATCATTTTTATCGGGAGACTTGGGGGAACACTGGGTGGAAGGAAATTTGTTTCTCCTCTCAGATTCCAGAACATTCTGTCACCGAAATGTGAGGAAATCTTGTTTTTTTAGCCACTTTTTGAGGTTTGCAAAGGATTCTGGGTTACAGAACCTGGTCAGAGCCCCACAAGTCACCCCATCTTGGATCCCCTAGGTCTCTAGTTTTAAAAAATGCACAGGTTTGGTAGGTTTCCCTATGTGCCGGCTGAGCTAGAGGCCAAAATCTACAGGTAGGCACTTTGCAGAAAACAGCTCTGTATTCTGTCAAAAAATGTGATGTGTCCACGTTGTGTTTTGGGGCATTTCCTGTTGCGGGCGCTAGGCCTACCCACACAAGTGACGTATCATTTTTATCGGGAGACTTGGAGGAACGCTGGGTGGAAGGAAATTTGTGGCTCCTCTCAGATTCCAGAACTTTCTGTCACCGAAATGTGAGGAAAACTTGTTTTTTTAGCCACTTTTTGAGGTTTGCAAAGGATTCTGGATAACAGAACCTGGTCAGAGCCCCACAAGTCACCCCATCTTGGATTTCCCTAGGTCTCTAGTTTTCAAAAATGCATGGGTTTGGTAGGTTTCCGTATGTGCCGGCTGAGCTAGAGGCCAAAATCTACAGGTAGGCACTTTGCAAAAAACAGCTCTGTATTCTGTCAAAAAATGTGATGTGTCCACGTTGTGTTTTGGGGCATTTCCTGTCGCGGGCGCTAGGCCTACCCACACAAGTGAGGTATCATTTTTATCGGGAGACTTGGGGGAACGCTGGGTGGAAGGAAATTTGTGGCTCCTCTCAGATTCCAGAACTTTCTGTCACCGAAATGTGAGGAAATCTTGTTTTTTGAGCCACTTTTTGAGGTTTGCAAAGGATTCTGGGTTACATAACCTGGTCAGAGCCCCACAAGTCACCCCATCTTGGATCCCCTAGGTCTCTAGTTTGAAAAAAGGCACAGGTTTGGTAGGTTTCCCTATGTGCCGGCTGAGCTAGAGGCCAAAATCTACAGGTAGGCACTTTGCAAAAAACAGCTCTGTATTCTGTCAAAAAATGTGATGTGTCCACGTTGTGTTTTGGGGCATTTCCTGTTGCGGGCGCTAGGCCTACCCACACAAGTGAGGTATCATTTTTATCGGGAGACTTGGAGGAACGCTGGGTGGAAGGAAATTTGTGGCTCCTCTCAGATTCCAGAACTTTCTGTCACCGAAATGTGAGGAAAACTTGTTTTTTTAGCCACTTTTTGAGGTTTGCAAAGGATTCTGGATAACAGAACCTGGTCAGAGCCCCACAAGTCACCCCATCTTGGATTTCCCTAGGTCTCTAGTTTAAAAAAATGCATGGGTTTGGTAGGTTTCCCTATGTGCCGGCTGAGCTAGAGGCCAAAATCTACAGGTAGGCACTTTGCAAAAAACAGCTCTGTATTCTGTCAAAAAATGTGATGTGTCCACGTTGTGTTTTGGGTCATTTCCTGTCGCGGGCGCGAGGCCTACCCACACAAGTGAGGTATCATTTTTATCGGGAGACTTGAGGGAACGCTGGGTGGAAGGAAATTTGTGGCTCCTCTCAGATTTCAGAACTTTCTGTCACCGAAATGTGAGGAAAACTTGTTTTTTTAGCCACTTTTTGAGGTTTGCAAAGGATTCTGGGTAACAGAACCTGGTCAGAGCCCCACAAGTCACCCCATCCTGGATTCCCCAGGTCTCTAGTTTTCAAAAATGCACAGCTTTGGTAGGTTTCCCTATGTGCCGGCTGAGCTAGAGGCCAAAATCTACAGGTAGGCACTTTGCAAAAAAGAAGCTCTGTATTCTGTCAAAAAATGTGATGTGTCCACGTTGTGTTTTGGGGCATTTCCTGTCGCGGGCGCTAGGCCTACCCACACAAGTGAGGTACCATTTTTATCGGGAGACTTGGGGGAACGCTGGGTGGAAGGAAATTTGTGGCTCCTCTCACATTCCAGAACTTTCTGTCACCGAAATGTGAGGAAATCTTGTTTTTTTAGCCACTTTTTGAGGTTTGCAAAGGATTCTGGGTAACAGAACCTGGTCAGAGCCCCACAAGTCACCCCATCTTGGACTTCCCTAGGTCTCTAGTTTTCAAAAATGCATGGGTTTGGTAGGTTTCCCTATGTGCCGGCTGAGCTAGAGGCCAAATCTACAGGTAGGCACTTTGCAAAAAACAGCTCTGTAGTCTGTCAAAAAATGTGATGTGTCCACGTTGTGTTTTGGGGCATTTCCTGTCGCGGGCGCTAGGCCTACCCACACAAGTGAGGTATCATTTTTATCGGGAGACTTGGGGTAACGCTGGGTGGAAGGAAATTTGTGGCTCCTCTCACATTCCAGAACTTTCTGTCACCGAAATGTGAGGAAATCTTGTTTTTTTAGCCACTTTTTGAGGTTTGCAAAGGATTCTGGGTTACAGAACCTGGTCAGAGCCCCACAAGTCACCCCATCTTGGATCCCCTAGGTCTCTAGTTTAAAAAAATGCACAGGTTTGGTAGGTTTCCCTATGTGCCGGCTGAGCTAGAGGCCAAAATCTACAGGTAGGCACTTTGCATAAAACAGCTCTGTATTCTGTCAAAAAATGTGATGTGTCCACGTTGTGTTTTGGGGCATTTCCTGTCGCGGGCGCTAGGCCTACCCACACAAGTGAGGTATCATTTTTATCGGGAGACTTGGGGGAACGCTGGGTGGAAGGAAATTTGTGGCTCCTCTCAGAATCCAGAACTTTCTGTCACCGAAATGTGAGGAAATCTTGTTTTTTTAACCACTTTTTGAGGTTTGCAAAGGATTCTGGGTTACAGAACCTGATCAGAGTCCCACAAGTCACCCCATCTTGGATTTCCCTAGGTCTCTAGTTTTAAAAAATGCACAGGTTGGTTGGTTTCCCTATGTGCCGGCTGAGCTAGAGGCCAAAATCTACAGGTAGGCACTTTGCAAAAAAGAAGCTCTGTTTTCTGTCAAAAAATGTGATGTGTCCACGTTGTGTTTTGGGGCATTTCCTGTCGCGGGCGCTAGGCCTACCCACACAAGTGAGGTATCATTTTTATCGGGAGACTTGGGGTAACGCTGGGTGGAAGGAAATTTGTGGCTCCTCTCACATTCCAGAACTTTCTGTCACCGAAATGTGAGGAAATCTTGTTTTTTTAGCCACTTTTTGAGGTTTGCAAAGGATTCTGGGTTACAGAA
Organism: Pleurodeles waltl; assembly: GCF_031143425.1. Lineage (NCBI taxonomy): Eukaryota > Metazoa > Chordata > Amphibia > Caudata > Salamandridae > Pleurodeles > Pleurodeles waltl. The sequence goes on along the minus strand of NC_090437.1, from coordinate 733,169,479 downwards.
CCTGGTCAGAGCCCCACAAGTCACCCCATCTTGGATCCCCTAGGTCTCTAGTTTAAAAAAATGCACAGGTTTGGTAGGTTTCCCTATGTGCCGGCTGAGCTAGAGGCCAAAATCTACAGGTAGGCACTTTGTATAAAACAGCTCTGTATTCTGTCAAAAAATGTGATGTGTCCACGTTGTGTTTTGGGGCATTTGCTGTCGCGGGCGCTAGGCCTACCCACACAAGTGAGGTATCATTTTTATCGGGAGACTTGGGGGAACGCTGGGTGGAAGGAAATTTGTGGCTCCTCTCAGAATCCAGAACTTTCTGTCACCGAAATGTGAGGAAATCTTGTTTTTTTAACCACTTTTTGAGGTTTGCAAAGGATTCTGGGTTACAGAACCTGGTCAGAGTCCCACAAGTCACCCCATCTTGGATTTCCCTAGGTCTCTAGTTTTCAAAAATGCACAGGTTGGTAGGTTTCCCTATGTGCCGGCTGAGCTAGAGGCCAAAATCTACAGGTAGGCACTTTGCAAAAAACAGCTCTGTTTTCTGTCAAAAAATGTGATGTGTCCACGTTGTGTTTTGGGGCATTTCCTGTCGCGGGCGCTAGGCCTACCCACACAAGTGAGGTATCATTTTTATCGGGATACTTGGGGGAACACTGGGTGAAAGGAAATTTGTGGCTCCTCTCAGATTCCAGAACTTTCTGTCACCGAAATGTGAGGAAATCTTGTTTTTTTAGCCACTTTTTGAGGTTTGCAAAGGATTCTGGTTTACAGAACCTGGTCAGAGCCCCACAAGTCACCCCATCTTGGATCCCCTAGGTATCTAGTTTTAAAAAATGCACAGGTTTGGTAGGTTTCCCTATGTGCTGGCTGAGCTAGAGGCCAAAATCTACAGGTAGGCACTTTGCAGAAAACAGCTCTGTATTCTGTCAAAAAATGTGATGTGTCCACGTTGTGTTTTGGGGCATTTCCTGTTGCGGGCGCTAGGCCTACCCACACAAGTGAGGTATCATTTTTATCGGGAGACTTGGAGGAACGCTGGGTGGAAGGAAATTTGTGGCTCCTCTCAGATTCCAGAACTTTCTGTCACCGAAATGTGAGGAAAACTTGTTTTTTTAGCCACTTTTTGAGGTTTGCAAAGGATTCTGGATAACAGAACCTGGTCAGAGCCCCACAAGTCACCCCATCTTGGATTTCCCTAGGTCTCTAGTTTTCAAAAATGCATGGGTTTGGTAGGTTTCCGTATGTGCCGGCTGAGCTAGAGGCCAAAATCTACAGGTAGGCACTTTTTGCAAAAAACAGCTCTGTATTCTGTCAAAAAATGTGATGTGTCCACGTTGTGTTTTGGGGCATTTCCTGTCGCGGGCGCTAGGCCTACCCACACAAGTGAGGTATCATTTTTATCGGGAGACTTGGGGGAACGCTGGGTGGAAGGAAATTTGTGGCTCCTCTCAGATTCCAGAACTTTCTGTCACCGAAATGTGAGGAAATCTTGTTTTTTTAGCCACTTTTTGAGGTTTGCAAAGGATTCTGGGTTACAGAACCTGGTCAGAGCCCCACAAGTCACCCCATCTTGGATCCCCTAGGTCTCTAGTTTTAAAAAATGCACAGGTTTGGTAGGTTTCCCTATGTGCCGGCTGAGCTAGAGGCCAAAATCTACAGGTAGGCACTTTGCAAAAAACAGCTCTGTATTCTGTCAAAAAATGTGATGTGTCCACGTTGTGTTTTGGGGCATTTCCTGTTGCGGGCGCTAGGCCTACCCACACAAGTGAGGTATCATTTTTATCGGGAGACTTGGAGGAACGCTGGGTGGAAGGAAATTTGTGGCTCCTCTCAGATTCCAGAACTTTCTGTCACCGAAATGTGAGGAAACTTGTTTTTTTAGCCACTTTTTGAGGTTTGCAAAGGATTCTGGATAACAGAACCTGGTCAGAGCCCCACAAGTTACCCCATCTTGGATTTCCCTAGGTCTCTAGTTTTCAAAAATGCATGGGTTTGGTAGGTTTCCCTATGTGCCGGCTGAGCTAGAGGCCAAAATCTACAGGTAGGCACTTTGCAAAAAACAGCTCTGTATTCTGTCAAAAATGTGATGTGTCCACGTTGTGTTTTGGGGCATTTCCTGTCGCGGGCGCTAGGCCTACCCACACAAGTGAGGTATCATTTTTATCGGGAGACTTGGGGGAACGCTGGGTGGAAGGAAATTTGTGGCTCCTCTCACATTCCAGAACTTTCTGTCACCGAAATGTGAGGAAATCTTGTTTTTTTAGCCACTTTTTGAGGTTTGCAAAGGATTCTGGGTAACAGAACCTGGTCAGAGCCCCACAAGTCACCCCATCCTGGATTCCCCAGGTCTCTAGTTTTCAAAAATGCACAGCTTTGGTAGGTTTCCCTATGTGCCGGCTGAGCTAGAGGCCAAAATCTACAGGTAGGCACTTTGCAAAAAAGAAGCTCTGTATTCTGTCAAAAAATGTGATGTGTCCACGTTGTGTTTTGGGGCATTTCCTGTTGCGGGCGCTAGGCCTACCCACACAAGTGAGGTAATCATTTTTATCGGGAGACTTGGGGGAACGCTGGTTGGAAGGAAATTTGTGGCTCCTCTCAGAATCCAGAACTTTCTGTCACCGAAATGTGAGGAAATCTTGTTTTTTTAACCACTTTTTGAGGTTTGCAAAGGATTCTGGGTTACAGAACCTGGTCAGAGTCCCACAAGTCACCCCATCTTGGATTTCCCTAGGTCTCTAGTTTTAAAAAATGCACAGGTTGGTAGGTTTCCCTATGTGCCGGCTGAGCTAGAGGCCAAAATCTACAGGTAGGCACTTTGCAAAAAAGAAGCTCTGTTTTCTGTCAAAAAATGTGATGTGTCCACGTTGTGTTTTGGGGCATTTCCTGTCGCGGGCGCTAGGCCTACCCACACAAGTGAGGTATCATTTTTATCGGGATACTTGGGAGAACACTGGGTGGAAGGAAATTTGTGGCTCCTCTCAGATTCCAGAACTTTCTGTCACCGAAATGTGAGGAAATCTTGTTTTTTTAGCCACTTTTTGAGGTTTGCAAAGGATTCTGGGTAACAGAACCTGGTCAGAGCCCCACAAGTCACCCCATCTTGGACTTCCCTAGGTCTCTAGTTTTAAAAAATGCATGGGTTTGGTAGGTTTCCCTATGTGCCGGCTGAGCTAGAGGCCAAAATCTACAGGTAGGCACTTTGCAAAAAACAGCTCTGTATTCTGTCAAAAAATGTGATGTGTCCACGTTGTGTTTTGGGGCATTTCCTGTCGCGGGCGCGAGGCCTACCCACACAAGTGAGGTATCATTTTTATCGGGAGACTTGAGGGAACGCTGGGTGGAAGGAAATTTGTGGCTCCTCTCAGATTTCAGAACTTTCTGTCACCGAAATGTGACGAAAACTTGTTTTTTTAGCCACTTTTTGAGTTTTGCAAAGGATTCTGGGTAACAGAACCTGGTCAGAGCCCCACAAGTCACCCCATCCTGGATTCCCCAGGTCTCTAGTTTTCAAAAATGCACAGCTTTGGTAGGTTTCCCTATGTGCCGGCTGAGCTAGAGGCCAAAATCTACAGGTAGGCACTTTGCAAAAAAGAAGCTCTGTATTCTGTCAAAAAATGTGATGTGTCCACGTTGTGTTTTGGGGCATTTCCTGTCGCGGGCGCTAGGCCTACCCACACAAGTGA